>NC_133972.1:11847676-13047676 GCF_047716275.1 Strix uralensis
TAAATGTCAAACCTATATGTGAACATCATAAAATCTACTCAGATTTCTTGGTTTATTACTTGTAATATATTCAGAACAAAACCAAGCAAGCCTTAGCATCGCTGGTCCTGAAAGCCTGAGAATTATTTTGCAGGGAGGTAGGAAGAGGGAAAGAAGGGGCTGTTGAACAAGAGAGGGAGAGGAGTTTCCATTTCCCATTTGTTCTTTTGTTATTTGGGAGCAGTAATCATTGGTGTAGCAAGGAAGAAGGCTCACACAATGGTTCAAATTTTGTAAGCATAGTAAAAGTCTGGGCATAAAGCAGCGCCGTCTTATTAGCAGAGGAAGTGAGGTCAGTAGTCTTCAGCCTCTTAACAAGATGACAGAATTTATGAAGCATCACAGCAGCAGGATGTGGTTACCTGCAGTCTATTCACATAACAAGCCCACCGGGGTCCTATAGTTATCGCCCTTGAATTTGTTTTCCTCTCTTCATTTTCTTTTGTCATCCTCCTGTTTCTTTGGCCTAGCTTACTGCACTGGAGGAATCACTTTATCACCTGTGATGGCTTGTTGGTGAAATTTTCTCGTGGATATTTTTATTGTTATTATCATTAGCTAGTTTGGTTTAGCTGGCTCCATCAGTGTGTCTCTGATGATAGAGTTGCTCACAGTGGTGTGCAATGAACTCTAAGTACTAGTCTTCCAGGAAATCTGGTATTTATTTTTCATTCTGAGGTATCTTTTAAACCTGGTGTGAGACAAGTGCCTCAAATACGCCTTAGCTGAGGGTTCATCTTAAAAGACATCCTTATTATTGGTGATCTCAAAAAGTCTTATGAGCTGCTGGGAATAAAAGCATTATCCAGACATTATCAAAAAGTAGGAAAAAAGAAAATAAACAGGTGCTTTTAAACCATCTATCTCTCGTTAACACAATGTAGGAGGTAGCTCTGTAACAATCTTTTCCATGTGGAAATAAAACTTTGTGTATCTTTGACGCCCTTCATTTTGAGGATCTTAGCGCACGTTGCTGTACTTCACTAAATTAGCTTCCAGTGGTGAGGGAAGTGAAGTTTATTATCCCTCCTTTCTTTTATAGAACAGGAAAGTGAGGCAGGAAGATGAACATCCATGGCCAAAGTGGTGCAGGTACAGTAGGTTGAGGAATAGGAAGTGGATTCCCAGGTGCTGATCTTCATCCATAAGACAATCAGTCCTGACTCCCTGTTTCTAATCTAACTTGCTCTGTCCTACAGGATCTTTTCTTTTTTTTTTTTTTTTTCCTCCTAATTAGGAAAACTGTGCTTTGCATCTTGGAAGCACAGCGTCCAGGTGGGAATAGTATTTGTCAGTACAGCGTATTTAATTATTTATAACTACCTTCTTTGTCTGATGGTTTGATTGTTATTTATTTTATTTTCCACCAGAAGGTTTGATCACTTAAGCGGCCTGAAATTAAACATTTGGCAGTGTTTACAAATTATGAAAATGGTTTCTGATTAAAGTGTTCCACGGGGAGATTAAAGTTTCAGATCAGTACGTAAGCCAAGGGCACTCTTCTGAATCTCAGCAGAGAGAGCTGCTCTGTGGCACGTGCTGTGTATTCATACCCATGCTGACACAAGGTGCAGGCTCACACACTTTCCCTGTGGTCGTCTGAGGGCTGTATCTTCAGAGTGCTCTTATGGCAGGGGGCAAACCGAGCCCCCTCAGCCAAGTCAGATGCAGGTCGCAAGGCACCCATCAGACAGTACCTGACAAAAAGTCCACTCCCACTCGCAGCTGAAAGAAGTGACAGAATCGTGCAGGCATCTAAAGCTTATCTATTTTGTGGATATACTCTGATCAAATCTGAAAATCATTGCAGCATCAGTTAAATCAACAATGCTCCTAGCACCATGATTGCAAGAAGTCAGATGTCATTTCACTGTGTGAAATAATTAAGGGCTATTAGAATTAAGCTATTTAAGAATACTCCTGCTTAAAAAAAAAAAAAAAAAGAGATGGAGATTACTTCTGGTTTTGTCTGTACTGGTCTGTGGACCAGTGTTGATTCACAGACATCAGATGTCTTATGTTCTTGGCTTCCCCTCTTAACTTCCTGGTGCAAAACATTAACGCATAAGATGCTTTCCTGGCATTAGTGCATTAGTTTCTTTATGAATTGGAAATCCATGTAATCCATAATCCAAATATGTAAAATAGTCAGCAATGTATGCTGCAAACCTCCTAATGAAATGTGTTGCACTGGATGATTGCTTAAAGAACACTTGCCTTCACTTACGGGTCTTAGCCTTGTAGGTGTTTTTCTGATGCAGTTCTCATCAGCTCTAATGATTGGGTAGGTATTGGCAAAAAAATATTCTTAAACATTCCTGAAAAAATAAAGGCAGGAATTTACACAACTGATTTTCCCCACAATCCCATGAATAAGACTTTCTGACAATAGTGTTTAGCCAAATTTGCATTTGCTTCAGTCCCCTGTTCAAAGGCAAGGATTGCTGGAGTGCCATCATAGTTCCATAAAAAGAAGTAAATGTCTACAGCTGGTAGGAAAAAGAGGCTGTTGGGGCCGTATCTGCTCAAAGTGAGGGCTCTGTATGAGAACAACAGTTGAACTGCTGGAGATGACAGCCATAGGAATTGCCATCCCCTATAGAATTCTGGAGGACCCCATAGAGCTCATCTTTCCAGGTAGTCTTTAGACAAACATGAGTCAAACAATGGCCTTTTTTGGAAGATTGTGTGAGAGAGGGAAAGAAAGGAGTGTTGTGGTCACATGATGCTGGACCTGGCTCTGTCTCAAGGATGAAGATGAAAGCATAGTTTGCCCCATGCTCCCTGGTGCTTGGATGGAAAATCAAAGGGAACCATATTAATTTCAGCTTCATTGAAAACACACAGTAGAAAAAACATTCATAGTTGGCAAATGGAAAAGTTTTAAATTGATGATGGAAGAAACATTCATTTCCAAGCTTCTGAGCGAGCTATTAAAATCAACAGAGTAAAGACAAAATACCTGGCACTGAAAATGAAAGGAACAGTTTTTTGCATCTACTTAGTTAACACTTGGCAAAATGAATCTAAAGTAGTGGTTTCAGATTTCCGTGTGCACTAACTGTGCCAACTTTTGTTCTCAGGGTTGCCATGATAGATAGTTCATCCCGCTTGAGAAGCATTTTTTCCTCTAACTTTTTTTAATCAGAAGTCAATTTAAGCAAAAGGCTAGATCTTGTATCAGCACTGACATGTGTTTCTTTATTTTGTACTGTTGAATGGTCCAGGCTTTTCATTTAAATACACTATTTTGGAACAAGCTCATCTCCATTTAATTGACATTGGAGTTATTGCAGTAAATCTAGTAACGGTGTTTGCCCAGTATTTATGTAGTATTTTCACCCGCACCTCTCAGTGGGCTTCCTCTGGGGGAGAGAGAAATGATGAGAAATACACTAATTTCACAAGCAAGGAAATGTGTGAACAGTAAGTTCTCTCCCCTTGCCCTCCCTCCTCGCCAGACATCAATATCTATGGCTATACATTAGCAATCAATTTCACATGATAAACAGTGTTTTCATTATCATCAAAATTTTCTTAGATCTCTGCAGTTAAAAGTTAACTTTTGCATTATTTTATGAAAAGGTTATATGTAACAGAAGAAAAATTTAAGAGAAAATTGTAATTGTATGGAAACTTCACACAACCTTGTTACATCACTGCCAGTATGTTTCTATAGGCTGAATAATATATACCTATTAGGATACAATCTCCTGTGAATTTTCTGTATTTTTAGAGCAAGTTCTGCAGGATTCTATTATAACTTTCAGAAGGATAGCATTAACAGCAGGTGTATTTAATATTTATAACAGCCTTAGTGCATTGGTAAACACTTTTTATTTTGGTGCATTAACACATTGCTGAATTTGTTTAAAAGACTGAGGAACCTGGAGATGACAAACAATGAGAAGAATGTTTTGTGGCATCATTCAGGTTTGGTATAGCTAAACACATGCAGTTGATGAGGCCTAAACCCTTATTTAAAATATTTCATTATCCTCAATATTAAAATTAAGGCAGTGTTGCCTTAAGGAAGGCCAATACTAACTTCCTGTGCGTTTTTTTGAGAATTACTGGTTATGAACCAAATTCAGCTTTTCTTCCATTATGTGGTCTGGAAAAGCAAGTATTTTATTGAAAAGGGTAATAAGGTACTAGTTACTGCATCAAAAGGGCAACAACATTCTATTCTGACTGAATATGTGGACAGAAATAGTGAATGATTTTTAAGTAGATTTTCGGCCAACTGTAAATTCATCCTTTGGATTTGTTCCCTTTCTGTAAGTGGGCACTCCTGTTCCATGTAAGTAAATACATTATTTAAGTGGAAGTTCTTTTATTAATTGCTGTGTATCCCTTTCAAATTAAAAATAATTAACGTTGAAGAAGCAACTTAATAGCTAAAGTAAGGTCTAGATGCAGTTTGTTCAAAGGCCTGCTGTTACCTATTTTGCAGTGTACAGAAATGTATGAAATATCAAGCAGCATGGGGCTTCCTGATGTGAAGCCATGAAGTGGATAGTGCATTGACTGGGCAGAGTAATGCGGCTGCTTTTCTGGACTCACCCAGCCCTTCTGTTCAGCTGTGGATGGAGCTTCATCCTCACACAGAAGTGTGACTGGCTTTGCAGCCTGTGCGTGAGAAGTGCCTATAAAATCTTCTCCCTATGTCTACCACCCAAATTTTCTACTGATGAGCAGTTTATCTATGTGAATAACCAGGCTGTTTATTTCAACAGTGAGCAGGAAATTTAGGTAGGTGGAAGCACATGAGCACTCAAAGAGGAGCTAATTCACTCTTGCTGTGGGAAGGTGATAGTCGCCAAGCACAGCTGAGCTAGGATTAGCACCTGAAGCAGCAACATGTTTGGCTGATGAACTGTAGGGACAGGAGAGAAATCTGATATTCAGCCTCCCTCATTTTAGTGCAAATTGACAATGAGCAGTCAGTCAGTCCATCCACAGCAGATGACCAGCTGCTCACCTACTGTTTAACTTTGGTTTTAATCTCTCTGGAAGTAAAATAAACTAGAAAAAGGGATATAAGCAGATCACCTTAAACTGACCTGTAGTTAGCTTAAAGCTTACGAAAAGAAAACAGTTACGGATACTGTGGTACGTTTTGAAATTCACACAACTGAGTACAGCCATTCTTATCTATGCACAACAAATAATAAAAAACATGGAAGATTCTTAAAGACAGCAAAATAGAGCTACTGTGAGTCAACAGCAGGCAAACGTAATGGACCTTGCTAGTGGTACATACATTCAGGAACAGTTTGTGGTGTGACAGATTACCAAATTAGAGTTTGCTTCTTAGCTCTTCTCCAATTTCTCATGTGGAGGGAGTTGCGTAGTCTCTCTGCATTGATCCCTTATCTAAAGGAAGAACACCTCCATCTTCTGCTCACCTATTGAGGTTAAAGCACCTAACACAGCACCTCCTCACCAACCCAGTGACCTGTGCTCGAGATTGCTCCTGTACCACAGCTAGTAAGCAATATCTTGTGTCACTTAGAGAAAGTTTTTTAGTCCATTTTTATTTTCAATGACTGAAGAAGGATGTAATGTTCAACATGGCACGTGTGTCCCAGCTGGTGAGGAATGGCCTTCAGTCCCTGGGGGCCACATAGGGACTGAGAGCATTACAGCCCTTGCAGGATCAGGTGACATGTTTTGTTTTGTTGTCTTCCCCACCTTTTTTGCCGTTGCTACCATTTTTAATTTTTTCATGGCTTGATAAAACAAGGAGAAGTTCAAGCCTATATTGATGATAACAGGGCCCGTTGTTAACAAGGTTGAAGCCTAAGTCACTGCTCCAGCAGAGCATGTGTGCATGCCTTGCAGCAAGGCAGAACTGCCACTTTTGCACCTGATTCTCATACTTGCTGTTGTAGTTTTATTGATTGTAAATGAAAGGACTGGGCTGAGCTACATTTTTTCCCTTTCTCCTTATAGTGTACACATTGCTGTTCTCTGAGTCATTCCATGGCCTGTTCTCCCTGCTGCTCAGCTAACTTCTCTAGCTGGAATTTGCACACTGGGAACAGAATTTGCAGCTGCTTGAATCTTGGAGTTCTTAATAGAAAACAGAGTTGTCTCGGGTCTACCAGTTTTCAGAATAGACTAGAAGTGGAAAATGTTAGAAACATGGATACAATGAGAGTCAGAGAGATGAAAGCAACCAGTCATACCAAGACACCTGGTGGGCATAGTACCCACTGCTGCTTCCCTCAGTGGAGGCTGGGGAAAAGTGACATTGTCCTTTGTCATTCTCAGGACACTTCCACAAGCTCAGCATCAAGGCCAACCTTTTAAACCACAAACACTTTGATCCACTATTTGATTGTATTGTTTAAAAAAACCCAAACACACACATGCACAAAACCCCCAGTACATTTCACTTACAGTAACTTCACTTTTAGTTAAGGAAACATGACTCACTTCAAAGACTCTTTGAAGAGACTTCTAATAATTCCTGATCTTCAAAGAACCATTGCTGAAGCTATACCTGGATAAATATTTCTTTGTCAGAAGAGCCATTTGCCGTAAACAATTATAGAAGATGCAACTGCAGATCTATTATCTGAAAGAATGCAAAATCACCCTTTGAAGCCACCAGGCAGTTCAACCAGTTCCTTTTGACAAGACTTTGCTCCAAAGCCTCACACAGCCACCTCGCCAGCAGAAATGGCAGGGCACCCAGTGGGCTGGGGACCCGTGGCGCTCTCAACCATGGGACAGGATTCTGCGCAACCTCTTCAAAAGCTTCTGAGGCTGTGTATTGTTGCAGTGTTTTTTCTACAAGCATTGCTACTTTGAGGTATGTCAAACACTTAGTCTGCATAAGTGCTGTGGAAATTATGGTTCCCATCAATATTACAGCATTTGAAAGAGACAAGGAGAGAAAAAAATAAGCTGCAGTTACAGATATTAAAGGTTGTATGTGCAGAGAGTGCCCAGCCTTTGTCTGATGTCCCTTATGAGTCATGGTCATTGTTCTCTGTGTCAGCAGACTGTTGTTTCAAACTTAATTTCTTTGTGTCATTCATCTGTTCCCTGTCACATCCCTTCGGCTGTGAAATCTTATATTGGGCTCTGTTGGCCTTTAGATGATAATTTTTTCTCTGTCAATTAGTTTCTTTCAAAGGAGTTCTGCAGAATTTTTCCCAAGAAATGAGAGGTTATCTTAAATTCTGGTCCATAAGAACGTTCTTATGGGCTCAATATGGTCTGGAAATCCAGTCTGTAGCAATACCATGCCACTCAGTTTGATTTTTCATTCCGACACTATTCTGTTCTTAGACAATCTGGGAGAAGTCCTGCTGTCTGTAACTAGAAAACTGCTTTTATCTGGCTTAAGGACTTAAGATCCTGCCCCTGATCTCTGAGAGCCATGTTTTCATAAAAAAAAAAAAAAAAATCAAGATGGTAAAATTAAGAGTTTACCAGATCTAGATATCGCTTGCTTGACACCCAGCCTTTGGCACTTACATTGCCCTCGGACTATGTTATGGTGGGTTTTTAATTGCCTGTCTTTGCATGAGAGTCCCAAGACAGGTCACTGATTGATCCCCTGTGTCTTGATGATACCCTGACTCCAGTTAATGTTTCAGCCATCTGTACAATATGAGGCCTAAGGTCCCATTTGAGCTGAGGAAGCAAATGGCTTATTAAAGTCTAATTTCTCCAGCTTGTTCTTGCCTTTGGGCATTTTAAATAGGTTAATGCAATTTTTACAATACACTCAGGGAACTTTACTCACAGACTGTTGTCATAAACTAGAGGAAAATAGCCCCGAGATTATCTTAAAATGGGAAGTATTCCAAATATACTTGCCCTGATATTTAGTCAAGCTCTCTACCTAGAACAACAACTTTTTCTTCTTTTTTTTTTTTTTTTTCCCCCCTTAAGATTTTAGTGGATTATTGTACATTTTAAGGTTTGGTAAGGAAAAATTGTCAGATTTATTTAATGCAGTGGATCATTTTTCAGGGAAGTTCCAGTATTCATCAAAATGTGGAGACACCACAGGCACCATATAAATTATGATGGTTTTCTTCTTAATACTTCCTTTTTATTGCCTATATTCTTTAAAGTGAATTTAGTGCTCATGAAAGATGCTGGATATGACAACAGTAGAAAGTGAAGCCCTCTGTTTATCTGCAGAATTGGTACAGAGGAGCATTGGCAATGCAAGTTTCTCCCCATAACCCCATCTGTGTTCTGCAGCTGTAACCTTGAGGA
This sequence comes from Strix uralensis, assembly GCF_047716275.1. Lineage (NCBI taxonomy): Eukaryota > Metazoa > Chordata > Aves > Strigiformes > Strigidae > Strix > Strix uralensis. The sequence continues at coordinate 11,855,963 of NC_133972.1, forward strand.
ATCACCTTTAGGAAGGAGAAGATGACTTGGTCTCCTTACTCTTTCTATCCTTAGCCTTTCTGCTGAAAGTGTAAATAAGATGTCATTTGGTGCCATCCAAGGCCGTAGTCTTTATGATCTTCCTAATAGGTATTGGGAGACCATCAGTTTATTACCTTGACTGTGTGGCAGACTGCTTCCAATGCAGGCTCTCTGTGGATATCTGTGTGTGAATACATCTTCTATACATGTTCTATAAGGTAGAAAACACTCAAAAGCACCATTAAAGAGTAATGACTTTTGTTCCCTGTATTGACCTAGACTGGATTTGAACCAGTGATTTAGAAATAATGTTCTCTATCCCATTACTAATATCTTCAGCCACAAGACCAGCACTTCTTTTTTTTTTTTTTTTCACAAAGAGGATGCTAACATATTTAAAACAACTCACATTTTGCTCTCAAAAAGAAAATTTGAGCGTATGCAAAAACACATTGGGTATTTGGCTAACCTACCCCCCGTTACCCAGGAAGGAGGGAGTGTATACACAGGCTTGCATTACACTGTTCAGTGTGTATATTCAATCTTTAGAAATCTGTTTTAAAGAAAAGAAAGGCATATACCTCATTAGAAGAGAATCAACAGGGTGGAAAAAAAAAGCAGGCCATGTCAGTTCAAACACAAGCCCAGATGCTTAAGTTAGTTACACTTTTCAGTTTAAGGCAATGCAAATCGGTTCTCCATTACTGGGGAAGTGGAAAAAGTCATTAGACCCTTGAAATGGCAAGAGTCAAGTTCTGTGCTCAGTCAAATAGGAAAAGGTTTAATGTATGATTTTCTCCTTTTTAGTCCATTGTACATTGTGTCAAGGCACTGAAGAACATCTATGCAATTATGTAAATAGGAGGATAGAGAAAAGAGTAGCACAATAGTTTGTAGGATAAAATTGTTTCTTATTCCTCCTATCCCTTCTTCCTCTTTACACAGAAACAAACATGCACAAAACATTAATAAAATAAATCAGACATTATGTGAAGCTTATCCACAAGAGCAGATTCTAGATACAAATTGAATCCCTGAACATTAATTTGATCTTCTGCCAAGCACTGTAGAGGTCTTAAGAATCTGAGTTTATATTGTGAATAAGAGTGAAAAAGGAGTCCTACTAATTTTTACATTGTTTTCATTATGTAAACATTTGTGGGCTTACTTATGTTCCTTGCTTTTTGGAGAAATGTGATTAAACTTTAAAATGTATATTTATATTTAAAATATAACCAGAGCCATTCCCATACTTATGCAATAATACATTAGCCAGAGGCAGCAGGCAGTTGATAGTACTTTCAGTGAATATAGTCAGGATTGGGATTTGAAGACAGAGCCATTTCAGTTTTCCCACTAAGAAGAAGATTCAGTCATTCCCCCTGTCATGGATCAGACTGCTTCTTTCAGCTTGGTTGCATCAGAGGTGAATTTTTCCCGTTTACTTGACAGAGGGGCATTATAGTTTCATTTCAGTTTCCTGTGTAGGTAACCAGCAGAGGAACAGAAGATACAAGGAAGACATGGAAAGACCCATTTTATGTAAATATTGTAAATGCATAGCAGCATTGTGCCTAAGTTATCCCCCAAAGGACATCAAGAAGGAGTGAGTTACTTAGATCATAACTTTCTTTGAGTCCTTAAAGTAGTCTGAGATCTGTGACAGGTATAGAAGTGACCTGGGAGATCAGGAAGTTTGCTTTCGCTCCCTCTTGACCATCTATTTGCACCACTTAACTCCTATCTCTTATTATAATGTAAATGCTTTGATACTGTGGCTAAGCATAATCCACTTAAAGTAGGATCATAAAACGTGGGGTCTTGCCTTGGGAAGTCTGCCATGGCACCACAGCAACCAGGAAATTACAGTTAAAACTTAAGTTTGAAAACCCCTCATGCCATTGTTTCTTCGTAGGTATTAGTTCTTCTTACTATTGTCTTGGGTACCCAGTGTATATTCAACATGTATTTTTCTTAAGGAAAGTTGAAACGTCACACAGCTTTTGTGGATTTTCCTCAGTTTTTCATAGCTTGCATGCATTTTTAGTTAATTATCTGTCTTTTAAAGTAATGTACTTTGTGTTGTCTTTTTTAACCATAGAAAGAACTTTTTGCAATTATTTGCAAGCCTTTTTAATTCTTGAATACATTCTGAAAGAAAGCAGGCGCTTCTCACTTAAATATGTCAAAGTTTTACCCAGCTGTTAGACAGTAAGTCATAAAAAGATTCCTGTGAGGTAGGCAGTGCATGTTATCTTTTATACATGCAGACATAGCACCATTGTACCACCTGAAATTCCATCAGGCTCCAAGCTCTGCAGAAAGTGACAAATGCTAGACAGGTATACGATTTATAATGGATGAGCTATGCAAGCAAGCTCTGGGAGTTGGATTGGATTTGATTACAAACAATAATATGACACAACCCCTGCTGTGGATAGTACACACATTGTGAGAGGCAGTGCAATCAGACAGCGTGAACACCGGACTGCAGGCATGATCCAGAGCCCTAAATCCACCTTTGCAGTACACCTACCGTGTGGCTTTGGGAAAGCCTTGTCTGATCTAACAGTCCTTTTTCCAATTCCCTCTCTGTTTGTTTAGCAACACCATGTTAAACAATCATACCTCACTAAGCCACTTCAATGCAATTTATAGCTCAGCATGATATTAGGCTTTGGAGAGGCTTTTTAAAGGAATTATATGAAAAGACAAGAAGTTATTTGAATAATTTTGTGCAGTTGCTGGCAACAAACTTGGAAACTTTCCATGAAGTAACTTTTCTCCATCAACAAAATTTTCCCTGAAATTATCTACCTTCCACCCCAGCAAGAATGAGTGCATTTCCAGTACAAAAGTGAATGGTAGAGATATTCCTGCATCAGCCAACATTCAAGTATTGAGCAGTACTGAATGCAAAGCTTTTCCGCTCATAGATGGAGAATGAAAAAAATCTCCACATCGAGCTATTGTCTGATAGCGCTGAGCATGCCCACAGAATTTACAAACTTGATGTTTTCCAGGTCAACTTCAGACTGTCTTCATTCATTGCACAAATCAGCTTGGCTGAGTGATTGCACCTGCTCACATTGTCAATGCACAGAAGTATGCTGGTGATGGCCATTCGACATCAGTTACATTAGCAGCTCAGTAGGACCTGAACCTGCAAAATTTTAGGTTAAAAAAAAGCTTGAGGCATTTTTTCCCTTTTCTTCCCTCTGGATTATGTCCCTTGTTTTGTGTATTGGCAAAAGAAAGAATGTGCAAATCAAAATGTCCTTTAAACAGAGTATTGGTCTTATGGAGAGTGGAAGTTTAATGAAGATTTAATTTTTAAGAATGTAATTCAACAGCGGATCAAAGGCATGTCTTGTTAATGAAACTGAAGCCTACACTGTTAGGATAACTGTTCTATCAAGTAAATCCCAACACAGCAACAATATAATCTTTCTTTCTTAAGCAGATTCATACATTTAGTAAAACTGAATTTCAGTAAGTGTGGATTTTTGTCCAATGGTAAACAAATAGATCAGTACTGTTTGTGTGTATCTGTGCTTTAGACTCTAATTTTGCAAGGCTACTTGTATGTTTGGCAATGTTTCAATGAAAGCATCCTGAAAGAAAATCATACTCTCCGTGGGGAACGCTAATACTAATAATTATTAAATATTAGTCTGAGGATTGCTCTGAGCTACATGCAAACACACAAAACAATAAACATTTTGCCCTATAATGTAACCACCTCTTCATTTGTTTCAGTTTGTCAAGCATCTTCATTTATTTTACACTTTGGGCTTCTTTACCATTCTCCTCATGTCTTGTATGTCACCATTTTAAGAAGTCCAGGCTGTGATGCTTTTTAATATTCTATCAACAGATATTTTTTACATACTGTAAGTTCAGTCATAAGATCATTGACAAAAATTTAACGCTGACCTGATTTTGTACTTTCATGTTATTGGAATCACAGTGATCTCTCCATCCTGTGTTACCTCATGTTATCTCAGATTGATACTTTCAGCATTCTTTTAATTATTGGCCATATTTGCCAAATTCTAGCTGAAAGGCATACTTCAAGAAGCCAAGTATGTTCTGTCCTCCAAAAAATGTTTCAGTAGATGGCTTCCCCTCCACCTCAAATGCTTTTGCCTGTCCCCTACTACATCACCCAGTACCCTACATACAACATACAGCATTCTGACAAATCCATTCTTCCCAGTGATGGCATTTAAGAGCACCCTGTGGGAGCAAAAGGATTTGGGGACCATTGCAGTACAAAAAAACCCACTATATCTAGTTTGCTGTAGAGAAATTTTTCTCGCATCTTGTCTGGTTGTGCACATAGGATGTAAAACAACCCTTTGTTCCTCTCTGTGAGCTGCGTGCATTACAAGTTAGGCTTCTGTGGGGCGTCATTGCATTCATCTCTGTATTGGAGTCTATGGAAGCAGTAAGGGCCTTTGTGTTTGAAGTCTTGGTTCTGGTTATCAATGGTCTGTCCAGACTGCTAAGCTATCACAGGCGAGGAGGTGGCCTGCACAAGCTAAGGAGCTGGTCTCGATGAGTTTTTTCCTCGTGGGAATGAGAAGGGTCTTTCTGCCTCTGTGTACATACCTACAGATAGAATTGGTGAATATTCCTTGCCATCTGAGGTGCTTCATGCTATGGTTAATATTTGTCTATGCAGTTGCTTTCTTGTATACACACCTCCATTCTTTGTTCTTATATGCCTTGGATTATATGTCCACTTACTACCCTCTTGCCTTTGGGGCATTTAGGTATGAGTTCTGATCGTGGAATTGATGGGAATGTACCTTTACTTCTCCAGGCTGATTTCTTTTGCATGAGATACCATGCGTGTTTTTAATCTGATGGTCACTCTGTTTTATGTTGAAACACAAAACTTCCATCAGTAACTTTCCTGATGGAGATATATTGATGTTACTAGTCCTCCTTCTCTGCATTATTCAAGTTGGTTTTTGAAGTCACATACACATGACTATAATTCTTGTAAAGGCGTATTTGTAGTTCGATTCCCGCCCCTGGTAAAAGAAAATTTGGAACAGTTTTGAGTATAGGAATGGATGACCAACAGCTCTTCCTACCAAGCCTTTTACTTTTCCTTCATACAGCCTTTTCTGGCTTACCCATTCTGCCTCATCTTTCTCCGTTTTTTTCTTTTTTCTTTTGCTTATTCCAGTTTATGGCTCATTGATTTCATAAGTCGTACCAAGACCTCAGGTTCATCCCTGGGGCATAGACATCTAGAAAGCTGAAATAGGGCTGTTGGCATGAAAAGAAAGTGGAGATGACTTGGCTTTATCTGCCAATCCACAAATAACTTGGTGAACAGAGTTTCTGGCCATGAAATCTGAACGCCATTTTAGAAATAACAAATTTGATTCATTCCTAGTTTACTTTGGCTTCTGCTCATGGAAACTAGAATAGAGAGTGGTGTTGGCAAAGCCGTATACAGAGAAGAAAATAGTTCAATGACCTTATAAGCTGTTCCTCTTGGGATCTTATAGCCATCTAACGCAACCCCTAAGATGTTGATTAAAGTGGGTAAAGCCACAGACCCAGGTGACTTATTCAGGGCATAACCTTAGAAAGCATCAGGCTCCTGTAATGTTCTGGCTGCTGCTTAAAGCTGTTCTTCCGTAGTGACATCCCTGTGGCACACTTCTTGCCTTCCTGAATTTGATGAATGCCTTAGTGAATTTGAAAGTGCCTCTGGGAGATAAAATTTGCTTCTCTGTGGCAGCAGGTTGATGTGAGCCACCAGTTTCCAAGCCTCATGTGTGGAGCACATGCTAGCAAAACACGACAGACCTTTACTACCAGGCGTAGGTGAGCAGTGTAAGTGCACAGAATACCTACCCTATTTCACAAGAGGAACTTTATGGCTTTTAGATGCAAGTGATAAGAAGCAGTTCTAATTTCAGAGACACACACATTTTATTGGGTATTTTTGCTACCTATGCATTGCACAAGAAATCCCCAGCTGAATGTTTTATTTCCTGACACCTGCTGTACAAAGACATGACAAAGCTCTTTTCAGAGCATCCTTTAATTTATAACTATGATTTTCTCCTACTTTATATAACAGCACCGGTTCATGTAATGAGTTCTTGGTATGCTGTGTACAGTGACAATGGGCTGCCCAGGGAGGTGGTAGAGTCCCCATCCCTGGAGGAGTTTAAGAGTCGGGTTGACCCAGCGCTGAGGGATCTGGTGTAGTTGGGATCTGTCAGTGCTAGGTTAACGGTTGGACTAGATGATCTTCAAGGTCCTTTCCAACCTAGATGATTCTGTGATTCTGATCCTGTTTGCCTCTTCTCCAGGCAGGCAAAATTCCCATTGGCTTCACTGGTATGCTTGTCTAAGCAAAGGCTGCTGGTCAGCTCTGACACCCTTCCAAAGGTTTGCTTTCACTGCCTCCAGTGAAGTCCAGCTCTTACCACAGAACTGCGCTGGCAGAACCACAGGCTATTATTGATGGGATTGTGTTTCCTGCCACATCCTGAAGTCTGAGGCCAGCTGCTCTCAGTGGGCAGTGTGCCTCACGATGTGACAGAACTAGAATTTAATCCAGAATATCTTTAACTCAGTAGGTATTACTGAAACCTACATAACTCCCTTCCCTCTCTTCAATTCACAGCTACCTCATCCCTGAACTCCCAGCTTCAACAGCTTCAGCATCTTCAGCAGCTCCAGCAGCAGCAGCAGCAAGGTCAGCAGCAGCAACAGCAGCAGCAAAGCCAGCAGCAGCAAGGTCAGCAGGCACAGACTCCACAGCCACCCCAGCAGACCCAGCAGCCACAGCCACAGCCGTCAGCACCACCGCAGCAGAACCAAACACAGTCCCAGAGTCAGAGCCAACCACCTCCGGCCCCACAGTCCTCCAGCTCCCCTCAGAAACCCAGCCAGTCACCAGGGCATGGCCTTCCATCTCCTCTTACTTCACCAAATCCATTGCAGGTAGGACACTACATACAAATCTCTAATGGTCTAACAACAGAAAGTACATACTCACCTACTGCAAGGGAAACCAAGTGAAGGTTACACCTTCTGACCATACAGGCTGAGAAATTCCACCTCGTATTAGTTAATCCATACAGGCATGTAATTTACAACAGCTAAAAGGCCTAATAAGCCAGAAAAGCATAGCTAATGATGGTCCTAGTCTGCTCCTTTCTCAAGACTAAACATCTTTTTCTCTTAAAGTCCATATCATAAAACCCATAGAAAACTAATTTTTTTCCATGGATTCAGGATGTGACCTTTGCAAATGGCGTTTGCCCAGAAGTCACCCTCCATGTATGAGGACCGCAAAGTTAGATGTTCATGAGCAGATGATCCTGCCTGTCCCTAAAAGAAACAGAGCTTCTGCTGGTGGATGTGTGCAAGGGATGGATGGGTTTATCCTTCCTCTTGAAATCACAGTCCTAACGTTTATCCTGCTAAGAATAAAATATTTTTTTAAGAGTCTCAGTATAGACTCCAAAGCTAAGAATGCCGGTTAATGCCTTTCCTAGATGCTCACTCCAATGACAAGGATGTTTTTTAATAGATCAACAGCTATGGCACCCACACTGATGCTGGGCTCTGCCCATCTTGGAATTCCTGGGCAGAAACAGGAGAGCTCTGATCCACTGGTTCTAATTTCTTATACTTGAGTGTTCTTGCACTACATGTGTCATGCTATATCCACGTCCTGCAAGAACAGCTTTGACTGTACCCCCAAGTTGGATTCTGAATAAACACCAGGGTAGTCTGTGAAGTGAGCAGAGTCCCCTTTCACTGGGCAGTGGAGCTGCACTTAGAAACCAGCAATTCACTTTATTCTGTAAATTTTGAGACCCCACTTTAAAGGTTTTATTCACGCGGATGGATTTGGCTCTATTTCCTGCAGAAATTAAACTGCATTAGCTTAATAATTAAAAAATCCTTTTTCAAACAATTAAGGAAATTGGTTTACAAGAAGCTGTGTTTGCCGTGTGGCCAGTTAAACCTGCATTAATCTGAGCTTCAACTAAATTGCATCAAATCTGATTTTTTAATGGTTTAGATAATAGACTTAAAAGTCCACAAGAAATGTGTCCTTGCTTCCGGAGCTTTTTCTTATAGTAGAGCATAATGTTTCTAGAGCTTCTTCTGTGTATTGTCTTAAGGGCTACTTAGGCACCACTTAATGCCCAGTCTATCATGCTAGTGAGTGCTTTGGGACTCTTTAGTATGCAGATTATTGACATACAGAGACAGGAATATTTCCAGAGGAGCTTCTGTTACATTTTATTGTCTTGGTGCAGCTGTAATGTATGCACACTAACTGTATACACTATATGTTGCTAAAACTGCCTGCTAAATAGTGTGCTTCACAAGGCATTCAGTTTTCCAAAGAAAGCAAATGCACACATCAATTAGAGTTGGGGTAGGGAGGAAGTAGGATTATCTCAGTGAGCATACCTCAAGAGGGTTGTACAAACACTGAATCTGAAGTCTTAGCTTTCATATAACCTCTGGTCCCAGTGTAAATCTCAACTGAATCTGAGTACTTCCAGCCTCATCTGTGACCTACAGGTACAGGCTTGTAGAAGCACTTTCTACTGTTAGCTCTCAAGGGTCACATCTCACTTGCAGAAGTACAACAAAAGTAAGTAAAACAAATAATTCCTTGCATGGGAAGTGCTAATGTCAATGTTTTCACGGAGATACCTTGGCATGCTTATCCTCACAACTACCCTTCTGAGGGCAGTCTGGATGTGGCAGACTCAAAAGAATTGGAAGGAGGGAACCAAGTATGCTGAGGTGGTTTTAGTTCAAATGCTGTCCCCTAAACCTTTTAGGATCTGGGATTAGCGTTAATGAAAGACACCAGCGTGAGAGGTCTGGCATACCCACTGGGCTGAGCTCAGCCATACCACTAAGCCAGCTGCGTGACTGGGACACTTTCAGAACAACAGTAAAGGAATTAGAAGTCATTAGCTGTCAGCTCTGGCTCAGCATTAAAGAGTTACTAATAAATTGAGGGATAAGTATTTTTAATGTTCTTTCCTCTCTGATCCTTGCCATGAAAACTGAAAGTTTGTTCACAGATACAAACACGCTGTGTGCTGACATCCAGAAGAGAAGCCAGAATTCAGCATGGTACTTCAGGCCTCACCTTAGCAATGTGTGTAGGGCCATTAGTTTGGCCTTCTAGCCATTTCTACAGCAAGTGTAATACTTCTCACACTTCCCTAAGAAATGCTTAAGAACTTGAAATGTGCTCTGTCATATTGCTGAGAATCGTGAGACTCTTTAATATGCAAACAAGTGACGCTCAGAAATATTTCCAGAGGAACTACTGTTGCACTTTATATATGGTTGAAGGATGTGTCCACATAGTTTTCTAAAGCAGAACAGTGGTAAGAACTCCTCCATGAAATTTGTCTTTCCATTCTAAATCCTGCAGAGATAAGCTGTTTTACCCCCATACATCTAGCTTGGGACTGGATCTGATATTGTTTTCTTCCGTACAAACATTAAATAAAAAAACAAAACAAAACAAAAAAAACACAAAAAAGAAACCCACCAAAAAAAAAAAAAAGAAAGGAGGGAGCACACGTTTGGCAGCAGTTCATATATCCAGTTCATAATAGCTGCTTAGAATGTGGATTTTTTTAATGTCTAATGCTTTAACTTAAAAATCGACCTAGAACAAAATTCAGAGATATTATGGCCTCTAAGGTAATGTTCTTTATGAACTAGAATGAAATGGGTTTTGTTTGAAGAATATTAAGGGAATAAAAATCAACTAAGTTAAAGTTTGACAGCTTAAATTTCATTTCTGAATTCTTGATTTTTTCATGTGGGCTTTATCCTCTTACATTATTCAGGATCTGTCTGAAAGATATTAGTTTAGAACAATGCAACCTCAAAAAATTGTCATGGAAAGTCAGTAATTCAGAAGGATGATTGTGTTTATTTCAAAAAACTCTGAAGGATAACAGCAATTACATCTCAAAATGTACAGATGCTGTCATGTCCTTCAGAAGGCAAATTAAATGAAAGTGACTTGCTTAGGTATACCTGGGTGAGGTACTTCTGCTAGCTGATCAGAAATTAATAATACCAGTGCAGCGTACACCAGCTAAAAGTCTCAGAACGATTCTTGTCAGATTGTTCGGTAATACTCTGCTCTAATTTTATCACTATTCTTTACTCAGTTCACTGGGCTGGACTGTAGTTACAAAACTATTATTTTTAGGAAGTCTTTGATTGATTGTGTAGAAAGATGAAAAACCTCACTTTGGGTTCCAGGGCCTGGATTCTGTGCTGACATTAATGATGATGCTCCAGATTTACTCTGGTAAAAGCAAAACACTGCATAACCAGGGTCAGCACTGATTTGCAAAAGACAACAAACCAGAGGAGAATTTTCCAAAGCAGAGCTGTATTTCAGGAGGTGGTGGGTCAGGTAGATGATGGAATACTTTCATCACTTCATTTTAAAATGGTGACATTCCTCATATAGATAATCATAGTATGGTTTTTACTTTCATTGTGTCAATTGATTGAGACAAAGAAATCCAGAGGTGAAAGACAACCTATCTCATGTTGTAAACTGGGGACTTTGAAACCTTTACTTCTTACACTTCTCCAAATACCCCTCTCCTGTGAATGTTTAATGTTATTACATGGCAAACAATACAGGTTCTTGAATGGTCAGCATGTTGCAACTTCAAAGCACAGTTAGCGCCTCTTACAGAATTTCCATTCAATTAAGTTTCTAGAGCCATAAGATCTTGATTATATGCTGTATAAAATCAGATGAGCCAAGTACTAAGTAGCCAATTATTCTGCTTGACTACCAGAATAAGGCACTTTGTATCAGCAACACATATTTAACTGGCTCCAAATGGAGGTTAGTTTCTGGTGCTGACACTCACTGTATGTTTTAGCGGTATGGGTAAGATGAACGCACCCACAGCCAGATCTACAAAGGGAGAGCTGCACTGTAGGAACAGAAGAATTCCCAGTGATTTCTACTGTTCTGTTCATGTGCGAATAGGAACAGACAAACAGGAAATCCCCCAGGGATTGCCCCACTGTAAAATTATTCTGACCATTTTCAGAACTCTTTCCTAAAGCACCTTTTTGTCATAGAAGCCTACCCACAATAACTGCAGCTGACGGAAGATGATGTGAGAAAAAAATAATAATAAGAGGAGGGAAGAAGGGAAGTGAGGAGATGACAACAGCAGAAAAATCTTCCAACTGATAGCAAACTCTAGGATAGCAAAAACAGAACCTCCTTCAGATTAAATTTTCATACTAATCTTAAATAATGTATTTGGAACCTCAACACTTTCATAACAAAGGAGGAAAGAAAAGCAGAAAGGCTGAAACACTCAGCTGTAAATGAGGGAGAAAGTATACACAGATGCCTGAGGCTCCAACAGTCACAAAACCAAACCTCCCCTTCCCTTCCCTGCCAACCTCATTCACTGGTTACCTTCTCATTAAGGAAAAATCTACTTTAAAGAAATCTCATTGTTTACTGACACTTTGATAAATTTATGTATATTTAAGATACAGAAGAAACAATCAAGTCTTGGCTGGTTTGAGGAAGGCAGCTGGAATAAGTTTGCAAGGACTATAGTCATGGGCTGTCTTTATGTCTGTGTTCATATCCAAGACATGCTTTATTTTTCTCATGCTTATTGAATCCTGAGATCAAGAAAACTTGATCAAGATTATGACACCAGTAATCCTACTGAGGATTTTTTTGTTTTGTTTTGCTAAAATTATCTAGCCTTTCTTTCTGCACAAGGTACTGTGCAATGTATGACTGTCTGAATCTATTCCCAAGTTACTTGGTAATCAGTTTGACAAAGAAGTATTTTATAAATGGTGAGCAAATGTAGTGCTTTGAATCCATTTTCCAAAATTTCCTAATTTTTGGTATCAATAGGGAGTGAGATATTGCACATCACAAGGCAATAGGTGATAGACACAAGTACAGCGGACATTTATTCAGGAAGGTTCATGCCTATCACCTGCTTAGAGTGAGCCTGTTGAAGTGCTGATTTTAGGTGGGTTTCCAAGAGAATCTAGGTTCCAGGAGGTCTCAGCTCTAAACTAATAGCATTAGCAAATTGAGTTGAGCTTGGTGAACTGTTGAGAATATTTTGCGTATCTCATCCCCTGTTCATTTCAAACAGGTCCAGAAAGATTTAAACATCTTGTTCTACTGACAGGTTTAGATTTCTGAGTATTCTAACGGTATTTTAATGATTTCTGTGGGTTGATAAAGGTGATTTCATGAGTGGAAGAGGCAAGTACTTGTGTAAAAGTTTCCACTAGCCAGAAAGTCACGGTCATACTGATGGACCACACACACACATGCTTATTACCTGTTGAAAATGCTGTTATGATTCAGGTCCCCTCCTTTTGTTTTTGTGCTCTTCGTTTTGCCACTGCAGTAGTTCTGTGAACCACACGGACATTACTGTTCACAAACTTGACCCCTGCTTGAGAAATTGTTGCCTTTGAGTTTCAGTGCATCCGAGGCCTCCTTCTTCTCTTCTCACCTTTTCTGGGCACTTCCATGATCCTCCTCATCCCTTCTGGGTCTGCCACTGGCTAGACCACTCTGATATGGCAACACAACAGTTTGTCCTAGCTGAACACTTGGGTGTCTCTGCACGATGCTGTATCGTGCTCCCTGGGCCCAGTGCACAGTGCAGGAACGTGCAAGCTGGTTTCCTGGTACAGCTAGCTTGTTTGAGAGCTGCTACTCTTTCTGTCTACCTGGAGATGCATGGGCATCATTTCCACAGAAAGGTTCATTTTATGTGTAGGACTGCATCCATCCACAGAACTGAGTAGGGTTTCACATCTTCTCCTCAGATGTCTTCCTTCTCCCAGGAGCTCACTGCTTTCTTGGGTCTTTGAGGCACTGGGACTTCACACTGTAGAACTGTTGAATACTGCATTTAAACGGAGCAAAGAGGTGTTTAAGAGTTCTCAAAGAGACTTTATAAGCAAGTCTCTTCATTCCCTGAGGAAACCTTCTTGCAGTTGGAGCACCGGCTGCCTGGTCCATCCAAATATACTCTGCAGGTGTTGCTATTTTCAGAAGCACAAGAAGTACTGGTGTCTGACTCACATTTAAAGCAAAGGAAATTAATCTTTGAGCAAAACAACTGGCATTATTAGTACCCAAGGGGCAGAAGCTGAGGCTAATATAGGAAACCATTTGCTAGAGAATTCTCTAAAGGAGAGGGAAGTAGAGCTGTTTGCCCAGCAAGCTCTGGCTTCTGAAATGGGAGCATTTAATAAACTCCCTGAAGCAACTGAAGTATTTAATAAATGGGGAAATAAATAAATAACATTCTCCCAGGACAAATTTGGGAAAGGATCCATATCCCATAAGGTCTTCTATTTCCAAAGCCTCTCTAGGCAGAGAGAAGGACCCTTGGGGGTCTTAGGGACAGAAAAAACTGACACAGCCCCTTATTTACTCCTCTAAATGCAGTGGATCTGTTTTGCTAGCATTCATTTTTCTTAATTTCTCTTTTCATTCATATTTCCAAAATGTTCAGGGAAGTACAAAATATCACAAAGCATTGCTTTATTTTTCCCCCATTTTTCATACCCCTCACCTCTTTGTAATAAAAAAAAAAAAAAAAAAAAGAAAAAAATTGCAAGTCATCACAGGTTTCTAGTTCTGTGAGAAGAAAGTTTTTCTACTTGGCAGCAAGTGGACTAAGTGAACACGGAGAACCTAGGGCTTGTTGAATCTGATTGAGGAGCAATATTCTGGAAGTGGTATAGCCCTAATATTATATCATTCAAGGCTCCTTATACAAATAAGCACCTAAAAGAGGTTGCTTGGCTTCTAGGTACTGCCTCAAAAAGAAAAAAAAAAGAAAAAAAAAAAAAAGCCACTCCAGACTGTGTTTTAAAGTTTAAAATGAAGTCTTTTTTGGCAGTACTGCTGAGATCTATCAGTGTCCACTTGTGGATTCCGTTGGTGGTTTTAGCAGATGCAGTTTAGGGCAGGTGTTTGAAAAAATAATAATACTTTCTCTTTTTTATTGGTAGCCAGAATGTTTTGAGAGAGTGACTAAGCACAGGCCTGGAGATTATGAAATTTGCTTAAGTGTTAATGGGTTGATTGCTGAGTTACAGCCTGCCGTCTTTACTGGAAATTGATTGACTGGTGCTTCAGGTCTTCACACTTGACGCTCGGATTTGACTCGAAAATTCTGCCAAGTCTTTTACTCTGAAATTTATCTTAATTAGATCTGAAAGACCTGCCACAGCAGAATAGTCACACCGATTAAAATGAAAAACAGGAGAAATTACTGATCAAATTAATCATAATGTCGGGTTACAGCTGTAGGTCTGATGTAATTTGCCACTCCAGTGAGTTACATCGGCCCAGGCAGAGGAAAGAGAGCTGGTTTTACGCTGATCCGTAACACCAGGCAGCTTCGGGCAGCCCATCAGGACGTTTATTCCATTCATTCTCTTGGCTTATTCTGACCTTAGTGCTGCAACTAGAAACAAATTAGGCAAAAGAAAAAAAAATCCTTTTATCCAAGGGGTCGCACTGGAAACATGAGCTTTCAAAATCCTTGGTTTATTTTTCCCCTTTCTCCCCCAACCTTCTACTTTTGTTTGAAGTAACCAACAATTAATTATGTGGAAATTGGAAAATTAAGAGGTCAGAGGTTACCACCTCAGGCACAAGTCAGAAAATGTGTATTTCTAAGAGCTCCTAGTGGGGTAGAATATAAGGAAATTAGGATCATTTAAGCAAATGGGTATATAGTAGCACATGAGAAGGCATGTCCTAGCAGGTAGGAAATCAACAATCAGGCTTGATATAGATGTGATGATCCTAAATCTTATTTTTAAATTACATACTTGTAATATGCTACGTTCTACTATAACCTTTTTTTTAAAAAAAAAAAAAAAAAAGTACTAATCACTGGTTGAATCCATGTTAGAAGGAGATATAGGTTGTGGATCTTAAGGGGCCCCACCATAAAATTTTCATCTGGAAGAGGAAGTCTTCTGCAGGTTTCCTACTATTCATTCCACCAGTAAGCTTTGAAAGATTTTTAGGACAAGCTGTCTTGTAACACTACTGTATTTTTTGCTGCTGATCCAGGGCAAAGTCAGGGCAAGAAATGAAGATATTTGCCACCAGCTGAGAAAGGAAATAAAGTAAAGGAGAGAGAACAAGAAAGCAGATGAGCACTGTGTGTCTCAGAAAAAAAAAAAATTGTCTTACTTTGAAATACACCCAAGTTTTATTTTGACAGTGTAGTACCTTAAACTGATCAGAAATTTTCTAAGTGATTTTTCTTCTTCAACAAGCATGTAATTCCACAAAGTTGGTTTCTCCTCTGCCCAAAATTTCATTTTAATTTTCTATTTTAGGCCTGGGAAATGGAAAGAACTGAGGATAGCTTTTGTTTAAAATCAGCGTAAGTTGTACATAAACAATCTATTACATTGAATTGCCTAAAACATAGTGATTTAACAAAAAAAATTGAAAACATTTTAAGTCATGGTGATGATTTGAAATCTGCTGAAATACTTCACAATTTTCAAATGAAAGTTTTTGTTTATTGAAACATTTCAATATTCCATCTTTCATCTGTATTTGCATCAGAAATTACATATTATATTAAGAGAATTTCCTGCAGGACAGGAATTTGACTTATTTCTGATATCTTAGACATGACCAAATATCCTGTGAGGATTCCAGTTGGAGAAGCAAGCTAGGTTATGTTTGTGAAAGAGATTGGAAGGCAACGCTGAGTTTCCAGAAGAGAAAAACTGATGTATGAAAATAGCACATCATATATTGGTAGGATTATCCTTTTACTGAAGGAATGATGATGGTGCATTTTGGTTCTTAAAGGAGCTGAGATTCTTTAAAGGAGCAATCACTGCTGCAATATCTTTGTATGCCTGTTAAGAAATACTTACATACTTGTAAAAAGCATCAGGGAACCAGTCAGACCTGAGAGGATCCTAGGCTCTTAGCAAAAGTACAGATGCTATAAAGAAAACCCTAAAATATGGGCCCAGTCACAATACAGAGCAGTATTATGCAGTAGTGATGGCCAATCAGTTGGTATCAGAAGATGATTCTGAATCAATGTGATAACAAGCGATATAAAAATTGTTAGTTGCTAATGCTCTTATAATTTTCACCATATTAACCTTATAATCCCATTTTCAACCTGCTAAATAGCCAAACCCAGCTGGAATGCTGTCTCTGTCTCTTATTGCTCTCCTCCCAGTTTGGGCAGTACTATTCTTGTGGACTGGTGCCTCCAGCTGGAACAGGACAGAAGGTGGTAGAGGCCTGATTTCCTCTTGACCTTTCCCCAGGGCATGGTGGACACCTCACAGAGTGCCAAGCAGAGCTGCCAACACGGGTGCTACATGGGCTATGGGGCAGGGGGGCAGATGATGAGGACTAGGGCTGTACTGGGATCAAGGTCCAGGAACAGGCAAGTAAGGAGAAGTCAGTCTCATTCCTGGGATTCATCTGAGGGTGCAGCTTCCATCAGTGTAGAATTCCTCAGGGACAGGGCCTGATTTTAGGGAGGAAAGGAAAATGTTTGGAGGAGGAGAGGGGAGAAAAACAATGTCTTTGTTATTGACAGTGCCTTTATTCCTACTGACCTTTTCCACTGGGAGAGAGACACGAAAAAACAGAGGATTGGCATTGTGAAAGACTGAAATTGTATCACTGATCACCACTCTGGAATAAGATGCTGTGTGCCTTTCCATCCTACCTCTGTCTGCAACTTTTCACTTTATAACGAGACCTAACGCTACTACTGGGGAAGCTGGCAGGAGGTTTCTTATAGCTCTCAAATGAGGCAGGAGCAAGCTCAATATGCCATTAGGAAGGTTTCCCCCTCTTCTCCCTCCTCAACTTTAGAGAATTACAGCTTGCCTTTTTTTTTTTTTTTAACTGTCTTCTGACTATGAAACGTGTTCTCCATGCAATCAAAATGTGTCTGACAGGATTTTCAGTTCATGTAAAACAAATATAAAAATAAACAAAACTTGAGAAAACCAAGCCATTCTAAAAATCCTTGATGTTTTCCCCATAGACATTCAAAGAGTATGTCTAGGGGGAAATCACTGGTACTTCAAATGTACAAGCAGGTATAGAGATAACATATGTCAGTCCTATAGACCCAAACTTGGCAGTCCATGCTCTCATGAGTGAAAACTGAAGGGAAAGGAGCGGGGGGAAGGGAGTTCTTTTACCACCACTTACAATCTGCATATTTAGCTCTAAATCTCATTATCAAGTTATGCCTCTGCTTCCTGAATTCACTTTTGAAAAATAATTTGCATCAGGAAGCAAAGTGCTCTAGTAAATAGGTTGTTGGAGTTAGGAGCACCAGACTGCAGTCCCAGCTCTGTCACTGTCTAGCATGTCACTTTGCCTTTCTGTTCTTTTGTTGATTCTTCCACCATTGTTTGATCTCTTTAGACTGCAAACTTTTACAGTTTTTTGGTATAATGCAATGAGGCCTTGATCTTGTATTGGGCTTCTAGGTACTGCTGCAACACTAATACTACAAAAGCAAGGAATATTCAAACGAGGAATCGCATAGCCTCAGTCATTCTCTTGCTGAATTCAGAGTAGTATTGCTGTTGACTTCAGAGGACACAGAATTGGTATCCATTTTGTTTTCAAGTATATTGAATATTTTGAAGTTTCTGTCAGCTGCTCAGTGTGCTGTCAAATGCACTAATGAAAGGTTTTCCTAAAGTTAATTTTCCTACTCATAATACAATAACCAAATTTGCTTTAACACTTGAAAAAATCCATCCATACTAAAGAGAATCAGTTGCTTAATCCTAAAATTAAAGGTTATTGCATGCAAGAGAAAATAATTACATGCTCAAAGTATGGAAAAAAGAAAACTTTTTTAATATGTAGGTATTTGTATAATTAAAGACTAATCAAGCATGAAGGCTGCTGACTAAACCAGAAAATGAGATTGTTGGCAAGCAATATTGTAATGTAAATGCCATTTTTGTTTAAGTACTAAAGAGCTGGAGGAATGATATCCTGAACAGATTAAAAGCAAACAGCATTGATAATAAATATTTATCAGATTTCAAATGCAACACACAGAGATTTTTATATTTTACGTGCAAAATATATTGGCATTGAAATATTCAGTCACTTTTGAAAGGTTCGTTCACATCTTCACTTTAAAATGTTGAAAAGCAAGCACTCACTAGTAAGAAAAACAGCTTTAGAACTTGGTCTTAACCTGTAGCAACATCAGTAATCTGTAGGCAATGGAAAACAGCTGAGTTGCTAACATACTTAACTACAAATGTACAAGATCAACTCCTGGGGCTGGAGAGTCAGAATTTTAATGGTCTTTATATGTGTTTTCTTTCCTTTTTCTTTTATCCAAAATGTTCACATTAATTTTTCAAAAAGAGAGGGAAGCTTCTCAAACTTAAATCCGTGCTGTGAAACAAATGTGTAGTAGAGTATTTATGCAGGTCTTATGTATATACAGAAATTATTCCAATGTAACCACCATTTTGTTAGTAGGGGACTGATTTAGTTAAAGGTTGGTATCCTCTTGCGGCAGTGCTTTTAAATTTGTGTGAAAGTATTGTGCTGGTCAAATATGCTCATTGTATACCTTTGCATTATGCTATCATAGCAGAAATCTTGTTCAGAAGTGGATATGAAGATATTTGGCTACGTCAAGAGTTGAGGAGAATGAGGAAATGCTAGAAATGAAGTACCGAATGTGTTCCCATTCCCATCTGTTTTCTTTCCATTACACTGTTCCCCGAGTTGGCACTACTCAGCATGCAGAGGTCCAGCAGAAACAGTCTCTTAATCAAACCTGGTCGTGCAGTAGTTGAATTTTAATTTAAAATGCCCTTTGACATCTGTGAAAAGACGCTTAAATCCAATGATTATGATAGTAAGGCAGTGAAGACCTTTGCTTTAGTACGTGCACTGTGGGCCATTGCATCCTTTGTGTTGATGTGTACCTCCTGTTGTTTCCTCATACATTTACTTTTCAGAATAATTTTCATCTCACTTGATTATGACTGAGAGATACAGTAGTATGTCACTGACAGAGTTATCGGGGGAAAGTGACAATAGGGATTTTTGAATGTAAGGCTGCCTACAACATTATCAAATTTTTCCTAGCCTAGTGTAATTATATTCTATTAGTCTTTGGACAAAGGGAGTGTAGACAAGTTAAAATTAAATAATACTGTGGAAAAGTCTAATGCTAGTCTCTTGAATAAGCATTGATCTAATTTTCAGAAGGGTTGAGTCACTCCCATTGATGTGAGCTGTAGAAATTATTACTTAGCCCTCAAAGGAGCAAAAATACAGATTTCAACCCCTGGATTTCTTAGAAGCATCTTGCTTGTGTTTATAGGTTATATCACAGGAAACGGACAATTTGCAAATGCCAAAATTCAGACCAAGCCAGCCAGGTTCATGCAACATCCTGTGTTTATCTGAGTTACTGAGCTGTTAAATGTATAACTTTACAGATAGGCATATTAATATAACACCATTAAGAAACTTTATAATAAATACTTTATAAGTCCTCTGAGCAATTCATATTTACACGAGTTTAATGATACTAAGGATTACATTGGTAAAAACACCCTAAGAAAAATAGTAGAAAAACTACAAAACCTTGTGTGTAGACCATCACTCAGTGGTCCAGCAAGAAGGAAACTAGATGAGGCAGTAAAGCACACTTAGATCAAAGCTGTGCAACTGATGGTCTGTGAGCCAGGTCTGACCCATAGGAAGAGTCTATCCAGACCGAAAGTGAGCTAATGAAAGTAAAATTAAAGGCTGCTGAAGGCAACTGCACATGTGCTTTGCCCTGGGCCGTGGTGTTACTTGTGAATCCTGAGAACAGCCAAGTTACCCGAGAGGTGGGCAAGTGAGAAGTCTGCCTTTTGATATTTGTTTGTTTGTTTATTTGTTTTTCACACATACCTGAGTGAAGCATAATAATAAGTTTTAGGTTGCCTCTTAGCAAAAGACCCTAATTCTCCTCTTCTACAGAGATGGCTGTGCCTCCCAAAGATTACTGATCCTGTCGAGCAGGTGATAATTCCTTTTTTTGTTTTCAAACTGTAGTGCTGTGTAAAGTGTAAATTACAAGAAGGGTTTACTTATTATTTCTAGAAGGGAGATTACCACAGTTTACTGAGGAAAACATGGTAACATGTAAATTATTTAAAGGCTGAAACAGACACTTTCACAAGTCATTAAACTACCCTATGTCTTGGAACACAAAGAGGATATCCCTGGGATATTTATCTGAGGGGTCTGCAGGTCAAAAGGGGAATGGAGTCAGCAGAAAAAGAAGCAGTCACATACAGAAAGAGCAATTATTCACAAAATAAAAATGAGGATAGCGGTTAGAAGTGTCAGCATATACATCTGAGATGCCTTTGGTGGGGCCATTACTTACGAAAAAAGTCATTACTTCCATTTTACACTAGATACCGTGTTCCTATTTCATGGTAACCATGGCTTGCATAGTGTTCATTTATATGGAAAACCTACAGAGAAACCTCAAACCACCTAGTGGAATGTAGAAACATCTCCCACCTCCCTGGCTTTATACTCTTTGACAAACATCAACCTAAACAGGACCTTAAAATGCTCAACACTTGTATCCATCATCTCCATTTACCTTTGTGAATCAATAAGAACACGCAAGCCTCATCTTCAGTGTGTGGTTTTGAAAGTCTTAATCTGATTCTCTAGATTAACAATATCCTTTACTCCAAATAAAAATTAAGATCACAGTCCTGGTTATAGCCTCACTTGGAAGTCTGAAGGCCAGCCAGATGCTGCTCTGTTTTCCAGGCCTGTCCAGAAAAAAGTTGCCTTATTTTCAGGTAAGACTTGGCCCTCATCTGAGCAACAGATATTGAAATCTGCAGAATTTTCTCTGGACGTGCTGTATTTGATTTTCTAATCTCGTCACAGGAGAAAGTCTTAGTACTAGAATTAGGCAAAAATCAGACCCAAGGATATTCCATGATCTCAACAAATATTTGACTCCAAACCAGAAAAAGAAAACAAAAACAGAGTAGCTGACAAAGTTTTACATGGATGAAATAACACTGTGAAGTCTGATTTCATCTGTTTTACATTACCATATACACATGTACCCCTATGCCATTTGAGAAATTGGATTCAAAACGAAGAGCCCAAAACCGGGGAATTTCAGTACTACCAAAACACTTTCTTTGGGATCTTATGAAGGGATAGACTTCCTAAACACAACCAAAATGTCCACCACTTTCCAAAAAGTTTCAATTCCAGTGGAAGTAATAATAATGCAATAAATTTTTCCATCAAAATTTTTAAAACCTATTGGCAAAAAAAATTGTAACAAAATATTTCAAATTAATCCTTACCCTGGAAATCACCATTGGGCTTCAGAAGTACTACCTGGTGCTTAGAAAAGCTGAATCTGACATTTTTCCAGTAAACTGGAAAGCTGCACACTGTTGAATATAATCTTCACATTAGGGTGCTGTTTTTAAATTTCCCAGGGAGTGATGATCTGAGGAGGAGACCCCTCACAAAGTAGAAATAAAAGATCAGTATACTTCCCACTTCTGACAGCTGACAGACCAGCGTTTGCCCTATGTAATAGTGTCAGCCATGCCCGTGAAATGGCCCAGCACTGAGCAAAGGAGATTTATCTCAAGAACTGAGGCTTGTAATCATCTGGGCGATAACCACCCTCATTTTCCTACAACTTATTCCTTTGCAAAATGCCTAGCAACCTTCTTTTAAACAGCTGGACAGCTCAAGACTTCTTTCTCATTAGTTTTTGTTGAAAACTGTAGATTCACTGAAAAGCAAGTCTATTCGTGGCATCTGGTGAAATCGTCTCATGAAACAGTATCTTAGCCTCAGGTTCCAGCCTTTCACTGCACCTGATTCAGATGTGAGGCTTCAACCATGGTCTCCACATGCTGGTGAGTGCCCTGATTTGGCAGAATAATGAATGCTTGAGGGCTTCTACTTTTCCATCTTGAAATATAAATAGTTCACTGTTCATCAGGCCAGAAAGAGAACTTACCCTCCTACTTGTCCCAATGCGCATAGTAACTTTTACAAAGAAAACAGTTCTAAATAACAGCGGAGACAGGTCATGAGCCTGTAACTTACTATGTATAAATATGTATGTCTTTTTTGTTTGAGAATTGTCTGCTGGAAATTTTGATGAACAATTTCTATAAGTGCTAGACAAGCCCACAAGGAGCTCTGTAAATATTCCAGATGTAAGCTAAGACTGGTTTGGCTTTGTTCTCGCTGGGGAGAAGAGGGGCTGAATGTATAGGTTACATGATATTCTATCAGTTGTTTGGATGGGAGCACTGCCACTTGGTATAGCATGAGCACTACTTTTCCTGAGAGGGCTTCCTGGTGTTTGGATTGCTTCTGGCTGATTTTCATTTTGCAGTTATGCAGAATGAAAGGATGTTTCCTAAGCTCCTTTAAGGGGGAAATTTTTAAAAGGTGATTGATACAGAAAGACGAGTATAAGATTCATAGGAAGCATATGTATGATGAAGGTTGATCAGATTTTTTAAAAAAATAATTGGTATATTCCAAGGATAAAGAATAATCTTTAATGTAGGTATTGAGTTACTTCCTATCAGTCAGCACTAATTTTAATATAAGGAAGTGTTGAAATGCTTCTAGAAAGTACCGTTAAAATAAATTCCTAAATATCTAAATGCTACCTCCAATAGGATTGAAACTTTATGAGCAAAATTTGACTTTTAATGGGTTTATGTCAATACAGACTTTAAAAAAAAAGAGGAATTACAGGTTCTGAAAATAAAGTTTTAGCCTTAGTGCTTTGATAAAGATCTGTGACCCCTGGCCCTTTAAATATTGAACTTAGACTGTAAAAATATCACTTCTTATTGATCACATGGTTATTAAAGTCAGTCAAATGCTCAATTTATATGTCAAACACTTGTAATATTTCCTGTAAATATTAGAACAAAGGAAGAGGGTGATAATATCATTGTGTTCAGTTGCATTAGATTTATTCGGCTTTTCATCAGAGAGAAATAATAGAAATGTCACTAAGAAATGCATTAAATATGCCCAGTCTTTATCAAGGCTAAATTAGTTTACAGCTGCATCATGTATGTGGTGTATGTGTACATTAGTTGTTGTATATGAAGGCAGGAACATACCCATCCATGTAACTGAGTGTGATAGGATATATATACCTTGTCTTCTCGTTCTCTCCTTTCAGTACACCTTCCCACTCCCCGCCACATACTTGCAACCCTGGAAAGGTACAGTTTATTTGTTGAATCTCAAGGAGAATGTGGAAGCTTAATAAGTCAACAGATATTAATTAAATGTTAAAGGCAGGTTTTAAAGTACCTTCAATATATATTGCTCCTGATGACTTTCAAGTGCGCTTACAAGGGAGGTCAGGGGGGAGATCTTTAGATCCCCCAGGCTCCCCCAAGATGCCTTTCCATAACCAAATGCTTTCATATGAGTAATCGAAAGAAACCTTTAGTCAACCACTGGGGAGTCTTTACAGCCTGGCTTCGATTGGAGTCTGAGTGCAGGCCTGTGAGCAGGAGGTGTTTGTAAGCATTTCTAATGGCATTTTGATGTACATGTACAAAATTGATGTCGGAAGGATCATTGTAAAGTCCCAAACAGTGGAATATTGAGGACATTTTCAGGTGGCAGTCAGATTCTGGCTGGGTGAGCCCAGTATATTTTCTCATGTCACAGTTGATTAGGTTCACAGGGAAGTGGAAAGAGTAAAAAATTCTCTTATTACAGCAGCAATGCCATATCAGCCTCTTTTCCCTTTGAATGCAACATTAGTTTTTGTCCAGAACTCTAACTGCTTTCTACAGTTTGGGGAATTGTAAAGCAGAAACAATTTTCCCAGCTAGGCTGACCTTCACAGTAATGAGAAATGACTGGAATTTCTCTCTATTTCTCTAACATTTGGGGAGGGGGGATAGGAGGAATGTGTTTGTTTTACCTGATATTATGTTGTGGGCGTCTATTTGGCACTTTGAGCCTAATTTTTTTCCATTCAGGAGATTACATGGACTGTTGCACCATCTGACCCAGTAGCCAGCCCTCAAGTGTATAGAGAAGTGACAGTAATGCACTTTAAACCTTCTGTTATCACAGTAGTGATGGCATTTTGTTTCAGCCATTAAATGATTTTATTTTTTTTTCATGGGATGGCTATTTTCATTTACTCTTCAGTACTTGTTCAGATGATGAGCAATGATCTTGAGAAAATTTAAGATTCATTACAGGCCAGGCAGATGGGGGAACCTCAAGATGGACATACATCTGCAGAGTGTGGTGCTATAGCACTACAGTGCTGATCATCTCTTGGGGATGGGATGAGAAAATCCTGCGTTTATGTGCAAAACAAGTAAGCGCTGTGTCCAAAGAGTCTTTAATAGCAGGACATCTGGCTAGAAATATGACTTGTTTCCTTGTTCTTTCCAGATGTTTCAGAATAAACCTCTTTCCCTGTGGAATCTGAGGCCTCTAGCAATGCGTGGTGTTCCCAGTAGGACTGCCCTGCAGATGCAGAAGTAGCGTTGCAGAGGTGTTGACATACCCAAGCTAGGTTTCATGAAGCAAGATTCAATGCCAGGAAGAGTGAAGTCGCTACAACAGGGCATTAAATGCAAAACAAACATGCAGGATCCCAGGCCTGTGCTGAAGTCCATACTGCTGCATCTTCATTGTGGCATCGGCATAAACTAGATGGCATTGGGTAGGGCTCCACCTGCTCCTGATTATAGTGGAGACCTATCTGTCACTTGGAATCTGTGCTATTAAAATACCCAGAAGTTCCTGGAAATGGGCATAGGTGAAAACATTTCAAATGAAAGACAAATTGGATCAGATCTCTGGCTGCAAATCACTCAAATATGAAAGCTGAGTGGTAGTTTCAGGGAATTCATAAGTTTCAAGTGTTTTCCTTCAGTTTTTGCTTTGCTATAGCTAGGACAGGCTATGGAAATGTTAAAATATCATGGAGGAGGCAGGTTTTCACCTCTTTTCAGTGGGGAGTAAAAGGCCTCAGGGTGTTTCTAGGAGAAGAATGTTGCATAATGCCCTGTAAACAGTTTAATTGTACTCCTCTACTTATACTGCATCTGAAAGTGGTGAACATATTCCATTAAGTTAGAGTTACATTTTCCTAGTTAATATTGCTTTAATTCCATGTTAATAGCCTGCAATATGGGGAGCAAAGTCAAGGAATATAAAATACCATGATCATGCTATAGCACCTTGAGTGCGATATCTCATTAACTGCAATTAATGGACCCACTGGAGCCTCCACTTGAATTGTTTTAAGCCTCCAACATTAGTGGCATGCTATAATACTAACAGGTAACTTTTTTCTGCTCTTCACCCAGAAATACCTGTATGTCTGCAGCTCATCGATTATGAACAAGGTCAGTAGGGGGAAAAATGCTTGAAATTGTAGGGAACACTTCCTGTGTATTGTTATAGAGCATAACAGGAGGCTTAATTTAGATGCCATTTTCCTAATTTTATGTTAAACTATTTGGTACTCATCCTTGCCTTTTTCTTCTGGTCTTTTAAGGCAAGTGTTTCTTGAAGCCCTCGACAGCCTATTTCTTAGCCACTGCTGCTTTCTCTCTGTATTCCCTTTACTCCACACATGATTATCATGAGTAAGAAAGATTAGATTCATGCAGCCACTAAAATGAACAGATATAAACTAAAGCAAAATCTAAGGGGATCAAGACAGATCTGCCGGCTTTTCCCTTCTAGGAAAGGAGAGCACAGAGGAGGAAGGAGCAGAGAATAGTGAAGACTGCCTTCACTTGCATCTAATCTTTTTCAGAAAACCCTCATTCTCAGTATTCATATAGGACTGGCCAGATCTGTCAGATTCTAGGAAAGTTTCAGTCTGGGAGAATGGGTTTAGACAGTGTTGTGACAGAGAAAAGCAGCAATCGCAAACAATGCTCGATAAAACAGAACTCAGATAATGTCTTTGCCTAAATTAGTTACAGAAAATAGATTGATAATCTGAAGCACTTCTTTCTTATATTTAGCAGTGCCCTGCTTTGTTCACTATTTGCAGTGTCCTGATGTTCCATCTATAGCTAACTTTTATGAAGGACAGCACATTAATTCAAAGATGTTCAATATCGATCAATATTCATTGCAAAGCAATTGCAAACACGTGATCTTCCCTTTTCTATTGACAGCATTAGTCAGATTTTTTGTCCAGTTCTAAATCAAACCCTAAGTCTAATACTCATTTCATGTCAGTGTAAATCAGGACCAACTCTGTAGAAGGTCAAGTGAGATACCTCAGTACGAAAGCAGCGTAAGCGAAATTGATCTTAGTAACTGTGAATTTTGCGAAGTTTGTCTTCATAGGACAACTAAAACTTTATGACTGTGACTTGTCTTCATCCTTAAAAGCTCTGCATGTGACAAACATCAGTAGAGCTCTCAGCACAGCACCACGTTCAGAGCCTTCCCTGCCTGGTGACATTAAGAAGCCCTTCACAGACTAAGGCAGGATCGGATCCTGGAAACACAAAATCATTACCCTGGTTCCAGGACTGGTAAATCAGCATCTGGTACTGGCAGCCCTTAGTGAGAGAGGCACTCCCTCAAGCATTTCTTATTTGACTAGAGTGGGGAAGTGTACACTGTATCAAATTTGGCATGCAAGACAAGATATACTCCAACTTCAAAAATAAAAGCAATGTCTCCACATCAAGTGCTTTGGGACTTGGATTATACACTTGGCAGTTTTGTGTTTGTTTTTTTCTCTCCTAGGTAGCAGTGACAAATCACTGGATTAAGAACATACCCAAGTAGGAATGAAAGGTGTTCTACCTCCTGATCTCTCTCCGTGGTATGCTTTGTATTACAAAGGAACATAGTTACTTCTGTATGTAACAAGCTAAATGTGTGAAAACCGATCAGCCAGTCTCAAAGCAGAAGGCTGATTTAATTATGCTTATTAAGAAAGGGACAAAAATGTCTAAGATGTGTGGAGAATTTGGCCACAGCTGCTAGGGTATGTTAAATATCAGTGTCGTGGTCAACTTGGAGCCATCTTCTTCAAATTGAGAAAAGCTTATGGGTGGGCTGCTGTAATGAGAAGGAACATGAGATGTGTGTATGTAGGGTCCCAAATACATGAATGGCACAAAGGGGCTGTGCCTGTGCTGTCTGCCACTGGCAAGTGGTGGAAGCTGAATCTCACCAGGCTGCCAAGCTGAGGATGAGGAGTATCGTATCCTGCATCCTGTCGGGCCCCACAGGTTGAGTTCTCACACTCCCTGTGGCTGTTAGGAATTCACTCAAATTCCTAAAACTTTCAGAGGCTGCAGAAACAGCCAGGGAAAATAAAAACAGTATCTAAATACAGGAGAAATAAAAGCAGTATATAAATATTGGAAACAGTGTTCATTCCTGGCTCTAGCCTGCAGGAAGTGGTTGAGTGCCTCTGAAAATTCTGGAGAGCCAGGACACTACTGTTCTCTCCTCTGCAACTCTACAGGAAACCTCAGCATAACCTTTAGTGTGTGATCTCCTAAATGCAAATGATGTTCGTAGCAATTATGTTAAGGTTTTTCTCTCCCTCCTACTGCCAGGCAGAATTAATAGCACAGCAGCAGAACAAGCAGGCACTGCATAGAGGTGTCCAAGAACGTGTGCCATAAATGCACAGCGCCAACTTGCACCTCACCCTGACATGATTTCACAAGCAGAGTGTCTGTGTGGAGCTAGACCCTACCCCTCATCTTTTTGTTAAGAGGGTCTCCTTCTCGGCCCGTTTCCTCCACCCCAACACATACCCTCTGGACTCTCATACTGCACCTTGCTGCCACGCCAGTAATTCTTCTTGTTTTTTCTTTTCTGAATTCCTTCCAGACAGACTAGGAGTGTGCAGCCGTCAGGCCTGGACACCAACAGGAAAGTCTTTCCAGAAAAAAGCAGGCTACCAGTCAGCTGAAATTATAGGATTATAAGGATTATAGGATCCTTAGGTTGGGTGGAAAAGAGTAATGTGTAAAGCATGGGGTAGCATTACCTGCCTCTGTTCATCAACAGCCAGGCTCGTTCTCAGCCCCACACTCTTCTTGTTGCAGCATTTGGAGATTTCTGAAGCTCTAATGATGCTGTTAGCACTTACTCCTCTTCTGGCTAGCTAGGAGGCATTATCATTTGCTGGCTTTTCCATTCTGTCATTAAAGTAGTATTTTTAATATACAGGTAGCTCCTTTTCACCAATCTAGACAACACTGAAAGCAAAAATACATTAAATAAATCTAGTTATCATTAATTATTGTCCCAACTCTGCTAAGATGAGTATGCTTTACAGTATTACTGACAAAAAAGACTGAGGAAAAGACAGCTTTAAAAACTATCTTTTTCAAAGATGTTTCCTTATCCAGACTTCTGTTCTGCCTTAGTCAGTCCATATTTTAGCACAGTATTTTTACCTACTCTCCATCACACTGTGCCTTACTGGAGCGTCAGGACCAAATCACAGGGATCAGCAGTCATACCGGCCGTTCCCTGTTGCCATCTTAGAGCAGTTCACAGCTCCATCTGCTCCTGCAAAACAAAGATGGTATCGATAAAGAAGATGCAGTGTAGGAGTGGGTTAGGAAAGGATCTAGAAGAACAGGCTAAGATCACAGGCCACTGGGCTGTATGAAGTGGAAGCACATAGGCTGTAGCATGTCCTGCTCCCAAAGACATTTCTGTCTTAGCAGACAAGTGAGACAAAGGAATTACAATGATCTCCACTTTACAGATGGAGAAATGAGTTAGTAAGAGATTAACTAGCTTGTCCAAGGTCACTCAGGGAGCCTGACAGGCACAGAACTAGGACCTAGATTTTCTGAGTTCCTAAGGAAGGATCAATCTCTAAGAAATAGTCTACTAAACTATGTTTCTTAATAAAAGAATCTCATATTAAAACGTTACAAAAGTAAAAATGCAATTTCTTTACCTTTCACTTTGATTAATGGATTCTTCACAACACAACAATAAAGCAAGTTCTTTTTATAATATAGAATATTTGAATCATTTTTTTCAGAAAGTAATGATGGGGAAAAAAACTTTTCTTTGATTAATTCCAGGTAGATTTTGTTTTCTCTTTTATTTTTTGGCCGATAACTTCTAGATATCAAATAGATGTATTTTAAAGTGCTAGGATTTGGCACGATGGTGAGCCAACTAGCAAGAGACCACCCTTTATAGATAATATAATAGTAGAACAAATTGAGTTTCCAGACCTTAATCCTCTAAGAAAAGCTGAATCCAGAGGGGAAAATTTCCACAGTGTTACTCAGTTGGTTCACCCTATTTGATTGCCGGTCAGTACATGAACCCTATTTTAGAAGTGATGTGATTTCTATCTAAAATAAGCTGTTTACAATGTTCTATGGGCTATTACTGTTCGAATGCTAGTTTCTAAAGTTCTTGAAAGAAGTCTACATTAAAGCAACGTTCAGAAGATTGTAGGATTGTTTTGTATTCTCTCTGAAATGGAATGTGATTTCATCTGCATCAGGCTGATTTATACGGAGTAATTTTGTTGTTTTGCTTTTGAGCATTTTATGACCTCCCAGAGAGATTATTGACCCCTGCTTAAAAAGTTTGTGATGAGAAGATATACCAACAGTAGTCCTATTGTTCATAATAATGACCATAATGGGCATAAATTCAGCTGTTCTTTATAGGAGATTAAATATTTCTTTACTTTTTTATAGGCATAAGTAGAGCTTAAAAGCAAAGATACAGGGGGGCAGGGGATGTGTGTGCATCAGGATTTTCTGTGAGTTCTTTTTCAGTGTGATACTGTAGTGTACAACAGCTGCAGAAAACAGGATCACCACCAACCAGGGATACTTGGTAAAGAACAACCCTAAAGAATAATCTAAGGATTAATTTTTAATTATTTTGTCAGAGGTTTATATACTCATTTGTTAAAAACAGGCAAAATCACTGACACTTTCCTTATAACATGGAGTACATTCAGGACCACACCTTTATTGTCCACAGGAAATGAGCATGTGGTTAAAGTGAAACATAATTTAAGCACAACAACAGATTTTCTGTACCGTGGCCTAAGGCTCTTGGGCTTGCCCTATTCAATACAGAACTTTGTGGTGGTACTGAAGCTGGTACAGACCTCTGTCTTTGTTAACACTGTACCCAGGATAACTAGGCTGAATGAAAAGCTGGGGACTACCATGTTAGCACAGTCAGTGGTTTTTGTGTCCTGGGCAAGCATTTCTGCATTGCTGCTCTTTAAAGTTTGCTTTCATTATAAGAAGTCTATCTATATGCTCACAGACTAGTCACAGGTTCCCAAAGATAAGAGCTTTAAGGCTCTGAATCTATCATTCTGCTTTAGATGCAGACAGTTACACTATCATTTAACTTAATGATCATTTGACTTAAACATGTCATTTGGGAGCTAGACTATACAGTTCTATATAGTTAGGGCTCAGAAGTAGGCAGGTTCTTACCTCTCTCTGCTCAAATCTAAATTGCTAAATAATGCATAGACATGCCCGAAGTCAGGCAGCAGGACTTGGTGTGCCGTGTGGCCAAAAACGGGGAAAACTGCAAAACTCCATTTGCAATGGGTCCTGGTACAAGGTACGTGCCTTTGGTATGTGCCATCTAACTGAGCCGCCGAAGCGTATGCTCAGTTGCCTCCATGGTCAAAGGAAAAAGAGTCCTCTCCAGAAAACAGCTCAGAAAAGGGCCTTGTCTTGTAAGCTCTGAATTACCCCCTTGAGCATCTGTTTCCCTTTACCAACTATAGAGACAATGAGGAATGAGTGGCTTTGTAACTTTAGTGTCCAAAAGTAGGTATTGGGGGTATTCTCCAAACAGCTAGAAAGAACGCAAAAATGTGACTACAGTGTGGGCTAACTATTCCCACACCGGCCATTTTTATAGCTTTGTGAAAGAACATGGGCTTGAGAGGAGCATTATGGCAAGTTTTTTTTCTCCTGTACTAATGTAAGGTATATCAGAATAGTTGTGACACTATTTTGTAAAACTAAAAAGAACACTAGTCAGAAAGACTGCATGTTTCTAAGATCATCACATGTAGATTAAAGGCTCATCTCTTATGCAATGACTTATGTATGCCTATCATCTTTTCTCCTAGCTCTTCTGCACAGCAGGACTGTTGTATAGGCTTCATGAGATGCAGAAAGATGACAGAAATACATAAGTGTTTTGATTTACCTATAGGCCTCTCTCTTCTATTCCTAATCTAGGATTTAGTGGTTTTATGAAGTGTTGTATGTCATGTGTCTGATTTAAAATAATTATTTCGATAGTCGTTCTTGTGATTCCACTTTTTTATGTTTCAGCACTCTTGTGTTGATATGTTAGAATTAGTTATTTCTTTTATTAGCTCAGCAGTGCTTTGCTTCTGTAAATATAATTTAAGACCTGTAATTTTCTTTATCCTTGGTGAGATTAATCTCTATATACATTTTTTTACTTGTGTTCTGCTTGGGTAATGGGAACATTCTGAAATGTATATATGACATATTTCTTGGTTTTTCTTTGATATAGCATATCACCTATGTTAGATGGTAGACTATATTAGGCTGTTATTTGTTCGTTAAAGTTTATGGAGCAATCCTGCATTTCATGTATTTTCTCTTGCACATTTCTTATATACAAACACACATGCACACACACTTCGAGTCATGGACTCCCAGGGCTCAGTTCTAAAGGCAACCAATTCAATGTGATTGCTTTTTTCTTTCTTTCTTATATTCTTTTTTGTCAGTTTTCCTTTTATGCCTGTTGTCTTTTTTAAGCTGGCTTTAAGGACATTTTTGATACAGGTTTGGCAACCTGTACAAGTCCAACATTGCTGTGGAGTTCCTTTCTTTTTATTGCTGCATGTTTGTTCTGTAATACTGTAATTTGATTATTTATCCATCTATTTTTACTTCTAAATTCCTGGATTTATAGTGTTAGGGCTTGACTCTTACCTTCCTTGCATTGGTGTAAGCAAAGAGCAGGCCTCCAGCCATACTAGGTTTTTGCACTTTTGCCCCCTTTTGGAGGTAAAGGGTAGCCCAAGAGTAATTTGATTACACACATTTTTCCCACTGCCTTTATTACTACATATCCATTCCAGGACATTTATAAAGAATAGGTAGTAAGTGCTAGACATAAATCTCAGCTGTGTGAGAAGAATCTTAACTTGAGATGCCCTTACAACATCATCTGTTGAGTTCCCCTGAGTAAAGCACTGCCTCCAGTTTTGGTTCTGGCTAACTAATGTATTTTGAAGAGTCAAAGGCGCCCTGTACTCAGACTGCTCCATGGGATAACATGCAGTAGCATATGGTCTCTGCTGACTCTCCAACTTCTTTCCCCAAGCAAAGAGGTGGTGTCAAGGAAGCAAAAGTAGATCTTGGGTAGTAAAAATACCCTGAAGGGGGGTAGGATTTCTAACATTTGAAAAAATATCTGCCCAGCAGTCACACCAAAAAAACCTCAAACAAGAAAACAAATTAGGCCAATTGCGACCATCCTTCCTGGGACAGGAGCTGTGC
This sequence comes from Strix uralensis, assembly GCF_047716275.1. Lineage (NCBI taxonomy): Eukaryota > Metazoa > Chordata > Aves > Strigiformes > Strigidae > Strix > Strix uralensis. Next base: position 11,888,696 of record NC_133972.1, read on the forward strand.
CCAAGACACTGCCGGTGCTGTGAGGAGGTGGCTGCCACTGGAGTAGCTCCAGCTGGAGGCAAAACTATCTGTGTCCCAGCAGTGACAGATGAGAGGCAGAACAAGAGCTCCCTAGTGCTGCCCACCATGTCACCAACCCTTATTTTCCACAACAGCCACTTGTACAAATGAGTGGATGAGGCCTTGCATCCATGGCTACTCATCTCTGGCCACCAACCTGGAGGCCAGTTAGTGCCAATCATAAATAAGGGGCCTGTAGTGCTCTGTAGTACAGCTCTTGTGGTTTGACATACAATTTTCCCCCCTGTTTTTATTATCTTTTAACAGCTAAATGATGAGGGTCATTTATACAAGTGAATCATCTTTTCTGCATAATAAGACAGAGTGATAGGTCTAGAGCTCAAGTAAGTGTTATATGAGTTACTGTAACTCATTTTAAAATAGGACTTGATAAAAACAAGGTATCATATGTGACATTTACTACAACAGTGTGAGCAAACGGAAAGCCAGAGGGAATGGTAGGATGCATTGGGGATTTCCCCTCCACTGCAGTGGCAAGTTGAGTAATTGATTTATCTTACAAAAAGTGTCCAGAGCATTAATGGTAAAATTAGTGTTTTCTAAAGAATATATATGTTGTAAGATTGCAACTTCAGAGAGAAGTCAAGGCTTTCATTTACGGAGGGTGTTCTGCTAATGTAAGCGAACAAAGTTGAACCAGTTAATTTATAAACAGCAGCAGATCCAGACATATGTACTGTGCTCTCCTGGATCTACCATTTCCTTGTGTAAAGTCAGCCTTCACTTTGAAATAGCCCATTGTAGTTATTTTTACCATTTACATGCTTCTTAGTTAAAGACCTACATTTTGTGAGCAGCTTTGCTAGTCACTTAGATGTTCATTCATTTCTGTACCTCAGAGAAATTTTTTGGCCTTCATTACTATTACCCGTATGTATATTATGGCAGTGGCTTAAGTGCCCACCTTATATAAATACTAGATAAATATATAAATCACTAGATACTGTGCAGCAAATAAGCAGAAATATTCCACATGCAGATATACCCTGAAATAAGAAAATTGGTTTTAATTTGGATCTTGCCTTACTTTGGTGCATGTGCATATGTAATTCAGTCCTAATGGACTTTCAGGTGTATTATCTAAAGAGAAAACAAACAAGCAAACAGGATGAAATAAAGGGAGTTATTATTATTGTCATTTTTCAGACAGGAAATTAAAGAAATGAAAATATATGGAAGAATTGGACCCTTAGTGAGATTTCTAGATCTCTACCCAGGGTCCCTAATCACAAGACTTTCCTTCCTCCTCAAACATAATTATTACTATTTCCATCGCATATACTTTGGAAAGTTTTTCATGTTTCCACATGAAATACTAATTTTCTAACCCTGAACTTTCCTTTTAAGCAAAATCAATGAAAAGCTATTGTTGCTTTTACAGATGCCAGAGAGAATTATTACCATCATAGGCAACAATAAAAAAGATCTTTTCACCCTTGGTAGATTGAATTACTGAGAAATAACCTTATAATTACTGTATAAAACACCCTGTTTTAACACTGTTTTTAATATCCATAAAGTTTCTGATTTATTTTTCACAAGCCAGCATCAATGCAGTGAATTCTGCCTTGCTCTAAGCTGGTGCAATTATGTTGACCTCTGTGGGACTCCACCTGTTGCACTGATGGCTCTTAAGAGGCACACTATTTTTGGATGAATATTAGTTAGGAACAAAGAGAGAGGTCTGATTTCAATGACATTGATTTAAATGAGCAGTGTAATTTTCTTGAGATGAAGGAAATATTTTGGAGTTCTAACAGTATATCAGGTAAATCTGCTTTAAATTAGATCTTTGTCAGACCAGTGAGGAGAGAAGAAGCCTTCTGTAGTCCCCTAGTATGGGATTCACTAGTGGAAATGTCAGGGAACCCTTGAGTTATAGTGAACTTGCCAAATGGACCCTTGTCCCTCGCTCCCTGCAGATCTCGGTTCAGATGCCTTAGCAACCTGCAATGCTCAGCCAGCTCATGATCTTCGGGAGAGAGAAAGGAAATTCCCCCTCAGCACACTCACATTGCTCTCTTGCAGCTACAACTGCAAAAGTAACACCTTTTGGTTTAGGTTAGACTGTTGATCTTGTTTGCCTCTTCTAGATGTCTGATGTTCACCCATTCTTCTGCAAGTCAGTGGTGTCCTTGTCTGTCTCTTTGAGGTGAAGCGAAGAGGATTGTTCCCTGCCTGCTGATTGTTGGTGCTGAAAGAGGAAACAGTTCAATGCAGAATGACTGCACCCTCATTTTGTGTTCAGCTAATACGTACTTAAAACTAGGCCACCCCTTGTCTGTTCATCTGTTTTCTCCTGGCATGGTAAGAAACCATGCGAGTGCCCTCCGTGCAATTTGTCTTTTCAAGGGGATATATTCAGCTTTAAATTTGGAAAGCAAACAACACGTACTTCATATTTTATAGGGAGTATTTGTTTTATTGCTTGTACAAGTAATGTGAATGTGATAGGCATAGTGAAAGAGTCCTGCCTTCATCGCACTTAGACTGGGTTCATCACAGTTTCTGCCTTGTTGGAGGTGCATTAGAACAACAGCATTGTCTGACTGCGTTGCCCACAAAAACATTTTTGACCCTTGGCTTACCCCTTTTACTGACAGAATTGCCAGTAGCACCCACCAGTACTAGTGGCTGCAGAGGTCTGCAGACTGCACCCCTTCCAAAGGTATATTCTGGCAAATAGTTAGGAACATATATATGTTCCTCTCACCCCAAAATGGGTGAGGCCCATAAGAATGATTTCTTTGAAATGAAGTATTTCCACTCAATTTATAAAACACCCATCTGTGAGGGTAATCCATTTTACATTTCCTTTCAAGAAATCATTCTGTCTGAACTAAATGTTACATGTGACCTAAAATTTATTTCTTGTCCATTTTTTTTCACTCCAGGTCTGCCTGAACTTTGTTTTGTTACTGTTTCGGTGGGGTTTTCTGAGGGGCTGAGTAGGGTGTTTTGAAGGAATTTTTCAGACTACGAACAGAAAAATCCATTAGTTTCAGAGCTGTAGGTATAAATGTATTGACTTCTGACTTCAGTGGCTAGCTTCTCTAGTTTACAGTGGCATATATGCAAAACAAAAGAAAAAAGGCCTTTGGTGAGACTATTTGGTTTAAAGAAAGTATCGGTGTAATTAGCTAATTCTAGTGTTTCAAATGGGAGTATCATTCCCCCCTTATTGCAGATTTAAAACCTATAAAAAATTGAAGGGGATGATTCTGACAGTAGTTACTTCTGTTTTAACCAGTTGTAACTCTGCTGACCTCATTAAAATTACACCAGGTTTATATCCTGGTGAAGAGAAATCAGAATCAGACCAAGAACTTGGAACTTACGTTATTTTTAGCACAAAAAATCCCTTGTTTTGTAAAGCACAAGAATTGCTACAGGGCCCATAAATATTTTGTGAATCTGGTCAACAGATAAAAGTAGGAAATACTTAGAACATGAAGAAATTCATCTGTCTGTCTATTGACGGTGCCTTATGGAAGAACAAGAGTCCAGGTACAATAAGGCAATAATGAATTTAATGAAAAAGCTACAGACATTCAGGTTGTAAGCTGAGCTGCTGTTGGAAAAGATAGTACATATTTTTGCCCATATAGCAGAATTCCTTGGCTGAATGTCTATGAGTAGATTTCCATTGATAATAAATATGGAGGAAATTATTTATTGTAAATTATAATTAGACTTTCCCCAGGCTATGCATTCAGCCAGTAGCAGATACTGAATAATAACATAGGTATTATTTCTGACATTATTTCTGCCTCCATACAAAAAAAAAGAGGATGATAGAAGCTAAACCTTGCCATGACTTTTGTTTAAAATATAGTAATATCAGCATAGGGGTAAATTAATATTTGCATGTGATTTTTTGCATGTAATGACATGTATAACATGGAGTGCAAGTCACACCCCATCTTTATCTGTGAAGTAGAAAAATCACAGTCACAAGAACACCCTCACACAAACTCTCTTGAGTTTACCCAGGACTGCATTAGGACTGGCATGCAGGCTAACTTTAAGCAGTCTTTGCAGGATCTCAGCCTCAGATTTTAACCAGTTTGGAATTGATCCTTGCAGCAAAAAAAATTCTTCAGTTTATACTTGCAGTCATCACTCACATTCAGCTAACAGCAGTTCTTCTGTTACCTCAAGCAATATGGAGCTATGCTTTTGTTATAAGAGGATCTCAGTTTCATATACCCTCTTGCCATCAATTTATAGTGCCTAGCACAGTGGCAATTGCAAAGACCTCAGAAACAATACATTCCTAGCCTATGTGTTTTTAATTATATTTCCAAGTTTCATTTGCTGTTGGCAACTTGACGTTATTTTGATTTTGCTGAGGTGAAATATATGAGTTTCAAATACAGCTTTGAAATTGATTAGGAATTAATATGGCAGCATTACAGACACAGTAGATTTACTGCTGCTTTTGCAGCTCTGTGGAAACTCCCATATGGAAAACCTATTGTGACCAGATCCAGAGTGACATGAGCAAAGTGGCTGAGATTGAAGATAAGAGATCAGAGAAAAGGAATCAAATAGGTAAAAGCAGAAGGAGAGTCTATCATAGCGAAAAAAAAAATTATACCCACCCCCCAAAAAAACCCAGGGAGGAGTCACAGGACAGGTGGGACGTGGCTGGATTGTGGAAAAAAAAAAAAAAAAAAAAAACAAAAAACAAAAAAACAAAACAAAACAACCACAAAAAAAAAGCTTTCAAGGTAATCAGTAAATTTAAAATAACTGGTAAATGTTCTGTACACCTCTCAGAAGGACATTAACAAAATTAAACCTGGAATCACCTATTTGATGCTGAGCACAGCCTAGCCCCATGCAGTATGCGTAAGCACGCTCTGGCAGTGCTGCTTCTGGGGCAGGACTTGCAGCTCGGGTTTTGGGAGCAGGTTTCTTGCTGACACCAAATGAGATGGAAGTGCCTGGGATGAGAGGGTTCTCTGAGGAAATGTTACATATGTGGCTGCATTACACTATTAACCCTTCTCCCTTTTCTCTTCTGTAGGAGCTGCGTTGAAGGCACAATTTTTGGCATGTTAAATACACACTTGTTAACAGTTTTTATATAGCTTTATGTACAGAGCAGGACTGCTGGTGAAAAAAAGAATAGTGTATGTACGAACAGTGACTTTAAAGTGCTGTAGTCGGTCGTGTGTTAGCTAGTGGCTTCTTCCATGTTGACAGTCAAATTAAGCCTTCCAAAGGTGAATGTGGCAGGAGGTTGCTACCATCTGAGAAGCAATATGCTCACACAGTGCTGGTGCAAGGAGGGGGAGCACAGGTTCCTAAGTGTTCATTGCTCGGTCTTTAGAAAAGGAGTAGCAGCAGTAAACTCCCCATTGACACACAGACAGCAAACAGTTGAACAAAGTCACATTTTCAGTCCATCACTGGGCACTCAGAACTCTACTGAAATAATAAAACAGTGCCCCAAGGAAAATGTTAACAGTATCCTGCTTAGGGACCCCCAGCATCCTTTTTTGCAGGCCCTCTCCCCTCACACAGACTTTTACTCAGGTTTCTTGTTTTAGTGGCTACTGATCACCCCTTATATTTATTTTATTAGAAATGTGGTTTTGACTTCAAGGTTTTCAAACTAAATGCTTCCTTCAACTTTGTCCACACTTCTCAGACCTCACTTTGTATATGGAGATTTCAGCAAAACTCAAATGTCTAATTAAAAAGCATGGTCTCAACTTATTTGATATCTCATATATTCTCCATGAAACCTGGAAATAGATAACTTCTCAAACACATGGTATCAGTTATGGTGTTTATGTCATTTTGACTTTAGGGTGAACTGACGTAACTGCAGAGGATTAAATCCTTCCAGCTTTCTAGATACCTGGGTTCAGAACCAGATTTGGATTTTGGACTGACCTGTATCTTTCCCAGCAATCTTTCCGCTGCACTCAGGAGTCACCTGTATCATTCTTCAACTTTGTATCAGATAGGTGCATCTAGTAAGGTCAAGTTTGGAGCTGAAAGCAGTGAAAAGAAAAATATTCCACATATTTCCAGTTTTAGATCTCATCTTGTTCACATTCAAGTCAATGAGACTTCAGTGTAAGCGCTTAGCTTACATGCAAGCAGACCTATTTGGTGATGCTACTACATTACAAATAAATGAGAGTATCCAGATATACTTCCAGCTTCAAAAGTGAGGATCTTTGGAGAGCAGCTAGCTTAAAATTTTTAGCGAAGCCTTATATATGTTCTCAGTCAGCAATGTGTCCTTAAGTATTAAGTAGGATTTACTCTTCAAAGGGCAAAAGAGAAGGTCTGTACCTAAAAGTCTGATTTTCAATATGAATATTCAGATAAACAGTTCCAGGCATGTATACTAAGATTGTATATTGTACTTTAAAACAAGGCTGTTTCAGAAATATTTTCTCCAATACCCGACATGAAGCATCATACTATCATGGCGTGACCTCACTTCGCATTTTTAACATTTATATATGCAAATGGACATATTTAAGTGTGCACGTGCCATTCACACATTCAAATTAAAGGCAAATAAATGTTTTAGATTAAGGAGATTAATTTGGTGTGTCTCACTGTTGACACGCTTTCTACAGAGGCTAGATCACTGAGACCCAAGTGCTGGGCTCTTATCCAAGAAGACAGATGGCAATTTCCTTTTGATAAGAGTTCATTTTTTTAGCAGCAAGGGAGCCCTGAAGTAACCATTTTTCTTGTGGGGAAAGCGTCTTTTAGAAGCCAGATAAATCATTCTAAAATAGACAAACACAGAAACCAAGGAACTAATCAACCTGAAATGAGCTGAGTTGCAGCCCCTTTCAGAAAGTTTAGGAGATGTTCTTTGCCTTCGTTCTTGCCACACATAGGAACTACTTCAGCACATTAGAGACTTCAGATAATTTTTTCAGTACTTTTTATGAGCACCAATACAATTTATGATTAGTAGCAATGCAAAATTCATCAAGTCAGATGAGGTGGTTTTGTTTACAGTGTGTTTACATCATGCGTAAGATAAACAGTTGTAGATATTTTAAAGACTGCATAAATATAAAAGTAACTAACCAGACTAAACCAAGATGGCTCTGTTTAATTAAAATCTGGAACAGTGTGTGACAGCTTATACAGTTCTGGAACATTTCATACTTGTAAGTTATAACTGTGGACAGCCAGGAACCCACAGGACTAGAGTCTGTGGGTAGCCTGTAAATACTGACTTGCTGCTAAAGAGTCAGTCAGCTACTCTTTGTAGTTATTTATATTTAAATATATTTAATATATTTAAATATATTCACTCTTCTTTTTGGTAAACATATAAGACCCAGCCTCAGACGTGCTGACACCTTTGATTTAGTTTATCTTGTAGGATTAGACCCAAACAGGATCCCTTTCCTCTAGTTTCCTTTCCTCTCTGTTCTATCTGTCACTAATAGAGCAGAAATGAAAATGACTCGGGTGGTTTCCACTCACTCCTTGCCTGTGCCTTAATGAGTTCTTCATTATTCATGTATCCAGTAGTTTGGTCCTAGAGATCTGGAAATGATGTCTGCTCTTTATTTGCTTTGCTGCAGCTCTATTAAAAATATCCCTTTTTTATTTTGTAAATTGTTACCCTAGTTTTTTAGACTCGTTCCAATTTGACCAGCAGCACCTTGTTTACAAAGATATTATGAGAAATTTTGTGCATCCTCCACTATCCATGTCATATCAAGGCGTACATGAGCACTGCGTGCTTCCCATCACCTCAGGTCGCGTCGCTTTGCATTGAATCAAGTCATGTCACATCAGTGATACCACTATCAGTACTTACTCCTGATAGAAAATTCAGCATAGATTTAGACAGCAAATAGCTCAGCCTCAATAAATGTATATAATGAGCAGATTAAGTATCTGTGAGAACCAGATATTTTAAGTGTCCCTGGCAAGTCAGTGCTTTCAGATATTCCAATATCCTTGTCTCTATACTGTATTCTGCACATAAATTTCTAATATATGTGCATATACTAAAATGTCTGTCTAAGCAGCCTATTTGGAACTCTTACCGTCTACAACCATATGCAAATACAGACCTGTGCAGTTCTGAAACAACCAGAAATTATTGGATGAGTCTGGATGTTGTAACCACATAGTATAGTTTATAGGTGGATCATATCCCAGCACTGTACAAAAACCAAATGTTGACAGGTTTTTTTTTTTCTTCATAATTTGGGGTTTGCTTCATACATTTGCCTGCTGGGGCATGTTTTCAAAGAGTTATGCATGATTAGGCTCTATGACAGCCATTTTATTAGACATTTTACCCTGTTGTTCATTTATAAAAGTTAAATGTTGTAATTATCCTATTGCATACCCTAAAAGGAAGGGAGGGGAGGGTCAAAAAAAAAAGTCTCTAACTGATATCTAAAACATACAGGGTTTCCAAAATGTTTGTTCATAGTATCTTTTGGGATAAAATTAACTTATTTTGGTTTATGTCACCTGTGTATTCTCTCTTGGCTGTCTTGGGATCTACATCACATATAAATGCTAAGTGGTCTTCTTATTATTGATTATTACAAACATTTACCTGGCAATCATCACTGAGGTTATCTATGTGTTTTCCCAGGATTAAGTTGAAACAGTCTTTCCAGTGTCTTTTTAAAAATTCCTTCAGGGATTTTGAGATTCGGTGTAGGTCCAGAGAGCTATCAACTGGTACAAGGTATATATGCATATTGAAGACTCTTAGGAATGTAAGCATTAATACTATGTGAAGAATTACCCAGAAGATCTACTAGGGACTTCCATGGAAACTGTACTTCTGCCTCAATTCGTTCATGTTTTGAAATCAAGCATATGGGTATCTAGGTTGGAATGCTCTTCTTCTGTGTCTTCAAGGTATTGAAGACACTTGTATATTGTTGTTAGATATAGTCTATAGTTACTGTATTGGGATGGTGTGGTGGGTTAGCTTTGGCTAACAGCCAAACACCCACCCAGCCACTCACTCACTGCCTCAGTGGGATGGGGGGGAAAAAAGCTCACGGGTCAAGATAGACTGCTTGCCAATCATTGCCGTGGGCAAAACAGACTCAACTCGGGGTTAATTAACTTTATTGCCAATTAAAACAGATTCTGGTAATGAGAAGCAAAAGGACAAACATTAAAGCAACTTTCCTCCCCCCTTTTCCAGACTTAACTTCACTCCTGACTCCTCTACCCACCCCCAGTGGTGCAGGGGGCATGGGGGGTCTATGGTCAGTCTGTAACAGTTCCTCTCTGCTGCCTCTTCCTTTCCAGCTGCTCTGCTGTGGAGCTCTTCCTCCTCCTCCTCCTCCTCTGACCTTGGTGTTCCCTCTATTGTTTTCACTCTTTTTTTCCCCCCTCCTTCTCTGCAGCACCCCCACTACCTTGACATCTACACCCAATACAGATGATGATGCTGGTCACAGTAATGAAGAAAGTACCAGAATATCCTCAGAAGCTTGTGCGCAGTTGGAAACAGTCTTTTTCCCTTAAGGCCGAATTACTACTCTCCAGAATCTGTCTCACAAGCTACTGGGAAAAAATGGGAGTTAAATCCATTAGGTTTTAACATTTAATTCTCTCATAATCTAAACACAGAGAAAATTCACATAGATTCTCAGTTAAAAATTCCTACAAAAGCAAATGCCATGCTGATAAAAATTTAATTTCTTTGACCATTTTTCACATAGTCTGGATAGAAAAGAAAAATGTCATGTGTTTCTGATTGAGAGCCATTGCTGAATTCTTCTCAACTTTTAGAGTTATTTAAATGAAAGGATTTTTCTGTTTTCCCTTGAAAAACATTAGTTTAGGTGAATACTCTCAGTAGCTGATCTAGTAGTGTGATGCTTCCTACAGTAAGGATTGTCTGAGAATATAAGAGACTGAGGATCTGTCAGTCCCTAATCAAATATACTGCTTTTCTACACTAATTTAATCTCTAGGAGATACCCAGAAATGTGATTTTTTTAACAGCCTTTCTGAAAAACACCGATACTATTTTGTAAAATGAAGTTATGCCTGCTGTTACTCCACAATATATGTCCCTCCATTCTCCATTGCAGCATTCACTCTTAGCTTCTCCCACAAGTCCTTTAGAAAACACTCAAGATCTAACTTTATTCTTATACTGGCATTACGTAAAGTGACCTTATCTTTCAGATTACAGGCCCATTTTTCCATATGATCTTCTGGCATCCTGAAACATCAGTCAGACCTGAAATCAGTCAGACCTGAAATCAGTCAGACCATTTCTTTTTTTTTCCTTTTACTCGTTGAAGAGTGATATTGTAATGAGTAAAACTGGCTCTTTGATTTCCAGACCAGGGGAATGAAAGTTCAGTAGGATATACTTTTTCTTTTACTATTCTCTATAGTATACACTATATAGAGAAAAGTAAAATTACTGCGTAGGCTATCAAATCCTATCTTGTATTCAACAATACATGAATGCTCGATCAGTTTCTCACAGCAAGTTCATTGAGATACTAAGTTAGCTTTGGGAAAAAAGAGAGGAAGAGGGTATTCTTCCAGAAGGAAAAGTATTTGTGGTTCTCAAGAAAGCTGCTTGCAGCATTGATTCTACCACACTTTTCTGGAAATTGTTCTTTTTGAAGACTCTTTCTTAACCCTAGAAACTCTCACTTCACATGTCACAGTTTTAGGATCTTATAAGTAGTGCCCCTTTCATCCCCCATCATTTTACAGGTTAGTTTGGTTTGTGTGAGATCTGTTAGCAGCAGTGGAACAGCTCCTGCTTTACACTGAATTAGAGCAGAACAACTTTCATATGCTTTTCCTTTAAAAGTTTAGCTTTGGAAAGTCAGAAAAATGTACTGAAGCTACTCGGTTATTACAAGATTCTTCCTCATAAAGTTTGCTTCCTCATATAATCATGTCATTAGCGGACGCATCCTTGAGAGGGCTGGCCTGTCGCTTTAAACTAAGATCGCTATTACCTGCTGTAATGACTGGTGGTTTGAGTGGGAGCAGAAATTTGGGCACTGGAATTGACAGCTCCAAATGTCTCAGCCTTCCAAATTAAATCATTATTTAAATACAAAAACAAAATGGGAAGAGCTCTTTGTGGGATCTTTCATAATTTATTTCTAATATTTCTAATAATTGCTCTCAGGGATCCAACCTGCACTGAGAAATGGCATAAATCTCTGAAGTCAGAGATTTTATTTTTAAAATAAAACCAAGATATAATGTGTTGGAAGTTACCTTGGTGTCCAGACATAAGGAAATGAGGTGTATTTCTTCATCTCCAATTTGCACATGATATAAAAGGGGTCAGTTTAACAGAGTGTAACTTGCAGTCAACAGCTTCCCAAAGTGCTCAAAGAAAAATGCATCTTCTGATTTTTAATCAGACTTGTGAATAGATAGGGATATTTTTATATGCACTTGGAAGTCCCTTACCCTATGAGTTGGCCCATTCAGTGAGATTTTTCCTGGAACATGGTACTACCCAGGGTACCTATGCATATCATTGCCTCTGCCATCATTTTTAATAAGTAGCTTATCTCTGTGATGCAACTAAAAGCAATCCTGAGTGTCTCCAGGGTTTGTTGTAATTAAATTTTATTGTTGTATTTGAAAATGTACAGTTTTTGTAAACTGGAACAAGAAAAATAGAAAGGAGATTCTAGGAAGTGATAGTCTGATTTTTAGAAGGTTTTAACCCTTTGTAGTTTCTAGATTCACCATCTTACTTATGCTCCCCAAGTAACTGTTCCTATATGCAACTGAAGCCATAAACTATAGCAGCTAGTGTAGTTTCTTAGCTGATGTCAGGTAGCCACGGAAAGATTATCATTTATACCTGTGGTCAGATGCTGTAGGCTCATAGGTGCAGGAATTTGTGGATTTCTAATAAGATCATAGAAAGCCTTTTCTGAAAGTTTTTGATGCTGCCCCTTTCTTCTCCAAGTATTAACAGCTACAAGTGAATTACTCCAAGTCCTAGTGCTGCCCATGAAGTGCTGTGGAGAAAGGCCAGGTTTACCAGCTTCTCATCTGGACAATAAAGAAATGTCACTGTTCTGAGCAGAAAATTGACAAGTTTATTTACATTGTTATCTGGCATTAAACAGCTGTGCTCAGGCACTACCACCCAACTCACTGAGGAGTGCATGCAACTACATTTGGGCTCACACCTTGTGCAGTCAGTGGAATTATTTGCACCCCCCATCCAGTTACTGAACTTCACTTTGGTCCTTGTGCCCATCTCTGCTCTCTTCACAGCTCATCAGGACTGCTAGTCAAGCAGTCAGTGCAGTTTCCCCCTTTGTGTTTTATTCCTGCTTGATTTTCTAGACATGGGATGCTGCAGACTGGTTTTGGAGATTCATATAACAATTTTTTCCAAATCAAAATATTTCCTCCAACAATGTCATCTTTTCTGTCCAGCATTGCTACTAATCTTTATTTAGTTATTTACTTTACAATTTCTGGAGGGATTGGATGTGCCCAAGGTGCCCCTTTAGGCAACACTTTATATCAAGGTTCCATTTATAAATACTTCATGAAGGGCTAATGAATGATTAATAGATGTTTTAATGTATGACCAATCAATTGTTGTAGGTTTCCCATGTCCAACAGACAAGTCGGTTTCTTATAAGCATAGATTATAACCATATCTGACATCTTCTACTGATGGGCTTCTAAACATCTATAACATACACACTACTCATATCTGTAACATGCTTAAATCATCTACTAATCACTGATTAATTTTTTATAACCTATTTTGAAGCAGAGCCTGTCTGTGGAGTGCATCCCTTACTGGTGTCTGTGATTCTCCATTTCACTAGTATTGATAATTTACTCATCATCTAAGGACTTAGAACTCCTACTAATTTCAGCTCAAACATTAAGCTTTTCTGAGTTAACTTCAGCATTTTCACATCAGCCTAAGAAATAACCTCTTTGCTGTTCCCAGACTTTTTTCTCCCTCAACCTTCTGGCTACTTTACCCTGCTAATATACATTTTGCAAGTTCTGCTAAAATGCAATGATTCCTCGGGGGCAAACCTACTCTAAAATACATTTTCAGCCTGTTGAGCTCAGTTTGATTGTTCTCAGGACAACTGTCCCAGTGGTGATGGTTCCCAACATTTTTTTAAATTTTTTTTTTTTTTTTTTTTTACTGTCATCCCTGTGTGCTTTGTTCAGAGTTTGTCCATTCTCAGAAAAGGGTGAAAAAACATAAACTTCACAATAATCCAGGGAGCAAGCCACCTCCCATAGGACATTTGATTCTGACAGAGGAACACATATTTTGTATGTTTGATAAACCCAAGTGTTGATAGAAGTGTTCCTCTGTGAGATTCCCATAGTCTCCTAAGGTGAAAGCCATGACTGTGCTCTATGCTTTATATGGAGCACCCGGGTAGAACCAACTGAAACGGGCAGTACAACTCACTTCCTTAAAATTTATGAGTCCTGCAATTAATCATTCGCAGTTGAGAAGCAGTAAGTTGCTTAGTTTCATATTTTGCAAATGAATTTTGAATTTTTAGTTGATTGCTTGTGAGCTTTATCACAGGGTTGAGTCCTCTGCTGTGATTTATCTAATGTTGAGACCAATTCTTTAAGGTTATAAAAGGATCTGCAGATTTTTCTTATTTCTGGGGTCATTAGTAAAATAGTCTCTGTTCTGAATATCTCCAAGTAAATATCCCACTCCCATTCAAATCAAATGCTAATCTTTCACTGATTGCTGTTTACAGCAGGACTAGGCTGCTACATCTGCTGTATTAGCACATTGAACCTAAAGAAACACATCAAGCATAACTTAAAAAAGAAAAGAGAATAAAGGGTATAAAAAGAGAGTTTTATTCTTCAGTACTAACATGGAATTTCCTCTGGCTTTTTTAAAACTATTCATTGTCAAAGACACCAAAGCCTCAGAAATAAGAACCTCTCAAAACTACTCAAGCTCGTGGAGTAGACAGTTTTTTACCCACACTAGCACAATGGCTTTTATGTTGTCCAGTTAGCACTCTGCGTTTCTGTGTTTGTTGGGGGTTTTACCCTGATCTTTTCTTTCTTTTTTCAGCTGGTTAATAATCCGCTAGCAAGTCAAGCAGCAGCGGCTGCCGCAGCAGCAGCCATGGGCTCAATAGCAAGCTCCCAGGCCTTTGGCAATGCCCTCTCCAGTCTTCAGGGGGTCACAGGTCAACTCGTCACTAATGCACAAGGACAGGTGAGTAGAAGATGGAGCAAACAGTGAATTCTGATGGCAGGCTCATCCTAGGACAAAAATGAGTTCCGCTTGTATGACAGCAATTTAAAAGTGCACATATTGAAGATAAATAAATATTGATTTGCCAGACAAGGTAAGAAATGGAAAGTCTGTGAACTGGGAGGAAGTTAGGAGCTGTTAGAAAGTGTTTCCAAGACAGAAAAGGCTTAAGGTTTGTTTTATTTTAATTCAACCTTTTGAAAAGATCACAATAGTGCAATAATATGGTATTTTAAAAGTCCAGCAACCCTGTGATTCTTAACAAACATACCAGCTGTCTTCTTCCACTTATGTATGGGTAATAACAGACAACTATGTTAAAGTGCTACTGTTCTATTAAGTCTACACTTTTTTTGCAAATTGTAGCTTTTCTGTATTAGTTCATTTCTAAAAAGGTGTTAAATGTTTTAAGTGAAGGAACACAACTTAAATTGTAATGAAGTATCTGGGATGGGTTTAACTAGGTGGCTTACTTATTTTCTGATTAACTAAGGTAAGCAATTTGCAATGAATCCGCTGCTCTGTAATGCAAATTTGTAAGAAACTTTTGCTGTAAAGAAAATTTTCCAAACAGAAACTTGGACAATGTTTATGGTGTGTCTAAGAGAGATTGAGCATTATCTACATTTGGGAACTCTTTATTTATTGCAAACTGTTTGAGTTTCAGTCTTAATACGATGCAGAGAGGTATGCATCTGAATCCATATATATATAAATAATTCCATTGATGCAGCATGCTTAAGTAGCTTTCAGGTTGTGGCCACTGTCATTCTTTATTGCATTTACTAGGACAAAAATTAACACAACTACTTGTTTCACATAAAGTCAGTGCAACAAATCTGTCAGTATAACTTATAGCTGGACCTGGTAGCTGAGTAATTTGAATGTCATTATTCTAAATGCTATGAATTGGGTGTATGGTGATATCCACAGTGCTTATGTGGATGTTAGGCCCTGGTAAACATTTATGGAAATGATGCAGCTTGGATGAAATGTGAATCTGAAGTTTAGTTTCTGCTTTTACTGTTTACTACAGGGAAAAAAAAAAACATGAAAAGCAGGGTTTTTTCCTGGTAATTTTCAGTCACCGTGATTTTAATTGGAACAGGGGTGACATTTTTTATTTTGGCCCATAAAAAATAAAAGACAATACTTTATAGGAGCCCCACTTTTTTTTTTTTTTTAACATAACACATAAACAAAGATGCATCCTAAGATTCACTATCACCATCCAAGTCCCAGAAAAAAAAAATGCTGACCTTGTTATATTTACTGGGTGGGTGCAGAATTGTTCCATCACTACCCCGAGGGTTGAACGATGGAGCTTGTCAAAGTGAGGCCTTATCTAATGAATCATCTTATCGCAGGTGCACACCACACATATTAAAGGAGGATTGTATGAACAATGTGCCCTCTACAATAACCTTTCAATGTCTACTTTAACCCTTGTTTCAATCCCTTTTCATCAAAGGATCATTTTATGCAGCCAGCTTTAAATGGAGGCTCTCAAAAGCCTATTAAGATTTCTGGAGGGATGGGGTATTGGTTTGGAAGAAAAGTTGGTTATAATACCTATAACTCATAGTCAGATCAGCTCCAACCTAGAAGCCTGCTAGCTTCTATCTGGCTCCAGAAATGGTTCACAATCACCACTCACATGAGGCACTTGGCACCAAAGATGTTCATTGTAAGAGCTGAAGATATAAACCCAGGCTAGTTTTTCGATAGTTTTCACTTTACACATTCTCCACAGAAAGCAAAAGCTAATTGTGGCCATTCATTGTATGTTTAAAAAAAATACTACTGTGAAGATATCACTGAATGAAACTATGGATTCCCTCAGGCTGAGTCTTGTTTATTCCACACATAATGTAAAGTCCAATAATTCCACAGGTTGCAGAAAAAGAGAATAGAAAGGAAGAATCTTCCCTATTGTTGGATAAAATCACAGAATCTATCTGTTTGCCTAGCTCTTTTAAATAAGGGCTGTCTTTTTATTACTTGTTTTTACAAATGTTCCTTGGTTTATAATCAGTACTGCAGACCTCACCACAATATAGATATTGATAATAAGTGTGTAATATAACACCCATTTTTATAATATTCAGCATAAACCCATACTGCTTAGAGCACACTTCTGAAGCTATCAGTCTACAAAACAGGACTATTCAGTGTAGTTAAACTACATTCCAGAAATTAAATTACATTCCTTGCAAATTAATAAAATTATAGCAACTGAGCAAAAACTGAAAGGTACGTTTCTTCAAAATTGGGAGCATAAGTGAATAGTAATTTAGGATACTCCATTTCTGAATTTTCTGCTTGGACTCGTTAAGGAGCCAGATTTCCATCATATGTTAAGAATCTGCCCTTTCAAAATTGCCCCTTTCAAAGAATCACAAGTGTGACACCCAAAATTCACTCCAGCAAATATAAGGCTGGATGGCTTACCAGCCTGTTTGTATGTGCAATCTTTGTAATTATATGCTGCTTCTGTTGTAGAAATTCAGGGCTTGTAGATGTCCATCTGTCTAGCTAAATATATGGTGATCAGTAATCCCTGGAGACATTAAGCTATAGGTCAAACCTAAGATCCTATGGCAAATTTAGGGAAATGATCTTTTAAATGACATGTGGCATGGCCTTAATTCCCAATAGTCTAGAAGTTCTTACAATCACAGTAACAACATTATCTATATTAACAATCATTTATATAGTGTATTTGTTATTAATTTAATTATTGAATTCACAATTATGGTATCATAATTTATTTATTTTTTTTGCTTTGGTTGGCAATAAGAGCCATAATACCACAGCTCCCCAAGACTGCTGTAGCAAAGAGACCTAATCCATTGGAATAATATGATTAGATCACCTGATTAATTTGATATAGTACAGGTAGAGGACTCTAAATCAAATTTTCATTTTCAGAGGCATATTATGAAGAGCTATTGGCCCATGTAATGCTGCTTACATTCTGTTTGCCCTCAGCACTTTCCAGGAAGTGTTTGCAGGACTCGGCTTTCATATCTTAAATTTAAAGGCCAGGGTAGCAGAATTGCTAGATTCCACCCTGTCAGTAGACACACTGATTTCAAAGAGAAACTGTCTACCCGCTCGGCTTCAGCCTGCCTTTAGAGGAGGATCCTAGTGCCATTGCTGCTCTTGGTTTCTTCAGAGATGTAACAACCAGACATTTCTCTTTTTCACTCTGTTATTGCAAATGAAAGAAAGTATTAGGAGTTTTGAGTGGGTTTTACTATATTTATTAAGTACATGAAATGAGTATTTTGGCTGTTTTCTTAATCTTTGTAAGGAGATGAACCACAGAAATATGGAAGCAAGGTTGATGCTTCTGGTTTCCACAAATGCTACATGAAAGCCAGCTTCCTACTTGGCTAAAACATAGTGCTTAATTGTCTTCAGTTGCATTTGTCTAAGTCCCCTGACTTCAACAGTATCAAATACATTTTAACTATAAGTCCTGAGTAAGTTTAATTTCCTTTTTGGAAAGATGGGAGTTGTCTAATAGGAGAAAAATACGCCCTAATTCAGCAATTGCAAAATAACATTTTACCATAAAGACTAGAAAAAGTAGCATGATAAGAGCTGTCATTATGAATGGTTATGAATGATATGTGGTTAAAGAGGGCAATAGATTCTGCTTCCTGATAGGTTAACAGGAAAACCTAAGTAAGTATGGTGTAATTGTACCGTACATACTTTAATTGAATGGTGAATTTAATCGGGATGGCATCAGTAGTATCTAAAAATGCCCTTGGAGGAACTTGGGCTTCATTGTGCCCATGCCTTGCTCTTTGGATGTGAAAACCTTCTGTATATGAAAAGCCTTGAGCACAGCTCCACCCTGACGATTAACAAAAAAAATATAATTTTTGAGAGTTGTAGTCCACAAGTAGCTCAGGAAACTAAATAGAGAGAGAGGTATTGTTGATCCAATTAGATAATAGGAGTACTTTGGTTCTCATTATTCTGATGAGAGGGTACACGTTTGCTCTTTGAGCTTCTTGATGGTAAATGGTGCTAATGAGGCCTGATGGATTCCCTGCTCCTAACAAGCCTCTCAGCAGTGCGAGTGATTACAATGGAGATAGATTTGATGGGATGCGCTCCCTTTTGTAGTGTCTCAGCTGCTGACACTCTGCGACATAATCAGGTCACAGAGCCGGTCACAGCCATCAGCAAAAGCCATAGCTCTATCCCTCATTATTAAAGTGCATTATTCAGTTCCAGGCCTTCACAATACTGCCAAAGGCCTTTTTTTCCGTCTTCTTTTTTGCTAAGCATCAGTTCTCAAATACAAGGGTTAATAAAATCATCAGCTAAAGAACTAGTAAATTACAGAAATGGAAATAAAGCGCTCCCTTTCAAATTCGTTGAAGGATCACAATTAAATAAGCAGGGAATTTCTCATCACCACACACTGTACAGTACAATGTAGTATGTCATGTGCAATAAAAACACGGAATAGGATTTTAAAAAATAGCGTTGTCCTCATTGTGGACTGGCTTGGAAAGCGCTGAAGTATCTTCCATTCAGAAGGGAATTTCTGTCCTCCCAACTATTACATATGTACATGGAAGTACTGTTATTTTCACCATTTCCTGTAACTACTTTTTTCCGGTGTGGGAAGCATTACTTGCAAACTGAGTTTATAATTTTACGTGTAGCATCTGTCTTGTTTGAGTTAAAGTGGCTGAGGCCACAATCTGGAAAATATAGGATAGGCCACTGTGCTAGGAGCACTCTGTTCCCATACACAAGGCCATTGCCTGCTTTTGGAGGGTGTGGAGAAAGGTCACTGTAGCATTTTCTGTCTATTCTGATGCTATTCAGTTGGGACTATCTCCCCTCCAAAAGCAAATACAATTTTTAAGTCTAAGGTAGACTTTAATGCAGTTCATTAAACAAGTGAGAAAAAAATGAGCGGAGAGCCCGATTTTATTATTTATGTATTTGTTTATTAACTTTTTGTTTCAATTTCAGCTGATTATGAGGATGTTTCAGCTAAATAGAAATAAGATATTCTAATATTGAAATGTGTACCTTTACAGGGATTTACACTGTTTCTGTTAAATCACTGAAGTACATATTCAGTGACAATAGTATAATTTTGTGTTTAGATACAAATAAAGGTACTAATACGTTGAGCTTTTTTTACCACCTTGTTCAACGCTGCAATTGTACCTCCTTTTTCTTGCTGGTAGAGTATGCTGTGATGATCAAATGAGTATGTATATGCAAAGTTGCTTATAAAACTTTCAGTTCTCATAAACCACAGATGCAAGAATCTCCAGACAGCTACAGGTCAAAGTACAAAGATAGCGTTGTCAAATTAGCATTCATCTCCAAGAAGATATGCAGAGACTGGCATGTGACCTAGGTTTTTTTTTTTTACACTAACCAATAAAATTGGCTACTATCAATGGGAATGCAAGGTGGGCCTTTTCAGGGGGCTTAAAAGGAGGATGTTGGTCATTTGTTGGGTTTTTCTGTTTGTTTTTTTTTTACCTCTCCCAGAAGTTCTAGGAGGCCCAAAGCCACATGATGTGTAACACTCCTCAAAGTCTTTCTGAATATGTGCAATTCATAGAGTTCTCCAGGTGCGTGACGTCCATTAGCCTTTTCTCTTAACAAGTGTTATCACACTAGTTAGCGCATAAGTGCTACATAATGTTTCAGCTATGCAGCTCTAATACCTGCTAACCACTAATGCTCTAGCCCTCACATCTAACAGTGTTCACAAACATCTAGACAATAATTGCTTAAATAGTGAATTCTAACAATGTCTTCCCAGGGCTAAGATTGACAGAAATCTGAGTTGGTGGTATCAAAATGGTATATAGTAAGGAAATTTCATGACAGGCCTGAGATAATAAAAGAGGCACGTTTTGAGGAAGAGGCTAGAGGGAGGGATTGTAACACTCAAATAATACTAGCATTTAAGAACATTCCTTGGAAAACCCTTTGCCAGGAGAATCTGTTTTGACTAATCTTCATATTAATATATTGAATTTCTGCTGGGTGGAGTCTGACTCTCTGTTTTCCCCCTCAAGTTTCACTGGGCTGAATACATGTAGTTTTGCGGTTTGCAGGAAGAAAAGGGCACATATTATGAGAAAAGGTCAGTTGTAAGGGAAGATTTTTTTTTTTCGTTGGCTTCCTCTCCCCACAGCTAAACATCGAGGAGGCTGTTTGTTTAATTACCTCCCATGTGAATTTGAATCAAAAGACAAATAATTCTTTTAACGTATTTTTGCTGACTGTGTCTTTATTCTACTGCACTATTTATCTAACCTCAATTTTAGCCACAGCGGCATAAATGTAAAAATGTATGCACCAAACTCTCAGGTCATGCAAATTGGTAGTTTCATTGAAATGGACAGGCACAGAGAGGGAGGCTAATTATACCAAAACAAGAGCTGGCTAGTCTGTTCTGTCCATTTTAGACAGTGATCACTCATAAATTTTGGATATCCACAATTGTGAACAACTGTGAAATCCATATCCACATTTTTTAAAACGGTGAAATTTAGAACAGTTACCATCTGCAACACGGAAAAGTAATATTCAATTAGTCCCTCATAACCACAAGAAGTTTAGAACCACTGTGGTGGCACCATATTTAATGGAGGGAATCTAATTTTCTCACAGGAGAAGAAAAAGGGCAGGGTAAAAAAGATTCAGAAATTAATTACCCAAAGAATCAACCATTGCAAAAATCTTGGAAAAACACAGTATGACCAGCTCACAACCTGTTTGGACAAAGACACCAGCTTTAGAGAAGAAGCACTACCACTTTCCTCCAAAGCTCCAAGAAAATGAATACTGGTTCAGACTAGCTGATGAGCTGAAGTCAAACCTCTAATACAGGAGACTCTGCTATTCAAAAAAAACTACCAAGAGAAGAGCTGTTATGTTAAATAATATTTGTTGCAAATAGCAACTGCAAGGGGAACACCATTATTTAAGAAGAGTACAGAATGTTTCCTTACTGGAAAACATATACTGGACCCATACTGGGTCACAACTGAAGACTCTGAACAGGTTTACCAAAGAAAGGGTAACTGTGTATTGAAATCTCTATCAGCCTGAAAATGATCAGCATCTGTCCAGAAATGCCACTGAAATTCCTTTCATCTATCTTGCAACAAATCTTACTTTGAGTACTAAACTTCACACTTTGGATTTGTAGCCTCTTGCCTGGATCTCTGCCCAAGGTACTGTATCTCGGCTGTAGATTTTTTTCAGAGGTGCCCAAGTCTTATTTTCAAAAGCAACTTGTGTACCTGTAAGAGCCTGAGTTTCCTTCAGTCAGTGTTATGACTCTCAGTGCTTGAAGGTGTGTCTATACACTGTAACGGAGCATTGCAAGCAAACTGCAAGAGACAGTACATTTACATGTCTCAGTGCCATACCAGCACAGATCCCAGAAGCCAAAACCCTTGGTAGTATGGTGTTATGGCTGGACTAATTAATTCTGCTTCTCAACAAGGTGACAGAGGATCTAGCTCATTAGTTACTAGCTCTGGGGTCTTGGTAGCACGCTGTACTAGGTGGAGTAAATATACTTTGAAGAGAGACTTAAAAGCCTGAAGCATTTGGGTACTTTTGAAAATGTTATTCACTAATCTAAATTAATTATTTCATGTCAGAAATACAGGACATACCTGTCCTTTTGTCATTGCCTTCTTAATTACTTTTGCATGGAGGAGAAAACCAAACTAACTACTAGTTCAGCTTAACTACCATTTCCATGGAAGCTAACTAGTAACTAAAAGAAGCACCTACCACTCCTATAATATGTTCATCTTAGCATCATGAGGTGGCTATAAGCATGGCAAATTTTCATTGTTATCACCAGTGACATACGTCACAGTCAATGAAATCTTTCTGCTCTATGGAGGTTCTTACACTGCCCTCCTTATCATCATATCTTATCACCTTCCAGTAACGCATTAAGAAACATGACTAGTGACTGTCACGGATTGGTCTTCCTCCCAGGAGAAGCTTGTAGAATAGAGTCGCACATTTGATATGGGCATTTGGTTTTGTCTGTTAGGAATTTGTTTGCTTCACTTTCCTTTTAAAGTTTTGGTTTTATTGGAATTTAAAAATATTTATGAAGGAATTTCTTAGAGATGCATATTACTTATATTTGCATTAGAGAAAGGCAGATTACAGAAATGTGCTTAGCTTTTGTATCAGAATGTGGTGAAGCCAGAGGTGATAAACCAAGGAGTGCCTTCAGTTACTGTGGGAATTCATTCCAAGTCCTTGACCTTCCCTTCAAAACAAACTCTGCTGTGCACAGAGGTTTGACCATTATTATCCTGGAAAATCTGGTAATTATAGATTTCATCCAGGAGCATTAGGTGGCCATTTAGATTCCTTGGAACCACACCACAGAGGAACTTAAAGGCAAAGGCTGAAGTTTTCCTAAGTTCATTGAGAATTCTTTAAGATGACATAAACAAAGCAGTGGACAGAGTTGGTGCATGTAGATGGTGCTGATAAATGTGCTTTCTATATTACTGATGTTTCCCAAACACTGTAAGTGTCATGCTTAGGAATATTGCAACACTGCATGCCTTCAGGAGTTGACAAAGTTGAGAACAATTTGAGGACACATCATTGTTCAACCAGAGATGATGGAAATCCTGCTGTATGAGATGCACATTGGAGTGGAATCCAAGACTATTCTTAATTTGGGATTTCTCCTTTAGGGTCTCCAGAGCTTCTTATAAGGGAATGCTCTGCACACTGGAGTATAGAAAGGCTGTAGGAAAACAGAGGAAATAGTGGACCAAATCAGAGAATTTGTCTGAGTTGGCTTTCCAGACGTGCTTCATCATTTCTGAAAAAAAAAAAAAAAATATATATATATATATAGTTCTTTGTGTAGTGCTTACTTTTATTTAGATTTTATCTCATTTATCCTGCAGATATCAAGTGCTTTTTCCCAGTGTCAGAATTTTACTTTCTGCTCAACAGGCATTGATATCAGAAAAAAGAAAAGAAGAAGGGCTATTCAGGCAGAGGGGAAAAAAGCCAGATGACTCTGCCAAAAGTGGAAGTTAATGTAAAACACTAAATATTTAAGGTCCTTGACTCACTGGTGGAGCACTGCTGCTGTTTTGGGAAGGTTTGGAATTTCTTAGAAGTCATAAGTCTTCATGCATGAATGAAGACCAATGGCTTTCTTGTCGGTCTGTGGTCTTGACATCTGTGCGTGAATGTCATAGAGATACAGGTGAGGAGAGGAAATCTGGGGGTCCCATGTTTGCAGTGCAGCCAGTATTTGTTCCAAAATCTGAAAGGATGAGGAGGCCAGATATTTTAGCAATATCTTGTGAAGAATTTGAAAATAGAAAAATGTCTTCCCTAAGCAGTTTTCACATAAAGAGGAGGAGGAAATTGCGGAAGTACTTGATTGATTCATTTGATAAACAACTGAGTTGTATTCATTGAAAATTTACAGTGATAACCAGCCAGATGCAGACCCATAGGCTTCTGCATGCAGACCCACAAGCTTCCAAGTAGCACAGTGAACAGGAGTTGTCCTGTAAGAGGAAGGATTCTCTGTCTTCTGGTTTGAATCTAGAGTATCGCAAAGAATTGTGTGATGTCTTTTCCTATGTGTTGATCTGTGAACAGTGGCAGGGAAAGGTCAAGCAGAAAAAATCACAGTCTTAACCATGAATGGACACCCAATCTATCTTTCTAAAAGTATATCTCAGTTTGTCATTTTTCTTCAGATACTGACAGCGTTAGGCTTCAGCATGTATGTATGTAAATGGCCCAGATATCAAAAAGAAAAAAAGGACTTTGAAATATCTATGCCAATGTTATTAAATATATATGATTTTTAAAGTACCTTTTTCACTTAAACTTCCTTCTTTGCACATTAATTAAATATTATCTCTAGGATAAGTATCTCTCATAGAAGATTAATGTATTATTGTCACATAATAATGGAAGAGAATGACAGAATCTCTTTCCTTAAGCACAAAAAAGAATTTATTAATATAAAGAAAACACTCATAGCCCTTGAGCAATTCTGTCTCTGTTTTATAGAGAACCTTTCCTAGTCTCCCCTCATGTCTAGCTTCGTGCTAGAGATTCAAGGAAGCAATACATATATCCTGCCAGTTTAAAAATCAATCCACTTTTCAGCAGATAATTTAATATCAAGACATGATGTACCCAATATCCAAATATACATTCATTTTAATGTTTGACGCATCAAATACTCTGACATAGCCAAGTTTCAAAATAAATGGTTTGTTTTAGAGGTTGGATATGTCATATTAGCATCCACCCAGCAGATAGAGAAATAGATCAGAGAGTGATCAGGACATCAGGGAGACAGTTTAGAGAGAGATGAGAGAGGCCAGGTACATCTTGTAATGTTAAAAAAAGCTAGCTATCAAGAAAGAAATTGTATAAATAGGTCATTGCAGCCCAACTGAAAAAAAGTTTAATTTTAACTTCTTAGTCATCATCTCCAGAGGCCTAATCCGCTCCCTTCGTTGCAGGCTGTGCATTAAGCTGAGATATATCTTATTTGCTAGCACAGATAGACAGACAGTCTCAAAGTGAAAAGATGATATCAGGCTCATGCAGTGCACTAGCTTTGAGGGGGAGTTGGCACCAACTGGTGTGTTAAACTTCCCTCTTCTTTCCTTTTCAATTTTTTTTATTAGCTTTAGCTCAGTGTCACCCGTCCTGGTTTTGCTCTTTCGGTTCCTTCCATAAGTGGAAGCATAAAACCATGTGGAAACAAGAGTATGGATGAACAGATACCTAGTGCCAATGTCGGCGACAGATCCCCAGACATTCCAAGGTATCCAATTCCCTCGTTCCTGTTCTACTTCCCCTATCTCTACCATTTTCATTTCCTGCCAACAGCTCTTTGTCACATGCTGTTTGTGAGATTCAGTTACTTAAATATAGGTCTTTAGTCCTATTTTAGGAATTGTACAATACACCATCAGGCCTCCCACGGCCAATCCAGAAGAATGCCCTGTAAGTCTTATTGCCATATCCTGCCAAAATCCTAAAACATTTTAAATAGAGTATATGTCTACATTTTCTTCAAGTGAATTGCTTACCACTTACATGAACACATGCATCTGTGTACATATACACATACACAGCTGAACATAGGCCTACCTGAACCTTCACGCTCATCTCCTCAGGAAAGATACCCTCAGGTACCCACAGGGACCCCAAATTACAAATATTTTAATTACCTCCTTGAGTCATGTTTCTGTCTCTGGGATCTGTTGGACCTGTATTCTGGTCACAAATGAAAACAAACTAAACCTTCTCATCTTGGCATGAAAGATGCTGTGTTGCTCTCTTTTACCTCAAAGCTGTCTCTAGTGTAATGTTTGAAGTGTGTAATCATGACTGTAGACAGGTCATAATTGTCTGCAATCTATTAACTGGGGAATAAAACTAGGCCTGTATTTTTCTAAGGGCTCAATTTCTCACCAAGATATAAGTATTAGTGAATGTCTGCAAAGTGGAAGTTAAAGGATGCTGTGTGATAACACACTATCCTTTCATTACTAGGAGGTACCATCTAGTCTGGTACTGTTGGCAGCTCTACACAAGAGGCCAGAGTGGACTATTTAAAAGGTCAAGAAAATTGAGGTTTGTTAGCAGAACTGCGTGGGAAAGGTTTCCCAACCCCTGCCCACAGGATGGCATGGTCTGCCTGTTTCTTGACACGTCTCTCATGTTGATGAACATCACCTCCACAGCCCCCTCCAAAGTGTTGGGAGGTGACTTCCATTTTCAGGTGTTTAAATGACATCTTCTGGGATCTGCACTACAGATCTGTTGATTTTAATTGTACAGATAGTGATGTATGGGTTTTACATGTGCAGTCTCTCACTTCTATTATTAACACCTACAGTGCACTACTCTATATGTTTAAATCTATATGTTGTTCTTCTGGATAGTCTATATTTATACCCAGGAGCATGTCTGTCATAACTCTGACACACTGAAATGTCCCAGCCGTCACTGTTCAGGTGAAGACACATGTAGGAGACAGTCACCTATCTTTGCTCTCAAGTAGATACGTGAATTTGGAAACAGAAGTTGTTTAAGGACGTTATTGAAGGATACTTCTTTAGCTAAAGCAGAAAGTTTAAGAATCTGTGGGCACAGAGGGTGGATAGATCATAAAGTCCCCCAACTTTGAATGAGAATAGCATGTAATTGATGTTAGCAAAGAACGCCACATTCTTCTTCAGAGAATTTTTGCCACAACATCCAAGACGAAAACCTGCTTAGAAAAGCTGGTATTTTGATTTTTAAGTTTTCTTCTCGAAGGTCCAAAGAGAAGCAAACTACCTGATGCTCAGTTCACCAGGTACAGAAAGGCAAAGGAAGGTCTGATATGATCCTCATCTATGAAGTCTAAGAACTGATTGAAAATGATCTAAAATTACAATCACAAACTATGTTTTTATCCGAGTATAATGGAGTGTTGGAAGGGAGTACAGGACAAAATCTAGACAAGCTTTTTGCCAGCTTCTCAGTGTAATTATTTAAAATCTGAATGTTAGACTACTGACCTAGAAATACTGTTAGTAATATACAGAAGCATTTGCCTGTTCAAATACCTTCATACTTCTGTTATATACAACGATGAATAGTTAAAGCTTTGCTTACATGGAAGTCCTTAACCAACAATGTATTACATCCTGTATTTTGAGAATAAAATGTCACAAGCAAGTATGCTACAACAAAAGCCTTTTTTTCTGAACATAGATAAAAATGTATATGTTAAATATTACTGAGTCGAGCTCAAATTCTCAAAACCTGATCCATCAATGGAAAGCACCCCTCCTAAAAAGCATTTACTGAGGTAAGTTGTACCCTTGGCTCCCTCTTGCATTTTATTTCTCCTTAAAATCATATGCAGTGAAAAGAGGGAACAAACATGAATGATGCATGCCTGATTCACTAAATCACTATAGTCTCTGGCAACAGCACAAATGTAGAAATGTTTAAATCGGCCTCATACTACCCAACAAATGATGCAAAAGGAGCCCTCAAAGAACACAGAGTGAGGAGAGATAAATGAGCATCATGTCAAGAAGGCAATTTCTCACTGAGTTTACACAGAACGTGGAAATTTGACTTCCAAGAGATGGTTAGGGAATCTTTCTAATAAATCTTCAGTCCACAGTCATTGCGGTGTCCTTTTTTTAAACTTACTTTTTAAGAGCTATGTAAGTTATACCCTCCCCAGTGAAATGTGTCAAGATATTACCAGTCAAGTTGAAGTCATTTAAGTGAATCATCTCTGTCTCTGTGTTTATGTTTGTGATAGACAGGGATGGTCAAACAAGTTTCATTTCATGCATGTGTTGAACAGCTTTTCAACCAGTGAAGTCTTCTCAAAGCATTGTCTTATTTTAGTAGTAACTCACAAAAGAGAAAAAAAAAAAAAAAGATTGAGCCTCTTCCCTGGAAAAAGTGTCTGTGATTTTTTTTTCTCAGTTTTTTTTTTTTTTAAATTATGTTATCCTTCTTTGTACAGCTGAGATATTCAGATAGTCAACAAAAAGGCAACTGTTTTCCAAATGACTTAGAGGCTGTAGGTCAATATTGGAATTTACTTTGGTCCTCGGTGGAGTCCTACATCTCTTCAGACTCTTGGCTGAATTTGTTTTCCCTAATTTTAACCACGTGAAAGTTAGCTTAGGCTGCATCAAATCTAAGCTAGTTGCTTAGTGTTCTCTGTCACCACTGAAAGAAATAGGCATTCCTGAAGAATAAAACATCTCACTGATCTCAGGCATGCATTTTAGCCTGAGATGAATCACCTTCCAGAGATTCCTCACGCTCTACATTGACTAGAGAAAGCTTGAATGGCAGTCTACAACTGGACTTCTAATGTTAGGTGGCTAAATTAAATTACATAAATTCCATCCTTAGAATACCACACACCAGATATTTTTAATGGGACTTGAGTCCCTTTGATAGTGTTACCCTTAAGCTCCCCATGGCAGTCACAGGAGTTTTAGCTCAGATCCTGGTAGCAGCTGATGGCCATGCAGAACTCAGCACTGGCTGACCTGCCTTATTTTGGGGATGAGTCTAGATGCACTCTTCAATTTTTGTGAAAATTGTTCTTCTGTTTTGCTTGCTTGCTTCTTTGTCTTTTCTGAATAAATAGAGAAGTAGTATCCCAGAGACCAAGATAATGGTATCTGTCTGAATTATTTAAAATGTACTTAACTTCACTGATACTTTAACTAAATGATGGATAGTAATGTGAAGGGAAGGTCTTTCTGTTGAGTATCTTTTCTTTCAAGTAAGATTAAGTATTCCATCTATAGGATGTTGTTATTTAAAAATCAGTTGTGCATATATGAAGGGTTTGTGTCTCTGAGGTTCTTCTGGTTTAAAAAAAACCCTTTGAGCCTGTAGTAGTGAGGAAGAAATCTCTCCCTTTGACAGATTACTTTTTACATTTCTCTGGGCATTTACCCTGCTGTTTTGGTTAGGACAGAAAAGGGATGCACTAAATCCTCAGACCACAGGCCAGCTTAAAAGTATTTCCAGCACAGCTCCAGCCAGCAGCTGCCACAAATGTCATGAGAAAGTCTTATCACATAA
Organism: Strix uralensis; assembly: GCF_047716275.1. Classification (NCBI taxonomy): domain Eukaryota; kingdom Metazoa; phylum Chordata; class Aves; order Strigiformes; family Strigidae; genus Strix; species Strix uralensis. The sequence continues at coordinate 11,917,710 of NC_133972.1, forward strand.
GAATTTCTGTCCTAAAAAATAGCCTAAGTTGCCAGTGTTCAAATATTTTAGGTACATATCTAAGCCAACCTGATCAACAGTCCTTTGAAGCTGGGCCATCATAATTATTGTCAGCTTTACCAAATATTATTTAAATTTGTATTTATTCCCAAATATTATGTATGCTTAGAAGGGGAGGCATAGCCTCTAATTTGATTCCAAATATTCTGCTTTTGTTCAGAAATGAAACTCGGATGTTGCTCATGGAATTCTTATTTTTTACCAACAAAGAGTGTACTTTACTCTCTATTGTGGATGGTGTCATTACTAGCCTATCAAAAAAAACCCCTTAAGAATCAAATGGCCTTTCTACGCAGAACTTGACCCACTGAACTTCAACATCCTTCGCAAGACTTGCACTGAGCGTATGGGACATGAGATAAGATTTTTATTACAGTGTCGCTTTTATAGCAACTCAAAGAAAGAAATTGCCAGCCCCACTTTGCACCTCTCCAGCCAGTCTTCTGCATGGGGGCTGTAGCCTCTTGTCAATTAACTCACTTTAATTGGTTTCTGTTTCTTCTCTAACTACAACCCTTTGGCCTTGCCTGCTACACAGCACTGTTTATTCTTAAGCACTGGGTTTATATAAACTTTCTATCAAAATCATCTCTTTGGAAGGGAAGATATGTGATAAGGAGTTTCAATACTTGTGCTATCTTTGTTATCTCTTGTGGCTCACAATAGAACCTGAATCATCATAAAATTGCACCATAAGTTTGTGTTTTATATGATGAACATCTGTAAAAGAAGGGGAAAAAAAGAGCTGACAATTCTCTACCTGACTCTGTATCTTTAAAAAAAAAAAAACAAAAACAACACAAAGAAACAAAAGTCATGATTGTCATGGATAAGAGTGCAAATTGTTCACCTCTAAAAAAAAGTGATGCAACTTTTTTAGGTGTAAATTCATCAACATAATTCTAATGAGTTACGGTCTTTGTTGTGAGAAATGAGAAATCCTGTGGTCTCACCCTAAAGAACATTAAAAAAACATTACTGACAGGAAATTGAAAAAGTAATATATGTCTGAATGAATATGACAACTTTTTTCTGATAGAGCAGATAGATAAATGTCACATACAAGTTTCAAAATACATTTAATTTTGCCACCACAATGGATATTCTCTTCATAAAATATATATGAATCAGGTTTGAATCATAAAACTTGACTGTGATAAACAAATGCATATTTGATAACTTTCTTCTTTTTTTTGAGGTGCTCATTTCTTTTTTGAGGTTATTTGTTGTTTACACATCTTCATGTTTTCATTTCTGAGAGAAGCAGCCTGGGTGACAAATTTTATGCACGTTGAGCCTGGATGAACTTTCTTTTTAAGCTGAGAAATGGATCCTTTTCTTTTGGGGGAGGGTTGAGGGGGAAGGTGAGAGAGGGAAGGAGAGGCTGGTAGATGCACAGACTCTCTTAACTATCGTGTTAGACATCACTGAGTTTTCTGAGCATTGTTCAGGATGGGGTGATGGATGAGAAATGCACACAAGTATTTTCAGAGCAGGGGGCTGGAGGAAGAATCACGGTAGACAGAGCATTGTCTTTTACATTCTCCCCAACTGAGCAGCAACTGTCAAACTAGGGGCCAGCTTGTCCATGTCCCAGGAGGTTAAAGACTCCCTGTTAAAAGCTACAGAATAAATGGAAGTTTTAGGCTCTCAACAATGCATATAGCTTTGGGGGAAAGATGTAAATGGAGTGTCCTCTTTTGCATTTTTCAGGCACAGATTCACTGGGGAAGCAGAAGGACTTTATTCTGTGCCGTTGGAGCATGCCAGCGTACTACCCGTCCTGACAGCAGGAGGGCTTCCTCCCCCTTTTCAAAATAGAGGCTACTTCAAACTTTTCTTTCTCCAGCAGCTAGTACATCAGGCGTCTGGTCCTTAGCTGAGCTCTTGGAGCCTGCCCTGGTGCAAGTGCTTTTGGAAACCTTATCAGCAATGAACGCAGTGGGCTCTAGAGAAGGAAATCTATTATGTATCCAGAAGCATCCCTCAGGATTCTAGCACTGCATTTGAATCTTATGTTAAAGAGTGAGGTATAATTACGTTTTATTACCTCATTTATCAATCTTTTAGTATAAATTCCTGCAGCATTTTGAGCAGAACTGAATGATATTTTTTTCATCACTGACTTTTGATGGAAAAATGGCATTTAATCTAAATATAAAATGTGTCATTTTGACAAATTTTGTTCAGTAAAAATTTAAAGTACAGTCTCTGGGTAAGATTTAAGTGTCTCATTTTTGCATGTTCTGTTTGAAAATTTAGTGGGGGTTTTTTCAAGTTTAGAAAGGTTAAAAGGAATATGAAATAGTTCAGTTTTGATCAAAATGGCTTAATCTACCCCAAACATTTTTTTCAGATTTGTATTTATTTTAAATTTAGCTTAAGTTCCATTTTGAAGTGAAAATAAAAATGAATGTAATTTCCCAATTTCTTTCCAGAACTACTCATGAGTCATCCACTTGTTTTGCATGGGGCTTCTCCATTGGGCAAAATGGGTTCTGTATGAACAGGGAAAAAGAGAGAGAATCCCTACATTTTTCTAGCTTCAGCTGAAACCAAAGCCTGAGATAACCAGTCAAAACCAGATCTAGGCTGTGCAGGGTACATGTTAGCCTGAGACCATTCATAATTTAAAAAGAACTACGGGCTGCAGCTAGATCCAAACATCAGCCTGTGCCATGTTCAAGTCCCAGGGGCCATTGCATTCAGGTCAGTAGATTTACTTCTGATTTTTATTAGTAGAAGTCACAGAATCACAGAATCATCTAGGTTGGCAAACCTTGAAGATCATCCAGTCCAACCATTAACCTAACATTAACAGTTCCCAACTACCAGATCCCTCAGCGCTACGTCAACTCTACTCTTAAACCCCTCCAGGGATGGAGACACCACCACCTCCCTGGGCAGCCGATTCCAACACCTAACGACCCCTTCTGGAAAGAAATGCTTCCTAATATCCAGTCTAAACCTTCCCTGGCGCAATTTGAGGCCATTCCCTCTTGTCCTATCGCTTGTTACTTGGTTAAAGAGACTCATCCCCATCTCTCTGCACCCTCCTTTCAGGGAGTTGTAGAGGGCGATGAGGTCTCCCCTCAGCCTCCTCTTCTCCAGACTAAACCCCCCCAGTTCCCTCAGCCGCTCCCCATCAGACCTGTGCTCCAGACCCTGCACCAGCTCCCTTGTCCTTCTTTGGACACGCTCAAGTCATTCAATGTCCTTTTTGTAGTGAGGGGCCCAAAACTGAACACAGTATTCGAGGTGCGGCCTCACCAGTGCCGAGTACAGGGGGACAGTCACTTCCCTGTCCCTGCTGGCCACGCTATTTCTGATACAAGCCATTGGCCTTCTTGGCCACCTGAGCACACTGCTGGCTCATGTTCAGCCGGCTGTCAATCAACACCCCCAGGTCTCTCTCTGACTGGCCACTCTCCAGCCACTCCTCCCCAAGCCTGTAGCGCTGCTGGGGGTTGTTGTGGCCCAAGTGCAGCACCCAGCATTTGGCCTTATTGAAGCTCATACAGTTGGCCTCAGCCCATCGCTCCAGCCTGTCCAGATCTCTCTGCAGAGCCTCCCTACCCTCGAGCAGATCAACACTCCCACCCAACTGGGTGTCATCTGCAAACTTACTGAGGGTGCACTCAATCCCCTCGTCTAGATCATCAATAAAGATGTTAAACAGGAGTGGCCCCAAAACCGAGCCCTGGGGGACACCACTCGTGACCAGCCACCAACCGGATTTAACTCCGTTCACCACAACTCTTTGGGCCCGGCCATCCAGCCAGTTTTTTACCCAGCAAAGCATGTGCCCATCCAAGCCTCGAGGAGCCAGTTTTGCCAGGAGAATGCTGTGGGAAATGGTGTCAAAGGCCTTACTAAAGTCAAGGTAAACAACGTCCACAGCCTTTCCCTGGTCTAATAAGCAGGTCACCCTGTCATAGGAGATCAGGTTTGTCAAGCAGGACCTGCCTTTCATAAACCCATGCTGACTGGGCCTGATTCCCCCGGTCATCCATTATATGACTTTTAATGGCACCTGAGATGACCTGCTCCATGACCTTCCCTGGCACCGAGGTCAGACTGACAGGTCTATAGTTTTCTGGATCCTCCTTTCTGCCTTTCTTGTAGATGGGTGTCACATTTGCCACCCTCCAGCCCAGTGGGACCTCCCCAGTTAGCCATGACTTCAGGTAAATCATGGACAGCAGCTTGGCGAGCACATCTGCCAATTCCTTCAGCACCCTTGGGTGTAACCCATCCGGTCCCACAGACTTGTGTGCATCCAAGTGGTGTGTCAGGTCTCTGATGACCTCCTCTTCAACTGTGCTGACCTCAGTCTGCTTCCCCTCCCCATCTCCCAGCTCATGAGGCTGGGTGTCCAGGGAACCACCAGTTCCACTGCTAAAGACTGAGGCAAAGTAGGCGTTGAGCACCTCAGCCTTTTCCTCATCCTTAGTTACCATGTTTCCCTCTGCATCCAGTAAAGGAGGGAGATTTTCCCTAATCCTCCTTTTGCTGTTAACAAATTTATAGAAACATTTTTTATTATCCTTAACAGCTGTAGCCAAGTTGAGCCCTAGCTGTGCTTTGGCTCTCCTAATGCTCTCCCTGCATAACTTCACTACATCTTTATAGTCTTCATGAGAGACCTGCCCCCTCTTCCAAAGGCGATAGATTCTCCTTTTGTTCTTGAGATCCAGCCAAAGGTCCCTGTTTAGCCAGGCCGGTCTCCTTCCCCTCCTGCTTGTTTCTCGGCAGATGGGAACAGCCTGCTCCTGTGCCTTTAAGACTTCTCTGTTGAAGCATGTCCAGCCTTCCTGGACTCCCATATCCTCCAAGGAAGCCTCCCAAGGGATTTTGTTAGTCAGTCTTTTGAACAGGTCAAAGTTTGCCCTCCAGAAGTCTAAGGTGGCAGGTTTACTAACCCCTCTCTTTGTTTCTTGAAGGATCAAAAATTCGATCATCTCATGATCACTGCACCCTAGACAGCCTCCAACCTTTACTTCCACCACAAGCTCTTCCCTGTTCACAAGAAGCAGGTCCAGGAGGGCACCTTCCCTGGTCGGCTCACTCACCAGCTGTGTGAGGAAGTTATCCTCCGCACATTCCAGGAACCTCCTGGATTGTTCCCTCTCTGCTGTGTTGTGATCCCAGCAGATACTCGGGAGGTTAAAGTCCCCCACAAGAACAAAGGCAAGTGACCACGAGATTTCTCCCAACTGTTTGTAGAAAGCTTCATCCACCTCACTGCTTTGGTTGGGGGGTCTATAGCAGACTCCCAAAGTCAAGTCAGAGAGAAGCAAGCGTATTATGCAAGCGTAGCTCCAAACTGAAATGGAGTCCAGAGGTAATTGGCATTATTATCAATGAATGAGAAGCCAAGACATGAAATCTTCCTAGAAAATATTACCTAACAGTTGCAGCAGAACCATGGCAGACCACTGAGTGCAGCAGAACCAGCAGACCGTTGAGTGAAGCTCAATGGCTCTTGTAAATGACTTCTGGGATTCCAGTTATTCAGTCTGCTCCTGACTTGTAAGATCTACACTGTGATATAATCCCAGACAGTTTTCTTTCCCTAATATTGGGGGCTAAAAAGATAGAGCTATAGTGTGTGTCAAGATCAAATATGTTTGCATACTAATGACTTCACCTGAATGAAGAGGGGAAAAAATGAATCCATTGTGGCCTGAGAGACTCAGTGGGGTAGAACTATGAACAACAAGTATTTTTGTAGTCCTTAGTACACTCAGTGTCACTATTTGGGTTATTGTGCTATCTTGGCAATTAATAATATTTCTTTTCTGTCTAGCCTTTTCCTCAAACTCATTGGCACTGTTCCAGTATCTTTAAGCATTCAAAAGGATCAAAGAGCTTTCATCTTTTAATGCATTTTACTGTGCTGTGCTCTGCACAGGAAGAAATATTGATACTGTTTCAAGGGCAGTTAATATATTCACTTCTGTCTCAGAAATGAGCACAATTCCTTGATTTATAAAATTGAAAATCTGCCATTACCCACAATTAAAATGTTCCATATACAAATTATACTGTGACATTTGCACTTCACTCGTCCTGCTGTAATTCACATACACCAGGGAATCTTCTCCACTGTTGCTCCAAGATTTAATAAGTGCTTTACAGAGGGTTCGTATTACTGATACTTTGTTGTTTTTTAAAAAAATTTATTACAAGGACATTTGAAAGTACAATATACATTTTTACAATACTTAAAACTAAATTTCATTTTGCAGTTGCTATTTCCTCCTTTCATATCAGCTTTGTTCTCCTTATAGATTGTTCCACCATTTTTAGTCTTGCTCTGTGTATTGGTATTGGGGAGAGTACTCAAAGTAAGGCAAAGCCTGAATGAAGGAAGCAACATCTGACAGTCCTTGCTAATACTTTTAAATTTTCATATGCTAAAGACATCTGTGGTTAGGTTCACTGGTTCTTTGAGGCAGTGAGTATAGTACATCACTCCATAAGGAGCCTTCTTGCTTCATTTGGATCATTTCCACATTAAGGCAATGCATACCAAGAGAGGCTGAATCTGGTGGACTTGGTAGTGTTAGGTTTATGTTTGGACTCAATGATCTTAAAGGTCTTTTCCAACCTCTATGATTCTAAGAGTGGACTGGCAAAGCCGAGCTGTGAAAGTGCTCTGGATGTTCCTGGGGAGGAACAGTTGCAAGAGTAAGTTTTGCAAAATAACACTAGAGAAATATTTAAAATAAACTGTAAGCATAAGGGTCTCTTCTAGCATTATCGTTTAATTTTTTTTCCCCAGCTTATAGCTATGTTCTTAAACATTCTCCTCAGTGTGTAAAAATGACCTTAATGTATTTTCCTTTTGTATTTGGAGTGTCTCAGTGCTGATGAAGGTAAAGTAGCACCCCCTTAGTTCTTCCCTCAGGAACCTGTAATCCCAGTAAATTTTACCAGAAAGAGCAGCAGTATCACCCCACTTGTAAGTCTTGATAGAGTGCATCACAGTCTCCAGTTACCTTAACCAAGAGGAAATGTGAGAATATTACATAATATAGCATTTTTTTAAAAAAAAATTACAAATAGGATTGTTGCTAATTATTGTCTACAGCACCACCATAATCATGACTGGAATACTGGTTATAACATGGAAAAAAACCAATGGCCTGCCCAAAATAACTTAAAATGTAAGTGTAATACAAGTGAAAAATACACAGACAGAGAAGGGATCCTGGAAACAGCTGATCTCTGCCCTATCCTCCCCCTCCTCTAGAGTCAAGAAGGTAAAGGAGCCCCTCACCTTTAGTCCTCACAGTTGAAAAGAAAAGGAAATCTTTTTAGGACTGACACAGAGACAACACACAAGGATAGAAAATGTACTAAGTGTTGGTGATCCTCCACCTTCCACAGCACTAGCCTCAAGGGCATGGGCTCTGCTGCCAGCAGAAGGTAAAGATGAAGTAGTTTGAATTCATATCCAAATACATAAAGAGAAATTTCAGTATGCCTGTCTGTATCTGGAGCATGTTGCTTCAGTACAGTAGGAAAGTAGGTGCTGGTGATGGATTATCTCAGTTCTGCTGTTGCTTTTAATAAAAAATCATAGTTATTTAACTCTTCCTTAAGCAAACTTACAGACCAGCCTTGAATGAAACTGATAGTTATGCTGCACGTTCTCCTCACAGGTTCGTAAAATGCAGTCTCTTGCTATGTCTTTCCCAAATTTGGGAATAATTTAGTTAGGTTTAACTGTCATTTTTGGAGTATTTGTTTAGTTAGGAACACCTTGTATGTACAAAAATAAATTGCTAGCCCAAAGAGGGACTCAAATCTGTATATAAACTACCACAAACAAATGTATTTTGTCCAACAGAAATGGCACAGTGACTGAATGCTGGATATTCATCTCCAAATCCACAGACAGCTACCTCCTGAGTGAAGTGCCATTGCATCAGGAGGATGTTTTGTCCTGAGAGAGATGCTAGGACCAGTCATTTGTGGTAGATACCATCAGATATACTAAGTATCTGTATTACAGAACTTATTATTATAACCGTGATTTGTATCAGGAGGTGGCCAGAGTGGAAATTTAAGTCAGGCCGTTAAGATGTGAGCAGAACACCTTTCTTTCCCTTCTATCTGTCAGCTCAGGTGAAATGGATTAATGATGCATTTGATAATGTGAGATACTTTAGCCATTGCACTTTCAAGCAGTGAAGCATGTGCTCCCGCTACTAACATTCAAGAAAAGAACCAGCTGAGGGTATTTTTAGTGAGATAGCCACCTTGGACATAAAAACACCCTACCTTTATATGGTATCTTTTCTTGATAACTCTAAGGTAGCCTTACAAAAATTACTTAAGGCTAATAGGAGTAGTGGCAGGGAGATAAATAGTATTTATATGAACATATTAGAGATGATTGAATGGAGGACTGGAATTTTAGTGACTTTCCAAATGTGAACTCCGATGAGTGTGTGACAAAGGGAAGTTATAGTTGATCTCAGGAAGGATTTTTTTCCTAGAGATTCAGATCTAGAGACTTGGAGTCATGACCATTTTCCATCTAAAGACTTGCATATGACCCTTCCAAATTTTCCCACCTCCTTCCAGTGAAATTATTTTTTCCTTCTTGTCCTGAACATCCACATAATTGTGCTGCATTATAATGAAATTCCACTTCATAGGCTGGAATACTGGTTTCCATAGCGATAATACATGGTAGGGATGTAATCCAGAATGGTTTGTTCCACCATAGTCATACTGGTGATTAGCGTTGTGGTTCTTTCTCAGTAGCCTGAAAATTGCTTGTTGAAGAAATACATGCACTGTAAAATTTAAAAGTGTTTCAATTGTACATTTGTCTGGCCAGGTGCAGTTTGCACAGCTGTTCGCCTCAACCTTGCCTTGAACTTTTATAGACTATCACATTAAAATTTGCCAACAGTTTTATCTATTGTTTAACTAAAGTCCAGATCATCTGAAATCATAGAAACATAAGCTGAGGTAGGGCATGACGTTGTATTTAAGAAAAGTCTTGTTGCACAGGTGCAATGTTGAAGTGATGAGTTGACAGACAAATACTGTCATCCATAATTATTGCATCTGGGCAGCATGCTTGAGCTTTATAACAGTATTTGGAGAAATATAATTGTGTAACAACAATGTTGAGTATCATTGTTACTGATTGATTGAAATATCTATTAGACTTCTTTTAATGAATTTTGGCTAAATCTGAAATGATTGAGTGAATCAGCATGTCTAACTAACTTCAACCTTAAGACTTACAGACTGAGAAATCTGGTGATCTCTGATAAATAAATAAAATAAATATAGCGTATGTAATTTGATAGTGAGAAGATGAGAGTAGATTATTCAAGAATATATTGATGGCCTAGAAATTCTTTGACCTGTAATCTAATTAAAGAACTCTGGTCCTAAAGATTGCATCTGAAGATTGTTTGATGGTTAATGATTTCAGTCCAGTTTATCATGGAGAAGTGTCCAAGAAAACATACATTGGTATTCTAAACAGACAAGTCAAGGCTAGAATAAAACATCATTAAGTCTTCAAAGTCATTTTTCCGGAATACACTTCTGTTTCCTCAGGAAATTTCATCAATTAAAATTAAAAATAACTCTTTGAGGATTCCAAATTTAAAATATATTTGCAAGATCATAATACTTCTGGTGGAATAAATTTCTCAGGAATGTCATCACAAGATAAAGCAGTGACAGCAGTGACTGCCTACTAAAGGCAGTTAAGAGCACACCATCTTCTTAATCAAGCTTCTTGTCTATGCAAAATAAGTTGAAAGGAGTAACTAAGATAAAGAAATAAAAACAGCACTAGAAATTCTCCTGCTCACCCAGATGCAGACACTGACAGTAGTGTGCCTCACTTTTTTAAAAGACAAATATTACAACTTGAAAAATTAAACCAGCACTGTTTCTGTGAGAACTATTGTGGCAGTAGAGAACATTATCTTGCCCATGTCTACGAAGATTATATCTCAATAGCAACTCGTATTTAAAAACCACAGGATCAAAGAGCAATTACTAAACCCTACCTCATTCTGGCTCCTGACCTTTAGGCCGCATTTCTGTAGTAGGCTGGTACAGTGCAATACAACACGAAGTAGCAAAGCTAGTTCCAAACAAGCCGATAATGTCACCAAAGCATGGAAGCAACCTAATCACCTTGGCACACATTGTGCTTGGCCTAATCAGGCTTGCTGAGAAAGGGCAATTTGTTTCCCAAGCTAGCCTTGAACAGCTCAGCATGGCATGTATTGCAAAGCGTAGGGATGCCTACATTCTCTTCTGCTGTATGTCCAGCATGTTCGATTCTGATATGGCTGAAAGCAAGTCTACTCTTTACGCTATGAGTAGCCTTAAATATTTATATTATGTTAATGCCCAAAAGAGACAATTCTTGTTCTAAATGGTTTGTAATCTAAAGACACTAAGTAATGGTAGGGTTTGCGGATGCAGTGCATGTACAAAGCTTGCAAAGGTTGAGAAATTTTATTTCAGAGCAGGGATTTCCTGTCTCTGAGATGCTTGATACTTAGTTGAGATTGAAATCTTCAGAGAAGCCAAAGTAGCAATCACACTTCTGTAGGCAACTATGAAAATCTCAGCCTGCATGAAAAGAAAGTAGAGGTGAATGAATATTTACCAAAATATTTTCATTGTAATTAAATCTAGAAATTCATGCTGGTGGCTCAGTTGCTTTGCATTTACTTCCTGAGAAAATGAATACCATTAAATTTTGTTCTCAAGAGTATTTACAGAAAAAAAGATACTGAAACCACACATACAAAAGTGTATTTGCTTGTACACACGCTACAAGGTTCTGCACAGCAATCAGGAAAGCTGTTTGGGAGATGAACAGTCAAATGCTAAAAACAGTAAGTTGTGACTTTTTGTTGTGATCATCAAACATCATTAGAAATTATGGCTATTTTGTCATAACAATTCTGTTATGACAGTATTGGCTGTTTTGTCATAACACAATATCATGGATCTGTTGTCCTAACAAACAAAAATATTGCTAAAATATTTTATACAAGTCATCCATGAAATAATGGTACATGAACACTTTCATAAGAATCTAGCTAGCTGATTTTCAGAAATGCTCGGGACCTGTAAACCTAATTAAAATCAACAGTTACTTGGCTGACTTAATTCTTGACTTTAAAAGCAAGCTAAATCTGATAAGTAGATTGCTTAGAAAGAACAATTCAACAGACACTCAACATAATTTTTATTCTTTAATTTGGTAGTTATATATCTCTAGATTTTTCTAATGAGAAAGTGTTATTTTTTGTTATTCAATATGTTTGATAAAAGAGACATTCTTTTTTATGATGGCATACATGCCCCTGCTAACAGAACATAACAGTGTTTGCTTGAGAAAAATTTCACCACATAATTCCTGCAGTGATGACAAATAAAGTCCTGTATAGTTTGATGTTAGTGTACAAACATTATTTTCTAAAAAAACAAAGCACTGAGAAAGTCAGGCAGAATGTCAGACTCAATGTTCCATTATGATGCTTACAAACAATATACCATCCAATATATTGTATGATATATGAACAATACTTAACCTTGAAGATTCTAATTTCTTACACGAAATGGTGACTCAGAAGTACAGTTTCATAGGTGCCTGTTTCAGTATTGTTATTTGATGCCTTGTTCTCATAATAGCATTTTGTCGTGTCGTTTTTTTGAGTTCTCTTCAGGAAATACAATGCAGCAAAGAAAATTTGCAAGCTTTGCATAAATTGATACTGCTTCTACTTCAAAAGACACAAGCAGCCTTAGCCTCATCTTGTCTTGAGGTTCAAGAAGCATATCGTCGTTACTCCAAAGAATGAGATGGAGTAGCATTTCTTTCAGACGTAGTCTGCAAATGGAGCTTGTGTTCATGCTTCCAGTTTTTCAATGTGTAGATTGATAGTATATAGAATATAGTGTATATAAATAGATGGGTTTATTGAATTGGTAGATAAAAAATCATATATATGTATAAAAATTTGTGTCTATGTGTTTATAATTTATATAGGTAGTATATAGGCATATGTGTGATTAAGGGGCAGCTGCACAGAGGCTAAAGAATCCTGTGCAGATTCTCATTATTCTGTCCTTTCCTCAGTCATTTTCTCCTTAGATTATCTCCTTAAAGTAACTCATGCTGATACAGTGACCATACAACGAAGAACATATCTGTGAACAGAAGCAGCTTCTGAGGGAAATTTGCAAAACTGTAGAAAACAAACCAAACCATAAACACTGTCCTAGGTACTGTAGGTGGTATGACTGCTGGGGTTAAATTAGCTGTTGGCCCTGTAACACTAGGAAAAATGAGTTTGTGTGTACCAGCGTCATACAACAGAAGCCAAAGCGAGCTTTTATTTCAGATTATATTGTGAGGACTAGAAAATGAAGATGAGTGAAGCATATTTAAATCAGCAAATATTCATGCAAATATTGATTGTTTTGGCTCACTCCATTAAAGTAAGACTCGCATGCATTCTGTTCGCAGTTTCAGATGTTAAATTAACTTATGTGTATATGGTGGCTTGCCTCATTTTACTGAACAATTTTTCTGTTGCTCCTTTTACTTTTTCCCTGTTTTTCTATTTTATATTTCTTCTGTTGTCCAAAACCTTCAATATTTAAAGGGCTGTAACATTGATAAAATCAGAGAGACATTCATTTTGATGATACTACTGAAAAAACTTAATATTTCCTTTTTATAGTTAAAGACGTTTTTCAGATGAAATGGCATTATTTGCTTTATGTCAGCCCTGGCTGACAGTAGAAACAACCTAGTGTAGTCAGTCTTTGATTTTACTTAGCCTTTTCACAGCAGAAACAAAGGCAGTTGTTGAACCATCCATTTGGCTACAGTTTGTAATATTCCTTTGGTTGTGCTAGGAAAACAATGAAGCACGGCAGCATCCCTGTTTCTGATGAGGGGAGAGGGAGAACTTAATAAAAAATCAGTTGTATGCTTCATTTTAAAGTATCATAGTAACTTCACCTAATGTCAAAACACAATTGGTTTATCAGAAGCCACAAGGAAAGATCACTGCTGAGAAATCAGCAATTAGTCCTTCATACAGTTATGCAAAATCTGACTTTATATCTGCAGCGCAAATAGGGCTACAATTAATTTATCCCCAGAAGTTCTGAGCAGTCGTTCAGCTTCTGCCCACAGTTTCAGCCTGTGAGTTACAGTGAAGTAATCCACAAAGGCAATTAAATATGAAGATGTGTTGTCAGTCAAAAAAGGATAAGAATGGATTTTTTTTTATGTTATTCTTTCTTAAGGATCAGTTATTTAAGGGATCACGGTTAAGGGATCAGATGTTTTTCTTTCATTTCTAAGAAGAAACTTTATTGAGCAAGGCAAGGAACCAAAATCTGTTTAAAGGTACAATAGTGACTAGCACTTCAGTTTATCAGTGCTAGGACATTTCCCTGCCATTGGGGGTAACACTCACAGATATTGTTGATATGCTGAGGGTTTGAGACTTTTCCCCTCCATGGTCAGCTCCATTCCTTGGGATTTTACCTCCATGTTAATTGTGTGCTTATTCTTTCATTTCAGATGAATTTACAGTTTTCAGGACTATGTAGGCAAAGACCGCTGAGCCCATGGATGGTATGTAGGAGCAGATCAACGAATTAACTTCATGTGCAAGCCAAGCCTTACAACTTTATTTCATATAAACAACACTTAATCGTGGAAGTTGTCTTGGCAATGGCAGATTCAAGTTGTAAGATTTGAGAGGCCTGATCTCAGACATCTTGAAATCCTAGGATGCTAGAATGACACCAACAGATTAATCAATGGAAAGTATTCAGTTGCTCTTAAAAATCACCCTGAATTTCCTTTGAAGTTAGGAACAAATCATTGATTTTTAAAATTTGGTTAACATTGGGAAGCATAAAAAACTAAATTACTCTCTAAGCACCTCAGGATACAATTGATGTATCTATTAATCCATAAACCAAAATGAAAGATTCTTACTGAATACTTGAAGTGCAAATCTGACTCCACTAAAGCTTCTGACAACACTCTGTCTCTTGAACAGGCCAGAAGTACAGTCCTGGTGTGTTAATTAGAAGTGGACCAAAGCCCTGTCTCTGTAAAAAAGCTGAGGTTTGAATTTACATTAAATATCTGGCTACGATTTCCAGTGTCACATCCGCACTGCATTTTGTGCCTGTATCTGGTACCTCAGACAGATACAACCAGGTGTAATTTATTTTAATCAACAGCACTCTGCAAATTACTGTGCCTGACCCTCTTAGAGGTTATGGAGCATTGACCCGGTGGGTCCCTTGAATTAACCCTTGGACTTTGAAAACTGTCTGTTTGTTGTTTTGCTTATGACATCTGTTTTGCAACTCCTCTGTGAATACTTAGTGCTTGCTTTCATTGTATGAGGTATAAAAGGAATTGTGAAAGTCACATGCATAGTGTAAAAAAACCCAAAACTTTTTAAATTATATTTTTGTATCATGAGGACTTTTAGGGATGTCTTTGTTTTCTCAAGAACGTGTTTGACAGGTGGAATTGTTTATGAATTTGAGTCCAAACATTCACAGAGTAAGAAGCCTCTTCTGCTATGTCTCAGAGAAGCTGTGGCTGCCCCCTCCCTGGAAGGGTTCAAGGCCAGGTTGGACGGGGCTTTGAGCAACCTGGGCTAGTGGAAGGTGTCCCTGCCCATGGCAGGGGGTTGGAACTAGATGGTCTTTAAGGTCCTTTCCAACCCAAACCATTCTGTGACTGTGTGATTCTGTAAGTATCTTGTGGCATAAATCCCTGTTACATGCTATTCCTGAACTATTCTTGAATATAATCTGAAATAGCAGCCTTTGCTAGAAAGAAGCAATGCCTCCGCACTACGGAAATCCCTGGCAATTAAATAATCTGTACTGTGGCATGCCAGTGTCTCAAGCCTGTGGCATGGTCTTGGTTTATTTCTTCAGAAAAGTTAAATGTATCAAAACCATAAATTGTCCTCATAGTATGCCAGCTTTTATGATGCTTTAACAGGACAGATTAGCAAGGCCCAGGGTGAAATTTCATACCAAAATTATAGAAAGAGGGATCTGACCCAGCATCAGGACAGTCACACAGGTTTGAGGAGGGGATTCAGTTTCAGTACTCCTCCCTGTGTGTGAATGAGGGAGGGTGCTTGGAGGAGGGGGAACTTGAAAGGGGAAACTTGAATCTGGGTTTAGCCATATCAAAGGTGCATGCCATAAAGAGTAACCCTGGTGGTTAACTAGAAACAACGGGATGTCTGTTTTTTTAACCAGACAGTGTTTTACTATATTTTGGTATAAAATGGAAAAAAAATCTTGACATCTCAGTAAGTTTCAGAAAGTGGGAAAACTGTTTCCCATTCAGATTTACCCTTGGCTCCTCTGGTAACACCCCTGAGGGCATTTGTTCATTTGTCCTTCTGGAACACCTCTCCCAGCTATGTTTTCCCTGCTCCGTTTCTGGCTGTGTGCATGTACAACATGCCATGTACAGAATGGTGTGTGACACATATTAATACATATAGATAGCCTTCTGCTTCTGACCTTACAAACTGTCCACTTCAGCACTGTCATTCTATAAAATGTCCAACTGCAGTCCAAGAAATGCATTTTAAATGTGAATGCAAACATTTCTATTACTGATAACACCAGCGCAGCATTTTTTGCTTTGCTAGGATTAGGACCTTGATAGTTAAAGTTACGTTGGAGTAATGACACTCCAAGGTCGTGTCCTTTACTGACATGGCAAAGGAAGGAGAGGCCTTTGCTGTGTTTCTGCTGATAACATTAAGAAGGATTATTCCTTGTGTTTGGTGAGATACCTTAAAAGTGAAAGAATATATTCGTGACCCATAAATATTTTAGGTTGCCAAAAACTGAGAGAAATTTACACGTTGCACTGCATGGAAGTTGTATTTAATTCACGCTGAAAGTCAGATTTTAGAAAACGTTCTGAAATTTGATAATAATGTACATAAATGCCTCCCTCCTCAGTGAACAGCCATCTTCTCACATAAACAGTAAAGCAGCTGCAGTTCAGCTAGGGACACCTTAAAAAAATAAAAGTACTATGATCTGCAGAGAGAAGCTCACAGGAAATTCCAGCTTAGAAGGCTAACTCACAATCTCTGTCTGAATATGCTCCATCGTGCTTCACTTTCATGCTCTGTAAAATGGGGGTAATAATCTTTATTGATCTGTCTACCTTTTAGGAATGCATTAAGGAGAACTTAAATGATATCTTTACAGTGTTTTGAACAGTTTTGATATATGCAGCTCTTACAATACAGCTTAGTAGGTGGGCTTGCCATTTTACCAGGTCCTCTTGCAGAAGAGCTGTCCTGCTTTTTAGGGTTCTCTGGTCTTCCCATCCAAACTTCTAACTGGGCAAGTTTGGTAAATCAATGATGACTTCAGCACCGACCACTTGTTAGCTGAGCTGCTGTAGCTAACCAAGTGCACTCTTTTCGCTCAAAGAGTTGGTTTAAGTTGTCATGTTGTACTTCACAGTTGAGCCTACTTGTAGGCACATTATCGGGCTGTGACTGCTGAAGGAGCAGTCACTCATTAGGATGCTGTCACCTGAGTCATATCTTAGCCTAATAACAGAAGAAAGAGGGTGATCCTCCCCCTCCAGCTATGCCTGAGTTAGTGGGATATCATTGCATGATGCTTTTCTTGAGGATGGATTTTTCTGGGGTTGTTGTGTATCACTTCTGGTCATTTAAATATGCAGAGGCCTTTGCAGATCCCTGCTACTCATCACAACACAGTTCATACATGTATCCTCTTTATATCTTTAGCAAGAGATTCAGAGTTGTTCCTCTAGTTTTGCACTCTCAGAAAGTAACTTAGTGGTCTGCCCACAAAGCCACTGATGTTTTCACTAAACACTTAGTTTAGAGCTAGTTTTACACTCTATTGTACAGTCCCATTCATACAATATAAATTAATTGTTGAAAGCAATAAGAGTTTTAGATGTTTGTTTTGGAGACAAATTTGCTTTCAAGTTTCATTGCAAACACTTTAGCCCATTTTCATGAGGAAGGTAGTCTATGACTAGTTCCGTCTGTCCTTCTCTCCCTTTATCCATCCATCCATCCATCCATCCATCCATCCATCCATCCATCCATCCATCCATCTCTCCATACTTACCTAATGTCTTTGAAACAGCTGACCAATTTCAACAAAATTTATCAGAAATAAAGAGATCTGAAAAGATGATTAAGCTCCTAAATTGAATGGGAATCGGCAGATAGACTGAGGAAAGCTACCCTTTTACTATCCCCACTGAGGAAAAAGAGGGAGAACTCAGCCATAATCCACCCTATTTCTCAGCAACAAAGTAGGTCTACACTAGTCAGTGTATGTGATAAGGGACTCAGGGCAACTGGGATCATACTACTGGGGGACAAAAGGGACATGCAGTGTGGGGGATGTTGAGGATAAAGAGGAGGAAGCAAGGTCCCCCTGGAGAGGGAAGACTGGAAGCCTTATAATGGAATGTATGTTTTCTGGGGGGGCTATGATAAAGTCAGAGATGTGGTGAAGGAAATAGAAATGTCTTTTGTCTCTTTTTTTTTTTTTTACTTTTCCTGTTAAGATAATCCTATGACTCTAGCTTCATTTGTTGTTGTTGGCAAAAAAAAAAAAAAAAAAAAAAAAAAAAGTTTGGTTTTATTCCCAACTTTTATCAGAAGTTTGTTTCAGATGCTCTAATACTTGTAAAAAGTCTTCCAACAGTGTAACTTTCTTTAGCCTGGCGGCTATTGACTGACAAGCTTTCTTACAGCATCTGTTTCACATCTCATCCTAATATTAGTTTTACAGGCACGTTCACATTTTAGGAAATCACTGTATTCTCAAGTCTGAGATGTCATTAAGTGTCTCTTTCTGCAAGCACTTGCCCCAGAAATGTTAGCTAAAATGTTTTATCTAACATCAGCCCTCCCGTTGTGTTGTATGACTTAGTTGCCATCCAAAAGCAGATGTATTTTTATGAACATATCTTAATAAGCCATGTCCTGAAAGGCACCAGTATCTTTGTTCCTCCCTGCGATCACATGGGAGTCCTAGGTGGTCATCTAGAGTACTAGGTATCAGTAAATCAAGGAAAATGACAAAAGCATCTCAGTTCACAGTTAATAATGTTGTACAGATGAGTTGTAGAAAGCAAGAAAACAGGCCGATATTTGCATCTATTTCACTCTGTGTTCAAATGAGGTGTGGGAACAAATCATCATCCAGGGGCCAGAGCGTGGCCTGGCATTTGTTTCATACACTCTCAGCCACAGCAGATTTGTTGGGGATGACAGTGGGCGGTGGTAAAACGTACAGGTGATGTGCGATGTGACAAATGAGTTTGAAAGTCCTCATCATCTCAGTAAAGGAACGGTTATTTCCCACCCCCAGCTTGGCACATCTGTCTCTGTGCTTATTTCAACCAAGTTTGATTTAACAGGCATAAAACAAGTAATTATGTGTGGTAAGTATATGCATCATATGTGCATTTTCCCTTTCTGTGTCATTTTTTCCAGATTATTGGGACAATCCCACTGATGCCTAATCCAGTCCCCTCCAGCCAGGCAGCAGGTGGAGCTCAGGGACTTCAGGTGCAGCCGATAACTCCACAGTTATTGACCAATGCCCAGGGTCAGATCATCGCTACTGTCATCGGCAACCAGATACTCCCAGTGATCAATACCCAGGGAATAACACTGTCGCCGCTCAAGCCAGGCCAGCAGGTAAAGTGTCTGTAGCCTGAATGATTGTCAAAACAGATGTGCAGAAATCTACTCCTCACGAACTCTCTCACGACCTTTCTTAAAACTCACACTTCCTTATCATTTTTAATAACAAAAGATGAATTCTATCATACATAGTATACTAGTGCATACTATATGTAGTTATTACATAATGTCGTATTATATAATTTATTTATACATTCAGGGGCTCTCCAGTTATTCTTTTTTCTCTTTTAAATGTTGATATAAGGCCAACTGACAAATTTTGTGTGGCAAAAGTGCAGTAAGAATATGAGACGGGAGAGGCCCACCTGGCCTATAAAGTTCAGTTCCTTGGTTAGTGGTTACCTAGTAGCCCAGGGTTTGAAATGTTTTGGAACGTGCAGAGAAAAAAAAAAATATAAAAAGTTACTAGTCTTCTTCCCTGAAAAATCAGATATGATTGTGCATATTTGCATAGACAGAAAGTATTTTTAGGGAAATTATTTTTCAGTATAAGGTGCCACGTAGTTCACAGACTTCAGGATGGGTGCACCAACTTCACCACGGCCCAGAAAGATTTCTGTAGTTCTTTTTATACTACTCTAAAGTCAAATTCTTTAGTTTTGTCTACATCTCTGGAGCAAAGGATTGTAGTGCCACCTTTTTTCTCTGAAAGAGAGGAAATTGAGGATAGAAAAGACATCAGATGTGATTACCAAAAAAGGTACTTATAGAAGTGTCACTCACTTAGATGTTCAGCTTAGCATTCCTATTGCTGGTGGTGCTTGTTTGCTAGGCCTGCCTACACCTCCAGTCACAGGTAGCAGCTTTTTGTATGTTTCTGAGAATCCCAGGCCCCCCTGAACTCCAAACAGATTAATTTAATTTTTTTTCAAATTTAGAAGTAGAGAGCCAATGGATCTCTAAGATGGCTTTTTTGTTTGTTTGGAAAATGTTTCACATCCAAGTGGTTACATACTCTTTTTTCCATCCTATACTCTGTGTTATCTAGCAGAGGCATTTTCCAAAGCACTTGTCATTTATCTAACACTATTTTCTTTAACAGGAGCAGACTTACACTCCTGGCAAGTGCTTTTGCAATTGTTGCATGTATGTGGTTTCAAACAAAGCAGGATGGATGGGAGGGCAGGCTCTGTGTTCTCCAGCATGGGAAAGCCTGACAGTGGAATAAGAAACTCAGCAGTTTACGTTTGGTTTCCCTGGGGGTGTGTGGGGTGGGGTGTTTCTTTTTGAGTCAGTCCCCTGAAGAGATCAGATCTTTCCCTCCTTTATGGGGAAAGCTCTCAAAAAGCATAGCAATCCTGAGATCCCATTTGAAGCTCATGAAATTTAGAAGTAAAGAGGAGGATAGAGGTCGTGTATTATTCCCTGAGACCTCCTCACCTGCAGAGCAATGCACCTTCTGAGTCCTGCAGCAAAGCAACCTCTCCCAGGCAATGTCTGCCAGTAGTATCAGTGGCCAGAGGTATGACCTTTCTCTGCACAGCTAGTGGCACTGGGCTCACATAAAGGGACAAACTGCCGCTGAAGGCTGCAACTTGCTGGATGAGCAGAGGTTCATGGTAGAAGGTCACTGTTTACCCATATCGTGATGTATTGTACTCGTTCACCCAACCTGTGTGATCACGTGCAACGATCAGCTGGCAGAGATTGTCAGTCAGCAGAGCGCTGGTTATGTCCAAGAGCCAAAGACGTGCCCCATACTGAGCTGGTCTGTGTAGGTAGAAAACCTTACTTTGCCAAGATCAGGTTTGCAGGGTCCAACCTGTGCCTCTCACACAGTCCTGAGGTCCCAGAGGTTGCAGGAGGGGCCACCAACAGCACAGACCCTCCTTACCTACATCTGTTAGAGTTATCAATACACTGGTTTTGACTGGGGGAAAAAAAAGTAGTGCAAATACTATATGAAAAAATACTACACATTACTATTTTTATAGGAACCGCAGAAAATTATTTCTATGTATTTGTGCTCCCTCTACTGGCTCTTCTGCTTTTATGGAAAGAAGTCAGAGGAAATTTTGCCATTGATTTTGGTAGGAGCAGAAAAGATGTATGAGAGCCTGATTCCTCACAGGAATAATGCTGATGGACAGTCAAAAGCAATTGACCTAGTATTATACAAACTGCCATCTCATTTGAAAAGTAAATAGAATTACACGAAGTATAAGGAGATCCTGAATTTATCTTGTTGCCTGGGAAAAGACTTAGCCAAACTGTAGTGTTTGGCTAATGATAGCATATTTAGTCATAAGTTTAAAACCTTGTTTTCAAAAGAACTGAGTGCTCAAACTCAGAGGGCTCAGCAGAAATTCAAAATATTTTTGAAAATGGTGTCACACGGTATTTGGTGTCTTGTAACTTGATGAAAGCAGCTTCAGAAGGGAGAAAGAAGAATACAGGACAAGTTTGGGAAAAGTTTTGAGAATGTCACAGAGAAATAAATGAGGAAATAAATAATGTAGTAAAATGTTCCAGTAGCAGATGATCGTAGTTTAACTTTCAACTTGTCACTTCCTTGGAAACTAACTATTGCAGGAGAAAGAGAGGTGATTGCAAGTGGTGATAGTAAGCTGCTGCTTGTTAGCTGAGTCACAATAATTGAACCTCTGTAGCCTGTTTCAGTTGCTAAGTAATGCGTGCTAGCGCTTTTTGCCTGACGATTTAAATGCCTCAGATATTGTTTTTAGTCAGCTTTACTTAGGTAGACTACATGTGTTATTTATTCATACAACTTTTTTAAACCTGACAGACTAAAACCTCAATGTCTCCTCATGGAAATGAGTTCATAGATTACTTACATGTAGTGTAAAACAATGCTTCTTTTTCCTTGTTGTAACTAGGTTGCTTTTTAATGTACACAAGCAATTCCATTGTAATGCTATTCCTCTTGTTTTTAAGAATAAATAGATGTTTCTGATTTATATTCTTTAAACTACCCACAGTAGGGATTGTTCATCTTTAAATTACACTGAGTAGTTAAGGCTTCAGTGTTTTTCACTGTTTTCCAAGATTTTGCTAACCTAAGCAGCAATATCTGTGCACACACCAAGAATTCTCCTAGAAATTGTAATGGCTTTCTAAAGCAGACAGCTGTTTGTACTCCTGTTGTAGTCTGTGTCCTTTTTATCTCTATTCATAACAAGTTTTTCTTTGCCTTTAATAATTTTTACTGCCCATCTCCCAACCATTTCAATTTCCACACTAATCTCTTCAAGATTTTGTGATCAGAACTGAATGCTGTGATCACAGTGAGGATGCCTCACTGCCTCACTGTTTTACATAATAACATTATAATATTTTCAGCATTATTTTCTGTCTTTATCTCAATGCAGCCTAACATCCTGCCTTTTTCTAACTATCTGTGCTCATTGAGCAGGTTTTTCAATAAGCGGATGTATACACCACGATACATCTTTGCTTCCCTGATTGTTACCGTGTGAGTCACTAAAATGGTTCCTTTTAACATGAATCACTTTGCACCTATCTACTCTGTACTTCATCTGTCATAATGCTCCCCTGGCGTGTTGTAAACAGGATCTATAAGTTGTTCATGGTATTCTGTACTAGCTTAAGAAATTCACATGTTCCTCCTGCTGATTCAACTTTACCATTGTTCACCATCTTTTCTTGCTGCTTGCTAAAACCATTCAAAAATTTGGTATAAAACTTTTGATCTCTACTTATAGTCTCCTTTCTTGAAAAGGGGCAATTTATTCCATAATTTTATGTTTCTTGCTTTTTTAAGCTGTTTATATCTCATAATAGAAGAGTGCCTTGTAACCTTACCTTCTGCACTTCCTCCACGCCTCTCAGGAGGGATTTTGTTAAAATCCAGGTTATATGGCTAAATGCACATTTTTTTCAAGAACAGATGAGCTTGTTGTAACAACTTGTCAGCATTTTCATTTGCTATCAGATTTGAAAACCTTGTTTTAAGGTGTTCCTTCATATCTTTAACAACACATGTTAACACCAACACAACTGACAGAAGATCCTGAACCATGAATTGGAGTCTTATGAAATTTAGGAAAGTATTTACCTTGCTTAACTTAGTCATAGAGCAGTTAGGTATCTGGTGGAAGCTAGTTAACTAGATTTTCTGTAGAGACAAAGAGACATAGTCAAGGAGACATATGCATGTCCAATGGGCAACTCAAGCTGTCAAAATAGAATAATTTTTAGATAGGTTAAATCTCTAGTAGGTATCTTAAGGTATCCAGTCTCCACTGATGTGAGAGGGCTAGGGTAGCTATTTTAGGATAGGCAGTTCTTAGATGAGTGGAATTAGGTAAGAAGAATGCAGCTGCCATTGATCACTGGGGTTCAAAACACATTCTTGTTTATGAATTCCTTAAACAGCTTTCCTAATAATTGGTTTTGTAACTATTTGCTTGCCCATACAGAAGCAACTTCTATATATTTTATTGTTCTCCAGTGTACCTCATCAAGCGGGTTCCCTTCTTGCTGTTGTCTGGCTCTTTCCTTCTACATACTAGATTCATTAAATCAGGCTTGTAGTCCAAGTTGTCCTCAGTCTTGTTTTATCTACACTGCCTGCCAGAGCTTTTCATATTTCATCGTGTCTTATAGCACTACCAGCTTTGGGCTTCTGCCAACTCTAACACAATAAAATGAGCTACTAGGCAGCATTTTCTTACGTAGTCAGTTCCCCATCTTCATTGTCATTGGCTATCATGCTCCAGATTAACTGTTGAAAAGACACAGATAGCTCTCAGATGGCTCTGTGGTCATTCTTGTACATCTGCCTTTCAAATTTCATGCCAAACATTTTCTTTCTGCAATCTCAACGTACCACATAGACCCTACCATCTCATTATCACAACTCCATGCATTCCCTTGTTACCCTCTCCCATTAAAATCTAACCAGCTCTCAATCATTTTCTCTCTGCAGTGTTCTTACTGCTTTGATGCTGTCTTGGTTTATGAGAAATGCACTCTTCTTTCTCTGTGTTTGAATATAGCCACTGAACTGTGTTGTCTCAATCCAACTTTGTTTTTCTTTCGCTTTTTATATGACTTTCAATGATGAGGGCAACGATTTTTCTCACTTCGGTCTCTTTTCCTTTACCATCAGCACCACATAATTCCATTTCATCCATGGATAAAATTACTAGATTTTTGAAAGTCAAGATTACCAGACTATTTACTAGTACAAGGGACTACATCAGATTTTCCGTGCCACAGCATGAACACTTGACTTGTAATTTAACATCTCTTCCTGACCACTTTTCTTTGTGGCACCTGCATTTGTAGGAATAGGATATCTCAAAAAAGTCAATATAACTCTGCCACACCATTGGGAATAGGAAGATTTCACTACACTACCTGTGTCATTCTAAGGAACTGAGGCATAGAGAGAGTAAAGCACTGTTCACTGTAGGAACATTGCTGTTACCTTTGAATTATGCACTTACCTACACATTTAAATCTGTTACTGTAATATTGACATTATATAATTTCTGATGGGGAGCAGAAAGATGATTGATGCACCTGATTTGCATATAAAATTGTATCTTCTGCAGAAGCTCGTCTGTGTCCTCAACCTCATTTGACAAGCTGAGAGACCTTCAATTACAGTGTATACTTTGAACGTAGTTCTGATCCCACAGAAAGTCTTTGAAAGAACTTCAGTAGGTGCTGTCAAAGTCCTGCTCCCAGTTATGTCCACAGCACACCAGCACTTCTTTGATGTAGTCTTCATTTTGAGCAACCTGTGTGAAACCAAAGAGTTTTTTGTGCTGGTTTCCAAATGTACCTGTTCTGTCAATCTAAGCAGTGTGTATAGACGCCCTTTATACTATATATACAATACTATATTATACTATACTGAGAGAGAAGATACTTATTAAGTATCAAATAGCTTTCAGATTCATATATTCACTTACTTGAATTTAGTTGAGTAAGCTAAATCAGGGTGACGGGGTACAGTATTTGGGAAACATTCTGGCAGAGTTGACTGTGAAAGTGATTTGGCATGAAGTGTGTGGATATGCCTAGTAACTTACTTTCTCCATTTGCTAGAAGATTTAAGAAAACCTTTTTGAAGTCCATGCCTGGTCATGCAGTATGAATAGGTTCGAAGACAGACTTCCTCTGCCATGACACTCTTGAATCACGCAGTGGCCACAGCACACCACCACTCTTTCTCAAAAACAAATGTACAGCACATTTTAGGAAATGTAGATGGAGCAGAGAACTCTGTTTACAGGAAAAATGGAAGCATGAAACACTTAAACTATTAGTTCTGCAAGGCATTATCATGGCATTTCAAAGTGTTTGGGAATATCTTTTTATATCAAGGTATTTATTTTTCAGCACCTTCCATCGACTTTAGTCGTTACTAGAGCAAATGTCCATATTTCCCAGGAAGAGCTAGCTGACATCAGAAAAAATTGAAAATCTTTATTTGTATCATAAAGGGGACTGTTTAAAATGTATTTCTTGTGCTTTGTACCACTCCTCTTGGTTTCATCTCTTCTGCCCTTTTTGTTATACTTGTCTTTTTCACCTCTGTCTTCTCTAATTTGTTGTGTTTCCTCGTCTCTCAGATTTCTTTTCCACTGAATCATAGAAAAATAGGACTGGAAAGGACCTGAAGAGGTCATGCAGTCCATCCCCTCCCCCTAGGCAGGATCAACTGTCCCTATATCATTCTTGACAGATGTTTGTCTAACCTGTTCTTAAAAACCTTCAGTGATGGAGGTTCCCTGACATCCCTAGGTGACCTAGGCCACTCTCCTCAGCATTAGAAAGGTCTTCCTGATGCCTGACCTCAGCCTCCCTTACTGCAATTTAGACCCATTACTTTCTTCTCCCTTCCATTAGGGCCATATTTTGCCCTTGCTGTTTGTCCAGACTCTCTGTAAAACCAGTAGCAGTTCTGTAATGTTACAGGTCAATGTTCTCTCAAAAGTTTGTTCTTTATTTCCACTTAGTTTCTTTCTCTTTCCTTATTTTATGCAAAATACCTAGTTATCATTATCATGTAACTTTCTGGATACAGGGAACAACATCCCTGATCTCATAAGAAGACCTTAACACAGGACTCCAGTCAACCATCCTAGGTATAGGAATTTCCTATATACATAATTTAAGAACAAAATTCAGTCTTAGAGACCTAATTCATTCTTTGCCTCTGCAATTATGAATCAATACTACCTTCACTGTTGACAGCAGCATGTAAAACTGATGTAAAAGGAATAAGAATCAGGCCCTTTGCATTTTTCAGTTTATTCTGATGAAGTATTATGCTGCACTTTATGCTTCTCATACTCATCTTATTCCTCTAGCTGTAGTGTGCATACATGTATTCCTGCCAGATACTGATCAGTGTTGCATACAGTCATCATTCTCAGCATGTCTACTATATCCACCTACACAGAATGGCACTTACAGCAACTGCTTCTGTAATTTCTGTGCCTCCTTCTGTCTTTGGATGGAAAATGCACAACAGTCATAAATATAATTCATATCATATGTACGTGTCCAAAATTGGGAAAAGTCAGCTATTGTAAGTTTGAATTGATTCTGTCATCTAGTATCTAATTCATAATCTGTTTGTTGCCTCTCCTTAAGGCTATTTCTAGAGTGGAAATTATAGTGGATGAAAAGAGAGAGAGTATTTTAATGCAATTTCATGACATAGATAACTATCATTGTTCTTTAAGCAGGACATTTACAGCTTAACCATCATGTCTGTAAAACAGGGGGTGTGCTGGAAATTATGTAGGGAGGTAAAGATGGAATCCGCCCTCAGTCCCTGGTCAGGCCTTAAGGTGACTCTTCAGCCTCTCCAACCCCATTGCTCCCTTTTCCCTCACAAGCACAGAGTTAGAAACCAACTATCTGTAAACATCCCTTATATATTTCTATTACACCTAAGGTCAATGTGCATCCAGACTTCACTAGCCATATCCCTTTTTGCCCAGCTAAATTTTAAGAATTTCTTACATTTGTCCAAAGATTTCTGGACATCTGACAAGAAAACTGCAAAGCTGAAAACTGGTATCCCAGTTATTTCAAAAACATGTTTGCAGATTCGTTGTGCAACACATGTGCAGAGAATCATATATTTTCTAGACTTAAGCAGCATACCGTGCATGTGCTACGCAGTGGCTATGGCTGTGTGCACACTTTGCATGCTCAGCTGGAGAACACAGAATGCCCTCTCATTCTGGTGCTTCTTTAAAGCTTCAGATTTATTGTGTACATGCTCAACAGTTGAACTCTTCAGGGACTATACCTGCAGCATGTCGGATTTACCATCTGTGTCTTACATGATAGGAAACAGCATAGAATCTTAAAAAATTAAAGCTGGAAGGTCAAGGTTGAAGAGATTATCCAGCCCACTCTGTTGTTCTCAGGCGGAGTAGCTATTCCAGTATTCGTCTACCTTGCTCCTAAGCACTCTCATAGAACTCCACAGGTTCCCCAGCAATTTATGCCAGTGCTTCACTGCCACATTAGATAGCTTTTCCCAGCATCTAATTTGAATCTTTCAGGTTATTGCACCTCATTCTCTCAGCTATAAAATGTAAGACAGACTCATTCTCTCCTCTTTTCATTAGCTCTGCCTGTATTTGAGGCAGGCATCATATCCCACTTAGTCTTCCCTTCCTTAGATTAAACACAACCAAGCTCATTCCAGCTGTCTTCATAAGCCTCAGGTAACTCCCAAGCCTTCAGCCACTCTAATTATTCCCCTCCAGTTGGTCCAGATTTTTTCTGAAGTGTGGCATCTACCTGTGGACATGGTGCCCCCCCTCCCTGCAGAGGTCTTTGCAGTGCTTAGTAGAAAAGAAGATGCTTCACGTGCACTACAGACATCACTCCCACTCACACAGCTTGGTATGGCAGTTGCCTTTTCTTCATTTTTGTGGCACCCCAGGATTGCTGGTGGCATGTTCAAACTGACAGGATCATTTTGAATCCTAATCCTGTATTCCGACCTATCAAAAGTCCCTCCCATCATGTCATCAGCATGTAAATTTAGTAAGTGTATTCTCTTCCCCATCATCCAGGTCGTTAAGAAAATATTGAGTAGTGCAGAACGAGGACAGACTTCGGTGAAGCACCATACGTGCACACTACCATTTCCACAGATAGATATCTATCCTCTCAGTTCTGTTTTCTAACTACTTTTGCATTCATTCTGCAGCAATTTCATCTAAACTATGTTTCCCTAGGTTATAAAGAATGTCACACGAGGGAGCATCGAGAGACTTGTAAAGTCAAACCACCTACTGCTTTTTCCCTGTCCGCGAGGCCAATTACCCTGTCTTAGAGGGAGATCAGATTGGTTTGACACAGTTTGTTCCTAACAATCCATGTAGTCTATTGGTACCTTGTTTTCTTGTGGGTGCTTACAAATTGTTTGATTATTTTCTTCAGTACTTTTCCACGGGTTGAAGTTTAGTTGACTGGACTATAATTTTGCAGATCTTTCTTTTTAAAGATAGCTACTGCATTTGCTCCTCCATCCTTGCAGATAAGCACTAACATCTTTAAGACTGTTCCAGATAGCGCAAAAGCATCTAACTCATCTAAATACACTACTTTTATTGCCTTGCCTAGGCTGAAATCTTTAGTTTTGCCAGAGATTCCCTCAGACAACAGACCCAGCGCCCAAATGCTTGCCTGTTTCTGAAAGCTGCAGTCTGGAGTGATGTGGGTGTAATGGATGGGCAGTCTGTTTCTTCAGCATTCAGAGGAGGCCAGCCCTCCTAGTGGACTGCTTCCCTAGGAGAAGATATTGTAAAAGTAGACATTCTGGGTTGGGAGCTCTCTATGGATAAAATCTAGCCCTTAGCAAAATTTTTTTAAAGATGCCCTGTGCTTGCATGAGTCTAAAGTCTGGAAGCCTTTCAATCAGCTTCTCAACTATTATCCCTATGATAAAGTGCCAGTTTTCTTTTCTAAAATGTGCTTGATCAAAAAAAGGTCTTTGAAATAATAAAATGTTTTTGTTTATTGATCCCTAGGGAAGTCAGAATAGGCTAAAACTGGTCAGATAAATAATTTTCATTATTATTAAGGGTAATTCAAAGTTTCTTGCTTCGTTTTGTCTTACATCATTGCATGTAGGAGATAGAAAAAGGAGTTGTAATTTTTTCCATTCTTAAACAGACCCATGACAGGAATAATGTCATTAAAATTGTTCATATGTATTCCACAGAAAAGTCTCATCTTGAATGCGATCAGATACCTTTATCTACTGTACCATACAATTTGTTGTCTACTTAGCATCAGTCATTTCTATGTGTTCTGGGAGTGTATTATATATAATTTGAGTATTACTAATGAATTCAGCTCCTTTTCTGAAGTCATTTGTTCAGTTAAATATCAAAAGAGAAAAACTCATACTCCTTAGAATTCAAGAAATAGATTTAAATTACTGACTTCAAGCAAGGCCAAATAGGCCTTTATCTTTCCCCCTTTCTGAGAATGCAGATAACAGCTATCACTTAAAAGTGAAGCCTTTTAGTACATTTTTGCAATCTTTTTTGATCAATATCAAGAATCAACATAAAATAAAGGCATAATAAGTAGCAGTCACCTGAGTGTATCAGGACAATATTACTGTATTATTAAGCTCTGAAAGGGCTTTACTGGACTACTAGAAGCCAATTCAAAACTGTAAGGTCCATTGTGTACCTTCATTCTGTAGAGAGACTGCCCTTTGAATTTGCTGGGAGTTTTATGTAAAAATCAGTACCAGAGAACGTTCCTAGTGTTCAGTCCCACGTGAAAGCTTATTATAGGCAGAAGGGATTAATGGTTTTTTCCTTTCCTCTAGTGAACAACCGAAGACTACACTGTTGTAAAATTTGTTAAAAAAATTTTTAAAGACAGATTCATGTATCACAGCACATCATTTACATCTACTGTATTCACTAGACTTTTTAGGTGTGTCTTACTTGACACTGTCCTGATGTGAATGGGGCTCAGACGTTTCACTGTGTGTTTTAGGCAAGGACAATTTATTGACTGAGAAATAAGATTTCAACGTTTTGGTTTGTTTGCTAGATCTAATGTCATAAAACAAATTATTCCTTTCTGTAGGAAAGGGATTTTCCCCCAGTTTATCTTCTCTTCCCCATTCCCATTCTTCTTGGCCCTGGTCCTGCAGTATGAAAGGACCTCTCTGAAACAATGCTGATTTATATAAGAATCCATGTAGGGAATAAGTCTGACTTCATTAGTCAGAAAACAGGTAAGGACATGTATTTATTAAATCAGAATGCTGCTGTGAATGTCATAGGTCTCTTATCACCCATTTCAAACAAGTATTTAGCTTCTAATTAGATTAAGTATCTGGTTAAACTGAGAAAAAATGGGAAGTCAGAATGCAAAAGAGCTGAGATTGCTCCTGCTGTAACAGTCACCTGAACTAAGTCCGTGGTATTTAATGCTCCCGTGGGGTTTGTTCCCCAGAAGTAGATGGGTGAGATGGTGCGTTGGAAGTTTCCTGTTACTGCTTCATTTTCTAAATACCTATTTTTACATTTTAACATATAGCTCCATCAGCCCTCCCAGACGCAAGTGGGACAAGCAGCCTCACAACCCAATCTCCTGCATTTGGCTCACAGTCAAGCATCTATGTCTCAAAGCCCAGTGCGTCAGGCTTCCTCTTCTTCCTCCTCATCCTCCTCCTCTTCAGCTTTGAGTGTTGGCCAGTTAGTCAGCAGTAAGTATTGCTCCCTGGCTCTCCTTAATTCTCCCCTCTGTTTGTCCTCCTCACTGCTGAGTTTCCTGATCTGCTTTTCCTCTTTTTTTTCATATAGTAGATTGTATATTGCTAAGTAGAGTGACTCTTACCAGTGAGACTGCTAAGTGCTGTCATGGATGGGGCTTAAGGTAAACATGCCTTGAGAAATTGTAATCAATGCTAAAAATGGTCATAAAAATGGTAGCAGCTGTTAATTGACTTATGAGGGCAATTCTTATAACTGAAACGTAGTTTATGTTCTTTGGAAATTAGAAGTTTATGAATCATTCAATATCATGAATTATATTGCTTAGAATTTGATGGGCAGACAGATCCTACTTTTGGTTAGGCTGCTTATTGGTTACTGTTTGCTTAGTTAGTGTAGCAAACCATTTTACAAACCCTAACACTACACAAATCTAGAGCTAGAGACCTTTCTTGCCAGGAAAAGCTTGAACAATTTAAACAAGAAAGAACTGTAACATGTGGGAGAGGAGGGAGAAGCAGGCTGCAGTGAAATAACTGAGTTTCAGTGTTAGGATTGTAACAGCTGACCTCCTGAACAGCCCTTTCTTCCAGATCACATAGTTCAGAGTCTTTGCTATTACCTTATCAGCATTAACTTTGGTCTTTACATAACAAAACCAGCAGGTTAAAAGTATACATAAGAAGCGTTAACAGTTTTTGCACATCTGCAAAAATCTGAGTGTATTGGATGACCTTGTTCAAAGATATTACATGTACATATTTCAAGTAAACAAACACTATAGCTCACGCCGTACTGGTAACGTAAAATATATGACTGATACAAGCTTACAAAGGGCTTGGAGAAACTGTCATGCAAGGGAATATGTGAAAAAAATCTCGGTTAGATTATTTCAGAGATTCTTTACATGGGGAAATTACTTGCAGAGCTATAGTGGTAAAATTATGCTGGTATAACTCCCAGTGTGAATACATTTATTCTGGAATAAAAATATCTGCACTGGTAGCTGTAAGTACATAAAATATATAGATACAGATATAATTATAGTGATATAAATATACTGCTATTGCTTTGTCAGTAAATTTTCTCATGTAGACAAGCTTGTAGGAAGAAGACAAATAAGAGGCTTCATGTTAAAAATACATAAAGTTACCCCTTGTCTATGTGGGAAAATTGACTAAAATAGCTAGTGCAGAATAAGTTACTTTTCAATGGCTAGTCCAGAATAGCCTCCCTTGTGGACATTCTTATTAAAAAAATATTCTAGAATAACTATTGAGGGGAACTCTACCCCACAATGGTTATTCCAGTCAATTTCCCCATGTGGATAAGTGCACTGCACAATAAAAGCAACATGGAAGAAGCCATTTTAAGTTTACAGGATAAATCCATCAAAAGTTAGGAGATGCTAGAAAGATAGTTGCTTGTTCAACTGTATACAATTCCTCTTAGAACATGTATTTTATGATAATGATACGTGTTGTGATTAAAATCAGACAATTGTGATTTTTTTTCTCATCCTTTCAGTACATTCCCAACAGAATTGTTCTAAGGATGCATCAGAATTACTAATGCAACAGGAGGGCTGTTGTCCCAGGGTTTGTTCCCTGCCTGAGTCTCTAAACTGTTCCCCAGTTTGTGCACCATTTGAGGTAGGGAACTGTAGAAGAGTGAAGGATGGTCTTGCTTCAGGCGGTAGAGGACTGAGGATCTGAAGCTTTCTGTCTGCCACATAATTCCAGTGCAACGGCAGGCAAGTCACTTAAAGCAGATTTTTCACAAGTGCTCCCTCAATATCCAGCTTGAGACTCTGGACTTTAATTTACAGAAGAACCTGGTACTCACAGTTACAATTTCAAGTGCGCTTTCAGTGTGGAACTCTGTAAAGAACCATTTAAAGACACGGTCTAAAAAATAATCTCCTACTTGACCTAGACTGGGTACCCAAAAATGCTTTTTCCCTTAATATCTGTCCATTTCTCTGTGAATGAGAAGGGGAAGACCCTCATCTTATAGAAACACAAGAAAATAAATTAAGATTTAAAAAAACAGAAGAGCTCAAGAGAAAATGTCTTTGGTGAAGAGCTTTAATAGAGGTCTGGGGCCACACACTGAACAAGTAAAAAGGCAATACATCAATCAGGTCCTTCATAATGAAGCACAATTTGTCCTGTGCACTGGACGAGGCAGGGGTCTGGGGAAAAAGAACTGGTAATCCGGGGCTCAAAGACTATGCTACACTGCGTTGTGGGCTACTGTAACTCCAGCATTTGTAGCTTCTGAGCGTTTATTTGTGCAACTCTGAGCATGTTCTTTCAGCTTCATTTTTTGCTTGGATAAATTTCAAGCTTGTTACAAAAGCAGAATAGTAATGTAAGTCAGTCATATGGTAAGATAAGATAATGCTTATATTCATAGTTGAAAATATGAGATCTTCTGTCAGTTGGATGGATGGAAAAGCTGATAGGTTGTGTTATCATCTTGTTGGTCCTGCTCTAAAGGAATAAGACACACGTTGTGCTCATGGGTTTGCCTGAGAGCAGAGGAATATGAAGCACAGGAATGTCAGTTTGGGGAAGAGGGGGAGATACAGTATTGAACACAGACTTTCTACTTGTTCCTCTCAGGCTTGACTCCTTCCACCACTTGTCCTGTTCCAGTCCCATTACTTCCTCATGCTCTTCTCCACACGATCTGTGCTCCCTTTGCCTCCATGCTTTTGTTCCTCTTGCCATCTCCCTGCAGTCCTTTCCCCACAGTCCATCATTCTTCAACTCCTCTTCCCATTTCAGTTCCCCTCCAGCTCCCAGTCAATCTCTGTCCCCAGACCATATTGGTGTCCCTTTTACCAGCCTTTTTATTAGGTAGTTTCTGTCCTCCTCTACCTTGTTTTATCACTAGTGCTGCCTCTTTTTTCCTCTTTTCTTTCCTCTACCCCAGTGATTACTACTCTGCACAGTCAGGCCCTCTCTCCCTCCACTCCAAACTCAAATCCCTGCTCCTCAGTAGTCTTCAGGGTTTTTTTCCCTTCCATCATTTCTTTTTCTTTAGACTCAAGGTTAATTTTTGCCCCCTCTGCATCCAAATCATGCAGACACCACTCCCACCCTCCTGGAAACCATCAGAGGAGTGTGGGAAATGATCACCAAGAAGAGAGGGAGTCAGTCTGTCTTTACTGCTGTCCTGGCCCAAAGCAGGCCAGAGCCAAAACCGTAGAAGAGGGTGTTCTTTTCCATCTACTTCAGCCTTAGGCTCAAGCATCCTCAGTACAGAGAAAATCTTAAAGAAAACTCCACACAGAGGTTTAGCAAATCTCTACTGAGTAGATATGAGCTTTGGAGGGTCACCTGCTTGGACTTGTTGGAGGTAGATTTTTAATTGGGATGGCAAGAAGCCCATTACTGACATAACAGCTATCTTCCTGACACCTATCAAGGCCATGCTTCAAGTTATAGGGAAACTGAAACTTTTTTAAGAAAAGAGGTTATTACGGGTTTTTTTTAACCTGGGTAGAACATATTTTACTAGCCTCATTCTCAGAAGTAGTTGACCTGAAATTTGTCTTATAATGGTAAATGCCGGTCAGACTTAGCCATAGTGAATACCCTGTGAATGGCACAGAGAAGGTAGTTGGGGTGCTTCTCCTTTGCTCAAAAAAGTAGAAAACTCAATTAAATCAAGTGGGGAACTTGGAATAAAAAAAGTACTTTTCATACAATCAGACTGAGAAAGGCATTGCACTTGGGAATTAATTCACCGGGATCCAGGTCTTAAGAGCATTCCAAAAGAAGAGGCTATTGATAGGGATCACCTGTAAAAAAGCATGATGATAATTACACATAAACAAAAAGTTCTGGAATGGTTTTTAATTTACGTTTCCAGCTTCATCCACTCCTTAGTTATTCAAGACCAACAGACTCGGTAGTGTGAGGGACAGATAACTCATTTCTGCCATTTGCATAGCATTATCACACAGACAGGAGTAACACAGTCATCTCAATGATCCTTAATGGCTGTCCAGCATATTCCTGAGAGCATGTAGCCGACCACAAACGGGACCTAACACTGCATGCGTCAGCCTGCTTGAGCTGGCGTGTGAGAATGTTCCAGGGCACAAGAAAGCTACCTGCTGGTTTCTAGCAATGTGGAAAGAGCCTACAAGAAAGAAGAAAATACAGTCAGTTCAGTAGGGAAAGATCAAACCACCTGTGTAATGAACCATGAAAAGGCAGAGAGGATCCTTTACAGCTTTTAGGTGTCCTTGATAGTACCATCTTTTTAGACAAATATTTTTAATCGATGCTCACGAATTTGAAAATTGTTTCACGTGACTAACAATCTATTTGCATACAACTGTGACTGCACACGGGGAAATAAATAGGAAGTCATTCCTGTTCTGTAACTTTCCAGAATCCATTCAGCTTCTGGGTGCAGATCCCTGAAGGGCAGGAGCACCACTTTGTCAAGCCTATGGCCCATAATTGAACAAAGCCTTGTTAGCATCCCAGGTCCCACACTGGCTGTCAGAGCTTTGTACAACAGGCCTACAATTCAAATCCAGTGTCTGCTGAAGTCCACTCAAAGTCTTTTTGTGGGATGAGGCCTGCAATGGGTCAGTGGTTCTGAAAGAAATCCACAGGCCTAAGGGCATCAAGAAACAACTTGTGGCCTCCTGAACATCTCTTCAATTGCTTTACCCCTCCTGAGGCAGGAATATTTTTGTTTCCTTTTCCTCATTCATTCCAAAGCTGCAGTCCAGTCCTCCAGCAGAGGCCCCAGAGTTGAGTCCCTTGGTAGACATTTGCCATATTCCAGAAATTGTTGCTAAATATAATAAAGTTCATGTAAACTAGGCATATGCAGCTACTTTATTCTGTTAATTGAATTGCTTAGAGCAAATAACTTCAGTAAATAATTATTTGGGGCAAGGTTCTGCACACTTACTCTAAACATAGTAACCCTCTTTACAACAGGCTGCCTCCCATCAGTGAAATTACTAAGGTACTACGAGAAAGGGATCAGAATTGGGCTTTAATAACGTTACTGTTCCATTTTGCTTATGCCTTTTACTTTTCTAGTCATATTTTCTTTATGATTTTACATTTTTTCTTTAACATGCTTCCTAATTTAAAAATTTCCTTCCTTTTTTGTTTTTTTTTTAATATATTTCCCTTTATTTATTTGGTGTCCTTTTCTTCCCCACTGGATAGTTGTATTCTATAGCTTCTCCCTTTTATCTCATCCTCACCTCTTCAGCCCTCACCAGCAACAACTGCTAGTTATTTTAAGGACAAAAAATTATGTTTGTTTCCAAAGAAAGGACATTTAAAAAGAAGCTCTGCCTAAGCAAGAACTGCAAGATTTATCTCTACTCTTCCTGTCCCTTCTGTATGATTTCTTCATATTGTCTCATCCTACCTCTACTTCTCCTTTGTCTTCTTTGTTTTCTCTTCATTCAGTTCTACATCAGTATTCCTCCTTTTTTCCATTTCATTTTCCTCTTCTCAGATGCATCCCTCTGCTCATTTCTTTAACTTTTCTACCATATGTTCTTTTGTGGAAATCACTGGTTTCCCCTCATGCTCTGAGACTTGTGTCTCCATGAAGTTCCTTTCTTCCTTCCAAATTCATTTTACTGTCATCTGTTACTATAAAATTAAAATGCCTCCCACAAACAAATTATTCTTCTTTCTTTCCCCTGAGCTCCAGTCCATTTTCCATTAATAATGTTTTGTCCTGCCTTTCTTATCCAATTTTCTTTCCATTGGACTTCCTCTGCCAGCTATTTCTCCTCCTGTCTGACTGGGGAAATCATCCCCTGTAATCCCTCCCGTGGTAGAACTCTGTGCAACAGAAATTTGCTTTCTCCTTCAGGGTGCACTGATTTCTCTGTAGCAACTCTTCCCCCTAACTATTAAAATCACAGCATATTTGCACTCACTGACAAACTCATGTGGGATTTCCAGAAGAATGCAAAAGTGGGAGTAGTGTTTCCTTCAGTAGGAGAAAAGGGTGTTTAATGCAGAAGGAGAGCCTGTGGATTTTATTTCTTCCACTCTGCTCGTCCACCTTCACCATCCACCAGGACATCTAGGGGAATTTTATCTGGCTTTCTTTTTGTTAGGAGATACGTACACATATCCCCTAAAATGGTCCCAGACAACTCCCTCACCTTTCTCCAGCACCCAGTAGTTTCGTAGACACAACAGCCATCGTTCTATCAAGCCATAATGTACACTGGGAGTCTTTAAACGCTGTTACTGCAGATCCCAACCACTCAATGAGATTGGTATTCTTTATTTTTTTGTTGGCACTGTGCTGCCTTCTCTAGGATAGGCACTTCATTTAAAAAGCACCAGTTTATTTGCAATCTTCAATAAGCTATTCTTCCTAAAATGTGAAGTGCACTATACACTTAACTGTTCTGAGAGCTCAGAACTTATTAAAACTAAGTCCATTATCTATTTGTATGTGCTTATGTATGTGTATGTATCAGTCCACAGAGTCCAAGATTATGTATTGGTGGCATTTTAAAGGCAATAGAATAAAACAGACCAGTGTGGTTATATGATGATGATGTCAGTAGAGCAGTCTTCATATCTCTACTTGAGTTTTATGGAGCTGGCAGAAATCAAGGAACTACTTCTGTGGATTTCAAAGGGCTTTGAATCACACCTGAAGTAGAAGTGGTTCTGATTTGATACTGATGCTATTTTCCCTAGAGTTCAGGGATACAAGGCTTCAATGTTTTGGTCCACCTTTGTTAGTACCCTCCTCTTCCTAAAGACGTTATGTAAGAACAAACCGCCTTCTCAACAGATACTCCGCCATATATTACAGTCTATTCCCATATTCCTGAAGTGCATCATGGGTTTTTTCTTGTCTCGAGGAGAGCTCAGCCTAATTGTTCCCTTGTCCAAGCCCCCCGAGCAGGAAAGGACTTTCCATGACATTCACTGTTGCAACAGTGCCATACCAGAAGGATCCAGCAGAACTTGACAGAATTTGTCTATAATCATATGCAAGCAAATAACCCCTTTGCTTTCTTACCTCCCTTTTTATTCCTAACAGGAGTTGGGGAGGTTTACAGGTGCCAGTTGCCACAGCGTTTGCTTCTTTGAAAGTTCTCTGGGAACACCTGAATCTTCCTTTGTCACATCCCTAATAGCCTTAGTCAGAGGCCTTAAAGTGAAGGAAGGAAAGAGGTGAGGAAGGTCACCATCTTAGTGCACTTTACTCAAGGGAATCTTTGAGGCCATTATCATTTATGATATTTTGTACATTTATCAGTTGCTCTTCAGAGATCCAAAGGGCAGATAAGCATCCAGCTCCGTTCTGTCTC
This sequence comes from Strix uralensis, assembly GCF_047716275.1. Lineage (NCBI taxonomy): Eukaryota > Metazoa > Chordata > Aves > Strigiformes > Strigidae > Strix > Strix uralensis. Next base: position 11,955,629 of record NC_133972.1, read on the forward strand.
CAAAAATCAGAACTGGTATGCTGGATAGACTGTGTATGGGGTAAGTAGGGAAATTTCACACCTCTAAAGGCAATTATTTTGCAAACCTGAGTGACCCCTGTCACAGCACCAGCTACTTAAAAGCAGTACGCACCCTAGCTTTATACTGGATGTGTGCATGCATCTGTGCACAGGTGAGCTCAAGCACAGCACTGACAACAGGAAGGATGGTTCTGAGTGTGGAGCAGTGTCAAAACTAGGTTCAGCCTATGTGCGTGTTTACCTGTCTGCATAGTTCATGTGGTCCCTGGTTGCATAGACGAGTATTTTTAAAATACTATTGCTGTGTGTGCTTCTTACATTCAAGCTATGAATCGATACAGGCTAAATTCATACAGCAGAAAGACCTCTTCCCTTTGTCTATTATTGGACTAAAAGATTTTTTATAGGACATTTCCATCATAAGGGAATTTTACATCAGGTTTATAAACCCCTGAAAATAAAAGCTTTGTTACTGTAATGCTGACAAGCCCTTAGCTGTAGCAGTACTAGCAGGAGCCACTCTCATATAGGGTTCAGAATAGTAATGTGGTCTAGCACCGTCCTTGGACAACTGCTTGCATTTACAGAAATTGATGGGTTATTGTGCTGCAAACTTTTCACCTAAGAAGTCTGAGGAGTGAAGTGAAGAACAATAGAGATGTCTGGCTGGGAGAATGGCTTCACTACACGCAGGATTGCACAACACTTTGAAATCTTCCACCATCCCAGTCCCATGCTGTCTCTGACTTGGCAAACGCTTTCATTTAGCCAGGGATCAGTAGCTTGCGGGGGGGGGGGGGGTGGGGGGGTGGGAAGTTCCATTCTCCAGCTGTTGTGTCATTTCCCTTGATAAGTCCTAAATTGACCGAGTTATCCAGCACCAAAGGAGCTTTCCTGTGGTAGACATGCTTTATTATGTGCCCTTTCAGGGACAAAGGCTTCTGTGTCAGTAAACTGCTATGGAGAGGAAGGACAGATTTATTCTCACAGCATCATAAGCATTATCTTCTGAGGGGCTAATGTAAAAGTAAAAAATTGTGCAGCATTACCATCAAAACCTAATGGCTGATGTTGCTACTCCTTGATTATCAACCTGATGGGAGGCAGAACGAAAAGCTTGAAAGGTTGCTTCTCAGAAGGGCGTATTTTAAAAGATGATTTTTAAATTAAGGCATTTTTAAAGGTGGCATTTCGTTTGGGCTTGTTCATTTGCTGGGTTCTTTTGGACATTTGGCTGGCAGTTTGGGTTGGGTATTGTGAAAGAGGGAAGGAAGGTTTGTGAATCTCCTTGTTTGGCATTAATTTTAGATAAAGCAGAAGGTCTTGATTTCAAATTAAAAACCTGAGCAGTTCATGCGTATATTTAGCCCTCCCCACAGACTGCAAATAAATATATTAACACCAGCCTTCCTTCTGTATGTGATAAGAAGGGAAAACGGGGAACGTGACTTGTCAACCTGGGGCATATTTTGCAAGGCACAAATGGCAGTGAGGAGGCCAGGCACCCACTCACTCTGAGGCGAGTTGGCCATTTTCAGGAATTCAGCAACAAAATATGCCTTTGAAAATCTTTCACCAGCACCTGGAAACACTGCAGCCTAGTTAGCATTTTAGCAATCTGAACATGCTTCATAACACACCTGACAAAGCAAGCCTGTTTCTGTCTGGGGAAGAGAAAGGAATAAGTATTTAAAAAAAAGAACATGAACATCTTCACAATGAAAGCTGGTGTAAGCCTAGCTCACTCATATATGATGTGAAGAACTGACATGATTAAAAAAATATTTCAACAGATCCTCAAACAGCCACTGGAGAGGTGGATGGGGTGAATCTGGAAGAAATCCGAGAATTTGCCAAAGCTTTTAAAATCCGGCGCCTGTCCCTTGGCCTGACACAGACTCAAGTTGGCCAAGCCCTAAGCGCCACCGAAGGCCCAGCCTATAGCCAGTCTGCCATCTGCAGGTAACAAGTTACATCATAAACTCTCCTCTCCTCTCTTTGTTCTTAATAATTAATTATTTAGCTTACTGCAAGGAGCATGCCTGTGATTGAGTCTCATGTCTTTAGAATGTATTATTTAATCTGGGACTTAAATTAGCCAATAATGTTGCTATCTGGCAGAGAAAATGTTCTTATTGTGTACCCCTAAAGTAACTTTAGTCTTTTTTTTTCCCCTCCTCCTTTTTTAAACAAGTGAGAAACAATGTTCCTGGCATTGAGACTTAATTCAGTAGATGAGCTGGAGACCCTGCTGATGCTGGATAAGCACCAGCTGACCCTCTTCATACTGTGCCATTTTCTACAGATAGGGTTACTGAACAAATATTTCATGGCTGCATCCCTGCTAAGTTAAAACCTGTGTTACTGTGGTTAGCACTTCACATATAGGATGTTAATGATAATTTACCTAGGCAACACAGAAGGGGAAAAATTATCCTTCCTGCTATCTTGCAAACCAGCAGCTCTTCATCTTTTATCACCCAAACGTTTACTAAAAAAACCAGACAACCCATGTATGCAAAGCAGAAGCAGAAATCTGCCCTAATCATAAGAAATGATAATACAGTCTTGACAGAGTTAAAGTAGTTAGAAGCAAACACCATATATGCATGTATGTGTGTTATAGTAATCCCATGTTTATGCATGAGGTAACAAACACACTTAGGTAACAGCTTTTTCCTCTTGGGCAATGCCTTATAGTCCTTCTCCATCAGTGAAAGCCAAGAAACCAACTCTAAGCTCATTTAAGTGGATTTTGTTCTTGGTGATCCATGAAATGCTCTGTCTTTTTATCTGCTCTTTATACTTTTAATGTATTCCCCATAGAACGGAAGTGTACTTTTCCTGCAGTTTAAGACTAAGGTTATAAATAACATCAGTATGGGGTAGTGAGCTTGCAGCTCACATTTTGCTCAATGATTTTCCATAAAACCCATTGATTGTTGTTAAATACAAAAAGCTCCATAGGATCCTCTCACTTCTATGGTCTCCCCTACTGTTTTTTCTTATAAGATACCTCCCTGTAGAAAATAACCTTTATTCAGCCTATACAAGGATACTACTGCTGGGAAATTTGTTTCAAGACTTGTATATCGTTATACCAAACAACATGTACTGCAGCATCAACACTAACAAGCAATGCCAATGATATGAATGCTATTGCTCCCTGTTGCTAAGGATTAATTTTATTATTTTTTTTCTTCCCTGTGGTCAATTGGTAAAGAATGCCTAAAACGGGTGGAGTTTTTAGCAATTGCCCATTTGTTGTAGCCTTAAGTTGCTGTTTAACATACTATACTTTGAAGTGATAAATTGCAGTTTCCTTTGCTTTTGTCTAGTCTGCTGTCTGCTCATTTCCTCCATCTACCTCACACCTGAGAAAACCACTGGGAATGGTTTGAATTTTGCTAAGAGAAAGGGTTCCCCACTAACCAATTGTCATGAAAACCCCAATAAAGATGAAGTTGGAGCACAGACATAGCTAACAAAAGCCCAGAATGTGGAGACCTTTTACAGAGGGCTCCTTGAGGTGCAAGTTGCTCAGAACATGAGAACTGGGTCCCGAAGCTGATCCCAAATACTTGCAAGGTTATAAGGTTTTTTATTTCCTTTGACCGCCTCAGATGTATATAATTTTGGGGTGTAATAACCTGCTATGACTGTGCATTTCTTGTTAAGCCCCAAGACAAGCTGCTTCAGTGGCAGCATGCTGTTCCTCAGAAATAGTAGGTTTAACTTCTAATGGTAACAAAGGAGTTTCGGTACGAACTCCAGGGTAATGGAAAGGACAGTAAGGTAAGCAAGTTAAACAACCAACTCGGAGACAGAAGTAGAGTCTCCTGGTGGCTTCTGCAGGTCATATCAGCAATATACCACCTTGCTGATATGTTCTGCATGCAAATAACAGCATTTTCTTAACTTGAGACAGTGCGTGCTAAAACATACACTTCAGCCTGAAATATCACTGGACACCAAGGAAGGACACCTTGCAGTCAATACCACACTAGGATCCCAGGCATCAGTTACAAATTCTCTGGAGTGTTATTATCTGAAATTATTCCTTGTCTTATTCTTTGTTTGTGAGAAATGCTTTGTTTCTTGCTGGAATATTTTCTGCAGCCGCCACGTGCTGAATAGAGACACTAAAAATTGCCAACTCCAGTCACCGAGTTGTTTTGCACAAAGGCATTGATTCGGTCGGTCTCGTTGCCAGAGCACGTCGTGATTAGCGGCGGCGGTGGCGGTGCTTCAGCACTGGGCGGGCTGGAGAGTGCAGCAGCGTCACGCAATAATTGTTGCCTTTCCGCAACATGAAATACCGCAATGTGCGGGGTGGACGTAGGCGAAGCGGGGGAATACGAATGGGTGGCATCAGAGGACTTGGGTTAACGTGTAGCAAGAGAGGATGAACTCGGTAAATGAAAGAAACAAGTATTTATAAGACTTGAAATGTGAACTCAGCTCTTCTGCTTGTTTTTGAAAGGATTAAAGCTTTGTGTGGCTGCTTTACCAGATGTTTTATAATACTTGTAAAATCTGGTTTGGCAAAAGACTTTTGATGGCAAAATGATATATGGAAGACCTCATTTACAGGAAATGATATCATTCTGGTACAGTTTGCAGAAATCCCACAATAAACCCAGCTTGGTGCCACAGCGCATTAGTAGACTATTATGCTGGGTTTCATCTGGAAAACATGAGTCTGTCTTTGCACATTGTGGGGGCAGTCAAGATAATTGCAAAGTGTCCAGCTGTTTCAGCTGAACACCACTGTAGCTATGGGAATCTTTTTCCGACCCAGAAAAGGGATATAGCGTTAACTTGCAAACAGTGAAAATTGCTGAAAAATGAAAGGAAAGGAAACCTGATATTCAGAGGCTAGTAACTGTCATTGGTTTGTATTATTAAAGCTGTGGTGTTTGGACAATGTGTAATGGGAGGGGAAACAAAAGGATTAATCACAAAGACAAGGTGATAAAGAGCAATTACCTTTGATGTCATTTCCTGTAATTAGACTTAGCCTTAAGGGTTTTGAAGATCGTCAGAAATACGAAAATGCGACTCATAACCTGTATTATTTAGTGTACTTAGAATTTTGTTGTAGTGCTCGTTTTGTGTTAGCTTAAATATCTAGCTATATATATATTTATTTATAGATACCTATCTGATAGTTTTCGTAATCCATTGTAAATTGCCTCTGCCAGTCAATTAATCAGGCAGGCAGGAAGTCCCACCCTGGCAGAGCATCAGTGTAAGACTCTTCTTTCTCAATTTTCCCTCAGACACACCATCCTGAGAAGCCACTTTTTCCTACCACAGGAAGCCCAAGAGAACACTATAGCTAGCAGTCTGACAGCCAAACTGAACCCTGGCCTTTTGTATCCTGCCAGGTTTGAAAAGCTGGACATCACCCCTAAAAGTGCCCAGAAGATAAAGCCGGTGCTTGAGCGGTGGATGGCTGAGGCTGAGGCCCGCCATCGAGCAGGTATGCAGAACCTTACCGAGTTTATTGGAAGCGAACCATCCAAAAAGCGCAAGAGGCGTACCTCATTCACGCCACAAGCCCTTGAAATCTTGAATGCCCACTTTGAGAAGAACACGCACCCCTCTGGGCAAGAAATGACAGAGATTGCAGAGAAACTGAACTATGACCGGGAAGTAGTTAGAGTTTGGTTCTGCAATAAGAGGCAAGCACTGAAGAACACAATTAAACGTTTGAAACAACACGAGCCTGCGACAGCAGTTCCTATGGAGCCTTTAACAGACTCTCTGGAAGAAAACTCCTAAAAAACAAAACAAAAAAAACCACACACAAAAAAACCCCACACCAACAGAAACATAACCATTCGAACTCTGTGAAAATACCTGTTCATCACCCTTGTAAGTAAAAGACTGAGAAAACTACGAGAAGGACAGAACAGTTTATAAATGTCCTTGGGTTTTCCTATTTAAAAAACAAAACAAAAAAATACACAACACTTAGTGTGTGTGTGTGTCGTAGAATTAGTTCCCCAAAAAAAGAAAAAGCCAGTTTTTTTAAATGGACTTAAAGTAAACCAAATAACTGCTTACTTTTTTTCTGTATATTATGAAAATGTGAACACATTTTAAGGAAAAACAAAACAAACAAAAAAAATAAAAAAAAAACTTTTATCTGTTTAAAAGAGAATACAAGCCTGCCACCTGGAGGAGTGATTGTAGCCTTTCAGGTATCAAGTGCTGATTCACTATGAAAACTATTAACCAAAGTCAGAAACATGGCATTGCAAACTAGATTGTTAGTCTACTCTTTTATGAGTGTGAAATTGTGTTACGAATTTTTACATTTGTATTTTGCAAAGAGGAAGACAACAGGATTAATTTCTCTCATCCTTGTTCGCACCCCCAGCAGGTGCACACAAACAGGTGTTAAAGCCATTCCATAGCAGTCACCTCCTTTTCTTTTAGTCAACAGTTTTGCAATCTCCAAGTGTTTGGGTGCCAAAAATAATTTATTTTTATTGTGATTTGCGGGGTTTGGTATTTCTCTTCTAAGGGTGTATTTCTTGGTTTGCATTTCTTTTCTTTTCTTTTTTTTTTTTTCTGATTCTTTTTGCTGCCTTCCCCCTTCCAGCTCATTCTCCAGCCCTTCCCCAAACCCACATAACCCAGTGCTGTTTGAAGATTTTTAAAAAGAAAAGTGAAATATGAACACTTTTATGTTGATATGCTGAAATACAATAGAGGACAAAGAAGGAATAGGATTATGTCTGATGAACTGTCAGCCCATGCTGAACATTGTGCTTCTTGTCGAATGTGTAGCTTGGGATTTCTCTGTCCTTTGGCCATGAACCTGGAGAGGTTACCAAAACTCATTTTGTAGTATAAATATAAACTGCACACTTGGTTCCGTATTGCATCGATATTATGGTTCTGTTTGAAGCAATTTCTCTCCAAAGTCTGCTAGCCAAAGAAATTTGAGATTCTGATGACAAGTAATGGACGGGCCAAGAAGTGATGAGGACGTTTTGATCATTATGTCACTCTGGACTGTTTCAGTGGTAGTGCTTTGTTCCTTCTGCTTTTTTTTTTATGCCATCCTGGTATTGATGCTTGCCCTGTTGACCTCTTCAGTAGGAGGCTGTGTTTCTGCAGGTGTTTGCTGTGACCACTGGCTAGGCTGAGCAATCAGGATATAGGGAAACCCATTGAATATCCTTTGGGAGTAATAAGGTGGGTCACCTGCAGTATGTTTCAGGTGAATTGATTTTCCTTTAAAGGCAACTTATCTCTGTGGCTTCCTTTTTGATTGGACAAGCATCTTCTAAAATACTCTGGTCATTGGATTTACAAGTGTACCGAGACTCAGAGGTAGAGAAGGGTGTTGCAGGTTCTCAGTGGGGTATGGACTGACCCGTGAAGGTCACCTGCGATTTTCATCTTCTGCTGAGTTCTGCTCCAGGCTTTGGGGTTCAGTCCCCTATTAGGGTAGAAGCTGCATCTTGATCAGGACTTACTAATAGATAACAGTGGGGATTTGGTTCAGCTCACTGTAGAGGTGGTAGAGTAAAATTCTGCTGGTCTATACTCCTGATTGCATTCACTGACCTCAGGATGGTTGTAATGGATTTTAGCTGGTCTGCCCAGGACGCTGAAGGAGGTTCCTGAAGTGCTGGAGTCATCAAATAACACCTCTCTTACAGAGTTTTCAAGAACTCAAGGCTATATCCAAAACTTAGTGAAAGAAAAGGACTTCCATTGATTTCACTAGGCTTTGAATCTGGCCCTCACTATTTTATTAATGGGATTTGCCTTGTAGAATGGGGTATTTGCTGCATGCTTGGTGGAGTTTTAAGGCTTCAGAGACCATCATCTGTGCCAGAAACTGCCTCTAAATGTGAGCATTCTCAAAGGTCAGGGTTGGAGAGCACTGAGGGTCCAGTACTCCGGGCTGGGCTCACATCCAGCAAATGCATTTTAGGCTTTAAGCTTCAGCAGGGTATGTTTAAGGATATTTTCAGTATTGCTTTTATGAGGAGGAGAGTGAGAATTGTTATTGACTCTTTTCCAACTGTTGATACATAAATATCTACTGGGGGAGAAAACACCTCAGTAATCACAGGCAAATTGTGAGGGACAAAAAAAGACGTTTTATCCAATCTGAACACGTGAAGTAAAGACTCTCACAGCAACATCTGCCCCTCGGGGTTTTCTTTTTCCCTCGCTATCCATAGATACCTGTATCCACAGATATATCTCTGTTATCTATACCAAACAGCCCTCAACTTGTGGCCACAGTTCAATTTACATAACGATCAGGAGACCACCCAGAAGCGAACAGAGAAGCAGGGAAGAACAGATCATATTTGGAAGCGGACACTCCTGAAGTCCTACCCGTGTCTCCAGTACACTGCTAATTGTCCAGTCATTAATGCCACATACACGATTACCTGTTCGGCCACCACCCTCGAGACCGTGCACCCCCCACCCCCCACCCCATCATCATCAACAGCCTGGGAACAAAACCATCAACCATTCTTTGCCTAAAAACTGAATTTCCAATTCTCCCAGGGACTGCTCTAAATTTTGTGAAGAAAAATCCCCCCAAGAAGAAAAGTTAACTAAACAGTGTATGAAAGATACTAAATGTTTAAAAATATGCTGGCAGCAGTTATGTAAGCTCTTTTCTGTTCCAAAGTACATATCAGAAGGATATAACTAGGACAGTGAAAATGTAAAATAAATATAAATCGCCAGCTTGGAAGAAAAAAATGATGTTCATCCCACAGTCTTAAAACCATTCATGTGCAGTGATTTTTTTTACAGTTTTCTAATTTTGTATTATGTTTTGTAAATTATTTATAAAGTGTTGTAATGCTTCTTATATTAATTTTTTTATAAACAAATTTTTGCTATGAGGCATAAATGGTGCCTGAACAGATTCTTAGGAAGATAAATTACGTGTGAGTCATACATCTTTGGGGGGCCAAAAATATTTTGGTTTATTTTGTTACTGGCAACATTTCTGGTTTCCATTTGTAAACAATTTTCATCTATTGAGTACATTTGAATATCTTTTAATTTTGCATGTGACTAAAAGATAGATTGCTACCAGCAAATGAAACAAAAGTCTCTTCAGTCATATGTGAAGGTTTAATGGTTTTCCAATTTATTGATCATTGAATTTTTTAAAAAATATATATATATAAAAAATTATTATTTGAATAATGAACCAAGGGTTCACTTACTGTTCTGATTTTGTCTTTTTATGTTTTTCACTAAAAAGCTATTTTGGACAGTTGAAGAAATCAAATGCATTCAAATGGTTCCAGTTTCTTTACGTTATTACCGAAAAAAAAAAAAAAAAAAGAAAAAAAAAAAGAAAAAAGAGAGAACAAGAAAGCAAAAAGGAGCTAGGAAGGAACAAGTAGAGGCGTATCAAAGAACTCAAGCTATAACCAAAAAGAAATATGTAAAATGCCTTTGCTCGTCTTCTCAATGCTGGACCAAAGCTCAATGTATGTAGGTATATGCACATTGTATAGATATGGCTAAATGTTGCTGACAATCTTGCAATACTAAACTGTTACTATTTAAAAAAAAAAAAAGAAATACAAAAATAAAACTGTTCATCAGTGTTTTACCTCAGCACTCTACTTGTACCCAGTTATTGACCAACATTCAAATAAGAAGATAAGAGAGGAAATTGATTTCCATGTCAATGTTTGACTGTAAAATCTGTTTGGAAAACATTTTGTAATGAGCTTTTTGTCATGTGGTTTGCTTGTTTCCAACTTGAGATTATGTGGGGCACATCTGTTTATTTATTGTTAAAAAGTGATATTATTATTATTAATTATTATTATTACTATTATTATTATTATTTTTGTCCTATGTGCTATAATCTACAGAATGGTCACCAGGGTCACTTATGAAGCACTGCAAAGAGATCTGTTTTTCCATGCATGGAGCATGCAGCGGGAAAGATGGCAGTACAAAATGGACTGTATTGTGTTGCTAAAAAATACAAATAATTACAAAAGGAGTTGATGTGGTGGACTTGTGACCAAGAAACCAAACTGGATATTTAAAAGCTCCTTACTACTCTGACTTTGAAACCAAAGCTGATTTATCTGCACAGGTTGCTTAACATGAAAAAAAAATAAAAAATAAAAAAAACTGACAAAAACTGTACTTAATCTAGAGCAATATCTGTATGGTCAGTAAAGCTGCACTTTGTGTATTTCTTAACAGCTTCAGATCTGTCACTTTTAATTTGTACCATAAAAAATAAAGAATTGTTTGACATGAAAAATAAGCTCCTTTCATGTGTTTGTCTTAAATCTCATGCATTATTCACATGATCAGAGCTCATGTAATTTCACATCCGTTCAATACAAAAATAGTTAAATGCTTGAAAGAAAGGAAGAAAGAAAATCCGTTTGCACTGTGGAGCGTCCCGTTATCTGCAAAACTAAACGCTGTTTCTGTACCCAGAGCGGGCATGTACATTGGTGATGTCTTATTTTCTCTACAGATATGCAGAGTAGAGGATCTGCCTCAGGAGTATCGTGGAATCACTCAGGTGAGTGTGTATTATCCCCCAGGCCAAGTGGAGCAAAGCACAGATGGACGTGAAGGCCAGAAACGGTGAATCTCCCGGTGCTTCCACAGCTCCCGTAACAAAGCCCCGGTAAGTGATGGAAGGGGAGTGTGGTAGCAAGATCGGGTCAGCCTTTCAAATGATCTCTCTTGCATTTTTGCAGAGCTCGTGAGGTTCACTCCTCATTTCTTTCTGTGATTACAGTATTAGGTAGCAGAAATGCCTGTTATTCAGGCCACTTGCATTGAGTCATATCGAGTTCTGTCTAAATACATGATTCTGAAAAATCATCACGTTTTGAGAAATTAATTACTTGTATTATAAAGTTGTTTTGGAAAAAACAGCCTAGGAAAAAAGCTCTGCCAATATTAGAACATTGTGTTTGAGACTCGGGAACTAAACTTTTGCAAAGCCTTTTTCCTTTGTTTTTGTTAAATATTGTCTTACATTTCCAGTACCAGATGTTAAATAATCAAAAACAAAACCAAAATATTTATTTGCATAGAAAATACAGGGAGTACCTGGGATTATTTATCTATCCTGAATTTTTCTAGATTGAAATTCCCCTTTTCCATATGTTTTTTACTGCGTTTTATGGGATACATGAGAAAGATAGAGGAAAAAGGAAACTTTCTTGTAGGCATGATGATCCAGGTGTCATAGGCAGGGCAAAGAAGATAGAGGTATAGCCTGTTGTTAGACCAGCTAGTATATGTGGGAAAAGTAGATAAGCTTTTAAGTGCCCAAATCCTCCTTTAGTCTGAAACAAAAGCAGCTGAATCCAAAGGTAAACAGAAGCTGAGAACAAAGAGAACGCTGGGGTACCATGATGATTTCAATCATATCTTGCCTACGCTGCCATTTCTTTGTATCATGGGCTAATCCATCATGTGCCTGCTTCACTTCAGAAGTAGTGACTACAGGTTTACACGCACCACCTACACACAGGGAGCGCCTACACCATTAATCCCCAAGAGGGATGCCTTGGGACCGAGTAGGCTTTACATCTACTCACTGGTAAATACCTGCTCTGCAGCACACCTCTTACGGTGTGGATAAGGACAGCCCAGCACACTACAGACCTACGGGGGTATCAAAATTACAGCTCCTCTAGGCATCGTGCCTCCACACCCTGGTCTAGCAGCCATACTTCAAACCCACACAATTCATCTGCTTATATGATACAAGGATGGGGAGAATGACCCTTTGTGCTTTCGTATCAGCTACTACAGTCCGAACATGTATGTTCTCATTCAGTAGTGATATACAAGCAAACATTGTCTTGATGCTTTTTTCCCCCCTACCCTATTTAAAAATGCAAAACTTCCTCTTTGGATCATACTATAGGTATTTTAGCTGCCTCACAGGCACATGACCCTACCTAGCCATTACTTGAATAACCTGGATCTATTTTGTCACAGGAAATGGTGACTTTGCAAATTGAATCAATTATGTTCCCACTGATTACTGAAAGCTCAAAATAGATCCTACCTTCAGGCTACTGAAAGCTGACTATAAGACGTCACACCCCTTACTGACTGCTTAAAAATCAAATTTCTAGAGCTTGGCTATGACACTACTTCAAAGCTCCCTAAGTGTAACATTAAGGACAAAGAGCTTTAGAAGCACAATTCTTTCCATGGCCTCTCTTTTGTACTTCTTGCAAAAAAGAACATATTTGCAATGCTCTTGATAAACAATAAACTCTGTCTGTGCCCTGCCCTTCCCTTAAGGCAGGAGTGATGGGAGTAAAGCTGGCACTAAGATCAGAGAACCACACAGAAGTTGTAGAACAGATGTTTTTATATGGCCTATTCCCCTGTGCAGCTGCTTTATGACCAGTCACAGTCTAAGTCTGTATCTGGGAGAAAAACTTGGAGTATTAGCAGGGCTTTGGTAAGCTAAGATTCTCTTCTACTGACTTAAACTTCAATTAAACAAGCACTCAGGAAGCAAAACAGACTTATCAAGAGGGAAGGTTCTCTTGGGGTTTGTTTTTTAATCTGACAATTCAGATTTAATATGAATCACTTCCATGTGAGATCGTGATGTTCTTGAAAATAATTGAGAATTCAAGAGTCGTAATGTTTTCTTCCTTCTGATTCCCTCAGCTCTACAGACCTGGAGGTTTGGGGTTTTTTCCTCATTCACAGTGTTTACTGTCGCATTTTGCCACTTATGGACAGCAGTGGTCAGATCTGAGCAGAGTCACCAGATGGCTCACCAGCAGTGAGCGCATTTTTTAATCCAGACCCCAATTGCCCTGATTTCTTCTTGAAAAGCCAGCAGCAGCCTTGTTTAATCCACCAAAGCAGCTGCAGGGAGGGAATGTAGCAGCTCCTGTAATGATGAGGCTTTCATTTTTTGTTGTTCATAAGGACATTGAGCTTCTTGTGTCATGGCATGATCGCCGGCCCTATGCCAAAACACTTCTCAGCCCAAGAGCTGTGTGTGTGATCACATGCACACTCAGCGTGGGTAGGCCTTGATTCAGGCCACAAACACACACACAACCTCAAGGGGCAGCAAAAAATGGCTGGGGCAGTACTACAGCTGTGCTAGGGACTACATGAGTGGGCCAGTCCTAAAAGAACATGAGATTCTGGTTTTGTCGAGCAGCAGCTTAAAATTGTGGCACAGTCCCCACCAGCACAGCATCAACAAGCTTGTCAGGTCTGGACTTGCTTCCTTCTTTTCAGACACCACATACTGCTGGTGTTCAGCTCCTGGCTTTCAGTAAACAAAACTCCATGTCCCATCCAGACTATCCATCAGTACCGTCAACAGGAGAATCTCCCACCTTGTATGTTCTCTCTCAGTGATGGTCCCAGGATAGTCCCTCAAATGGTCCCAGGATGCTGAAGGTCTTACAGGCCAGCGAGTAAGATGGTGACACTGCACACATCTGAGTCGTGTGTCAATTTGCAATTGATCCAGGGGCAGCCAGGATGGTCCCAGCAGCTGTGGACTCCCTGGATGCAGTGTGTAACCTCTGCATGCCCACACTTTTTTAGAATTCATTGAAGAACATATGCTGACATTCAATCATTCCTGCTAGTTTTTAATGCTATTAATTTTAAACACGTCATGTTCTCATTGACCGTTGATACCTTTTCTTTAAAATGTATAAACTTGTCTTTTAACTATCAACTGAAATGAAGACAAAGCTATGAAGATCCTTTAATTTCTTTTTGCAAAGAAGGCACTCTAGTGTTTTTTACCATCTTACCTCTTGACATTTTCAGTTCAATTATGTGTTCTTAAACAGAGGAGCATGAAACTGTCCCCAAATTACCCCTCAATTCATCCAGGTTAAGCTACCTGAATAGAAGTGGTTATTTCTTGAATAGCAACAGCTATTTTCAGTTAATAGTTGTGGAAACTAAGGGACTGATCTTGCAAGTGCATAACATAGATAACTTTATTTGCCCAACTAGTGTTATTGATGTTTTGATGCTACCTTCATAGATACATTCAGTGACATCTGTAAGTCTTCACAGGATTGGACCTACCCTAGGCATTTGTGAATCGATACTTACATTTATCACTTTTTCTAGCTCATCCATCAGTAAATCTTGATATGTCTTTTATTATTTTTGAAACACAAACAACTCAGAGGGGATTGTATCTCGACAAGAAAGGTATGTGCATATTCCTTCTAAAGTCAATACAACTATTGTTTATGGCTCGGCAGATGGCTGCCAGAAACACTTGCTGCTGAAGATGATCTGGAGGGGGAACATTGGGGAAACAGGATAAATGCAAGAACATGAACTATTAAATATTTTTAAAATACTCTGTATTGTTCCACTGCATTTAAGATCCTTCCTTCTGAAGGTGCCCTAACAAATTCACATACTGACCACGAAAAAGGAGAATTTAAAGCAGCACCATTTTGTGCCTGCGGTATCTATACCTAATACCAAGCATGTGCATCAGCAACTTGAGTCTAAGACTTACCAGCTAGTCTGGGGATCTAAACTCACCAGATGGTTTATACATCCAGAGTGAGGAACACAAAGAGCAGGGATCAAAAATCCACACTGGCATATGCACTTTACAGGTTATCAAAGAAATTACTCAACAGGTAATACGTAATAAAGACCACATCTGAGAAAGGAAAAGACAAAACTCAGAGTCATTTGTTAAAAAAAAAAAAAAAAAGGAAAAAAGGCACAACTGACAGAATATGTCTCTTCCTAAGATGTGTTAGAACAGCCATACACAGTAATAAAAGCCTATCAATCGCTTGGTATCAGCTGAGCATACACTCACTGTACATCAAGCTTGTGAGGAGTCTGTATTATTTATAACATACTTTCTTCTGCTGTGGTTAAAGGTGTGATATCAAAAGCAGGTCCTGTGGCCCCAGACATCAACTGAAGATGAGAAAATGACAGGTTAAATTTATGTCTGGAAATGGCTTGAATTTCACGCTAAAATTGAAACCTGACCATTCTAAACAAGTTAAAAAATTTTAAAAGATAAATGTTGAGCCTAAGACTATTTTACTGGAGTAATAGAAATAATTTTCCTAAAACTAATTTAAATCCTCTTTGATATGTAATCATTCATGGTTTTTAGAGGGCAGGAAGGTAATGTCCATTTACAAAGAATCCCAGGGTATAGTTATTTGTTTTTTGATTGTGCACAGCTTGACTTTTTTCAATTTTAATTATATGTAGTTCTTTAATACGTAAAAGTGAATGTGCCTGTATGCAAAGCCAGCAACTCCAGTCTAGTCCAATCATGTCTCAAGTAAGCAATCAGTTCTGCATGTATTTAAATATTTACATAGCCATGTTAGCTTGGTATCATAAGCAACCAACCCATTGCATGCTTGCTTTCTTTATCTACTTAGATTTCATACCATTTTAACCTCAATGCTTTAAAACATTGGCCAGTTTCAAACTAACCTGACAGAAGGGAAGGAACCTCACAGATAACTACAGGTTTAATGAAAATAGCCTAGAGAAGAAAGAGGCAAATTAGAGTCCCAGGTGAGCAAAAGGCTGCAGTAAGATCAACCCTTACTAGAGAATCAACATGGGACAAGGAGAAAGTCCTTCTAAAATCCCTAGCTATAGGAAAAAATATCACACTGAGCTCACAAGCCACCAGGAGATGCACATCCGAGGAAACCAGATTTCAGTAGCCCCGGTGCTCACAGTTCTTAGTATTTTTTATGTGATTTACAAGCCCAGACACCAACGCCTTGGAACAGGCATACCAGCAAGGACCAGTGGGCTGTCTGGTCTCACATCCTTCCTTTCACAAAGCCCGCTGCTAACTTCTTCAGAGCCATAAATCTTGCAGGGGTGCATTTAAATTACAGTTAATGGGCGCAACTCTTTTCCCAGCACAGTAGGTAGGTAGGACTTGGCTTCCTTTAAAACTGTCCCTTACTGTGGAGACGTACTGTCTTTAAAAGAAAGCAGTCTGTCGCTTCCACTTCCAATACAGCAGTTATATTGTAATTTAGGATGAAAAAGTCTCAGCCTGAAGAAAGCATTCCATTCCTATTGCACTGGGAAAGTGATTAAAAGGAAGGGGGAGAGGAAAATAGCCTCCTAGTAGAAACTGTTTATGAGGTATTGTATTAGAAAGTCTTTTTTTCTGGCTCAGGTTTTAAATCAGAAAAATAGGCTACTTGTGAACACAGGAGAGAAATAAACACAACTTTTCATTCATTAATTTAACGAAGTCTGCGGCAGGTTTGAGGCTGGTTTTATTTGCTACTGTCAGCAAGATTTTGCACTCTGGAAGCAGCCTATTTAAACTGGGGGGAGATGTTCAAGTGTACGAGATTATAAGTTTACATTAAGTGGCTTTGTTGCTTAGCTGCTCGAGCGTTGGTTCCAGAACTGGACAGGATTTGGACATTTCTTTTCAATGCTTTCCTCTTCTGCTAATGCTCATCTGCTTTCAGAGAAGCTCTGAAGCTCACTGCCTTCAGCACCTGTGCAGTAAAATGGGTTAGAGGAGGCCAGGAATGTCTGTATCCAGTTCAGTTTATCAGAATAAAGGTTGATCATGCTTGGCAGTGAGGCTTATTGCTTTCTCCTGAACCCACCCATCCAAAGAGGAAAACACACGTCCCACCACAGAGCCCTGCGCACGCCAAACCTACTGCAAGGCTAAACGAATCCCACACCAACCTTACAGGCAGCTCTCTGCAGTGGGGGGTGCGCCTTCACCAGCTGTCTGGTGACAAACCCTGCGGCTGGAACAGGAACCTCTGCAGTGCCAGCACCCGCAGCACCTGGTGCCTAGCTCTTGGAGTGTAAGGGTACTTCGGTATGCCAGTATGGGAGAGATGAATCAGGAAGCAAAGTCGTTGCTCAGCCACAGACACTGAGGAGCTGGAAAGCACAGCAGAGTTGAGCTTTCAGTCTCCAAAATGGAAAATCTGCCGAAATAGCAGGTTTAGCTAAGGAATACAGCCAATTGGGTTAAAATACAATCCTGGAGACCTTTACTTTCATGAGCTGGTAAGGTAATTTTTAAGTATAGTCCAGATAATCAACATGCATTTTTTTCCCCTTTGCTTGGTCAGTCCTAGTGGTTTTCCTTCAGGCTTTTCAGTGTTTCAGGCACTGCCTTCCTTCGCCTTTGATGTTTACAGCGCAAACTGAGCGGAGTTGAAGACTATGAATATAGCTGGCAGATGCAATTTACAGTCTTCCCAACACCCTGATATCCAGATCAACTAGGCAACAAGTTTCAGAAGATGATAATCCATAATTTTCCCTTGGTGTAGGCAAATGTGCTCTCCAAACATCTGCAACAGTAGAATTGGCTGCTAGGCATCTTTCTCATCCCTATTCCCAACTGCCAAAGATGACTGACCCTTCAGGTCTTCCAGCAGATACTCTCTTCTTCTCGTTCACTCACTTGGGACAACCTCAACAAACACTTAATATTCCAATTTTTTAAGCTAACCCGCTTCTCTGTGAAACAGGTTGAAGAGCAATCACACAAGCCACTCCAACAGCAAAGGTGCAAAAAGAAAGGAATGAGGAAAAGGCTGAGCACAGAAAGGTCATCCATGAGCACAGCTGGATCCAAAACCTCACCCCATCCAACCCCGATAAAAAGCAGGTAACAATTCACTGCCTCAGAGTTTCAGCACATTCTTTAGGGAGATTCACACCACCTATGGTTGTGCTTTGAATTTTCTGCTCTCTTACATCCTCTCAGTAATAGCTAATATTTTTTTTTTCCTTTGGCAACATGAAGAATATGCCATATCTGTTCTGAAAATGGAGAATTATTTGTCTGAGGACTGACTTGCCAGAAATACCTGCATTTTTGTTAATGAACCTCAGAGACTGTTTCCTTTAAACAAGGAATTCTGCGAGAAAAAAATAACTGAAATGTACTCTTGTTTTTCATATCAATCTTGAAGCAGTTTGCCCTTTCTCTTTATTAATTTTTTACCATTATGACATGACCAAATCCCTTCTTTGCCTCTCAATCTCATTAATTCTAATTTAAGCTGCCATTCTGGCAAAGAATAAAAATTAAAATTCATTATTTTTATTTCATAAGGTAAGGTGGCCCTAGTTATGAGCACGTGTGAGTAGAAAGCCAGTTGTTGACCACCTAGTACCCTCCCTGCTACCGTGCCAGGAGAAAGTTTATTGCATATGTGAAGTATCAGACTGGTAGAAAAATCAAGACCTATCTTTCTCATTGATGCAGTATAGCACATACAGCAATAGAGGAAAAAAAAAATCAAGCGCTATACCCCTACATAGACCTTGTCCTTCCACCTGAGACTCCTGACAGAGTGCAAGCTACTGCCAACGTAACAGTGGTTTTCCTGTTACAGATACAGCTCTGCTTTGAGCCTGATTTTTCATCAACAATTCACCTCACATAGGACACCAAATGGTGTCCCTCATGTGAAAACAACTTGTAAACTAATAAATAAGAGGAAGAGATATTTAATAATTGATAATGAAATGGAGTAAAACCAGTGACCTTGGCAGGAAACATTCTGCGTCTTATTAGCAATTGCCAGAGCCAGTCATCCATTCTCCTTAAATCCATTTCCTGAATGTGTTGTCTCTCTTGAATTTACACTGCTCTGGCATCAGACCATAAGCATCATATTTCTGATCATCACTGTCTTGCAGTCTAAATCCAGCAGACTTTGCTCCTCCTACCAGCAACAGCCTCTTTGTCTATTTTTCCTACATACAGATATATATGGTTCTCTAAATTTTCCACAGAAGTCTAGCTGCAGAAATATTTGTGGGTTCGATAATTTTATTGATCTTGGTAGCCTCAGATTGCATAGTGCCTGAGCACAACCAGAGTTTATGGACTACTGGCATGAGGTATATATTTTAGAGTTCTCCTTAGAAGCTAGAGGAAAAATGAAGGCCATATTACTCCTTCTACAGGTTTTATGGTGGAAAAAAGTGCATTGTAGACAATGATTACTCAGTACGTTGTGCAAAAATCATTGCCAGGAACCAAAAAATCACCTCCTATACAGTGTTGTTGGCAGTACAACAAACATTCTACACCAGAAATTTTATAAGTAATATTAATCTTTTCTGCTGGAGTTGGCCACTGTTAATGCACTGTCATGGTAAGGCTGTATGTTTAAGCCATTCAGAAGTCCTCCCATTTTAAATAAACTATTTTTCAAGTATCTTTCAACCACACCATTTGCCTCTACATTTCCTTTCTGCATCTTCTAGAGACTTAACGGAGTTTTCAGCCTTTAGAAAGGGATGCAAGATTAACCACGTTTACTATGTGTGTACATGTGAATATATATTCACACAAATGCAAATAAGCATATACATATTTATGTGAATATATGTATTTGTGTATTTTTATTTTTATATATACACACACAAACATGCCATAGATGTGGATGTAGATACATAAAATTTTTCAGTTGTGGCCATTGTAGTCACATATGAATCCATTGCTGAATGAATGGTTGACCCACTTAATCTGTCTCTAAAGAAATGCCTTGCTATGTTATTTTTGGCTTCAGTTGCATTTTAAAGCACTCACCCCTAAATTAGAACAGGGGAGGTTCCAAGCTTTGGAAAAAGGCTAGCATTCACTAGTCTCCAGAACAAGAGCAGCCTGTTCCCTGAAATAAACTTTCCTAACAATTTTTCTTAATGTGTTTGTGTATTTTAAGGGTGCAGCAGCAGTAGGGTAACAGGTCAGGTATTTTTGATTATTTCATTCCTTATACCACACAGCTAATTATTTTGGAAGGGTTTTGTTTTTTTTTTTTTTTCTTTTGATTCTATACAAATATGGATTGATTTTTTTTCTTCTGCCATTGCCTGCAGCAAACTGAAATGCACACATAAAATAACCATATAAAAGTCTGACAACTTTTTTCAAAGTGTTTTCTTACACATCCTCCTGGAAGGAAGTTCACAGAGGTTTGTTGTTCGGGGTGTGGGACATGTTGGAAGAGGAAGAGGGGATAGGATATTTATACACCTGCCTAGATTCAGAACAATTTTAAAATAATAAAACTTCTTATAAGCAGCTGCAAGGGATGGATTGAGCAGGAGAGAATTTGGATTCCATGAGATTAGACTGTAAGTGGTGTCAGTGGTAGGAAACAGTAAACGAGACTTGAATAAAAATCAGAAAAAAAATTTTCTCTGCATGTGTGTTGACACTCATTAGTGAGTTTTTATTAGTGACCTATCTGTGTTTGCTTTCTGAAGACATCTGGGGGTTTGAGCTGCAGTGTCATCTTTATTGTCCAAGGCTATAACTCAAACAACCACTTACACTAAGTTTCAAGTGGCAGATGCACTATCTTCACTAGCCACTTTGAAAAATGTTACATAAAGCACAAATAAGATAATTAGCAGAAGCATCTCTCTGGGGTGTAAAAGAAGCCAGCTGCATACCCAGACTTCAAATCCAGGAGGGGTCTGGTTTCCTCTCAGATGTGGTGGAAGAGTCCAGTTCAGTGGTGAACAGCATGTTGTGAAATGGATGAAATTCAAACATAAATTATCCTGGCAAGATAGCCTGTCACTACTGGAAATTACTTGCAGCAATCTGCACTGGTGTTGAATGATACAGGCTGTTGGTTATTTTCCACTACTCAATACAATCTAAAGCAATAGAGCTATTTACATGAAAGTACATAAATTACTTTATTTAGCTCTGGGCACACTGACATTTTCCATCCAAACAGCCACTTGGAAGGTTGTACAGATGTATTCACACCCTCTGAAGTGTTAAAACTCTTTGTCTTTGCATTTGGGCAGGGCACCCCTGGAGAAGAGCCCTCGGGCCAGCTCCCCCTTTGCCAACCAGCAGGGCAGGCTGACCCGTTATCTTTCTCCAATAGCCTTTGCAGTAGCTTCCCTGGCACCTCCCCACACAGGTGAGTACAGGGTACGCCGCTGCAGCGCTCGCGTGGTCACCACCTCCCAGAGCAGCAGTGACAGCAGCCCCCTCAGACCATCTCGAGGCATTTACGGCATTCCCCCTCTCTATCCCAAGGGCAGAAGTCACTATAATCTTGGGCGAGACCGCTTCTCTTGGCACCATGAACACAACGTTCAGATGAACACAAAGTGAGCTGGAACAGGTCTTCGGGGGCTGAACGTCTGACAAACTAAAGCATGCATCTGCTGATTGTCTTTGTCAGCTCTTAGTAGACAATGTTTTAACATTTACAGGTAACCGAACGCTGCCATTTCCAATACATTTACAGTAAGAATCTCTCTCGTCATTAATTCTACAGACTTCCATAGATGTTAAAATGGTGGTGACATTTAAAACATGCCAACTCTAATACTTGCAACCAACATAGATGTCCACATATTTGAAAATAAAGTTCCAGGCTGCTGACAATTATTTTGGTTTCTAGCATTCAGCATTTGTCTTGGTAGGTAACGTGTACGTGTGTATTAGCAAATGCATGGAAAACCGAAGAAGCAATTTTAAAGGCACTCCCCACCAATTTCTGTGTAGCAAAAGAGGGAGTTTTGAAAACATAGCTGTCTCAGAAAGCAGAGGTGGAGCAAGGATGGACCATCCTGGAGAAGATGTATAGGACTGGCAAGATGGCAGGTGGACTCCAGGAGTCACTGGCCCTTTTCTCTTCGAGGGGCAAAAATTCTGGCTGCATTTTCACGCTTTGTCAGTTTGATTTAGGGTTTATTTTCTCAAGGATGTGAACTTGTGCAAAGACTGGTACTGTCACAGATTAAGGGCACTAACAGACCTTGCTGTTCCTGCCCAGCCCCCGCCCCTGGGCTTCCCCTCGCCCCTGCCCATAGCCCAGGACCCCATTTCAGCCCACCCCAGGGCCATCGGTCCGTGCCACAGGAGCGCTGACCTCCAGCTCCCCACAGCCCTGCCCTGGCACTTCACCTCACCAAGCCAGCCCGACCTGCCAGCTAATGTCCTGGCGTGGCCTCAAATCAGCCTCATCACCAGGAACTTGCCTGACAACCTGGGCTGAGCCCAACTTCCCACCCTCCCTAAGTCTGCCCTACTCACCTCTCTCAGGGATGGTGGAAGCAGTTCCTGGCCGGCACATCCTGCTGGCTGGATCATGCCCCTTCCAGTCCCTTACACAGAATCACAGAATCATCTAGCTTAGAAATGACCTTGAAGACCATCTAGTCCAACCATTAACCTCACACTGACCGTTCTCAACTCCACCAGATCTCTCAGCGCTGGGTCAACCCAACTCTTAAACCCCTCCAGGGATGGGGACTACCCCCCTGCCCTGGGCAGCCCATTCCAACACCCAACAACCCCTTCTGGAAAGAAATACTTCCTAATATCCAGTCTAACCCTTCCCTGGCGCAGCTTGAGGCCATTCCCTCTTGTCCTGTTGCTTGTTCCTTGGTTCAAGAGAGTCATCCCCATCTCTCTGCAACCTCCTTTCAGGTAGTTGTAGAGGGCGATGAGCTTAAAGAGCAGCTGCTGCTTTGACTGCCCCCTGACAGGTACTATGCAATGTTAGCTTTGCTTTGGAAGAAAGGCTCCCTTGGACAGGAGCAGTCTGCAGATGTTTCACCTGGATCATCTTGGAAACTGAAGCCACCTGAATGCTCAGAGGTGCTTGTTCTACAGTTAGACCAAAAAACCTTTGCTTCCCCAGGCTTGTCCTGACCGTCTACAATCAGAAGGATGTTTGTCATTAGACCCAGAGACAGGATTGAGCAAGAAGGCTTACCGAGGCCTGCACACTGGCAGAACTGTAACCTTGGAGTGCATATTCCCAGCCTATTGCAAACACTAAGTCAAACTCCTTAGCACAGCCCTCTGCTGCTGAGGTCACGGGCAGACCCACAGCAGAAACAGCTGCAGCAGCTTAACATCTTGATTTCCCAAGAGCTGATTGATACCACCTTTTTGCTTGCTTCCTCTTTTGCTTTGCTTCTCCTCTCCCCTCCAAAACCACAGTGTTTCAGCAATCCAGTTTCAAATAGCCCATGACTGTGGTTTTAAGTGTATAGTGAGGCAGTACAGCTAAGCGCCTCTGAAAGCTTGCAGGTTCCAAAAGGGGTTCACTTCTTGCTTCCACCTTTACTGCCTCCAGTATTTTTTCCTGGCTGCTCAGTCCTTCTCTCTCTTCTACAAGCTCTGATGCTCACCTAACTGCAAGGTAAGATCACCCAGCTCATTAATCCAGGAGAAAATGCAATGAGTCAAGGGCTGCCTGAATTAGTTTTCTACTGAATTAATAAATTGAATTTGACTTACCATGCTATCAGAGAAGCGTCACAGTCAAGACAAAGGACAGGGAGAGTGGGAATTCTGTAGTAGCGAACTGCTAGACAAGCTTCTGAATATTGGCTAACCACACGTAAAGGTGCCAGACCAATCACTGATATGACTGAGGTATAAATTCATATTATAGAGCTGTAAGAGCCTCCAGCATAGGAGGAGGAAAATAGGCAGCTTGGAGCAATCAGCTGTTAAAATGGCCCAATTAGGTTCACCAAATTTTGGTGTGCTCTGACCATGCTAGGATGCAGCTAGTGCATTTTATTCCACCTTTGGTACTAACTAAACGCTAGTGCCAGGTCAGCAGTGCTGATGACATACAAGGACTTGGTACCCGCATTCCTGAGCCCCCAGCTCTGGTGTATTGAGACATCAGAAACATAGTTCTTGCTCTGCAGATAGAAGTCCTCACAACAAGGGGATGAGAATAGTCTGGGTAAATAAAAGAATGAAATGTGAAGTAGAAAGAGAATAGCTGGGGCCAGGGGGAGGGAAGGAAGAGTAAACATTTACAGCTATTTGGCAGCCTTTTTTTGAAACTCTTTGTTTCGCTTACACTATGAGGACTTAACTTCCAGGTTAGTAATGATAATTAGCAACCAGAGTTACTAATAAGATACCTTGAATTACTAGCATCTACATCATTTAGGATAAATTGTAAGGTAATTGTAGACATTTGACAGGCCACACCTTTACCTTCCGTGACAACTTCACCTTTCCACACATATTTGCTTTGTGTTCATTAAGTCATCAATTATTCCACTGAGACTATTTCTTTCTAGGTATGTCTCCCTGTCACACTTACTCAGCAATGCGAGGGCACCACAGTGCAATTCAGACCTACCGTTAGTTACAAGCAGCTAGTCCTGATCTAAACTGATTAAACAGATTTTCTTCTTATTAAACAGCTCATCTTTGTTGTGATACAAAGCAAGAAAAAAAAATTGAAAGGATATGTTCAAAAAAAGCACGCACTATCTTTTTGATCTTTTCCCTTTCCCTGACTGTGTACTGTATGGGATATGCCATATGGTATATCTTATGTTATGTGCCTCCTTATGTAGGGATGATTGTTAATAAATTAATATATTTTATCAAAGAGAGCATCTGAAGTTAAGCTCTGAAGTCAAAATGCAGACCTCTAACTGTGGCTTTTGTCTGAAAGTAGAAAACACTATTCACTTCAAAAGGAGTTTGTGGGGACTCAGCAGGCTTTTTAAAATTAATTGAAAGTAGGAGTCCTAAATATGATTTAATTTTTTTTAACAACGTCTTGCTTCCCTTATCATAAAGATTGGTGCTAGCTGAATATTCTAGGTGCTATGGGCAACACCTTGAATAAACCTGTGCCTGCTTGAAGTAATGAAAAATTTGACTACTGACCCTGGGGTGTCAGGATTTTGTCCAAAATGTCTATATTCTGCACAGATATGTTTCTGCTTTTATATTTGAAAAATGCATAAGAATTCTTAGCATAATACCTCTTCCTGCCCACACTGCAAACTGCAGCAGCAGGAGGCTAAGGAATTTACAGAGCTAGTGATTCTGTTGAAAAAGAAATGTGTTTTTCTTGTTAAGCTTGACTTTAAAGAGTGAGAGAAAATTCTGTTATGACTTTCTAAGCTATTGATGGTATGGAGGACAAGGAATTATTATCAGTGTACCCTTGAGAATCAGGAAACTTTGATTGTGATATCTGTAGTTGCAGCACTGATTCTGTAGCTGCAGCATCCCTTCTCTTTCAGGAGCATATAGTACAGTAGCTTGCAGAAACTGGTGAAGCTCCTGAGCTTATGCGAGGGAGATTTCATCCACGTGGAAGCATTATACACCATTAAGGCTCTAGTATAACCCTAGTCTGGAAGTTTTATCAGGGGCTCGTGTACCACATGTTACTCTGTGGAGACTCCAAGCACTATTGCCACCCTTGTCAGGCAAAGAAAGCCAATAACTTGTGTGTGCTGGTACCACGTGGCTGGAGTCCTGACACAAGCCTCTAGGCAAATGGTAATACAAATATATTATAGTGGACAGGCAGCTTCTGAAAAAGAAGGCTCTCCCTTTAAGGGACAAGAAGCCTGTAGAAATCAGGGAGTCAAGTCCTGTACAAATATTTAAAATAGTATTTTGATGGTTGGGGATGTGATTGATTTTTGCTTTTATTTGTCCCCTTTCCATTATCTTTTTAATCCAAATGAAATCTAATCACAGTCAGTTACCAGAGCTCTGCTGACAGATGGTAACTTGTTAAGCCATGGTTGTGTGATTGTGTTCATCATTTGCCCATACTCTGTGCCAGAGCCAGTAGCCCTCATCTGGTCTCAAAAGCTTTATTAATGTAACTTGATTTGGCTCAGAAATAACTCCAGCCACTTCTTTACCCCTGCTGTGAGACATTATCTTATTTCAGGTTAAGTTAATAACTGACCAACTAAATATAAGACACTCCTTACACCATTTAAGTTTTGTCCTGAAGGCTGGAAGATAAATAAGTTTAGAAGTAGTTTTGTTACACTGACACTAAGTAAATCACTACACATTTCTGGGTATATAAAGTTTAAGTACACTTGAAGAAATGTCAAGTTACAGTGGTTCAAAATCATATTGTCCTTCAATCAAGCAACAGGCTGAGTGCATGCTCCTGTAAAGTAAAAGACAACCGCTTAAAGCTCCCTTTGCTAGTTAACCTACAGATTAACCTGTTTCATTAAAATGCAAGCTACTATGTGTTACCTTGAAGTCAGATTGACCTAAAATGGTGTCTGTGGTCAGTTGGCACATCTCAGCTGATAGGGATAATCGGTTCAACCACTCACTATTTCAAAGTGGCTTCACATGCTAAGTGCATTAACCATTTCCATATTTTAACCACTTGAAGGTTGAAAGGCATTTCAATTTGAAAATTTCTCATAGCTCTAATAAGCTTGATTCTTTTGCAGTCTGCCTAAAAGCAGTGGAATTCACCTTCTGGAACAGATGCACAAATGGATGTGTCTTTGATGTGTTTAGAGCTACAAAAGTTTGATGTTTTCAATTAAAACAAGTGCTATTTACTTCTATACTTACGGGTAATAGAACACTTTTGACTTTTACAAAGTGCGTGTTATTAAAGCACTTTGCTAATGTACAAAGGCACTTTCATAAAACAAGGAAGAAAAGAAGCAGTCCTCTTTCAAACTGTCTCTGGAAAATGAGATGAAAGTAAAAAAAAAAAAGCTTGCGAGAAAAGAGTTCTTTAACAATAAGAGAGCTGTCTTCAGCTGTTTCCATGTATGATTTCAGTCATCATCTTTATGCCTAGAAGCACTTTTATAAACATTTGTAACAATTTAAACATATTCTATCACTCAAAAACTTTTCACACAAGGACTCTTCACCCTAACCTTTTTGATGAGGCCAGAAAACACTTATCTTGTGGTTTCCAAGGTATTCCTAAAATAGTACAATGGAAAAATAATATTATATTGTTAGAGTTCTGGAGTAACTATTACTGATTTATTACTTATTATCATTATTGAAACTGTATGTGGACCTCTTCTTCCTTATCTGGACCTCTGAGTATCTGTTTGTTTATTTCCAGCAGATACTTTCTATATTATGCTCTGGAATTGCAGTTTTCAGGAATTCAGGTCCTGATTCAGCCAGGTACAGGATGAGTTTAAATCTTTTCTGAAGCCATTTTCCTCTTCTACACTTCTTCTTGTCCTCTCTTGAATTTAGCACTGACAGTGACAGAGTTCATTACTCAAAAATTTGCAGTCAGAGCTACAACTCATAACTATCTGGTATGATATGCCTAAAAATGTCACTATTATGTTAGGTTTGTGGTGGCCAAGCTGAAGGAAGGACTGGTGTGTCTTTCTCCAAACCTTTTCCTGTTAGGCCAAGAAAGGCTTTTCTATTTCTTCTATTCCCAGTAAAGCTGAAAGGTTGTTTTATAGAGGGGAAACAAAATGATTTCCAACAAAATACCTCTCAAATTGTGAGTGTCTCTAAAATGGCAGAGGAAAAAAAGTATTATTCTTCAGGTCATATAGCAATGTTTCCAGTAATGTGGTGTTTCTAATGGAGAAATCATCAGCAGAGATGTTGTTATTTTTCTGCAAAGACCTTCGTGCAAGATGCTTAAAACCTCTTCCATTTCAGTTTCAGAATAAGGCAAAAGGATGGGCACCTTACCCACTATCTCTTAAATATATGTATTGCTTCTTGTCTCTAAGGAAGGAGTTTTAACCTGGGGATGATGATTATACTGCATTTTTTTTCTTCTGCAGTGGTACTTTCAGAAACAAAAATGCCCCATCTTAGTTTTCTATTACAAACCAGGTTCTGATGGCTTCTTCACATCTTGTCCCATGAATCTTCCTGTCCCTAACTGATTTCTAGCTTTTCATTCTGTTGTGTTTTATTGTTTCATAACGATAGATTTTTCATCTCTTCTCATTGGCATAAGTAGTCAAATAAACAGAACAAACAGCTAGAACAGATGTCTAATACAGAGCATGTAGAGAAGCAGATACAAAGGAGTTTGTCTTGCAGGAGAATCCAAAAGCAATGTATA
Organism: Strix uralensis; assembly: GCF_047716275.1. Classification (NCBI taxonomy): domain Eukaryota; kingdom Metazoa; phylum Chordata; class Aves; order Strigiformes; family Strigidae; genus Strix; species Strix uralensis. The sequence goes on from NC_133972.1 coordinate 11,983,549, forward strand.
GCTTTTGGTAGCTGGGCTTCTGAGGCCAGAGGAAAAAAAAAAAATACCTTTTGGGGAAAGGATGCATTTTTATGCTTCTATGTGTGTAAGCATTTATTTATTTATTTATTGTGGAGTAAAATGTCATCTCATAAAAGCATCAGCCGCAACCAGAGATGCTATTACAGGTTTTGTATTATTAGCATCCAAGAGTGCTGGGGGTGAGGAAAAGGTGCAGGAGCAGCAGGGGACTGTTGCCATAAACAGGATTACACAGAGTCATGGGTCTTTCAGAGACATCTCCAGCTTACATTACTTCTAAAGTTAGCATTATTTCTCTTTTCCAAATAATCAGAAATAAAACATCAGACAGTAAACACTCCCCCAGTGACTAACTGTGTTGTTTGGGTGTTTTCTTTCCCCCCACTCCCCACCCCCTACTACTTTGCAGAAAGAAAAGACACTAAAAGTTCCTTCTGTGAGTTGCCAAGGTGCTCCCAGCCCATTGTGCAGAATCATTGTCAGGTTAAATTAGGGAGTACAGACTCCATGAGTGTAAAAAAATCAATACTTGATGGAAGATTGCTCCCCGGAAAATCTGTTTTGATTCCAGGATTAATTCGCGACCAAAGGCTTCTGCAAAATGACATGCCATTAGTCAGAAAATGAACACATTCTACCCTTGAAATTGGATGGAAATATGTCAGGTGATTGACCTATTCATTCTCTTCGCTCTCTGGGCAGAGAGAGTAGGTGTGGTAGCTGTGAATTAGGCCCACGAACCAGGTCCATTTTCCAAGCAGTAAAAAAAAAAAAGTCCAATGTGAATTGCAAGTATTCTCTAGGCCATTGTTGTAAAGCTATTGCAAATGCATTCCGTCAAGGTAAATGCATTTGTCTGGAAGGCCTGACTCTCTTGTGTTTTCTAAATCTCAGAATAAACCATACTAAAAATCTTAAAATAAAGCAGGGATTTTTTTTCTTCAAAAAAAAGGCTTGCAATATTAATGACAATGTAATTTGTTTGCCATACATAAAGTAACATTCCACCCCCCTCCCTTTGCTCACCAGTTTCTTCCACAAAAACTTTCACAAGACAAACCCAGCGCCTGAGTTACACTGGCTGGTCTGTGTTTAGGCCTCTCTGAACAGTTCCTGTGGCAATCACAGTGGCCAGCCATGAGCTGAGCAAGTGGCCTCCAGGCTGGCTTCCGAGTGCTGTGCAGCCAGTGTGCTTCCCTGCCTTGCAAGGTGCCAAACTCCAGGACAAAAGGGCATTTTAATCTTTGTGTTTATATATTCTGAGCCTGAACTATGTCTGCTTATACTGTTGAAACATGCTGAATATGCGGAACAGAAAGGTCGTGACATGAGATATTTGTATTTATTTATCTGATGTGGAATTGCCAAGGTGAAGCTAACCTCTTGGTAGATAAACTTTTTCAACAGAGAGAGAAGTTATGGGTGGCAGCGTTAGACCTTGTGTCTGGAGAGTGGGGAGGCTCTGTGTCACTCACAGTGACCTGACTGGAGTGCACTGAGATAGGAGAGGTTGCTCCCAAATATGTTAATGAATTCAAAATTGCTATGTAGACTTAGCTCTTTCAGAAAGGAGTCACCACCAGAGTTTTCTTTGTGTAACCTCTCTGAAGAGCATTGCCAGTGAGTACATCATACTAAGATTCAAGTGAACTGGAGCTTCACCTAAAAAACTCCTGGAAAACCATTTATTGAGAGAAAATGCGTGCACAGGTAGAACAGAAGCAATGAACAAAATCACCAGAAGGTATGTTGGCACTGACTGAATACTCAATAGCAGCCTAATCCATCAAACTATTAAGCACTGACATATCAGGGGACTCATTCTCTAAATATTGGACACTGTAATCCCCCACCAAAAAAAGCTCTAAAATAATCCTGGAGAATTTTGGACTTGAAATTCTGCAGTTATTCCATTTTAATTACGATACAGTATCTGTCGGTTTCTCGTAAAGATCCCACGATAAATGTTGAATTTACAAAATTTGTACCTTTTATGTCCAGTTCTGGTGATTCTTTCATTCAAAAATTTGAAAGTAATGCCTTGTGTAAAGAGCAAGTCATTGAAGGTGATGATCCATGTGTGATTAACCAGGTTGGAGTGTTAGTGTGTTGGTGCATTAGTTCTTCTACGTAAGGTCAAGCCAAGCTTTTCAACGTGGCCATCAATATCTATGGGGGAAAAAAGCTGTTTCCGAGCAGCACCACAGGAGTGGCTTGTGGTGGTGATACTGGAATGCCCAACTAATCTTTGTTTCTCTAATGATTTCACAGACTAAGTGTCTTCCAAGAAAACCATTTAGAATTACAACACTGAGTTTAAAATCAGCAGGAGACATTTCCCTCCCCAGATTACAGTGATCCTCACTGACAACTCACTGCAGCATTTCTATTATAAATGTGTGCCAGACTAATATTGTAACCTTCTGGTCAAGCATAGAGGATCCTGTCAGGCATGTTACACAGAATTAATAGTTATTTCTACTTGGTGGGTACCCTGGAGATGTAAAACCATCAAAATAGCAAAAGAGAGTAATGTCTTATGTTAATATTATAGAGTAAGACCGGTTGTTCCCCCAGAGTCTATATCCCAACCGCACTAGCGGAGTCTTATCTTTAATCCAAAAGTCAGTGCAGTCACCTCTTCATTTGAAGAAATAATCCCTTTGAATACCATTTGTCTCTTCTGCCCTTTTCTCATCTAAAAGCAGGATGTCAAGTTTCCTTGTCTTGGAGAGATGGTGACCCCACAGAGAGGGAGTCATCACACGCTAAGATAGGAAGGGTGAACTTTCCTCCAAAGTTCCCTTCCTCTTCCTATTAACTTCAAGAGGGATCTTACAAGATTAATTTAGACTGGATGCCAAAGTGCTAACATTAGATAGAATTAATCCCATTCTTCATGCCCATATCCACACACCTGCGGAAGAAATATAAAAATGAGCATCCCTCAGAAGCACTGAGAGGACTGCTTAATTTAAGGCAGTGTGCTGTTCTCAATGGCAAAACTCTCACTGATTTCAGTGGAAACAGGAGCAATCCATGAAGTGTTTTTAGCACAGTGGATGCTAAATGTGATGCAGGTTAAAAATGCTTTGGAGGCAATTTGGTCACAGTGTTAACCTGCAGCAAAACAGGTTAGATTAGATGTTAGGGAAAAAAACTTTCTTAGGGCAAGGCAGGTGGACAGCTGTGCTTAAGAGCCTACCTAAGCAATCAGGAATGATTTAAATGCCTATGATTCTGTTTCCAAATAAGAACTTGATTTTTACAATTCTGTAGCAGTTTTGATACCCTCTCCTCTTTGTTTTTGGGGGATTCATCTAGGAATTTATCATTGCAGAATATGTGCAGGCATAGAAGGTGTGAGGGGTTTCCAAGTTTCAGTAGCACAAGCTGTCAGATGTTATGAAGGTATAATAACTTTTGGGCTGCAGCTACATTGTGGGTGCACATTTCCAAACATCATCTTATCACTGATTTTATACTCCAGGCTCTTAATTAGTCTGCTTTCCTTTTCTCTAAAGCCATTTCTTCTTTCTCACTCATTTTCATCTCCCATTTCTCTCATCTATATTGCCTGAGCTTCTCTCCCATTTTGTATTTTGGACCCTTTGGGCATCTAGGCTCAACTCAAAGGACCACTGCTACAGGCTGACAATCAACTAATCTTTATGAGCTATTATGTGAATGAAAGGTTGCAGGAATGAGGGGCTTTACCCAAACATTTTCAAGTGCTATTGAAATATTTCTCAGTGGAAAAATCCTAATTTGATACTAATGAGCTAATTTTTTTTTTTTCTTATGATAAGGCCACCGTGACTAGGTTGTATATGACAAAAAGGGAAAAAAAGACTGGCATATGCAGTTCTGTGTGTGTGTGTGCATCTCCTGTGGTGATGTGTCAGTAGAGCAGCTCCTCCTATTTTCACTAGTTGTTAGCCAAGCTTCACTCTTAATGGATCTAGGACTTGAGATAAGTTGGCAAATTATTTCAAGAGTGTTGATGGAGCTTGTCCTTCAAAGAAAAATAAAATCGCTCCTGAAAGTATGGAAAAATACTTTGAAATAATGAGTCTAAAATGGCCTTGATTGATTATTTAATTAATAAAGCAAATTCTGTAAATAAAGGCCTTGACTGTGGAGGTCTCCTACACCTACAACATTGAAGTACATACTCTAAAGAACTCTGCACTACCTCATCTTCCTGTACACCCTAAATATTGGTAATGGTTTCTGGCTCATCTTTCAGTCATTCCCATACATGGCCACAGCTATATACTCGTAAGTGTGGTCATCAACCCAAATTTTGTCATGTACAAATACAAAGAAACACTCCAGTGCTTCCACTGTGAACACCTTTTCTTCCTGTTCTCATCCGGATCTCCCATCTCTCCGTAACACAGGAGTAACCTTCCACTAGGACAATTCCTGTCCCTATCACAGCTACAGTAACCACTTACACTCAGTCAGAAATCCAAACTCATCTCCACCAGCCACTATAAGCAGCCCATCCCTCTTCCTCTGCCCATAATCACAGGTTATGTGTCTGCCTCATGCCTGATCATGAACTTTTGAGCTCTCCAGACATCTACATTTGAATATGTGACACACAATGATCTGCTGGATGCCTGAAATTTAGGGGGAAAAAAAAAAAAAACTTTCCTGATGAATATGTCTAAAAAAACAAAAAAAGGAGGTAAGGTTGGAGTGAGCCTGAAGTCTAGGTATCATTTTATTAAAATGCTATTAAAGATGCAGACATTTCTTTCAAAAGACTGAAAATAGACCTTGAAGCCAATGATTAACAGAAGAGCAAAAACCCTGTTAAAGCCAGAAAATTGACTGTACAGTACAATCAAGTTTCTTTGTGAAGTTCTAAATGCTTTCTTAGAAAAATCCCTATAAATTAGTGACTCTACAAGAAAATCTAAAGGAAGGTGAACTCTTGGCATAGCTTCCAATCACAGTTTGCACATATAGTTCATAACAGTTAATGACATTTTTCTTCTCTTCAATTTCACATAAAAAGATAAAAAGGAAAACTGTGAGAATTTGTCTATAGCATGATGACTGTGGTCAATATCTTGCTATTTGCTCTGTCAATGCCATCAAAATATTGTTTAATAATTTAGAAGCAACCATGTAATTTTCTTCCCCAGTAGTAGCAAATTAGGCACTTACTAAATAATTGACAAAAATACTTAATTCTAGGGATGTCTTGAGAACATACTATTAGCTGACAGTTTTTAAAACTTTTCCTTTGCATTGGTGATTATATTTTTAAATTATTTTCATGCTAGTTCATACCAGTGTAGGAAACTGCACAGCTTGATACTTCAACCTTCTCATTTTCAATAAGTAACCACCTTCTCTCACAAAAATAGAGGGGGAATCATGCAGAGGATTCATGAAATAGTAGATATATGGGGGGAAGAATTCACATAGGCAGGGGTATACACTTTTAGGCTCCATATCATAATGTATTAAGTTTACATGCCTATTTCTGTGCAGATATTGCAAAAATTAGAATTTCAAGGAGATACATCAACAGTTCAAAAGAACTATGAATAAAATTTTACAAACAACTTGAAAAAGACAGTTTTAAATAACACAGCAAACTGTACTCTTAAAATCTTTATAAGAAAAGCAGGCCTATAGTTTTATGCAGTTGCCTTCTTCAGACAGAGAAACTGAAATACTGATATCAAAATGCTTTAAAAACACCTGTAACCTGGAAATGCAAGTTCCACATTCTCACAAAACCAAAGGAGGAATTCCACCATGAAGCGATGTCTGATGATGAAGTGACAGTTGTACATGTGGGATTCTTCTTTCAAGAAGGCAAAATATAACATTTAGCTGAATTCAGCTGTGCCCCACCCACAACACTGAGGGATAACCACCTCCTTTGTTTGAGGATTATTTTGGGTGGCTGTGCATTCTGAGCAAACAGAGCCAGGGGAATTGTACGCCACTGTCTGCTTGCACCAGAGGTGTTTCTAGGCATTTCAGAGAAAAGACTTGTATAGGTGAGCTAGGCAGAGTTGCTCAGCAGCAGAAGGCTCAGCAGTTATGTTGGAAGAATGTTTGATATTTTGCCTTCACTTATGTTTGCAAAAACCTCTAGGAATAGAACTGGAGTGGATCCTACGAGCACTTTAACCAAGATGTCTCTGATTTAACTGATGATTTCCAGTAAGTCTACATTTTTTTCTCCAGGGAAAAAGATGCTGCTGAAGTATGTATTATATGGGCTCCAAGAACTGCCAAGGTGAGCAGCTCCAGTGCTGGCATGACCCACAGCAGCAGTGCTTCAGCATGGCACACAGGGGCTTTCCCGAACCAGGGGAACCTCAGGGGAGCCAAGATTGCCACCAGGAGCCCACAGCTCGTGCCACAGTGGCTGACAGGACCTGGGCAGGGCCAGCAGCAATGGCAGTCAAGCCCCCCACACGTATAAGAGAAGCCCTTAGGGAGCACTAGCGACCAGGGCATGGCATGGCAATTTGTGCAGCAGTTCGCAGGGCAGGGTGTGCAGGAAGGGCGCTGAGGCTCTGCCAGCTCAATCAGGGAGCAATGGTACCCATGGGGCAGAAAGCCACAGCCTCTCTAAGCTAACATGGTGACTTAAGGGACAGGGGGCAATGGCGACAAGTTCCTGTCCGGCGCAGCAGACACCTCGTCTCTGTGACCGTCCCACCTCCCTGGCTGCCCCTGCACAACGGGTACCAGGCTCTGCGAGTGGAACCAAGCCATGACGAGGACCGTGGTTCCTCTGGCTTGCAGGTGCCACCCAGGTTAAGTTGTCCTGTGCCCTGCACCAAAACTGCTTCCATAAAGAAAAAAAGATGGGTCATTGTCACAGGAGACTCCCTTCCGAAGCAAACAGAAGGCCCAATATGCAGACCTGACCCACTTTTTAGGGAAGTCTGCTGCCTCCCTGGGGCCCAGGTTAAAGATGTGAAGACAAAGCTTCCTACCCTGCTATGGCCCTCAGATTATTACCCATTATTGATTTTTCAGGTAGGCAGCAATGACGTCGCAACAAGAAGTCCAAGGGCAATCAGGAGAGACTTCAGGGCCTTGGGACGACTGGTTAAGGGATCAGGAGCACAAGTAGTGTTCTCCTCTATCCTTTCAGTTGCAGGGAATGATGAGGGAAGAAACAAGAAGAGTCAGCAGATCAATACCTGGCTCCAAGCCCCGTGACATGGGCAGAATTTTGGACTTTTTGGTCATGGGTCGGTTTACACACCACCAGGCCTGCTGGCAACACACGGGGTACCCCTGTCACAAAGGGGGAAAAGGATCTTTGCACAGACATTAGCAGGGCTCACTGAAAGAGCTTTAACTAGATTTGAAGGGGAAAGGGATAAAACCAGGCTCGCTAAAGATAAGCCTGCGGGTGGCACGCCAATGATTGAGCAATGGGGTGCTAGCGAGGTCCTTTGGTCTGCCATCTCAGTGGAGGTAGGGGATGGAGATCCACACAGCAGCACAGACACACGGGTTATTGATGTGTTAGAAACCATGGAAGCACCTGAGAATGGTCACGTAGGAATGAGGGCTTCTCCTCTCAAAAAGGTTGCAGGATCAATAACCCAACTGAAGAGCATCTATACCAATGCACGCAGCATGGGCAACAAACAGGAGCAGCTGGAAGCCATTGTGCAGCAGGAAAACCATGACATAGACACAGTTGCCATCATGGAAACATGGTGGGATGATTGGCCCCACTGGAGTGCTGCAATGGATGGTTATAAGCTCTTCAGAAGGGATGGGCAAGGAAGGAGAGACGCTGGGCTAGCCCTGTATGTTAGGGAGTCTTTTGACTGTCTAGAGCTTAATGATGGTGACAAAGGGGTTGAGTATTTATCGGTGAGAATTAGAGGGAAGGCCAACAAGGCCAATATCATGGTGGGAGTCTGTTATAGACCACCCAACCAGAATGAAGAGACAGACAAAATATTCTATAAGCAGCTGGGAGAAGTCTGACAATCACTAGCCCTTGTTCTCATGGGGGACTTCAACTCACCAGATGTCTGCTGGAAATACAACACAGCAGAGAGGAAACAGTCTAGGAGGTTCCTGGAGTGTGTGGAAGATAACTTCCTGACACAGCTGGTGAGGGAGCCAACTAGGGAAGCCACCCCACTGGACCTGTTTGTGAACAGAGAAGGACTTGTGGGTGATGTGATGGTTGGAGGCCATCTTGGGCACAGCGGTCACAAACTGATAGATTTTTTGATTCTTGGGGAAGTAAGGACCGGGGTCAGCAGAACTGCTACCTTGGACTTCCTGAGGGCGGACTTTGGCCTGATTAGGAGACTGATTGACAGAGTCCCTTGGGAGGCAGTCCTGGAAGGTTGGACATTCTTCAAGAAGGAAATCTTAAAGGCACAGGAGCAGGCTGTCCCCATGTGCCAAAAGATGAGCTGGTGGGGAAGAAGACCGGCCCAGCTGAACAGAGAGTTTTGGCTGGAACTTGGGGAAAAAAAGAGAGTTTATGACCCTTGGAAGAAGGGGCAGGCAACTCAGGAGGATTACAAAGATGTTATGAGGTTATACAGGCAGAAAATCAGATGGGCCAAAGCCCAGCTAGAACTTAATCTCGCTACTGCTGTAAAAGACAATAACAAATGTTTCTAAAAATGCATTAGCAACAAAAGGAAGGCTAAGGAGAATCTCCATCTGTTACTGGATGTGGGAAGAAACATAGCAACAAAGGATGAGGAAAAGGCTGAGGTACTTAATGCCTTCTTCACCTCAGGCTTTAATAGTAAGGCCAGTTTTCTTGGGGTACCCAGCCCCCTGAGCTGGAAGACAGGGACAGGGAGCAGAATGAAGCCCCCGTAATCCAAGGGGGAAGGGTTAGTGACCTGCTACGCCACTTAGACACACACAAGTCTATGGGGATGGATGGGATCCACCCAAAGGTACTGAGGGAGCTGGTGGAAGTGCTCACCAAGCCACTTTCCATCATTTACCAGCAGTCCTGGCTTACTGGAGAGGTCCCAGTTGACTGGAAGTTAGTAAGTGTGCCGCTCATCTGCAAGAAGGGCCAGAAGGAGGATCCGGGGAACTACAGGCCTGTCAGTCTGACCTCAGTGCCAGGGAAGGTTATGGAGTAGATCATCTTGAGTGTCATCACACAGCACCTACAAGGCAACCAGATGATCAGGCCCGGTCAGCATGGGTTTATGAAAGGCAGGTCCTGCTTGACTATCCTGATCTCCTTCTGTGACAAGGTGACGGGGTTAGTGGATGAGGGAAAGGCTGTGGATGTTGTTTACCTGGACTTTAGGAAAGCCTTTGACACCATTTCCCACAGCATTCTCCTGGAGAAACTGGCTGCTCACGACTTGGACGGGGCATGGCGTGTTCCCCAGGGCTCAGTATTTGTGCTGGTTCTGTTTAGTATCTTTATCGATGATCTGGACGAGGGGATCAAATGCACCGTCATTAGATTTGCAGTTGGGTGGGAGTGTTGATCTGCTTGAGGGTAGAGACACTCTACAGAGGGATCTGGACAGGCTGGATCAATGGGGCAAGGCCAATTGTATGAGCTTCAACAAGGCTCAGTGCTGGGCCCTGCACCTGGGTCACAACAACCCCACGCAACACTACAGGCTTGGGGCAGAGTGGCTGGAAAGCTGCCTGGCAGAAAAGGACCTGGGGGTGTTGGTTGACAGCCAACTAAATATGAGCCATCAGTGTGCCCAGGTGACCAAGATGGCCAATAGCAGCCTGGCTTGTGTCAGAAATAGTGTGGCCAGCAGGGACAGGGAAGTGTCTGTCCCCCTGTACTCAGCACTGGTGAGGCTGCACCTTGAATATTGTGTTCAGTTTTGGGTCCCTCACTACAAGAAAGACATTGAGGTGCTGGAGCATATCCAAAGAAGAGCAGTGAAGCTGGTGAAGGGTCTAGAGCACTAATTATTTGTCTTAGTAATTATTTCTAAGCAATCTCTGAAAACAACTGGTTATCTACTCTGCAGACACTAACAGGGAATTCAAAGAATTAGCACTTGCTCAGAGGGTGACAGAAAGGAACAGAGCAAGAAGTCAGTTCCTTCCTTGTCTCAGTTTCACCAGATTTTTTTTCCAGTGTAACTCAGTTGATTTTAATTCCACAGTAATGAAATTACTTTTCTACCCATGTCACAGAGCTCAGAGTCCTGCCCCACATACTGTATGAAACCCATGTAACCTATGAGGCCGGCCCTGTTGTTGAAAGCTCAGAGATTTGTATTTCTTCTGTTCACAGCTTTAGCTGTTCTGACCAGCTGTCACAAAAGTGAAGGTGTGTGTTAGCTGTTACTTCATTTTTTTAAAAGAAAGAAATTCCCTATGCTTAAAAACGTTAGTATCTAAGTGGTACAAATTACAAGCCTTGCCATTCACACCTTACTGAGGTAATGAAGTGGAACAGGGGTAAGTTGCCATCTGCTGCTGTTTGGCTGTAGACAGTTTTCTGCAACACTAAGTTAACTGGTCAGCAGCACATCTGTTTTTCCTGTGATCTGTGATGCCTGTAATTGCCCACTGCAAAAATATAAAAGCATTATTTTAAGACAAAAATTGAGAATTTGCAGCAGATTGTCGGAGGCAGTGAAAGTCAGCAGGGCGTCTCTGAGATGGCAGTTTCCAGAGCTTTCTACCTCTGGCTGGTATCTTGGAGGAATTGAGTGTCCACGTTTCAATAAGACATTGTGGTCTCTGCCTGGAGAAAGAAAATCTGTAGTGATTCTACAGGTTCACAAGGAATACGACAGAATCAATATGGCTATGTTTTTGTTTTTCAAATAGGCTAATTAAAGTGCTAACATTTGTCACAGCAGAGTTCAGCTTTAGTAGATCACTAATAGCAGCTCATTATCATAAAACGCTTTCAGAAATTAGTCAGAAGTATTACTAAGATTTAGAAATCTAAACAGTCAGAAGTAATTTTTCATCTGCTTTTAAGACTGTTTTTTTAAGAAAAGCCTCTACTTCATCAATAAGGCATGTTTTCATCCAAAAGGTTCAAAAGCCGTCCTTGCTGCAGATCTGTCAAAAATCCTGTGGTTATAATAGGGAATCCAATTTGATTTGGGACTGGGTTTGGGGGGGTGTTTGCTTTTGCTTGTTTCGCCAGTATGGGTCCTGGGGTATAAAAATGAGAGTTTTAAAGTAGTGGATTCACAGGGTTTTATGAGATTCCCCTGGAGGGGAGGTATTACCTTTCATACTTATGGAGTTTTTGTTCTAAAGATAAGAAATGATCTTTCTTTTTAAAGACAAAATGTATTTCCAAGAATCTCAGGCAATGCCCTGATTTGAGCAGCTAAAGCTGAATCCATCCAGAAAATTCATCCACATTAACAATACAACTTTGCCCTTGTCATCTACATATGTTATGCATCCACCTTTAGCAACAAAAAAGCTGGACAAGAGCTGAGAATGAATGATTCCAGTATGACTGTGTTCTTAAAGAAAACATCATATGATAAATAAAATACTTGGTCTTAGCCACTGCAAAAAGTATCTGTTATATTACACAGCTGTCTGTGACTAACCTACCTCTCTCAGACAAAGATATAGGCAATATTTGTCTTATTCACTATAACAACTGAGAACCAAGTAAGTTTAAAAACAGAAATAACTATAACCATTCCCTTAGATGTGTTTCTTGTAGGAAAGAAACATGGGTAGCATATAGATTTGACTTTTATGTGTATGCATGAGAATTGCTAAGGGAAGTTAAACTGAAGAGATTAAACCATAGTCATTTTTATGTCTGGTTTAGAGCAGTTTTCACAGGATAGGTCCAGCTAAAGTGTAAATTTTGTGTCTCATACTTATAACTGGTGGAAATCACAAGTGACAAATCATTGTCAGTCTGGGAAGCAGTGGATCTGCAAGGAGGCCTTGCTCGGGACACTGGGTTGAATAAGGAGACAAAGCATGTGCTAAATAACAATTGTCTCAGTCAAATAAATCATTTAAGAAGCTAGTAAAACCCTTTAAAAGGCTTTAAATGAAAATGCCAGTGAAAAGACATTTTTTTAAAAAATAGGTTTCTTTTGGCTTTTTAGAACAATAGCATAACTTTGGAAGGAGGTCATCTAATTCAGCCACCCTGCACACCCTCAAAGCAGGGACGGCTTCAAACTTTAAGTAGTGAAGTGCACAGCTAGTTGGTGAAATTTTTAAAAGTACATACATTTTAGGCAATCATTTTTGTCTGCAATTTATTATTACACTGTCTTGTAACGACTCTTTTTGTCTCCATCCTCCTGACTTCAGTAATAAAAAGAAGAATAAAGTGGAAAAGGAAAATCTAAGGCTGTTGTCATTATGGTAACTGTGAAATGTCACTTTTATGATTCTAGCACATATTTTCTATATCATAACCATGTCTAGGTTTTTTTGGTTTTCTCTGACTTTCTCTGTCCCGAGGTTTCCTGGATAACTGAGCTAGTGGTGGTTTCAGCTGTTAAAATGCATAGGCTGCGGGTCCAATTATATTGACTGTCTTGTCACTCCTTGTTTCCCCCACCACATTCATTCTTTCACCTCCAAAAATGAAAAGAAACGAGGTAGAAAAATTAAGCCTCTAACCTTTTGGAAATATAAGCATGCAGCCTGCTAACTGCAGTGAAGTTATTTCAGAACAGAAGGCTGGAATCTCTCAGAAGTTCTTCTTGTGAATAGATTCAGGGAGAGATGAGACCAGTGGCAAAGCCACTGAGAGGGATGTAGCAGACAGTGAGAGAGACCTTAAAAATATGGTGGCAATAGCTACAGGAAATCAGGAGAGGCCGGAAAGGAAACAGATTATGAGAAGGGAGAGATCAGTATGGCCAAAAGCAGCCAGAAGATTAAAGAGGAAAAAATAGAGAAGAAGTTCTGGGATTTGCCCATGAGGAAGACTTGGGTGACATTTAGCAAGAGCAAACTCCTATCAAATGCTGGGTTCACAATTAAAAAGACATAGATCTGGAAAGCAGGAAACGTATCAAGAAGTTACATGAGCAGCTAAAGAGGAAGGGTTGTCTGAACAAGGCTCGTAAAAGCACTGTATATACTTAGGAAGGTAAAAACATGCATGTGTGAGATAGTTGCTAGCCCAGAGTTGGTAGCTGTCTTATTTTCCAGATCTAGTCTCTATGGCTCAGTGAAAGAATAGCTACCAGGACAGGAATTGGATAGGAAACACTAGTTATGGCAGATGCTAAATGACAAGGAAAGAAAAAACTTCTGAGGATCATTTAAAACATGTATGCAGAACATACACTGTATCATATATTTTGCAAATGAGCTTGCATGAATACCACAGCTGAATTTGTGTTTGGCCATGAAAAGGAGAAATAGCACACCTGATTTCCAGCAGACAATGGTAGCGTTAGAAACCATAGAGAGTACATCATCTCATTACAATATAAATCTTTGCCCCCCACCCACTGATGCTCCTTGTTCCAGTAATCATTTCTAGTGAAATTCCAAGGAGAACAACTAATAGAGTCACAGCAGTACACCTGCATTATAACAGGAGGGGACTGTGATTACCAGAGGAGAATTTAAACAACTCAGGATTAAGTGATGCCCTAGCTGTTCTAGTCCACACAAAGACCTCAATGGACTTAGGCAATTCTGGTTTCAAAATCGCCCACCACCCACAGAATTTCTGCAGTTCTCTGTGTAAAATAATGCACTACTGGCTCATGAAAAACAGGAAAATGACTGGTACTGTCCCAATTAGAGGGTCTCACTGTCAGTTTTGCCGTCCACTGATACTCAGAATGACAGGGATATCAACATGACCTCCATCGAACTATCATACTGTGTATCTGGGCAGATTAAGCAGTAATAAGCAACACACTGGCTAGCATGAGGTAGGGTTTGTTCTGCCTGTGCGTTGGAGTATCAGAAAGTTGCATCCGTTCAATCAATACTTGTTTTTTGCAGAATACATTGATGGGGGAAGTTGCAAGGGTCATTTTTATAGATGTAATACGTAGGGGTAGAAGGGTCTATGCTTGCTACTCTCAATGCCCTGTTACCTACAGTTAAAGTTGAACTACTATCGCTGTATATAAATGGATGTTTCCACCTCTTCTCGTGAATGTAAACACTGGCTATCTCAGTAAGCTACAACTAAAATTTCCCATTTTCACCTCTCACCAAAACAGACTCATTGGAATAGAAGATGATGAGTAGACTAATGTACCTGACAACATTCTTAGTACACTTCCCACAAGATGTGGTGAAATTTTTGTGAAAAACAGAAAAATAAAACTATATTGCAGATATTCTTTTGAACTAAAACACTACCACTTCTAATGTGAGATAAAATTGTCATATTTATACTCTTGGCTGATTCTATACTTCAACTTTATCTTTGAGTTCTTGAGTGTATATTCATGGAAAGACCATGACCTAATGCTGATCAACATATATAAAAATTGATTCATGTCTACTGTAACTCTAGGGCAGTTGATGGCCTACGTCCATTTGTGGTGTAACTACAGTGACATCAGTACAGATATTTCCAGGATCAGTCTCGCCTTGTTTCGATACAAAGCCTGGGGAAATGTGGAAGAGTGTTATTAGAGGAATTCATCACTTATCAATGTTTCCTGGCCACACCACAGAAGTTAGCACTTGCACTTTTTAATTTCTTTAGACAATCAGGAAGTTCAGCTACCATGTAAATGTTCTAAAACTCAGAGCTGGAGGGCAAAGAGGTTTGTTTTAGGGGCAGTATGCAGAACTTTATATTTGTTGTAGATAGAGGAGAGTTGTTTGAAAATGCATCAATAATGCAATGAGCAGAACATGGCAATGAGAAGTAGAATTCAGAACAGTAAGACAATACAAGTATACCTTTATTTTCCTTTTAAATTTGATATTGAAATTAATGTACAGCATAATATGTAAATTCTCATCATGTCTAACAAGATATACAGCTGTGTCATGCAAATTTTCCTACCAAGTTCTTATCATGAGTAAGGCAGAACTGGATTTCTGATTGCTCATTTGGTAGCCATGAAAGGCCTTGACAGATTCCACTTCCTTCTGATGCAGTTTTCTGTCAGTACAAAGAAAACTGAAAAAGAAAACAAAAGCCGACTGATCCTTGGCCATGCCTGATAATTTCTCCATACATGTAAGACTTTCCAACTCAATGGCTTTACAGTTTCTACCATGTCAAGAGAAAAGATTTATCAGAATGCTGTCTATACCCTGGCAATTTCTCCCTCCCCAGTAGCCTATCAAGAGCTACTGAAAGACCATGAAGCATTTCTGTACTGAGCTAGGAACAACATATGTATATAGAGGTGCTATGGCTTTCCAAATTCTCCGATCTTTCTGTCAGGCTGTCAGATGAAAGGGGATTTGAAAGCATGCACATTTAAACCCTTTTCAAAACATATTTACTATTATTACTGAACTCTTTGAGCTTTCCTGCCATTCCCACAATTGAACATTGTAATTCCTTAAGCAAAACTGACTGCCTTCAGCAGAGATTTGGACACAAAGACAATCAGAAACTAAAATAATACCAGTGGTTTCTCCAGATCAGCCTCCTCCCAGATGATCAAAGGAAATTATTATGTGGTAAACATAGCAGGCAAGCCACCATGCAAGCAGAGACTATTTGGCAGCTCAGGACTGAACTGTATGTTTATGGTTTAAAACGGAGGTTGACAAAAACCATCTTGGAGCTGGTCTCTACCCATTTTTCTACCCTTTCTTCCTCTACTGTTTCTGTTTATAAAGTTACATGATAGCAATACACATCCTGAATGTGCTTTAGTCTGCCTCCAACATGATGACAACTGAGAGCGCTTCTCTGATTAGCAAACTGGGTCAGGAGGGCACTCACGTGGCTGGTCCGTGCTGAAAGTCATAATCTCATTTTGCAGGACCTATTTCTGAGCTGCTGGTGACTTCATTTTTCCAAGCCCTTATTAGGGCTTTATGTGTATCTTGCAGATTAGAGGCAATTCTCTCTCATAATTGAGCACTTCAAGGAATCTTTGTATCTTCTTATTTATCTGTCAGAACTACATTAGTGATACCTTCAGCTTTATTGTCATCTACATGTATATCTCTTCCAGGTATGTTACTTCTATCATACAGGATTTAAGTTTTCTTTGGTTTAGTTCTGGTTCTCTGCATAGTTGCTCTGTGCCCCCAGCCATGCTCAGCTAGCAGTTCTTCCCAGATCAAAATATCATTCCATTAAACCTTCATGCCTTCCATCCCATCAAAATATTGATGAATTTCCCCATAAAACACCCTGGGAGCTGAATACATGCCAGTTCCACTTGCTGTTTTTACCGGGCTGAAACTTTGAGCTCTGCATGACTTTCAGCCTCAGGTGGCTCATAGTGGTTTGGATTTTCTTATGTCTTCAAGTTCAGAGCACTGACCATCCTCCATAGTATTACTGTGGACTGGTTGATTTTCTTTGCCTGGTGAACTCAAAATGTTTCATGAGGGTTTAATTCTGATTTTTTCTGTAGTAGCCCCCAGAATTTTTTGATTCTGCTCACAGACTCACCTCCTGCTGGGAACACATCTAGCCCTTAAAAATTGCTCTTCAGCTTCAGTTCTGTCACAGACTGTTCTCTAGTTTCACCTTCAGTTTGCATTTTTCACTGTTTGTAGTTGTGTGGTGCCATACTCTTCAAATTGCCTTATAACAGTCCTAGCATTACTTTCCTCTAGAAATAGGGCAACCTTCTAACTGATTTCTTCCATTGCTGGTATCCTGATACAGATGCTTGCAAGCACTGCATGACATGCTATTTAAAACTTCCTGTGAGTTTTCCAAATCTCCAGAGAGTTTTGGCTCCAATGGAGCTTTTAGCTTCTCCATTCTTTCACTCCAGCTCTTCTCTTGTTCCATTTTAGAGACCAGGAGGTGATCAGCAATCATTCAGAGCTTAGCATTCCCACCGGAGTTCTGCTTTATTTGATTGTTTTTGCCAGCTGCTTTGTGCGCAGTCAGAGGGAGCAAAGCAGCAAGGATTCTTGCCATATGCCAGGAAGGAACGTACAACTGCTGGCATGAAGGACGAGGTGACTAAAGTGACTGGGAGCTCTGAAACAAAGCAAGTAGGGAATGGCAGCTCCCAGTGGGTGATGGAGAGTGTAGATGATCAGCCCCTAGCTCTGACACATGCCCTTAAATCAGTAAAGCATGCAGCCCTTGGTGCCTGTTGTTTCATGTACATCAGCTCATTTCTTAGATGAAGAACACATGCTTTGGAGCTCATGCTGTTGTTAATCACAAACGAGCCAGGCATCCAGCTGCTATCATCAGGGCTCTGGGGGGCCCTAATAACCCTGACTGGTCTCACCTGGAGGCTCCCCAACACCCTCTGGCCATTGGCCCAGGAGCCCTGTTTCAGCCCAGCCCAGCACACCCACTTCTTGCCTAGGTTGGGTCACAGGAGTGCCCATCTCTACTCTTGAGTCTGACCTTGTTTCTTGGATGTGTGTTAGAGGTAACAAGTCTCCAGTCCTGCCTCCTAGATGGACCTGGGACCCACAGTGCAGCCTTGTTTCCAGCCCTGTCTCTGGCCTGACCCTCGACATGGCCTATTTCCTCACCATGTCAGAGGTCAGATGGACCCCATTTCAAACCTCCAGCTCTGCTCACCCAGCTTGGGCCCTGTGGGTTGGTACCCCATCAGTGAGGGACTGGTCTGCTCTGGCTCACCTGTCATGGTGTAGCCCTGCTCACACTGCTTCTTAACAGCTACAACCTCTTCTCTCCCCACAAAGAAGAGCAACCTTACACCATGGCAGCTCCTGGTAAAAGACAGACATAAGTTGTACAGGTAAGTTAATGCAAGGAGTTTGATCTCCTGTTATGTGACCTTTACTTACCCTGGATCTATGCAGGGGCCGTAAAATACAAATTTTCAACTGTCCTTTTTCAACAAAAAGAATTATACTTGCCATGTTAGATGACCCAGAGTCAGACTGGCTGGTCTGTACTTTCCCAACCTTATATCAGATGGGGAATATGGACAGAACACGTTCAGCTCAAGCACTTCCCAGCTGACATGTGTTGAGCTGAGACAGAACAAGATTAAAACTAGCAGAGGGTATAGCCAAGGGAATCAGGAAAGCAGGAGAAGTTCTGTGACAACTTTCTCAAATGCAAAACTTCAGTCTGAAGTCCCCAGGGAAAGACTGTCAAATCTCACTCCACAAGCACAGAAAGGAAGGGAAGAAAGCAAGCTGCTGTCCTTAATGTAATAGTATCTGGAGAAGCCATACAACAACTGAGAATAGTTGAGAGGAAAGGCACATAATATGCAACAGGTTTTTCTAAATGTAGTTGGGAATGATGTTGCAGTATACAGACTTCACATATAATAGAGTTCTAAATGAGGCTCCTGCTGGGATGGGTGTTTGCCCAGCAGGGAGAACTCACAAGCAGTTAAACAGCCATGCGAGAAAGGAAGAAAATCACACTTCTCATTTCAAATATTATATCTGAACATTCAGTTACAGAGCTAACAGAAATAACAGCACAGATAGTAGCAGTAGAATCCTGCATTTAAACACATAATTTTCTGCTAATAGGGGTCTACAAGTAAGTTTCCTCTGACATGTAATTAAAGGCAGTCAGCCAGATAGGCTGCTATTCCAGTTAAGAAATTTTACATGAGGTTTACTCCGAAGCCATGTGAAACATTTCAATGAATGCCAAAGGAATTCATAAAATTTTCCAGTATGTTTCTGATGTAGCAATGTATTTGACTCATTACCTATAATATTGTTACATCAAAATAGGACACAGGAATTTCTATCTCATGATAAAACCTGTTAATAATTCTCTAAAGGATTTGTTGATTCAGACCTTCATCATGAGCAACAAAACTTGTGAGGAAGGAGTGATATTGGTAGTTTTTATTTGTGAGCTTTCCCTCTGTGTTTGTTCTCAAATTGAAAAGTATGTGTTATTCAAACTTTTCTGTTTTCTCTCTAAATTAATTCTCATCTGGAAGCAATTTTTAATTCAGAGTTTCTAAAATACACATTTACATTTCTGTGAGTGATTTTGTTTAAAAACAGAATTATAAAGAGTTCTGTCCTTGAGCAAAAACAGTGAAAAGGTTTCTGTACTTCTATCTGTGTTGAAAAAGTAAAAAAACCCCACAAAACCAAAACTGAAACAAAATACAAAACTAACAAACAAACAAAAAAAGCCAACAAAAAAACCCCACTAAAACACCCTGTGAATTACTTTTCCTGATGTCTACAGATATTAAAATAACCGTCATCTATTAATACTGGGTTTGTGTTTTATAGTTTTTCCCCTACAGGGAAATAACTGGAAGATAAAGCAGTATAACTGTTGTACTAACTGAATGCATCAGTTATGAAACTTAAACCCAAGTTTTCATGGCTTTCCTTGTCACTTCCTATGTCAAGTTTGCTATAGGATCTACTGGGTGCTCATAACAAAACAGGAAAACTAAACTGACTTTTATTCATTAAAAGTTACTGTGAAATGGCATTAGCGTATTGCATGGTTTCTCCCCCTCCTTCTTGTCTTTGTAAAGATTCCCATCCTAATGCTTTGGATGTAGATACAACAATTTTGGTATATAAAGCTATTTTTATACATGTCTACGTGGCATTAGATCTTTAATAGCAGTTACTGAAATCTGTGTTTCTTCTTACTGAGGTTTTTCTAAGTTGTAGTCCACAGAAGCAATCTGTGCAAAAGGCACAAGCCTCTTAAAATGTAACACGACATTATTCCACCCCCATGTAAAGGTTGAGGGCTAGTTTCATTCCATGGGAACTTGGTGAGGAGCTTGACACAGGCTCCTCTGAGGAGCTAGTTAAAACTTTATTTTTTATGTGGTGGCACAAATTAAAAATCAAACTTTTTTGTTGTTTTGTGAAACTGAGTGAAGTGTTAAAACTACATTTTGTATTACACTGGGTGCCTGAAGAGACAGCAGATAAGCACTGGGCTAATAGTGGTGAAACTGAAAAATTTTTTATGATGGCTTCGTTATTCTCCTATCTGCCATGGATATAAACAGAAAGAGAATGCAAGAGTTGGGGCAGGGGACGTGGAAATAAAAATTCCCATTTATTCTTCATCGGAGTTCAAGGCAAGAATCCTCTACTACTTGTTCACTTCTTCAAGTTTCCTAAGTAGAGTTCAAGTGATTTTTTGGGGTTTTTGTAGGCAAAATTCCCCTTGAGACCGAGGTTTCTACCAGCTCTAGAATATCTCCCAGATGAAGTTTTAACAGAAGGCCAAAAGCAGGGAACAAAGGGGCCTTCTCTGAATTGGGCTGACCTTGTTTCAATGTTTTTCTCAGATATTAAATAGCCACATAAATTACTGGTAAAAAGCAGCTTAATATTTATTTTTGTTTTTGCGTGCAACCATCCTAGTCATGGTATCTGCATAATCTCTAATTATAGACCTCTCTTACACAGATAAGAGGAAAAACTCAGCATGTTCTCCTCACTCTTCACTGACAATTGTGTAGAGTTGGAGTCAGGAGAGTGCTTAATCCCAAGTCTTACAGCACCACCTGCTGTTCACTGCTGTGGTTGTCTACCTTTTAAATATCTGTACAGGAACTAGTTAAAAATATGTAAACAAAAAAAAATAAATTCTCCTTGGGAAAGATGGCAAAAGTCCATACCCAAGTCCATACTTGTATGAACAGGAGCCTGCATTATTGAGAGGCTGGAGCGCAGAAAGTATTACACTTGCAATAACCCAGGGTTTTATTCCCTTGGCCAGTCTGCCAGCCATGGCTTTGGGAAACATAAAGCACTGTGTAAACAGAAATTCTTCTCCCTGAGCTGAAGGAACAGTAGCACCTGCTCAGCTCTCTGCCTCTGCGCTATTGCGAGGTAAATTCAGTCTGGGGTCTTTCTGTCCATAAAGAAGAAGTATTCAGTGAGATAAGTGTGAGCCTAAGTAGAAATCTTGAGATGGGTTCTACTTGCTGCGGCTGACTGTCCTGATGACCTGGACAAAAATCTTTGTTTGTCTTAATTCCCTTCTCTGTAAAATGTAAACTAGGCAGTGCCTAATCAATGTTTTCACTGGGTTAGGACTTGGAAGATCTGCAGTTCCTTGTTCTGTCATTCACCAGCTGGTTAATTCTGGGCACTATCTGGTTCCCCAGTTTCCCTGCCTGTAAGACATGGCCAACAGTTCCTAGTTTGCTAAGAATAATGCAGCCATGTATTAGTCCTTTGCTAACTCTCTGGAAGACATGAGAGTATATGTCAAAAAGACTGAGATCCTCAGGTAGTCAGGTTCTGGAGAAATCTACCTGCCTTTGATAGAAGAATCTATAGAGTTGGACACATTTCAGCTTTGTCACTGCAGAGAGCCCTTCCTATAACCGGGATACATGAAAGGCCTCAGACTCCATTATGCTCAGTGGCAGTCAAGGACAATAGACCCACGAGATGGGTGAGAAAGATCTGACTTAGTGAACACAGTTATATGTCACTATAGAGTTTCTGTGAAAAATGTTAAATGCAATGGTTCTTATAATGAGTTCATGTATGTACTCCAGTGAATTTTCTGTTTTTAAAAGATAAATGCAGGCTAGATTTAAAGAAACAAATGTTATTTTTCTGCTTACATAGGTTTTCTTTGCACCATGTTACATGGATAGTTCTATTCCATTAGCTTTCATTTCTTCATGGCATATCGATGAGACCTTCCCATTAGTATCCCCTGCTCAGTGTTTTATATAAAGAAGTTTTGTATTTTCTGCTGCTGTTATGCCACTAACTAGTGGTTAAACTACAAACTGAAATATTCTTGCTGGATCCTGCAAGTTAGTATCAAAAAGCCTTAATGTTTTCAGTCTGTAGGTGCTACCTGATGTCAGCACTCTATAGTCAATGCTCTTGAACACTAAATATTTTATACAGAACCAAAGTGATTATGTGATCCATTTCCTTATGATGTCAGCAGTCTCACTATTAACTGCAGAAAAGGCTGCTGGAAGGGTCTTTATGTAACACAGAAACTGTGAGGTCACTGTCAATGTACCGTATACTTTCATGCCATGACCGCGATGAAGGTCGGGTAAATTGCGGCAGAGCAATATGCTGCATTACCAATTTGAGGAGGTGAGACCAAGACACAGTTGACCTAAGCAACCAAACATCAGGCCTCTGTGGGGTATTAGTACAAAGAAAAGAAAACAATGATGGAATCAAGCATCTTCGTTATCTTGGCAATCTTCTGTATTTCTGAAGCAGTGTTCTGCTTCCCTAAACACTGAAGGAGTCAAACAAGACTATTTCTGTAGTCACAGCTTCTTTAGTCAAAAGGAATTCACCTGAAAAGCTTCCTCACATGGTTTTTTCTTAGGGCCAGCTTACCACATCCTATTGCTGGGTTGTTTTGGGTTTTTTTTCCTGATCCTTTAAATTCTCACATTAATACTGCAGTCACAACCACCCAAATACAGTTATGCATATTTTTTCTTGAGTCTCTAAGTCTTGTACAGCACATTTGCATTGTCAAAGCTTAGCTCTCTATCATTGTCCCGAGTCCTCATTTCTTGATTATCATTAGTGCACTTGCATTATGTTGTTACAACACAGTGCTGTCATTGCTTCAGATCTGTTGAAGAGGTGGGAAAAAAGGAAAACTTTTTTTTTTTAAATTATCTTATGGCCACTATATTGGGTCTCAGCTCAGACACTATATATTGTGCCCCTTGAGCAATGTGGGTTCAGGCCATTCTCCCCTGCATGGCTGATGGGCCAGGGATAGCCTCCTGAGGCCTGTGCCCTCAGCAGTGCAAAGCTGCAGAGTTGGAGGTCCCTCTAGGCTACACAGATGAGCCTCATTTAGATCCTGTGGAGTGGTAGAACTCCTGCCATTTTGGTGACCTGCAACCAGAGGGCAGCCATTGCCTCAATATTAATCCAAGTCCATTTTGGTGGGATTTAACCCTTCATTTCTTGCAGCTTTAGAGGCTCCTGTGTCCATGGCCCTATTACTATTTTGTCAGTCATTAAGATGATCTTTGTTTCCTAAATGAGAGCAGAAGACTTTTGATTCTCTCCTTCCATCTGTGCACATAAGAGGACACAAAAGAGGCATGATTCTCCTCCTCCACAAAATCATTCTCTACAGAGAATCACTCTTCAGTCATTTCCCCACTCTTAATACAGCACTTGCCTTTAGACAGTTCGGCACCTGATCCCCAGCAGTACAGGATGCAATTTCATATTCCACACAGCTCTCTTCCGCTCTGCATGCACATACGTAGCATACACACACAGCTCACTGATGTTTTCACATCAGGAGTCTTCTCTCCTTTCAGCAGTAATGAGTCCAGCCAAATTCCCCGATACAAATAACACAAGGTACTCCTTTCCCCTTCACGAATTTCACCTAGTGTGTTGTTGCTTTGAACTTGAATAAACCAGTAGGAAAAACAGAGCCCTACACCACCATACTTAAAACAGGCGTGTCCTTTTGCACCTAAAGCAACCGAACTTTATTAGGAAGCTGTCAGATATAGACAGACAGATTCAGGAGATTACAGCCGCATAGGTCAGCGGGAGAGAGCAGCAGCAATAAAGAAGACAGATGATCCGCGGTACTCCCGATTGTTGCAACTGTGGCACAAGTGCTTCTACTGTATCCGGAGAGAGTAATGTCTTTGTCCTGGAGGTATTGACTGAATGTGGAGTTACACCACCCTAGACAATGCACTGTGGGGCATAAGTGGGGACAAACGTGCTCCCTAAAGTCTCTCTAACATACAGTGCTTCCTTATCCTTTGTGGTGCAGCAAGAATCTTTTTGCTGCTATAACCCTACATGTAAAAAAAAGTGTTATAGCCAACATTATGCAGTCACTTACTGCTAAGATTGACCTCTTTCATGCTCAGTTAGAACATTTTTGCTATCCCAAGAGTTCTGAGACACACACACTGAAATCAAAGACTATTGCAGGAAACTTTGCCTTTAATAATGATCTTCCTTCCTTTTTTCTGCTCTCCTAACATGAGAGAAGTGACATTTTTCCTTAATAAGAAGGATTGGAAGGGCTGAACCAAACCAGTCCCCAGCACCATAGCATGCTGCTGCTGCTGCTGTTTCAGTGGAAGCTTTGTCTCATTGACAGCTGCTGTCACTAGCATCAATAATTTAAAGTCACAGACACTGTGAAGTTGTAAATAATTTAAAAAATATAATTCATGTCCGTTGTTATTGCTGCAGCTCAGTCAGGATTCAAACTTTTTTATACTTGTATTTATACTAAGGAGCATACACAGTAGCCAGCCTGCAGCAGCTCCTTCAAAACAGCTCTTATTATTTTTATTGAGTTAACATTTCAATATTATGTTCTTGAGAGCTCTGGCATACTGTAGCACATTGGAACAGCAGATTCTGAAATTCTTTCTGTTAAAAGGTTCCCTAGAAGAATGGGAGCATCATTAAGTCATAGAAAACCCTTAAATAAATAATAATTTGACAAAAAAACAGATTTCTCGCTGCTTGCCAGAGTGTTATACAAAAATATATTGAGTCAAAGTATGATTGAGATGTCCTGCACCTAAAAATTGTTCCTCTAAGAAACATTACAACAAACCAAAACTAAAAAAAAAAAAAAAAAAAAAAAAAAAAAAGAAACTCTTATTCTAAAGTTACCTGGGACTTAAAAGAGCTCTACAGGATTTTCTCCCTCTTCATAGATTAAAAAATAATGCTGGTTGCAAAGAAACCTTGTAAAGTTTTCCATAAGGAAAACTTTCTGATGAGGACCCTTTCCAATAACTTCAGGTTTCTTTCCTGATATGAAGCATTCACAAATCAGATGCTAATTAGTTATCGGAGTTTAAAAGCTATGGGTCTAGGTAAGTCTCCCAAGTGACAGGTGCCTCTGAGCCACAGACATTCCAGTATTATTGAGATATATTGAGGGACTACTTCTTGTTTTGTAAAAGGAAACATCAAGAATCAGTGCAGCTGTTGCTCATGAGAATATTCCTGTCACCAATGTAATTTACATGCATTCATATTTTTTGCGTATATGGGTAAGGTTGCTTTACTGAGTAAGGCTGTTGAACTCAGTTACTGATGGGTTGTTTTTTCTGATGAAGAGCATGGAAGTCTTCTGATATGGGCCTCTTATAGGGCTCAGGAAAGGTTTTTCTTGTTTACTTTTTTTTGTTTATTGTTTTCATTTTCCTTTGATAAAAGGAAGAAAAAGTTGTGAATTTTTCTAAATGTTGATGCTGTTGCTTTAATAGGCTATCGGGGGTGGGGGGAAAGGGGGGAACTTTGTCTTTGGCAGGAAGTCTTTGTTGCCTCTCTTTTCAGTTGCAACAGTAAGTTTCAGAGCCTGCAAAAGAAAAAGTGGCTTGTGTGCTGACTAAATTTAAAAAAGGTAAACTAAAATAGCTGCATGGGGACAAGAAATCCCTAGATACAGAAAGGAAGAAAAAAAAAAAAATCTAGGTTTCTAAAGATTTAGTCTTTATTTTCTATAAACTTTTTCCAAACTCTCTTCATTCCACTTGTTTTCCCAGCCACCTATGTAGAAAGCTTTCCCTTTTCACCAGTAACACCTCAATCCTAAAGAAGGTTTGCCGTAGAGGCTACCTAGTGGGATCAGATTAGATGATGGGGGATGGTTTTATTCATCTCGATATAATTTATTGGGTTTGTTAATTTTTTTTTAAACAATCCGTGTTCTTGGATGCTTTTACTGCAATTTAATCCATTGCATGGCCTACTCTAACTAGGCTGTTGTAACTCATGCAGAATTCAGCTATATTTTTAAGTACAGAAACATCCAATAACATTCACATGATCCAAACTTCCAGCTTATTTTTTTATGCGTTTAGACTTCCCTGAAGTAACTGGAAATCTTCCTAGTTATTTCATTGTATGGGATGAGGTTTTTTTGTTTGGTTTATGTGAGCAAACGCAGGTTTATCTCTGAGCTAATAGTCTTGACCGCTTTTAGAGTTAATGGAGGAAAAAGGACACTTCTAGGCAACAATTAGCTGTGTCAAAAATTCTGCCTTTAAATTGTCTATTTCTACCCAATAGCTATAAGGGAAGCCAATTAGTCAGATGTGTAAATATCTGTACAGAGGAAACATAAAGTTCTGTGAAGTGAGTCATACTGTGTCCCTGTCATTCTGAAAGACGCAGCGATCTTCCAAGGGACAGACCAAAAAACATGCTTTACATGCAGCCTTCAAACATAGACAGAGCACAGTACGATTTCTAGTGTCACTCACACTTCTAGTTTAGCTGGAGTGACACTTTGCGTAACAAAGTCAAACACACTTCTACAGCAGATGGACAGGCAGGACCCCTTCATTCAGCCAGTACTAGTCTGATTAGTATGAAAAATAAAGCTCTCTACAAATCTCAGACTTCTGTATATCAGAATAATTAGACAACTTTGTGGGTACAGCCAGAACTGACCCCAGATCTTTAAAACTTATGCTAGTATGCTTTCCATTGGGAACTGCGGGTAGTGTCCTCATGTCTTGCCCTTTTAGAATTAAAAGAGCTGATTCTGAGCACCTCTTACTCCCTTTGTCTTGAACAGCAATTCAAGCATGGCGCCAGTTGCAAGATACAAAATAAGTTTCAGGCACCACTTTCTTATCAGACTACCCACCAGCAGGCTGAAATAAGAGACCACAAGGCAATACTCCCCCCAGCTTCTTCTAATAGCACATAATGTCTGGCAGACATACGCTAGTATCTGAGAGTGGGGTGTCTTAGAAAACGGACAAAACTATCGTCATCTAGCACATGTCACTCTGTGTGTAACAGCTGACTAAGAGTTAACAGTCTGGAGTAAATGCAGGGTGGAGTGTTTCACTGTGTAATGTGATCAGCAATGAGATTGTTATAGAGCATGAACTTCAAAGCTTCATTTAGAAGCTTATTAAATATTTGGATCAGAACAGAAATATCCAGGTATTGAAAATGGATTTGAAAAGCTACTGGAAACACCCATTAGTGCTCCCAAATGCAGCCTGTAGCTCCTTATAGCTATGGAAATCCTAAATCCTTTATTCCAGGTAGTAGGGGTAAATAATAATGTTGAGCTGAAGAAGCCATACAGCTCCAAGAACAACTGAGTGTGATCTCCAGTTGCATCCTAAAATTCTTGCACAAGATTGTATCATTATCTGGAAATACATGACTAAATTAATACATAGATCCACATGTCACAGAAATGTCAAGGTCTAGGGTCCTCAATATATATTTGATGAGTCATTCTTATTCAGAATCACTAAAGCCTGGTTTCATGCTGCAATAATTAGAAATCCTTAGGTTAGATCTTTCTATAAATGAACATCTACAACAATAAGCATGGAAACCTTTTCCTGAGTTATCTAGTAAACTGGAAGAGGGGTTCATGGTTCTAACCAAGGATTCTATTTTTACCACCTTGGGTCCTACATCATAAATCAGATATTTTTCGAATGACATCAAAGAATTTCTCCTCACCTTTGAGAAGAAAAGAAGGCTCAAGACAGAAAGTTACCAATCCTAATTAATCAGATGGCTAAATCATCTTTAAATTGTAATCCTTCTTGCACTGCACATTTATGTAGAGGATATAGAATTTTCTTTTTCTAGTCCCATTTTTCAGGTAGTTATTAAAGGGAAAGCTTTAAACTGACGTTCCCAAAACTGTTCCTAAATGTTCAGTCTTTTACATGTTTTACAGATGTCCAAGGCTCCAACACCTCTGTCCTTGAACTGGAATTCCCACTGAAACTTCCACTGGAGAAAATTATGCTCTTTCTACAAACTGTAGTAGCTGAGCACTGGCCAAGCAGAATAGCTGTTGTACTCTGTTTACAAAGTTGTTTGCATAGCGATGTTAGATTAAATAACATTTATGTAAGCAGTCTATTAACGTTATCAGATCCTACTATATCTTATTGTTAACGTGAAACTGGCCTAGTTGTACCCCATGTGACTTTGTATATTTACCTGGGATGTCATGGTAGGAGTTCATTGTTAGCTTCCACTGCAGCTGGAGAGAACTTGACAGCTTGGGTAGACCAGTGTTCTCCTGGCGATGCTTGAACATCCCATCGATTATACAGTGTGACAAGGTTTTTAATTTAGGTGTTCAGGAAAGGGCTTGAAGTTAGCCTGGGTAAATTTAAGCTTTGGTGTCCTTAACTGCGTAGTAGACAACAAAGTATGAGAATTGGTACTTGGTACTACTAGGTTCCTTAGATGTTTCCCTAGTATTCACTGCAGCTTCATCCTGTGGTCTACATTTACAGCCCATCACTCTACTCCCTCAGTGGCAGAGGAACGTGTTGCTCTTTCAACCTTTTCCATCACTTCTCTGAGTCTTATCTGAGTTAGAGTGATGTTAACAAGAAGCAAGAATGAGAGGGAGAACAGACAAAGAGTGGGATCAAGACAGGCAAGTTCAGATTTGGAGGCCTCAGGATAAGACTTTTGGGAGAAATGTTTGTTAGCTGAGAAACCTGAGAATTTCACCTTTGGAGGTAGAGAATGTGCAATGAAATCCTTTATATTATATGCTTGTCTATACACTAGAGTAGTTTCTACACTTCCAAAGCTTCAGTAACAGTGCTTACTTACCAAGAGCACTGCTTTTCAAAAAGTTATTTCATGTAAGTAGACTAATATTCATCTATTTCATCCATATTCTGACTATGACACCTACAGGCCAGAGAAGACCTGTGCAAAAGAGTGAAGATTATTTTTAGGAGAAAAAAAAATTTCTTGCCCACTCCATCACAAGAAAAGATATTTATGATACGCCATATATGACTCATGTTACTGAGCTAACAACAGTACTGAATTCACATGCTTTTTTTTCTTTTAATTGAAAGCGGAGCAAACAACTGCTTTCCTAAATCTCTCCAAGGATATCTTTAACAGCGTAGCTGTAGATTAGTGAGAAAGAACTTTACAAAAGGATTGTGTAATTCCTGAAAAGTCTATTCACTCTGAATAGCTACATTGTTCCATATAAGAACGCACAGATATTAAAATATAGTGCTTTTCACCAATGGCTATTGAAAAATTACTGCCTGAAGAGAATTGTGACAGTTTTTATCTTCCTCAAATTGAAAGAGGTCAGGAAAAAAGGAGTGCTTGCAACAGGGCAAGGGATGCTGTAATTTCTGTTTGTCACTGGGTCCCACGAAAACAATGAATTTGAGTAGCCTTGGGCTGGTGAGACATAGTGACCAACCCAGCTGTGATTACAGCTTCTGTAGTGACTCTACGAAATGAAAACTTGTTCAGGAGAACTTGAACACATGGGGAGGAAGGAAAGGTGTCAATACAGAATCGAGAAATAGAAAAGGCATGGCAAAATTTTTATCTGCTGAAGGCCAGATACATCTTTCCAGAAATGTCACCAGTCTTCTTTTCCTGTGAGCTCCTTAAACATGTCACATTACTGGGGTGTACTTTGATAATACAGTACATGTAAAAGCTAGAATAGAAAAGATCGAATTAATACCAACCCCTATCTGCTTTTCAGCTCTTAATAATGTACAGTATAGACATACAGAATCACAGAATCATCTAGGTTGGAAAAGACCTTGAAGATCCTCCAGTCCAACCATTAACCTCACACTGACCGTTCTCAACTCCACCAGATCCCTCAGCGCTGGGTCAACCCGACTCTGAAACCCCTCCAGGGATGGGGACTACCCCCCTGCCCTGGGCAGCCCATTCCAATGCCCAACAACCCCTTCTGGAAAGAAATATACCACAGTCTTAATCAGCCATCAGAGCTGCTGTCCATAGTTCAGATACACCAACACTTTTGCTCTTCTTGCGTGTGGCAAAATATCTGGTGTCTGTTTTCGGGGTTTCCAAATCTTCCAATCTTTGCTTGCTTTGCCCCCCGTTTCTTCCTTTCATAGAATGGTTTCTGATTCTTCCTAGGTACCCCTGAGTACTTCCCAAAGGGAAGAACCATATCCTGGGTGAGAAAATAGGAAGTTTACATTAACCTACTCTGTGAAAGAAGTGGAGAGTCCAGACAAAGCTCTATTTATTTTAGTGAAAGACTTCTAACCATGATTGCCATTAATATTGCCATTACCAACATTCTTGAATATCTTTCACTACCAACTCCATCTACCATCTCCTATGGTCACTCTGCATTTAATTCAGTTTACCAGAAAACAGTTTTCCTCCCATAGTCTATACCAAGCAATTGGTACCACTACCTCCTATTCTTCAGTGTTAAAGTTTTAACGAAGTGCTGTGATGTAACTAATTCTTGTTTGCATTGTCTCTTTTTGGTTCCAAACTCAATTTATTTTAGTTTTCTTTCAGCATCATGTCTCAAGAGTTACTGATTCACAGTTGAAGAAAAATAATTCAGCTTCATAACAGAAATAGAAGGACTTCTGGAGTTAGTATTCTTGCCTCCTGGGTTTATCTAAGGCTATTCTTTGTTTTTATTTTCACTATATATATTTATGGATGTGTATTAGTTATAATTTCATTTGACTTTACATGAAGTGCATATCTAATTATTAGTTGAATTTTGCAAGATTAACAGACCCAGGAGTTTTTCATGCCAGTTTCTACATCTGTACATGGAAGGATTATCAGGGTATCTCATAGCAAGATGTCCTTTTGACGGAAATTTGTCAGAAGTTTTTCTGGTATCTACTGTGGGAAAAATCTTCCTTGAAGATGTGTGACCTAACTCCTGTTCATAAAGCTTCAGCTGTTAAAGACTGAAAAGACTATTCCATTATCTGAAATGATGAAGGATTTCTCATGGGTTCCAAAATCTTTGTGTGCCTTTCCTATTCCAGGAGGGGATAAGGGGGTGCAAGATCAATATTGCCCAGACAAACATTACCATAGATGTCAGTGTCCCTCCCTGGAAATCAGGGGCCAAGGTTTCTTTCTCATACAAGAAGCCAACTTGTAACATTGATCTCTGCAACACTCAACAGTGAGGACTGAACCTCAGCCCAGTGGATCTAACCCAAACCAGTCTACTATTCTGAGGAGGAGGGATTCAAAGGGTTAGGCAGACATTGCTTCTTATACTGCTCCTGTATTACACTTATAATACAATGTTAGGCACTCTGGGTTCTCTGCATAAATGTCTCAAGCAATGAGATTTTAATGGCTTGTTTAGAAGAAAGGAAGTCTTGCTACTAAAAAAGTTCTTTAGAAAGTGACTGACTTTTTTCCTAACTCTAAATCCCCAAATTCAAGACTAGGAACACAGCAAGACACACATTTTGGTTGAAGATCTTATCCCTAGAAGCAAAATCCAGATCAGTTCAGGCTTTTCTCAAACTATTATTTGTAACATAATCTGCTTTCTTTACCCTTAGCAATCACTTGTCTTCTGTGATGTTTAATATTGCTCAATTTCTTCTTTCACTTATAGAGCATCTTCATCATACAGACACTCAAATCTGAGATTAAAAAAAAAATTTCCTAAGAAATACTATGACAAATAAAGACCATCTGGTAGGCATAAACATAAATGAGATGCAAACCAAAAATCTCAATAAACACTGAATCACCATCAATCTAGTATACATGCAAAGTCCCAAAACAACAGAATTATTTTGCAGTGAGTAATGTCTTGCCAGTTGGGTACTATGCACAGTCTGATTAATTTTCACAGTCTAATGAGTTCCCCCCACCAAAAAAAGCCAGTCCAAATTTATTTTGCAGTATCAGTCTTAAATTTCATTCATTCATTTACTCTAAAGTACATTTGTTGTGATTTTTATCTATGGCTCTGTACTGGGTAACATGTTTCATATACATACACAAATTCTCATTATTTTAGCTTCAGAATGTGTAAAGTTCCTTGCTTTCTGTTACAGAGGGGGAAAATGTATACAGCAGGAAGACAGCGACATGGTTAAGGTCAGGCCACTACTTCTGATCCAGCAAAGAAGGAGTAACACATCAATTACCCACAAAGATTTGACTGAAGGTTCTTTTTGTCACAGACGTAAAATGCATTTGACTGAAGGTTCTTTTTGTCACAGACGTAAAATGCTGATGAACAACCCACACCTTACAATTAAAAACTTTGAGGGTTAGCCTGTGCCATGCACTTGGCTGGGGCACACGGGTTGAAATCCTGCCTACGGAGTCAGTGAATTGTTGAATCAACGTCAGCAAAGCCAAAGTTTCACCCAAGGCCCACGCCTCGCTACCACACCCTGCTGCCCAAAAGCTGGGTATGAGAGCTACTGAAGGGATGACCCGGACTTCTTGCAAATCTAGCTGAAGGGAAAGACATAATATCCTGTTACATCCTGTGTACTCTCTTCTCAGGAGGAAGATTTAGAAGCTAGCAGCTAATCTGCAAAGAAAGGGTTTATTCTCACTTCAAGGAATCTTTCTTTTTTGCATTCCTGATAATAATCTCAAATAAATAATGATTTAGCCACTGCTCTCTTAATGCTAATGACTGCAAAGAAGAATTTCAAAATTGGGAGTTTAAACCAAAGAAAGTCCATGGAACTCCCCTTACGAGTGAATACAGAACGAACAGGGGAATGGATATAATTTCAGGAGCATTTCAGATTACAGATAATTTTAAATTATTTATTGATATTTAATGAATGAGTGATACATGCTGTTACATTATTTAGTAGCAGAGTGCTGTTTTGAAAGGCTTTAGATTCTGTAGATTTTTTTACACAGTACCTCTACTTTTTTTTTTTTTTTAAGGACTAAATACTTAGGAAATGTCCATTGAATGGAGTAGAAACTGAGCATCTATGACCTACCTCACTTTTTTTGATTGGGTTCAGCTACTTTGAAGCTACTGACTCCTAACCAGGTACCAACACGGAATCTAAGTCCACAGCAGAAGCTGAGACTGTCCTTCCACTTAGCCAGATGTAATGAAGTGTTAGGACCTTTTCTAAGTTCTCAGCTACAGAAGCAACCACAAACTTGATCCACCTTATGAATGACTCTGTTCTCGCCAGAAGTAAGTCCCCATGCCAGTATGCTGTATAGCATCGATGTGGCTGTGAAATCCCACTGGCAGATGGCCCTAACACCATACTTTTGACACATTTTGGAAATGTGGTGAGCTCTAAGTACAGAATAAATCAATAGTTTCTTAGTGGTTAACCTAGAGTTCATAATGATCTTACTCCACAATAGCATCCCTACCACAGCTGAGCTCTAAGGCTACGTGATCCCCACAGGTAAAAAGTAGCATCATACAAATGTCAGGGATAGCTCTAGAAGAGGATTGGTCCCATGAACAGGAGATAGCTACCAGAAAGCCAGGTTTTGGGGGATCTTTTTCCCACATAATCTGCACTATGCTAACAAGAGCATTAGGGTCACTGTGTATTCAGTATTAAAAAACCTCTTCTGTAGCACAGGACTCCCTAATATGTTACCACATCCTTCCCCCAACACCTTTCCCCAAGAAATTGCATTAACACGGAGGCTGTGCTCCATGTATTGTGCTCCCCTCTATCATCCTTATTCTCTACAGGTAATGGTTGGGTTTATTTCCCCAAGCAAGGCAAGATTTTACCAAATCTGCCTCCTTGCTCTCTTTATTTTGCAGCATGCCAGTTTTTCTACCCTAATTTCAAACACTTTTTGGGCTTCATTCTGGTGGAAGGACTGGTGGACACCAGTGACCCTTCACCATTCTGAGCAATGTATTTTTCCTTTCATCGTTGCCTCCATATTCGCACACTGCATGCTACTCATGCACACGCTCCCCAGTCTCTGATTAGAGCTGGTTGGGTCATTCTTACAAACCATGCATTACAGGAATTCTCATCCTTTAGTATTAAAATAAATTATTCATGTTCTTTACAAAATGAGCAGTTTTATTGCTGCTGATTAAATAATATGCCTAAAATACATTGTTTGCAATATTTTTTGCCCATCAATCATTTCATAAATTATTCAGAAATATTTGTATTACGCTATCTCTGGCAGTGGTTGTTTGGAGTCAGGGAGATAGATAAATATACTCTTAACATATTCTCCCTCAACAGAGACCTGGACTCGGAGATGGAGGAGGTGGTGTGGGTTGCTTGCTGTGGGAAATACCTAAAAGTTAAAAAAAAAAAAAAAAGAAAAGAAAATGTAGATAAAAGAAAAATACTAAGATTAGATGCTTGTGATTCTAACTACAGTGTGAGTTCTTTCTGTCCCCTTCCTTTCAGAGAAGGAAGGTGCTGCAGTTCAGTAATGAATTTGCTGTATACTGACTCCAGACTGAATCTCCAGGAGAGGGAGACAATGAATAGACCAGTAGGAAGGATTGAACGCTGATGTCAATTAAACTGAAACCATGAAATAAATGGGAGGTTTCGGTGGTTGTTCTTCATAGCCACTTCAGCTTGGTATGCAAGGGAATGCTTCCGTTTTATTGCGATAGTAAATTTCAGAGCACAGAGAGAGAGAGAATATTGGCATTTCAATCAGGGCGGCTTCACACACACGTGCGCAGCCCACTCAACTCTGTGTTGAAAGCTTTATGAAAGAAAGCCTGTAGGATATCCAAGAGATTACTTACAAGATTCTAAGGGATGGATTTTTACGAAATCCTTATAACACAGCCTGGTGCCCTTGTTGGAAGTGAATTTGAAATATGCCCCCAAGCTTCTCAGAGTCTGCAGACAATGCTCATAGGTATCAGGGTATACATGCATACCTACATTTATTACAACAAACAGACATCTGCTTGTTTCAAACACAAAGATAAGGTGTCAATCTTTGAGATTTTAAAAAATCAATGGTGTTTGTAGGGGCTACTATTAATTTTCATTACCTTATCAGTCATTCAGGAAACAAGGTTTGTCTGTGTTGCTTTAGCTTCTGAAAAGAGAAAAGAGCCATGGCACAGGAACATGGGGGTAGGAGTGACAGACAAAACAAGGTTTTACATTTTCAGGTAATCACAGACTACACTATCTTATGCCTTAACGTATTCTGAGAATTTTCTTGAGAAGCTAATATTGCATGAGGATAAAATGTAGCCCTCAGCACATTAGTAAAACATTTATACATTACTTTCTTCCTTGCTACAAAAAAAGGGACCTATTCCACATGTGCTAAGATGATTCTCAGAGGACCTGTAGATTTTCCTTGGCCAAATTATTAACTCACAGTCTCTAATAGAAATGCCTTTGCAAAATACTGAGATAAAGGATGCTCCTCAATAGAATATGATAGTTCACAAAAAGAAAAAAAAATTAATTAGTTACATTATTCAGAAAAAGACTCTAAAATGTGATTATTCTATAAGGTTCTGGGAACAGAACTGACAGTTAATTTCAGTTTATACCATGTTTATAAATAACAGGAATAGACCTTGATACTAATATTTCACAGAAGGGTGATACTCTAAAACCTGACAATATGCAATATGATCAGTTTGCAATTGCTACATAATTAAAATTATAACACAGTTCCATTTTGAGATGTATTTTTCACCTCAGTTGAACTATCCAAACAAAGCTATTGCAGAGAGATAGGTTTCCCAGAGGAACTGATATCTGTGTGGGAGTTAGATGGAATCTGGGTTTAGGAAGAAATAAAATTAAGTAGCCCGTTTCTATAGAGAGCTTTTTGCCATCTCTGTGCACAAATTGCCTCAAATCAGCTTCCCTTACATTTCATCTTCTATAACTTAGAGTGCCTGTCACATTGCCATGGAATTTGATTCCCAGCCTTCAGGTGGTGCTGAATTCATTCTGATTTTGCTATGTAATTGCTGCATTACTTGTAAAATTGTTTAGTCATAATTAGTTAGCTGATACATTGAGTCAGTGGCAAAACACAATATATAGTTTTGCTGAAGGTGCGACCTCATTTATTTCACAAAATGGAAGGACAGTTTGTAGGTCTTTTTTCCTAGTTCTTTGAAGAATTTTGAAGCTCTTTATTGCTATTTAAAATATGAGCCAAGCCTGCTATCTCACTGAGCCACTCACTGCAGCTTTTGGACAAGCAAAAAAAGGTGTCTTCAGACTTGGAATGTATCATATAATTAATCTAAAATCAGGGCCTGATCCTGGGGCCTGAGCTTGTAACATGACCACTGCTGTTTCAGTTTTCTTAAAGAGCTAGCAAGTCTTCTGCTGCTGAAAATTTGATGAGGAAGTTCACCTCCTCTGTGATCCTGCACGCTGAGAACTGCCTTACCCTGAGTGCAAACCCACAGAAATCAATAACTACCTGAATAACAATGTGCTTCTCAGCATAAGTCAGGGTGACAGATACTGACCACAGTAATTCAATTAAAAAAACGTTCCCACTGTTACTTGTTTAGATGATGGTTTATTGTTGGGTCAGATGAATTGCATTTGTTTGTTCCTGAGCAAAATACATGGCAAAGTATAGGCAGGTGACTACCTGTAAACGTATATAGTTAAGTCCTGTGAAATAAATTTGGAGTAACTATGAGTAACCATGCTCAGTCTTTTCCAGACTAGTGAGTAATATTCAAGTCATGCCACATGCAATGGTTCGTCTTGTTTAAATGTCAAATTCCCCGTTCTGCTAGCTGCATGGCTCCTGCAGCTGCTATCGAAGATAACACCTTCCACTGACACCGATGATAATTGTGAAAGATGAGCATATCTGTACTTGCAGGTCTGAGAAAGTAACCAGGGAAAGTGGTAAGATCCCATTCAAGGGAAGGCAAGAGAATAAAACTCCTGAGCATTAGCTACACGCCATTACCTCCAGGTGGCTGAGCATAACTCGGAGCCAGAGCAGTAAGCAAAGCGGTACTTGCTCTTCCAGCTTTGATTAAGAGGATAGGACTAAGGGTGGGAGAAAGAGGAGCTAGGAGCAAGGAAAGTCACTGCCCAACTGCCCTGCCAGGGGCGGTGCAGTAACATTAACACCCCACCTGGTTGCAGCAGCAGTCGTAAGGTAAAAAGGGGCAAAAGGGGCATAAACATTTTGCCATGCCAAGCAATATGCTGTCCTGGGCAATGACTTTGTCTCACCTAGCAGGGCCCTCCTCAGAGAGCTCTGGTAGTGGTTTACGGGTGACAATGGCTCTGCAGGGGGTTGTAGCTCCCTGTGGGAGGGAGCCAGCCCCAGTGTATGGCTGGGTCCCGAGAGAGAGGCGATGCCAGCTCACTTTCTTCCGCAGCCAAGGATATGAATTGCCCAGCAGCCTTTGTGCTAGCACAGCCAAACAACCAATTATATGCTGCAGATATGGCATACATGCTGTACTGGAATTGTTCACAATCCACATGCAATTCAAAAGCCACCATTTAACCACCCTTGTCATAACCTCAACCTTTCAAAAACTCTGCATTGTCACTGAAACAATTGTTTTCTCATGGTTTCAGGTGCCAAAGAAATCAGTGCACTCCACAAGTTTTATGCCTTCTAGCAGTTCTATTCACTTCAGACAATTGGATCAGCATTGTACAGCTGGTATTCCTGCAGTTTTTCATCATTTGCCTGAGTTTATACAAGGGATAAAACAGAGAGGGCAATTCGTCTCTTAGCTGAAGGAAAAGAACTGGTATTTCTCTCCTGTTGAAGCAACGCAAGTGTGATAAAAAGTCTGTGTGATTTGAAGATGCAATTCACTGGAGAAATTCGTAAGTAGAATACAGCGTTTTCCTTGCACCAGTTGCATTTACAGTAATTATTTGCATATTATGATCTACTATACAAACAAAAAAGGTATCTCTGCATCAAAAAATATAACCAATAAGGTAGAAAAACCTTATTGAAGGATATCTGAGTCACAGAGCTACAAGGTCCTGATTTATTGATCATACAAAACCAGTCAGACTCATCACTGATATTACAATTTCAGTAGACAAGTGATTCAGCTACACAACTCAAATGTAGAATTTATTACATTTTCTTGTCCTTATTGACATAACCTTTTTCTGTTCATGTGGAATTTCACACTGTAAAAAGCTCACTGTCAACAGATTGAAGACAATTAGGAATATTCCTTCCTTGCTTCTCTGTTGTATATTCTAAAAACGATAGTGTAGTCCTATATTACCCTCTGTTCTGTCAGCACTGATCTTGAGCTGGAATGTGTATATAGCTCATTTTGATCTCAGCCATGCCAGCTTTTTTGAGATGTTAGAATTGTTATTGAAGTTCCAGAATGAAAATATGAACTACATCTGGGGACAACAAATTTCACTCATTTGAGGAGCAAACCAAGGAAAATGACAGACAGAGGGGAACTGCGTTGGTGTTAATAAACTGTACCTGCTGCTCTGTTTAGTGCACAACAGTTCAGAGTACAGTTTTTCAGACTGCAAGCCTGGCTTCCCTGGGGATGTTCAAAACAAGCCTGGGGAAAGCAGGAGAGAAAAAAAAATGTTTCCTTTGCTTAACCACCTCCACTTATAATTCAGTACAAGCCAAACTGCTGGCAGTCCATGGAATATTCAGGGAAGGTTTATTTTTTTTGCCAGGATCTGAAATGGTAATGACAGTAGGAAAGTAGGAAAAAACTGCCCTGTTGTAACATTTAACTATCAAAGCTCTGTGCTTTGGTAGTACAGGGGAAGGAAGAGGCAGAAAACTATCCTCTCCCTTGAAAACACTTGTGTGAGAAGTAAAGGCAAAAAGGTTATTAAGATCCCTGTGGTGCTTTGAAGTGAATGTTAGACATTTACCCTTGATGTATTCATAAATTTCTAGCTCTTTTCCATAGTCTTCCATTTTCTTCTGACATTAAATGAGACATTTTGACCTAAAGTGTTGTGTAATATTATCATATGTTATTAAAGAAGAGAGAAGTGATTTCACAAAAGCAGGGAAGTGATTCCTATGTATTACTTACCTTCATCACAAGAGGGTGATAGGGCTTTACTAGTAAATTGCCTTAATATCCTGAATGAGAGATGTTATAGGAAAACACAGAAATGTATGTTTATTACTGTGCCCTGGTAATAATCATTGATCCTAGAGGTTTATTTTAACCCTCTTGTTTAATTTAGGGTCATTATAGTCTCCTGTGCTGTGAGCTGCAATATTTAAAACCTCATTAAGCCTATGACCTTGGAGTTAACCTGTTAGCTCACTGTTTCCTTCTCAGTGGCAGGCCTGGAAGCAAAGGATTTAAGCACTGGAGGTCACTGTATTATTATTGCAACACTCAGCCAGCAGTACACAACCCCACCATCCCTCACATGAAGGAAAAAGGCAGAGAGAGCCCAGATCTGGACAGAGATATAGGCTGCATGTGCGCATGAGTACGGCGCTCTTGTTGTTGTAGGCAGTCGTACAAATGCCCTGTTATTCACCATATTCGAGGAAAACAACTGAGAATCTGACCAGGCAGTAGAGCCACGTACCTGAAAAAGACTACTGACCTGACCATGCATTTTGGGAGGGACTTACGGTTTACGGCTCTTCAGAAACTTTGTGCAATGTTTGGTGACAATGCATATACCATCTTTATTAAATATTGATGGTTTTCATTCTCCTCCCATTTTAATAGCTTACTATTTTCCATTATGTTTTTGTCTTGTTTATTACAGAGAGCAAGTGAACAGTGATGTAAGTGTTCTTGAAATTCATCCAAATACCATTTAAGAGCTGTGATTTCTTAAAAGGATTATATTACTCCCAAAATTAGAGCCAAGGAAACATGGCTCTGTCAGTCCATAACAATAAGCATTGTATGTCTGGAGAATAACTTACAGAGTAAATAGTCCTCTGCGCTGAGCCCTTCACAAGCCTTAGCTCAACTCTGCCAGAGACAGCAGTACACAGCAACAGAAATTGCCCTAGTGAGTATGTGACCATCCTGCCCCACAGAGTAGCCCATACACAGCACAACTCCTGGCTTTGGTAGTCAACCACCCTTCAAAAAAGCTTGAAATCTGGAGGCGTCTGTGCATTATGACAAAATACATTGACAAGTTTGGGTTTGAGGCACTGATGACTGAAAGACAAGAGCATTTAATAATGATCTGAATGGGAGCAATGATTTATCTGAAGCATTATGTATAGTAATAAACATGTAAAGGAGCAGCCCATGCCACTACGTTTATATATTTTACTTTTGGTGATCACTCGTGGCTGATTGCTTAATGGCAAACCTTAACGCTGAGATGAAGCTGACAGAAATCCTTTGTAATGATCTCCCACAACCCCTTGGTAGTCCTAAACTCTGCATGACCGTGTACTGGCCCCTCTGGAACCTCTCACAGTATTTCTGGTGTGCCAAGCATGTTCACGGCTCAGACGTACCTTTGGTATAACGGATACTATAAGACTAAAATTAGCCAGTTTTTAATCTTAGATATGGCAATGACAAACTTTACAATGGGTCACAAATCAGCTGCTTCGTTTTTCACATTTTCAGGTAACTTTTCTTTATTCTGCAAAAATGCCAGAACCACTTTGTGGCCTGAGAAATATTGTTCTTGTGTTTTGATCCTTTGGCATGCGTCATTACAAAGTGTCACCATAATACGCAGACACTGCTTTATTTAGAACACACATAGGTGTGGAAAACATCCACACCCTGAGGCACTACACCTCACCCTCAAGCCCTGCCAGCAGCCCTGTCAAGGCCATATAATCAACTTGTCATCAAGTTGCAACTGTACTTCATAACCTTACAATGCTGCTCTACATATACAACATGATTCACCAAATTATCCACCCACAACTACTAAGAAAAAGGGGTGGGAATATGAGCTTTCTTCATTGTTTCTCATGGTTATAAGGACTTACCTTAAACAAAGATCTGTGTGGAATGATCAACGTTGGTAAATGTAAGACATTTAAACTGAGATAATGTGAATTTGGGAAAATCGCAGTGACCTGTGTATCTTTTCCAGAAGAGCAAGAGGCTGAGGGGACAGACTGCAAGATGATAAACAAAGGGTTAACCCAGGTTTAGTAGTGCCATTATGACTGGTCATGAGGGGTCATGAGTTTCTGTTGCTAGAAGGCTTTTCTGTGACTGTGCATTTGTGCATGCAGGCTACATTCAGCATTGTTGCCTGTTTTTAAAAAATGGCAGAGCTAGCTAAAAAAGCCTCTACCAAACAGGAGGTGGAAGTCATAGAACTGGGCTAGGAAATCAGGCATCGTAGATGTGTATAGTAACACTAAGGAACAGATATGCACTGTTCTGGCCATCCAGAGGCACCAGTGTTATTTCATTCCCTGACACACCAGTTTCTAGACAGATTTGGGTTACTTGGTCAGTCATACCTCAGCATGCAACCAGCAGCAAGCATCCAAGAAGGGCCACGAGCAGGAGGACAGGCTGTGTTGCAAAATCAAAGGGACAAGGGGCATGAGAGTGCTGTGGCTGTGTGAGTCACAGCACGCAATCTTTCATCTCTCAGTACCTGCAGTGTGAGGACAGGCTCTGCTGTCATCCGGGGTGGTGTCCCTAGCCTTGCTGTAATCAATCTCACCAGCCATCCGTGGGACAGGAGCTGGGATACCTGGCGGTCGCTGTGAGGTCACTGTGGTACCGTGGCCAGCCTGGTAAATGGGGAATCAGTCTCTCCAAATAAGGAGCAAACGTGGTCCCTCTCAGGGACCCACAGAAGCGCTTGGTACATGAGAGCACTTACTGTAATGGGAGTTGGCAATTTGGAGAAACATACAA
Organism: Strix uralensis; assembly: GCF_047716275.1. Taxonomy (NCBI): domain Eukaryota; kingdom Metazoa; phylum Chordata; class Aves; order Strigiformes; family Strigidae; genus Strix; species Strix uralensis. The sequence continues at coordinate 12,025,208 of NC_133972.1, forward strand.
CTTGAAGGTTGATGTATAGTATGAGGATCAACCAACTTTAAACTTATGCTCATAAGTCAAATGCTGCATGCACCAAGGAAAACACATTATTCTGTCGTATTTATGCTGAAACGAAGAAATTCACTCAACAGTCAGAAACCAATATAACTGTTAAGCAGGTATTCTTTCTTGGCAGCGCTGGGGTCGCCCTGGGGATTCTCCACCATAAGGGCTCCCAAGAATTAGTATGGGACATCAGTTTACATACACACAAATCATACATATTCATTAGATTTCCTGGATAGGGGTGTCTTATGATAATGACTTCCCGGAATTCATTTACGTAGTCCGAGCACGCATAGTGAAAATAGGGTGAGGGTCTTTGGTGGTCGAGGGAAGAAGTATTCAACTTCACAGGGTTCACTAGTTGACCTTTCCAGAGCATGCTGCTGTGAAGTCCAGGTGTCTTCTTCCCAAATCAGCGAGATCATCCTCCCTAGATTGTATCTCTGTGTCCTTTTGTTCAAATTCCCCTTATCTTAATTTACCCAAGTGCCCACTGAAGGCTGCTATCAGTGAGTTATATAGGAAGCATTTTACTTTTGTCTAGACAGACAAAGAGACCGAGGGAAAACAGTTGAGGAGGCCTTGGGAAACAAACACAAGCAAAACTTTCATGTATCACAGTTTAGCCTTAATCAGAAATTCATTGATTTGAGCCCTTTCAATGCCAAAAGGATGTTACTGTTTTCTGTAATAGAAGCAAGTGATGAAACACTTCACTCCTGCTAGCACCCTTCATATTAAAAAGGATTATTGTAATGCCTAAATCTTCTAGAGGACAGCTTAAGGGCAAGCCTGACACACAAGGACCTTGAGGACTCAGAAGACAAGGCAGATTTTTTTTTTAAATTCCACAATTTATAACTGAAAAGAGGATGAAAGCTCCGTGCCCCGGAGAACACGTTCCCCCCCGGGGTTCGCCTGAGGGCGCTGTGGACGGCCTCGGGCAGCCACACACCCCTCGCTCCGGAAAGCCGGGAGAGGGGTTCACAGTAACGGTTCCTTCCCCCTCCAGCGACTGGCACCCCTCGGCGGGCAGGAGGGTTCGGCCACCCCGTCCCGCCTCCTTGAGCACGTTGCGAGGCTGCGCCCACACTCAAGATGGCCGCCCGCCTCCAGTCTCTCAGGCGGACTTTGAAGCCACAGGGCTGCTGGTTAAGATGGCGGCTGTTTACCTGCGGCCTCGGCGGAGTTTGCCCTCGGCCAACATGGCTGACGCTCCCCTATTGCTTCCGACAGCAGTGAAGCCAGTTTGCCCTCAGTCAAGATGGCGGCGCCCAGCCAGCGGCGGAGCGTGGTGGCGCGGCGGTTGTGGTGAGAGGCCAGCGCTGGGCTGGTGGCGGGCTCTCAGCGAGTGGCCGAGAGAGGCGAAGCGAGGGTGCGCTTGCCGCCAGGTGGGGGAGAAGGGAGGCTCCCCGCAGCGCGGCCGCTTGTGGGGAGCTCGGGGCCTGCCGGGCTGAGCGGCCGGCCGGGACATGGCGGGTCGGGGCCTGGCCGGTGCCGCGGCGCGGGGCCTGTGGGCTCGGGCGAGGTTTGGGCAGCGTGTGGGAACAGTAGGTGCACCTCTGGCCCGCCGCAGGGAGGGAGCCTGCAGACTGCGAGACTCTCGCCAGCTGTGTCCCAGGAAAAGCAGCGTGACCGAGCGCGGGGTGGATCTTAGGGCCCTCCGGTCCCCGAGACCCGTGGGTGCTTCTGCAAGAAACAGCATTTGTGGGTTGTAAGAATTTCCACCGATGCGATGAATTAGCCGTGAGTGGCCTCTTAAGGTTTTCTTAAGTGAAAAAGATTAAATAATCCAATTATGTTTTCTTCCCTCTGCAGAAGAACTAGCTAATTCTTTATTCAAAAGATAAAGGAGTGTTTCTACTCAAGATTTATAAGATGGTTAAGTATTTAGCATAACCAGAAAACTGAAAATCAAAGGTGAAAGACCTTGCCAGTTATTAACTGCAGGCGGTTACCTATGTGTATGGAGTCTATAGGGGACTATTCATCAGCTGCTATCAGAAGCAAGTCATAAAGTTGTTTCTGCCAGCTGTTCCTATAGTAGCAATATTTAGAAATGCTAATTTGATGTGCATATGCGTGTCACTGCCGTAAGAAGGGAAGAAGCTGCTGCCTGAAGTTGTCCTCACAAATCTCAGAAGTTGCTTTATGAGTGATTAGCTGCCTGTCTTTTCTTGACAGATGCACCCCGATGGTAAACAGCATCAAGTTTCTATGTGGAAACAAATGTACAGGTTGAATAATCAGCTCCCTACATGACTTCATTTGGAACGCGCATTTTTTGCCTATACTTCTAATCTGATACTTTGCCAGAGGGACTTTTGAGAGTTTCATAGTATTTTTTTTACCACATAAACAGAGCTCATAATCATCACTACTGTTATGTCCTGGGTACAAGTTGCAGTCAGCCGATCCAGTGAGGATATATTTGATGAAGATGTAGATGAGATGTATCTACTACAGAAAGAATGGAACAGCACCATGAAAAAAAGATTGAAGGTATTTCTATAACAATGATTTAATAGTCTTTTTAACCATTTTAGATTTACTGATACATATCTTGATATACGTTTGGCTGATTTAAAGGGGAAACACTAGGAGAGGCTGCTTAAAAGTTATTGTGGCTTAGTGTCTTCTGAATGTCAGGAAAATGTAGCAGGGGTCTACAGAAGCTCTATCCTAGTAGTCATCAGAGCAAAGTATTGTTTTACCAAAAGACATCGGCTCCCTCTGTACAACCATGTGCATTTGTAGAAGGCAGTGCTAAATTCTGATGTGAACTATTTGCTTCATACTTGTAGGTATACCACTAGTAAATGTAGGGCAGCACAGCTAAACAGTGCTACTAAAGAAATATGAGATGTTTGGGGTTTTAAGTAGAGCTCTTCATCAGTTGGATTTAAGATGTGTGACTCCATGTGGAACCACAATTGGACATTGCGGTCTGGGTAGTTCTTTGGCTTATTTATTCTCCTAGTGAAAAATATGTTTTATGAAAGCTGGTTTCCACAGCCCTTGCCTCCCTGGAGATCTACAGGAAACAAAACAAGTACATAAACCTAGGTTACTTCAACAGATACATTATCATTCAGAGTGGGGCCAGTAGGGCTCGTCTGCTCACAGGAGAGCAGCATTTGGCTGAAGAACATGAATGGAAGCTGTTGTGTGTAGGCTGTTGATGAGGAAGGGTGCTACAACAGAGCTGTTGTATTATTCTCCAAGGAAAAGTTTCCTGCTTCTGAGTCCCTTGAAAAGACTGGTTTTCTTAAGGGGCTGTTTAGTGTTCTTACACAAATTCCTCTGGTATTTTATGAGTAGATACAGCAAAATCATAAAATGTTATTGAGGTTAGAGGTGTATGTTGGGCAAAATAAAGAAACATTCTTGTTCCTGGCTATCTAGCAGGGCCACCAGTTTTCTTCTCTTATGAGCAAATTAAAGTTTTCTCTCTTAGAACATGCAATTATTCTGTCATATGGTAATGTGATTAGAATATAAAGAAGTTAATTTGCATTAAAATCATTAGCTCTTTCTTACAGAAAGCAATCACAATGTTATGTGTATTTATATGTGATTCACTCCATCACCATCTTTTTTCTGGTGTAACTCTTTGAGTGAGATCTGGCAAACAGAGAAGCAAGGCTCAATAATTAATTTTGTGAAAACAGGTAGATGGATTACAGACAGGAGAGTACCTCTGCTAAAGGGGAGGCTTTGGAATCTATGTATTTTTAGATGTCTGGAAATCTATGTGTGTATTCTTTAAGAAATTTTTCATAAAGGAGTTGGTCATCATAGAAGTAAGCATGCTTTCCTGTAGATTTGTCTTATTTTTGATGTTTCTAAAAATACTTTCCTTATTTTCTGATCTTCTGGGGATCCTTTTGGAAAAGTACTGGGACTTACAGATCAGTAAATCATAATGCACTGCAAAAAACATGTTTTGCTTTGGCAGTGGGGGTGCAGCTGGGAGGGATGTTCAAACCTAGAAGCTGTAATTTAAGAGACTGATTACTTGCTTAAACTTTTTTTATTGTTATGAAATTGCCATAGGTCCAATTTTTCATCTTGTGAACAACCTGTTTCACTACTTTTATTATAGGAAGGCTATAGGGATGGAATTGAGGCTGGGAAAGAACTGGCACTCCAGGAGGGCTTTAATCAAGGTTACAGACACGGTGCTGAGCTGATGGTTACATGTGGCCAGTTCAGAGGAACCCTGAAGTAGGTTACAAACTCCTTAAGCTCATGTGCATGTGGGGGGGTGTGTATGGAGGGAGCATGCATGCAGTTTTTTGTTTGTTTAAATTTTTTTTTAAAGTGCATTGTAAAGCTGTCCAAAGTGAGCAACCTGAGAATTCTCAGGTCTTGAATACAGGGAACTGCCTACCTGGATGTAGAGTGATCATTCTTAAAAATCCCCCTTCGGTTGCTCTTCCAGAATTATCTGAATCTACATCTTTAAGCTTAATATTCAGTTTTACTGCTTGAATTTCTCAGAGAATGTGAATGAAACATATATACATTTATATAGTATAGATGTCTTGTCACATTGCTATCTCCCTTCAACCAGCCCGAGGTCTGTGTGGATACATGTAATTACGGGTTTTTTTGTCGTTCTTCACTTTTCAGTGCTCTCTTATCCTGGTGTCATTCTAATGGACGTGATTCTGCTTTAAGTAAGATAAATAATCTTCTTGATGTGGTTGGAAAGCATGAAGAAAATGTGCTTAAGTATCTGAACTCTACCGACCAACAGCCACATCTCGGATACATTTTAGATTCTGTTCAGGACATGGACCTTAATGACACAGCTCCAGCTGGGACAGTGTACAGTGAAGTTAAAGCTGGGAAACACGAAGATGTTGACAGCTCTGGTGGAAACGTTTATGGAAATAATGGTGAGATTGGTTCCTTGCAGTCTCAGTGCAGCAAGGCAAAACTCTGCACAGATCCTGAAAGGTCAACCCTTGCTTGGGTTAAAAAGCAGACCTTTTGGCTAGTAGAGCAACTGGGCTTATCACTGGATATACTCCATCACATCCAGCAATTGGAACATTAGTTTTTCAGTCTCATGGTATTTAAAATTATCTCAGCTGGATTTGATTCTCAGTTTGTGAACTATGTACAGGCTGATGCATCACTTTATTTTGGGGAAATCTGATTTTGATACTTTCCAGTAGAGGTAACTTCTGTAAATCTTCACCATGCTTTGGCTCCTGGCAAAAAAACCCCTTACTTTCGATCTTAAACTTAACTTTCACAGAAAGGGAAAATGACTTTTAAAGCTCTACAAAGGTTTACTAAACATGTTTCTGTTCTGTGTCAGAAGCTATCACTTCACCCTCACTTTCTCTTTGGGCAGCAGTTTGGAAATGGAGCAGGTCCCTTAAATAGCTCCTCTAAATAGGCCCCCTCTAATATTTAAAAATTAAAAGCCCAGTGCTATGGACAAGCTATTCTTGCAGAATAAGCTGCTGCTATGCTAACTCTATGCAAAATAGAACAGGATTTGCTGCTGATTTCTAGAGTGCTGTGACTCTCTCTAGTCACTATATAAAATACAGGAATTTTTCACCTTTTGTCAAATTCTTCCTCTTATCTTTTGTAACCACTATGCAGTGCACTTTCACAGTTAAAAACTCTTTTTTCCTTCTCATATAGTTCTCTTTATTTCCCTTCTGCTGAAAACACACCATTCCCTTCAAATGCAGAATTACTGACAATTCCATTGTTTTACTGTTAGACCATCTACTCTTACCTGTTAGACCACACTGAACGTGTTTCCAGTCTAATGAACTTTCTTGTGTTATTTATGTATGTATTTTGCCTGTCCCTCTAACCTGAACTGTTTCCCTCATTCCCATAGTGATTTTTCCAAACTCTTCAAGGAAGCCAGGCTTATTCACCTTCCCTTAGAAACACGTTGTCAGCCACATATGCATATTTCTGACAGCTTTGTATTTCTCTGCCAACATTCTATATTTGACTTCTTTTCCTGATGCTTGCCTTAACTGTAGCTGCAAATTACTCTGATCAGGAAGTCTTTTCTTTGTGAATGCCTCTCTATCTGTGTTTTACACTAATTAAACTGATTTACAGTAAGTTGGGAGTTTACTTATTTTAAGTTGCTTGTAACTTTCCTTGTGTCTGAGACAAAGCAGGTCTAGACAGAGACAAACTGAAATTTTGAACAGCCAACTTTAAAGGAAAAAAAAAAAAAGGTTAAATCACAACACAGTTTTACACTTTGGGCCCAGAAAAAAGCTACGGTAAAAGTTACTTGATTTTCAGAGACTGAGTTTACAATGTTGTTACTAAAGATTATTACCCTGGCACGGAGTTGGTAGACTGTAAGTTTGGCTGCTATTCAGTACCAGTTCTGATTAGGGGAAAACAGCACTGCAGTTAAGAATCTCTTCTTGAACCTGTTTCTGAAATAGCGGACAAATAGGGTGGTCTGCATTAATTAACTATAAAATTGTTCAAACAGCTTCCTTTTTCTCAGTTTATTTAACATAATGTTGACATGGATAGACATTACTTTTCTACAAGTGCATGTGTTATGTTATAGCCTGTATCACATATGTTAGACAGAAATTTCTTCCACACTGTGGTAGAATATGGTGCAGACAAAAATAAAGGTTACTAGAGCACTGTTAGACTTTCCAAATTTGGAAGTTTAAAAATGCAAATTCAAGAGTCTTCTTACGTATTTAATAGTGTGCAAAGAGGAAACTCCATTCACAAATTACTAAGTAGACAGTGAGCTTGCCAATTTGTCTCCAACTACTGCAAAAGCAATCTACGCCAGGGAAAATATATCTTTCTAGTTTGATTATCAAACAACAGATTGTGTGTTTTACTTATCTATCATAACAGCTTCCGTACTAGCTGTGGAATTACTTTCCTCCACTCTGCACAAAGTTTGTGCTTACTGTGGGGTTACTTTTTTCCATATTATCACCCAGAGTTTCCAGTTCGGCTGTGGAGAGAGATTCTTTTGGGCTGCCTATAATACTTGGCTTATCTGTCACTACCAAATCTTGCTGACCAGCCACAGAAGGACTTTCTTCAAGTCTATTAGAATCCATAATTTGCTCACGTGGTGCTTCAGGTTTTTCTTTTGTGTCCGCTTCTGTGTCTTGTGTTTCACTATCAGCTTTCACCTTGGCAGCATTCCTGAAAATAGCTCGCATGACAACGGGGACTGACATGCAGCTGAAGGAGGAAATGAAACATTAGTCAACTACTACAGACTTCATCCATTCTTCAATGTACTTATTTTTTTAAACAGTGTCTGACAGCGGAATGATACCTGTGATGAAACCAGCACTACCTCCTTGCATCTTTTTGCCTTGAACAACCTAACAGGCATTACATTGTAACTACGGTGTAACTACCTATGTGAAACCAGAAACATGGTGACACAATGAAATCAAGTGTTGGGTGTTTGAGCTTGGCCCGGCAAAGAAGCTTTGATAGAAGGAGTGGGAGGGTTTGGTCTTAAAAAAAAAAAAAAAAGTCACAAGGGTGCTTTTAATGAGAACCTAAACTAATAATATTGAAATATATTAATTCGTGCTTGAGTTTTTTATAATTATAACTTTCACATTTTGTATAAGACAGATACCATATCTTCTCTAAAACACTATCTAAAGGAGGTTTTTTTCCACTCTGACAATAGCATTACCTGGTTCTGGGAATAGTATCTAGTATCCTTGACTTATGACAGGGCAGGCTAATTAAACAGGTTCAGGATCCAGCTTGCATTGATCTTGCTGTCATCAAATAGATAATGGTTGTGTACTAGCTTGTGCCAAATTAATTAGTGCTCTCAGTACTTTCTCAAGCGTATGTTCACGTATCACAGCAACTTGCCTCTCTTGGAATTTGTCTCAGAAAACAAGCCAGAGACAGTGTTGTAGACATGCCATATATACCTCACTTTCTGAAAAGAAGCACTGATCGGTATTAGATAGATGTGGAAAAAGTCTTTTCCGTGCTATTCTAAGTTATACCAGTCATGAGACTTGTCATCAGCCAGAGTCTTCAGAAAAGCATGTTTACAAAAGAAAAAAGCATCTTTATAAAAGATAAAACTCTCTTCATTCAAAAGTGTTTCCCTACCCCACATGCTTTCTACTAGAAACACTTTCCATCACTATTAATGTTTAAAATTTTCAGAAGAGATACTGAAGACTATAAAGTGACTTATTCTCACTATTATAACTTTTTACTAGAGTGATGTTTTCTGGTTGCTGAGTTTATGGCATTATGAACGCACATGATATTTCCATGAAATGGAGCATCTGAGGTTCATTCCAACTGTTACGAAGTAAAATAGAATTACTTACCGCTTCACAGCTCTTGCTATAAAGTCATCACTAGAATTTAGAGTTGGATCTTGAGGGTTTAAATGAAGGTGACATTGGACTTCTCTGGAGGTTATCACATCAATTATCACTAAGAACAGAATATAAATATTTCAAAATAAACATAAACATTGAAAACTATCCTATCATTCTGATGCTCCAAGAGAGGTAAGACTGAAGTCAATGGGAAGGGGCTTGCAGCAATGCTCTTGCATAAGACTTGCTTCTTCCTAATATACTTAAATCATAAACAGTAGAAGTTACCATTTATTAATTAACTGCAGGCCAAGATGGAATCCAACTTGAATATTTGCATTTAATTTGTTTTATGCTGAATACAGAACAGTTTTTAATAAGCAGTGTATACACAAGTGCTACTTGGTGTTTTTCATGGGTTACACATCACTGAGAGTAGCCCTTAGAATGTATTTGTAACCAAGAAGCATTGTGCAAGACCCTGTATAGAACCAAGTCCCTTGTCAGCCCAATAAAGAGAACAATATCAGTTATTCCACACATACCACAGGCTAAATTCTCTTTCACAGGATGAAGGAAAAAGACAGAAAAGCTGGTGTTCTTGTGTGGTACCACTTCAAAGTAAAGCAGTTCTGAGTCATCTAGAAATAAAATGACTGTTTAGTGATATCCACCCATTGAACCTGGACTCTTTTTGGCTGAATCACATACCAGAATTCAGAAAAAGACTGATACAGTAGAATCTAATTATTCATTACTTTGGCAACTTAGTTTATTCTTATAGAAGTTTCAGGCCTAGGAGATTTTTTTTTTTTTAATTTTCAACAGTGCGCTACCAGAATTAAGGATTTTTTTATCATTTAAGATACTCCATAAGTAATGACAGCTTTGGCAAGGGAGCAGTAAATCTGTTAACACTCAGTTTAGAAGCTAGTTTCTCTCTAGTACTCTGCCATTACTTCCAACCACACAATTTACCTTCATTTATATGCTTCTCAGAGACACAGCTGCTAATAAGAGTGTTATATGCCACTTGATGTCGAAGAATCTCTATTATGCCAGGCACACACTTCGGATGGCTAAATGGGATTTTACTGACCAAGGCTCCTGCTACATCTGATTTTTCTGATCCCTTGTTTATGAAGTAACAGTGCTTGGGGCAATCTGGAAGAGACTGAACAACAAATATGGTGGTATTTCAAGCACTGAAAACAAGAAAGTAAAGCTTGACATTATCAGGCAACTGCACAATCTGACAAAAAAAATAATTTTAGAAGACATGCTTCTAGCATGTCCATCATGTCTCTCTGTATTTCAGTAGAAATATAATCCTTAGAGGAAGCTAAACGAGATTCACTCTCCCTCCCAAATGCATCCAAATTAGGCAAATATACCCAGAGCCAAGTAGTCAGGAGTTCAACTGCCACCGATTCTTCCAACAACTCTTAAGAGCCCCATAGAAGAAGAAAGATCTTTCAGAAGAACATCATAGTAGTGGCTGCTTGACAGTTGTACAAATACAACAGCAGTTTTGCCTGAAATCTCTTTGGGGCATCATATGTTTGTCCTCCCTCCATCACTATTGCTTTCTTTGGAGAAGCATGTTTGGCTAGAATATCTCCCGATGATTCATTTGAAGAGGAGGAGAAGAGGAGATAGTAAGAAAAATTTACCACCTGTCCATGTTGACAGTGATTCTATGACAAAATTAGAAGTGAAATAGTGTATTCTACTTCAGCATGCCAAATGGGAACTGTCACCTTAAGAACAGGGCAGGGCAGTGCAGTTAATTAGCAGGATCTACATTAAGACAAGCTGAAGAGTAGAATAAAAGAGCTTTTCCTCCTGTATTCATGAAGCAAAAAGGTTTCCCCTACATTCCTTTAAAAGTTAGAATTCAATTTAGTAATTTATTTCTAGAAATAAAATCTTTAAACTTGGAAGCAAAATAATCTCTCAGCAAGTACTAATACTTTAGAGAATTGCTGAAGAGTTACAGAGCCTTTTGTGTGTATCTAATGGAAATGAAAAATTCATCCCATCTGATGGGTTTTAAAGGGAAAAGCTTTGCTAAACCTTATTTTAGCATCATGTAAATTTACTACTACCTTCTGTACCATCACCTCAAAGTCCAAGAACTGTGTGGGCAATGAGCTCTGCTAACACTGCTGATAGAAGAGAAAGAAGTGCCCTCTTCTTTTGTTGCCATGAATTGCAAAATTAGTGCTTCCTGGCATAAAAAGTAGATCTTTGAAGCTTGTCTGGCAGAAAACATCTTAGCCACCATTTTCTATTCTAAAACTTCTCTTCTACATCTAATGCAGCATAGATTAAATCTTTTTTAAATAGAACAGTGATTAAAAAGGAAGCCATCCACAGTTAAACAATCATGGCTCTAGATAGTAATTGATATCACTGTTGTAACATTTTACACTTTTCTTCCTGCCAGTCCCTTTAAAAGGAGTCAGTATTCTCAGTGTTATCTAATCAAGAAATCTTTGTTAAAACAGCGTGATATGCAGCATGGCATGCAGCATGATAAAGACCTTCAAAACTCTAGGTAAGTACCTTCTTGGGATGCGCTTCTCACACTAGCCCAATAAGTTTCCTTCTTTTTAAGGCATTAATGATAAAGTTCGAAGTAATTTTTAGAAGAGTAAATATTTGGGTTACACACAGACAAATTAGTATGATTTCAGTCACCATGCACACAGTGTTTCACTTTCTTGAAAGAGTCTAATATTGCTTCATAAATATGGAACTATTTTCTAAAGAGCACTTAAATACTGTTGGGATTCTGGGAAGTCTGCATTGCTTGCTTATGGGGAAATATAAATCATTATGTATCTTGCACAAGGGCAGAGTGTGTGTCAAATGCACACTATACTCACCACAAAGAAACAGGATTGATGTGTAGACAAGTCTTCACTGTATTTTTCTTTAAGGGTAGACTGAACAATCAGCTCATATAGAGGAGCTAGTTTCAAGCCAGTAATCTGAATTCCTGAAACCAAGTGATTTTTTTTTTTATTAGCATTTAGATTATGACTGTACGTGACAGCTAATGTTAAAAACCAAAACCTATGTTTTGAAAAGACAGAAATGTTAATGTCCTTTCTTATTCCCTTTTTTGCTAATGGGAATTTTTGGTAGAGTGTTTAAACAGCTTTACCTGTAACTGTCATATCTTTCTTAGAACTTTTGTGTTTTGCACTGGTTGCTAAAATGTTACACTTGGGCTAATAGAACAAAACATGTTCTGCCCTGAAAACCAGTTTTTCCTCTTACAACATTAACACAGGGAAATAAAAGCAAATAAGCAATGCATAGTCACAGAAGTACTTAGTCTTAATTATAACATGCCTGTGAGCCTCTGTATCTCTTCAATACTGGATGAGAACATAGGAATGGGCTGGTGAAACTTCAACACAAAAAAAGCTGGCAAATCCATGCCGAGTTTATCAGTCAGTGGCAAAAAAGCAGGGCTTCTGGGGAAAAAAAAAAAAAGAATGAAAGTCTGTTACAGAAATTGACATAACAAGGACTCTTAGTGCAAGGCCACTATCAGGCCCCTAGCAGTTTACTACATTCCATACCTTTTCTGTCTTGAGAAATGTTTTGCTTTAATGCAACTATAGCCTTTAACGTTTTAAAGCAAGGTTAATGTGAAGTCTGGCAGAAAGGAAAAGTGAGCCACCAGAAACTGAGGAGCACTGCACAAGGATGTCTGATATAAGTCATTCTATAGTGCTTTATTTTGGAGAATGACTTCAGACTTTCCCTCCAGCCTAGCACTGGAGTAGAGAGAGATGAGGTGTCAGTATCCATGGTGGGATGACAAACTATTTTGTATAGTTAAGGTGTAATAGCCCTCAATATATGCTTTATTTACTTTGAAACTATGCAGGAGTTGCTTGCTGAATACCTAGGAAGTTAAGTAATATTGTTCCAGTGACTCCTTCTGGCTTCAAATCTATGAATAAATTCATAGTTCAATGCAATTGACACAGTTAAATATGAACACAGTAACTTTAAAGTCCATTTGGGAAAACTAAAAGCCACAGGTTATAGAGGGTGTAGCTATGGAGCATAATGCCATCAATAAAACAGAGCTTCCTGTTTTAGCAGAGGCTAAACATAAGTTATGCTGAGGTTAGTGGCAATGACTGGTAAATCCATTTCTGTATTGAGAAGTGTCCAGAGCCTCACCCGTCCTCTCCAGCTCGAGAATCTACAAGCAGTGGAGAAAGAGGAAGTTTGTGGAGTGTATCTGTGCTTTCAACAGTTACAACTGTTTTTGTTCCACATACCTGGGAACCTGAGGGAGAAAGAGAACTGCATTATTTTCCTCGTCTCAGTGTAGATTAATCCTACGCATACAAAACACACAATGGTAAGGTCTTTTAAAGGTCAGGTCCAACTGACAGCCACAACGGCTTGGGCAGCAAGGAGAAGCCTGCACACACCACCACACCCAAAACGCCGAAGTTGCTCCATGGTGATAGCAGCAACAGCTGCTTTTGGGACATGCCATCAAATAGATCAAGCAACCACCAGTCATTTTCATGCTGGCTAGGCAGTTACTTTGTTTGATATGACTCTCACTTCAGTTTGGGTCAACAGCCAAGAAATGGGCCAGTACTTTCCTGATGTACATTATAATTGTGCTAAACTAGAATTTTAAATCTTATTTCTGAGTTTCATTAATGAACTTTTATTTAATGAAACAGATAGTGCTAAAAAGTTATCTATCACATTAGTTATTTCTGCTTTTCTAGCTTTACCAGGATTTAGTTCTGCTTCCAAAACTTGATAGGGAGAAATGTAAAATTCAATGTTCATAGGAGTTGCTGAGGAATAAAAAAGAAGTGGTTACTACACATGTCAATAGAGGAAATATGTTAGGCATCTTGGCACAAAGGGGAAAAAACCAACAGCAGTGTAGATGGGCAGAAGGGGATTCCTCATAAGATTATATCTCCAATTACAGTATATGTTCAAATCAGAGCACTTAGCATTTAACAGTTAAACCCTCAGTCTATAAAGTCATCAGACATCTTTGAAAAGATTAGATTAAGTTTCTCTCTCTTGCAAAATAACCTGTTGTTCTGCCTTAAAAATACTGGCTGAACTGCTAGCTTTCAGTGTCTAGTCTGAAATAGAAGGGAAAGTTGTAATACTTGCATAAGGGCCACTCACATCAAGCTGTGCAACAGGATAGTGGCATCATGTATTAGAAATACTTTTATGAACTAGAACACATGAATGGTTAAAGCTCACTTCTGACAGTGTAGATGAGCCAAAAAACTTATCAGGTGACTGTATTTGCTTTTTGGGCAACATGAGTAATATCTCAGCTACTACAGCTGTCATCTCACGGTTACTCCCAAACTGTGGTTTCCCACATAACCTCAGAATATTGCTGGCTTTGCTTTTAGGCTGCTGCAAAGTCAGTGTTGCAGTAGCTGCTAAACCACCTGGCCTCTTTGTATTTTCTCCTTCTGTGTGTCTGTACACTGTCTGAGAATACAAGCACAGTAAGTCCCTACAGCATGTTTTATTTATAATAGAGGATCTTAACTGTAAACAAAGGTCAACTCCGTAGGATTTTTTATTACAATTCTTTGAATCCATGAAGAAAGGAAGGAAAACAAAATTCACCTCCAGTTCTTGGCACCAGGTGTCCTACTTTTCCATGAAGTACTTCAGTAATTCTGTTTACATCCTGTGTTCTAGTTCAAAACACATCTTGATTAGTGTTTCCTGAGTTGCAATACTAGCTAGGCTAATGTAAAGGATAATTTGCACCCTAAATCAAAGGGAGACGGTGCTTTCTTGGAAGCAGATTGTGTCTCCATTTGTTATGACAGCTTCCAAAACACCATCATTCCACTCATGCATTACTCCTAGGACTTGGGCTTCCAGTTTCAACCCTGTATCTGAGCTGTTTCATGTTGCAATTTGATATGCTATTTAGCAGAAATGAAGGGGGGAAAAAATACTGGAATGGCAGGTAGAGCAGAGTGAGGAAATAAGCTGGATAAACTAACTCAAAACAGAACCGATCTCCAACCTCAAATGTGATCGTACACCTGAATACGTACAGCCATGCAATTACATAGCTGTGTATTACAACTCTGCAGTGCGTTAACTTATATCATAGATGGGACGAATAATCTATTTCACTCATAAATAATATTTATTGAGATATCAGTGATCAGCAAGGATATAGTATGTCCTGAAGTTAGTATGCTTCATAAAGGAACACTGTACAAAAATAAGCCAAGAGGGTATTTCAAGTTACAGAATGCCATACTTGTTGAGAGTACTTAATAGGCAAGATATCAGAAAAGGTACTTCAAAAATCCAGAAGGAAAGCTCTTGGATTTTCTGAAAAGAATTAAAATCATTGTACAATACCAGAGAGTTTAGGAAAATCTGTCCCCATCTATCTGTAATCCTCCTTTTTGAAAGAAGGAATGAGAAAAGGAAGGACAGGAGGAAAGCTAACATCCACTACTCCTGATCTAAAACCTCGGGAACAAAATGAGACCCAAACAGCAGCACTCCAAAAGGTCTATTTTACTTCTGCCACAGGGAGATCTAAACATGACTGCTGACTTTCAGATGCTCTGTTTGCTCCTTGTGGGTGGTCACATGCGCATACACCCAAGCTCTGCAACCAACCAGTTTCCCAGCAAGTCTCTTAGATAAAGCGCAGGAGTTCAGTAGATAGTCTTGTTTGGCATGCCTGGGGTTGGCAAAGTGCAGCGAGGCTTCAAGCTTTCCAGTGGGAGAAAACTCATTAGCCTTCCACATCCTGCTCTATAATTAGATCAGTTAACTTGTTTTTTAGTGAAATGAAGGGGTGGGGGCGGAGGGAAAGGGAGAAAGAGGTAGACTTCAAGTTACCTGTCTAGAAGAGACATTGAATAAAGATCTTTTTCAAGGGCCTGCAAAGCAAAGAATCCCTTAGCTTTCATTTCGCTGGGAAAGAAAGAAGACAAATTATTATTTTTGTTAGTAAACAAAAAGCTAGGCTATGGATTTTAAAAGTTTTTCAAGTGAAAACTAGTTGCAACCTGTTTCCTGGAATTTGATACAAATTTGACAGGTCTTCTAGAATCTTTCCAAAGGCTTCATAGTTCTTCATCCTACCAAAAAGAAACAATTGCTGTCACGCTACTAAATGAGATGGATAATAAGTCTTTCATAACTAACTTGCTGGAAGAAACACCATTTCAGATTGACATAGGCCCCCTCCTTATCAGATCTGGCAAGTAGCTGTACTGCTTTTAAATTTTCTTAGAAGATACCAGGAAATGTGAATCCTTGGCTCTGCTGCAAAAAGCAATGTAATTATAGCTGACACTTGTTAAATATGCACTACTGAAATCAATAACTGTGCATGATACACAAATTTGACAGCTCATCAGCTGCAAAGCACTTTTCCTGATGTTCCAATAAAGCTAGTCATGTAGTAACACTTCCCAATACAATACACCTGTACATTGTTCTTTTCATCAAAATACCAAGGATTGTATTAATATTGCACTTCACAGCACCCTGCGAGAGAGACAGATCTTCAATACAATTGGTAGATACATCAGTCAAAAAAAAGAACAGGGGACAAGTGGCTTGCATAAGTTTGTGAAGAAATGGTTCAGACGGCTCAAAACCCAGAATTCTTGCAGATTCTGACTCACCGTGATAGCCTGGAGCTCTGCTTGGACAAACCCACCAGGTATTTGCTCACCTGCTTAAGTGGACTTTAATTGGATTTTACAAGCCTTACTAACCTTTCTAGTGCTGCAGTGACACAGAGAGCTGTGCTTGGGAAAACATACCTTCTCCTGTGCAGATGGGCTGCAATGTGGATCAGCAGAGAGACAAATAAACCTGCCTGGACTTTCACACTGGGGCACATACTTTCCAAACAGAAACCTAAACGAGTCACTCAGCTCTTCTGTGACTCTTTCCAACTGGACTAGTGGGGAGCAGGGAAAATGGAAGGAAGCAGGCATGCAGGTACAGGCACAGACACAGCACCAGCCTATGCATTAGCTGGCTGGTTCATCATCGTTTTATAGTTGAGACCTACAGGAAACATTACACATATAACAAACTGCCATGACCAAATAAGATACTACACCAAGAGGTGTAGAAGGGATACTTGCACTTCATGCCAAATCCTAACAAAAACAGGAGGGCAGACAAGTAGTACCCACAGTGCCAATGGTAACTATACGCCATCACTCAGAGCCAAACTGATGGCAGTTAACAACACTGGGAGTCAAAAACCTAGGAAAATGCAAGTTAAAACTTTAAGACTTAGCTGCTTACACCCATAAAGCTAATATAACTTCATTTTTGAGGAAAGAGAGGGCTGGAAAAACTGCTGATGCATTACAGGTCTACACAGAAGAGAGATGAAATATGCAAGGTCAATGATTATTTTTTCTGTCTTTACCTTCCCTTTCAACTCTTCTGCCAAGGTATCTAAATAAGAATCCAATTTCCTAAATATATTCATTATTAGTAAAACCTGGAACCTTGATCATATTGGCTGCAGAACTTCTAACGGGATGTTTAAGGTGGTGGCCCGACCTGGAACAGCAAATATTCAGGCAGAAAAAAAATGTGGTAATAAAAAAAAAAAAAATGTATATATATAGTAACCTACTGCTACATGAGAAAATTAAAGTAACATCTCCTACACATCTGCAAAGAACAGGCCATGTGATATCACCTTGTTTTCAATGTTGGGACAGAAGCCTGAAGGACATGTACTCAAGATATTTGCATAAGGACAATACAAAGACTATTTAGTATTTGATGGAAGGAGAAGGGGAAAAATAATATCTGGTTTGGATTTGTAAATCTGCCAGTTCTGAATTGTCATCATCAGTCCATTTCCAAAATTATGGGTCCAAGTGGTTCTATAATTCTTGCAATCAACACAAATGCCAGTATGAAAGGCTGTGTTCAACTGCCAGCTAGAGCCAATGTATTGGGGATTACTCTTTCCCCTCGCTCCATTGAAGCAGATGCAATTTAGCTGTTTTCAATGGAATGACTCGAAAAATAAGCAATGCCTGGAGCATCTTTTCAAAATTATATTTGCTACAGTTTTAGCCTTGAATTTACAAATTGGAAGCAGGTAATAACAGTTACAACCACCACCACTCTCCAGTATGGAGCACTGAACCAACTTCCCACGTAAAATAAAATCAAAGAAGGTGTCAGTTCTTCTGTTGTTTTCTGGATTCATATTATTGTTTCTTGATCTTGCTTTTTTCTTTTTTTCTTTAGTTCTTGCACTGAAACCATTCTAGCCTTGACTTCTCCACAACGTTCAGAGAAACACAAGACTCAGGAATTCCTTTCCCTTCAACAAGAGACTCTATATATCATTCTTTACCTTAGATGCTGCGCCAAGTCATCACAAACCTACAGGAAAAAGAGGGAGGCGTTTCAATTTTCTTACCATCCTTTGTGAAACATCTCTTAAAAGCATTTTATTGGTAACGATAAGATTGTTCCCCATTACTTTTAATTAGTTGTATGGTTAGCTTAAAAAAAAACCCCAACCAACAAAAACTGGACTAACATTACAATAGTTAAAACATAATAGAAGAACAAAGGCTCTGTGGAAGAGGATAAAATTAACAGAAATAGTTTGTTGATAAATTATTTCCAGGAAAAAAAAAAAAAGTACCTTTGCCAGATTTTCTTTTATTGGCAGTTACTAAAATTCTCTGGATATGCATTTCTATCCTAATAATATTTTCCAGCACTCACTGATCAACAGCCCTGTGCTGGTTAAACAGAACACCTTGAAATTCCTGGGCTGACTGCAACTGAAAAGGAGGGACTAAATTAACTCCAAATTAATGGAACAATTTGGATACTTACTGATAAAAATTAGAGTTTATGCTCCCCGCCCCCCTGCAACAGCTTTGATCTGGGGGATCATCTGTAATACTGAACAACTGCAGAACATGGTATGTGAACTGCAGAGTGATATTTTGCTAATATTTTATGAGAAATTTTGCAAGAAAAACATCCCCATTAGTAGGAATGCACATATTCTTAAAGAAGGCAGAAAGAAAAACAGAATCTCTGATAACAGCTCTGCGACATCCATTGGGAATATATATTGCACTACTCCTTGGTAGGAAAATATTTTAAGACCCTGTTATTTACTGTATGTTAATAACATCGAAGTACAGGAATACAAATATTTATGCAGGGTACTACAAAATTCTTGGCAGTTGGGCACATCAGCTGGATTTTACCTTAATATTTATCACTATGGTACTTAACATCTATAACAAAGTTGTAAGTTTAGGTGAGAGATTCAGATGCCTAAAGAGGTAGCTAGTGTCATGAACAGGCTGGCAGGTGTGACAAGATCAAAAGGAAGCCAAAGACTTTCTGACATGGCAGCTGGGGTCCAGGTGAGAGGCTACAGGGAGGTGAGAGAGAAGATTAACTTTACCACAGGGGCTTCTCCAAGGTGAGCCACCTTTACATCTATCACCTTTCCATCCTTCTCCAGCTGAACTTCTATATAAAACATGCTTGATGTTATGTAGCAGGCAGTCCCACTGGGGCTAACATGAGCATTAAGCCTGAGGAGAGGGGAAACAGAAAAAGAAAAAAAAAAAAAGGCTTGTACATCTAAAAATTCTGTCACATGAAGAAAGGAAATGAGTATAGTTTACTTGGTCGTGGGAAGAGACGCCAGAGATGCTTCAAAAATAACTCTTCCTTGGCTTAGCTTCTGAAAACTATCCAACCAGGCAATATATTTGTGCTCTGCTCTTTGCGTTATCATGTTGGTTTGCTGAAAACTATTTACCTCAGTCTGTAGCTTTGGGACCTTGGCATGCATGACCTCTCTTCACCCAACAGCCTCCTTGACAAAAGGCTAATCAAAATAGGCAGTTATGCCCCTTCCAAGTAATATACTCCATTAGAACACCGAGCTAAGAAAAATATTGTTGACAAGCCATCCAGATGATAATCCCCACTGGACTTTGGGCCATGCTTGCTCATTTGTATTTATTCATAAACAAACTTACCCTTTTTGTTTGGATACAGATTCCAATCTGTTCATCACAGAAAACAAAGACTTAGCTGCAAAAAACAAAAATGTTATTAATGAGGCTGCAATCGCCAGTATTATCCTGCTTTAAAGGGTATGATTTAGGTAATGAGAAAATAGTATTTCTTGCATGACTCCTTCTTATTAATGACAACTATTACCCTATGATTAACGAGTGCTGTGCTGGGTAGAGCTTATTCTCAGACTTTGAGAATAGCTATAGCCTGAAGGCTTAGCCCAAAGATGAGTTACAAGTCTCTTGTGTCATATCCACCTCTGTGTTTGCACGTTTGACCCCTTTGTGCAGAACATCAGGAGTAGAGAACGATGGGTCATTTCCGTAGAATATTAAAAAACACACTTTGAGTTATCTGACAGCTTGTTACCATTTAACGTCTTCTGTATCTTCTCCATGCAAGAGAGCAATGGGCCATCTGGATCATTACTGACAGGCTGTGGAAGTGGCTTATCCTAGCATATTTGTGAAAACAAAGAGACAGAGAAAGACTCCTTAAATTACTATCCAGAGAGGAATATCACTGCATTCGAGACACAGAACACCAATGCCCAGTACAACAAAACACTACTTACTACTTTTTATCAAACACGGAGGTGACCTATAATCGTAGCTATCTCTAAAGTGTAAATACTGAATGGATTAATGAAGACCCTGTTGTGCAGTAATTATATACCTGAGGCCTTTGGAGCAGGGAGTGGCTTTCCATTCCCTTTATTTTTTTAGCTGAATACAAGGTATGTCTCACTGTGATACTAGAAATCAACTAGGAAAATACGTAGGTTTTTATTTTAGGAGGAATCTGACTGAGTGAAAAGATCATTAAGCACCACAGGTGTACTTGGTTAGACTGAGGTGCAAGTTCAGGCTGAAGATATTAAGTAGCAAGCAAACTTTCACAGCTTCTCTTCTAGCTCTTGTCTGAACATTTCTCATGCTTCACACTTCAATTCACAAAGAACATTCACTGCTGAAAAGTTTTCACTATGTTCAAGCTCAGGACATTGTTTTCAGAGTTAGGCTTTAGTTAAGCATTAATAAAAAGAAGCATGGAAACAAATGGGACTTTTTATACTAAGCTCACAGCAGTTGTGCTAATCTGCTTTTTACAAAGATGATCCTTAAATATAATTAGCTACTGGAAGGGTGGTAAGCGTGGAATGACTTAAGGTGTATCACAGCAGGAGAGAGTCTAGATAGCAGGTTCCAGGCCAGTTTCTGAAAAATAGTCTTTTCTCACAGTCCTATCGGCAAGAAATTTTCTTTACGTACTATGAATATGCTAAGGATAATGAATGGAAAATAACCTAAAGTGTTAAACAACCAGTGCTCACTCCTGAAGAGTTAAAATAATGCAAGAAACAATCACTAAAGTGTTAAAACAATGCAGGGGGGGGGTGGGTTTTTTTGGTTTTGTTTTTGGTTTTTTGAAGTCAAGCAGTTTTGGAACTATCTTCGTAACCTGCTCTTACACCACATATCCTTCTCTCAGCTAATCTGCAGTTCTTACCATGCAGAAATGGACAAGTTTCAGAGTTTCAGTCCATGGTTTTTGCTGATATTTTAAACGCAACCGTTCCATTAAAGCCTTTGTAGAAATAGCTGTCACAGCACCTGAAAAACGTATCAAAATGTTTTAAATATAATGGCATGTATTTACATTGGCAACCAGAAAAGTTGGAGGAGGAAAAATATAAAAGCTTGCTAAGGTCATAGGTGTTAGGCTTCAAAAGAGGAGGTAGAAAAAATGGTTTTAGTTGAATTTTGCATACAAGTATCTGATTTTTATAAGACTTCTGACAGAAAAAGAGCAGGGGGAGATTTTGTATAGGCAAGTATTCTCAATATTAAAAACAGAGATGCAGCCCAGTCCTTAGCTCGTTAAACAACTAGGCTTTCTTTACCTATGCACAATCTCATACGTGTATTCTTAGTAAATACCAAGGCCTTGCCGTGGGTTTCAGGCATCCTGATTTCCACACCCACCTAGAGCTCATTAGAGCTAATTTAGAGTAGAGATAATTCTTTTACGATGAGGGTGGTGAAACACTGGAACAGGTTGTCTGGAGAGGTGGTAGATGCCCCATCCCTGGAAACATTCCAGGCCAGGTTGGACGGGGCTCTGAGCAACCTGATCTAGTTGAAGCTGACCCTGCTCATTGCAGGGGGGTTGAACTGAATGTACTTCAAAGATCCCTTCCAACCCAAACCATTCTATGGTTCTGTGATTTTGCAGAGGGATAATCTCAACGCAGAGTTACAACTTTTTTTTTTTTTTTTTTTTTCCCATTTCCTTGGGATGGCAAGGAAGGAGAATGGGGCCAGGAGAAGGAACATTTTGAGCCCATCACCGATCTCCTTGTGAGTATTCTTTCTGGCCTTACACAGAATGCAGAGGTTCAAAGAAAATTTTTTGCTGAGACATGGTGCATCCAGAACCACTAATTCCATCAGGAATAAACCTGGCGTGAACTTCCTAATACATCAGCCTGAGACAGGCAGGAGGACTCCAAACTGATTAATAAAGGAAATTGAGTCCCTGCAACATGCCACCCTTTCTGATCTGCCCCTTAGCACCAGAAGAAACATTGCAGAGTGCTTCTTTGACCTAAAGGACACAACAGCCCTGCAGAATTGTCCCCTTTGAGCTAGCAGTGCTGCAGGGGGGGAGGGAGAGAGACTAGGAGAGGAACATCTATACCCTTTGTATACACCAAGCAGGGCTGGTGAGTGGGGGATGGCAGCATCTCCCTCCTGCTGGGAGGATGAGAGAGCAGAAACTCCAGCCCCTAGAAAGCAAGCCACCTCAACCAGCTGGAGAAGGGGGAAGCAGTGGACCCCAAACAGCTCTTGCAAGCAGTCCTACTAGGGAACATGCTCCCACTAATGTTCCCACTCACCTTGATACCTATAGGAGGGCTGTAGCCCACCCTGTACCTCCATCTCCATCCACACCACAAGAAACCAAGGCTCCAACTTGTAGCACCTGTACCACAGCACCCACAAGTGCTGTGCAAGGCAGAAGGCTTGCTCCCTCACAAAACTGGTCCCCAGGCGTTAGAGTTTGAACTTGAGAAGCTGGATAAGCACAGCAACATCACCTCTCAACTCTGCTAATTTTTAGGTGTGAAGCACCCTGTCAGTCATGCTCTGCCACATCTAAGTTCTAAGGAGAAGGCATAATGTCTGTCCCCATCTTTTCAGAAGGTGTAGCACTCTCAGGAAAGGACTGAATTGAACTGGTGGAGAAAGGCAGGGGGAGGTATGATAGCAACAATCACTCAGCAAACCAGGGAAGCACTTCATAAGGGCGCTTTTAGTCTAGCTCAGGGGTGGAAGGGGGGAAAAAAAGAAAAGGGACTATAGCTGTCTGTAATGTTTGCATTGTATTTGTGCATCCTTTTGTGCCCACCTCATGTTACTAGTCTTCTTGTACATAGGAATCGGTGCACAATGGCAGTGTGAGGTTCAAGGTTTAATCCTGCACCTTGAAGCTTGGTCACAGGGGAATGCCAGGTCTACAGCAAGAAGAGAATGTCTCCTACATAAACCCTGCGTGGCAGTTTTTCAACATGTCTTACAGCATACTTTCTGTTTTCAGCTGTCATCAGTCATGCTGCAGTGCCTGAAATAGTCTCATAACACACAAAGGAGTTGATCTTAGACTTGTATAAAGGTACCTGAGTAGAAAGTAGTCTGGTGGCCTCACTAAGATTACAGAGAAAACTACATATGGACCTAGGAATCCCAGGAGAAGTATGAGGTATGTGCCAAAAAACGGTATTTGTCTCCAAATAGACAGGTGTCAAGCATGTTACTTAGGGAAATTCAATGAAACTGCAAGAGTTAAATATGTTTGCATTTCAGCCTTTACATAGGAGGTGAAAGGTGATCAGGTAAACTGATGATGTAATTCCACACTTGTGGTAGATCACACCAAAAATTATTAGCTTGGCTTACGCTATTAAATTTATTTTTAAAACTGACATTAGAAGTGACTATAAGTATAACCATGAGCTTTAACTGTGACTTGGTGCATCCATTTAAAAACATATTCTCAGCATTTCTAGAGAGGCATTTTAGCTTAGGTTTGCTTGAACAGTGTATTGACATGTTTTCTGCTGGGCAAGAGCATGTACTATGACCCATGTAAAATAAGTAGGTTGTCTCAGTCCAGATCATGTGAACAGGTGTGTGCACATCTGACATACCACAACCTGGTAGTGTTTAATATTTTTGTGGTAATTTTTGTAAACGTTTGCCCTGATCCAGAGATCATTGGAGGCTTGAAGTTTAAGTAGTTGCAGTCCAGCGTGGCTGATAAGCCTAAAATTCACTCTAATTTTTAAACACAGGATAACCTTTTCCATTGTACTCAAATGTATGTATTTAGGTAGATGAATCTGTATCATTTTTCCAGGATAGGGATAGTGCCAGGTTTTCATAACAAGACAAATATTCCAAGACAAGTTGTAGCCTTCACACCCACATAAAACTGTGACATTGGCTAAGATCATACATGAGAAACAGCAGCTTAAGCAGAAAGCTCCTTGGATCAAGGTGTTGTTCCAGTATTCAGAACTGTCACATTAAATTACCACACTCAAGAGAAGAGTTAAGTGTTGAATAATTAAAAATGTTCTAATTATAGAATCTCAGGCATATTAGATTGTTACTGTAATGTTTTGGCTTACAAGATACACAAATGTTTAACTGGGTCAATTCATTTAAAAAAAAAAAAAAAGAAAAAAAGCAACTGGCCAAGGATTATCATCAGTACAAAATATAACAGGAATTACTGCATGAGTCCTTCATGCCCACCTGCTCTAGATTACTCCCTCTATGTGTGTTCAGCAAAACCTGCTGCTGAAAGAAACTTTCATGTGCACAATTACAAAACAAGTTGTCCCCAGGAAAAAATCTTCTCTTACTCTCAAATAATTGGATGTTACCTTATCCCCTTTTAAAGGGTTAAAACTGGTATGCTTCTTCAGGGATCTTTTGAGAAATTCATTATTATTACTATTTTGTTTACTTTTGTCATGATTTTCTGCATCTTGCTAAATTCCTGACTTTGTAGTATGCTTCACAATGCATGGCCTGGAAACACTGTGATTCATATGAAAACAACATTTTGTAATTTCATAGTTCTTCCATTTCTGATGATTTTTCCATTTCATTGAACGATACTTTGTTTTTCTGAGAAAGGATCAATGTATTTTCATTCATATGCTTGCATGAATTAAAATAAACTATTTGTTCCAGTGAAGATACTCTAGACTTAATACAGAACAAGGGAAAACTGCATACTATTGATACATTTCAATGATAGCAGTTTGGAAAAGATTTCAGGAATTCCATATTTAGTGCAACATTGGTGTATTTTTTTGTTTCTGCTTTCTTTTTGTGGGCTGGGGGGTTGCTTTTTTCTATTACTCTTACATCCAGTCTTGATTTTTTTTTTTTCATCTAAAGAATAAAAAGAAAAATAAATCACAGCAATATCTTCACTGGCCTGCTTCCAGCACTTTCTTGGAATTGCATCCTTCCAGAAGCCCTCAGCTGAACTGTTGATCAGAGAAGACAGCAGCTATGTAAGAGTCCACAGTAAGTCTAAATACAGAACTGGGGCCTGGGGCAGTCAGTGAAAACCAGTGGTTCCAGTTAGAAATGCAGGATGTCTACAATGTTTCACTGTGATTATCTGAAATGATACCTGGTCAGGAGATCAGAGGTAATATTGTGTTATTTCACAAAGTGCCATGGAATTTTAGAGTGATCAGCAGTGATACAGCTATAAAAGGGGCATGTAACTGGAACGTGAATCAGTGTTTATCAGAAATGGTGAGCATTCAGATAATTCCTTTATCTATCCTAGGTGCTCTTTCATCTCAGGTAGGCTAAACCCAGTGTTGTTAGCTTTTATGAACCATAGCTTAGTCTGATAGAGTCTATAGTTTATGGCTTTACAACCCATAAATACTATAGTATGTTCTGTCACCTTTCCTTCACTCTCTACATCATCTCCACAGTTATGGAGCATAAATATTTTGTTCATGAGAGTAACATCAGAATGTTGATGTCCGCATTTTATTTCACTACAGCCACATAGACTGAACCAGTTTTACTTCATGACTTACTGAACAGCGCTTCTGGCACTGTAGTCTGAGGCAGTTAACACTGGTGGGTTTTGACTGTTTCCTTCACTAAAAGTGACTAAGATCCTTCAAAGCCAAAAACTGCATAGGCAGACATCCAAAAAATAGGTGTACAGCGAATGGCCATGGGCGTAGAAATGCACTGACAGGGCATATCTTTTCCTCAGAGTGTAGTCAAGATATGGCTAATGTTTGATTTCTGCTTGACACTAGCATTATAAGCTCCAAGTAGTTCTCGTCTAAGTCTTTTCCCAAAGCTACTAGAGACATGCAACCGTGATTTAAATAACCTTGTGAATAAGCATGGCAGGGCTGGCTTAACATGTGCACATTTTCCCTTTAAAAGACTTCATAGGACACCATAACTGGTGTAAATAATGAAACATTTGTTGTTTGTCTCACATCTTTCTAAGACTCATTTTTATAACTAAAATCAGGTGTTGCACCATCACTCATGTTCTTTACTGACATCAGCCAGCTGAAATCAATGGAAACCATCACTTAAGAGCTGCAACAGGTCTCTTTCAAGATAGAAAGTGAATGCATCTGGTACACAGTCTGCAGGATATGGCAGAATTAGTAATAACCATAATACCTTGAAGGTCCATATTGAGAATGCTACTGTTAGAAGAGGGGGGAAGAATGGGAGCTAAGAGTTAGTTGAGGAGCTGAAAATCATGATGATCATTGAGGAGGTAACTGAGGTAGAGAAGAGGTAAAATAGAGAAAGAGAATAATCGTGCTTGAAGGAGCTTTCCACCAGTATGTCTCAAAGCTAACTACACAGGAGGCCAGCTTAATTATCTTGTTTTTCCAGATTGGGAAACGGAGAGATGGTGAGAGGAAGTGACTCCTGAAGCTGGCTGCAGCCACAGAACTAGAAACCAAACTGCAGTTTACCTGACTCCACTATAGCACATCCCCATCAGAAGTTAGAAGGAAACCTTCAGAGAAAGAAAGAAAGAGATGGGGAAAGAGACTAGGGAAACACAAGAGGAAAGGCTGTAAAAATACATGTGAAAACCATGAAGTAAGTATGAAACCATATGAAGTATGAAAAACAAGAGCAATAGAAAAGGAGGGATATGGAAAGCAGAAAAGATACAAAAAGGAAAAGATGAGAGAAATAATTATATAGACAACTCTAAGATTAGAAAAAATATTTTTACAATATTTTTGTGTTATTTGCATGATGGAAAAGGGAAATGAATTTAGGTCTACTTTGAGCTATTTTAAACCAATATTGGTTTGAAGATGATTGTTAGGCTTAAGTGTTCTGATTGAATATATATCAGGATATGGGTTATATAACATGCAGACTAAAAAAAGAAATAGCACTCAGTGGCAAATACTGATTTCAGTAAAACCGTATGTGGGCAGGACACATTTTTCAGGAAAGACAATACCATAGAGGAGCTTAATCCCCACAAATGCCAGTTAAAGATGTTACACCAGTGCCATGTAGACAGGTACTCCATATAAACTACAGATTTTACATCCTTCTATATTGGTTAAGCGATTTGATACTGCTTTTCATCTTATGTTTTCAACCTAATTAAACTATGAAGACTTGTTATAAGTACATGCTATCAGCATTGTATTATACATTTTAGTGTCTGTGTATTTTTAGACATTTGGTAATTTCTTAACTTTGTTCCTAATAACGTTTTTGTCTATTTTAATATCTCATAAACCAACTTTGCTGTAACCCTCAAATCTCAGATTTCCAGATTCTTAGTCACCTACTAGAAGGATGTAATTTCTCTTAGCTCTGTTGAATGGCAGGATGAATGACTGCAAATTCATCATTACTCTTGGATTCATTGTTATTCAAGTCACTTCACTGCACTTTCTCTATAGGCATAAAGCATTTGGGGATGGATTATCCTTTCAAAATGGTAAAAGGCTATGAGTGCTAAGTACCATGGACTAGCTTAGATGGGGTACTGAGAATAATGTCATTTGGACAGCTAATAGAGCTAAGCAAACGCAAGTATCTCATTACCCAACAGTTTATTACAGTAATCCCACTAGCTTGTTTTTAGAGAGTATGTATCTGTTTGCAAGTGTAGGGGGACATGTGTGACAGGTTTGGAGGCAGTCACAGATGATGGGAAGCTCCTCTGTCAGCTGACAGATTAAGTTGTCCTTGCATTGAGCAAGAGTAGTAGGAGCAACTGCCCACACAACCTTTGTGTGTGTGTTGATTTGTAGTGTTCAGAATCTGGACTGGATTGCTTCATTTTGAGAATAGCTGATGCTTATCTGTGCACATGACACAAATATCCCCTGTGTTGTGTGTGCTGCAAAAGCATAGGGAAAGACTGTTCCTACCTTGTAAAGCTTAACGTCTAAATACAAAAGGCAGATGAAAGTTGGGATGGGAAACAGACAGACAGTGGACTGGCCAAGATCAGAACAGGTTAGTGGTACTGTGAGAGTATGTCGTGGTTTAACCCCAGCCAGCAGCTAAGCACCACCCAGCCACTCACTCACTCCCCCCGGTGGGATGGGGGATAGAATTGGAAGGGTAAAAGTGAGAAAACTCATGGGTTGAGATAAAGACAGTTTAACAGGTAAAGCAAAAGCCACGCGCACAAGCAAGGCAAAACAAGGAATTCATTCACCACTTGCCATGGGCAGGCAGGTGTTCAGCCATCTCCAGGAAAGCTGGGCTCCATCACACGTAACGGTTACTCAGGAAGACAAACACCATCACTCTGAATGTCCCCCCCTTCCTTCTTCTTCCCCCCGCTTTTATTGCTGAGCAGTATGTCATACACTATGGAGCATCCCTTTGGTCGGTTGGGGTCAGCTGTCCCAGCTCTGTCCCCTCCCAACTTTTTGTGCACCCCAGCCTGCTCGCTGGTGGGGTGAGAAGCAGAGAAGGCCTTGACGCTGTGTAAGCACTGCTCAGCAGTAACTAAAACATCCCTGTATTATCAACACTGTTTTCAGCACAAATCCAAAACATAGTCCTATGCTAGCTACTATGAAGAAAATTAACTCTGTCTGAGCCAAAACCAGCACAGAGCAGAATTAAGATTAACTGAATCCCAGTGCGGTAGGCTGTCCCCTAAGACCTGGAGCTGTACTGCCTAACAGCAGGCACCAAACCAAGCTTTGTCACATCAGATTTTCCTGTTAGTTTTTGGAGAGAAACAGGCACGTTCAGAGAGAGATTCAACCCCCCAGTACATGCACCACCCTCTCAAGACAGCCATCGCGCTCTGTTGCGTGAAGTGGGAGCTACGTACCGATGGACATGCCCGTTATATGCCTCAAGCATAGTCTGTCCCTAAAACCCAACTATCCCTTACACAAACACACACAAAAGCTCTCAGAGTTACACACTTGGGAAGTATGAGTATTTTGATATTTAGCCAAGCAGTTATTTACCATATTCTTCACTCATTGTTACATATGATTTCTCACAACTGGTACAAACTGCAGGCGGGTGAAAGCTCCTAGCTCTTTACTTTTGTTGTGGGGGTGATTCTCCCTGGAACACGTGGAGGATTTGAGCTGGGTGGTTTCCTTCCTTCAGTCCTGCTACTTAGAAACTCCATTAAATCACAAATACATTTAATGCATCTTTATGCACTGGTAATAAAACATGGTCCAATAAATTCTAATGCAGTTGTGCCACCAGCATAAAGGAGAAGAAAGAACCTGTAATACCAAGAAATCCTACCTCCCTGCATTGATTTCAGTTCAGCAATACTTCACAACACAGAAGCCCACACACCCACAGACCTAGCAGATGCCAGGCTAATCAATTCTGGCCTGAAATAGGAGGGTGCCCTCAAAAACCAGTAAGTGGTTTTGTTCCCTTTCTATTTTGTCCCTTAGAAAAATGAAGTCCCTCTCACCCTGGAAGATTTATTGAGAACTCAAAGAAAGAATAGTTGTTTTACGCTTGATAAGGTGGTTTTCCAAAGAACGTGGTTCATTCATTCATGTCAACAAAAATCCAAGATAAAATTACAGTGTTAAATTATGCATACTTTAGATATATATTGTGTGCCACAAAATGTGTGCTCAAGTAAAGGGAACAAGTCTTTTTTGCTCCCTGGGAAAGGAAGTTGCACATCAATGTTTTTCCCAAAGATTCAGACATGTTTTGTCTGACGTCCCCACCATATCTTTACCTTTTTAAAATAAGTGAAATTCTTGTCAGTACCGGTTGATTACTTAGTTTTATTATGGTGCATAATGCCAATACTACTAGCACACAATTAATTACATCTCTGCTGAATTACACTTTGTAATTTTTCTCTGCAAATATTTTACGTGCAGAGCTGTACTGGCACATATGCTAATACGTAACAAAGGATAATCATTACATACATCTTTAGGGCCACATTGCAAATGTTTACTACGCTGCCTACATGGTTTTAGGTGCTTGCTGTAGCATTTAAACACCGGAGAGCAGTGAGCAATTCAAACGTGCTGCTGCCTTGGGCTGCCCAGCCCTAAGTTCCTGTGCAGTCAATGGAGTGGAATAGTTGCAATACCCACTCTCCTCTGACCAGTTGCTCTCTTACACCGAGGAGCTGGAGTCATGCCCTAAAACGTCACGGGCGTTACAGATGCCCTCACTATGGTCGCTTGCTAGCAGTTGAATAGGAATTTTTAACATAATGCATTTTCATGGAAGTATTTCTGTTAGTTTTGGGTTAAAGAGATCATTTCTTCCACTTGCTTTAGGCAAGGTGCCAGGGGACATTTCACAAACGGAGGATGAGGGGTATACTATAAACTGGTTTTTATTGCATTATGATATGCAGCTTGGGCCACGGGACAAAAATTCAAAATAAAATGACATTTGTTGTCTGAAACAAGATAGCTCTAAAGGGAGATCAAGAGGACAAAGGCCATGCCCATTAACAAGCAGCACGGTGCAAAAGGGGCATTTCCATAGAGTGAAACAGTTGGCATCAAGGTCCTGGCAACCACACTAGACGTGTTACAGGGGGCAGGTTATTTAGGACTAGCTCTAGCCTGGTCCCGGCAGAATGCCCACTGGTGGGGCGGTGGAAGTGCCTGAGGCACGCTCCTGCGGGCATCTCAGTGTCCCACCCTACACCAATCCAGTTTGCCTGTTCCCAGAGCACTCTACAATGCAAATCAGAGTAAACCAGGACAGGCGAGAGCTTCGTTTCGGAGGTGCGCTCCTGATCTGGCCATGACACTAGTGACCAAAAGAATGTCTTTGTGACCTTTTAGGTGTGATCCAAACTGATGTTAATACAAAGACTTGGTTGACTTCAGCAACGGAGCTTCCCTTCCACACAATGTGAAGGGGTACGATTACTGGGAAAGAAAAGATGAAGGGAGCAAAAGAGGGGGAATAGGAGTGCATTTTGTCACCACCAGTGACACCTTTCTGCAACCGATGGTTTTTAGAACTGTGTGATTTCAGGGCATGATTGAATGCAGGGGTTGAAGACAGGGAATAATCATTCCTGGCTTCTCTGTGCTCTAGGAAGTACAAAATGGCTGCAGAACACGGTATTGATGATACTTTGACTCAGCCACTCTTCCAGCGGAAGGGTTCTGGAATACATATTAAGAAGTAATATAGTCTATAGATACTCAAAGAGCTGCAGAAGTTGGGCCAGGATTTCTTGAAGACCCCCGAATCACTATGTGCACAGGGTCTCGTGCTAAGACTCTTCCAACATTTCCATGGTCTCATGAAAAGGCTAATAATAGCTAGCATGCGATTTTTTTCTCGTCATGAAATATCCGAAATGTTTGTGTCTTATTTTGACTGTTCTGTTGATTCAGTATTACCAGCTTTCCTCCCCCCCCCCTCCTTTTTCCCCCTTCCATTTAACAGAATCCAACATTTCTTTGTGTAAATGAACGTATTTTGGTATTTTGATCAGAACGACTTGCATCTGGATTGCTCCTTTATCGCTATCAGTTTCTCAGACTCTGTGGAATCTGCAAAAGTTAGCTCATACTGAAATGTGAGGCCAACGAAACTAAATCCTAGAGGGAGATGGACTAAATACTGGCTAAATGTCCAAGATGTCAGAAATTGCAGAAAACTGAGCACAGAAAACAGCAAAGAAGCTTTTAAAGTGCACCCTCCTGCAAATAGAGCGCAGTGGCTGCATGATGTGAACACTGAAGTCGAAGATTTCCAGCTGAGGTGATAAAAAATGGAATTTCCAAACTTAGAAACGACCTTCGGGCAAGTAATTGTGAGGAGGGGGGGAGGGATCAAAACAATTTGTGTCGTCCCTGAACGGTCACAGCCTGGTAAAGCGAAAGCACATCCTGAGCAATCAGTTTCTGTATTATGCTCAGGTTCCATTACAGCACTTACATGATGAGTTTAAATCATGTTGTGTTTACACAAACCTCCACTTAAGCCAATGATTTAACAGTGAAAGATACAGTTGTTACGGCGGCGTTGTTATTATTATTTGAATTATTAACATGGAAACTCTCCTCTTCCAGCTCCCCGTTTTGTTTGGCATCTATAAAACCCTTCATGCATGGAGTGGTCCACGACTTAAAAAAATACCCTGACGATCTCAGTGCTTCATGTTCCCTCCTGTCAGCGACAATTCTTCTTAAAGTCAGTATATTAAATGTTTCCTCAGCTTGCACTTGTCCCTCGAGGAAAGCTCATGTTCTTCTCTCACCACTAAAAATAATTGTGTTTATAAATCTAGCGACAGATGTCAGGAACTTATCTCCTTACCACAGCAGAACATGCCTCATCTATTCGCCAGAGCAGGGATTAGCTGGGGGGAAGGAGGAGCGGACATGAAGCTACGCTGTTTGTCTCGCTTAAAAGATTTGGCTGAAACAAAGGCGGAGCAGCAGGCACTCCGCCACCATTAGGCTCCCGAGTTAACGTGCCGCGGGGATGAGAGGCACACAGCCCCCCCGACCGGGCTGACCCCCAGGCAGGCGGCCCATCCCCGCCTCGGCAGAGCAGCTGCTGCCAGGAACAGGCCCCGAGGCCGCCTCCGCCCGTTACCCGCCGCCGCCCACCGGCCCCGCCCCGCGGTCCCTCCCGACCTGGCGGGGCCCCGCGCCGGAAGCAGCTGCCTCCCGCCTGCCCCGCCCCTGCCGGAAGCGGGTCCCGCCCGCGCGCACCGGCCGCCCGGCCCTGGCCCCGCCGCGCGCCCCCGCGCCTCTCCCCGCCCGACCTCCGCCGCCCGAGTCCCTCCCGCCGTGGCGGGGGCGCGCGCGGGGAGGGCGGGGCGGGGCCGCCCCCGGTGACGCTCCTGCCTCTGCGGCGGCCTCCGGCGCCCCGCCCCTCCCGGCCCCGCCGGCGGCTCCGCGCGCGGGGGCGGCGCCAGGCGGCACCAGGGCTCCCTCAGCGCGGCCGCCCCGCCCTCCCCACTCGCGCCTCCGGCGGGCAGCGGAGCGCGCCCCGCCGGCCCAGGTGAGGCGGGGGCGGCGCGGGGGGGGAGCCCGGCACGGCCTGGGGGGAGCCGCTTGGCGCCGCGCCACCGGTGCTGGGGAGGGGGAGAGCGCCGGGGCCTCTCCCCGCCCGCCGCCGGGGGATCGCTCCGGTGCGGGAGGGAGAAGGAAGGAAGGAAGGGAAGGAGGGGGCTCCCCGCGGCCGCCGCTCTCCCCCGCCCGGGGGTGGGGGGTCGGCGTTGGGGCGCGGCTGCCGCCCCGCCGCCCCTGGCCGGTGGCTTGTGTCTGCCGGCCCCACCCCGGCGTGTGGGGGGAGGCGGGCGGGGCCCGGAGCCTCCCGTGAGGGGCCCAGTGGCCGGTCGCTCCCTGAAGGTGACGGGCGTCGACCTTGGGGACCTCCCGTCCCGGGCCTGCCGCTGCCCGCCCGGGCGCTGAGGGGAGCGGGGAGGGGGGCGGCGGGAGAGGCGGCGGCGTGAGGCAGGTGCGGCGGCCCCGGGGCGACCGCGGCCAACGCCCGCACCTGCGGAGGGCGGAGCGCGGCGCGGCAGCGCCTTCACCCCGAACAAAGGGGCCGCGCCCCGGGGCCGGCGGGGGAGGGAGGGAGCCGGGGCTCTGGCCGCCGGGCCGGGCCGAGCGGCTGCCGCGGCGGCGTGTCGGCGGCTGGGTACTAGAGCCGCCGGAGGCTCGGTGGTGCCTGGGTGTGCGCCGTGCGGCTGGGGGATGAGTAAGAGCAGCGTTTCGGTAACGTTTAATTGCTGCTCGCTTTCGTCTGCTGTTCTTTCTGTAGTGGTGCTACGCGTTTATAGGCGTTGCTGGCTAACTATAGCTTGTGCTGCTTGCCCGCAACAAAAGGAAGAAGTACAAAGTATGCCTGTTAAGTTCTCCAAATAAAAGAACCTTTCAGCGCTCACCTATTGGCTTAGGTAAATAATTTGGTGTTTGCTTTTGGGTTTCTTTCAAATGGAAGCTGACAGCTTGGGCTCCTTCCCCTTAATTGAGTCTCTTTCGGAATGAAGATGTAAGTGGGCCGTAGTTATCCCAAGAGTCACCTGGAGGGAGATTGCTGTGTATGGCCTGTGTGTGCCTGCCTTGTAGCATCGCTGAACTGCCCTGGCAGAAAGACTGCCAAAATGTCTATTTTCAGACTCAAAACGACCCTGATGTTTTGTTTCAAGCTTGCGTTTCTAACTCTCATTGGAAAGAGCCTTTGCATTCTGCAGTGCAGACCGTTACACCTCTGCACGTGGAAGCGATCCACACCGCTGCTGGCCTGTCAGGGTCTGGAGGGAGGTTATGGAGAGGTCTGCATGAAAAGCTATCGGCCGTTCTTTGTCTTTTCCGATGAAAGTTTAACTGATTTGAAAGTCCTGGGAGAGTGGCTGCATGGACTGGGAGAAGATGCTGGCATTCAATTAGTTATCAGGATAATTAATAGTGAGTATAACTGGATTCTTACATATCCTCTTCAGCGGATTTATTAATCTAATAGCCCGTACCTCAACATTTAAATCCTGGGAAATTGTGAGCATTCTTAATAGAATGAAGAACAACAGTGTGATGTGTAAATATCTGATGTAGACTTAAACCCTTCAGTCTATGCTTGTGAGACAGCTTGTCAAACATTTTTTGCAGAAGCCTCCAAATGGTAGACGTTATAGGGATTGCCAGTGCTAGCGATGTTTTACCCTTTTCCTCTTTTCTGTAAAAATGGGAGAATGTGACATACTGTTGCACAAAAAGATCAAGAAGAGTCTTCAGTGAGAGGTCAGCTGTGGGGTTAAACAAGCTGTGATACTAGTGAATGTACTCCTTTACTATTGCAGATTCCTTGATCTCAGTCTTTGCTTTGTCATGTTCTTCTGAATTTGAGGAAGGGAAAAAATATAACAATTAAGGTGAAGTATTTTGAGTTGCATGCACTTTGGCAATGTTAAATAATGTGTCTTCTTTTTATTTTTTTTTTTAGACCTTAAGGAGAGGCTTTAGCCATGAAAGGGAAAGCTAGAATGTCTCCTAGCTGTGCATTTGTTGTAATCTGTGTCACCTGTGGGCACGTACTCTTTACATAACCCATAGAAATAGTAGGCTATTGGGCTGCGGGAAGTGGGAAGGTGGGGCAGGGAGAGATGTGGCTGTGAGGATAAGGCAGTGCTGGCTAAAAGCAACTGAGGAGGAACACAAGACCCTTAAATAGGTGTTGCTGGAGACTTTGCGGTGGTCCATGTGTCTTCTGTATTCAGACTGACTTCTGCGAGAACAGTTGTATTCTTAAACTCGGTTAAGTCGCGCACTGACATCCCTGTGTATTCTTTTTCTAAGGGATTACCCTGAAACAGAGGTGCACTGTCTAAGATGAGCTTTTACTCCTGTTAAATTTCAAATGTATCTGACTTGGAAGAAAATAATTGCTGAGGCGAAGGATGTTAGTGTCTTAGAAACTGATGTAAGGATGTAAGGCAGTCTCTGGTGTCAAAAAATAACGTAGGTACAGTGTCTTATTACATAAAAAGTTGTTTAGGCAACTGCATTTTGGCTAATAGCGGCATTATTTTCCTTGCAGTTTCACAATTGAAGAAGAAATAATTATATGAGAAAGATCTTTTAATTTTGATTAGCTTTGTTTGCCACCCTAGCAAGTGCTATAGGATAGAGTGGTCCTGGGAATAGGTTGCTGATCACCTGTTCTGGACAGGGAACTCCCCACCCTCTTGAGAGTTCTTACAGCCAGCTTCCAGTAAACTTCTAACGGCTCCAAGCTATTGAAATTACTTTGCATCTAAATGGAAATCTATTTAAGTGAACAAGGTAGTTTGGTAGGCTAGTGACAGTATTCTTGTGAACATATAGCCTGCCCACATCACACACACAATTATGGGACAACTGTTTTAAGTCTCCTACCTGACAAAGAATTGATGGGAGGAACCAGGAAAACAGAACAGTTGGTATAATTACTGTACATCCACTGAACATTCTGCAAAATGTTTTACATTTCATATGTTACTAAGTAGGGAAGAAATGGTTATATGTTATTAGACTGCTGCAGTACTTAAAACCAGCTCTCAAGGTAGTTCTAAAATGTTATTGGTAAGTCCTACTGTCCGCAGAATCTGAAATGATTTGCAGTCCTTGTGGATGTAAAGAACTTAGAGTCACTTTAGCAAATGTGCCTTGCAGACAGACCGGGGAGTTATTAAATCCTGTTTTGCTTCTTGTCATGTTTTCTTAACTATTGTGAGTCAGAGTGAGCACTTAACCAACCAAGGATTTGACAGTGGGCCTTTTGAATCTCTTTGGTAGATATGCAACCCACAACCATCAGGTTAGGTTTATACTCTGAGTCTTAAGAGCTCTACATAGTAGCAAAAAAAAAAATATTCTGAAATTCCTATGAAAAAACAGTACTGGATTTAGGAGTGGGAGCAAGTTGGAAGGAAATGTAGTATAGGTTAAGTAATGCTGCCTTAGAATGACCTGATGAGAGAATTGATTGCCTTTGCCTAGAGGGTGGCTTAGTCTTTACTGCCAGTGTTTTGTTTAGGATTAGTTTTGTGTCTGTCAAAATCCCCAGCACCTTTGGGGCAATAGATTGGCAACATTGAAGTGTCCAGGCTGTGCACAGAGGGAAAAAATGGAGAAAGAGGTGTGTAGGAGAGGTTAGACAACATAGAAATGTAATGAGAAAGACAGTTACTATAGAGAGTTCAAAATAAGCGATGCTGTGATCAGTTTATAATGCTAATGTGGAGAGGAGCCAAGAATGCAAAGAAGGTAGCACAAACAAGAGATATAAAGAGAGTTTGTTGCATAGTAACTCTGCAACCATTACTTTAGTGGAATTGATGATGCTTATTTTGTGATATTGGCTCCTTAGTTCATGCAATTACAATATACATCGAATTCCTACCAGTACAGTTCGTTTAATGTATTGTATTTGTCTCTATAACAGTAAGTTTACAGCATCATTTGATGCAAGAGTGTGGGAATATCTGGTGCAGTGGCCCAGAAGGTTTCATTTAAAAATGGCATGTAAATACACTGTATGACCAAACAAGTATTTCTGCAAATTATGGAAAATATGATTTTGCAAAGGAGCTT
The DNA here is from genome assembly GCF_047716275.1 of Strix uralensis. NCBI lineage: Eukaryota > Metazoa > Chordata > Aves > Strigiformes > Strigidae > Strix > Strix uralensis. The sequence goes on from NC_133972.1 coordinate 12,062,378, forward strand.
GGCACCTGTGCTTAGTCGGTAGGCAGCAGGGATCAGCCATGCATTCAGGCCTTGGTACCTGTTTCATTTTACTCTCTGAAATGCTAACTTAATACCCTTCTGTGCCACTGTTAGACTTGATCTTTAACTCCGATCTTTGTCTCCAGCAGTCTGAGAATGCTTATGTAGAACACCCACATATAGGCAGGCAGAAATGTTTCCGTCAAATTAGAGAGTGTGCAGTAAATATGGAAGTCTCCCAGACATGAAACTTCTGTGAAGAACGTTAAAAGCCAGGTCTGCGTGGTGTAGTCCTTCTCTTTGCTAGTACTCCCATTCAAGCCCATCAGGCAGCGCAGAGTAAAGCTAATCCGTCATTTCAGGGCTGTGCCACTGTAATCCTGCTACTACAGCTGTGGTGTTTCCTGAAAGGGCTTTTAGTATGGAAGTAGTTAGTTCCTGCAACACTTTCCCCAGTGGGATTTATTTCAGACCTCAAAATAAGACACTTTACAGACAGGAAAACAATATTAATGTGACAGACTTCTGCAGGTGTGCTGTGTCAGTCACAAAACCCACCCTTGACCAGTGAGGTCACACCATGGAAGGTGTTTGAATAGTCGGACCCAAAGGCCCTACTCAAAGCAAGGCTGGTGGAGGCTCATCCTTAACTGTCTGTCACTGTTACCCATGGGGATCAAAGTAAGCAAAATCATAGACTGATTTAAAGTGGTCATTGTGTGAAAGAGCTATTTTGGTATGACACCACTATCATAAAGTTTTTACACGCTTAACCACCTGAATTGATCCCACCTATCACAGAATCATCTAGGTTGAAAAGACCTTGAAGATCATCTAGTCCAACCATTAACCTCCTTTGTAGTGTAACATGCAAATAAATCTTCATTCCAATCCTCAGAACTCTTGTATTTTAAGAAATAACATTTTAAATCTCACACTCTTAATAACTTGTTTCTGTGAGGTCAAAATTTATATTTAACAATATCCAAAGTAAGAGTTCGTTGCAATGCTTCAGTGACGGGTCCTATATGCTCATGACTGATAGCTCAGTACACCTTACTGCAACTTGAATTCTCTGACTTCTTATACACTTGCATTTTTGAAGCTGTCACTGATTTGAAAATGAACATGAAATTTGGTTTACATTGATGTAGTTCATGTTGTGAAGTCAGTGATGCAGCACTGCTCTGTATGAGTATGATTTGTTAAAGCATCTCTCCTTCATGCTCTAGGTTGTGTATTTTTTGTCTACTGCTGATCAGACATGATGACGTTGAGATTCCAGTTCAGTCATACGCACTGGAAGTAAGGTATACAATAAAACAGGAAAGCTTAACCTAGAAAGTAAACACTGCACTCTGGATTCCTTCTCTATAGAGTCCAGTATTGTCAATCAGAATTTAAAGAGCAGATGCATTAGGCTAAATATCAGGAACTGCTTTCTGTTAAGCAAGTTCATCCTCTAAAATGTTATTAAGTGGTGTTTCAAGGAAGAAAAGATGACTACGTGTAACTTTCATAATCAAGTTCAGTGTGGTCTGCAACATGTTGGGAGTAGCCCAGTAGGAAGATACCCACTAACTTGAGATGCATCAAATGCTGGTACTTGATTATTTTTCCCTGTTTAATGAAGACTGTGATAAGAACTATAATGAAAAATTAAGACTGTGATAAAGAACAACAAGAAAGCTCCTAGTTTGAAGTATTAATTTGGTTTGTGTCAGTACTTGCTTTATTTCTGTATAGTGCAACATAAAGGACTTGTTTTTAGAACAATTAATTAAAAAAAAAGAGGTGCATTTGTTTCAGAAATACTCAAAAGGGTGAAGTTAACCAAGTGGGTTTTCCAGGTGTAGTGTCCTTTCTGGGAAGAACTTCTCAGGTGTGGCTGTGTAACAATGGTTAAGCAGGAGTTATTGCCTTTTGGATTTAGAGGAGTTAAATTCTAGATCTTAATCCAAGCTACATCTCAGACCTCCTCCTTACATCTTGTTTTGATAATAACTTGGATCTTAAGTCATGATATCAACTTTTTACCCTTCCACTACTGCTGGAAGGAGAAAATACTTGCTTTTAACCAATATATATTGCACATCTTTAATGTCTCCCTGTTTTGTTAAGAAATCCTATTGCAGGCATTGCCAGCTGCTATTTCCTGTGTTCAGAGCTAGGGAGGTTATAATCTGTAGATTGAGGGTGTTCTTCAAGAGGTCAGTAGCTGATCCACGAAATGTTTTAGGAAAGCCTGTATGCCTACTCGCATGCAACTGGCTCCCTGTCAATCGCTAACTTTGGGCATGTAGTTATTAGTTTTACTGATAGGCTTACAGTTACAATTACACTTAAAGGTCTTATAGTACAACTGCTCACCAGAATGCTAGAATTTTTCAACTCCTCTCTGCCCAAGAACCAAAGAGTGAGATATGAAATGTTTGCTTTTGGAATCATTCAAAAACCTCAGAAGGTCCTGATTTTTATTTTGAGAAACTTCTTTACCGTCCTGTCTCTTTAAAGGTTTTCACTGGATCTTATTGGAAAGATTGATCTTTTTAGGCAACTTGGTTTGGCACACGTTGAACTTTTTTAGTAGAAGAGCATCTTTTTCTTAACCTTAAATGAAGGTTAACCTATATCTGTTGCATTTTCTGTCTTGCAAAGGTTGAGCTTTAGCTCTTGTAGTCAAAACAGAGGAATGAAATAATCTAACAAAAGCATTTTTCTCTACAAGGTGTATGAGTTAGAACTGAGACTGTGTACAACGTGTATAGTTTAAGTGACTTCCTTCAGGCTGGAGTGTTTTGAAGAGCGCTGCACAAGCAAATTACTTCTAATGATCTTAAGTGTGGTTTGGAAAATTTGAAGAAGGCCATCCATTGCTTGAGGAGCAAAGTTTTATATCGTAATCTTTCTAATAGGTTTTACTACAGTTTTAGGAGGTAAGACTTTTTTTATGGATATGAAGGGGAAAAGTAATTCTGGTAGGAGAAACTGAAGCAGAAACTATCTTGTAGCCAAATACTAGGATTTTTTTTTTTAATATAATACAAACAGTGAAATACAATATGATAAAATACTGACATGGTCATAACTAACCCAGGATGCCATAGTTATTCTTGGATTGTCAGTAGTTTGAAGGGGAGATTTTCAGGAACGTAATTTCTGTTTCTCAACAGACTAAGATCTTTGATGCTGACCATTATCTGTGAACAACTGGAATGGGTTTTAACAACGCTAACTTTTCCAGACTTTATGCAGGACTTGGACTGTGTGTGTATTAAGGTAAAAGAAATAAACCTCTCAAGGAAAAAAGCTGTAAAGTTAGCTTTTGACTCTGGAGAACTGATGCGATGAGAAGTACCACAGCTGAATTGAAATCATGCAAGTGACCAGCTGGAAGTAAAATGTTTTCATAAGTCAGCAGTAGTGAAGGTTTTGTAGGCCAGAGGAAATCCTATATTACACCATGCAACATTGAAAAGGTATTAAGTCACATACTTCTCACAGGAATTTAAAAGTTCATGTGTACAGAAAGGAATACAGCTCACACTTAGTAGTGTTTAGCGTTGCAACATGTGTAGAATTAAATCAATTAAATGTTGATAAAGATACCAGATTTCACCATAGACAGACTTCTATAGTGGTTCTTCCCTGGGGAGACTGACCTTTAAAATAAACGGATTTGGTTTGTGACCACCGCTGGAATGCCTTTAGCTTTTGCGTTGCATGTCTGGCCACAGGAAGAGACACGCTTGAGGCCCATCTAGAGATGTGCAATAGTGTACCATCCTTAACGGGGCCTTTTCCAAGACTCCTTGCCTTTGGAGTGTGATTACAAAACTATTTTTTTAGGTTATTTATCAGAAATTTTTGATAGCTGCTTCACTCGGTTACCCAGATAGCCTAAAATGAATGTTATGCTTGCTTCTGTGTTCAGAAATAGATCCATGATTTTCACATACATTGTCATACAAAAAAAAATTTTTTTAGATAGCTTGTTCTGTTAAAACATAAAACTTGCACACTTACATTGTTGTTAGTCATGTAACAGTTCCGCAATGTTCTGAATTACCATGTGCGTGATAAGAGCTTAAGAATTCGTATAGGAACAAAAGCCTCTTTTTAAAAGTTACTACTTTACAATTTGAGAACATTTAACTTGGAAATGTCTTCTGTGGTACTGCAACAAGAGTCTGATTAGTATTTTAACCAGGACGAGATTAAAACCACCTTGCACTGGCACTTAATGTGGAAATTGATAAATTGACCTGCATATTAATAATTTCATACTAAGTTCATGAACTGAATGCCATCTGTTTCTAGCCACTGCATGTTTTCTGCCCATATGTGAAATAGCCGTGAAACTCTACCATGTATCATACGATTGACAAGCATATATTGAACTAAAAGACAATTAATTGCCTGATTGGGTCTTTTAGGTCTACTGGATTGACTCTACCAATTTTTCAAATCATAGATCTAATAGCTTTAGGATAAAGGGCATCAAAAAACGGGGAAGGATCAGACCAAAGAGTGTTTCAACTTCATGGATGCTGTATTACCATGCAACATCAGGTCTATAACCACTTGTGTCCTTGAATCACCTACTCAAAAGGTTAATTACAAGTCTTTGTGTATTTGCAAAACAGTCTCATTCAGTGAGTCACGCATATGAAATCCTCTTCCCCTGAATTAAACAGAAAAATGATTAGGATTTTAGGAGGAGCAATTTACACTGCATAGAATGTAAACAGGAGAAGTTACCGGAACAAAAATGGCTACAAAAGTAAAGCTCTTGCAATAACACTACAAAAGAGTACTTATGCTTCTGTAATTGGGTGGTAAAACAGATGGCAAAGTCATAAAATGAATGAAGTAGCTTACTTTGCCAAGTCAGATTTCACTAATGAAATTTATTTGCTACAGCTGGATGATTCCTTAGAGGAATAAAAGGAATTTTTTGAAATGCAAAATCCAACATGCCCCTATTTTATTAGGTTCCATTTGCTGGTGTATTGATGCAGTCTGCCTGTGGAGAGGGAGAACGCTTGCCTGTATTTGTGAAGAGGAGATGGAGAATTTAGGGGTACCAGCTTTTTGATGTCTCTTGCTAATGGCCTGTGTTCGGTCCTGTGTGTTTGCACCATTTTTGCTGTGGCCTTTGACATAAATGTGCTTGCACCTGCTGGAGCACTTGTTCCCTGCATCCTTCATTGCCAGAAGCCAATTAATAAAATGTGAAGGATAGTGTATTTTGGTATTCCTACTCTGCTTCTGTTGAAACTTCATCCAGCTAGGCACTGACCACACAGAAGAAGGCAGTACCTGCCTTGAAAACGCTTTATTTGAAAGCTTAAACTTTTTCTATGTCAAGAATTTCATAGGAGCGTTATTCAAACAAGGCTTGTGTGTTCATTCTGTCTGTGCTAATACCTTGAAAGAATTTAAGGGTGTTCATGGGAGTTTTCACTGTAATACTATATGACTGGTTAATGAGGCAAAGTAAGTTGTTTTGAACAGGATAAACTCCCTGAGCTATCAGCATCAGAACTTGTCTCACTGTGAAGCAAGATGCCTGCAACTCAACCAGGCTGCTTCTACCAGCCAGAACCCTAACCTATAGACGGGCTGCGGATGGCACCCCTTCTGTAGATTCCCTAAGAGTGTCGAGTGCAGCCTGCTGTGAGCCTAGTGGAAGCTTGTTTTTGCTTTGCAGATACCATTTGTTTCGAGATTCCTCTGTCACAAATTAATGTTCCTGCCTATAGAGCAGTGAAACTGGGTGGAGTTTTGGTTTTAGTGAGCGTGGATCTTAAGTCATCCTTTCTGGCCGTAAAAATGACCATATGGATATTTGCTTTTTCTAGAAAACACACATCTGACATTCTGAACTCCTAACTAAAGGAAGAGTATAGGGTTGTTAACAATTAATGATATATGTGTGTTAGAGGAAAACCTGATTTGTGGACTTGTTCTGGCAAACCTATATTTTTCAAGTATGTCTTTTGGAAGCCTTCTTCAGACTCTGTTTAAAGCATTTACTACTTCAAGCCAAGTCAAAATGCTTACATTTAAATTGTCCTTAAATTTCTTTAGTTGAAGTGTAAGAGTACAGGGGCAAAAAGGACACAGTGATGTGGTGGAGATTTCTTTGGAAGTACGGCTGACAAAAAACCCTGGGTTTATGACACTGAATATGCTGTGAGCAACTTTTTGAATGCAGAGCTCTTTAAAAGAGCTTTTAAAAGTGAACTGCTGAGGCTCATGCTGCAAGCTCTGGCATAGTGCCTTCGAGGGAACTCCATTTTTGTTGCTTTCCAGAATAGCTGGAAGCAGCATCTCTCTGCAAGTGTGAGTGATGCCTGACGTACCAGTCAAAAGTTAGCTTCCAAATGTGCTTTCTTGCGCTTGGAGCACAGGGTGAAAGTGGCTGTAGCTAGTATGTCTGAGATGACACTAGCTTAAACCTGTCCTTCAAGTGCTTCCCTCAATCCTTAGTTGAATAGCACTAACTTAAGACCCCGAGTTGTTGATCCTCTGTTACTAAAATCCGTCCTTGTAGGCTATGCGTTGCCTCTTACATTTTATGAAAGGGAAAACAGCGTCTTTGTTCTACATCAAATGCTGAATAAAATTCAGAAGTAGCAGCTGCTTTATGTAGCATCTCCCATGAATGTAACTTGACTTTTGCCAGGAGAGGTGATTATGGGTATTTGGTACAGGAGCCTCTACTGCAGATGTCCCCCTCTTCTGTTTCAGCCTTTCATTCTTCCTTAGTTTTGCTTATGCTAGAAAATCAGCTGTAGTACCATAGTACCTGTCTGTCTGTCTTGCCTCTGAATCTATGCAGTTCTCTGGCGTGGAGAGCTTTGACAGGCTGGTGACATGTAATTGTTCATTCTTCTACCATGACTGCTCTTACTATTAATTCTCTCCTCATGGTATATAATGTTAAATTAATACAAAATGAATGCCTCCTGTTAATATTCTAGATTACAGACCTCCATGTTTAGAAATTTAATCAAAGCCATGACTCTTACTCTTTGTGTTAAAGCAACACTTCAGCACTGTCAGCCTCCAAAAGCCAGGTTGCCTCAGTGATGAGAATAGGCTGAGATAGGGCACCAGCCATGTAGTGAACTTGAAGCAGAAACAGTGTTCTAGACTGTCACGTAAATGTGTATGTTACTAAAATTACTTCACAGTGTAACTTAGGCAATTGAACTGTGAAAGCAAGCATGCTGCTGGTGTTAACCTAGGTGCTGCACTTGAGTTTGCTGCTTTTCCCACTGATCTCTGGATCAGTCTGCATGAACCATTGCAAGCGTCTAGAATTCTTCCAAATATCCCATAATAGCTGTCACATATCTTTCAAAAGGGGAACAATCTTCAACAGGTACTAAATTACGGTTGAGGAACCTTACACCACTTATATTGTTTTTCCACAGGGTTTATAGGCTGGAGGTACTGCAGTTCAGCTTTCCCCGTGCTCAGCTATCTGTTTTTCTAGACTGTCTTTCATGGCAGCAAGCTTGTTTAGGTAGCTAATCTGTCCAAAACCCAGTATAGTTTAATTTTTGTCTAGAGCAACTTCTGAACTGCTTTGCCACCTGGTTGTGGCAAACACCGGTGCTATTGGAAGGAAGGATGTGGGGAATATCAGCAGACTGTGGCGGGTTAAGTTTTTATCAGCCTTGCAGGTGCACAGGGTTGGGCTCAAGTGTTGTGTGTTTTGTCAGCTCTTTACGTGGACAATAATGTAGCTGCTTCATTTTCTTTTCAGTACGCTGCAAGGTTTAAAATCTTAAGACCTTGATTTTGTTCCAGACTACTTCTGCTGTTCAGTTTGTCAGGGTTTTCTTGTGCTGTGCCATATGGGTTTCAAGAAATTTCTTTATGGAAGTGCCTCTCCAGAAATCATCTTGCAGGATGCCAAAGAGGCTTTTTGGTAACAAAATGCTGAAATGATGACTTAAAACATATGGAATACATATCTGTTCTCACTTCAGGAGCTGCTGTGTAGTTCATGGCTCTGCCCAGAAGCTGACACTAAGGCCCTCTGGAGCCTCAGGAGACTGCTGGAAGGTGTGAGCTTGTTTACTGTTTGCTAGTGGTTTAGTGACTTCTTGTTGGAGGGATCTCAATTTTTGTGATGATGTCTTAAGAGTACAGAGCTGCGGGCATGTGAGGACCACTGTTCTTTATAGCAGCATGGTGTAATTTGAGATGGATGGGGCCTCAGTTACTTGAAGAGTTCACTGATTCTTCCAGTTTCAGTGCCTGGATATGGTTACAGTTTGATGTATCTGTCTCAAGAAGCTGGGAAATGTAGGTCTCTTGCCTGAGGAGATTTGCTGCTGCTGAGAGATAGAACTTAAGTCAGTTTTCAACCGTTTACTTTGTAGATTTGTAGTCACCTTAGTAAATTTGTTTTGTGGGTGTGGGAGAGACAAGCACCTCTTATGGTGTGCACTAGAAAGCTTTGGAAAGAAGATTTCTACCAAACCTTGAATGTGGTTTAACTGCTTGTTAAAGTCATGAGAAGCTGTGAATCCTAATTCCCAGTTAAACAGGTTTATGTCAAAAGATTTTTTTCAGGAGAAGGGAAAGGACTTACTGTGAAAGTGTTTTTAACTTGTTCTGAGGTTGAGGTTCAGGTGGTCTCTCTCTTTCACTGCCTAATGAGACTAGTCATTTCTAAGATAGGTTTGAACATTTGGGTTCAGTTTCCTCTTTAGGCTACTACTTAGACTTTATAGTGATTGTTTAATATTTGAAATGTTTGTTCTACCTTAACAAAATCTGATGTTATTTCATGTAGAGCTTGACAGATGTTGCATGTTTAAACTGTAATGAAAACACTAGTCAAACTTGAGGCACAGATTGACACTTATTACAGTAATGCTGATCTAACCTAAAAACCTTCATTACTCTCCAACTCTTAAAACAGCTGCCATCATGTCTCCCATCATATGTCCTACAGTATCCTATCTATTTCTGGGTCATGGGGTGTTTCTGTTGATCCGGTTTGAATATAGTAATTGGAAGCAGCTGTTGGGAGTGTTAGACTCTGCTTGCCTGGAGTTGCCTCCCTCCATTTCCAGGAACACTTTTGTTGCAGGAATATCTGAGTCATTCCTGAGGTGTCTTCCAGATATTTTGCATCGAGTATGCTAGTCTGCGCTGATCATTTTCAAACAATACCTTCTCAAGTAGAATTTTGCTGCTGTTAACCAAACTGGAACTAATGGGCTCAATAAACAATGAAGAAACTGGATGAAGTTGTGATCTTTTAATAACATAAGATTATATTGCTTGATGGTCCCTGGGGATATGAAATCTCTTGACACTTTTTGAAATTCTTGGTCCTGTGTGTTTTTTTTTTTTTTCCCAGAAAGCTGAACTTGTAGTTTATAGGTCATGTGAGGCAACAGAGTTGTGAATCACTTTGTGGTAATTAAGAAGAGAATTACTTTGGAGAATACTCAAATTCACTTTAGAAGGTGAGATTACTGTCAGATATTTACTATAAATTTTCACTTCAGAATGAGATAAATTGTAGCTAATGTTTCTGGAGGTGATAGATTATACTGAGTATAAAGTACAGAGTAGTGCAGATCTTAGTTTCTTTAATTAAAAAAAGACCAAATTATTTGCTTAGAAGAACATGTGTCTCCACTACTAATTTTCTTGTTCAGTAAGTAATTGATACAATATTTTGCCGTTCTGGTCAAAGCATACTAACTGTAGTTCTTAATATTGTGCAGGTAGCTCACATATTTCAATTAAATTATTCCTGTTCCTTCAAATGCATCAAATTTTAACTCTGTTAAAAAGCAGAGTAAAAGCGGGTGCTGTGATGTATCAGCTACCAGTTGTAATTGATGCTTATTATATAAAATAGTCTTCAGGGAAGAAAGTTACTCATCATAAAATTGAGTGGGTAATGAGGTTAATATGACAGTCTTGCAAATCTTTATGTAATCTCTTACAGGAAAGGAAACAAAAGAATGGAATTCAGTTTTGATGTGATAGTTTTATGGAGGCTATAAAAATAACAGTATAAGAAATCGTTTTGTAATTAAAGGCACCACTATACTTACTAACTAGAATCTACTATACTAACTGTACCAAGTATTTCTAAACACAAAGCTATGTTTAACTAGTCCCCTTCAGACAAATGCCTGCAGCAAATCAAAGTCCTCTGGTTAAGGACAACTGCATTTTCACAAAGCCTGCATTCAGCTTTATGTATAGTGCCGCAGAAGATGCCAGCTGAATTTGTGCCTGTAATGATGCCACTCTGGTGTAATGCCTCTCCTTCCCTCATCTGCTCTCACTGACATTGCATTTACGAGACTCCAGGGGAGCAAAATGGGCAGAGTAGCTTCTTGACCTCTTTTAGTGACATTCTCTAAGAAAATGAGTCTGATCATATGCTCAGTTCTTTGTTAATTCTTGGCCTATTGGCCAGTTTTGGGCACTTTTTGATAGAGGTTTATGTGTCTAGGATATGATTGTTCCCATAAATTTCCTGAATATGTGCTGCTGGCTAAAGAGGAAGAAAGCTGTCCCAGCGCTCTCTGTGAAGGAAAGGAAGCAACGTGAGCTGGATGTCTGTTGCCCTGTTTGGGCTGGTACATAGCTGCTCTGTTGGCCACTTTTGCTCCCTTTTAGTGTATGAACATTGGGATTATTGCGTTGAGGAGGAATGTAGAAGACAAATATGTAAGGAAGCATGCTTTGGTTAATTGTTTTGGGGCAAGTTATTCTGTAAGAAAAAGCCGTCTGAGAAATAGGACAACTTAAGAGGGGTCTTCTGAGTTTAAGTGAGAGGATAAAAACCATAAGGTTTTTCCACCCATCAGCATATTTTTAGGTCTCGATTTATTGGGCTTAAGAAGTAGATGGGAGGATAAAATAAAGAGTAATGTAGAGAGATCAGGGATTCCTGCTTCATTTTTTTTCTTCCCTGAAAATATTGTCGCTGGAGGTGAAAACCGGTTTTTGTGCTGGCACCTGATCATATTTCTTACTCTTGTGAATCTGGATAACCACTCTGTGCTTCAAGATTTTATGCAGAAGTTGACGTGATGGTTACTGTGGCCAAGTCCTGTTACAGGAACACTTTCCAGCTCGCTCCTCTGGTGGGTGGAGCTGGATGGCGTGTTTAAAATCCATGGGGAACTAGAGATAACATTGTATTTCTTGCACAGAGGACCTTCTGTGTAAGGTGTGAAACTCTGGAGAAGTTAGTATTGATACAGGTAAAAGCCAGTTGCTCAAGACAGGCAACACTATTACAACTCCAGCTACAAGTTCCTGTTGCTACATGATCTTAATCATGTAGGATGATCATAAAAGTTATTTAGCCACCTACTCTTCTTTCCCTTGACCAGATTTCTAGACTGTTGGACAAGATGCCATTGCTGATGCTAACATGAATTATAATTCCTACTCCTGCAGTTGTTATTTAATCAAATTGCTCCCTAACCTGGCATTACAGAAAGATGATCCTGGCTGCAGCTGGAAGCCTGCACAGAATCATGGGGGTGGTTATCTGCAACCAGGCAATAAGCAGCTGTAGGAGCTTTGAGATCTGCTTACTTTGGCTGAGCAGCCACTGAGATTCAGTAGTTTGTGCCCTTATCTGCTCAAGCATGTTGAGAAAGGGAAGTTTCCTAGGAGTTTATCTGCAGCAGAGGTGAGGACTGATCCATAGCATGGTGGTTGGACAATGCTCTCGCCCTTCTGAGTGAAGGCATGACAGTGCATTGTTGAGCCAGTTAAGCTTTCACTTCCCTTCCAACATTTTGGACTACACAAAGAACAGTTTAAAAATAAACTTTCATATATATCATCAGCTGTACTGCTGCAGTGGGGATTATCAATGGGTGTGGTAAAAAGCTGACCTGTATAAATGGATAATACAGCTATTGACAGCACCCAGCTTGGCTCTGTGTGAACCTCTCTCTGCTGTAGGGTGACACAGGATTCTACTGCAGGATGAGCCTCTGTTTATCTTCTGACCCCCCAAACAATTTTGCACTGTGAAGATTAGGGGGGGAAAAAAAAAAAAGAAAAAAGAAAAAAAAAAAAAACCAAAAAAAACCCAACCAAAAAACCCAAACATAATCACAGTACACCTAATATGAAAGTGTGCTTTTTTGATCTTCATACAACATGGTTCTTGCCACAGTTTCTGTCAGTTTTCTCATCATGATAAAGTAGGACAATTCAGAAACTGGATATGACCCAAATTAATACTACCTATGAAAATAAGTCAAGCTACATACATTAAGGGTAGAAAAACTTGCGTTGTGTGAAACTTCTTCTCGGGTGCTTTACTGTTAAAATTGGTGTCTGTGTTCCTCTTTGCTTTTGAAAGCAGACTGAAGCGGGTAGAATTATGTGGCAGTAGCTTAAAATTTATCACTTTCAACATCTTTCTCTCTGGCAGAATACTTGCTCTGCAACAGTCTCTCTGGATTGAATGTCCTTTGCACAGTATCAGACTGTACCTGCTTTGTAACTTCTCTTTTCACATTGTCTGCCATTCAGCAGCCTGAATTTTGACAGCATTATATTTTTGTTGGATTGTGAAGAACTTGAGCGCAAACTGACCTCCCTGAGCCTCCTCCCACTACAAAATGTGAAGGAATATTTATGACAAGCTTATTAAGATTTGATGTCTGGTAGTGAGAAGTTTTGCTGTCTTCAGTATCTTACTGGAATGTTGGTCACTGGCAGTTATTGATGACACGATGACTCAGGATACTGTTTGACTGGTTGGGTCAGGTTTTTTTAATTCTGAGTTTCTTTGAGTCAGTCTCTTGTGCTTCTTTGAAACGATGTTATCAAGGGTTCTGAAAATGATTGGCTGCCATGAAAATTTTTCTGGTTAAAGAATTTTCAGTGAAAAGCAGTATCGTCACTGACTTGATTACTTATAAGGATCTTATTGGTTGCACATCCTTGTTTTGGCCTTTCAGGTATGTGTCAACTGTTGCACAAAGTACAAAAAGTGGCAGCTTCTCTTTGTCACACTGGGACACTATTTGTTGAATTGCAACTTCTAGTAACACATCAATTTTCACATTGCTCAATCTACTTAAAGACTGTAGTTAGTTTACAATGAATATTACAGAGAAACATTGCTATTGTATATTTGAATTTTTTCACAGATTTTAATAGTGGTTTTGCATAGGCTTGCTGTCAGAGGTCCTGCTGAATTTGTTTGGACTTGTTCCAGTACTGAAGTGCTTGTACAAGAATAATCTGGTTTGTTGCTTAGTAAGGATAGTATAGGCCGTATCCAGGTGTACTTGTGCTTCTGAGAGTATTTATTGTAATCTAAACTTGGCAGACTGAGCTGTTGTCAGTTGATGACTGCAATTCAGAGGAATTTTCTGTATAATACTTGTCTGAAATATATACTAAAAACAAGTAAACATGACTTTGAGGATATATTTTTCCTTTTAAGAGAAAAGTACAAAGACAAGACAATGTGGAGTAGTTCAAAATGCAGTGTAGTAGGTTGAAAATGTACACATGGCTTGGAGTTATTTTCATGTTCTCCTACTCCCTCTTGAGTAAAAAGAGAGCAATGGTTCATTTTAAGCCATGATGGTCAAAACAGAAATATTTTGGCTATGATGGTCAAAACAGAAATGTTTTTTTGTTCTCATCCATCTCCTTTTTAAAAGAACTTGTAGCATAATGTTAGTTACATTTTTCTGCTATATCTCTATAATTAGTACAGCAGCTTATTTCACTTAAATAATCTTTCTGGGGAAAACAATTTAAGCAACTTAATTTCCAATTGCATTTTCAGAATTCTTTGACAGCAGAATGGGTAGTGGTACTGATGTGATCCAGAGAGTTTTTCACATAGGTTGTCGAGTTAACCTTGGTAGGCAGCTAAGCACCACACAGCTGCTTGCTCACTTCCCACCCCACCAGTGGGATGGGGGAGAGAATTGGAAGGGTTAAAGTAAGAAAACTTGTGGCTTGAGATAATGAAAATTTAATAATTTTTTTTAAAAAGAAACAAAACCAAGAAAAACAAGTGATTGGGGAAAAAAAAAAAAAAATTGCTCACCACTAGCTGACCAACATCCAGCCAGTCCCTGAGCAACAGCAGCCCCGGCAAACTTCCCTGCCAGCTTTTATTGCTCAGCTATGGCATGGGATACCCCTTTGGTCAGCTGTCCCGCCTGTGTCCCTCCCAACCGCTTGCCCAGGGCAGTGTGAGAACCAGAGAAGGCCTTGACACTGTGTAAGCACTGCTCAGTAATAGCCAGGACATCTGTGTGTTATCACTGTTTTCATCACAAATCCCAAACATGGCACTATATGAACTATTCTGAAGAAAATTAACTCTACCCCAGCCAAAACTGGTATATCTTTTTATCTATTTCTTAATTCCAGGAAGGATTGGCTTAATCTCTAATGAAGCTTCAGTCAGCATGCTGTTACACTTAACTGCTTCACTGCTAACAAAACCCTAGGGCATGTCCTCGACTAGGGATTTTGATACAAGTTTTAAGAAAATTGTCATGCTTCACATTCTGATTATTTAAGCAGCACAGAAGAGTGATTCGTTATGCAGGAGGATGTAGTTTTAGTGTGAGATTGTCAAATGATCATGATGGGTAAAGGTAAATGAGGTAATGGTGTCTTGTTACTACATGGTATTATTATCTGCTAGTTCTGTATATAACTAAACCACTGCCATGTGAGTGTGATCATTTTGAGCTTTCTAATTATGAAAATCTAAGTTACATTTGGTTGCTACTATAGATGTCTCTTGTATTTACATCTTCTGTAATGTAGATGTCATTGTGTTTTTTGGACATCAGAGCTTGTTTTGACCTTAAATTTCTGGAGGAGGGTACTATTCTGTCACTGTGCAGGGACTTTCCCATGTCTTAAGATCTGTGCAAGCAAACAAAATATTCTGTCTTCATATAACACAAATACACTTACTGCTGGGATAGGCAGGGACTGAAGCAAAGGTGTGGGAGGATAGTAGCTGATCTGCTAAAACTCTAACATGATTTTTTTTTAAAAAAATCTAATGTGAATTAATTGTCATACAGCCCTTTGGTGTTGGTGAGATCGAGATTTGTGTTTGAACAAGCAGTTGTGGGACTGAGACAACTATCCCAAATATATGTAAAAACTGCATTTGTACCCAAAGAAGGCAAGTTGAATCTTTCCACTCTGCATAAACTAGATTATTCTTTCAGTTCCTGATTGACTTAGTGAAACTGGGTATTTTTAGGTTTTAAGTGACACATTTGCTTGCTTTCCCCTGAAAAAGTATACTAGCTAATCCTTGCTGCTGTGTCTCGGTGCTTGCTATTTAAGCTGGAAATTCCTTCAAATGTCTGTTTTCTTTCCTCTGCAGCTGTCATATCTCATGTTTTCTTGTATGGTGTTGACTCACTGTGGCTTCCTTTTTCAATTCTTGCTTAGTACACTAACAAGAATTCTTGACAAATACTGTGTCTCTAAAAGAAAACACTGCATACCAAAATGTAAATCTTTTCCCTTAATTGCTGTTGGATGCTGTGAACCTACTTGTGCCCTTTCCAAATGGTGAAGGCTTTCTTTGCTCATTCCACAAAACAGATGAGCTTGGTATAATTTGTGGAATGGCTTCCAGTGGAAAAGCAGATAGCTTTCACTGAAGACAGCAGAACTGAAATTAAGTCCTTAGATATGTAGGGATTTAAAACAAATCCACTTTAAACAGTGCATGTGGGAGAAGCAAAAGAAAACTAATGAAGCAATGTTTTTCTTCTAGATTTTTTTCATTTTGTACCTGTGAATTTTCTGCAATCCAAAGATGGCTGCAAATAAGCCTAAAGGACAGAATTCATTGGCTTTACACAAAGTGATCATGGTGGGAAGCGGTGGTGTAGGAAAATCTGCTTTAACACTACAGTTTATGTATGATGAGGTAAGAATCTGCACTAGAAATTATCTCGCTACATAGTGTTATTTAAGCCTTCATTAGTACAGGTATTTTCTGAAAGGGTCTAACTGTATATGGTGTGGTATGAAAGTTAGCAATTAAATTGAACAAAAATATTTTTTGAGATTAAGTGATTTGCCCTCTAGAGATACCTGTGAAGGTATAATTCGGCATTTTTCAGACTTTGAAGCAATTAAATGCTCTGCCATATCAGTATATTTTGTCATTGTTCACTAGACCTATTTGAATTTATTTAGGTATTATAGCTCAAAGCTTCTCCACGCAGGTGAATTGCATGATGCTTGAAATGATGACCGTTTTTTTCCATGTTTTTATACTGCTGTTGAAGAGAGGAAAGAAAATCTGTTTCTTGTTTCCTTTTTTTCCCCAGTAAAAGTCATTCTTTTTGATTGAAAGGCAGAAGTTATGGCTTTTTTAGTGTCTTTTAAAAAAGGATACTAAATATATTCAAAGTCAGGACTGCCTGATAGCATAATGGAACACAGCCAGATGTTGTGCTTGACCAGAAGAGGAGGCTTGGGTAGTGCACAGACATTGATGTTTTGCATTACCTCTAAAATTTCCTTCTAATGAAGAAAGCAAAAACCTATAAACTCTTTGGGCTGATGGAGAGGCTGCTTTAACTATGAATCATTTGAGTACTTCACACAACCTAAATACATATGCTTACTTACTGTAACCACGTAAAGTGTTTGTGATATCCTTATATGCAACTAGAAGCATTTGCCTTGTACCATGATTTTATATCATGAAGGTTTTTTTTTCTAGTTTGTTGAAGATTATGAGCCCACCAAAGCAGACAGCTACAGGAAAAAGGTGGTTCTGGATGGGGAAGAAGTCCAGATTGATATATTGGACACAGCAGGGCAGGAGGACTATGCTGCAATTAGAGACAACTACTTCCGCAGTGGAGAAGGCTTTCTTTGTGTCTTCTCTATTACAGAGCTGGAATCCTTTGCAGCAACTGCAGACTTCAGGTAAGTTACAAAGTGAGATAACTATTCTAATTACAGTGAGGTAATTACAAGGGATTTTTTTGTTTGTTTTGTAATATCCTTATGATAGTCTAGACTGGATGACAGCTCTTACTGTAGTCACATAATGTTTTGAACAGATACCTAGCCATGCCTTTGCTATCTACCACTTCAGATATCTTTGCTGCTGTGTTTCTGAATATCAAAATGCTATTGCCACAGAGCAGATAGTGACATTCAGAAAATTTCTGCCCTTTGTAAATCAGCGTTGCTCAGCACTTGTGCTAAGCAGCAGTATTGGTGAGCAGGCATACTGCTACCCAAAGTAATGGATCTGAGAAAAATTGCTTATAGACTGTGTGGTTGCATGACAATACTGCATACTCCCCAGAGCTGTCTATTTTTAGTTCTTGCTTCATATAAAGGATTATGTTGTGTTTCTACCACCTGGAACAAAAGGGCAGCTGTAGCATGTCCATCTGCTTTATATTAGAATACTTCGTAGTTATAAAGATGATGTGATGATTCCAGTTGGAAACTGCACAGAACCACCACGTGTGGTGATGTCTGTCTGCAAGGTCTTGGGCGATGTGAAGTATGCGCATTGTATTCTGGGAGAGTGAAATGCGTAGTATCAACACAATTCTTTCTACCTCTTTATGAGCAACAGCCATGAGAAGTATCTTTGAATAGTCTGTAGTAGCTGTGCATTTTGTGTAAAGGCCTGCCGTAAATCTGTCCCTTCAGTTTTGCTTGGATGGAATTTCCCCTGTAAAAAATACTGATGTAAAGTTTTTAATTTACAAGACACAAGTTCTGCATAGAATTCTGCATAGCATTCACCTTTCCATCAGTCTGTATTTTACGTAATAGGGAGCAACGTGGTAAAAACAAAATTTGGAACTGGACCATTTTGGTGTAATAAATATTTAACAGGATTGGGGTTTTTAAGGTGCTTTTCAGGCATGCAGCATATTAAAACCCTTATAATGGTAAGAAACTATTACACAGGCAGCAGTATATTACAGGTGTTAATTTTGGTTGGGAGCAAGCCTATTTCAATCACTCATCACTATATTAAAAAAAGGAAAAAAAGGTACCGGAAATATTTTTTTTTACCAGTTCAAAGTAGCTAAATAGGAAAGCAGATAACCTTGGAGAAAAAAGTAAGGAAACAAGTATAAAAAAAAATGATCTGCATCCTGCTGAAATAAAGCTTCTCAGAGATGCTGTCACAGTTCAACTTAATTAGCACCAGGTATCAGAATATGTTTAATACCTCCTCCTCCTCCCATAGAGATGATACGGAGAGGGGAGAAAGTGAAGTTTTCCTCCTAGTGGTTTTTTTCAGTTTGTGTGTTTATTCTGAGAGGGAGGGAGGGGCAGGCCGTGATTGGTTTGCAGGTTTATGCTAGGTATTGTCAATTGTGGAGGACTGTTTAGTCTAGAGTGCAAAATGACCTATTAAAATCTGTTTAAAATCCTGTTAATGTTTCAAAGTACATGATCTTCTATGGCTCTAGAAAAAGTCCTACTTTTCCAGCAAAGGTGAGTGTTGACATGCTGATACAGAAAAAACAGAAGAAAAAAACCTCTTCGATGAAGAGATTAAAACTCCCCAATCCAAATGTGAAAGTGCCTTTCAAGTTGCTTTTGAAACTGTAGCAGCGTAAATGCTAAAATGTAACTGAGAAAAATTACATTCGTTCCGCTCTGTGTAAAAGTAACCTGTATCTCTTGAAGGTACAGTTAAAATACCTTCGGCATTGTTGAGCAGCCCGAGGGAATACTACTTAAGAGATGGATATAAAAGAAAGTGACAAGAAGAATTTGGATGTTTGATTTGTTTCCATGGAATTTTGTTCTACTGGAATGGCAGGACTCCAACAGGAGAGCTGCTTACTGCTATTCAGTGTCTTCCATGGGGTTCCTGGTGTGCTCTGAAATGCTCTTGCTCCAAGTCATTTTCTTTCAATAGACAGCAGACCTGCAGCAAATAAACTTTTAAATATTAGAAAAGCAGTTTGCTAAAATGTGGTCTTGCTTTGAGTAGAATTGGTCTTGCTCTAATTTTTTAATTTTAAGTTCTAGATTTCAAGCTGGCGTATCTTTGAAATATTTCTTGTTTAGGAGATAACAGTCTTCAGAGAGAGGTCAAAGGGGAATAGCATCATTTGGATGGCTGTTAGATTAACTCTTTACATGATGAAATTGTCTGGCATTGCCTGAATGATTAGTGTTGAAAACTACTGTTTTTTCACAGAAGTCTTATTTACACAGATAGTGCAGTGATGCACTGAGTTTTCTTTTGGCCACCCTTCCTAATCCACTGACTGGTCAAACTACTTTTGGATAGCTGCAGACCCTGTTAAAACATTTGCACTGATATTTGTGGGCGAGAGGAGGAATTTAATGACACCTCAGAGATGAATGTGGTGTTACAAGCTGCCTCAAATATATTTCTTGGTTTAAAAAAAATTACAGACTGTCTGTAGTTTCTCAGCCCTGTGAGTAGACTTCTTCCACAAGACTGCATGCTATTCAGAGCTTTTTATAACAGCAGGAGGATCCTGCCATACACCAAATCAAGGCCCTTTCACTTAATCAGTTAATTAACTCTTTTTCAGCTTCTCTCCATTCAGCTTTAAATCTGGCAATAGGTTTCACCTCAACCAGCAAAAGGAATTTCTCTGTGCTTTTTGCTGATCTTTCAAAAATTGTTCCACGATAAAGGGCTACATTTCACTAGTAACTTTTGTACTCCTTTCTGAGACAAAATAGAGAATATCCCTCCTATGGAAAAACTGTTCTTCCTGGTGCTTTTAATGCATTTCCAATTAGAAGAAAAGTTCCGTTATTTTTGTAAGTGGTGAAGACTTTGTATACCAAAGCATTTGTAGTACTGAATTTTATTTACAGCTTTAAGCCCTTCATCCTAGCAGTTCAAATGGTAGAGGGGTCTGTCCTTAAAAATCTGATGTGTGTACCACTTGTAGCTATACACTGGTGTATAACTGAACGAAGAACTCTGCAGAGACTGAATATAATTGACTTGAGAAAGATTCCTGAAATGAAGAGATTTTTCTCTTGGTGTGCTACAGACCATTTTATCAGCTTTAAAAATGGCACATGCATTTTATTAGGGGAAAAAAAAGAGTGTAAAACTGACATTTGGGTAGCTTAAAAATGACAGTCACAGTAATAGAAAGACAATGGTAAATGCTCTAAAGTAACACCTTTATTAAAAGGGATGACAAATTAATATAAATTCTCACCTAAACCAATCCTGTTCTACGATTTTAGTATCTTACTGACTCACCTCCTTCCTTCCTGGAGGACTAGTCTGTCTCTGTCTTCATTCTGTATAATGTCATAATGAGGTTTAAGATTTTACTGTTACGTAAGCTTCATAAAAGGAATAGTGGGTTTTCACTGTAAGATGGAAGAGTATTTAGTCTTGAGTTCTTCTTTTTGTGTTCTAAGAATAGTACTCCATGCAAAGCTTAATTTTCTTTTCCTTTTTTTTTTTTTTCTTCAGGGAGCAGATCTTAAGAGTAAAAGAAGATGAGAATGTTCCTTTTTTGCTAGTTGGTAACAAATCAGATTTGGAAGATAAAAGGCAAGTTTCTGTAGAGGAAGCAAAAAACAGAGCTGATCAGTGGAATGTTAACTATGTGGAAACTTCTGCAAAAACGCGAGCTAATGTTGACAAGGTAATAGCTGGCCTCATAATACAAAGAACATCTCCATCGGTTTTTACTTTATACCTCTTTTCCATGGGTCATACTCTATATGTTTGTTGTTTTAGCAATTGTTTTTGTAAAATTTGAATCAAATGCTTCTCTTCCTTACCTTACAGGGAATGCATGACTAGGTGACTTCATGTAGAACAGTGAAAACGTTAGGCATAACAAGCGTATATCATCCTAAACTGCAAGGAGTCATTATACAAGACGTTATACAAGACCCTATTTCATTAAAAATTTCTTGAGGCAGCTATTTTGGCTTTGGCTTCTGATTGTGTTTTTTATAACTAGAAGAGAGTCTGCTTCTGAATAGTGAGGAATGCTGTCTGATCCTCAGCCAGAATAAATCAACTTACAAAAGCAGGTGAGGGAGAGATTGGAGCCCTCTCTACCTTCATTTAACCAGATCCCTGGTTGCATGTTGCTTCGATGAAGAATGGATGAACCTTTTTCCAGCTTTGAACAGCCTAGAAGTGCCTCATGAGTTTTCAGGGATAAAACCTGGTTCAGAAGGTCGTGAGATAAGAGACAGAGAATCTTTGTCTCCAAGAAAATAAATTATTGATTAGTTGTAAGTATTTCAGCTATAACTCTAAAAGACAGGACTTCTTGGAATACAGGATTCAGAATAACTCTAAGCCTGGTAGACTGCAAGAGTAACGAGTGTGTGGCAAAAGATATGAGTAGTTTAGTTCAATGTGCCAACCTTTCCTTTCAGAGCTATTGACAGACTTGATCCCACATTGAAAAATTCTGTAATGTAAATCCTTACGTATGAGCTGTCAATTGCAGCTTGACAGCTGTAATGTCAGTTCTCTTTTGCAGTAACATCAATTTGACTGCTGTCTCCTGTCAGTTGTCTTCCTGAAGAAATTCATTGTTTGGTACTACAGTAAGTTCTGTAGATAAAATTAAGTCAATAAAATGCATCAGAACTCAGTTTCATTGTTGAGTACAGCTCTGATTTTTGTTGTCGTTATAAAAACTAGTACATCTTTTAGTTTTGGTGCGTGGTTGCAGTTAACATCCCCCTATTACAGTCAAGTAGAAATTCCCAGCTCTTCAAAATCTACTTCACTGCATTTAGCAGCTGGGGGGAAAAAAGTGTGTGGGTGTGTATATATATATTTTTTTTACATAGCTCTCTAATCAATAGCTTTTGCACACACATGGTAGGCTACTACAGAGCTCCAAGTTTCTTTCTGGAGCTGGTGGCATTATGGATCCAGATTAGCATGTATCATAGAATTAAGGTTTGACAAGCCATAAATGAGGCTTTGTTGGCACTAGTAAGTACCAGGTATTCTTAGTTACTTGGAGCATCTGAAGTGATGGGGTTTGTTGTTTGACTTTAAGTTACTATAAGAAATCTGGCTTCTCTGACTTCCAGAATAATGGGTTTGCTCAGCTAGGGAAAATGGTCAGCTTCCACTCACTTTGGTGAAGGTGACCCACTAAGCATCTTCTCAGAAGGTTATGTACCCCAGACAGCTAAATACTGGAGTACAGTATCTGTGCTTAAGCAAGTTGACAGTTGCAACTTACCATTAACGCAGATTTAAGTACAAGTAACAAGCGAGTGATTTAGAAATCTAAAGGCAATCTTATTTCTTGATGGAAATGTTTAGTTACATTGATTTTCTTCAGATCCTGTGTAATGAAGGTTGCTTTTGCTGCAGTCAATATGAGATTAGTGTCATTGCAAATAAAAACCTACTGAGCTCTGTAGAGGAGCTTTTCAGCCCCTGCACTGTCCATGTGTCATGGAAATGGATCAAGTCCCCTGACGTAGATCTAGAGAACACTTCCTGAGAGAGAAAAGTCTTAGAATTGCTCAGCTGATTTCCTACAACAAAATTGCAAAGATGAAATGATTATTTGCTGTAGCTTCCTGTGAGTCAAGATCTGCTTTTTGTATGATTAAAGTAGCTTTAAGCAGTCCAATCATAAAGCCTTAACTGGCAGTAGGATCTCTCGAGTCATTTGTGTATCTCCAGCTTGGTCATTTTTGTTTCCTACTAAACCACTTGATGAAAATGAAGTTCATACGTACTTTGAGAGTGTAATATGGAAGTTGAGATAACCTGATCTAAAAACCTGTTTATGTAGTTGTATGATTGATAACTTTGCTTTAAAGGAAATGCTGATTTTTTTTTTTCCTAGTTATTTTGTGTTTAGAAGTGCATCATGGGACATACTGACCATGAAATGTTCAGTGTATGCTACTGCTCCATTAATAAGTTCGTAGAATTGGATGTTGCACTTTTTCAGCCTTTACAGCTCATCACTGAAATACTCAAAATGTAAACTAATTTCCTTAAGACTCCTCAGTAAGATGCAGATAATACATTTTAAAAAGTCTTGGCTGGTGATGAGACTCTTGTTTCAGTCCTTGTGGAAAATCATCTGACAGGATTCATAAGCAAATACCAGGAGACAGGGGAACATTATGGTACCGTGAAAGAAGTGGGATTGCATCATATCAACTTGGCCTTGAAAACCAGGGAAAGATTTGTTGGATTAATATTTGTTTGCTCAGACTGGTTGCATATTATCGACTTTATTCTAAACGACTGAAATGGATATCATCAGTGGTAGTTTAAATTAACTCATGTGTCTTTGATCGGTTTTGCATTTACGTTCTTACATCTTTTTTTTAGGTTTTTTTCGATTTAATGAGAGAAATTAGAGCCAGAAAAATGGAAGACAGCAAAGAAAAGAATGGGAAGAAGAAAAGAAAAAGCCTAGCTAAGAGGATCAGAGAAAGATGTTGCATTTTATAATCAAAATCCTGAATTCCTTTCCTACCCTGACCATACTAATAAAAACCATAATTTATAAGCATGCCGTTGAAGGCTCAAGTGACTGAAATTACTCTAACATGTTGGAAATTGTAATGTACCACTAAAAGCATGAATTGGAGCTGCACTGAAAGTCAAATTCACTGAAAAAAAAAAAAAATGATGTGGCTTCAAGAGAAGCAAAGTTCAGTCCATTTCATGATTGCCTACCTTCTCACATTTCTTCTGAATGTAGTGTTTCATAGGCAGTCTTTTCTTTAATAGTGAACAGCGGGGGGAAGTATTACTTTGTGGGTTCTTGTAAAGCATACTTTTTTATCACTGGTAATTGTCAATTCATCTTGTCTTTTGTTGCCTTGAAAATTACAATTGTGGACGTGATACCTAACAAAGCAGTATGCAGTTGTTTTGCCATGGAGTTATGCAAATTAGAAAAGAAATAATGTATATGCGAACAGTTTATGTTGAGGAAAATTATATGTGGTTCTGCATTACCTGATTAACCTAGAAGAGTGATGTAATCTTTTACATTGAAACATTTGAATATGCCTTAATTTTAAAACCTAAACATAGCAGGTTGCTTAATCAAGGGTGTATTTTCAACTTTGTTGCATGGAGACTGTCCCTGCGCATCAGGGCGAGACTGCCCTCTCTGTGGAGTGCAGTTATGTGAATGATTTCGCTAACTAGCTGTCTGCTAGCAGTGTCTGTTCTTTACATGTGTGCCATACTCTGGTATTGTGAATAATACAGAGCATATTCTGTCATCTGTAACCTGGTAAACAATACGGTATTCTAAAACTAAAAGGTCAGAATACATGTGAGACTGAAGTCATAAGCCTATGGCACATCTAAGCCTGGAATGGTTGTTTAAAACTTAACGTGCTGGTACCTTGAAACTTCCCTTTTGCGAGTAGATTTTTGTCTAGATGTTCCTTGGGTTTTAACTCCCTGGAGTTGGGTGGAGTGGAGCTGATTCAGTAGTGCTAATGTGGTTTGAGTTAAGATGTTGTCCAGGAAATTCTGGTGTCATCAGTTAATTTCTTTTGTGTTCCTAATACTCGGCTATGGGAACATGCTGTGTTATGCTGAAGCTCTTTGCAGGTTTTGTACTGTTTAGTCTAGTTTATGTTGATTTTCAAATGGGGAACATTGTAGCTACTTTTTCTAGTTAATGTTGATATTAAACAATCAAACGTGCTTTGCAATACAGAAACATTTACCACATGCATCCAAAATCCCCAAACAAAACATACTGCCTCAGTTGCTTCAGAACAGCAAGAATACTAGCACACGGTTAGTATGCTGCATCTTAACTAAAAATATACCAGAATGTTTGAGGGTTTTGGACTCCTCTGGGGTAAGACAGGCTAGATCAATTCCACAAACTGTTACACTTTTTATACATGTGTAAGCCTATAACTGACAGTTAAAAATGTGCTCAAGCAAACTAAGTAACAAATATTTAACTTTCATGCTAACAGACGTTTTAGGGACTCAAGTCTTAGAAGTTATATTTGTCATGTTAAATATTTATCAATAGGAATTTTGTATGTGCATTTAGTAGACTGCCAAGTGCAGAATTAAAGTTACTCATGTAACTGCGGCAAGTAAGCCAGTCTTCATCTTACTGTGTACTCATTTGGGTCTATTTAGCCAGGGAGTCTAACCACTAACATTGTGACTTTGCTTTGGGACCTGTATACTGGGAACTGAGGTGTTATGAAGCCACTGGACACATGAAATTTGTCTTGGCTGATGCCTTATCCTGTCCTTTTATTTGCTATTTGAGCCATTGAAAGATGAATAAACTTCCATTTTTTTAAATACTTGCGCAGTGTGTTAATTGATAACTGCATTATTGATGAACTTTGCTATAGCTGATGCTAGTTGTCAAGCAGTTAAACCGAAATATTCCAGAAGCCTTTTTTGTGTGTGTGAACACAATAGTAGGTAGATTAAACCTAATTAGTCTGGTAAAAAGCCACTTTGTAAAAGCTGAGATTATGCATATGCTGCCTTTTATCCACAGCTAATTTATCCCTACTTGCTATAACAAAAAATATCAGAAAACAGGCAAACTGAGGGTAAGTTTGTTCCAGAAGTATTTTTCTGTAAGAGAGGAAAGTGAGATTTAAACCACAAACCCAACCAACCAAAACAACCTATGTAAGTTTTAATAATAAAAACTCTTGAGTCTTTAATAATAAAAACTCTGAGTTAAAGGACTTGGAGTCTTTTAACACACTCAGGGAGAACAGAAGTGTGCTTCCTCAACCTACAGGGAATACAGCTTGAATTGGTATGTAGGATTTGGGCACATCTGGAGAGAGTCATCCCAACTGAGTGATACATGTGCATCGTAGAGGAGTGTTTGGCTTAGCCTGCTTCTGTGTCTGAAACTGCTCGGTCTGTCTGCTCAGAGTGCTTGGGTGCCCAAGAGCACTTTTCTTCCCCCATTTCTCCTCCAAGAAGTTGATACTTTCTTACATTAGCAGGATCAAAGCATTCCATGGTATTTCCCTCCAAGTTAGCCTAGCGCTGGCAGTACTGTGGCTACCTTTTGTGAAATTCCTCGGACTGTAAAACTGCAGACCAGAGAGAAACACTGTAATTTTTAACAAGCTATCGAGTTCAGTCTTCCATTATTTATGAAACTAGTGTCGAATTCTTATGCCAACTCCATTTTTTTCTGTAGCTTTTTGTAGCTTTAAAAATTCAATTCACTTCAGAAATGCTGCTGAAAAAAATCTGTGGTCTCTTTGGTAGTTTCTGTAGCGTCCTGACAGCACACAACAGCTGAACAATAGTAGCATCCAGCCATTCTCTTGGACTATTCTGCAGCAGCATCAGGAAGTGCTTTCCCATGCATAGAGACCTTGTTAACAGCGGAGCAGTATGCAGAATGACCCCTCTGGCCATTCCAGGGACAATCCTAACGCAATAAAACACACTCCATACCTGAGTCATCTGCAGGAGCCAAATATTTTCCCTATTAATATGTGAAATAGGCTTACGGAAAATCTTGGGTTCCTTTTTGGGACACCAAGCTTTGCAATGATTCTCTGGTTCCAGAGTCTGAGAGGGTAAATGTTGTCCTCAAGTTTATAATCCAAAGCAAAATGCAGAGCAGCAGAGAAATGGCTGGTGTTATGTGAATGCATATAATATATTCAGCTGTCACAGAACTGGATCAGAAGGTAAAACTGAGCCTACAACAACTGAGGGAAATAACAAGGAAAGCTAATAGCGCACCTTAATTTATAAACTTTCTCCCATTACTGTCAGATATGTTGGCTCTTTTAGCCACGTGGATGCATAGTCAGTCATGTGCGTAAACTATATTTCTTTCCAGACTTGCTCTTGCCAGTTTTTGGCTGCAATTTTAACTTAAATAAATGACTGGTTAGGTTTTTAAGAGATGACTCATGAAAGAAACTTCTCCTTGCATATTTTTGTGGGAGCTTCAGCTTGTTGCTAAAACTGAATGGTAGGAAAGGTGCCAATGTTGCTAATATTGGAGTGTAAATTAATCTTTGCTCTAAATACATTGACCAGACTGGCATATTTTTGGTTGAAGCTTCATGGTCGAAGAAATGCTGAAATGCATCACTTGAGATCTGCCCAAGATCAGACAGATGCCAAGACTCTTCTAATTTTCAAAGAGATCCTGACTGGATCTAACCAGCCATCTAACTGGTACAATCCATTTCAGGAAAATATTCAGAAGATGTAATTTGGTTTGTGTGTGCTAGGGTTTTTTGTTTTTTTTTTTTTTTTTTTCCTTCTGTGCAGAATGGAAAAATACCGAAGTTTAGGTTGTTGGAAAATTTGATTTGCTGCCTCCATCCTTTTGATTAATACTGCATTCAGTAATATTTAACACTCTCAGAGCCTGTAATATGTGATACCCCTTGTTTGTGGATTTCAGTGGGACAGTTTCAGTTTTATAGAAGGCTGTTCTGTCTTCTGGAGGCAAACAACAACGGCAGAATTTAGCCAGCTGACCCAGTGGGCCAGTAACAGTGTCAGCAGCCTTAGCACTCCCGTTTTACTCCGATGCCTCGTTCTGCCTCACACAAGGCTGATTTGCTTTACTGATTTGGCAGGACTGTATGAAACGACGTTTACCATAGAGCAGTCAAGATGGGAGTATCTGAAAGCCTGAGCGATTGGGTTCCAAACCACAGCTTTTTGACTTTTGCAAGGACATCCCCTACCAATGGACTCTGTTGAAGTGTTAAAAACTGAGGTGCTGTCTGCACCCCAATAGCATGGAAACACATGACTGAAAGTGGATAACTTACACTATATGCAGACATCATTTCTGTGTGTAAAATGAAGTAATTTCTGGAACAATTTACACCCGTGAGGGATTGTGAAAGCCCCTGAGAGTTGAATGATGCAATATAAATCTGAGAAGAGAGGAATTCTGACCTCAATTACTGCGTTCAGTTTTGGGCCCCTCACTACAAAAAGGACATTGAATGGCTTGAGCGTGTCCAGAGAAGGGCAACGAAGCTGGTGCAGGGTCTGGAGCACAGGTCTGATGGGGAGCGGCTGAGGGAACTGGGGGGGTTTAGTCTGGAGAAGAGGAGGCTGAGGGGAGACCTCATCGCCCTCTACAGCTACCTGAAAGGAGGGTGCAGAGAGCTGGGGATGAGTCTCTTGAACCAAGGAACAAGCGATAGGACAAGGGGGAATGGCCTCAAATTGCACCAGGGACAAGTGATAGGACAAGGGGGAATGGCCTCAAATTGCACCAGGGAAGGTTTAGACTAGATATTAGGAAGTATTTCTTTCCAGAAGGGGTTGTTGGGCGTTGGAATGGGCTGCCCAGGGCAGGGGGGGGAGTCCCCATCCCTGGAGGGGTTCAAGAGGTGGGTTGACTTAGCGCTGAGGGATCTGGTGGAGTTGGGAACTGTCAGTGTTAGGTCAATGGTTGGACTGGATGATCTTCAAGGTCTTTTCCAACCCAGACGATTCTGTGATTCTGTGAAGGGAAGAAGCGGTATCGGTGGCACCGCAGACCTGTAATGGTGAACTGTAGCTCTGCAGCACTAGCGCTTGTTTGAGTCTGTGCTCCGCTCTCTGTAACCCTGCCCTGCAATCTTCAGAATATTTCTGGTGTTTTCCCCGTTTTCTGCTTTATTAATATGACATGGTGTTGGAAAATAAGGAATGGGGGGAAGGATAGTTTCAAACCTAAAACTCTGCTAAAGGTAAGCAGACTCCAGAATGCTCTTAAAAGCGTCAAGATCTTGGGAAAACTTCCATCTCTCCGTTGTTTCCTTTGCACCTAGCTAAACAGAGGTGAGGAGGAGGATACATGTTTAATAACATTCCACTAAAAGTCCTTTCTATAAGAACCAATTTGGAAATTTTCTTGGAAAAAACCATGTTTGCAGCAGATAGTCTATTAGGATTATAGTTTCAGTCATTTTTGTATGCCCCGTGCTGGAAATCACGGTTTCAGAAATCTCAGTTCCTAAGTGGCTTGGTGTTAATTGCAGGCTTAATTTTCCTTAATACCTGGCATTTTAAGAAAAGTTTGGTTGTTTCTTGTAATAACCTGCCAATGCAGTGCTTATTTCAAAGCACAGAGGATAGCCACCCATCTCAACATTTACAGATGGAGATAGGTAAGCCAGGGTAACGGCAAGGGCCTTGCCAGGTCTGGGGACAAAAATCTGTTGTTTGCTAATGAAGCGAGGTGGTGAGGCTGCCTTTGCTGCATTGGGTCTGGTAGGAAGGTGGCTGCAGCTGCATTGGGGTAGGCAGAATTACATCCATTTCCTGAGGTAATCATGGATGGCATGCCTGGGTGCCTGTGGATACCTGACCACAAGCAGCGTTTGGAGGTTAATTACAGATTCTTTAGGAACCAGTTTAGT
The DNA here is from genome assembly GCF_047716275.1 of Strix uralensis. Classification (NCBI taxonomy): domain Eukaryota; kingdom Metazoa; phylum Chordata; class Aves; order Strigiformes; family Strigidae; genus Strix; species Strix uralensis. The sequence goes on from NC_133972.1 coordinate 12,091,793, forward strand.
ATACTGGAAATTGGGGGGTGTCACAACCCGGACTGGAAGCCCAGAGAATCACAAGAGTTCTGTGATCCCCTTGCGTTAAATTAAGGTGAAATGACCAGTTAAAATGTTTTACTTGTGGTAGAGAACAATTTAAACTTGGAAAAGGATAATAAGCAATGGGGAAGGGAAGGGAAGGGAAGGGAAGGGAAGGGAAGGGAAGGGAAGGGAAGGGAAGGGAAGGGAAGGGAAGGGAAGGGAAGGGAAGGGAAGGGAAGGGAAGGGAAGGGATGGGATCAAAGAAATGTGGATCAGCACCCCTGGATCCAGCCTTGTCTCAGGTCCACTAATCTTGGGAATGATCATCTTTTATCAGTTCTTGTAAGAAGGTGCAAAGTCATTAGCAAGGCAAGCATGGTGTCTGGCTTGCACAATAGACTGCACAATAGAGCTATAAAGTATCCGGCTTAGAGGTACTTGTGCTTGAGGGGAAACACCTGGTTTCACTCCTCCATGTCTCCCCCTCTGAGGCTTATCTAAGGAGTTTGTCAATGCAACTACAAGGGAGTGGGGCCTTTGATATACTCCTGCTTCCTTGGGTGACATTTCTTAGATTAATCCAAAGGCCACAGCTTGTCCTTGAGGTTTTCTGTGTCGATTAATGTTTGAGGCATTTCTTCCTTCAGTTCCTTATAGGGGGGAAAGACATACTAGAATATTGAGACAGAAGCACATATTCATTTATTGAGCTTGGTAGCAATCATATTTTTTCCTCCTTGTCCATTTCTATTTGGATTTGACTGTATTTATGGCAGCCGTAGTCCATGGGCAGTTGAGGAAGCACATGGTGGGCAAAGGGAGAAATCAGGAAGTGGCCAGAACCCAGGCAAAAGTTCAGGAGGTCTTTGCAATGCTTTGGAAGCTGAGATGAGGAGCAGGAACCAAACCTGCACACACCAGGGATGGGAGTGAAGCACTGGCATGCTCCTGCTGCCAAAAGCAAGGTGGGACAAACAGCCACCGAGGCCCCTGGGGCTGACAGTGGCAAGCTGTGAACCACAGAATCACAGAATCACAGAATCATACAGGTTGGAAAAGACCTTGAAGATCATCTAGTCCAACTGTTAACCTAGCATTGGTAGTTTCCAACTACACCATATCCCTCAGCGCTATGTCGACCCGACTCTTAAACACCTCCAGGGATGGGGACTCCACCACCTCCCTGGGCAGCCCATTCCAACGCCTAACAATCCATTCTGTAAAGAAATACTTCCTAATATCCAGTCTGAACCTTCTCTGGCGCAGCTTGAGGCCATTCCATCTTGTCTTATCGCTCATTACTTGGTTAAAGAGGCTCATCCCCAGCTCTCTGCACCCTCCTTTCAGGTAGCTGTAGAGGGCAATGAGTTCCCTCCTCAGCCTCCTCTTCTCCAAACTAAACAACCCCAATTCCCTCAGATACAGACTCTCTGTTTCCTCTTCCTGGCAACATCAGTATTGATTTTCAGGTATTTCCTTACTGTGAATAATATGTGAGTTAGCACCTGCAGTAGTGTTGGACCTACATTTTCTCCACTCCTCTGCCTTCCTCTTCACAGAGCTTGCTCTCATTCCTCTCTGAAAAGGGGTGGGCAATACATGATTACAGCCTGTGAGCCACTGATGTGGTTAATGCTGCCTCCTGTGCTTGTGCTGGGAGCATGGAGTAAAAAGGGGTTGGAGGCAGGTTGGGAGAAGCCTCATCCACAGACCACAGCAGCCGTGAGAGCAGTCATGCGCTCTCTCTGCAGAAGCTCTGGAGAAGGATCTGGGATCTCAAGGTAGTGCAGAGTTAGTCTTCTCTCCATGCTGCTTATAAGTGGAGAAGGCTGGAAGTGGTCCATTGTCCACCTTCTTCTCATTCTTGATTGATGCTATGACAGCTTGTTGGTTGTCAGTATCCCAGGCACAAAGGAGGGGATCTCCTGGTAAGATGGAGCTTGTGCCTCATGGATGTCCTGGCTAAGAGTGGAGGCATGATGATAACCAGCAGTTTGTTATATATTAGACACCGACTGCTGTCGTGAAAGTTATGTGTCCTGAAAGCGTTGTGCTGTCCTGAAATCGTTGTGCTGTCCTGAAAGTAAGGTGTTTGCCTTCGACTGAGCTCAGCACGCCTGGTATGCTTCTGTTACAGTTATTTTTGCTTTTCGCTTGTTTTGTGGAGACAAACTTATGAGATAGGGTGGGATTTTTTTCAGCACAACAAAATAGGAGACCTGTTGGCTGAAATGCTGCCAGACTAATGTGTTAAATATTAGTCATCTCTAAAGAATGAGCCTAAAACTGTAATCCTTCTGTTTTATCTGATAACTGCCAAAATGCCTACTGAAGTAGCCTGGGGAAGTGTCAAAGGAGCAGTTAAAAATAATGTACGGTGCCTATGGATAGCAGTTTGCTGTGGGCGGTTGTACCTCCTGCCAGTGTCAGAGCTGACTTGAGGAGGTAGGTGCTAGATGCCCTTAGCTGCTTGTGACAGACTTACGCTGCATCTAACGTGAAGGAAGCCTGGAGGATTTCTGCCCCTGCGCTGTTAGATGAGGAGTAATTTTTTTCATTTGTGAGACAAAGTAGGTAACAATAAGGGTGTGCCGCTGCTTTCTGGTTTTGCAGTGTTATTTAAATCGACAATGCAACTTGGATATTTTTCATCAAATTTCTAAAGACTTCGTAAATGATATCTGTATTTGTAGATAAGGTGCCTCGAGTGTGGGTGTTAATGAGCGAGCCCACACAGTCCTACACGGAGGGCAGCAGTCCAGAGAGACCACTGCGGAGCTGCTCTTCTAATACTGGTTCCCTTTTTGCATCAAAGAGATCAGGGCATGTTGCATCTTACTTCAAGCATGGCTGTTGTTGTCATTAGGGCAATACACAAGTAAATGCAACAATGCAGTTGGTTCATTAAATGTTTCTGTTTGCTACAGTATCAGCAGATAGAATAAACCATGGCTTAGAGCAAGCTTCTTGATACCAGGTTTGTTTTATAATTTATAATTCTCTAGTCACAAGTAGCCTTATGAGTATGGAGTGCAGAAGAAAATGTTGGAAAGTTTTTAATTTACCTTATATTTCATTTTGATGTTAAGATCCTGATCCTTACCTGTGGAAAAGCAGATTAAAAATATTTAAACCTTTTCTAACACAACCAGATTGTCCCTATTGCACTCAGAAATGCTTATCATAGAATCACAGAATGGTTTGTGTTGGAAAGGACTTTAAAGATCATCTAGCTCCAACCCCCTGCCACGGGCAGGGACACCTTCCACTAGCCCAGGTTGCCCAAAGCCCCGTCCAACCTGGCCTTGAACACTGCCAGGGAGGGGGCAGCCACAGCTGCTCTGGGAAACCTGTGCCAGTGTCTCACCACCCTCACAGGGAAGAATTTCGTCCCTGTATCTAATCTAAATCTTACTCTTTCAGTTTAAAACCATCACCCCTCATCCTATCCCTACACTCCCTGATAAAGAGTCCCTCTCCAGCTTTCCTGTAGCCCCTTTAAGTACTGGAAGGCCACTGTAAGGTCTCCCCGGAGCCTTCTCTTCTCCAGGCTGAACAACGCCAACTCCCTCAGCCTGTCCTCACAGTGGGGTGCTCCAGCCCCTGATCATGTTTGTGGCCTTCTCTGGACCCACTCGAGCAAATTCATGTCCTTCTGATGTTGGTACCCCCAGAGCTGGACACAGCACTGCAGGGGGTCTCGCAAGAGCAGAGTAGAGGGGGAGAATCCCCTCCCTCGACCTTCTGGCCACACTTCTCTTGATGCAGCCCAGGACACGGTTGGCTTTCTGGGCTGCGAGCTCACATCACTGGCTCACAGTCAGTTTTCCATCCACTAATACCCCCAAGTCCTTCTCTGCAGGGCTGCTCTCAAACCACCCCTCACCCAGCCTGTATTTGTGCTTGGGATTGCCCTGACCCATGGGCAGGACCTTGTACTTGGCCTTGCAGAACTTCATGAGATTTGTACGGGCCCATGGCCTCACTTTTCCAGCCTGTCCAGGTCCCTCTGGATGGCACATCCCTTCCCTCCAGCGTGTCGACCGCACCACACAGCTCGGTGTCGTTGGTGAACCTGCTGAGGGTGCCTTGAGGGATCCCACTGTCCATGTTGCCAACAAAGATGTTAAACAGCGTCGGTCCCAACGGTGACCCCTGAGGAACAGTACTCGTCACTGCTCCCCACTCAGACATCAAGCCATGGACAAGGACACCTACCCTTCTGGAATGATGGTTTTCTGCAATCTAAATTCAAAAGACCTGACCATGAACTTCACTATTTCCCACATCTGATGACATCAAAGCATGAAGGGTGGAGCCCGAGAGATGTGTTAAGGGGGCTTTCACCCATCCGTAGCCTGCTGGAGTCCAGCTCCACGCAGCGACCAGCAGATCCAGCCCTCCACTGGCCAGCTGGGCAATGGACGGGATGTGTGGGTGGGGTCTGAACATGAAGGTGGTGGTGTCAGTCCGGTCACTTTCAAAGGGATGTCTGCCTCCTAGGGAAGAAAATATCCACAGCTGGCATTAACTGAGCTTCCATTTCGGAAATTTCAAGGGAGAAAGTACCAAATCAGCCCAGATGCTGAAAAAGCTCCAGGAGATGAAACACTGGTGGGTCAGTGCGATGCAGTTCGTGGCCCTGCTGTCTGTGGGGATATGCTTTACTCTCCAGGAGTGTGAGTAATGGTTGCTGATGAGTTTTGAAATGAATTCTGCAGGTGCTTAGTGAAAAGGAAAGTTGTTCCTGGTAATGCTGATGTGGGTAAGGAGGTGGCTGGGCAGGGGGCCATCCAACAGTAAAAGGCAAGTGCCTCTCTTTAAAAGGCCCTACGCACCTCTAAGATAGCTGCCAAGAAGGACTGAAGATCTTGCTTTTTATATGCCCATCTGAAACTATCTGAGAACATCTGATGATGTCATTCAGGTACGAAGGAACTTCCTTTTTTTTTAAATTAATAAAAGAAACTATGAAAACCAATGTTCTAGCACACACTTGGTAATTACGTTGTAAAACTGGTGCATTGAGTGCAGAAAGCTGCCAGACTATGTCCACTCAGTTCCAGAATCTCAACATTTTGATGCAAGCTCAATGTGATGAGACAGGCCCTCACATGTGTCCAAACGTGGATCTGATGGATCAGCAGTCAGCGAGAGGCTAGAGATGAATTCCCTTGCCAGGAGGGCACCCTGTCCAGAGGGCTTTGAGGGAAAAGGCAGTCTTTAAGTAGCAAGGATTTCAAACTACATGGGATTTATTAGCTAAAACCTGTGCTTTGAGTTATGCTTGAAAACAAATGAGTAGCCAGTACATTTTAAGACCAACTGAACTGAACTCTTCTAAATAACTCTCAGAAAGGTTTAAGTCACAAATGAGCTCTGAAAGTTTTACCCCATGGCTGAAGCACGTTTTGTATCCCACATAAACATGGCCAATAGGTGTGTTTGACAGAACAGCCATGCAGCTTGGTTTCACTGGGACAAGGGGAAGTGATGACAATAGCAGCAATGGGCTATTTTCTCGGTTTGGAAGAGTCATCATTTACCTGGCTATGCTTTGGGCATGGATCCAAATGCTCTGGGTCTGAAAATGCTCAACCTTTCCACCACACCACTGTAACATCAAATCACTTGGTTTTCAAAGCCTGTCTTAATTCCATGGTGGTCTGTTGGCACTGTCCACCCCATCCTGTGGCTCTGGTCACACTCTGGCTTTCCTCCAGGCTGTGGCTGCTGAAATCAACCCCCTTACACCCCAGCAAAAGGGTTTGTGTCCAGCCAGGTCAAGTCCCTGCTCCTCCTCGCTGCAGGGCCTCATGGCTGTCAGCTCTGGTGCAGAAAGGGGACGGCAAATAGGGGAGGTCTCTGGGCTGCAGGGCTGGTTTCTGCCATGGCCTGAGAGAACAGTAACAGCCCTGGGTTTGTCCTTGGAGCCAAGTGGCAGAGGATGCATCAGGGACACCCAGCAGCTGGGCCCAGAGCATGGCCACCAAGGGCAGGGACAGCCCCTGGGCCTCCTGGGCACAGCGACTGCCTCGGGGCCAGCACCCCAAAGGCTTCCTCCGTAGGGTGCTGGGCGGAGGGGGGGTGGGCGGGGCTGCACATGGGGGGGCCCTGTCAGTCACCCCCATGTCACAGTGCCACCCCCATGCCACAGTGCCACCCCCGGCAACGCAGCAGTCACAGTGCCCCGGGGCAGTATAAAAGGGGGCACCCGCCAGTGTCCCATTGCCAGAGCTGCCCCGGGGGCAGCCTGAAGACATCCGAGAGGAGATCCTTGAGGGGAGGGTGGGATTACTGGGAGGGGGCTGAGGGAGGAAGACCAGCGGCTGGAGGAGGCGCCTGGAGGTTCTCCGCTGCAAGGCCAGCTCCCGGCAGGGCCACGTTCAAAGCCCATCGGATGGATGGATGGAAGGAAATCCTGCTTCAGCCTTCAGGGAACAGACACAAACCCCTCAGGAGATGAGAAGAACCACCAACCCCTGGAGGTGCCCGAGGCTCTCAGGCCTTTTCATCTGGGTAGCCGTGGCCAGCCCAAGGGAATGCCTTCTTGAGGAGCACTGCAGAGCTCGCCGTCCTCATCCCCTGCGGAGCCAGGGGCAGCAGCCGTAAGAAATGGGATGCAGGGATGTTCCCAGGGATCCCAGTGCTTTGGAGCACCCACTGGTGCTCTGCCAGGCGTGGGAAGGATTCTTGCCCCCAAGGTCAATCAGGCCAGGGGCCTTTGGCCACTCTCAGAAGCCCCTGAGATGGCTCCAGGGTGAGGGAGAACAGGGCTTGGGCATCTCCTGGGAGGCGTGACCAGCCTGTGGGACAAGGAGGCAGGTCTTGCTCACCTGCTCAGGGAATAGCCGATCGCCATTGATGGGGTCAGGAAGGAATTTTCCCCCGGGGCACATTGGCACTGGTCCCCGGGGGTTTTTTGCCTTCCTCTGCAGCACTGATCATGACCACTTGCCAGGGCTGCTCCGGTCCCTTTTGGCTGGGTCACTGCCTGCTGCTCGTGCACCACGAAGATGGCCTCTCGTGCCCTGCAGCTGGGGGGAGGAAGGCTTTTTTTCCCCCACGGTGGGCTATAGCGAGTGTCCCCGGGGGGTTTTTGCCTTCCTCTGCAGCACTGAGCATGGCCCCTGGCCAGGGCTCCTTTGGGCCATGCTGGCCAGGTGCCTGCTGCTCCTGCTCCACGAAGGTGGCCCTCGTGCCCCGCGTCCGGGGGGAGGAAGCTTTCTAGACTCCCAGGGTGGGCCCCAAGGGTGCCCCCCGGGGGTTGCTGCTTGTCCTCTGTAGCACTGAGCACAGCCCCTTGCCAGGGCTGCTCTGAGCCCTTTCGCTCGCTTCTTGCCTGCGGCTCTTGCCCCTCCAAGGCCCCCCTCGTGCCCTGGCTCTCCCTGGCTCTCTTGCCCCTCGCAAGCTTGTAGCGGGAGCGACTCTGCTCTTCCTTGGCTCCATTTCCCCGGGGGTTCTTGCTCGTGCCCAGCAGCCTGTGCTTGGAAGGGCTCCAGGCTTGCTGCCCCATCCGGAGCTGCCCCTTTCCAGCTCTCCCTGCCTGCAACACAAGCGCCGGGCAGGCACGAGAGCGCTTCTCCTGCATCACTGGCCAGGAAGCACAGCGGTGGAGCAAGTTTGGGAAGGCAAAATGTATCCTTGTCACCGATACGTGTCGTGCTTTGGAAAATACACCATGGTACCGCACACCTCTTCTTACAGTGGAGCAAGTTTTGGAAGGCAAAAAGTGTGTTTGTCATCAACTCGTCATACTTTGGAAAATACCCCATGGTACTGCACACCTCCTCTTCCTCTTTTGTGTGTGGTCAGTCCTGATCCTCATTCTTCACGTTCTCACTCTTGAGGACACAGGGACGGCTTGGCCTGTATTCCTGCTGCTGCTTTCTGCAGCTCTGACCTCCCTTTGCCAGACTGCAAGGGATGTTTTTTCAAGCTAAACTGAAGAACGCATCAGCCTGCTCCTGGGTACACATGTGCATTGTGTTAATGCTTGTGAGCACTGGCTCTGAAATAGGTTCAGAAAAATAATAATAAAATGAAATATCTTGTTTCCACTTTCAATCTTTGGGGAAGGGAAGGGAAGGGAAGGGAAGGGAAGGGAAGGGAAGGGAAGGGAAGGGAAGGGAAGGGAAGGGAAGGGAAGGGAAGGGAAGGGAAGGGAAGGGAAGGGAAGGGAAGGGAAGGGAAGGGAAGGGAAGGGAAGGGAAGGGAAGGGAAGGGAAGGGAAGGGAAGGGAAGGGAAGGGAAGGGAAGGGAAGGGAAGGGAAGGGAAGGGAAGGGAGTTTTAAAAAAATGGCTTATGCTCATGTGAAAAAGTAGGCTGTCACATTTACTATTGGAAAAACTCAGATAAAGCAGTGAGACAGCCTGTTGCACATCATACAGGACGGCTGCTGCAAACGTTTGGCACCTCTGAAGAGTTAAGCCCTATAACTTCTGAGGCAGAATTCTCTACCTTAGCTGTATGATCATCGTATCACCCTCCCAGGCAGTATCAAGTTGGTAAAAACCTTATCTTTCAACCCTAAGTTTGAGCGAGGAACATCATGAAGGGTTTTGGTTTAGTTTTAGAATTAGGAGCTGTCCCAAGAGCAGCAGCTCGCAGGCAATGCCTGTGAGGGCACTTGGAGGATGACAGGTTTCTTGCAGCAGAAGTACTCGTGCAAACCGAATCTCTGGTTTCATGTTCTTTGCTATGCTGACCTCTAGGGAAACTTTTCTGCAAAACGGTTTGCCAAAGCATTTCTATAGGGAGCCATCGTGGTTTCAAACCAGTCCCTGCCCTTCCTATTGCGGGGACCAGGTGTTTGGTGTCAAATCCAAAGCAGGCTTTCGCATGAACCTGCAAGCTGTTTGCTGCTCCCTCAGCTGGTTCCAGCACGCTTGAGTGAGTCAAGATCTTGGTACACCTGAGCAGGGCTCAGTCAGCAGAGGAAATGCATCCTGGATTAAGAAACGGGGTGATTGTTCTGAATATTTGTGAACTGGGAAGTTAAAGATTTAAAAAGAACTCTGTGACTTTGTGGAGGGCAGCACATACCTTTTCATCCACTGCTAAGGCTGCTTCAGCAATGGACAAAGTTAGTATCAACCACTTCAATCCTAGCCTGACAGCTTTGGCAAGAATTAGTAGATTGCTTTCCCAAAGGAGCTGGGGTGAGTGGCGACTGTGCAAGTGTCTCCCATCAGCAGGCAACGAGCCTGTCTCAGAAAGGACATTTCACGGGCTGAAAATCCAGAAAGCTCTGCTAGGTTTGGTGCTAGTTAGCAATGAAGCCCAAAGAAAACAAATGGAATACTAAAGGCATGGAAAATAATTTCTTTTTGTTTGTTTTGAAAGGACCATTTAAAGCAGAAGAGATGTTAAGAGAGACATGCATATTCCATAGGAAAATCCTTGGGAAATCTTGCTTCTTTTTCTCCTGATATTCAAACACAGAAAATTTGCTGACAGTTGCGGACTACAAGCATTTTTCTTCTATCTGCAAAAGGGTGAAGGTGAGTCATACTGGTTAATGATGACCATTCCAGAGTAGTGAATTTTTCCTCTCTCAAGTAGCCTACTTCAGGCTCCTACCCCATTTTTTTGCTCAAGCAGAAGATCTGAACACAACCCCCAGGAAGTTTTGTACAGTAGACTATTATAAAAATGCAAACCCTAGCAGTAATTAATTAGCTATGAAGGCATATAATGAAAAAGGTTCTTATTTTTCACTAAATTCAGGCTCCTACTATCACAGGCAACTATATCAGTTTCATAAACAGTTAAATCCCTTTCATATATTGGTCAAACTCCATCCCTTGCTGGATTTCAGTTTGGTTCCTTCTACTAGCAGATGACTCCAAACTCCCATTCTTCTCATGAATAAAAACCATACATTTCCAGCCTGTGTTTATTGACAGTTTGTTTACAGCTGCCTGCACTAACTCTGTTTCTTAGTGCAAATAGTTCTTCTTTCTCGGTGTTTATCTCCTTTCCTACCCTCAAGCTAAATTTACAAAACAGTGTGATTTCCTCTTTGTCTTTGTTATGCTAGACTAGCCCTGCTGTGACAGTCTCCCCTGAAATTAATATTTTGGTATCACTGATGACCTTCATAGCCTCTTCTGCTCCTGTCGTTAATTCATCTTGTTCTAAATAAGAATGACCAGAACAGAGGCAGACTCAATGATTTAACAGTGCCTTAAAGACAGCATTAATCTCTTTCAACTCTTTTCTAGTGTATGGGTTGCATTTGCCATTTCACTGGTAAATCCACTTGTCTCCTGATCAGCTGGTACACAGGTCTTTATTCTTCTCTGTTTTTTCCAGCAGCTGAGTTCCTAGTTCACAGAAACATTCTTCTGGTTGGGAAGAACAAACACTGACATATTTAATCTAGCCAGCTTTTCCACAGTGCCTTGGAAAATATGAATTATTGGACTTCAGTTGCTAGACAATCTTAGGGCGAGATACAAATACAACTTCAGTCAAGAAATGGCAGAGGTAGTAACAAAAAAACCCCGCCAAACTAAACAAAAGACAGTATATGTAGACTTCAGACTATTTTTATAAAATGACTAGAAGACATGTGAATGTAGACAGTACTTTGGAGAGTAAAAATAAGATGTCTTCTAAGACTTTCATGCTTAACCAAAAAAACCCAAGCCCCCTATGATAATGAGATAATTAAATTCAGGCCAGGTATTAGAGACAGCACAGAAATTTTAATTTCTAGCTCTCTGTGTGTTTGGGGAAATGATACTGGTTTTGTAAGAGAAAAAGCAGATTGATACTGGAAGACTGGAAACAAAATTTCAAAGAGCGCTAGATAAATATTGCTGCTCAGGAGAAAAAGAAATAGACACCTTTCCCCACCGTCACCTCCTCAAAAAAACAAACAAAAAAACCCCCCACCCCTAAGGAAAAATCCTTACCAGGTCAACAAACAAGCCCTGGGGAATTCTACTGAAAAATAAAGATCCTCAAACTACTGAAAACTCTTTCCATCTCTCTTTATCTTGATGGATTGACAGTTTGTCCTATACCAGAAGGATGTTGCTAAGGTCTTTACGCATCATGGTGATACAGACAGGACACAGAAACTTTAAAAAAGGAAGGAAGAAAGTACAACAAAAAGAAAGTGGTAACATTTCCCGTGAAGCGTGTTACACAGCCTCCTTAGTGTGCAACCAGCTCAGCATCTACTTGTATCAATTGTATTGCATTAAAGGTGGTGGACAACCGCTCAGAACAGACTCTTGAGAACCTCAATGCACTTTTGCAGTTCCAGCAAAGTATTTGAGTAAAAAAACGAATACGAGTTGAGGTTTTAAAAAAATTTTAAGATTGCCTCTTAGCCCAAGTTCCCTCCATGGGATGGCTGCTAGGGAAGCCCTTTTCGAAGGGCTCATTTTCTAGAGCTGGCATCCAAATACTTTTGTAGCCGATGGTATTTTGGCTGCACGTTTCCAGGTGTGTTTTGCTCCAGTGTTTACCACTGTTTTCACATGCTGATCATGTGATAATACCTGGCAAGATAAGAGATAACTGCAAACACCATTCCCGTGGCATAAGGTTTCAGCTTGTTGTGGAACAACCAAGAGCTGACCTCTTCAGAGTACTGGTTCCCACACCACCACAGCTGCCACTGCCAAAATGTATCTTCTAACCTAATCTGGTGCTCCTTTCCCTCCTATTTACTCTTCCCCAATAAGCCTTGTGGAAATAAATAGTAAAGCGTCTTAAATTTTCTGGCTCTTCTGGAAGCTAACAATTGGCACTTCAATGCTTCTGAAGGATTTCATGCTCTGAAAGGAATGTATTTTAGGTTTGCTTTGTTATGTCAGGAACCCATGGATTTTTATAGGTTTTCACTGTCAAATCCTATGCCACCATCACCTGTTGGCTGAGAGCTGCCAACACTGACATGACTGCTGCTGGCAAATCCTTCTACAACCTGCTGTAGCCACTTTCCAGGCAGAGTAAACTTGCTGTCATTAACAGCTTACCTTCTAGATAAGAAGCTTCTTTGACAAGTCATGAGGCTCACTCCACATGCAAAACCGCCAGCGCTCTACCGCTAATCCCTCACCTCTTTCAAATAATAAATTCTTGCTCCAGAAAAGCTAGTGAATGCTTGGGAGTAAATTGGAAATTGCAGCCTGTGTTGAATTGTCCAGATCTGTCCTGTGTAATTATCCATGGTCTCTAGAACTGCCTCTACGAGGTAGGGCTGTTGGCTTTCTGGGTTTTGTGTTTGTTTTTTTAATGTGCCAGAAGCCTGATGGTGTTTTGCTGAGTGTGCTTCTGTGTGTGCTGCAACACAGGCTGGAGAACTTCTTCATAGTTGCTGAATATTCACGTACACAAAGAGAAGCAAAGGATATGAGCAAAGCTGAGGACAGCCTTCAGGCCACTATGGAAAGATAAGCTATTCCATAATAGCCACAGAAGAAGTCTGAGAAGTAGGGCATGTAACACAGTGTGGAAGATATGAGGTGTGCTGCTACTGACCCCTAAGATTCGCAGAATTTTCATGATATAAACATATATAAAAAAACACAGTATGACAAAGTATAAATGTATCGTCTTCTAGGTCAGAGTAATCCTTCTTGGACAGTGACCTTCTCTTCTGAAATGGCAAGTGGGCCAGCATACCAGGCTCTTTCCTTCACTGTCCTACAGGACGTCATTGAAGAAGGAAAAAAAACTAATGCGGTTGTGCTCCACACAGTGTGAATCTTAAGACAAAACCTGAAGGAAAGTGCATGTGTGTATGTGCATAACTACACAAGTATGTAATGAATGCTTTGATGACAGTGATTTGGAACAGAGAGATGAAGGGTGGAGTAAAATAACACACTTGTAAAAGGAGGCTGGAAGTGAATGATGTACAGGACCTGGACAGGAGGAATACCTTTGTTTAGGTTTAGAAAAAGGAAACCTTGGGAGGGATTCAAGGAGTTAAAATACAACAGTGGAAAAGAGGTGGTTTTTTTCAGTTTTGTTTATTTTTGAGTCATGTTTTACATAGAAACGTAACTAGTACATATGTATAGCTAACAACAGTTAAGATATATTGTGGCCAGAAGACTATTAAATCCCTAATGAAAGACAACGAATTCTGCTTTTAAAGTACTTAGGATGACGTTCAAGATGGTATAGCAGATATAGCTAATGAAACAAAACCAGCTCAAGAAGCTGAGTTGAAGTATAGGCAGCAGAGTGGCGGCTCCAGTCATGAAATTCAATAAAATAATGAAAAAGTGAAAGGTAGAGAGGGCAGAAAAAGGGAAGAGTGATCTCGAGACTTCATTAAGTGTCTGAAATCAGAAGTCAAGAAGTTTGGAAGGAAACCTGAAATACCCTAAATTGAAATTAGTTTCAGTAGTGTATGACAGCAAAAAATTATTTATTCTTCAGGAAGCCATGAAATTGCTTTACTGCTCAGAGTTATGCATGCCTTTTAATAGGAGTGATTTCCTCACAGGTGTTAGCTTAGCAAGTGTAGTGACACCCACAAGTTAATAATCAGGATCTACATAAAATAAAACCAGGAAAAATCATCTGGCCGTAGGCTTCTGGAGCCCCTTTCAAGTTTGCCCAGCCATCACTGCTCAACTGCATTGTGCATTTTTTCTCCAGTGACTATTTTGACTAAAGCAAGTCAAAATAACACGTGAACAATCGTTTACCTTGCCAAACTCTCCTGAGTAATATTAAACATTAGAAAAATTTAGCACGCATTCATTATTATAGGAGACATAATAGGTCTGACCGAACCCCTGATGCCTTGCGCAGCCATCCGCCGCTCTCAGAGCTGATGCCAAGCAGTCGAAGAACCACCGTGAGGCCGGCAAAGTGCCATAGAGCCCTGCCCTGAGGCTGGGTGAGGTCAGGGCACCGCTCTGCTTCGCAGGGTTTAGAAAGAGGAAACAAAATAAGATTCACATTAAGGCTGTTCCTGAGGATAAATCCTAAGGATTGATTTAACTCTCCAGCATCTCTCCTAGTCTGTGGGCTATTTCAGGAAGGAATCGCTTTATTACTGCGGAATATCCTGGGTGTTTCAGCCAATACTGATTGGTTGGGGAAACTGATTTTATCCTGTTCTGGTTCCACTGTCAGGCTGGAGAAGAACATTGCTCATCTAGAAATAAGTTTTCACTGTATAGAAATCAGCCTTTAGTTCAACACTCACTTCTGGAAACAGTTTAAGTGATGTTTATGATGTATTCCCTGGATTTGCTTTGGTAACTGGGGACTAATAGTAGTTAGTACAGTGGGTAAACCAGGAAGGGTGAAGGGCATCACTTCCCCTAGACTGATCGGGCCACTTCGAATGAATACTGTAAATGAAGAAGGTGTGTAACTCCCGTGATCTTGCTAAAGCAAAAAGCTCTTTATTATACTATGTGTAGGATACTGTTTAGTTTTACTGGATCTGCACTTACGCAAATTCTTAATTTTGTGAAGAAATTACTGTTATTGCTCTGTGGAACAAAGCAGCACAGAGGGGAGAGCTGCTCACATGAGCTTCTCTGCATTATATCAACTTTTAAAGTAGAACAAATGATGTAGAGATGGTAATCCAAAATCTGCCTTACGCCTCTTGCTGTTAACAGCAGTCAGACTGATGATATACTTACTCTGAATTGCTTTAGTAATACCATGCACCAGCACTGAAATTCACTTAGACTTACAGCAGGGTTGCGTGACAGTAGTGCACTGGTTTCTGTGGGGAAAAAAAAAAAGAGTGGTTTATCACGTGCTTTGTCAGCAGCTAGCACAGGATTTAACATTCACCCACTCTGCTCATAACCTTGGACGGAGGAACTGCAGTGATCTTTTCCCCTCCACAGTCCTGTATTCCTGCAATCCCTTGAAACAGTTGCTCAGACTGAGTAAAGGCATTTTTTTCTTTCCCCTGTGGAATAGGAGAGGAGATCTGTGGTGAGAGCTCCATCAGAGAGGAGCTCATTGAGTCGACCCCAGTCCTCTGTTTGTGGCCTAGAGACATCTTTGTGTGCTAGGGCAGTTCCCACCGAAGCAGACTCTCAGAGAACAAACGCTACAAAAAAACTGGGCTTAAAGCAACTTTAGCAAACTTGTTATCTCACAAGTATTTTATTAGGTTTCTTCTTATTACTGCTCTGAATAGCTGAGAAAACAACATATTCCAACCCACATCCACCTTTTAATGTGTCTTTAGCAACTCTGCTGATCATGAACATGTATCAGCACTAGCGTGGCCAGCAGGGACAGGGAAGGGATCTTACCCCTGTACTCGGCACTGGTGAGGCTGCACCTCGATTACTGTGTTCAGTTTTGGGCCCCTCACTACAAAAAGGACATTGAATGGCTCGAGCGTGTCCAGAGAAGGGCAACGAAGCTGGTGCAGGGTCTAGAGCACAGGTCGTATGAGGAGCGGCTGAGGGAACTGGGGGGGTTTAGTCTGGAGAAGAGGAGGCTGAGGGGAGACCTCATCGCCCTCTACAACTCCCTGAAAGGAGGGTGCAGAGAGCTGGGGATGAGTCTCTTTAACCAAGTAATAAGAGATAGGACAAGAGGTAATGGCCTCAAGTTGCGCCAGGGAAGGTTTAGACTAGATATTAGGAAGTATTTCTTTACAGAAGGGGTCGTTAGGCGTTGAAATGGGCTGCCCAGGGAGGTGGTGGAGTCCCCATCCCTGGAGGTGTTCAGGAGTTGGGTTGACATAGCACTTAGGGATATGGTGTAGTTGGGATCTGTCAGTGCTAGGTTAATGGTTGGACTAGATGATCTTCAGGGTCCTTTCCAACCTAGGTGATTCTGTGATTCTATGAACAGTAGCAATGACCGAGCAGTTTGTTAGCAGGAAGGAAACCTTTCTTTGCAGTCTTCTGCATTTACATCTTCTTGCATGCATCACTACACCTTGCGTTTAACTCACTGCCTTTATCTAAGAGAAAAATTAATTTTGTCCTTCACCTGTGAGTTCGTGGGTTTTTTCACTTCCTTTTGAGACTCCAAATATTTGAGAGAGAGGCCTGAAAATGACATGTATAATTCTTCTCTCATCTCACTTAACCGTGCTGTAAATTCTGGTGAGCTGATGGCCTATACATGAATTGGCTTGACTGAAAATTAGAAGTGTATTGCCCGAGTTGCCTTACTTTATTAGAATATCATAAATATTACATTTTCCATCAATTTCACTTCAGGGAGAAATTTATAAACGACATTTTAGGGGTGCCGCTGTGCTTACACAAGCCACCAGGTGAATAGTTCGGCTCTTTCTTTGAAATGTCTTCATCCATCACTTCTCACCCTGCAGATCTCAAGACAGTGTGTGCTTCTGCTTGCTGCAGTTCTGCTTTGGCCCCAGACTTCACCCGAGGCCTTGAGGGACGTGCCCGCCCTGTTATCACCGTGTGGTATCACGTAAGGCAGGGCGGGCACGAGTTGGATATTTGCTCGATGTTACGCTTGAGAAAACAGACTTGCTCCCAAACAGAATTAAAACTTATTAAATTACATCCTTCCTATGAAAATCACTAATTGGACGTGAATTTATGCTTTAGCTAGCTAGTGGAGAGTTCAGAGCTACTTCTCAGCAGGTGCGGTGGAAGCCTTTCTATACATTTGTAGCTGAAACAAAACATTTCTAATATAATTCACTTTAAAGGACATTTCAACAGTTCTCCTCTGCTGAATTTTATCTTTGCAGGTGACCTGTGTTACATCTTTCAGCGTAGAAATATACAGAAAACTCTCTGAATGCCTTGTTTTGTAAAACTGTTTAAAACTACAGTTGTTCTCCCTTTTTCATATAAGGAATCAATCCCCCTGCACACTCAATGTTCTGTCCACCACAGCATTTTCCTCACAGGTTTTCCAGAGTGCCCATTCTTGGCGCTTTCTAGGCCTTCATGCTTTTAATGCTGATTTCGACCTCAGCGAGCTCTTAGGACGGTGACACTGCAAACTGGGGGAAGGTGGAAAGCTTGAGCTTGTTTTGTCACTCTCTTGTAGTTTCTGTGTGCCATTTACATTCTGCTACAGCATTTTGAACAGAAAGCCACTAGGAAAACATCGACAGGCTTTGCGTGGTGAGGCCGGACGAGCCTCCCACGACGCTGCTCACGCGTGTGACCTGAACGGGGCAGGAGCGGGGCCGCAGGGAAGTGTCTTTTGGGTTGAGTGTATGTATGTTGGTGACATAAATATCAGCTTTACTTTTCTCAGTCGTTCAGAGAACTTTGTGGTGTCATCAGATGTATCAGGAACATCAGTGTGAGTCTTGGTCACGGAGTGGTGAAAAATTTACGTCTGTGTGTGATTAGAGCTGGGCTCTGAAAATTAAATCAAATGCAATCCATCATTGACCCTTACAAGGGTTTTTTTCCTAGCTGGAGCCAAACACATAACCTACTGTAATGTGGTAAACATCCTGCAAATCTGTAATTCATCCTCTTCTCTCATGTATTTGGATCGAAGGGAAAGAATAATCTTCTTGTCAGCAGCTAATGTCACGTTTGCAATGCCTGACACCGTGATGTGGGGCGGCACATGGTAAGAGAAGACTTCTCCTCTCCCTGGGAGGGGTGTTGGCTTGGTGACTGACGTAAATTTTCAGATTATGTGCATCATTTTCCATCTCAATTAGAAATGCAAGCATGGGAAAAAAAAAGAGTAAAAAGCAAAAACTATGTGGCTATAGAAGCTTCTTTGTTTAAAAAGTAGTTAAGGAACTGGAGGAAGATATTTCTGTAAATGTTTTTTTTTCCTCTTTGGTCAAAATGTAACTTTTTACACACAGGGTTCTAATACACAGATTTTTTTGAGACTATTTTGTTCTTACCCTGTTTCCCTATTCAGAGTACACTAAGATGGCAATCAGGGACGTGGTTTAGTGGTGGACTTGGCAGTGTTCGATTAACAGTTGGACTCGATTATCTTAAAGGTCTTTTCCAACCTAAACGATTCTGTTATTCTGTGTATATATATATATATATATGAGCGACACGGATATGTGTAGATACACACAGAGATGGCTCGAGGGGCAGCAATGTTAAACGGAGCTCCTCCGGCGGCGCCATCAGCACTGCGGCGGGGGGGGGTGCCCTCAGGCCGCCCTCCCCGGTACCCCGGAGAGGAGCACCCCGAGACCCCCGGTCCCTCAGCGGGGAAGGCCGCCTGCTGCCCGGGCCGTCCCGCCGCTCCGGCTCCGAGAGCGAGAAGCCCCGGGATGGGATGGGGGGGGGGGGGGGAGGTGGGGGGAGGGGCAGCCCCGGATCAGGCCCCCGCTGCCCGCGCCACCCCCCGGAGCCGGAAGCGATCGCTGACCCCACGCCCGGAAGCGCCGCCCCCTCCCTCCGCCCGCGGGCGAGCGCGGCGCGGGTCTGGCGAGCGGCGAGATCTCGCGAGAGGCGCCCGGGCGGGGCGGGGAGGGGGAGAGCGGCGAGTTCTCGCGAGAACGGGGTGTCTGTGCCGGCCCCGGGCATGCGGGCGAGGGCGGCGGTGCCGCGCGCGATTGGCGGGGCGCGGCGCCCCCCCCCGCTCCGCCGCCGGCTCCGCGCATGCGCCGCGCGCCGCCGGGCCGTGTCCCCGGTGCGTGTGTATGCGTGTGTCACCCGCGCGCCGCGCGGAGGCCGCGCCAGCGCTGCCGGCGACTCGGGACCGGGCAGCTGGGAGCCACCGGGCAGGGTAAGCGGGGCTGGGGGCCAGCGCAGGGCCGCGCGCCGCCCCGGACAACCCCGCCCGGAGGCGGCCCGGCCACGGCCTGACCCCGCCGCCCGGCCGGGGAGCGGGTGAGGGAGGAGGCGGCGGCCCTGCAGCCCGCGCCCGGCGGCCGCACCCCCCCCCCCCCCTCCCTGCGCAGCGCCGCCCGGCGCCGGACGAGGCAGCCGCGGCCCGGGATGGAGTGAGGAGGCCGCCGCCAGGAGACACTTCCGCGTTACGGGAGGCCGCGCCGGGCCCGCGGGAGGCTCCCGCCGCGCCGGCCCCAGCGCCCGCCCCCAACGCCGGCGGCGGCCCCGACCCCGGCCCCGGCCCGGCCCCGTATGTGGCGGCGCGGCCCCACGTGAGGCGGCGCGGCCGGGCGGGCTGCGAGGCGGGCCGGGCCCCGGCAGCCGGCCGGGGAAGCGAGCGAGCGAGCGAGGCCCCGGTGCCGGCCGGCGGGTGTCCCCGTGTGTCTGCGCGGCGCCGGGTCTCCATGGCGCCGGCAGCGCCCTGAGGGCGGCGGCGGATTCCCTAGGCCGCGTTCTCGTCCTCGGCCGTGAGTGAGCTCGATGCCGAGCACCTCGGACGCGGCGGCCGGCGGGAGCGGGGGAAGCCGGGGCTGGGGGAGCGGCGGCGGCAGCTCGGCGGTGGAGGCGGCGGCCGACAAGAAGCGGCTGCATCACCGGAGACGGAAGCGCTTCGCGGCCCAGCCGCAGCCTCCCCCCCCGCCGCCGGCCCCTCACCCGCTGCTCTTCCCGCTCCTGCAGCCGCCCCTCCTGCAGCCCCCGCTCCTGCAGCCGCCGCTGCCGCCGCAGTCCCTGCTCTTCCTGGCGGCCACCGGCGCCTCCTCCTGCTGCGGGGACGGGGGGGAGCGGAAGCGGCCGCGGGGCAAGCGGCGCTCGGGCTCCCGGCACAAGCGGCGGCGGGGCCGCGGGGGCGGCGGCGGCGGCGGCGGGACCCAGGAGGCGGAGAAGCGGCGCGGTAGCGGGGGGCTGAGCACGCTGGTGGAGGAGTACGACGACGTGAGCTCCCAGTCCGAGGGGCTGGTGGGCGGCAGCGGCGCGGCCGGCGGCGGTGCGGGCAGCGGCGGGGGGAGCCCGGCCTCCTCCTCAGGCGGCGGCGGCGGGACCCAGCGCCAGAGGGGCGAGGCGGAGCGGAGCGGCCGGTCCCGCCGGGAGCACCGCGGCAGCAGCGGCCGCTCCAAGGAGCGGCACCGGGAGCACCGCCGGCGGGGGGAGGAGAAGGCGCAGCAGGAGGGGGCGGCGGCGGGCCGCGGGGGACCCGAGGCCTCCTCGTCCTCCTCCAAGTCCCGCAGCCGCCACAATCACACCGGGGGCCAGGACCGGGAGGGACTTAAGAGCGGCGGCGGCGGCGGCAGCGACGGCCGCAGGAAGGGCTCCCTCGCCTCGCCCGGCAGCGGCAGGAAAGAGCGGGAGAGCAAAGCGCACCGGAGCCGGACTAAAGCGGCCAAGGAGCCGCCGTCGGCTTACAAGGACCCGCCGAAGGCCTACCGAGACGACAAGCCCGAGCCCAAGGCCTACCGGCGGCAGCGCTCGTCCCCCAGCCCCGGCCGGGACGACAGCCCCCCGCTGCACCGCTCCTCGCAGAGCCAGCGGAGCCGCAAGTCGCTCAGCCCGGTGGGCGGCCGCTCGCCCCTCAGCCCCTACAGCCGCCGCCGCTCCCCCAGCTACAGCCGGCACAGCTCCTATGAGCGCGGCGGGGATGTGTCGCCCAGCCCCTACAGCAGTTGGCGCCGGTCGCGGAGCCCCTACAGCCCCGTTATCCGGTGAGTCTGGGCCCGGGGGGGGGGGGGGGGCGGAGGGAGGGCCGGGACCGGGCGGGGGGGGGCGGAGGGAGGGCCGGGACCGGGCGACGGGGGGCTCGGTGTGTGGAGGAGGGGAGTCGTGGCTGGGGCTGGGCTGGAGGGGCTGGCCAGAGAGGCTGCATCTAGCAACAAAACCCCTCCCTCTGGCTGCCAGAAAGCTGGGCTGGGGGGAAGGGGAGCGGGACACGTACAAAGATCTTCCTGTCCTGTCTCGGGGAGACGCGGATGTCTGTAACACTCGTGCAGCTAGTTTCTCTCCGTGGGAGACCACCTAGCTGGAAAAAGGCTTTTTAAGTATTAAAGGGCATGAGAACATTTTCAGGTGAGAGGGATTGAGTGAAGATGCTTCTCAGAGGACAGGTTTGCTGAAGGACCAGTTTTAATTTCGAAATCTTTGCTTACAAAGGGCAGAGATTCTCGGGTCCATTTCTGTGTATCCCGTTCCCTATACAAAAGGATGCGTGCTAAATATATTTGTGTTCGGTTTAATTCCTGCTAATCTAAAGAGCAAACAACCTGACAAGCAATTCGTGTTACAAGCGTTTCTTGTTCTTTTTAGAGGTCTGTAGAAAGACTTAGGCTTTCCATTTTGCTAGGGAAAGGAGCCAACGTCGAGCTTTGTTAAATTGTCTTTCGTGCTTTACACGACCTATGAAAACGTACGTAAGCTCTTTTCCCAGCAAGGTTACCTACGTCTGTGTATTTCATGTGTGCTTGCAAATCATTTTCTTACTGCTAGCGGGAACTCTGAATGTAATGGTCAGCGTTGCTGTGACTCTTTGAATTTTATATGGAGATGAAATATGGGCTGTACCTCTCTAATCAGATACAAACCATGTTGCGGAACTAAAGCTCTTCAAAATACTCGAACTTGTGGCAAAACCACTGGGAATTTAAAGGATTTGCTTAGTATGTATTTATAACTGAAGGTTTTTATTTCCCATATTGGAATCTTGCTGTTGCCTCATTGTTTATAGGCTTACTTAAATTCACATCTGGACTTCAATTTGAAATGTCAGGTGATTTGCCATACCACTGGCAGGAATTTGGGGCGCAAGGCATTACCTGGTGGATTTTCTGAGGACCGTTCTCTGGTGTTTCTGATGAGCACTTCGCGTGGGGTACCGTTTGGGCTGTCCCACAGTGTGTCCAGTGAGGATGCTGAAGCCATTCCTGCGGGCTGTTGGTAGAGTCTGCTGTCCTGGGTGTGCATCGAATGCTGGTTAAAGAGCAAAGTAACAAAGCTGTGTCCTACTTTGCTCAGAGGGATAGAACAAAGGTGCCTTTGGCAAAAAAACAGCGATTGTTTTAAGGTATGGTTGTGTGGAATAATTTTGTAAACAATAGGGTCTTTCAAGCAGAAAACACTGTGAGTGCTCTGAAAACCAGCACGTCGTCGTCGTCCGCGAGAGCCTGTTACAAGTGGTTAAGGATACTCTTTGGAGATTATTTGAATAATAGAACAGCAGGAATATTATGTGCAGAGTTTGACTTAAACACTCTAGAAATCAGATGATTTCTGCAGGTGCTTATATCCTCGAATAAGAAAGCTGATAATGACGAACAAAAATATGTACGCTAGGTTTGCACTTACAAATAGCTGTATTAGATTGACGGTCGAGTTAGTTTAGGATCCTGTCATGCGCTGACTGATAGGGCTGTAGTAGAAAGTACAGGAGATGTTGTATGGGAGACAGTTACAGAACAAAGTTTTGTAGGAGTGTTGTGTTTCTTTCTTCTGTTGGTAGCGGGCCTGTGATTTGAAGCACGAGAGTTAAAATCTCCTGATTTTTGTATTGTTTCCGTAGTAAGTGTGTAAATCTTCCATTTGAGCTGCAGGTCTGTTCCTAGGAGTTAGCTTTGTGACTTCATGCCTGCCTTCCTCCAGCTAAACTGTAATTTGCATTCCATCTTTAACTGCCTACAGATAAATTACATTGCTAACAAATGCAGATTGTCAGGTTTACTGGAGAGGGGATTGGAATGGCCGAGTGGAAAGAGGAGGTTGCTGGTATGTAGAAAGCAAGGTTGGTCTGTCCTAATGCAGCATTCATTGTAAAAATGTCATTTTCACAGAAAACGAAAGAAACCAAAAGTGTGAAGGTAAGGTCAGTTGTTCCTAATGTTTGCCTGGTGTGGAGAAATGGAAGTTGGAGTTTCTTTGCTTCCATACAGCCATTGTGCATTATGTGTGTTGCGGTGGGGAAACAAAGATGGAAGGTATTTATACGATTGTTTTAGCCATTGAAAACTGTGCCATAATCACTCTTTTGCTTGAGTCTGTGGTACTGTGCCCAAAACGCTGAAAATTTTTGCTGTGCTGTTTAGATAATAGTATAGTGGCCTTAGACTTGATAGAATATTATGGTTTCATGAAGGCAACAGCTTCTTGCAGCACCTGTCTTCTTCATCTGAATGATTTAAAGACTTAATTCTGGGCTTGTATCCAGCTGTAATGGTGTCAAGACAGTAAGAACTTCATATGTGACTGAGCATTCCAGGCTGCAAGTCTTTTTGCTCTTTTCATTCTAGATCTCATACATGTGTCTTCTGTGATGTTACATAAAATTGTCTAGTTAATTTGGTATGTAGAAAATGAGAACAAAGTGGTTCTAGCACGCTTGGAAAGCTCATGTGTCTTAGAGTGCTGATTTTTTCATCTAGGACTTTGAGCTGCTTAGGGAGAAACTTCTAGTAAACAGTTGAAGAGAAACAAGTGAAATCAGCTTTGCTCAGTTGAATCCCTGGTGTTCTCAAGCAGCAGCGCAGTTGCTGAAGAGTTTTGAATTGCAGTAGTAACTCTGACTGCTGTCTTTCGGTGATGTTGCCTGGAGGCAGGTTCTGAAAAGAAGCAAAGACATTAGATAAGCTTTCCACACTTGGAAAATTGTATTTGAATGGTAGACTAATTGCGTTTTCCATTATAATAGCAGTAAACGTCTGTGTTTTGGGCAAACTGATTGTTTGAGCTGTTTCCATTTGTTGGACAAAACGTCTTTACTTGCTGCTGGTGAATTTTATTACTATATTTTCTTGTGGATAGTAGCACAGCTGTTCTAAAGTAGCACATGCACTTTTTCAAAATGGAAATTATTTCGTAACACCAAAAGTATGAGGTATTATTTACTGATAAGCTGAATGGATTTTTAAAAAAATCCTCAAGAAAAAGGGGGGGGGGGGGGGGGGGGAGAAAACCCTATGGTTGACAAAATAAGCAGACAGCGTCTCTCTTTGGAAACTAGTTTAGGATGAAATTGTAGGAAGGGAAAAACTATTTTTCATAACTTCAGTCAGGTCATATGCTATGTGATCACACATTTAATTCAGTTAGCTATATAGATGAGTAATCACATTTTTCCAAATTTGGATACACCTACCCATCTGCCTAGATAAAAGTAAGTGGGTGGGGCACTACTACCATAGTACTACTGTGTGCGTGGATGTTGCTTATAGGAAAAATAGAAGATTTCTTACTGGCACTATAGACCCATCTCATTCTCTAGCTGTAGCTAGTCTGTAGTAGTGAGGCTTTGCAAAATATGGATCATTTATGTGCAAAACCAAAACAAGCAGAGGGGAAAATGGTAAAATACATATTCAGTTAGTAAATGCCTTCTTCATGGGGAAGACATGGTTTCATATACAGATGCAAAAATATCTTTGAATCCAGTAATTCTGCTACGTTTGGACTTAAAGGAGTAGGAGAGATTTTCAGACATTTTTTCCCCTTGTTTGGCGAAAATAGATTTTTTTACATAAAGCTCTCTAATCTTGTTTAGTAAAACAGTATTTTGCAGAATTTAAAATGTAGTGAAACTGTAGGTTTTCACTGTTTGGAATAACTAATTTTCCCAGTGCGTATTGAGGCTCTCACTCTAGTACATATTCTCCATTTATTAAGATTTGGTTTGATACTTGGCAGTGGACTTTGCCTTTTGCCCAGCCCGCCATGTTGATGTGCCTTTCCTTTTCCTCATTGCGCTGCTTCTCTCCTTATTGTGGGAAGGGACATAATTTGAAAGATTTGACTTTTAATGTGTTTAGAACATGGCATTTGAGTTGACTTTTTGCTGGTTGGTTTCTCTGTAGGCAGAGTTCTCATCTGAAAATACAGGGTTGTAAAGCAGATTTAAGAAACAAATAAAACTCATGTTCAGGATTTTTCAGTATTCCTATGCTATATGTATTGGAGACCTTTTTAAAGGTTTACAGTTTGAGTCAGGCAAGTTATGTAGTCTTCATGCACAAAGCAGCTGAGTAGGTGGTTGGTTGCAGAGCTGCTTAGAATATAACCTTGAACTAGGGGCTAGAGGAAATAAATAAAATTAATTAATAAGGCATCAAGTGAGAGAGCACTATTATTACTGTTACGGCTTAAAGAAATGAATTATACGTTTGCCTGCTAGTGCAATGTGGAAGAGCTATACTATGAACTAGAATGTTTTGTCAAGGTGGTTTGCGTTACTGAGAGATTATAAATGTCTTGGAAGATCTGCGGTGAAGCCAATTGATTAAATTTAGGTCTCCGTTTTCAAATACAGTATGACCTTACCATGCAGGGGAAGATGGCAGTGCTTAGTCAGTAGTGCAGCGTTCACCCGTAGTTAATGAAAGAGCTGGGTCACACTGGGTGTTTTAACCTCCTGCCGTCTGGTTTCTTGTTTTTCCACTCTTATTCTCATGAACCCCTTTGTGCTATGTCTTTACAAAAGTTACTGACAGATTCGGTTCCTGTGTTCAACTCCGTAGACCCTGATATATTCCAAGTAAAATATTGTTTGTGCTTAGGTAACGCACGTAGCTGGCTACTAGCATGTTGGATTTAGCCCGCTCTTAAAGCGGTTAAGAAGAAAAGAGGTTTTCAAGTTTACAAACATGAGAAGATAACACATGACTGTTCTGATTTGTCAATAAAATGTAATGCTTTTTTTGTATTAAAATAAAGGGAGGATTGGAATGGGAAAGAAAGAAGCACCTAGAAAAGTAACATGGCAAGAAAAAACAAGTGAGCTGAATGAGACCTGTATTCCTGGAAATCTGACATATGTAACACTGTTATTTTTCTTTCCTCTGTGCTTTCAAATATCGATATAGTAAAATACAGCACTTTTTGAGTTGTAAGTTACTGTTTGGAATTCTTTCATTCTGTGCTTGAGAATATAAGTGATACTACATCAGTAGACTCTTTTTTTAATTCAAGAATAAATCTACTGTTTGGTAATTAAGTTACCATGTGCAATAGAAGTGCGATAGAATGTTGCCTTGTGAGAAGGAGGAACATTGTAAGAGTTTTGAAACTTGTAACTTTGATAACACTTTGTAACACTTTGATATCTTTAGGTTTTTTATACAGTAAGTACATTGTATTAATTAAGCAGATTAAAAATGAACAGTGGTTTGTTTTATGGAATCTAGGCTGCTAGGCAAAAAATATTAAAAAGAAAAAACTGTGATACCAAGATTATTTTTTATAATTATTTCTTAGAGGTGGAAAAAAAGGCATTCTTTTTGTTGCTCTGAAAATCAGAGGAAAGCAGTGATGAGTTTGGTTTTGGGGTGACTTCCTTACTAGTGCTTTCTTCCTCTAGCAGTTTCTTTAAATCTGCCTTTTCTCATGTATGTTTTGTAGATAATGTCTTGAACTTTTTTTCTGGTTTTATTTTATAGCTACACATAACATTATGTAATTACTTCAATTTCCCTTTGCAGATAATCTAGTTGTGCTCCTAGTCTCCTTTGTTGCATGCCTCTGGGGAAGAAAAAAAGCAGCTTTAGAACTTGTTAGTTCTAATGCAGACCAATCCTACCGATAGTTATGATTTTTAGGCAAATCAGTTGTTTTTTGTTTTTTGTTTTTTGTTTTTTTTTTTCCTTTTTCCCCTCTGCATATAAAAACATATTGAAATCTGTCAATGGTTTGGAAGTGGTTTTATGAATGTCCTGAAGTCTGGCAGTTATCCTCTCTGTAGGGATATAGACCTGTGTGAAGTGAATTGAAGATGCTCAGAGAGGACCGTTAATGGCTAAGCAGAACTTCTGGGTGCAAATAGGAGGAAGCATCAGAGAAAACATACCTGAACAAGTGGCTTCTTAGTAGTCTCTCCCCATGGGTGTTACCAGCAGATGCTGCCGCTGCTTTTGGTTTGGGAGATGGGGCTGTGGCCCTTAGGTTTAGTACACTTCCTCATCTCGCCGGGCTTGGGAAAAAGCGTTTGGATTGTTTCGTTGGATTTGTTTGCTGTTTACAATGCAGTTCTCTGCAGTTGTAGCTGCTGTTCTTTTGTTGCTGTTTGCTGTGTTAAAAACAGACTTCTAACTGAAGACGAAATAGTTGGTGATAAGTGAGCATCAGATAAGGTGTTTTATATGTGTGCGTATGCATGCACGCATGCACATTTAATAAAAATCTGAATTGTAGAGAGTACTGTATGTTTCAGATGTATTTTCTCCTGGTGTTTTTTCAGTGTCCCAATAAAATGTCAGTGTCCTGTTAAATGGCAGACACTGGCTATTGTCTGAGCCCATTTCTGTGCTGCTGTGACATCATCTTTTATGTCAAATGAGTGTTAGCTCTGAGCAGAGTGAATTGGCTGGTTTTATTATGTATATAAGGCAATATTTCTCCACTCTGAGTTCTGTATATGCTTTTGAGGGAAAGCTTGTAAATGTCCATAGTTTTGGTTTTGTGCCATTTTTGTGCATAACTTGTACATAAGTTTTGTCTAGCCTGGAAGGTTCTCTTGGGACTTTTGAACTAACACTGATGAAAGAAAGTGATAGTTGAATATTTGAAAATATCATTAGGGTTATAAAACCAGCAGATTTTGTCACTGTAATTTGAATAACTAGCACTTTAACAAAGCTGCCTTTTGCTTAAGATTCAGCATATGTCTGTTTAATTGAAAGTGTTAATGTTTTTGCTCTAACTCTCTTGGGTCTAGCCCAGTGGACAAGGTACAGCAAGGGATTCTTGCAAAGGCCTTTCGGACATCAAAGGAAGTTCTAGTTTATTATTAGCCCAGACGTGCACTATGTAATGCAACATAAATTTTTGTGCTATCGTAAAATTAAATACTGAAAAACTTTTGGAAAAATTAAACCAGTGCAGCGATTATACTCAGTCAACATATTTCATAACTAGGCTACTATCATTTTGATCTGCTGTTAAGGGCTGTAGTATGTACTGGAACTGAAACTTAAATATTGGTGTGCATGTGTATTTGCTGTCTCCCACATGATGCAATTCTGACATGAGAAAGTTATCCTATTGTTGTTTGGGGTGTGGAACCTGGGATGGAGAATGGTTGGGGTTTTTTGCTGAGCTTGCACAAATCCACATTCACATCCCAGACTCGTGACTAAGGTTGGTGAAATATGTATATCGATCCACTGTCAATACTTGGCTTCCTTACATGTTTGTTTTTGAAGAAAGGGTAAAGATCTAGGTTGTTTTTGCCGCAGCTTTTCAAAACTGCCTCTTCCCCACAAAGTTATGGTAGGTGAGAGGTGAGCATTAGTAGTCACTAATTTGAGCAGATTTTCTCATTTCATCCTTTATAGTGATCTAAATGAGCCTGTTTTACTTTGAACCAAAGTGGAACAGAAACAGTCTTATGATCAGGCGTGGTGTCTCAGCAACTGTAGTGTCTTAAGCTGCTACTTCTCTTTTCAAGTGCATGTGGAATTACATCCATATTTCTGTTTGTGACATACTTTCTTTAGTTTCTTTCAAAACAAACAAAGAAACAAAACCCCCAAACCCAAACCAACCAGAAATTGTACTTATGAAAGAAATGTAACTGATTTTGAGACCTTTAGGGCAGGTTGTAACCTTAGTGCAGGTTGCAATGAGGTCCTTGGAGTGGAGGTTGTGTTCTACAGGTAACTGGAGCGAGTGCCAGTTTCCAATAGCTGATCTAGGAACAAGAGATGCAGGCAAATGTTTTCCAAGGCAGGTCAGTGACATGCTTGCAAATGATGCGCCATTTATAGAAGTCAGCTTAAGACAAATGGGTCTTATTAGCTTGGTTTTGATGCTGGAGTAATATAATTATGCTGATCCCGCAGCTGGTGCGGATCTGTAACGGTATACCTCTGCTTGAGCTAATAATTCCCCTCAGAAAGTAAGATAACAGTGTGAGGAGAGCTCTGGCCTAGTGTATGTATTGTTTGGATAGTCTCAGCCCTCCTTTTTTTTCCTACTATCCCATCTTCGGGATTTTGTACTTTTTAACTTTTACTCTAATTTGGCCAAGCCTCTGAAAATCTTCTGTGGGATTTAGTACTTAGATTTCCGAAGCAATAATGAGCAAAATAACTTCGGCAACATAATTTATAATGAAGCAGAAGCGAGTTTTCAAGGGAAATGTTTTCTGACCAATATTATGTTTTTATTTGGTTTTTAATGGACATTAATATCTCTTTACTGAAGTGAACCAAAACCTTGCGTTTTGCTTGAAAATTCAGAGAACAGAACTGTGGAGCTTTTTTTTCCCTTAAGGTGTAAAAAACTTCCATTATTATTATTGTTGTAGTTATTGTTGTTATTATTATTACCATCTGTCATTGTTATTCTGCTGTGCCAGAAAATTCTACAAAACCTGCTTCCTGGCATAGAATTGAATTGTGTAGTTTCAAAGAGTTGTCCTAATCTGTGGTTTTATTTTATTTTATTTACTTTCAAGGGTCTCTAGCCATTTGGATCAATTTCAGTTTTACCTATAGAATTTCGAAGCTTGTGCTGTAGTATACAGCGTGCATGCCTACGCATTGTTTTTGTCACTTCTATGGAAACTTGATTTATCTCAAAGACTTTTTATGTTGCTTTAGAAAGAAGACTGAAAAGAGTTCTTTTTACAATGCAGGAAAAGTGTAGATTTAAAAATTAGGAAATATTGCACACAAAAGAGAAATGTTATTGTACTATATTAAATATTTGTTTAGCTGAAGCATTGAAATGTAATTTCTGGTGTTGGTAATTAAAACTGAATTAATTTAATTGTTACTAAAATGAAACTTGACATAGGGGTGGATAGTCCTGGCCATAATGATTGTAGTTGGCTGTTTAGTTTTGTTTGGGTTGGTTGGTTTGGTTGGTTTTGTGGAGGTTTTGTTTGTTTGTTTTGGCAGCCTCCATACACTGGTGCTATCTTTTGAACTCTGAAATTCTTGTATCTCCAAGAAGTCTTATTTTTTTATTGCTTGATACTTTTTTTCTTCGTCCAGCTGATGAATGCTTTTTTTTATCCCTATTATGCTTTTTCCTCCCTTCAAGTGGTATACTCAAGCAAAGTAGACTTCCATCAAACTTCAACGAAGAAATTACTTGTAAATCTGGTGAATACCCTTGCTATTCTAAGTATGGTAAAATGGATTAAAATCCCCACATTTCATTTATTTCATAACATTTCTGTGTGATATAAGTGGATTAGGCTACTTGATTTGTTCCATGCCCTTCACCTCAATTAAATTTTTTCCCTTTTGCTTTTTAATGAACTGAATCAAAACTACTACTAGGCAAATTAGGATATCCCTTTGAAAAATTGAATGAAAAAGAATTCATATTAAATGGTGGGTTTGCACAATAAAAGTGCTTTACTAACTGTTAAGATTTCCACCCCCGTCCCCACCCTCATTCTAGGTTGAATTTTCCTTCTATGGTTTCACAGATGGCTTAGATTGCATTTTTTCTTTTTTTCCCTGTTAGCCTCTATATTCTGATGCAGGCATAGCATAGGCCTACTTGTGAATTATATTTGCTTATCAGTAGCTGTAACAAGTATTGGGTATTTTTGTGGTTTTTTTGGGAAAAGTATACAGTTAAATTTTGAAAAAGAAAAGCTAAGATTTGTTGTTGTCTTTCAGTTGGTTATATTGCAGCTTTTAGTATTCAGTATTTTTTTTTTTTCAACTAACTCATTTTAATGACAGTTGTGAAAGTGAAACTTAAGACGTTGCTACAATTACTGCTTCAGTGTTGTGTTTAGATGATTCTTGTCATGTTGTAACAGTAATTTCATTTTGTTGAATTCTGGTCATGTGGCCATCTGAATTTTTCTCAAATACTGCATATGCAAAGGTGTTTGCACAAGTTGCATAGGATCAGATTTTCTTTAAAGGAGAAAAGTATCTCTAAGTAGTGAGGAAAAAGGAGCAGATCTGTCCTCTTGGTATTCATGTATTTTGCAGTTCTTTAATGGGAGAAACTACATCTAAGAAAGCTTTAACTTTTTCTAACAACCTGTTTAGGTGTAGAGTTAATCAATCAAACTCTATAGATATGTTTTTCTAATGCACGATCTTTCCTATTTTGTAGACTTTTGTTTATACTATAAGCATGGTGATAATGGTTGGTTTAAAGCTGTCCAACAAGCAGATACACTGGGGGAAAGCAGCTAGACTAAATTTTAACTGGGTAAAACTCTACTTTGTTGAAACAGGAGATCAGCAAAATCTCGAAGCAGAAGTCCATATTCATCAAGGCACTCGAGGTCTCGTAGCAGACACAGGTTGTCTAGATCCAGAAGTCGTCATTCAAGTATTTCTCCTAGTACATTGACTCTGAAGAGTAGCCTGGCTGCTGAGCTGAACAAAAACAAAAAAGCAAGAGCTGCCGAGGCAGCCAAGGCCAGTGCAAAAGCTTCTAATACTTCAACACCTACTAAGGGAAGCACTGACACTGCTGTAAGTGCCCCTCAAGTGAACAATGTAAAGGACCTGAAGAAAATAAAAACTGAGCATACACCTTCTCCTACAAGCAGTGCAAATTTGAAAAATGACAAGGCAAAAGCAAAGGTCTCACTTCCCGAAACAAAAGGGGAAAATAATTTAATTGCAGACAAAATTACTAAACAAAAACCTGCAGCAGTAAAAGAGAATAAATTAACTGTTGTAAAACAGCCAACGGTCACTGTAAAAGAGAAAAGCAAACCGAGTACACCAAGTGTAATAGCCAAGGAGAAGGATCGAGTTGTTGCACTACCAACCTCCACACTGCCACCCTTGCCTTTGCCTCCCACGCTGCCTGAAGATAAAGAAACTGATAGGTGAGTTGTGACATAGATTTGCTTTTTGGGGTTGTCTGTTCCTTTTCATTATTGTTGTTATTGTCTGTTCTTTTTTTTTTTTTTTATTGTTATCATTATTATTTCCTTTGGAAAATAAATACAAACTTATTTGCTAGATCAGGCTGATGCATTAGGTAGTTTGTTCTTGCTCTTCAGCTGTTTAATGTGATGATTGTGAGTGAACTGAAGGAATTTAATCTTAAGAATAATTTAACTGGCTCTTGAAAAGAGAAGAATTTAGTTTGGGAGGGATCTTTCAATAGAAGGTACTCTAAAGAGAAGATTTAAAATTGCTGGTAGATAATAGCTTTGGGAGTAATGCAAGGATGCATTC
Source organism: Strix uralensis (assembly GCF_047716275.1). NCBI lineage: Eukaryota > Metazoa > Chordata > Aves > Strigiformes > Strigidae > Strix > Strix uralensis. The sequence goes on from NC_133972.1 coordinate 12,123,724, forward strand.
AAGGATTTAAGATTTCATGTTCGGTGCAAACGTGTACATACTTCCAGGGAAAAGTTAAATTCAGTAGCAATATATGAAAATTCTTTAATTAGCTGGGGTTTCACATAAATGTTCTCTTCCTTTGGAAGGCAGTTGTTTTTATAGCTGTGTGTTATTTTAGTATCATTTATCTCCAGATAAAGAGACCAGTATTATTTTGAGTATGTGTAATGGAAGTGAGGTTCATGGCTTGTCATTTGTGTTAACTTTTAAAGAGTAAAAATTGGTCTGTATGAAGAAACTCATGTCTGTATTCCAAGTGTCATCTGAGTTTAGACTACATTAAGTCTCTTCATAGTCCTGAGAGAGAATACGTGCTGTGATTTGCATTGGGAAACCGTGCTGTTGAGCTGTAATTTACTGTTTTTCTTTTGGTTTGGTGATGAAGTTGAGAAAAGTTAATTTTGTTTTCACTTGTGGTGTTACAAGCCTCTTGCATGTGTAGAAGAAATCAACTTCTCACAGCAAGTAAACCAGAATTTCTCAGCACTGAAGTAATAAGTAATTTAAGTGTGATACATCTTTGTAAAAAATCAAACTGTAAAAGGAAAATTTAAAACCTTATGAAGTACTGTATTTGTATTCCACATCTGTGAAACTAGCCTGTCTTCTCTTGTTCTTTGAGAAGTCTGTGGTGCGTTTGATTAGTAAAAGTAGTTATAACTAGAGATGTAACATTTCTCTTGTGTTTGCTAGTAATTTAATGCTATGTTAAACATTAGGATGCTTTGGCAGATAAATACAACCTAACAAGGTACCAGACAGATTTATGTTTTTTTAGTACTAGAAGAGAAATCTTTGTTTCTTGCCCTTCAGCACTGTAGCAAGTGTCGTTCCAGTTGTTCAGAATCACATCTGTGTGGCAAATGTGCAGTTAAATTTAAATTTGTGACAAAACCATCCTCTCTAGGTAAACAGGATTTCTGATACTGTTATTTGAGGGCAAGATTTACTGTTTTAACTAAAAACTAGGCTAACTAGTTTAACTAACTAAATATGACAGGTGTTGCAGTGCTAATTGCGATAATATGAAATGAGATTTCATCTTGAAGCTGGCTAGTTACTTCTCATTATTAGTATTTTTTAATCTAATACCTTTTTTTAAGTATAGCTTAGAGGAGTCCAGCTACAATTAAGCTATGGTTCTGTCAGCACTGGGCTCATTCTTCTTTCAAAAAAAAAGTCTAATGCTTGCAAACAGCTGCATTAGAAAGATTAATGGGAACTAATAGAATGTTGTTTATGCTATGCTTAGTTTTGCCTATAGGATGTTATAAACTTCAGATCAGAATGGTTGTGATTACAAGTCGTGATAAAGCTTAAGTCATCAAAGAAAAATGATCAATGTTTTTTAGAGGGGAGGAGGGCAAAGGTATTTACCTTGGGCTCAGAGTTACTACGGGGAAATTGTGCCAACCAGGAAAGCTTGATGCTGTGCAGAACTGTGTCAGTTGTGAAGTTCACCAAGAATCTGATAAACCAACAAATAACCTATGTAAAGCAACAGCAGTGTTGCAGAGCCGCTGTCTAGGGTAGCTGAAAGGGAAAACTGTTCTGATGGTCAGTGATGTGTGATTTAACAGACATGGAAAAAAGGCTGCTCTTGGCTGCCTCTGTTTTCATGTACCACTTTTAAAATCTGTTTTACAATATGTCATATATTGTGCTTTCTGTAATACTGAAAGTTTGGGGGCAAAATTGTGAAAGAAATACAAATATATGAACGTCAAAATTAAGAATTTTTCTTTACCATGATGATTACATGCACTGTCCGAAGGTGGTTTATTCTTTATAGCATGTTAACCATTATATCTGTGATGAGGGCAGTATATGCTGCTTTGAGGTGCTGCTTTAAATTCAGGTAGTGGCAGAAGACATTCAAGTGTTCTGTTTTCATGGGGAAGCATACACATATGCAAACCACTGGAATGCTTTATTTAACTATATAAAGATTGCTAATTACAATTAATGTAAGAATATATGCATTCTCCATGATGGAAGATAGCAAGATCTATTTACAGAAGTTCCTGCTTGAGCTATGAAACTACGTAGGTAAGAAATTGCAGAAAAACCTCCAGAAAAGCTTCCCAGAGAAGGAGGCTGACAGTAGAATAGTGCTATTTTGCAAATGCAGCAATCTTGGAAAATGTCCCCTCAAAGCATGACAGAAAGTTTTCTTGATGCCATGATAAAGTGTGAAATTTAAAGAGAATACTATATGAGAGTCCTGTGTGGGAGAAACGGTTATGTAATTATATAAAGTTTAGAGATGGTTGTGGCTTTAAAATTGCTGGATATGCAGTAGCTGCACAAATCTAGCTAAACTAAAGGGAATTCTGGTAAAATGAAACCGTGTGTTTAACAAAAGAAATCCTGCAGCATGTATGATATTTGCAGAATTTCCCCATTAGAACGGGAAGAGCATCTCTAGAACTATTGTCTGTAGTAATTGTTAAAGGAACACATTGCTGTGTGTGTGTTTGGGGGATTTTTCTCAGGACAGAGTGACTGTCGGTTTCTGTTACCTGATTATGGCTGGTGATTAAAAAATGGTCAGATATCAGTAATCCATGACAAAAAAAAACATTTAGTCATTTTTTAATTTTATTTTTTTTTTCCCACTTGGTTTGTATGCTGATGACTAGAAACGTGTTGAATCTGGAGTGTTTCAGAGTACATATGAGATTGGAATCTGTAAATGAAGTGGCGTGGACTGCCTCGTAATGCCCTGCAGCGTTACTGTAACCATGAAGCTCGTTACTTCTGGAGACCAACTTTAGAGAGAACTGGATTAGGATAATCTTCTCTTTTATATGAGAAGTCAGTCTTCCCTTTTTACCACTACACTTCTGATGTCTGGCAGCACCTGAGCTCTAAATATTCTTAATAGTCTATCTAGGCCATAAGCTTGAAAAGAAGCTTGTGTGGCAGAAGTCTGGCCTGGCGAGGCTTGCTGTGTCATCTGACCCCAGCTTTGACCAGAAAGATCTGATTCCATAGTTTCTGTAGAATTTTGATAGCTGTATGCATCTTCCAGAGAGCTATTTGTGAGCCATTTGCAAAGCACAAATCCAAGTCCTGCAAATTCTAAGAGCCGAGATTTTGAATGTTGGTGCATCGACAGCCTGAAATGTATTTAAAAAAAATAATTTCAATAGGTTTTTCTTTATGTATGTTAATATCATTCTACTGTGTTAAAATTATTAGCAAAATTGTGTCTTTTTAATAGTTTGCGAGAGAATCTTTCAGTGAAGTCAGTTAAAGAAGCAGAGAAGAAACTTCGCCATCTGCTTGCAGACTTGCCACTTCCACCTGAGTTGCCTGGAGGAGCTGACTTATCCAAAAGTCCTGAAGAAAAGAAACCAGCAGTTCAGTTACACAGCAAGAGAAGACCAAAGTATGTTTATTATATTTTTTTCTAAAGCCTATGAAGCAAGTAGAAGTGATAATAGTTTCTTTAAAGTATATTATTTTCAAAAGAATTCTGCTTTTTAATGACTTTTTTGATATTTATGAGACTTGACTCAAACTGTGTGGTTTATTGTCACTTAATGTTAGTAAGCCAGTTATCTAATAATGTCTCATAAAAATTTCATGTTGAGGGTTTTTTCAAAGTTAAGACAATCCTTAGGTATATTAGCTGTATTCTTACAAGTGTTTGTTGTTTTCTAGAATATGTGGACCACGACATGGTGAAACAAAAGAAAAAGAAATAGACTGGGGAAAGCGCTGTGTAGATAAATTTGATATCATTGGTATTATTGGTGAAGGCACTTATGGGCAAGTTTACAAAGCCAGAGATAAAGACACGGGTAAGTTTAAAAAAGTAAATGTAATCCTGCAATTCCAAAGCAAACAGGCTATTTTGGTTTTGTTTTTACATTTAGAAAAATTTGTGGTATTCTGCCCTCTAATGTTTGGAAAGTTTTTAGTAGTTGGTTTCTTTAGTTTTAAATCTAGCATTTGTCTAAATCAGAAATTATTTTTTTGCTGCCTTGGAAAATAATTTATCTGTAAAGTTGTGGATGAAAGCAAGCTGAGCAGTCTTAATTTCTAATTTTTATTTCTTGCGTTTTGACACTGCACACAGTTGAGCTCGTGAAGAAGAGAGGTTAAATACTGTAGGAAAACAAAATGGCACCCTAGACAGGTTGACAAAGGATAATGAAGTTTGTAAAGGCATGTAAGGGTGAAAGAAGCTATAGGTGAGATTTAGCCATTTTTCTTCTTTGTACTCCAACAGTCATTAGCTGATAGTAGGAAGAGAATGTGCCTCTGTGCAACGCAGCCCTGAAGTGTTGCATAATGGGTATTTTTCTTGCAGTATAACTGACTTTACAACAGTGACATAATTTTTAAATTTCATGTTAAACGATTGCTCAGATGAGCAAGCAGTCACCACTATGATATGAGTGTTGTTACTACTTCTAAATAGATAATGCACTGAAATCAGTTCTTCGTATGTGCTGTGTGTTGCTTGATCATTTTATGTTCAATTAGTCTGTGGCTGCTTGTCCTTCTGGTTTATTTGTGAATGCTTTGAATGCTGGATAATTTTCTGCTTCAGCAGTAAGTGAATCACACAGGATCACATACCAGCCTCAGTTCCTTCTTTCTGATCTCCAGAAAATGAGCAGTGTAATTATAATTCCTTCTTCATTCTTCACCTGTGCTTGTTTCAGTTTGCAAACTTTAGTTCTTAAGTTGAACTGCCACAGATTTTATTTTTTACTTCTACCTTGGGAACCATTGCAAATCATCATTAGGAGCTGCTTGCTGCTCTCCTGGGATTCTGCTCTTTGCACATTTATCGTAACCATATTGCTTCTTTGGCAAGCTTCAGGTTATTTGTGTGTGGCAGTCATTTCTTAACCTCCCGTAGAAGTTGTCGCTGGCTATCTTTAACAGGTCCTTACAGTTATAGTACACCTTCCATTAGCTTTGGATTCAAATCCTGTGCGAAGAGTGGCGTTACGGCCTTTGAGATGCCTTATAACAAGCTGTGCAATGGGTTTTCAAAGCAAGTGGATGTTGTGTCATACTGGAATGTGATCTACTGTGTGTATATCATATACACGGGTGTAGGATAAGTTGTTTTTAGAGCTAACAAATATATCTGTGCTGTCAAGAAACTTCCCAGACACAGCAATAAACTTCCAAGAACAAAATGGTTGAGCTGGCATACAGTCTTCAGATATCCTCCATCACGAGTAGGTCATGCTCCTGCTGTTTTGCAGAGTCCAGCTTTATCCAGCCCAGCCTGCAGTAAAATAATAAGGAAAATTTCTCCTCACTGTTAACATGGCAGTGACACTTCTGCTTGTAGAAAGTATACTGATGTATTTGAGAACTCTCTACTAATCTTTCTTATATCTTGAACTATGTAGTATTTCTGGCTAGATATGTGTTCTGACCCGTGGTGATGTAGTAGTAAGAAATCCAGAGCAGATATAGGCCTCTGTCTCTAAAGCTGCTGTTGATAATCACTCTTCATATGGGGGTTTATTGGCAGACTTGGTGTGGAATATCAGGGCATAGGTGAGTGAGCTACTCAGGAGGAAGAAGACAGGCCTTACAGTGGGTAGCTGATAATTCTTATTTACAGTTTTGCTTCTCCATGTGACTGTTTCCCAACAATGGTTAATTCTGTTTCCATTCAGCATGGTATTTGGTGCAAGCATCAAAATACTGTTTAATCCATTCAGAAATAATAACAAATGGGAAAGGTTTTGAAAGCAAACGAGCAAACTCAATACTAAATCCCATAGTTTGGTTGCTAATCTTAATGTTTTTTATTTAAATTTTGTCTTAGGGGAAATGGTGGCATTAAAGAAAGTACGTCTGGATAATGAAAAGGAAGGGTTTCCAATTACAGCTATTCGGGAGATTAAGATTCTTCGACAGCTTAATCACCAAAGCATTATCAACATGAAGGAAATAGTGACAGATAAGGAAGATGCTTTGGACTTCAAGAAGGACAAAGGTAAGTACACTAACACGGGCGTAGCTCTTTCTGGTCCTGTTCTTGGTAGGGCAGTCTGATACACTGGACTATGTTTGCAAATCATGATGCTTGACAAGGGGGTTTAATTTTTATTTAGTTACTAATAGAAATCCTTTAACTCAGCTATGTCTTTTGCTCATAGAAACATTTCTGAAAATATTTTGTGGGATACAAAAAACTTATTACTTGATTCCAGTTCTGCTGGAGAGGAACACGTTTCACTCCTTAACACTTATGGATTAGGGAGCCCACCAACAACAGGAAGCTCTTAATTGTGAGCTTTTTTAGCCTTTTATTTTCCTTGTAGGATTTGTCATATAATTTAAAGTATTGTAGGCTCAATGCTGAAGAGATGTTTTTCATTGTAGGCCTTGGTTTTATTTGAATTGTGCTTCAGTTATTTTCATAATTGGGCATACGTATCTTGAAGGCTAGAAGAAGGATACATGAAAAAAAAAAAGCAGTATTTGTGTGGTGGTGGTGTTTTTCCTCAAATAGAAGGCATGCAGACCTTTATGCTTGGTTCCTTCAGTGTTAAGCCTGGCTTGTTTGAGTTACTGTAGCCTCATTAGCCTAGAGATGAGAGATCAATCATGCAGAGTAGAAATCATGCAGTGTTGTTGCTTGGTACTTTTGATATTGGAGTGGTCATTTTGTCTTTGGAGGCCATTTCCTTTTAGGTTCAAGTCTTATAAACCTATCATTTTGGGGTACTTTAGTGTCTTGTGGGCAGTTTGATACATGGTTTGGCTGAGGGTGTTTGGAATGTGGTACCTGTGGTGCTTCCTGAGTTTCTATGCAGCATGTCCATCACCAGTGGGTCCAAACTGCTGTATGTACTGCATAGCCAGCAGAAACACCAGGTGATGTGATGAGTCAGAAGATGGCTGTCAAAATTAAGCAGGAACTAGTTTGTGTTTTTTTCTACCATCTTTAGAAAGTATAATACCTTGAAGGGTATACAGCACTGACAGGGTTTTTTATTGTCTATAAAAGTAGAAAGCATCTAGCAAAAGTTTAAATATGTGCAGGTTCAGTGGTCAGCACCCACTCTGAACCCTGACAGTCTCCAACAGCCAGTTTAGGCTTTTCATGTGAATCTTGTACTGAGTTTTAATTAGGTCTAACCCACTTGGCTAATGAGACCACACTGAGCCTTGACTTAATACTTAATGACTCATTAGTTAATTTTCTCCCTTTCTGTTTGGTGCCATGTCTAGGATTGAATTGTAAATTTTTTTTGTGTACTTCAAACTGTGTCTCATTAATTTCAAAAGGTTTTTTTTGTCGAAGTCTGTATTTGTGCTTTTAATATTGCTTTCAATTTAATTTCTCGTTCTTATTTAACAGCGTATTAAAAAAATAAATTTTCAGAAAATTTGCAAGAGGGAGGGGCTTCTCTGGAGATGCTAGAATAAAATTAGTTTCTGATAGTCTCTTGAAAGTAGTAGCACGGTAATGAGACTGTGCTATTATGATTTGTCTGTGGAAATATGGAAGTGTGTTGTTTTGGGTTTTTTTTTCCCAAGCACGGCATTCTGTATTTCTCTAATGAGTAGTTCATTGTGAGATGGGGATTTATAGCTCAGACACTGTGGCCAAATTGTAGTCTATGCAGGGAACAAATGCAAGCAGTCGGAAGTTTGGTCATTTTCATGGTAAACCACTGCAAACACAAAAGTAGGCTGCTTGGCTTAAAAAGGAACCATTATAAAAGTGGTAGTGATGTCTTGCTCAGGCAGAGCTTAGAGTAGAAGCAAAGTCTTTTGCCCTCTGGTGAACATGCTTATGCTTAATGTATATTATATGCTTATCTTAGCTTTGAAACACAGCTTGTACAAAACCCTGCTGATACCCCATTTGTAAAAGTAGGGAATGAGAACACTTCTAGCAACACATGTTCCTCTAGTTAATATGAATAAAGTTAATTTTGTGTCTAAGGACACCTATCACATCCTGACCTATTACTCATTTACTTACTCACTTAAGGGTTTTTTTTTTGTTGGATCTCAGTAGTTTAAAATGCAGTGAATTTAGTTTTCTGATGCTTGTGTAAATATTGGGCATACTTTGTACAGTACTTGTTTTAAGGATGCTTTTTAAGATAGTAACATTAGCCTGCAAACCAGCAATGACTTGGCTTGTACAGGTTTGTCCCGATACTTTGAGCTGTGCTACATGTTTATAAGTGATATAATCCTATGTCTTCCAAACTTTTGAGTATCTGACTTGTCTGTATTTTCAACAGCGTTTTGAAGAAAGTGGAAGAAAAGTGTATCTGTGTTTTATCCTGGCCAGTTTAGGGTGTAATTTTGACGATAGGAATATCTTTAGTAGGTAGGATTGGGTTTATTGTTTCTCAACCAACCATTAGAAAAAGAAATGTTAACCTGAGAGCAGTGTTGCACATATGTTATAAGGTTATTTCCATCAGTGGAAGTACAGCTCGTCAGACACCACAACTGTTTGTATAGGTTGGACAGATACACAGCTGAGTATGTGGTACAAGGGTCTGCTATACTGAAGGTCTGAAGTCTTTACTTTTGCAGTCTTCGTTATGTACGAGACATGCTTGGTGATAAAGCTGGAGAAGGGCATTACTGACTACTAATTGTTCGTGCCTCAGAACTGAGATGTTACACTGTCCTGCCAGGTACAACGTGTATGTTGGGTGTGGCGAGAAGGAATATCCATTTTGTGTGTTTCTCGTGTAGGCTTTTCTCCCCTACCTGTCATTCAGAGAGAGATAGGTGAACACACACAGGCTTGGGGATGGGAACACATGACTTGTGGTTTGTATTCCATCTTGTGTGTGTATCTGTGTAACAGCTGACTGAACAGTATGGCCAGCACGCTTTTTTTAAAACCTCCTCTGCTCTTGGAACATAAAGCCTCCTTTGACTTGATAACACCAATGAGCTATAGTTTCCATTCAGTTTCTTGCTAAAATCTCAGAACTTTTTTTATTTTTGTTGAAAATATTTTCTTCTAGTGAGACAGTGCAGGAGCAGTTGTGGGTGTCAGTCTTTGACAGTAGTAGAAGCAGCCTGACACTGCTGGTGCTTACGACCAAGTCTGCTGGCAACCAAACTTTCCTTTGCTTTTCCCTTTTGTTTGCTTCATAGCAGTTCAAATTAATTGGAGTTCACGTTCATGAACTTCAGTTTATGTCCTTTTGGGGCAGAGTTTAGAGCAGGAGGATTGTACTTTGCAGAAGCTCTTAATCTTCTCTTAGTGGTGTTTTTTTTGTCTGAGAAAGTTTGTGAGACGTTCTCTGTGCCACAGTAATTGAAGAAAACAAGATTTAGAACAGAAGTTGAAAGCAAAGAGCTATTTCCTAGGTATATTCAAATCTGTATACCTCTCAAGCTAAGTTAGTTGAGCCACTTCATCAGTTATGAAGTTAATCACTGGAAAAAAGGTCCTTCTTCCTTTGGGCTCTTGTCAGCTCTGGTTTGTTTTCTCAGTGTGTCTCTCATTTATATGACTTGGGTGTCTCTCTCTTTTCTTTGGTCACCTGAGATGGTCCTTCAGTTCCCAGTTGCCTCTTTACCAGCTAGAAACTGTTTGCAAGTGCTCAACAGTCTAGCTATGGGACTGCCATGATCTCTCTTTACTAAACACATGGAGAGTGCCTGGCTTTTATTGCTGTGGATGTAAAACCAGTAGGTGTACTGACTGACACCTCTTCCTCCCTTTGACTGGAAGAGTCTTTTTTAATTGCTAACCTGAGGGGGGATGTAAAACTTTGCATGGGAGACTAACAAAAAAGATCTGGTTAGCATTGTGTGGATTATCTGTTTGGATGATGTGTGTATGTATGTTTCTGTACTTCATTTTAAGATCTAAATTTACTTTAGATTAAATTTTTAATTGATCTGCAGTACAAATTAACAAACCTTTTTAGGCATGAAGTCGTTATTTATCTTGACAGTGCTGTAGTACACGGTCAAAAGGACACCAAGTCTGTGGTCCATTGTCGTAGGAGTAGCAGGTTAATTTCTCACAGCCATCAAGGAGTACTTTGTCTGAAAGCTTGTGGTTTAGAAGGATTCTGTGACAGCAATCTCTCATCAGAGAGTACTTCACTACAGGGTTCCTTCTCTACCTGTATCATAGCTAGGTTTATCTGGGTTTCCTGGGAAGTTGAGTAAAACCAAACTGATCTGAATTTCAGAAATCTCTAATGATTTACAGCTTGTCTTGCTGCTCCCGAAATAGCACTTAGAAAATTCCTACCCAGATGTTTTTCATGCTACAGCAAAGTTATCGGGAAAAGTATGACTTCTTGAGTGGTGCTTCCTGTTTGTGTGTGCTGTCCTGAACTCTGGTCTGGAATGAGTACAGATTCTAATTGTGTGGCTTTTCAATTTGATCCATGTTATGGCAAAATAAGAAAAATCCCTGATTATTAATCAAAGATTTCTGATATTTTTGATTTACTTTTCCTTTGCTTTAAGTTTTTTGTTTGGTTTCTTGAACAAAAAACTTGTTGGGTGATGAATCAAGGAGAGCATTTACTCCCAGGGCTCATTCCCTTGGCTGGTACCCCTATTTCAGAACATGTTTCCATGTACATGGAGTTTGGGTTGGCTTTGTTTCAATAGGAAAATGCAACTGAACTTGCAATGGGAGAATACCACTGTCATCAAATAAAAACTTAACATTGAGTGACAATGTAAAAAAAAAAAATAAAAATTTAATGAAACCAGAACCTTCCCCCTCCTTTTTGTCTCAAACAGTAAGTTTTGTGATAATCTAAATGGAAAAATGAGTATAGCAGTGATGCTTTCTTTAGTCTTAAGGTGATTAATTCAGTGGCTATGCCTTTATTTGTTGTTTCACAAAATAAATGAAAATAGGTTTGTAAAAGCTGAGTAGAAAGAAAAGATGAACGTCTGTTTAAGGGACTTTAAGGAATTTAAATGTAAGGAAATTCAAGGAACTGCTGGACAGTTTCTTCTTTAGTTTTCAAGCTCTGTTTGATAAAATTCTGTTTAAAACTGTCTTGGAATATCATGAGTACCAGAAGGGAAATGGAAGAGTTAAATATAATCCAATTAGTTTTAATCAATCAAGGGGGGGAAAAATAACCTATGTTTGCAAAGAAGAAGCTGGGGAGGCTTTTAGCAAAATGAAAGTCTGATGGAGTCTCATTCTGAACAGTGAGTAACAGAACAAAATGTTGAAAACCTGTTCAACAACTCAGCATTGTACATACCATGCACTGGATGAGGCAGGGTTCCTTTGGGTTTTTTTAAGCATTTTTTGTATTTCAAGATGCTACTGTAATGCATTTATACAAGGATTGAATTAAAATTTCCACATAAGGCACTTCTGGTCTCCCGGTTCCTCTGATCTGTATCTAATCAGATATTTTGGGAGACCCCAAACACCTTCCCTGTGACATTACGTTGGGAAAAATATTTGCTTAAAAGCTGTCATCTGTGTAGGCTTTGGATCATTCTCCCCTGCTGCTCCCCAGCCCAAAGCACTTGTATTTTACTTTGGGACTAAATATGTAACTTGATGTCCTGCTTTGTTGGATCTGTGTGATTTGATGGCGATCCAAAAAAGTCCAGAGTCTGCTTATGTCACAGAAATGCAAAGTATGTTTTGTTAGTTTTTTTTGGCCCCTCAGAAAATCCTTTGTTTATTACAGATCATCAGTGCCATGTTTGTTGAGTTATCCATTTTGTATGCATAGCTTTACAGCATTATACCCCAGCCCATTTTGTGTTTTGGTGAAGAAAACTGATACTGTTAGAGCTGCATGACTTGAAATACATGAACAGGAGGAGGAGATGTGTTAATCCTTTAATTATTCTAAACTACTATCTCACTTTTTCACCCTTATTAAACCTAACTGACAAAATGGTCAAAAAGATGAATTTTTCTGAGTGCAAACAAAAGGAGTAAGGCAAGGATTGTTTCCATCCATGTGAGTCTCCTTTATTGTGTACCTCCCTAACAGATTCAGCTGCTCTCTCTTATCCCATATTCAGAAGCAGGCAATATTACTGCTGTTCCAGCTGCTGCTCCATCAACCTGCAGTGACATTAAGGTTTCTTATTATCCCAGCAGATGAAGGAATGGAGATGAGCTGCGTGGCATTAGCAAAGGAAATGGGGCACCCAAGACATAAACCCCCCTGTTAGTGCTTTGTTGCAGCATGTGGAAATGGACTGTAGGCTGCCCCCCACCCCACAGGTACTTACTTATTGGGAAGTGCAGGTCTTTAACATAACAGCAGTAAAGATGAGTAACGTTAAGGTCAAGTAGGTAGTTCAGGGTTCATTTGAATTGCATGCACTTCACTGTAACAGAGCTTTAGGGGTTTTTATGACACTGCTTCCAGAAATGTGGATATTGGGCAAAGCTAATATGAAACAAAGGGTCACTTTAAAATGTTAAGTTCCAAGTTATCAAACATCTTGGCCTCATAAAGGAAAGAATGATTTTTTTTTTTCTCTTATGTTTTCCTTTTTGAGAAATGGGTATTTGTGTGGCATTTGTTCTGAGTGAACTAAAGGCTGCTGTAAACTCTAACTTGGACGATGCTGTAGTAAGCAGACTTCTGCCTGTGTGTCGTTCACTTGTGTTGTCTTCTATGACTGTTTTCTTCTTCCTGAATAGCTGTAGCTTTACCTGTTAAGAAGGATCAGATCCTGCAATCTGATGAAAAGCAATGGAGATTTGAAATGGTCAAGTGCAATAAAGTAACTGCTTTGTTGACAGGAACTGTAGATCTATCAGAAAAGGGCACCACCCTTGTCTAGAAATACACCAACACTTCAGTTTGCTTGATACCTTTTTTTGCAGCTACAATCACTTCCAAATATAGTTTGAGTAATACTGAAAATCAGGTTTTAACAGCTAGACTGCCAAGGCTAGTAGACTAGTTTTAATAATTTCTCATAACCAATGAAGGAGATTCACCTTTGATCACTTTTATTTTTAAAACAAATTCTAACATTGTATAATATGTAGGTGGTAAATAGGCAGTAATGCACAAGTGCAATGGATACGTGCATTTGCTGTTACTCTGATATGGAAGGAATATTTAGTTTATACTGTTCTAGCGTATGTTTCTTAATGAGGGTTGCAGAGAATATAAATAATTGGATGTCATCTCCCAGGTACTTCTCTTTTATTTATGAATTGTCTCCACTGTTGTCAGCTTTCCTTCTTGCATGAGGGTACCGATTGTGATTGTTGGTTATAAATAGTGGTAAAAAATCCCAGGAGCTAGTGGCAGAGCAGGAAATTGCTCAAGGCATGGAGCCTACTTTGCATATAAACAAGAAGACTGTGTTCAGCTGTTCTCATTAGGCAGGTCTACAGTCCCACTGACCCTTCCCAGTCTTCCTCCTTGTCATGTACACACAGAGTGTAACCTACTGCCATGCCAGAGTTAACTTTCCTTTGTATTCCAGAGCAGGAAGATCCCGAGATCATTGGTATTTCAATTTTGTTGAGCTGACATCCTCTGAAGGGCGTATCTAGAATATTCTGGCACTGCAGCATTAATATCAGGTGGTTTGTTTCAAGGCATTTTAAAATATGTCATGGCTCATACTTCAGCAGTTGCCAGTGAGGTAGCCCTAACACCAGAGGAGCCTCTGTACTTTTGCCATGCTGAACTGGTGAACTGCATTGGTGAACTCAGTTATGCAAATAGTAGTAACGCAGCAGACTTTTGGTTCTTTATGGCTTGTAATACTTCCTCCTTTCCTTTTGAAGTGGTGGGATTGGGTTGTACCTGCTCGATTTACCTCCTGCTCCACCTCTTCTGTAGACACCAACAGGGCTATGTTATGACCAGTGTTTTGCTTCCTCAGTACAACATAGGGCAGGACAAAAGGGACCTACCTTAAAAAGTAGGAACCTCCTGAGTGTCTTATGCAATGGCCTGTGGTTTAGCTGCTCTATGCTGATCTTTGTTGCAAGTTTAACTCTTACTGTATGAGTAATCTATTTTCTGTTTGTTAAACAGCAGATGGATTTAGCACTCTTTTCCCTTTTCAGCTACTATGCAAGAAAACAAGTCAGTTCATTAGAATTTGGCTCTGTGTGTGTGTGCATTCTGGCGAACTGACTTCTCATTACTGCTCCAAGACTTTCACTAACTTCTGAATGGAAACTTCTTATTTAGGAACTAGAACCCGTAATGAGTTCTTGCTGGGCAGAAGCTATTTGTACTTTGAAATCTTTCTGGGGGAGGCTTTTGAAAATGGAAGGTAGACAGACTCACTCGAATGTGGTTTCTGCATTGCCACCAGTGCTTTGCAGGGACTGCACTGTCTTTGCCTCGGAGGTAAGAGGGGGAAGAGTTAAGTACTAAAAAGTAGATCATACTGGGAGTGGTTGAGCTGGAGATTGGTTATTGCTGTTTCTGAAGCTCTCAGCACTTTTCATCTTTAAGAACACTTTTATATATATATATATATATATATATCTCAAAGAGCCTTGGCTTTAATAACTTTATTTGTGGAATTACACAGGCTAATGTGAGATAAGACCAGATTCTATTATGCTTAATGTATGTAGTGACAACTTGGAATACGAACTCCATCTTTGCAGAGCTGCTGTTGCTAGTAGGTTAGTTCTGCTTCCTTGTTTTGTCTTTTAGGTATTTTTAGTCTGAGAAAGGGAAGGCTTATTTCTGACCCAATTCCACACTGAAAGCTTGAAAAACTCAAGTCATCAAATCATGGCAGATGAACTGATGCTGTACATATTTGTTTCTAGATTTTCTCCCAAAGTTTACGTAGGGAATATTAGCTCAGTTAATTTTTCTTTTAATAAAATGGATGGAGACCGAGAGCCTCGGGGAGAGTACATGTCCATCTAGATTAAAGCACCATGTGGTAGCATTATATTTGTTTTCACAAACATTTGACTAGTATAATTGTTTACATGGAAAAGCAATTTTATGAAAACATTTTACCGCACTATATTTCATTGCTGTTATTGGACATGAGGTACAACTGTAAATATTGCAGAAAATGTAAACAGTTGTGTGAAAAATAATTCCAACTTTCAAAAGTAGGGAGCAGCAATGCTTTGGACTGTTGTTAAATCAATTTGCCTCTCTCTGTTTCTCCTACCCTTTCTCTTTCTTTTCCTAGGTGCATTTTACCTGGTATTTGAATATATGGACCATGACTTGATGGGACTGCTGGAATCTGGTTTGGTTCATTTTAATGAAAATCATATTAAATCTTTTATGAGACAGCTGATGGAGGGCTTGGCCTATTGTCATAAGAAGAACTTTTTGCACAGAGATATCAAATGTTCAAATATTCTACTGAATAATAGGTATGGATAATACTTAAAGCATGTAAAAAATATTGTATGTTAACAACATCTTTAAATCTTTCTTTTAATCTCCACAGTTCACCTGCTTTAAGCCATTAGCAAAACTTTTTTTGAGATTGCCTAGTTTCTTTAAAATCATTTGTAAAATTCTAATCTGGTAATATTACTGTTGAATGCTGGATCCTGCAATTGTTTGTTTATCTGTGTTAAAACAGCAGGATTAAAAGTTGAATCTTTCAGGTCAGTATGGGGGAAAATTATCTGAGTTAAAATACATTAAAACAGAATTTTAGGACATAAAAGTTTGGTGTGTATTCTTTTTGCCATCTCGAGGTGTGGCTAGGCTGGTTCTTCATGACATACTTCTGAGGTCCTTGTCTTCATCACTCAGGATAATGCTTTAAAAGAATATTCAATCAGGCATGTTAAAACATGCTTTGGCTTGCAGTTACAGCTATAATCAAATGGGGAGAAGAACTTGTTTCTTACTTTAACCACTTGTAATTACAAATCAGATTAGTAAACAGGCTTTTGTTCAGTGTGCAACAGCAGCACATAAAAAGCCTGTGTGAAGATAGCGGATAACTTCAGTACAGAACTGTTGTTCATCAAATCCAGCAGGATTAAAACGAGGGAGCAACTGTAAGAGCGAGGTGTATAACAGCCAAAGGGAGTATCTTCACAGAGCACGTAGTCAGCTTCTGGGATTTGTTGTCACAGGAGGTTTTCCAGGTAGTGTCGGGATATTCAAAAAGATGAGACACATTCACGGACAGGATCATTAATACCTTCTAAAGGGAATAGACAGGAATATCTGTTTTAGCATCCTTAACACAATGATTGTGTGTGGTGGTTAAGCACAAGGAAGATGAGCCCCAAAGTGAGCAGGTTCACATGTTCTCCATAAAAATCTACTGCTGCTGTTGGAGACAAAATGGATTAAGGGCCTCTCTTGGTAGGGCTCTAGCTTTGTCCTAGCTTTCTCCAAACTAAATTTTCCACTTTTTCCTCATTTTTTTCCTTATTACTAACTAATGTTAGACTATTTTCAGCTCTGTATTCCCACCACAGTCCTCCCAGATTATGATACAGACTCTTAAACAGATGTACACATGCCTCTACATCACTCACTGTGCCTACGCCTAATCTTGCTTGCCTGCTCACCTCCCGTGGTGGTGCTGTGTCTGTGCACCTTTGGGAACTTAGAAGCTAAGGTGTAACCTGACAGTGGAGAAAAGTGCATTATGGTAGAGGTGGAGCTTTCTGTTGTACTGTGCTCTCTCCAGTCCTGGATACAGAGTGTTTTCCCCTAGGATATTTTTTGAGCATCGTTAGACATTTCCATGGGAAGAAGAAAAAGTTGATAGTCGATCTGAATAATTTTAAGCCAATGTTTCTGAAATCCCATTACCAGTTATAGCCTGAAGCTTAACACATGGATTATATATCTTTTAGATAGGCACCTTAAATGTCTTTGCTCAAAAATTCATTGATCTTACACAAATACGGTCTCTGAGGAATAAGCATGTGAATCTGAGGGGGACCATTTCTTTGTTTGTGGGGGTTCTCCAAGTGTTTCAGCAATTCCAAGCACACATCTGAGGGGAAAAATGGAATGAAAACTATAACCTGTATATTTTATTATCACAAAGTGGTCATTCTTACACACATCAGCAAGTCTTGCCCTAATTTGATAAAATTTATTTGAAAGTGGCATTTGCATGTATTTGAAAGTGGCGGGAGTTTTAAAGCTCCTAAGTACAGAAAAACAAACCCCCCATGTAATGTTCCAACATTCATTTCACACATTAGAGAAGCTTGCAGATAGCTTTCTGTTTTTACAGATGCTGGGGTCTTCTGGTCATTGAGCAGTGCCTTTTAGCTGTGGAAACTGCCAGGCAAGAGCTCTGTATCTTCTACTCTTCCCCTCATATATGGGAAAACTCAAGAAAGGAGTTAGGGGTTGTGTCATTCAGCAAGTTGGCTGCTGGCAAAAGTAGAAGCCCTTATCTTGTCAGTCACCCTGATTTAAAGGCTGTATTTAAAGTTTGCAGGAGCAGAATGGGACTTTGACAGCTTCCTAGAAGGAGGAAGTATGACTGGTGATAGCTGTTTGTTGTACGAATGCTTATGCTAGCAGTAAGGCTTGAGAAAATAGCAGTTTCCTCCCTCAGTTTTTTCCTGCAGGGTTACTGATTTGAATACAGTATACACCTAAATTTTGACTGACATCTGATGATGTAAATGCTATTTGATGAGCATACCTAATTTTGCTTACTCGCCTTTGCTATTCAGTAAGTTAGTGTATTTGTTTACTGAAGAGAGGCATAGATTGTAAGGCATTGCCTCATTAATGTGGTTTGGTGAAGATCAGTTGCAGCTGTCTCAGTCTCAAAGTTCACCTGATTTTTGGGGAGGAAATCTAACGGGATTAACCACTAAATAATTCTCTGTTTTTCCCACCAGAGGGCAGATAAAGCTTGCAGATTTTGGGCTTGCTCGGCTGTACAACTCTGAAGAAAGGTAAGATATAATTATACTGTGAAAAAGCATTCTGAAGTTTAATCTTTTTCATAACTCTAATGAGGGCCAAAAGTCTGTTTTGTTTAGGGGAGATGTTATTGTACTGTAATGCAAGTAATTGCTTAGGAAATGGAAAGAAGTGCGTGTTGTCTTACACTGCATAAACCCACAAAACTCTCTGTGCAAGTGTATTGCTTTTCCAAGTGTTCCGGATAAATAACTGCTGAGAGTGGCCATATATTGATGGGAAATGAAGAGTTGCAGTCCTGAATAGGTTGCGTCAATATGTAGGTTTTTACTATTAGTTTCTGGTCTTGTGAACCTAAAATATAATCTTTCTGTTGGTATACCTAGGAAAAGTTTATTTAGGGAAAGCAGAATTTTTTTGCTGACACAAATTAGTATACAGTTTCTTTTCAAAAAGCATTACTTTTGTGTAAGAATTAACCTTACATTTGAAGAGGTTCATTGTATTCTTTAGGCAGTCAGTGCTGTTGAATCTGCTGGAAACAGAGATACAAGTTTAAATAAAAGTTACTCTGAAACTTCTTGTGACTTGTGCTTCTGTTGTTCTTGGCTTCGTTATGCTTGTACTCCAGGAAACAGGTGCACAGTTTTTATGATTCAGAACTTCAGTATTTATATTGTCATGTCATGTGTTTGTCATGTGGAACTGGATTTTCAACATTCAGGCTGAATGTTCATTTCACCAGTGTGAACACTGGGTGGTTGGATACAGAGAATATTTGCTACCTGAGCTTACTCTGATTTCTGCATGCCTAATTTGAGAAATAATACCCAGAATTTTAGCTTTAGGAGTTTATTGTTTTCTCAGAGCTCTGAGCTTGCTGTTGAACCTGATAGCATTAGTTTCACTGTCTTCTGAGCTGTTATTTCAGGAACGTATGCTTAAGTACAGTTATGAAAACTGATGAGTATAGTAGCAGGGTTAGATAATCTTAAGCAGCTGCTGGGTAATTAATTTTTGGTTTGGATGTACTTAAAAGGGATTGATGCCATCCTACCTTCTTATTTTAATATGCACCAAACTGACCTATTTTTTTTCCTCTTGTTTACCATGGGGCTTTTTTAATGTCTGCTTTAAAAATAATTTAAATTTTGCTTGTAAAAGTACCTGTTCATTAAGAATTAAATGATTGAAAGTTTAGTGTCTCTATAGTGCAAATAACAGATTTTACTATACACCACACAGCAACATTATTACACTGTTACACGTAAATGAAATAAAGATTAAAATGTAATTATGCTAGCTAATAGAATTGCTGGTTGAACTTGGGAGGATAATTAGAATCTCATTAGTAGATTTTAGACAATTCTTTTGTCATTCATTTTCCTTCTGAGTAGCTTCTGACCTGCAGTAACAGATGTAATTAATGTATACCAACAAATGTGTAATAGCTGCTGCTTTAAATTAATGTATTTTACATTTGTTTTACTGTTGGTTAGATTTTATATACTTTTCAAAAGAGTACAGAATTTAGTAGGAGCATAATGAGGAGGAAATAAAAATTTAACTTTAAGTAAATTCCCATTGTTGTTGTAGGTGTGCTCCTTTAAATGTCATTCTGGTGTGTTTCATGTGTTGGAGTAGATGTGACAGATTGTGTAAGAAAACATCTGTTCAAATAAATAGCACTGTATACTAATATATAGGAGTGGTGTATCTGTAGAGAAAGTCCATACCATGTAAACATTTCATAGAGGAATGCCTGCTTTGGAGACAAATGTGATAAATGATGGGATTGTATCCAAAAACATACTACATTTTAAAAATGAATTGGGGAGTTTCTTAATGAAAAAAAGACTTGGATGATTTTGCAGAAATGATACCTGTACCACTGCGTATGTTGTAAGAGCTTGTTAGACTTTATGCTACAGTTGTTCAAACTCTGCACTTAACGTTACTCTGCTTTCTATTTGGGGTTACCTGGTGTTGGTAAGAGTGAATTACTAAAACGGAAAGAATTTTGGAGATCACTTTTAAGACAGCCTGGTTGAAACAAAACCAAAACCTAACAGCTGTTTTCTGCCTTCCAGTCTGAACTGTTGATGCTGTATCTCGGCCTGTCCGCTAAAAAAATGTGGAAATCCTTTCCTTAGTGTGAGAGTGGAAGGGATTATTCCCAGTGACCAAAATTTCTGGTTAGAGCTGTAGAGGATTAAAGATGTTGTGAAATATAGGAAGATGTTGGAAGCATTCCAGGCTTTGGGGCCAAAATTATTGAAGGAGCGTATTCAAGAAAAAGGCTTTGTCTCTTTTGCTCCTACTTACAGAGGGGAAAGTGACTTTTTTTTCTTTACAAAACATTTGTAGAGGTCCTATATTCAGTATTTTAATAATCGATAGTTGCCCAGAAATTACCGGTTTTATCCAAGTAGGTCTTTCTCCTAAAATGACTAGCGATGTAGTACAGTATTGCTATCTGAATAATAATTGAGATACAGGATTCACGTAGCACTGACATGGCTGTGTGATTACTGTTTAGATCTTCAATCTGTCCTTTGATAGCCTTGGTCAGACGGTTGCATTTGCTTTTGTGCAGTTACAGCATTGCAGGACTAAAATTAGGAAAAGGGAGTGGAAGACTGTAGTGTTCTTAAACAGGACCACAGAAGTAAAGTCCTCAAAGTATCACTTTTTCAGAAATGAGATCATAGTAAAATGATAGTCCTCTCTTTTTCCTCCCCCCAACAGCCGACCATATACCAACAAAGTTATTACATTATGGTATCGGCCTCCTGAACTTCTGCTTGGAGAAGAAAGATACACGCCAGCTATCGATGTCTGGAGCTGTGGGTAAGAATTTGGTACAAAAGTGTAGCAGGCATAAAAACAAGCCAAAAAGAAATCTGAAATGTTTCTGTCAATCTGTATTGAAAGCCATAATGATGGAATTGTGCAAAACTGTTTTGCAGCTGCATCCTGGGTGAACTTTTTACAAAAAAGCCAATATTTCAAGCAAATCAAGAACTTGCTCAACTGGAACTTATAAGGTAACTTGCAAGCACCACCACATAGTAGGTGCCTATTAAACTGACAGGTTTCTTTTGTTAGTGTGAAAATCGGAGATAACGCCCTGTGAACATTTAGAAGTACTTGTTAGGGGCACATAAAGCAAGTGACTTTTGCTTGGACATGGAGAAGGGTTTTCTTGAGTATTCTGTGATCCTAGCAATGTACAGTTGAATAGTAAGAGGGGTTTTTTGTAGAGCAGCTGGAGTTGCCTGTTACTGAAGTTGTAAAGAGAGAGCGGTCAAAATGCCTGTTATTTTTTAAAATGATGTTACAACTTCTTTGCAGCAAATCAAAATGAAAACATGGACAATAATAAGGACAAGTGGGATTTGGGAGGATTAGGTATTTTGCATGCTACTGGCCTTGAGTTCTTGTTTCAAGCCTTCCACATACACACCTGGGCTTTATTATTTTTGTGGGAATATTTCTGTTCCC
Organism: Strix uralensis; assembly: GCF_047716275.1. Classification (NCBI taxonomy): domain Eukaryota; kingdom Metazoa; phylum Chordata; class Aves; order Strigiformes; family Strigidae; genus Strix; species Strix uralensis. The sequence continues at coordinate 12,145,083 of NC_133972.1, forward strand.
TTACAAACTGCCAGACAGTTTATGGAGGTAAAAATTCTGTTTCTTTCCTTCTCTCAATAAATCATAGAATGATATGTATATAACTCAGTGGAACCAGAGCATCTTTTTTTTTCCCTTTATTCAGCAAGCAAAAATTGCTCTTGATTCTGATATCATAATTGACCTCGTAAGTGAGGAGAGGTCCTCTTCCTAGAAACAAGGGGAAAAGAGGGTGAGTCTTACAGAACTTATAGAACCTGAACAGTAAATGGTCAACATGATTTTTAAAATTAAATGAATAAAAAAAAATATTCCAAAGTTATATATTGAGATGTTTTTCAAAACAGATTAAACAGTAGCATGTTTCTGTGCAATGTGTTATCAGCTGGCCTGGATAAATGAAGGTGGTGTGAAGCGTATCAGTGGTCATTCTCAGTATAAGAACTAAACTCGTGAGTTGGGAAATTTTTGCTTTTGAGCACTAGATGGCATTGAAGCATGTCACAGTGCAGTCATTTGAAGCTTTTTCTCTTTGTGTTGTACCTCTGGTACAGCAAACTTAAAATTTTTGCGATTTTCTTCTGCTGGAAGCTCCTGTTTGTAGCTCATTTTTCATCTTCACTGATGCTATGCGTTTTTGGCTGTTTAAATGTAATGTATCAATTTTATCAACATCCTTACTATCATCGTGTTACAGTTAACAATTCTACGTTTATAATTTCTAACTTTAATGTTTACAGATAGAGCTGAAGGAAGTGCTAGATAGGAAAAGATAGATTTATCCTTTTTCTCTTCCCTCCTGAAAGTTACATACCCCAACCAGCGTAAAGTCAGGTTGGTTTGCATAGCATTCGAGACACAGCTAATAGATCGTTAGGACTTCTAGCTGTTTAAATCTAATAAATGGGAGGGGTGAACTAGGGAAGTGTATTTGCAAAGTGTCCTTTCATGACTGCCTGCAACCTCGCATGTACACTAAAATGCCTCTTTAGTTCTGCTTAAAAGTGTGGTGTTGGTCAGCCTGTGCTTAGCCATCCTCAGTTGGACAAAATGAGTGGGGATGGAGCGAGAGGAATAAGACTATGGCAACTCCATTTGTGGAGATAGGTTGAGGCTTGAGACATAAAACTCATAACTGAAGTAAAGAATACACAGGTTTTATAGTGGTCGGATCTTGCTTCTGCCTTAAGCCTTACTGAGATTCCCCCCCCCCCCCCCCCCTTATGTCTTCAGCGTAAACTAAATTCTCAGTGAAAAGTGCTTTTTCAGCCATTTGGTATAATCTTTCTTCACTGGCATGGGGAGCTAAGGACATAAAAATTAATTAGCACTCTAAACCAGGGCTATCCGGTTCTCCAAGTCAAATACCTGGAGTACTGTCCAGACATAGTTGGTTAAGTTTTTCAAAACATTTGTGTGGAGGATGCCTGGGGTGTGATGAGACAGAAACAGTGGACTTCTTAAAGTAAGTTTACTCTGTGATGGGTGGTTACCTTTCATAGACAATTCACCATTATTTAATGGTGTTGGGCATTGGACAGTAGAGAAATTTTAGCTAAAAGAACCTGAACACTAAGAATTATTGCTGTATTCACTGTATGTGCAAGAATAAAATGACAGCTGTGCTCACTTGTGGTTTTGGATCTCATACCCTTTTTTTTTTTTTTCCCTTCTTTTGGTACAGCCGAATTTGTGGGAGTCCTTGTCCAGCAGTGTGGCCTGATGTTATAAAATTAGCTTATTTCAACACAATGAAACCAAAGAAGCAGTATCGTCGAAAACTGAGAGAAGAGTTTGCTTTGTAAGGATGAAGAATTAGTTTAGTCAACTGTAATAGCATTAAGTTTTCCTGGAGACTTTATGAACTTTGCTGTTTTCTGGAGAATGAACATACATTAAGTGTAAAGAAAAATGGCTTTAGGTTCTTATCCTTCCCATGATACCCACAGAGCTTGTATTAACCCTTATTTAATAGGAGCTTTAAGAAGAGGGAAGAAGGCCCTAAAATTTCAGCCACCTGTCAGCTTTCACCTAAGGAAACATTTGTTTTCCATGATTGGTGCACCTGCTTGTTGTCCCTGTCCAAAAACCAGCTCAGAGTACTTAATTGTTTTTTATTAGGACAACTGGCTACAGCTAAATATGTAGTCTGGTTAACATTACAGTCTTTTGGGTCATAAATTCATTCAACACAGAGAAGTTATCTGAACTGTGTATGCTAAAGTACTACCATTGGACTAGTTTTGTGCACATAGAACACGTGAAAGTTATGGAAAACAGCTGTAAGCTTATTTTAAAGGGTATGTTCCCCTCCTTCGGTTACTGTGGGTTTCAGGAGGAATGTATTGTCCTGTTTGTACTAATGAGACTTATATCTTTAAAGCAATAGAATTATTGTCCATGGACTAATCAAAACTGCAAGTCCTTGGGTGCTAAATTCCAAAGTGTAAAATGACAATATAGTCTTGGCTTAAAAAGGTGGGGGTTTTTTGTAAGAACAATGTTTCAAGCAATTAAACCACACAAAGCAAATAAAGCTTGGGTTATATGCTTGCACAGGTAATAAAGGTGAAGCTTATCTCTGCTTTTTACTGCCAAGCTCAAGTTGTGAGTAGGTTTTGTTAAGATGTCAGTTATCTGAGGACTTCATGATCAGTTATTTTGGAAGGGATGTGTTTATCAAAATTTTGCACAGAGCGTGTGATTCAAAGTAAAAATGTGATGCTTTTCTCCGTTTTGCTCTTTTGTAGCATCCCACCAGCTGCATTAGATTTATTCGATTATATGCTTGCTCTGGATCCCAGCAAACGCTGCACAGCTGAACAAGCTCTTCAGTGCGAGTTTCTGCGAGATGTGGAACCTTCTAAAATGCCTCCTCCAGAGTAAGTCATTTCCTTTGGTCATGGTCCTTACCTCTATGAAATGTGAACATGCCCTGATTTCATTAAGCTCATTGTACTTCAGTTAAAGTAGATGGTGGCAGAACAAAAACGTTGATACATACAGTTGTTTACCAGATGATCCTTGAGGTCTCTTCCAGCCTGGAATTCTGTGATTTAATGGTGATTCTGCACTAAAATGGTTGTGCAGCTGAGTGACTCTTACACTGTGATAGCAGTGGTTGTGAGGATCTGAGAAGTGTTTCATTTGTTATTCCTAGAACTGGTTACTTTTTTACCGGTTACTTTTTTACCTTTAAAAAAAACCTATTACATGAATGTTTCTAGTGTTGAAAAAAACATCATTTCCCTTTAATCTGTTTATTAGTGTCTGCTTTTTCCAGGGGTTTTGAGGTCCTCCAAGAATCTGAATTGTATTCTTTGATGGTAGAATGACACTGGGTATAGAATTCTGCAAAGGTACCTGAGACTTAAAGTGAAATACTATAAATTGTTTCCTGTGCCAGATGAGATTCTTGGATTTATAGGTAGGAGCAGGTAGAAATACTTTGTGCAGGGTTTTTCCTGTCGGTTTCTCTGAGCAGAAGTATATCGCAATGTCCAGTAGGGTTTTTGCAGTGGCCTAATTGTAATTTTAGTCAGTACAAATCATTGGAACAGGACCTGAGGAAAACAGTGAAAAGGTATTACAGACTCTGCAGGTTTCATTCTTCCCTCGAGATAGCTGTCAAGATCATAGAACATTTAATATTGTTTGAGTAAATCATACCTTCAAGGCAGCCTGTACAGACTTCTTTTTAATTAGTTAGCAACTGGGGAAAATGTTTCCGTTTTATCTAAGAATTTCCTTAAATGTCTTTTGAGACTTACCTGTTACATAAACACAGGAGTTACTAATGCTCCTGATACACGAGGCGAAGAGGTTTCATTGCCTGAATATGATTATATACCTCACTGTCTGAATATCAGTAATCAGCAATCTTGGGCTATTCACTGAAATCTCAGAACCACTTACATCATGTTGCTTATATGCATTTTAAGGTAAGTGGATGAAAAGGAATTTGGGTTTTTTCAGGGTCTTGGTAGTGCATCCATTCTAGAAGCTGATATATAGAAATTCAAAGCAAAACTAGTCACTGGTGTCCTTCTAAAAATTAAGAGGAACCACACTCACTTCTGACAGAGCGTGCACAGGATTCTCTTGAAAGGCTGAAGTTCTGCTTTGGGAAGAAACAGCTCTTCCTTCCAAGAAAGTGACAGTGTGCTCATTGCAAGGGCTGTAAGATACTTCTCACAATGAGTTCCTGCTTGCTTCCAGTTGTTTTTGACTAAATACTTAGCAGGTCTTTGACCTGGTATGCAGAGGGAGATAATAAAGGAAGCACTTGTCATAATAGCCTTTACAGTGGCTCTTGTCATCTGTCACCTAATTTTTCCATGTTCCTGGATGAGGGAACTGCTCAGGTAGTTATTAATATGTAACAGGAAAACAGAAGGCACTATTTTTACTGCCTATCTCAGTATTTCCATTATCTATTGCATGGGTCCCTGTGTCCCTCAGGAAATCAGAATTGGGATGCCTGCAGGGAACAGTAATGAAAGGACAGAACTGGTGGCAGATGACTTCCTTAGGAGACGTTTGCCTCTGCTTTCATCTGTCTTAAAGGACTGGGATATCTCTTCTTCTTCCTAGTTTCCTAACTTTGCTAGTGTCAAGTGCTATTTATTACTGCAAGTTATTCCTGCAGCTTTTCTCTATTTTTTTTTTCCTCTCCTACTTTCTTGGTTGTCTGTGCTGTACAACTATAAATACTAGATAGCCATGACTGTTACTGTGGACAAATACTTGAAGTCATGAGGCAGTAGTACTTTTACAAGCAGATAAAAGGAATTGGTCACCCAGACCCTGAAAAAAACACTTTCATATTGATAACTCTGTTATCTGTTACTCTGCAAATTCTGTTTTATAGCAAGTGTGCAGCACTGAGTTTGAAGTCTTGAATTGCACAAATAACAAGGCTTTTCATAAGTAGGAATGCAAGAAAGTAACTGATTCTCATTTTAAGATACATGTTCCCCTTTTCTGCCAGAGGGACCTGTGCTTCTGAAACAGGCAAATCAGTGAAACGATTTCAGCCAGAAAAAGCAGAGCTGAGGTTTTGCTGGCTTTGCGTGTTTTCTGATGTTTTTCTGAGTTCCATTAGGTTCATCTTTCAAAAGTTACACTGTGCATAATTAGAGCGTTTATTTTACTAACATGGTAAAAAAAATCTTAAAAAAAAAAAAAAAAAGGATAAAACTGATTATCTCTAATCATTCTTTGCAGCCTTCCTTTGTGGCAGGATTGCCATGAGCTGTGGAGTAAGAAACGCAGAAGACAGAAGCAGATGGGCATGACTGATGACTCAACAGCAACTAAAGTCCCGAGGAAGGATCTGTCTCTAGGCATGGACGAGAGCAGAACCAACACCCCACAAGGCATGCAAACTTCTTCCCAACTCAAAACTCAGGGCAACTCTAGTGTAGCACTTGGTCAGTAATATTTTTAGTTCTTATGATTACCTTCTACTTGGATTGCACCTCTAGAAACTTTAGGTATTATTTCAGAGTACTGACGTCTCCTGGATTCTTGAGGGAGGAACAGTATTGTAAGTTTAATCTTTGTTACAAAAGATTTACCTTTGCTTTTGGAAACTGGGTGTTCCTTTTTAAGTTTTACTTTTTTAGTCTTATCAGAGCAACTACCTTGCTCTGTATTTTGAGGGGATTTTGTCTTTCTCATCTATAATTCTTCAGTAATCCCAAAAGCCAGCTGCTGCTCTAAATTCCTCACAATCTCCATAGGTTGGAGGAGCTTTACTGGTTTTGATAAACTGATCAGAAGGCAGATTTTAGGACAATCAAAACTTCAAATGAAACAGATTCCTTCTGCATGTTATGTTAGTCTTCAGCTTTTCAAGTTGTTGGGGCTGAACCAAATTGTAAAAAAAAACCCAAAAAAACCCCCAAAACCTGGTATAACAAGAAGCAGCTACCTCTGCACAGCCAATAATTCTGAAACTTAACTAAAGTATCTTGCTTGGAGACCAATTTTATGAGTATAATACAAAGAGGAAGGTAATGCTTTCCCCTGTGGACACCATTTGAGATACTTAGAAGTTTGGTGATAGTTCCCTCATAATATGTAGAAATATAGAAAGTAACAATACCAAATGATAAGTTTAATTTAGACCAGTTTTGGCTGTGCAAATCTTATGGCACTGATACAGGAGTTCAGCTGAAGAAAAACAGTAAATGCATTCACGGGCCCTGAAAATTCTTTGATACTAACCATCTTGAATCAACTCTTCATTTAACAACAGAGCAGAGCTCCAAATACTCTGTGCAGAGTTATACAGAAAATAGTTCTTTTGATCATATTTTATTGCAATTTATTGCCTCTTGCTCCTGTTCATCCTGTTTCTCACTGTAAGCCAGCTGTGAGCTTCTGCCACTCCGTATGTTTAGGCTAAAGTTTTGGCAGCATTTTCAAGCATGACTTTCTGTAGCCCTTAAATTTCACCCCCCCCCCCCCCAAATGAAAACTGTATAGAAGTTTAAAGAGTCCAAAGGATAGTAGTTATTTTGTTTGTGCTTTTATAACAGGTAGCCCGATGAGAGACTACTATATTTATTAGTCATTAATACTAACTGTGCAAAATAAACTAGTCAAATAGAGAAGGAATCATTCAGACCTATAGTGCCCTTTGCCTATATGTACATAGAAAAATATATCTAGGCAGAAAAGAATACAATTTATTTTTCAGTGGAGCTTAGGCAGTTCAGCATAGAAGTGCTTTCTGTATTAAGCAAGAGACTTCTGGAAGCCATAATTCACCTTAGATAATATCATCAATAAGGCACGCTAAAGAACTCCATGTACAAATGCATGCTTTAAACAAAACTGTTGCATTTGTTTCTGAACATCTCAAAAAAGAGGTTAAAGCCACCTTGGATCAGTTGATAATGTTCTGACTCATGAATGGGACCCCTGGTTACTGCATCTTAAAATTTAACAGGAACTACGTAGAGCTCAAAAATTCTGCTCTGGGAGAAACTGCTAGATTTCCCAGAATGGAGTTTGGTCTTGGACTTGAAACTAAACAAAGAGTATGGAATAGGTAGATTAGTTTCCCTGTTTGGCATTTTTCTGCTGAATTTTCACTGAGAATCTGAGAGAAGTTTGCGTGTTGAGGACACCATCCTCAGATGTTAACAAAATCAACTGTTAAGCATGACATCTGAGTGAGAGCCAGCAGTACAAGGCATTAGAAATTATATTTTTTCTGTATTGCCAAATAAAAGGTGGTTTTATTTTGATATTTATATAAATATATGAAAGCCTTGAAGTCCCCAGATCCTGCCGGAGTAGGTTCTAAGTACTTGTATCCTGGTGCACATCCACAAGTAGGGTAGTGGGCTGTGGGTTTTGCAGTACTTCCCAGCTGTGCTGCTCTTAGTCTTGCAAGGCAAATACTTAATATTTTTGTGTGTGTGACCATTTTTTCAGGCCTGGCTTTGAATATGCTATGAATTATAATATGTTGGTGAATTAGCAGAATGGCAGGGATAGAAGAGGACAGAATGCGTTCGTGTTGATCTGGGTTAAAAAAAATTGAGGGCTCTGCCAGCAGTGTCACACACGCTCATTTTTTAACTACTTTCTTCTCTTAAGTCATCTACTCATAAGGCATGTTGAAATCCATGCTCCTTCGCTTCTACTTTCAAAATAAACTACCATAATGGGTGTTTGAAACTAAGACACTACTTTGATATTCTGACGTCCTTATTCATATTTCCCTGCCTCATCATAATCTCCTCTTATTTGTGGCAAACTCCATTTCATTGAAGAAATTGTATATCATCACAAACCTGCATTTTCCTGCTACTCGGTGATTGACTTCTTGTCCTTCAAACTCAGCACTTGCTTTTGCATTTATACCGCTAGCTTCTGGGTCACCTAGAGCCTGGTCACTTGAGCAGGTGTTAGAATCCAGATGCTGAATTAGAATGGGCCAGAATATGACTGGAAATGCATTTTGCAGATGGCCACTTTTTAACAGAGGGATGTGATATGTCAAAGATAGGAAATTTTGCGGGGATTGGAAATCATACAGCTGCCTAAAGCAGGTGGCCCTAAGCCCTGGCTTAGTTGCATTGTGGAAAATTGAGCTCCAGCTTGATGTTTCTCATGTGTCCAAGTGTGTGTGTGCACCCCTTGGAAGTTACTTTCTTTATATTGGATCTTACTACTCCCATTTCCTATAGATGCTCCCCCAAAGGCAGTTAAGATGTAAAAGCATTCCATTTCTATGTTGTCCAAACCCATGCTTTGTCAGTTGTCTCAGCCATGCTAGATTAGTCTTTCTTTTGAGTTTCTGAAATATGCCAGTTCTAAATAATACTTAAAACCACCTTTTTTGTCTTTAGCAAAAACAAGCACTGGACAGCAGTTAAACCAGAATGAAGTGGCAATCCTGCTAAACCTCCTACAGTCTAAAACAAGTGTTAGTTTGGCACAGTTTGCCCAAGTGTTGAATATTAAGGTAAACCCAGAGACTCAGCAGCAACTAAATAAAATAAATCTTCCTGCTGGAATTTTGTCAGCAGGTGAAAAACAGTCAGAACAGCAGCAGCAGCAGCCGCCGCCGCCGCCTCCACCACCACCGCCGGAACAGGAGCCTCTAAAACAGCCGCCCGTCACACAGCCTCCTGTACCACCTGCTCAGCTGAGTCAGCCTAAAGTTGAGACTGATGCTGCCCAGGCAGCTGTACAGAGTGCATTTGCTGTTCTGTTGTCTCAGTTAATAAAGGCTCAGCAAACAAAACAAAAAGATTTTGTGTTGGAGGAGAAGGAAAACGGATCAGGAAATGAAATGTCATTACAACTCAGGCAGCCTCCGGAGCCCAGCACGCCTGTGTCTGTCAGCCGGGACGACGTGGAATCTCCGGCACCCGGCTACCCACATCTGATCAAGTCATTATACACGTCTGCAGGTACTGAAGGTCTTTATTGCTAACCTTGAGCAGTGGAGACGTAATAGTTCGGGCATAAAGAGTTAACTCGTTAACCATATGAGTCTGTGTGAGTATAGGGGGGATGATTAAATTGATTTTGTCACGTTTTACATCTGGATCGTAGAATTTGTGTCTTACTGGAACAGGTGCTGTGCAGACAGAGCAAAAGGTGATCCCCACTCGAAGAGGTACACAAGGGCTGGTAGTGAAACCCTTACACTGATTGTTATTCTGGGGGTCTCTCAGTGGTGTTTGTGCTGAAGACAGTCTTCTCTAGCAAATTCATAGATGGAATTTGCCAATTCTGACTGAGTGTTTCAGTAAAGCCTATTTTGGGGAGAGGGTATCTTATTTTTGTTTCTAATGCTGACCAGAGAAGTTCCTCAGTGTCAAATTCTGTAAGTGGTTACCCATAACTGTCACTAACGCACATGGTTGAAGGTTCCCATTGGGGTATAGTAGTGGGGCTTCCGTAGTCTTTTCACAGTTTAGAGCTCTGTTGTTGATCTTTCTGGATTGCTATTTGTGTTTTACTATATGGTGGTTTACGTAGTGCTCTCTGGTGTTTGCAGCTGTTGAAAGAAGTATTCTGAAGTGGTTTGGGGTGTTTTTTGAGGTTAAAAAAACCACCACCCATAAAAACCTAAGTTTTGCTGTTCCTTGATAGGGTGGCCTTTTGTCCCTCAAGACTTTCATCCCTATTTGCAAATCATTTCTGATCCCTCTTTGAGTTTTCTAGTGTTTACGTGTTGCTTGAGTTTTGGTTTGGTGTTTTTTTTTTTTTTAAGGAACTTGTACTGTTTCTCTTTAACTGCTTGCCTGGTAATCTTACTTTGAGGAGAAACCTGCATCCTGAGCTGTTGCCTTCTCCAAAATAATCTGTCCGACTACCAATAGATTTAACTTATAAGTTAATGAGAATTGAAGTAACAAACCTCTGTATTGTTCCAGGAAAGAGTCCTTTCCTTCCTGGTATTGTCACTGTGTATTTGTATTCCAAAGCTTTTCTTTTTCATCTGCTTAGGTCAAGAGGATTTGGTAAGGCAGTCCGAGATGAGGCTTCTAAACCGAACACCCGAGCAAGAGCGCCCTCGGATCTTGCCTCCAGATCAGCGTCCCCCAGAGCCACCAGAACCTCCGCCTCTCACTGACGAAGACCTTGATTATCGGACAGAGAACCAGCATTTGCCTATAACTAACTCTTCAGGAACAGATCCTCACGCGGGAGTGAAAGCAGCTCTTCTGCAGCTGCTTGCTCAGCATCAAGCTCAGGCGACAACGGAGGAGCCAGTCCAGCCGAGCGTGGATTACCAGGCTAGAGACTCCTACGTACCAGGCCCAGACTACAAGGATAACTTTGGATCGTCTTCCTTCTCGTCTGCCCATTATGGCAGTAGCGACGGAATAGGAAGCGGATCGTCAGGAGCGTTGGAAAGGAGGAGCTTCCTCGGGAACTCGGATATTCAGTCTTTGGATAACTACAGTACTGCTTCATCTCACTCTGGTGCTGCCCCTCCTCCGTCAGCCTTTTCAGAATCCTTTCCCAGCTCAGTAACTGGTTATGGAGACATTTACCTCAACCCTGGCCCCATGCTATTTAGTGGAGATAAAGACCATAGGTTCGAATACAGCCACGGCCCGATCCCGGTTCTGGGGAGCAGCAGTGACGCTTCCGCAGGGCCAGAGAATACGCACTCTTTGCCCACCAAGATGCACAACTATAGCTACGGAAGTAACTTACAGGAAAATCCCAGTGGCATCAGCCACCTGCATGGACAGACTTGGACTTCTCCTGCCCAAGGACCCGGCTATTCCCAAGGATACAGGGGACACATTAGCACATCTGCAGTGAGAGGGCGAGGCAGAGGATTACCATATTGAGTATCTGTTTTTCCTCAGGCACATCATTTTTATCTGGAAAAACTTTTTTTTTTTTTCTCCTAGCTGCAGTTTAAAGCAGCAATTCAACAGACTTGAATAATGTTAATTCAACAGCTTTATTTTTATGTGGAAAAGGGTCTTGCATACAGTAGGAAAAATTAAAAATGCTTAAAACTCATGCTGTCTGAAAACTAGATAAATTGATTGTACATGTTCACAAACTCTAGTTCTGAATTTTATTTTGTATTTTGGCAGTTTTAAGTGGATGCTAAATTTAGGGACATCAGCTTTTTATGGCACTCTTTCAGATCTTCTGAACTATGCACATTTGTGCTTTTTTTGTAAGTTTGGACCAACTTTTATGTAAAAAAAAATTTTACAACAATCAAAGCAGGGCACTGATTTATTTGGTATTTTTCTTTTTACAGAACTACCTTTAGTCAAAGGTCACTGTCAGTCTTTGCACTGCTTTCAGTGTTATTGTGGAAGGTGTACTTTGTGCTCATTTCAGATAATAAAACACAACCTTTCTCTTGATGCAAAATTTTATAAATATTTGGTCAATGTTTTTTTTTTTTCTTTCAAGAAAAAAAAAAAGTGGATGTTGTGGTAAAATGTTCTCTCCATCTCCCAGGCTTGTTTATATAAAAACTGTTTTACTTGAATGGTAAGTGCCTTAACATGTAAGCTTAAGGTCTGCAAAAATTTGGAAGTACTTTATAGATCGACACGAAAATAATACCTAAACCTAGGTAGTTAACATGAAAATTCAGATAATAATAGGCAAGTCAAATAGGTTATAACCTTGTGCTGTTTACTTCAGGTGGGCCAGTTATTTAGAGACCTAATCTTATTTTGATGAAGTCATTTCCAAATTGAACTTCATGAGAAACATTGAAAGTGAGGAGAAGAATGAAGAGTGTAGTTCTTCCTCAGCTCCCTCTTGGAGTTGTAGTAAGTGTTTTAGTTCCTCTGTCAAATAAACTATATATGTCCTTACCAAGTGATGAAATAGTTTTTTTCCCTTAAATGTCAACAGCAGTAATTATTTTACTTTGTGTGAAAAGCTGACACTGTCATCTTTTTACCACAAATACTGCATTATAGGAAGTAACCAAAGGAAAAACGACCAGTATTTAAAGCAACAGCAAAACGTTTGACACCAGTTCTAATTCTCTGTAAACTTGTGATTGTGCCAATTAATCGATTTTATATCTGCTATTCCACAGAACATTTTAATATTGGAATTGAGTCTCTCTGAACAACTGATAAAATGACTGTAGTTAAAACTCTTACCAAGAGCCACTCCTCATATTAATTACAACTTCCAGCATGGTTTTTTTTTTTTTCTTTGACAACAAGTTGTCTCTCTCCTGCAGAGAGGAGGTATGGTTATATTTTGCATGTACGTAAAAGAATGTTTTAAAGCCCATATTGGAAACAATTTTCCAACTGATTATCCAGTTGACAAATCGGTACCTTATGTAACTGAGTGTTTAATTATTACTTTAAAAAAAGTAAAATTTTTACTTACACTATTACAAATGTAGTCTTGTCAGTGACTTTTTGGATTATCAGAATAGAAGCCAAAGTTGTTGGTGTTTTGTTTTAGGTGAAAATCCTGGTTCGTATATGGCTAACCACCACATTGTAGAGCATGGAGAAACTCACTTCGCTAACTACGTAGTGTTTGAGGATCTGGCAAATGAGAAATGGAGAGAGAGTCATGCTGCTTACGATGTCGCAGTAGAAAATCCTGTGATCTGAAAATAAAAGCGGCCCAGTCAGAAACAAATACTGATGACCTGAATAGCCTGTGCTTACAAAAAACAAAAGCTTCGCCTGTGAATGACAGTGCATTGGATAGTTCTCCTTGAGTAAGGACACCCCTGTAGCATTTTTCTGCTCGTAAAATTTTAAAGGCAAAATCATGAGTGTCATTTAGATATGGACAGTGTCAGCTAAGGCTTTTTGTTTACTAATCTTAAAAAAAGTAAATTCCCACAGTGCTACACACAGATTGCTTTTTTTCAGAATCAAGTAAAAGCCTTTCCACGGCAGTTGCTGTCACTGAAAATGTGCAGTCTGGTGTTACTCCCCTGCACTTCACGTGCAACGGCAGGTGGTAGTTGGCTAAAACAGCAGGTAAGTTCAAATGGAAGGTAGATCTCAGAGGACTAAATGATTTGACTTCCAATACAAAAACGCAAGGGAGACGTTGTGTCTCCTGCTTCTTTCCTTTTGGAGGTAAATTTTCAAGTCATTTAGTTCACCTCATTTAATGCAGAGAGGTCAGTCCCCTCTGCGTGTGTAAACGCCAGCGCAGTTTCCTTACGGCTGGCAGTGCTCTGGCGCCGCGTCCGTCGGCCAAAAGGGATTTCAGTCTTCAGCCGTGAAAAAAACCCACCCCGGCACGAGTAATCCTGACTGTGAGGAGAGAGAGAAGGCGATGCAATAGACAGTTGACTTCCAGATGAATCAGAAAAAAACTCTGGCACGCTGGGGCAGGTGTGTACTGCGCAGTGACTTTTCCCCAGTTCAGTGTAAGGGTTACTAGCCTGTGACTTGACGGCTGTGTTTGCCTGGGACAGCAGCGCTGGGATAATTTGGAGGGAAAGCGAACGTATTTCTGTATGTGGTAACTCTGGAGAGATTGACCTTCTCTGCTAAACGCGGGGGATCTCCTCGGCTCCTCCGCTGCCAGTCTGTCCCCCTGGGCAGGCAGGGGCTGCGTGTGGGCAAGGAGCTCAGCCCTCGGGGTGCCTGGCAGCAGCACGTCGACCCACGGCTGCGCTCCCCTGGCCCCATCTGGGCCGGTTAGTAGCCAGGGGACTGGCCAGACCCAAGGACTGGAGGTCCACATTCATTTGTACCAGACCTGTGTATCATCTATCAAAATTTCTTCTGAATTAACTCACATGATGAGGTGCTTACGTCAGTTCAGAATTTTACCCTTTTGAACAAATTTCACTTGGCAGAGTGAGTCTGTCCTGGTTTGGCATTTTACATCATGTGGCTCTTGCATTTTTGATGCAGCAGTAGACATTCTGAAAACCACGTTATTTTTCTGTGGAGCCGTGGCTTTTGTTACTCCCCGCCCCCATTCCTTTGGGTTTACATTTTCTGTGCTGCAATTCCAAAGTGTGCTACAGAGACCTGGACACTACATCGAAAAGTAAGTGTTGTGTGTTTGTATTTCTAAATAAACATAGCAAATACTGTAATCATGGACTATCAAGTAGCAAGTACTTCGTTATTTATATTAAGTGGTCTTTAGCCATACCAAGAGGAAGAAAGCGAGCACGACTGGACTGCTATGACCATGACTTAAAACACTTAGACTATTATAATACTTAAAATCAGCCAAAGGAAACAGCTTTTATCATGGATTGCTAGTTGTTGCTGTTATCTTGAACAGAAGGAGCAGTGTTAGGGAAGAGGTGTAAAAATACATGTATCCTTAAATGTTAATATAATTTCTTGGAAAAATAATTTTAAAATGGCAAACTTCTATATTTTCTTATGTTTCCATAAAACATGGTCTGTGTTAAATTTTCTCCATGCCATGGTAGTGTAAGGTGATTTCTAGAAGCAGAGGCGAGATAAGTGCTGTAATGTAAGTTCTTACGGTTTTGAGTGCTCTTCTCCTTTTGCTCGGTGCAGGAGGCAGTTTCAGTTTTGGTGAAGTTTACAGTTGGATGAGTTTAGTAGATAATTGTGCAGTAAAAACTGAAGTACTGAAGTAACGTAGGATACCTCTTGTCTGCGGGCAAATTAGATCCCAGACCATGAATTCTGTTTTCAAGAGAGAAGAATCTCAGCTGTATCTCTCCTATTCTTCTTTGCGTTAATAAAACACGCAAGTGTTTTACATACAACATTTCTCCAGTCTGTTCTGTTACACCGCTTTTTACATGGGGAAATTTTGGCTATTTCCCTTCTTGATAGTTTGGGGATGTTCTATATATGCGGAAGTGTATCATAAAATTAAGGAATTGCCAGAAAACTGATTTGAATTCTGTATTTAAAAATGAAATGACCTTGGGTTGACTTAAAATCGAACTAACTTTTGCTTATCAGGGTGAAGAATACTTTATTGCAGGAGTTATTTCAAGACAACCTAATTTAAAATAATCAAACTGTTATGCTTCAGCTTGCTTACTCTTTGTTATTTTAAGCCATTTGTATATAAAATGTATTGTGCGGCCTGTAAATAAAATACATGAAAATTTGAAGTCTTTCATTGTTTTCCCTCTCTGGTTGTCAAACAGCATTTCAAAAGAACCTTGGGTTAAACTGAGGGGAGTTTTTTTTAGTATCCAAATGAGTATAATTTTCAGTGTGTTAGAATTCTGCAAGTTACTAAAAAGGTATTTACCATTCCAATACTTTTTCAACGGAAAACTGCAGCGACTGGCAGTAGTCGTGTGCTTGTTGCTAGAGGGAGGCTCCTGGTTGCTGCTGGAGCAGTGTAGGGTACCAGCGAGCCCCAAGGGCGCAGCACAAGCAGGCGGCCTGCGGGGAGGTGGGGGGGGGAGACGGGGCCCCTCCAGCGGGGAGAAGATGCTGCTCTTTCCAGCACCATTTGCATCTGCTTTTTGGGACGGTGGGCTATGTACGACGTGACGTTTTTTTCTTGGTGCAGTTAATATTCCCCACGGTCTCTTCAAAGGGGATGGGGCGTGCGTTAGGAGTAATGGGAAATGACACCCCAAGAGCCGGGTGTTGTCCGTGTGTGGCTATAGCGTACGCTGCTGGTGAAGCACTGGAAATGGAGCGTGGCTTCAGCAGCCGCGCTTGGAATGCCTGAGGCTTCACTGCTTTTCTCCTGCTGTATCAGCCAGTCTAATGAGAACGCCTGCATCTGTCAATAAATGCTGTACTTCCATCCACAAATAGGCACTGGCCGTATCTGCAGTACTCTTGTTAACTCCAGGTCGGACAGACTGTTGCTCTCACCACTTCAATACCCTGTCGTTGATCAAGGCAGAAGGTGGGCGGTGAAGGTGGAAGTCGGGGGGGGCAGCAGCAGGTACGTAGGTGGTGTCTGACATTAGGCTGGCAGAACACGTAGCTGTAGCCCAGAGCATCTCCTCACTTTGGAGAACGATACTTTGGTAGCAACTACAATTAAAGCCTGGATTTTACCTCTGATGACCAGCTCAGGCTGTATTACGTTTGACTCACGCATAGCAGATCAAAGAGTTGTGTGAAACAATTTCTAGTTGTCTGCTCAGTTTTTCTCATGGAAGCTGCTATTGTGACTAGTAACGTGACAAAGCTGGCTCTGGTTTATGTTGGAGTATGAACCTGTAATGGTTTGAGAATAGTGCTGTGTCCCATTTATTCAGCTGTTAGTGCTAAACAGCCACCAAGCTGTGCAGAAAGGTACCAGTAGTAATTCCAGTGGGATCTGCATGTGAATCAATATCCTCAGCTGCAAATAAAATAGCATCAAGAGGAGAGATGAGCAAACAACAGCCTGTATCAACACGGAGCTAGGAATGTGTCTGTGAAATCAGGGGCAAGAGAGGAAGCAAACCATCTCGTGTCACAGCTGTGAATTACTGCCTCCTGGTTTTGAAAGAACCATGCAATTTTGCAGAAACTTGTGTTAAATTAGCCGAACTGGGATTAGGTTGCTTCTATTTTTAAGGAATGCCTGTAAGCCCCGACAGGCCATCCGGATGAAGGGGATTACAGTTACCAAACTCCCCCATTGTGAGGAAGAAAATACAAGTCAGAGCTCTTGGCAGTGACAACAAACTAGGGGAGAGGGTGAGCTTCATTTGACAAATGAGGGGAACTGTTTCTTTTCCCAGTCAACTGCGTTCCCTTCCATGGAGCTTGAGGGTTTTGCTTTTAAAGCCGCTTGGTCATCATGGCTGCTTATTTTGGGCTTTTTTTTTATTGCCTGTGGAGACAACTCGCAGTCGGTGTGATTTAACTCTGGAGGAACTTCGAGTCTGAGCCTACAGTACTGTTTTTTTTTTTTCTCCAGGTACAGCAGCCCTTGCTAACAGGCAATACTCTGATGGCTTTTCACAGCATGGCTTCGACGACGCTTCAACAATTCCTCGGTGGGTGCTTTGGACGTAGCATTGATCTGGCAAATTCACGTAACGTGATGAATGCGTCTTTAATAGGACTTCTTGCAAAGGGGCTTTGTGAGGGTATTTTCCATTATTAGAAAATACAGCGTGGAAGAAATGTAACTGGGTAGAAAAGGGAATATTTGAGTGTAAGCTTGGCAGAAACCAGCCTGGGAGCTTCTGGTACTTGCAAGCAGATCTGACAGCTGTGTGCTGCCCTTAAGCTAACTTGGGGGGATTAATTGGTTTCTGCGGTTAGTATTTGACTTGTGCAGATGTGTGTCTGTGCCATACGCCCTCCTACATGCTGGTGTATGGCAGTAGTTGCTAGAGGATGCAGTTGGAAGCGAGTGTTTAATGTGCAGGTCTGGTGCCTTTTTTCTTTCATCCTGCAAGTTCTTTTCAGACCTGTTTTACAAACATGTGAAACATCTTAGCAGGTTCTGGTATGGGGGAAAAACACTCTTTCTCCTGCCTTCTCAAATGTTTTCTGAGGATCTTGGTTTTACCCAGGTGGCAGTGGTAGGGCAGTACTGATGTCTGCTTGCCCTGCCGTGGGGGCCTCTCTGAGAATCAGGGCCACACAAGCCGATGCTGGTTTTCCTCACGGCCCCGTGTCCACGTCACCCTGAGCAAGGGATGGGCTGTGCAGAGAGCTGGGCAGAAGCCTGGCTTAGGAGGGGATTTTCCCTGAACAAGGAGCAAGGGAGAGAGCATTACTTATGTGTTCAGTAAGAGTGATTTCACCTTCATTCTCCTCCATCCTCACTGATTGCAGAAAGGATCTGCAGGAGTGGTTTTAATGCAGGACCTGGTTTTGTTTTGTTTTGGCTTTTTTTCTCCTGTTTTTCCTTACCAGTATTATCCTTCAGGGAGCTTTTGGATGTTAGAAACGAACCATGAGACTTTCTCAGGTTTGCTGAAGTACTGAGTTGCTCCTCGTGGACTCCATGGCACACCCCATCTACTTTCTTCACTAGCAGCTCTCTCGTGTGGGTAACACGTAGGGTGACTTTCAGGGGCTGGGACAGGATGTTTCCCTCATCTCTTCTCTCAAAGCTGAACTCCAGGAGCTCCTGTTACAACTTCCAACCTCAAAGACTAGTGGCAGGAAAATGCCTCTTTCACAGGTCTTATTTTTTTTTGTTTAAGGAGGAGACAAGGATTCATACACTGCAGACTTCACTGACACGGCTGTTTCCTGGGCTGCTTCTCTAGATTAAGAAGAATAATGCCTTGGCCAATAAAAGGCCATCGATTTCAATAAATCACCAGAATTTGGATCACCAGCATGGCCCTAAGGTCTCCTGCTGCACTACATCTGCTTCTCCAAGCCTAATTCCCTTCTGTTTCACCAAGGTAAGTGAGTAGCTGTGTTGATACTCTGGAAATACTCCAGGCTTTTTTTTCCCTAGCTGTTGTTTCTAATTCTTTGATGTACCAGGATATGGGGAAGAAAGCGTATCCAACAGACCCTACAGCCATACACAAGCTCTCTCCTCTGATCCATTCCCTGATGAAGATCTCGGGGAGCGAAAATGGAAGAAGGAAACAACCTCATCTGTCTGTCTGAACTCAGCTTTGCTGGGCAAGGCGCTCGTTGGTGGAATCTGCTTTTATTTCTAGCTGGGGAATGTATGTTGTATTTAATACTGAAAAGCTCGGAGTATTTTTCAGGTAAAATGTGAGAAAAGCATCTTCCTCCCACACTTGTGAAGCCAAAGATTCCCCATGCTCTTACCTGAAGAAGGCCAGAATCATTTACCAGCATTTTTTCTATGCATTTTTCAGTGACCCACTTCAGCCTCTACACAAGACAAAGCACCATGTCTGGAACTTCATCCAACAACAATCTTTTTTTTTTTTTTTTTTCCCCTCTCTCCCCACCCTGCTTCCTTGCTGAACTAAGCCAGAACCTGCTTTAAAAATACCTCCTTGTATGGAGAGTAAATCTTGTATTTCAATGTGAGAAAAACATTAGATGAGAATTTGAAACAAACTAGAAACGGGGTTTTCCTGAGCTACAAAGCATTGTCTCCACACTTCCATTACCAGTGCTGCTTCTCCTCTGAGCTACGGCAAGGGCAAGCTGAGGGTGCAGAAGCCATCTGTGCTCCCTGCCATCCCTGGGAACTCGCTCTCTCCAGGCGGTGCCAGCTGTGGGCCGTGACCTAGCACTGCACATTATGGGGCACATAAATGCTGTTAAGTGTCTTTAGCGGGTTTTTGGGGGGACGGGCACCCAACCATAAAATGACAAAGCCCGGCTGGAACCCAACGGTTTTGTTCATCTCCCCCTCTTTGACCCTGCGGCTGCGTGTGGCGGCTCTGTGCTCTTGGCGGGACGACACGGCGGCTGCTGCCTCCTCTGTGCCCTTCTGGCTCACAGTTTATGCAGGGCTGGTGCCATTTGCACTCCGAAGAGGAGGTCGGAGGGGCAGGGTACGGCGAGGAGGCGACACTCTACTGCTGCTCCGAGGCGTTGGTGGCATGGTGGCGTGCTGCTGCCTTGCAAAGAGGTTGGTTTGGATCCGAGATTCCTTTGTGGAGCATCTGGAGTGTTTGGATCCAAGCCTTGGGCGTGCATCCGTTCATTCCCAGTTGGAAGCATTGTTTGCCTCCTGGAATAGTTGAAATAGTGTCACTGGTTCAATGACGAGATCATTTTCAGCACCTGCTGGCCATCTGGGGTGTGTAACCACACAGCATGCACCGGAGTGTATCATTCCTCACCTCCTCTGTAAGAAGGGAATCACTTGCCTCTCACAGTCAGTAAATGCACCACGACCCTTCTTTTCACATTACCGGGGAGGGGAGGGGCTTTAGAAAAATGCTGTTATTTTTCATATGGGAATCTGGGAGAAAGGGGCTTGTCTGAGGTCACACAGGATGTCTACAGAAAAGTAAGGAGCTGAATACACACGTGTCTTGTTTGTTTTGCCTGGGTTACAGCAGTGAGCATGGGGATGAGCACGCGGATGGCCCGGGTTTTGTAATGCCACACCAGTATTTCTCTAAATTGTAAGCTCCAAGACACAGTAAAGTGGAGGTCCTCTGCTCTGAAAAATCAGAGGAAGCTCCAAAATGCTTTTCCAATGATACTGCTATTCTTACAGAATGATCTTTATAGTGTAAAAAAAACCCAACCCCAAATATTGCTGCGTAGCATCTTTAAAGGCAGCATTACTGATGCTACCTTTTGTGTGTTGCTTTTATTATTCCTTCTGGAAAAATGTTTTTTGGATATTTCAGCATTTTCCCCAGTTCCCTCCACCAGGCCAATGGATGTTGATTGTTTCCAAAATGCAAGATAGAGCACCAAGGCTTAGGTTAGATGAGGTTGTTTCTTGTTCTGTCCGGGACAAGTTGCTTGGCCTCTTTGTGCCTTGTGGCTTGTCTGTTAAATACGAATAAATAGTTGTATCCTATCCCTCGAGACGAACATCAGAATAAAAGCATTCGCTGAGTTTCTCAAAAATGCTGCTGAGCGCAAAAAATCATCAGAAAAATGTTGAACTTGTTCCTTCACTTAACAGCTTTCTGATTTACACCCCTGCAGAGCAATGTATGACTGAGAGATCAGGACTGCAGCATTGCAGCTGACCCAACGGCAGAAAATATGTGGAAGTTAGAGGAGTGGGCCATCCCCCCAGTGGGAAGCAAAGGATGCCGTGCCCAGGGCACAAACCCAGCAGCCAAAGCTACCTGTGTGCAGCCCCGTAACCTTCCCCGCCCCACAAAGACCCTGCAAAAACTTGTGTCATCTCCAGGCTGGAGTCCTTGCCCTCCAGACAAGGCAGGCAGCGGGCGATCTGACTGCACAGGCACCTTCCTGCTTTCTACCCTGCTGCTGCAGAACAAAGATTAATTGTGACTGTTTATTTTAATGCCTTTTTTGTGAAAATTGTTCATTGTGGGCGGAAAAAAAGACAAAGAACTACAGAAGACATGGGAAATGAACAGAAATCTATTAATGATGTATATGAGAAGCGGGGTAGTAAATAATAGTTAAAACCTTATCTGCAGATGGTCTGGTGATTCCACATCAGGAAAGTATTACTCTAAACCTGGCAGACTTTATTAGAAGCTATGTACATTTTTCTCCCCAGATTGCTTCTCGTTATGGATTGCAGATCCTGCTCTGAGACTTCCAAGCAAGCACATACAATTATGCAAGACAGTGAAAGAAGACATGCAGGTAGTAGTAATAATTTTTATTTGCGAACTGTACTTGCAATTACAATATTGCCTTTTGGGAACAATGACAAAAAACCCAGAATGTAGAATTTTGCAGACCTGTTCTAGCAGAAATTCAACCCTATTTCAGCTTCTAGCATGAGAGAAACTGGAGATGGGCTTCTCTTTCAATTAATCTCCTCAGAGGGTCCAGTTTGGTTTTGGTTTTGTTTGCTTGTTTGGTTTTTTAAGTACAACATTTAAGTCTGAACTGTAAGAAAACAAACTCTTTACTGACATCCAGGGAAACCTTACGCATGCTTTTTGAAGCACCCGTCATTTGTTGCTACCTTGCAGCCTCCTGACTCTTTTTCATTTCTCAACTTCTGTATTAAGGTTTCAGCATTACGGAGCTTCTGTATTCTAAAAACTATTACCTTATGCCCTTTGTTATGGGATGCAGTAAATCAAAGTATAACTTTGCATCCGAAATCCAGTGCTTTCTGGGTTTATTTAAAATGTAGATACATGGGTAGATACAGTATGATGAAAATAAGGTACTCTTGACTTTGCAGAAAGGATAAATGTGAAATTCAAGAAGGATATGCTAATATGAAATCTGTGACAGAAAATTAATTTTAACTATATGTCTTATTATTTTGGTATGCTCAGAGTATGGGCACACAGGTATGCAATTTCTAGAATCACAATTTCAAACCATTCATTTAAATATGGATTCATATGCATGAAATTTATATATAAAAATAAAAAGGAGCCATACCATGTCACAGTATGCAGTTCATAGGCTGATAAGTAAATAAGTTATTCTTTCCAGTTACTTTTTTAAAGCAACATTTGTTTAAAAGCATCTGTTAGT
The DNA here is from genome assembly GCF_047716275.1 of Strix uralensis. Lineage (NCBI taxonomy): Eukaryota > Metazoa > Chordata > Aves > Strigiformes > Strigidae > Strix > Strix uralensis. The sequence goes on from NC_133972.1 coordinate 12,167,045, forward strand.
CTCTTTGAAGTGATGAATGAAAAAAAATGTTTGATTGAGAAAATGTCAACATTTTTAGAAAAACATCTTTTTCACCAAAATCTTTTGGTAAAACTGGCGTGACTACCTAAATGGTCTTTTTTTTCTTGAGTACATATTTTCATCAAGTTCTAAAAATTACTTGAGATGTAGTCCCCACATGAGGCCTTCTCCTGACTTGGTTAAAATATGTGTCTTAAGTATTTCATCCATGACATGTTTGTGTTGGCAAGAGCAGAAGGGGAGTAACCAGCATCCAACAGAATTAAAGATAGTCACTGCAGTCCATAACAAAATAAGAAAGTTGGTAGCTTAAAAATTAGGTGAGATCATCAATTGCCTCTATAGAATTGGGAAGAAAAATGTAATGAGAACGAGAGCGACCAGTTATGTTGACTAATTAAAAATAAAAATTTCTAAAACCTTACCTCGACAACAAGAAGAGGCTGCAGATAACAAGAAAAGGTCAGGATTTCATATGCAGAATGGGAAGAACATCAAATGCAGATGCTTCACTGACTCTCAATTTGAGGGAACACATTTCTAGTTTTATTTTAAGTGTGATTGATATTCAAAACAGCTTCTGTTGTAGGAAAAGGGGATAACTGCCCAACTTTCTACACAGTGCAGAGAGAACCATTTGACAAGACAAAATCAACGTGAACAACATACAGGCACGTGCTTTGCTGCGCGGAGACCGTTTGATAGGACACTGGCTCGACCTCTTCCAACCGAGTACCATTTGGGTGCACGACGCTTTGACAAGTTGTGTAACTCTGTTGGAGGACTTCACGGGACAGAGGAGGTAACGCATCAACAACAGCATTGTCGAATTCACGAGCACGTAAACAGACCCAACAAATTGGATTCGATTTCTTATCGGTAGGACTTTTGTAAAGTGAGTGCTCCAAAGTGTACGGGGGAAGCTGGCAGCTCCTACTGTTCTTCAGAGCAGTTCTAAAACTGTTCATAAGTGGGAAGGAAAAACCTGCTCAAGTTGACATTAAACACTCTGTAGTTAGTCAGAAAATGCAAGAAATCAGGTTTGTAACACTCGTATTACACACCCTGTGTTATGCGAAACATCGTCTACATCATCCAGTATATTGCGTATTGCTGGAATATTAAATTCAGCACTTCCACAGCTTGAACGCTAGGGATGCATTAATATTTTTAGGCTTGATTTTCTGTAGCTTTTTAAAAATAAGATCCATGAAATGACTCATAATTATTATGGTGACAGTTTTATGCTCTAGAGAGAGATTATGTCATTTAAAGCTGCTGTCCAAACAAAATCCCCAAACAAAAAATCCTGAAGACCTGAAACCTCAACTCTGGAAGAGATTGTGAATTATTTTTCTGTTTTGAAGCATGAAAAAGTTACTACAATACATTTTAGAATACTGTTGTGTTTTGCTTTCTGATCCATTAATCTGAAAAGCTGAACCACATTTGTCTCCAGGACAGCGAGCAGGTGCTTCGCCAGGTTAGGTGTCTACCAGTTATTAAGAAAAAAGATTTTTTTTTTAAAAAAAGCCTCATTAAATTAATGGCTAGTAGAGCTGAAGAGTGGTTTACTCTGTGATAATGGCTTGAGAATCTTCCACTGGAAGGGACTACACTTTTGATTACAGCATAAATCATTTCCATATGCAGTGAAATTCGATATACAAGTATTCCTCTGTTTCTTAGGAAACTGTGACCTCCATTGCCATAGTGTTGTGCTTAAAAACTTAGACTGTTATCTTAGTTTGAAATCATTGCTGCTGTCATTGCAGATTTTAGGTCAGATAAAGGATGAAATCCAAACGCCTGTTAATTTCAGCAGGGATTTCCATTTAAATCTCCAGTGACAGAATTTCCCTTTTGAATAGTTTTGCTTTTTTTGATGAAACTACCTTCTATTAAAAAAAATTATGTCTAATTTGGCATACTTATTTTGGCCACAGAAGACCTGAAATGCAGCTCTCCTTGAGAGTTGTGAACCACACAAATGTGTGAATTATCAAAGAAATCACAGGGATCCTCAATTGTTCCAAGTCCTTGCAATGCTAACAACCTAAGAAGTGGATTTCTTTTGTTAAGAGCAGTGGTTGAAAGGTGCTCAGGAAAATGCAAGTGGTTTTGCAGACTTGTATCCAAATCCAGAATATTTAATGAACAGTGATAGTGCAGAGAGAGATGCTCACAGAATTAAACAGCCACCGTTTATCGTTAGTGTGGGTTGGAAAGCACGGCTGCCTTTCTGCTGGCATCCCTCCTTCCAGGAAGGTGATGCATTTGAAACTTGCTCTGAAAATTTTATTGATTAATCAGCTTTAGGGAATGTGATAGAGAGAGCAGAAAACACTGGGTTCTATTCTGCTACTAAGTAGTAATAAGGTTTAACCAAGACACCTTCTCGTTATTCTTTAATTCTCCTATTGCTGGAATAATAGTGTTATCCTCTCTAAAGGCTGATGTGATGCTTAATGAAATGTAATTAATGTGTTGGTTTAACTTTATCTATTAAAAGCAGTGTTTACATCTGTAAGGTGAATTTCTGTTTAGAGGGATACAGGGATTAAACCTATTTCTAGAACTGTGCATTATTGTCCTCCTATTTGCTCAGATCTTTCACGTTGGACTGTCTGGAGCAACAGAGAGGCAAAATAATTGGAGATGAGCCCTGATTTCTAAATCAGATAAAAGTTTGCACCTTCAACCAGAAACACAAGGGATGGAGAGTTGTAGGTTTCCATCGAAATACCACACTTTGTCTCGAAATCAGATTTTTTTTTTTTTCCAGGTAGTAACTCTAGTTGAATGGTCTTCGTGCTATAAATGTTTATTGTGCTTCACAATTTCCTGTACACACTTCACTGATTTAGGTGTAGAATATTTGGACAATTTTGGTAATTTTTTGTAAGAGATGTAAACTGGGTTTGGCACTATATTCTAAAAGTATGAGTTGTATGATTAGCTCCACAGAAGGATTAGGCAAAGTCATAGTCGAGAGGTCCATGGAAGAGTATTAACAACAACTCGCCGGCCACACGCACCCCAGCACCCCGTACCCCCCCGAACCGTGGCTGCTGGGGAGCGCGAGGGGCTGGCGGGGAGCGGCCTGGGAGATGCTCTCCCTGCACAGCAGCTGGGGAGGGGAGTGCGGGACCACACCATGGCTGGTCTGGCCCCTCCCTGGGATGCTTTTCTTATGAATTTAAAAGGACAAAGTGACAGCAAGCCGATGTCTGTGTTTACATTCCTCCAGGACAGTCCTCTCTGGAAAGGAAAATTCCAAGAAAAAGCTGTGAATTGGTTTAACTCTTTCTGCCCGTAAGACAACAAACGCAAAAGGTGTTTTTCAAGGCCTAAATGTAACAAAGACACCAAAGACGTGGTAGCTAATGATGAAAATTTAGGACCGTTAGTATGCGGAGTGTTATTTGTGTTTGGGGTATGCCAAGTGTTTTTATTTTAGGTGCTATCTGAATCATTACACTAAGAGATGAGGGAAAAGAGGGGAACATGGAGCACGTACCTTAATATTTTAATGTGGTGAAATGTAAGATCACACATAAAGTACCAGTGGTCATATTTACAAGACACAAGAAGTTGGAATGAAATGATAATGAAAAGGACTGTTACCTTCCAGTGTGATGCTGAAACTAAGGGTTCACGTGCAACATAAGCAGAGGAATATCAATCAGTAGGACACTAGTATATGATTTCAATGGAAGTAAACCCATTACTTTAAAACTCATTAGAAAAACTTCAGAAAACAGATAAACAATCCAGTCTTAGAAAAAAATGCCCTGATGTGACTTTAATGGTTGTATTTAATTGTTGCAGAGAATGTTCAAATGCTATTTGATCACCAACCTTCAACAGAAATTCGATACATGACTCTTTAATACAGTATAAAAATGTAAAATATAATCCATTGATGGAAGCTTATGTTAGACAAAGCCAGCCTAGATAGAAAGCAGATTTCTATGCGACAGTGGTTAATCAACTTCAACTGATAGATGCTGGCATGTCTGCCATCTGAAATCTTTAAATATTGGATATCTATGTTGTGATCTAAACCAAGTTGTTGCTTTGATGTGGGAGTTGGCAAGTGAAGTTTTAGACCTAACATTGTGCAGGATATCAGGATAAATACTTCTCTCTAGCACCAACCGATGGACAGTGAGATTGACAAAAATCAATGCAGTTTCTTAGGAAAAAAAAATATTTCACACACTGTTTTAGTTTATGGAATCCACATTTTACTGAAAAGACCTTTATCCCATACCTCTTAACAAACTAGCATCGTTGCAGCTATTCATTTCACCCACTGTTTGGGACTCAAGATGTATAGATTTTGCTTGGAACTTTTAAAACTACTTTTCTTTCCCTTTCTGAAAGATGCTTAAAATTTGGAATTAATAAAAAGAAATAATATTTTAAATATCCAACAGGGCATCAGGACAAAGATAATGAAGCAGAAGTCTGAAAAGAATCTGCAGGAAGAAAAAAGGAGGAAAATGCAGGCAGGTTACAGATGGAGGTAGGTTTGCAGATCACTTTGTCATTGCTGCTACATCAGCAGTATTATTACTATTAAGGAGGTTACTGACAGCTTCTGTCCTGAGATTCACTGTTGGAAAGTCTCACTTGAATTTGCCTTCTTGTTTCAGACATCAGCAAGTTTAGTTTGAAACACATTTTAAACTATCCAAGCTCTAACTTGTTTGATTTGAAAGCACTTGCAAAATCTGCTTTGTTAGAACTAGGGGAACAGCGGTTGTCAGCTAAGGATGGAAAAGTCTTCTTGTGATACAGACAGCTCTGAAGAAGGTAAGTTATGGATGGCTTAAGTCACAAAGAGTGGAAGTGTTTTAAGAGAGAAATACCGGGTTCAAATGGAGTGTCAGCCAAAAAAAGACTATGGGAATAGTTGGTGGGAGTCCAGAGCAAAGGCAGGACTAGGCCACAAAGAACGTGGTGGAGCCTGTGAAGAAACAGAATACGGGAATGAATGCAGGTCTTAATATCCTTCTTGAGATTTCTGTTCTTTCATGTCACTTATGGGGAGACTTGTAACGCTTTCTGGACTTCTGCCCATGTGCTGTGCTGATGCTCTGTGATACTGCAAACAACTGAAAAAGGCTCATGCTGAACTTCAAGAGAACCAGTGTGCTTTTGAAGGTGCAGAGCCTTTCGCCAAAGAGTCCCCTTGCCAGGAGGTGCCAGAGGGGGAAGTGTGCTGTACTGATGATCCTCCCCGGGCCTGTAAGTAACACCAGGAATTGGATTATTTGTTTTGGGACGCTTACACAGCAACAGACTACTCGCTGGTAAAGGCATATACTTTGATTAGATGTGTTTCTGCTGTTTTTCTCTGATACATCAATACAGTTAGAATGACACCAGAACCTTGGGTTTTTTTCCTTCTGATCACTGGAAAGGTTACAAGACTGACAAGAGTTGCTCTGTAGCAAATCTTCTGGCTGTTTAAAAGTTTCTGAAGTAGAATTTATCACTGAAGTAACTGGGGCTGGACTGAAGCTGAACTATTTTTTTAATTGACAGTAAATGATTAAATATACTGAACAGGAAGGGTCCCTATGCACACAGACTTTTTATTTTTGCTGTTCGTAAAACTCACTTCTCTCAGAAATGCACATCTGCTTTCTTGTCATTCATGGACTAAAAACCAGTATTATGTTCTGTGGCTGCTGAAGGGAGAGTACCTGATTTTATGCTTTCATGAGGGAGTTTTCTTCCCTCCAACTTGGTGTACTACCAACAAGGATATGCTGAGTGGAAGTGTGAGTATTTAAGAGAGGGTTGTGTTGGGAAGCTAGCAGGAAGAACTGGGATCAAGATGACAGTTTTCCCATGCCCTTTTCTACACTTTTTCTATTGTCTTCTCAGAGTGACTTCACATCCATCTTTGCAATATTTAGCACAGATTTGAGCACCCCTTGTCTGCAACTTCAGAAGAGAACTGTTTCTTAATCTAGAGAGAAAAGAGTGGCTGCTACAGCAAGGGCATGTCTGCCTTGTACAGTTCTCACTGCACATCTGACCCCAAAGTCCACCACTCAACCAACACAGGCTCACTTAGATGAGTCGGGAGGATTTGTGCACACTTCTTGTCATAGTTCCATCATCTCCAGCAATGTAAACGAACAGGACCTTTAGTGGGCTTGGTATGTTCGTTGGGGGGTTGAGTGGCACCGATTCCACCAAACTCTCCAGCAGACAGCAGTTGGTAGCAGAGCCCTGAAGGGTGAATCAAGCCTATGCCAATGGAAGGGGCAGGAAAGGCAGGCTTATTTCCATGGAAAACCTATGCAGAAAAGCCTTCATATATAGCTGGTGCACAGACAGTTCTGAGAAAAAAACGAGGGGGGAAAAGAGACAATAGAAGACTTACTGGAGAGGAAAAATTATGGTAAGACTACCTAAGTTATCTTCTCTGGATTGAGTTGGGGAGGGGGTTAAAGAAAAACAACCTACTTTTGGTAGGTTCCTTTAAACTGGTTGCCTGAAATACGAAGTACACAAAGGCTTGTGGATGTGTTTATTAATGTATTAGAATCTTACTATTTTCAAGCTGTTAAGAAGATAAATGATAGAGATTTGGTTAATGAAAGTTCTGTTATCTGTTTACTGGGGTGATGTAATAGCAGAGAAAAACTGAACCAGGCTATTACCAGTTGTATATTCACAAAGTATAGACGATCACTATTTCTACCTCACCTCAGAGCAGCGAGGATGACAGGCTACGGGAGAGTCAATGTCTAAAACATCCAGCAACTATTCTGAGAGGAAATTAAATAGTGCCAGAAAAATGCAACCAGATGCAATAGATTCTCTGAAAACAGGGATTTAAAGGTTCTTTGTGCAAGCTTTCTATATACTTGGAACTTTATTTCAGAAGCTACTCTAAGCACAGGGACACTGCCGGTAGTGTGAGCTGTCTTCAGTTTCAACAGGACACAATCTGGCAGTTCATTCATTTGAAAATGAACAGTTATCGCAGTTTCTCAACCTGCTGTCCACAGTGAACATACTGCTTTCTTAACATCTGGAAACGAACAACCAAGTAATTTTCCTTAGTGTAATTTAATTGCCATAGCAACCATGAGGCTATTAAAAATTTACCGACAAGGGAAACAGCTTTAGGAAAGTGGAATGGCAAGTAATCAATAGATGGACCTTTGGTGCCTTCTTACAGTTACCAACTCAAGTCCTACACTTGGACCTTTGCAGATAATTCTCCCTTTCATCTTTTTGATGATCCCCAATATTTTCAAATGCAATGTTTTATCTTAGCTTTAAAAAAAAATGATGACATGAAACTTATGTAAGGGCTTCATAGACAAGTGTTGAAGATACTTACTCTCTTCTGTGAACTCAACTGTAGGAATAGAGCATGTTAATTCCCAACATCTGTTAAGGGAATACAGTGTGAAGCCTTATTTATTAACCTAAAAATCTTCATTAAGCCACAGGAGGTAGTGGTTTGGTTTTTAAAATGCTGTGCAACTACTACTTACAATCCAACTACTGTTGATACTACTCCCCAGTTGGCAATCAGTGTTTTTTAAAGCTTATGTTTGCTCTGTTATTTGTGGTTTATGCTGTGTAGTCATCCACAGGAGTTGTCAATTAGCTTGATTCCTTTTCCCTTGTTTCAGCATTAGCTCGTGTGATGCTGGAAAAGGGAATGATTTGTATCAGTGTGAAAGAGGTTTTGTTCTTCCATTTATTAGTATTTAGACTAATAATTGCATCAACATAATGTTCAGCAGTTTGAACCCTTAGGAATTTTCTCATGCAAACTACAAAGATTTAAACCCAAAGAAAACACTTGTTGACTCTACGCTTTTAACAGCTTTTAACTATCTTGACTACACAATAGTTAGATTGTGGCAAAATACATATGGATACCAGAAGGTTTAAGTGTATTTAAAACAGCATCAAGCAGCATGATTACTGCTGCCTGTAAAAGCAGGGTACTACATGCAGACTTTTGGTGCAGCCCATTTTAAAATAATTGTGTTAAAAATGCCAGCTTGAGGTGATGTCAAATTCTTTGCCTCCTAAGATCTGTGTCACTAATCAATAAACGAGCAATTTAAATTCTCTTATCCTTGACCCTAACAACATAGTGGCTCACTGTAGGCTTAGAAAATGAAAAATCCCTTGAGGTGTGTTTACGTGTGCGTGGGGAGGAATGGATCTTACTTGTTTTGTCCTTGTTAAAATCCCATTCTAGCTGCAATCTGGCGTGGCAACACTGTCCCTGCTCACGAAGCAGACCACTATTTCTGTCCCAGCATCGCAACTGCAAAAGCTCTGACCCAGCACGCCTGCTGGGTGAACTGCGTTGGCCAGTTCTGGAAAACGTAAGCTCTTTCAAGTAAGAAAGGAAGGAGCCTCAGATTGTTTTGAACTATACTATGCAACTGCCACCACTACTTGAATTAAGATTGACATTTGAATGAAATTAATTAAGCTTACTCTCTTTTCTTTTGCAGGGAAAAAAAAAGTATAAATCCTCTACAGTCCTGTCACTGTTACCTGGAAAAAATGAATACTCAGAATGAAGGAAACTTGGGAATATCTGAAAATTAATTCCCTGGTAGAACTTAAAGGTATCACTTTTTTACTGCCCCCCCCCCCCGCCCCCCCCCAGTGTAATTTGAAATCAAAATGCTTTAAAAATTGTCAAAAGCTTTCCACATCCAGTGAATAGTACAGCCTACGGTTTTGTGAAATTGAGTATGATGTCCCACAGTCTATGTAAAACAGACTTTTCACTTTTGTCAGAGAATAGGTCAAATGATGATTTGATGGCTTTGACTGAGCTCATGTCACAGGAAGCCTTGAAGTTACTGGTAACAAGTCAGTGCTTCTCCAGAAGAAAAACCAGAACAAGAGAGATCTCATAGTTTGCGTGGCTGGTAAGAATTTGAGGCTGTGTAAGAAGTTGTCTTTTGTGTGTAAGGTTATTTTTGAGAAATACCCTTTTCTGTCTTATTAGGGAGGGGGATGGTATTTTTTCAGCTCTTTCTTAAAAATCCATTCTCTCTGCAATCTAGAAACGGGCTAACACAGGTTGTGCCAAACTGTAATGATGTCCCCACTCATGTAGTCCATCTTGCACTGTGCAGACCATAGTTTCCAGCTTGGTATTTCAACTGCTTTATTTTTTTGCTTCATTTTTGTCCTGTTAAAGGGTGACTGAGAAGCTCTTGTTTTAGTAGCAGTAGTGTCAGCAGCTTGAAAAATTTCACTCCGAAACTGTACTGGTATGACCCCTTTTAGCCATAAAAAGTTGCTTTCTTGTATACAAATGTTTACATTTATAGTTAGAAAAGGAACATGCAACAGCCACAGAACAGTGGACAAAGGGAAGTGGAATTTACCTGTGATTTTACTGCAGAAAAAGAGAATGTGCAACAATTTTAGGAGTTAAACTACAAATCAGAATTTATAATGCTGGTAAAATCTAAAATCCAGGATGTGTGCTAAGCAAACCATTGATATGGTTTAAAATGCTGCAACCCACAAACAGCTGGTGAAACAAAATGGATGACTATTTAGCTCAAAACATGTCCTGGGCTCCACTGCACTGGAATGACAAGAAACTATGTGTAACTTGTAGGAGAGGAAAGGTGATTTGATGACCCTGTTCTGGCACTGAGCATCCGCTCAACTGTTTCTAGCCCAGTAGTCAAAGGTTTTCTAGTGTCATCAAGGAAGAAATGAGGAGTAGATAAAGCTCTTTTAGCCACAACTAAAATGCTTTACAGGGAAGGCCTAGATCTGAGGTCTAACACTCAAGAGCTAGTAATTTTGTAAAGGTAAACTGAGAAGTCCAGTTTGAGAAAGTGTTAAGTCATCAAAGCACATATTTTAGTGAAAAGGGCAGAAAATTAAAACTGCCTCAATGTGCACCTACCAAGACATTCAGATGAAAAGGTTCTGTAAGCAAAAAAAATGATTGTGAACTAACAGCTGAATGCTGGAACTGTATGACTGTTAAGCGTTAATCCAACTTGGTGATTCCTTTCTTGTGGTGTAAGAAGTTGTTTGAGCCATCTCAAACGATAAAAAAGTTTATCTAGTTACCTATGCCAATTGGTACACAAGCTTCTGAGAGCCAGAGATGTGAAAATCATTATGTGATTCTCCACCCACCAGTGTAGGCAATCCTCCCTTTTGTCCTCTAATACAAGGAAGATGGGATGAAGGTAAGTGCCAAGATTTGGGGAAGGGAGAATAAAGTCTTTACTCTTGAGAATTTAGGAAAAAGTTGTAAAAACAAGTTTAATTCATCGTAAGACAGTCTTGGCTCATGTGTAAAAGCACATGTATGAATTTGGATTCAGAGCAATTGCTAAACGGAGCAGTTTATTGTAGAGTTGGTAAGAAACACTGACAGACAAATGGAGGATACAATTTTCAAACTGTAATGTTACTTACGTATCTTAGTTGCATGAGTAAATCCTCTGACATCAGTGAGATTACTCAGAAGCACAACTTGAAACCCGAACAGACTATAAAAACATTTCTTTAGAAGGGAGATGAATAGCTACTTGTAGACTTTCCATATAATGCATGCTTCAAAGGCTCCCTCTCAGATGTCTAATTAACACAAAGTGAAGAGCACATAAAGATATCCTTAACAGGAAAAGAAAAACAACGTGACTGCAAAAGTAGTTACCCATTCTGTTGGCCAGAAGCATTTCCCCTGCAAAGCGTTCCCAGTTTTGACATCAGAAAAATGCTACATCTCAATGCCTTATTGTTAATGCTGAAGAGAATTAACTTGATACAAATTTTTAAAACCCTGTTTTAATTGAAATTTTAACATTCTACATTGTTTTACAATTTCAATGCAAAATAGTGTGCACAAAGTGCCAAAGAATGAATACTCCGTATTATAAAGTTGCAGTGAAAATCCAAACCTGAACTACCCTTGAAGTATTACAGCACACAGCTTGGGGTGACTCCCCACCCAGTGCGTTGCCACGTTACAGTACTCTGCCGTCTTAAGTTACCTTACTGTGATATTAGCACAATGTAGTAACAACGCACTTCACTGTTACACACAGTAGCAAATAGGAACAAGTGAAATTAAATTTTTGCTAGAAGAGAGTTAGTCATGAGTTACACAACTCCTTTACAACAACTGTACGGGAAGTCAGATGGACTTAATGGACAAACACAATGCAAACAAAACAGAATGGAAAAGTAGCACATCAATCCAAACTCCTCAAAAAGGAGCTAAATGACTTACCTTAAAATCTAAGAAGTCTGTTGAAGAAAGAACAATGCCCATATTCTTAGTGAGTATTCATTACAGAAGAATCCCTTCGTTAACAAGACACAGGCACTGTTTTGTTTCATGGCCTCACGAAGAGAGGATGTATTTGTGCTGTACTTTTTATCATCCAATGCTATTTCCAGAGACATACTGTTACTATGAAGTGGCTTCATTAACAAATGAGGAAGTGATATATCCTATCTCCATTAGAAACATGTGGGGAAAAAGAATGTTTGCCATATGGGGAAAAGGAGAAAAAAAACAGTGAGGAAGTGTGTGCTTAAGCTTCCTGGATATCATAGCAAAGAAGGCAAAGCTTAAATTGGCTTTAAGTACATTATATTTATAGTTCTGAACATGTGTTCATGCATTTTACAGTTATTCAACAAAGACATTTTGAAGTTTTACTGTAATTGCAGAATTTCTCCTAGAAGCCAGAAAGGTGAATCACTTTTAAAGTTTTTGGTGCAGTATGATGAGGTTAATAACGTTATTACATCTATATTTTAATTCTTTGCTGATTCTTGACCAAATTATTGGAGTCTTTAGCAGTATGATGTACTTATTACTGTTGGGTCATATCCTGAAGTGCACTGGAGCAGCAGCTTAACAGATGGCATTGTGGAAGGCCTCTATTCATTAAACAATGCTTCAAGAGTATTTCCTCAATTCTCTTTCTGGAACTTTTACCTTCGTGGACGTCTGACACCCGGTTCCAGGAGTTAACAGTTATTACCAGAGGAGGCTGGCTTTGATCCCTGGGTCAACTGCAAAGCCAAAGTGGAAAAACGCATCTTTGCAATGAGCAAGGGCTGCTGATATTGGCTACTGTATAAGGAGTCCCACCTCTAACAGTCTCTCTTGTCATGATTCCTTTTCCTTTCCTTCCTCCTTTCCAAACCCAGTTTCTTCTCATGTCTAACTGGGAACATGTCATAGCTTTAGTCTCTTAAATAAAATTGTATCTGTTTCCCCAAGATCACCAAACGTTGCCAAAAGTAAACTGCACTGAATTACAAAGGAAATAGTAACAAAAAAGGTGACTCAGTTAAGCACCCTGTAACTTTTTTTTTTGTGAGCTTTACAGCACCTGATAAGGTAAAATTAAAAAAAAAAAGGAAAGAAAACTTTATATTTTACTTTTCATAATGACGTTAATTGATTTATAAATTCTATAGACTCAAGTCATCTGTTTTGCTGGTACACATTACAGATAATAATACTGATAGCTGCCATTTAAGGCACAGTTTTGATTCTGGGATGAAGATTTAACCATTCTTGATTTCAAGCTGGCATTATGTTCTCAGTTCTCTGAGCAGCCTTTTTGGATATAATACTAAACCGGTAAGGTCAACTGGGGGAAGACACAAGTGACAAACTTTAGATTATGGTCATAAAAGTGCAAGACACTCAGCTAGCACTTTTCAACATGTTAACCCCCCTTCCAGTTTGAAGTTGTTCCTGAAGGTGGTATTAACCCAAGACATTTTACACTGAAACAGATAAAGAAGTATATAGGCCTATTCTACCTTGGCAAAAGACAAGTTACTAAGATCAGTCTAATGTGATTCCCTGTGCTTTTCTACCTAACCATGCTTCAGGACTACAAAAGTATGTTTTCCATGAAGTATGTAAGAAGCTTAAAACCAAAACATATGTTTTGAAAACTGAACTAATGCTTTTATTTATTTCTAACTAAGTTTTCACCCTCTACCTACTGCTTAAAAGCCAAGATCAACAAACAAATAATGGTATGTTCAACAAAAATTTACGTGTCTGCTGCAGGCTTAACATGGCATGTTAAGAGTATGCCTGCAGCTGGAACTATTTCTTGTTCAGTCAAGCTTACAATATTTACTACTGGATGTAAGAATGGGTCTTCCACCTATAAACAAGCTCTACAAAAACCTCACCGTTTTCCTCTTCAGTATAAAAATATAGCACACACGCACACAAAACCAGACTTCTCTAGGCAAAGATGTCTGCCACAGGTTAAAATAAAAAATAACTTAAAAAAATTTGAAAAATCTCATACAGATAAAAAAAGATGCTATGCACATACTAACATCAATGATAACATACTGTCATTCATTCTATGCTATTCTAACAGGTAGATCCAGAAAGTACATTTGTATTTATTTCATCTTGATGCTTTATGTGCTCCTTAGACTTAAATTGCTGCTGAACAGACTTGTTACTATAATCCAGAAATGTCTAATTTTGTTTCAAATATGATTTTTTTTAAAATACAAAAGCAAATGATTACAGAATTATGTTTATGACTCGAGCTGGTTCAACAAATTAAACTTTCCAAAGACAATACATTTGTTTCCTGAGATAGCTAAAAGTCACGTTTCAACTTCATGTTACACTACAATTAACAAAAAATACTATGCACAAAACCAGAGATTAACTACAGCATACAAGCACATTTACAGAAGTTACCTAATTTCACTAGTACTATTTGTGTTAATGTGTACACCTTAACAAAGTCCTAAAATAATCTTTATACATTACAAAACAAGGCTTTACAAAACTTTATTTGCAAGTTACTTCATTCTAAAAATGTCAAAACATAAAAAAATACCATTTCCTAAAGGAGTTTACAATAAGAGGCTAACAATCTGGCATGGAAGAGGTAATATATGGAAATCTGTTTTAACAGTCACAAATCAGTCGCTGGTGATTAAAGAACACTTTGTTCTTCAAAGCTGGTAGGCACTTCCACGTAGCCAGAAAGGTAAGTTTTCCTACCACTCCTTTTCCCTCCCATACATAAAAATATCCAATGCAATAAAAAAAAGGTAGGATAAAAGGGTGGACATGTGATCAAATAAAAGCATTATCTAAGGTCTTGATTATTGTTCATCTTGTGTAAGTGTAAAGATTTTGTCCCAAAGTTTTCCTGACAAGATGGAGTTATTTGGCCTTTAAAAGTGTTAGCTGAAATACCTCCCTTTTTTACCAGTATATGTTGTTTGCTCACTGCTGTATTGTTGGTTTATGTCTGTAACAGAAACTGGCTCTAGGCCAGCCCATGGGTCCTCAAGCATTGAAGGTCTGTAATAGTTTTCCACATCATTAGACACTCTTTTCTCTCTGCCATGCGCTGTACCAAATGGAGTAGATGTCCTGGGTGATCCCTTTGGAAGAAAACCATCAGGTAAAGAAACATTTAATAGACTAATTCAAACTAAGAAAAAGTTTCCTTCTAATGTAGCAGAGCTTTGAAGCTGATTATTAATGATAATTACTACTCCTCACTTTCATCTTCCTCTTAGAAGATACTAACTTTATTATACTTTCAATTATTAGTGATGATTTACCAGGATAAGAAAAACCAAACCAGTCTTCTCCAAAATACTTGTTTAACGTCACTCTGACACGTAACTACAGAAAAGCTCCTCGTGCTATTTTTCATAAGCTGCCTAAGTCAACGACATGTCTTACTCAAAAGCTGAACAACAAAACAGGGAGTTGGAGGCTAAGGAAGAGCTGGTAATGTTTACAAGAGCAGAAGTCAGATATTAAGTACTTACAGATTGAACACAGCATTGTATAACGCAAATAGCTACAAATGACCCGAAGAACTTACTGGCAAAGATACCCTGTTTTAGCAAAACTAACATTCTGTGAAATTTGAGAACAGAAGACTTTATTTTATATACAATCTGGATGGTAATCAGTGATTAAGCAGCTATTACATAAAAGAAAAACCTTTTGCATGGAGCTTTTGATATTGGACTTTTTTTAAAAGAACAGGGTTCACGAGAACTGCTTCTGCAAACATGCTAAAAGTCTGCAACTTAAAGACGTATGACAAAGGAAATTGTTACAACCATTTTGTGCTGATAGCATCATCCGTCGTTCTTTTCCTCAGATTCACTTCCCTAAAAAGTGAGGTTTTGTCTAGAACTGCATTTGTTTCAATTCATTTGTTTTAACTGAAGTTAAACGACCTATCCTACAGATACCCAAGTTAGTCTCCAAACACACCTGTTGCATTCTATACCATTAGAAGAACAGGATTCCTTGAGGCTGATTATCAGCCTCTGACTTTGTAAAGGAGGGTAAGAGCAGTGATTTAAGGGCTGCTTTCCCCACCCCCCTGACTTTCTGGACCAGCAGTGATGGTATCTGAATTTGACTAATAAGCCCTGCAGAATCTATGTGCATAGATCGTACGAAACAATTTCTGGGTAAAACTGAGAAATGGTGCCATATAGTGAAGGCCCATATGCTTAGCCAGAAGAACAGATTCCACTGAAACTGCTTGACTGTATTTCTGAAAATCTACTGTGGTAGGAGCCTGCTTGTGTGGTCCCAGTAAGTACTTTTCTAGAACTCCTAAAAAGCTCGATGATAATGGATACACAACCAAACCTGGGAGCATCCATGTCTTATTTAGGAGGCACTTGTTTCTAATGATTCATTGTAGCACAATTAGGTTATGTAGCTAAGATGATGATCTCAAAACAGAAAAATTACTAAAAGGTAGAGAATTACTTTATTGTATCAAACCCATGACGGTAAGGGCAGAGAACCACCTCAGAATACATCTAAAAAACTTTCTAAGGGCCATGGAGTTTCCCACAGCAAGTCAACATGCACTAGCAAATGTGACATTTATGTTAAGCACCCACACTTAGCAGTAAAGCAGTAGTACTCAATGCATTCTATTTTCAAAATAAAAAAAACCCCAACTGTTTAAAATGTTTAATGGAGACCCTGTAACTTTGACATTGTAAACCAGTTTGAGTGTGTTTATTTAATGCTATGTCTAATCTGCAGAACTCCAAAGAAAACTGAACTGATGTAACTAGCTGCAGTATCCAGTGACAGAACAAAATAATTCAATGGTAAGGCTCTTTTGGATGGATTTATTTTATAATATTAAATTTCACTACAATATAATGCAGGCCATGAGTAACACTGACTGTTTAGCATGTTTGAGATCTAGGAAATGTATTATTATGTAATACAAGATTCACAGCCTTCAATAAGTGTTAAATTTAAGCAGGCTAGTATTTTTAAAAAATTTAGCATACTAGTCATATGTTTTTTCCCCTCTACTTTTTTTTTAGAAAAAAAAATATCAAAATGTGATTATTATAGGCCTGTGGAAAAGAAAAATAGCCCTACCTGCGCAAGCGAAACCATTCTGGGCAAGAGAAACTGGTGTCAAAGATATCCTAAAAAACCTTTTTATTTTACTGTCACTGGTGCCAACAGCCTTTTCTCACTGAACTTTCCTTAAAGAAACTGTCAATCTATTCTCAAGACTTTTTTTCCAGACAACAAATCTCTCTCTACTGTAGAAAAAAACCCATCTTTCGGTGCTATTCATTAACGTGTTACTGAATGGGGTAATACTGCCTTGAAAATGGGGACAGTTGCTCCTTTATCAACTTTCTTCACCTAATGTTAATTTCAGCTGCTGGCAGACGCACAGAAACACAAAAATGCCTGTACCATTTAAAAAGATTTTTTATTACTTTCTGTAATCATTTTCAACCCATCACCACTGCTGTTACTAGCTAGTTCTCTAACTCCTGTTGAGTGTAGAAAGGGAAACACTACCACTAAGGAAACTATTTCTTCAAGAAATACAACAAATGTGTTTTCCTAAAATGTAAAGCAGAGGCATTTCTGTGGAAAAAACGGAAAACACTGTAAAGTACTGGCCGCATAAAGGTTAAGTCAGCCATTTCTGAAAAATCAAGCTTACTATGTTTTTAAGTTTTCTGTTAATTTCAAAAAATGAAAGTCTGCAAGCACAAAATGAGCACAGAATACTAATGACATTAACAGAACACTAAAGTAAATATAAACCGTCTTTTGGACTTCCTCATGAGATTTTAAAGGGTCACTTGAGGCTTTCATCCTGAAAATGGGGACAGGAGCATCATAAATTTCAAAAGCACTGTAGTTCTCTTAACAGTAGCATCTACAGAAGGGAGGGGAACAATCCACATAGCTCAGAAAAAACCTGATGCTTAGAAAATGCAAAAAACCCCTCTACCTGAATCTATTCATGGCCTCATGGACTGAAATTCTTGTTGCTCACGCGGAAGAAAATGGAGACTCACAGTTTATGAGACTTCCTCCCTCCATGATTGCCTCTATTGCCCTCCCAGGCAAAACAACCCATGTGTATACACATAAAAGCATACACATACACATTACTTTAGTCCCAGGCAAAGCTACAGACATATGATGTCTTTTTAGACTTAGAATGCATCACCATCAGGTCAGTGCTCCTAAACTACTCACAAAGTCTACAGAAAGGAAGGGGAGAAGGGAAAATGTTATGACAATCTGTGACTGGATTCAAACTTGTACCTCCTTTATGTCAGGTTTCTACCTTAACACCAAGAATGGAGCCTCCTGCCCACAGGTCCTGACATGAAACAGTTCTGACTACAACTCGAGGCAAAAGGATTCCTGCAGATTCTTCTGCTCAGTTAAGGAAGGCTCTTAAAAAACACTTTATTGAATACCCAGAGAGTGATCTTCTGAAGGGAAATCTGATAGCAACGACATAAACCGTCCCTCCAGAATCTGCAGCAGAAACCCCACATCCTTTGGCTTTTTAACAGGTACAGAAGTTAAGGAATCTATAGGCATCCACACTGGGAAAGCCTTTGCTGCCATGTTGAAGAAAATGTATAGGGCTCATAATGATCCCCTTCCACCAACTATGAGATTCCTGTAAGATCGTTATCTGCACCACAAAAAAGTAACCAAAGACTATTTCTGAATGGGGACGTGGCTACGCAGTGCAGGCACACTAAGATTTTACTAATCTCTTTTAAGATTTGCCTTCTTTATTACACTTTAATCCTTAAAGTGTCTGTAAGAGCATCTGAAAATTTTATCACCGTACTGCATGTGTCATTTGTTACACTTTTACGGTTTCTCTAATACTGCATAAAGCCAGCTACGCACGTGAAGTTGGCATCAGGAACTGCCATCCCTATCTGCATTGCCAGTCATGTGCCCCAACTAAACCATCTGAAAAAAGCGTTAACTCACAGAACGTGTTGGTGATAGCTCCCAGGAAAACTACTTTATATAAACAGAAGCTTTCAGTGCACTGCAAAGACTTTAAAATGATACTCTATTATCCCCACAGATGCTCTAATTTCTGCTTAAAGGAGCCTCAGCTTAATTCTCTTTAATAGAGCACTCCTTTTCTCCGCTCACGTCCCAGAAAACTCTGTGTGTGGCTAGGGCAGCTTCTGTGATGTAAGACTACACAGGCAAAGTAAAAGCACACAGAACTCACCACTGTGTTAAAGAAAACCGATCAAAGGGATGTACCTACAAGGGAAAGAGGCGTTTGCTGCAGTTCTGGGTGGTTCTTAATTCTCTCTCTACCTTCACATGCCAGCATAGGAGAAGAAAGGAAACTACGCTCGTGTGAGCCCTTGTGTCTTCACAAAAGGCCTCAGCCCGGCCTGGGGCCCTCTGCCCTCTCCTGATCAAACAGCTGCCTGAGCTGGGGTCTCTCCATCCTCTCTCTACCGGGGAGAAGACAGATGTTGCCCAGTGCAGTGCAAGTGTCGCTCTCTCCTGAAAATCGCGGTGGAGGAGGTGGACGCTGCGCCTTGTCCCAAGCCCTGTGCGTGCTCTCCCCTGCGGGCCGAGGGCCGCGCTTAGCAGCGGCTCTCCCCTCCCTCCCTCCCGCCCCGCTGTGCGGAGGCGCAGGCCTGTCTCCCTCACCGCCCTGCCCCATACCTGGTAGTGCCTCTGGAAGCCCCCGGGCGAGCGCTTGTGCTGCTGCGGGTGCAGGGGAGCTCCAGCCGGGGATACGCCGCCGTAGGGAGCCGGGTACCGGGGGCTGACGCTCTGCGGCCTGCGCGGGGTCTGCCCCCCCGGCGACGGGCTCCCGAACCGCCCGCCGCCGCCATGGAAACCGTGGCCTCGGGGCGAGTGGCCGCCGCCGTAAGGCCCAGGCCGGTGGCCGTAGGGCGGCGTGTGGTGGGGGCTCCCGTAGCCCCGCGGGGAGGGGGGCACGGGGCCTCCGCCGGAGGCAGGGCTCCGGAAGCCACCGCCCGCGTACGGAGGCGTCGGGGGGCGGAAGCTCTGCCGGTACATGGCCCGGGCCGGCGGGGCGGCGGCCGAGAGGAATAAAACCTGCGCAACGGCGGCCCCCGGCAGGCGCCGCGGCGGAGCGGCGTCACTTCCGGCGTCGCGCCTTCTCCCTTCCCGCCAGCCTCCCGCAAGGGTCCGCGCTCACAACGTTCCGGGCCGGGCACGGCGAGGCCCGGCGGGGGACACCCGCCTGGCACCGGCACCGGCCGCAGCGCCCGCCCCGGTTGGCGGCGCAAGGGCACCGGCCTGGGGCGCTCTCGGCCCGGCCCGGCCTCGCGGCGGGGCTGGGCCGCGGCGGACGCGTTTCCCGCCGGCGCCCGCAGCGCAGGACCCCGCGGCGGCCGGCCGGGCCGCTTGGAGCGGGAGCGCGGCTCGGCAGCGTTGGGCGGCGGTTTGTCACCCTGACCCTGAGGAGTTTGGGGCGTTTTCAAGCGGAAGAGGAATAATCTGAAGCGAGAGTTTTAGCAGCTGTGGAGCGGCTGTGCCTGTTGGCTCGAATTAAAGGCACAGTAATAAACCCCGGTATTTGCGAACATTCGCTAATGAATGTCCGCGGTACTACAGTTGATAATTTCAACAAAATCCACTGATGTAAAGCAAAGCAAGTATTTGCCTCCTTTCCCGGCACTTCAGATGTACTTATTTGTATTCCTTTCTTGTACAGTCTTTTTTATACACGAGCCTGCCAATGCTACGTACGTTATAGTAGCCCCAATTGAAAACATACAGTGACATAAAGAGTACTTTAACGGAAAGTTTTGCTTCTGCTTTTTTGTTGTCGTTTTTTTAAAATCAGTTTGAACTGTCGGCACTTCTTCAGTGGCGTGGAATCTCTGGCAATGACACCTATGCGGACAAACTTTGGAGGAGAACCTTATCTTTAGCGATATAAACTCAAATCCACAGTGTTGCTTTTTAGCATTCCTGTTCTCAGCTTTGTTAATGCAAATGTTCAACAGGTGAAAAGTAGTAAAGAGATTTTTTTTTTGTTTTGTTTGGTTTTGGATTTCCATCACTGCAACAAAGCACTACTCGGTTTTAGGACACTGCCATGTATATTAAACAGGGCTTTCAGAACAGTAGTGAACAATAGCTAGCTAATAAAATAAGCGGGATGTTTTTATGCTTTGTAAGTCTTGTTTTTCATTGGCTTTACGCAGGTGGTTTTTTGTTTGGGGCTTTTTGGTGGATTTTTTTTTTTTTTTTTTTTTGAGGGGAAGAATTGGAGATAACTCAGTTTCTGTTCTTGGTGAACTCAGCTCTCCACTCTGTTTTACAACCTCCCTGTGAAAACTGGAATACCCTTGCAATTCTAAAGTGGAGAGAGACTAAAGCTCCTCACTTTTTTTTTTTTTTTGTTAATCCTTTACTGTTTTATCTTCTCTAGAAGACCAATTTTCTATCTATTATTATTATGCACGCAAGAAATGCCTTGTCTACACAAGACAGTGTATTAACAAAGTATCAATTTCTCTGTCTGATCAGTCTTATTCCAGAAAAAGACAGCTTCTTTTAATTTAAACCATTTTCAGAGAATCACAGAATCATCTAGGTTGGAAGGGACCTTGAAGATCATCTAGTCCAACCGTTAACCCAGCACTGACAGATCCCAACTACACCAGATCCCTCAGCGCTATGTCAACCCGCCTCTTGCACACCTCCAGGGATGGGGACTCCACCACCTCCCTGGGCAGCCCATTCCAACGCCCAACTACCCGTCCTGTAAAGAAATACTTCCTAATATCCAGTCTAAACCTTCCCTGGCACAACTTGAGGCCATTCCCTCTTGTCCTATCACTTATTACTTGGTAATAATTTTCACACCAAACTAATTAGAAATATGTATTGTTACACACGGGTTGAATTATACTGGTACAGTTTTGCTGATGAATTCCTTCTTGTTGACCCATCTAATTGCTTCTAGGAATTTAAGCATTTGTGTTATACTTTTCATTACACGTAGCATGTCCAGTCAACAAACTCGTCACGTAGAAGATTTTCTCCGTGTTCTTCCTCAGCAGTCAGGCCGTCTGACATGTAACACTTCTAAAGCCTTTGTTATTTGTAATGCTCATTTTTAGGCAGTCTGAAGTTTCAGCTACTCTTGAGATGCAGCTGTTTTCTTATCCTCACAAGGTATTTCTCATAAATAAATGCTGAACCTCTGTGGGGGCTTTTTTATCCTATTACAGAGCAAGAGGACACCATGGTGTTCCCGTAACAGGACTTACACTCTGCCCTAACACAAACTAAAAATAGCCTGAAAGTGCTTAGTTCAAGGAAGAATTCCTTGAAGGTCAATTCAAGCTGACCCTTCCATAGCTGTATACAACTGAATATATAGTTACAGTGTAAGTGATATTGCACCTTCAGTGACACCAAACTGAGGTGAAGGATCTACCTCGTGCTAGCGAGAGGGCTGAATGGTGTCCAGTACCACCGCTGCCTTGTAAGTGCAGAAGTATCCCGTGGTGGGGATATTTTACTTTTATTCACAGAATCATCTTGGTTGGAAAAGACCTTGAAGATCACCCAGTCCAGCCATGAACCTCACACTGACCGTTCCCAACTCCACCAGATCCCTCAGCGCTGGGTCAACCAGACTCTTCAACCCCTCCAGGGATGGGGACTCCACCCCTGCCCTGGGCAGCCCATTCCAACGCCCAACAACCCCTTCTGGAAAGAAATACTTCCTAATAGCCAGTCTAACCCTTCCCTGGCACAGCTTGAGGCCATTCCCTCTTGTCCTGGCGCTTGTTCCTTGGTTCAAGAGACTCATCTCCATCTCTCTGCAACCTCCTTTCAGGTAGCTGTAGAGGGTGATGAGGTCTCCCCTCAGCCTCCTCTTCTCCAGACTAAACCCCCCCAGTCCCCTCAGCCGCTCCTCCATCTTGGCAATGCATGTCGCAGTCTGTACACCGAACCGGCAGTACAAATTTTTAGCCATCGGCCGCTTGGTTTGCCCAGGAATTAGATGTCACAGCCTGAAAAGCTTAACTCAGTTTTGGTTAAATAGTGAGGTTTTTACACAAGAGATGGAATTAGCGCTGCAACACGTACCAGGCATCTCCCCGCTGACAGTCCAGCCGCCTGCGTCCTGCACACCGAGAAACACAGCAGCGGCACCCTTTCAGCAGGGACTACTTTACGGGACAGGCGAACGGCGGCGGCCGCGGCACTCAGGGCGGGAAAACGCGGGGGCGGCGCCGGCGGGGAGGCCACGGCCCCGCCCGGGAACACGGACCGGCTCCGCCCGGCGTGGGGCGGGGCGCGCGGGGAGATGCTTCGCGCCGGGCTGGGTAGAAGGAGCCGCTGGTGTGGCGGGGGGCTGTGGGGGAGCCCCGGCCTCAGGGCCTTAAGCGCCGCCGCCACCTCCTCCTCCTCCTCTAGCAGGGGCGGCGGGGCGCGGGGCGGAGGCGTTCCCCCGGCAGGTAGCCGCGCCGCGCCCTCCTCCTTCTCCTCTCCCCCCTCCTCCCCCCCCATGGCTGCCGGCGGGGCTGCGCCCGCTCCCAGCCCTGCCGCTACCACCCCCGCTCCTTCCCCGGCACCGCGGGGCCGGTGGCGCCACGGCGGGATCGTGGGGGGGTGGCGAGCGGGGTGGCGCCTGTGTAGCCTCGTCCCGCCGCTGCGGGTTGGCGGAGCGCGGCGGCGGCGGCTGGACTTTGCGCGGGCGCTTTGCTACGCGGGGGGGGCTTTGCTGCGCGGCCGGCAGCGGAGCAGCTCTCCCGGCAGCTTCAGCTCGGCGGGGGCAGTGCCTGCTGTCCCGGCGTAGGCCTGATTGTTTCAAAGGTTACGAAACTCTTTAACTTCGTACAGTTGTTTGGTTTTTAACGAAGAAAAATAAAACTAAGCTGCAACAAAGTCGCTTTCCTCTGGCTTTCAGATTTCTCTGTGATTTAATAACGTGGGAAAATACTAACAATTGCGTTGATTGCATTAGAATCGGAGGAAGTTTGGAGTTCTGGTTCCTAAGATGAACATACCAAGTGCATCCCTTGCCGGGAATGTACCTACTGATAGTGAGTTAACCCACGGTAGTGACAGACTTGACCATTACTTGCTGCATGTATAAATTAAAAAGTATTGGTTTTGCAATCAAAATAGAGACAATAGACTTAAGGAGAGGTGTCCTCTGCTATTGGATGTAATTGGAATGGAATCTACTGTCAACTTGCATTGGTGCAAAAAATATTAAATGTACTAATCAGCTCTCTTCTCAGTGCTCTTTTCTGTCACAGGTATAAAGGAAAGCTTTTTTTGTGGAAATATGGCATGAAAATTATTTTCTGTTCTGTAGAATGATCTCTCTGTTGGTTGCTTGTGCACACTGTTATGTTAGACCACTCTTGGGACAACCTGCCAAGCTTAACTAAAGAGTTTAAATCCTCTTCAGAGTGAGTGGGTCTATTTGTTTTTCATCAAATTATTTATAAAAGGTACATCTGATTATCTAATTGACAGTAAATTTGAGCATCGTGCGAATAAAGAGTTTACAAATAGGATATAGTTAGCTGGGTGAGTGGATTTTTCTTTCAATCACCAAGTTACTGGAATAATTAAAAGCAAAAATACAAGAGAAAAATGTGAGTTTGCATTTTAGAGAAATTACTGAGGCAGAATTCCAACAAAAAACACTCTGTGGGAAATGTTTAATTTTGGGTATGTGCCTGATAAGAAGCTAGCGAGGAGAGGGGAAAAAAAAAAAAACCCAAACCGGGCCATGCTGGCCAGTACTGATCAATTCTGATCTCTTCTGCTCATTTGTGGTGTGGTTTTATTTCTTTTTGTTCCTGCAATAAGGGGTTGGCAGTGCTCTGGTACTCGGGATCAGTGTACCAGAGCTGCTGGGTCTCTAGTAGTCCGAAGGCTTTCTATTGTAATTGTTTCAGCAAATTAGTGTCTTGCTGGAATGCAAATCTAGGTTCTATATGTTTTCTTTTGTGAATATCTGTGCTCTTCTGGTTTGAAGAGACTAACAGGGCTATTTTTTCTCAGATTTTCAAAAGCAAGTTTTTTATCTCTTTCTAGCATTTCTTTGTCATTGTGGACATGAGTGTTATTTATCAGCATTAAAAAAAAATCACAATGGTCTGTTTGTCTCTGAAACAACAATGGTACTCTCCTGTTGTGTTCCAACTGTAGCAGAGGCCTAATCCCTGAATGGAGATGTTACCATAATGTGAGTGATATGATAATTGGTAAGGATTCATCAGTCTTAGGTATGTATAAATGAATATTTACAGGCTAGCACTTTATAGGCTTCTTTGAGAAATATCTGTATGAATTCCTGTAATTCAGCCAGCCCCAGGTAGAGAACCTGTTGGCTCTGAAAAGTTGCTGCTGTTCTGGTAGTGTATCTGTGAGAAACATGAGTAACGCTAAATGCTGGTTCAGGGGGAGAATAAGTGAGCCTTTGAGTGAGACAGCACATCTTTAAAAGGTGTGGAAAGATTAGAGGAAGATGGACCCTTTTTGTTAACTAAAATGAGATAGATATATATGTTTTTAAGGAGCTGTGCTCTTAACTAAAGCTGTTGTGTACATATTTTCTGTAAACACAGAGTGATGCCATTGTGAAGCCCATGGTGCACTCAGTTCTTTAACAGACAAGCATATGCTTAAGTGTTTGCTCAACTAGAGCCAGCTCAGTAAAATAGAGGTTACGCTGGAGGATCTGTGGTGGTTACTGGGCACTAGCACAGGCGTTTTCCCACACCTGAAACTTTCACTGAGGTGTGCAGTGCTGAAGAGAGGCGGCAGCCCGAGTTTTCCTAAAGGCTTTGAAATGTGCGAGATACGTGGCCACTCCTAGATGAGTACGTTTTCAACGTGCTGCTTGGTCTGCATATTGTATTAAAAACTAAAACCTGTTAAACTCAAATCCTTCTGGAGTGATTGGTAATAACTGAGGAAAATGCCTTGAAAGTAAAGAATGGGTTGCAAGTGTTTTCACTGAGAGGAGTACAGTGAATGAAAACATTTTAGCAGAAGCCTTGAATTCCCAGTGCTGCTTCATATCTCTATAGCTTTTTTATTATATTTACCTCTCTGTATCCATCTCTTTACCATATATGCAGTAAGGGAGGAGGGAGAGTTATGGGGGTGGCTGAAGGGTGACGGTTTGGGTCTGATGGAGGGAGTGTGGAGCAGGTAACACAGACATTCGCTGCTGCATGGCTCGGGAGATGCACCACACTTCCCAGCGTGCTTTGAGGGGCTGTGGTTCTTTTCTCCCTCCTGGTCTGTAAAGAAGTTTATGCTTGAATTCATGGGTTTTTTTGTGTTTGTTTTTCCCCATCCCCCAAGATGTTTTACATCTTTTCTCTTACCTGGACAAACACCAAAAAGAGGTGCAAAAATTGTGTAATTTCTGTGGTGTTACTGGCCAGGTGTTGTTTGTTTTTTCTTTTTTTTTTTTTTTTTGTGGTATGAGACCATCCTCCAAGTAGTAGTGAAATTATCATCCACATGAGGTGGTGAAGTGTTTGCATCCCCAGTCTGCAATTAAAGACGCTGAATTAGCAGAAGACAACCCAAGGTCACCCGAGACATAGGTGGCAAACCTGTGGTCTGGACTGTGAGATCGCTTGCTCTGTCTGTGCTGCTTATTGCCACTGCTGTTTCTTAGAGCTAGTGAGGTTGGAAAGGGTGAGGCAAAGGAGGAAAGCATTGCGATTTCCTAGTGGTTATCTTGCATGTGCGACTGCCATTGAATGTTAAAGCTAGAACGAGTATTTCTTTGGTTCATATGATATATTCTGTCTTCAGTTTTGTAACCTCTTTTTTGAAATGCAGATGCTCTTTTTGTGTGATGCAAAGTGCATAGGTCAAAACATTTTGTTGAGGATGCTGTGCTTCACATTGGTCTGCCACCCATTAATTTTAGTTTGTGTCATTCTGATGGTTGCTATGCTCTTATCGGATCTTTCTTCATATTAGACTTTAAAAGCTATATGAGTGTTTATGGAAGGCACATATAAAAATATGTCTAAAAAGTAGCTTTATTGTAGATTTGCTAGGTATTTAGAATAGGTTCTGCAATATTAGCCATAAGGTTTTCCAGCTTTCAAAAGCCATAATGTTTTTGAAAGTGTTTACTCTTGACAACCTACCTGTGTAGAAAGGTTTATTATCCCTTATTTGGGGAGGAAGATGAGGGAGGAGATGGGAGAGTGTCATAAAACCAGTGTTTCAGACTACCAATGAGAAATGTATCTCACAAAAAAGAATTCAAGAGTAAGTTACTGTTTTCTGTTTCTTGTCAGGTGCTAGTAATGTAAAGCCATTGGATGGTGTGAAAATTCTTGATTTAACAAGGTTTGTGTTTTGTCTGTAATTTGGAACAGCCTGTCTAGATGCAAATATTGTGATAGGAAAAACTAAGAAAACAATCTTTTTTTAATATTACAGGGTGCTTGCAGGGCCCTTTGCCACAATGAATTTAGGAGATCTAGGGGCTGAGGTTATCAAAGTGGAAAGACCAGGTAAGATTTTTATTATCTATTTTAGATATAAGAAAAATGTGGGGTGGTTTAACAAATAGTTGTTTTACTATTTTAAATAATACGTGACTGAAAATGCAAGACTGAAAGCTTTTGAAAATATTTAAAAAGATACTATGTTTATTTGGTGATGGTGTGGTTTTGGTGACAGTGTGTGTATGGTATTGTGCTAAGAAAAAAATAATTTTGTAGCTATTTTTGAGCCAGCAGTCTTTAAGTTTTGGGAAATTTTATATCCTCATACTATTTCTGGCATGGTAGAGAACTTTTTATTAGTAGGTTTGCTTATATATGTATGATCTTGAATAATGTTATATAGAAATACATCTTACTACTCAGGATTAGAATACTGATAAAATGACAGGCACTATAATTTTGGAAACAGGAACTTCACCTTCTGTTTACATTTTTATTATTACAAGTTAAAAAGGTAGTATAAGCATTTAAAAAATATATATGTTGTTAGCACTGTTTTTGTGTAGTATCATACAGATCCTAGCGGTGATAGCAAGCATTCTGACTGGTAGAGTATAAGGTGACTTGGCATACTATATCAACTTTCTCCTGAGAATAGTTTTAATATTTTAGTACAGTTTCAGGTTGTTAATTAAAAATTACCTCGGCAGAGAAATCTTTCTTTGGAATTGTGCAAAGTGAACAAAAGTAAAGGTACAACTACCTCATGCAGAAAATAATAGCCCAGGATCTGATATTCCTGTATAGGTGGAGATGGGAGTTTGTTGGAAAGGGAAGATTTCTGAATTTGCATGAAAATCTTCATGCTAGTGCTGAAAGCATCTGAGGTTAACGAGCTTTGAGTGTGTGTTTTCAGATGCAGAAACTTGTGTAGCTCCTTCTGAGTCTGATTGCATTTGGGTAATTAGTTTCATAAGTAGAATTTATTTTTGTGTATTGTAGCTCAACACAATGGTTTTCTTTTTCCACTCAGCATACGCACTTCTTATTCAAAGAGTTGTTGAGGATTCAGTAGTGGTAAAAAATGCTTCATTCTTATGGAATAGTTATACTTTTTAGTTCATAAAACCATACAAGAAGAGTAACAAATTGCATGACATTTAGTTCTTTTTTAGAAATATTCCCTGCATTTGGCTTTCAGTTTTATGCATCATTATGCATTTGAGGCATGTATTTATGCCATAGGGGCTGCATGTTATGTCATGCGTTTTTTCCTTCTTTAAGTTTCCATGTTTTCAGTTTCTCTCTTCTGGTATTAATAGTTTTGAAAAGAGCTGTTGAAGATAATTACACACTTGATATACTAAAACATATTACATTCCCTGTATTTTATTCTAAAGAGGAACTATTGAATGTTTGAACATTAAACAAAACATTCAATGTCTAACAAAAGTTTTGTCATGTCAACCTATGGGTCATCCTTAATCACTCACCATTATTTCAAATGCTTTCACTTTCGTGACAGGGCAGAAACTGCATCAATTTTTTTCTATCAGATGAGACTGGCAGTGGTATTGTGCCAAGTATCTAGATAGTAGGAATGGAGCAATGTCAGCAATTAATATGAAGTGATGGTTGTGGAGATTTTCATTCCAGCTCTTACGAGTTTTGTTTTGTGATTGAAGGAGAAGGGCAGCCTGAGAATTCTGAATTTCAGACACTTCAGAATGTGAGTGATCAGCTCGTTCTGTGAGAAGGTGTCTACTTTCACAGGAGTATTAATCCATAAAGGGTAGTAGCCACATTAGTGTCCTACATGTAAAATATTACTGAAATGTTTTGTTTTGAATGGCTTCAAAGTGGTAATATACAGAAGAGATACCTTTTTTTATTCCCCCCAACCTTCCCAATTGAACCAAAATAGTTCTATGAGGTACTAAACAGTACAAATAAAGATGAGTAATTTAAATGTTTGTGTAACTTCTACCACAGTTGATCTTAAATGGCTGTAGACTTCGTGTTACCATAGTGTATAGCATAATTACGACAGTGGCTGTATTGTGTAAGACTAAAGGTCCTTCAGCTTGTTTCTGTATCTATGCTAGTACCAAAGAGTCTTCTGTGTTGCCTCACTAAGGAAAGGTTTCACTCACGTGAAGTTACCAAGTAGATAAAGTCTAGATACTGAAATAAATACAGGTGTGTGCCTGCTTGCTAGCACTTGGAATGATGATTATATCTGAATTTAAATTTAGCTTTAATTCTAATTAAAATAGATTGCCAGTCTTAGTTTTAATTCTAATTAAAATAGATTGCCAGTCTTTGTGACATTTAAAGGTTTAAAATTGGAAATTAAGGATAAATGATACAGCGACATCAATGTCTGCAGCAGCTTTAATGCCATGTTGCCTTTCTGTAAGGCAGGAGCATTTCTGGAAGGGCTGGAGGTGGGGGATTGCACTAGCTACAGCTAGTGCTTCTTTCTGTTGGTATTCTGCAGCATGCTGCTTAGCAAGTTGGGGCTCATCAGTGGTATCTTGACATTGTGTCCAGAGTGTTTCAGGAATAGCTTATTGATCATGTGCTCTATGTGACTCGGTGCAGGGCAAAAGCTCCTACTAAATTCTTCTGGATTGCCTAAAAGAATGCTATGGTAGCTCTGCTTTAAGTTAAAAACCCAAGCAAACCTTCTCTTCCTCCCCACACCTCCCCCCCCCCCCCCCCAATAACCCCCAAAACCCAACCCACAAACAAAACCAATCAAAAAAACCCACAAATACATTGGTGGTCTGTGGCTGTATATTAATATTTTAAAGCCTGAAAGTAACCCCAGCACTAGCAAACACTGTGCTCATTTTGCTTAATCACGTTCACTTTTTGATGTTTTTTTGACACAAATATCCTAATATATATATATATTTAACTAATTTTTGTCCTGCCTGCTAGGTGAAGCTTAGGTGGTTTAAATATGACACTGGAGGAAAACTTTTTATTCTTTTTATTTGTTGGCAGTGTGTTATTGGACAACTACGAAAATGTGATGATATTTCTTTCAGGAGCTGGTGATGATACAAGAGCCTGGGGCCCACCTTTTGCTGGAACAGAAAGTGTTTATTTTCTCAGTGTCAATAGAAATAAAAAGGTAAATGGAACACTGTAATGAACATTAACCTCTGTTTTCTGTAATTACAACTGAAGACATAACACTTCTTTGATTCTTAACATATATAATGGAGCAATAGTTACACTGGCCTTCAGTTATGATGAATAAATTTCAGGAGAAGAACAAAGAATTCTTTTGAACAAAAAAGGCTTCAAACCTCAGGTGTGGTGCTGTGGTCAGCTGAGGCAAATTCAGAAAGCACGAGTCATTCTGCCAGTCCTCAGTTGCTGGTGCAAATTGACTGAAAATGAACCTGGCTGAAAGTAAAGGTTATTTTATTTAAAGGATCATTTTTGTCAGGTGCATCAGCTCAGCTGCCCTTCATCAGCTGGAGCTGGAGGAGAGCAGGCATCATACCATGGTTAGTTTGGGTAAAGGTAGCTTGGGAAACTTCAGGATTAAGATGAAGTTTCATGACACGCTTGAGCTGTTTAAAGGCTTGTTGCCATTGAAACAAATGTTTCTGGTGTCCCCATCTGTGCTTGCAGTAGTAGGTGCTGTGCAAACGTGCAGCGAACAGACTGCAGTGCAGCTCCCAGCTGTACATCTGTCAGACGTTTTTGGTGCTTCTCTGATCCATTAGCGAGACAGTTCTTCTTGCTTTATCCACAGAATATTTTTTGTAGGGGGAGGTGGGGTGTGTGTTAAAATTTATTTATTTGATTTAACTGTAGTGTGAAACTTGACTGTTGGTTATGTTTAAAAGAGGCTGATAATCCCCAGAAGGGGCTTTCACATAAATTACAGGTGTTTTTTTTTTATCCCCAGAGTATAGCCATCAACATGAAGGATTCCAAAGGAACAAAGCTAATCAGAGAGGTAGGTTTTGATAGTGTGCAAACTGTTTTGTATTATTTTGATCCTGAGTAATAAAGAATAAACTATCTTCAAGTATTAATTTGATATCTGATAATTAAAAATATGTATGTGTGCAGTAAATTTCTTAAATTACAGTATATAACCTCTGTAGTCTGCTTTTGGACTCAATGTTCAGTGTAATTTCTAATGATTTTATATATAAAATGTACATGAAAATGTCATCAGAAGCTTCAAATGAAATATTGTGAGGAAAAGGTCTAACAGCCCAATACTTTCCTTTTAATGTTGCTGTATATGATCTTGCTGTACTACTTCATTAGAAAGATGCTGGACTGATCTGATGAAGTCAGTGAGCAGTTTACAGAGAGGATATACTGGGTTCCAGTATTTGCAGGTTTTTGAATGTTATGGTGTATTCATGACTTGAGTGTATCTTTGAGAAATACTGTCCTGTACGGCAAACTTAATATTTGTTGGGTTTTGGGTTTTTTTTTTTTAGTATTTGAGTTCAGAACGTAAGGGTCTTTTAAGGGTGATCCATTTTTTCCATTGAAAAATTAATAAAAGCATCATACTTCACATTCTGTGAAACTTGTGTTTTGTCATCCCTTTTTTGTTATGGAGAAATGTAAGAGCTGCTACTGGCTAGTGGTGTGTTTTTAGCCCTGCAGAACTAACACATTGAAGAGGGTGAGCTGGCTTCTGTTACTGTTTCAATATCAGTTCCCAGCACTTTTTCACAGTGAGACTATATGTGTCCTGTAATAAGTGGAATTTGTCTGGTATTATTTTTTGTTGTAAATATCGCATGAAATGGAAATAGGTTAAGTTGTCTGATACTTTTGACCTTTTTTCTTTACTGTCAGCTATGTAAAAGACACTTCATATGGAAATCTTTGGAGTTTATAAGCCCAGGATTCTGCAGTGCCTTTTCTCTTTGCAGAATGGAACCATTTATTGTTGATTTGTTATGAAGCTGTATGTTTATCTTGTAAAGGTTTTGGAAACAGACACTGTAATTTGGAATAATTTGCATGGTATAACACAGATGTGTTTTTGGATAAACTAGTCACATTCTAAATAAGGGCTATGAAGATTGTTCCTTTTGCATAAGAAGGTTAGCTTGTTATTTGACCTTTAAAAATGGTGAGAGGAAAAACTATCCAAAATGTCCACTGATTCCATGTGTGTGGGCTGGACCTGTTTGAAGAATTAAGGGCAGCTGGGCCTATGAAGTCAGGATGAGCTGGAGAAAAGATGGCTTCAGTGTAAGCTTTTTATGTGATTGCCACTATTTGTGGTTAGGAAGTTCCCCTTTTCCCGTCTTGACATCTGTGCAGGAAGATTGCTACTTGATTCTGGTTTTAAATGTGTAACTTTCTGCCTGCAATGCGGAGAACCTTTTTATGGTCTGTGGAGTTGAACGGCTGGTGACTTAAGAATTTGCAGTATAACCTTTGTGCTTGAGGCTCAGGTGCCTGGTTGAGTTCAAATCCCACATAATTTTAAAATCAAAGCAGCAACTTTCTTCTCCCTCATTTGTCATGCAAGAGCAGCATCCTCTCTGTCAGCTCAGTGCCGGGCTTCCCACCCTTTTCCTACAGGTAAGCTCTCTTGTACCACTGTAATGTGGAGCTGTCATGATGCTGAAGATAGGATAGCTGGCAGTAAGAGTACTTAGAGCTACAGACAAATGGTTTCTGCCTGCAACAATATTAATTTTGTCCTTAGCTTGATGTCACTGCATGTATGAGAATTACTTCCTAAGATGTGTTGTTAGGGAACTTCTAGTGTGAGAACTACCTCTATTAAATACTTACCACGCTAGCTGTGGAAATGACGAGATCTCCTGTGACAAAGTCATTTCTTATAGTTTCTATCCTTTATTAAAGTTGCTTTCATAACCACTACAGCTTTTTGTTCCTTAAATCAATGGCATCCCTGTCTGTGATATAGCAACATTGTGCTGTGAGGTGATGAGGCATTATTGAAACATGACTACTTGTGGAGTTGTTCATCATTCTGCTTGATTTAGAGTGACATTTTTTGGAAGTATTTGGTGCAGAGGTCTTGACGTTCTATTATTGCATCTCAGATGGAACCAGAATATAACTTCTGTTTGAAGTTTTGTTAAAAAGAATATTATCTATAAGAAGCTTTTGTTTTTGGTTGTCTCCTGGTAACATCAGGACAGATGTGTATAGAATTGAGCATTACTCAGCAGTGTATTTGTTACTATGCAAAGTAGTGTTCATGTCTATAAAGCAATTGATGGCAAGGAGAAATTCAAGTTTGTGACACTGGTTACTCATAGATAAATATGAATTGATTCCTGAGCCTAAGCCCTACGAAGAAAAGTAATAAGGTTATAATTTCTTTATTAAGAAAGGTAGCATGGCTAGAATAAATTTTGTTTCCACCTCTTGTAAATTCCATATGGGTAGAAGCGGGCAAATCTCAGAATCTAGAATCATATTAAAAACAAAGGAGTAGAGAGTCTTCAGATATGACAAAAGCACAGCCTTGATAATTCAGCCAGTAGTATCAAGTGAGCTGAAGAAATCAGGACTCCTGTCTGCTTTGCTTCCTTTGGCACAGCACTACAAAATACTTGTCCGAGGGTCTGCTCTTTCATAATTACACTATTACATGATTCCCACAAAACTATTCTTTAGTCTTCTTTTTTTATGTTTCTTTATTCTGTGTCACTTTAAGCCCTGTCTTCCTTCCTAATGCTTTTGGCTCACTGCTAACTGCCTTCCAAATATTTGTATGTATTCTTGAATGAAAATTATTTTTTTTTCTTCAGGGATGGTATGTGCACCAGTCCCACGCTCTGACATCTTTTTGTTGTAGTATGGCTCACTATCTCTTTAGAGCATTATTCAGCAGTTATGTCAGAAGCTCATTTTAAGAACCCTGAGGATACCTTTCTCCTGAGTATTTAGCCTTAATTAGTTAAGTTTTCTGTTTTTCATGAAGAATTTGGGAGAATTCAGTTTGCTGGGAGGTGATGGCACTCCTCCTTCTCTTCCATTACCTTTAGCCGATAGGTCATCGTGTCTTACATGCTTTCTCACTTGGTATCCACACGATTCACACACATACACACACACAAATATGTATTTGTGTATATATGTTTATATGTGTGTATGCATATTCTCCTCTGTGTGGAGTTTTATAAAAAACAAAAAACCCTCACCAAATCCCCCCCCCAAACCTCAAACAAAACTTCCAAATCTTATGAATAGTTTGCTTTATCAAGTTAATAGCATCATTATTTGTTATTGTTATTCAATTTAATGACTACTTGGGCATGCATGATGCCTTTTTTCCTTTCCTGAGGTATAGATGTTGAGCACATCAGTGTCCTATCTGGAGTACACAGTATTTTAACTCAGGTCAGTGTTGTATTGCTCTGTTAGTAGAGGTTAAAACACAAATGACGTGTTCAGAGGACTCATAGGACAAAGTGTGAAATTTCAGTTGACAGTGGACTTAAAACCCCATGGAGACTGAAAATCCCTTTGAGCTTTAAGAACATGCAGTTTGTTGGGATCAGAGTCTGAATCCAGCTCTCCACAACGGCAGAACCCTGGGTGCCTATGCTTGGTTCAGTGAGCAACAAAGAAAGTACTATAGACAGACTGCTGCCTTTATGCATTAAAGACTGTTTCCAAGTGTCACGAAAACTTCAGTGGCAGAGCTGACAAAGCACCTAACAGGATGTTTTGAAAAGTCGTGGTCGTTTCTCTTTGAGAATATATACACTGCTAAACTGGGCCCACTGGATCCTCACCTAGGACTGTCGTCATCCCATGTGTGTTGCCGAGTCCAGAGGTGTGGTGCTTTCTGTGTTACAGAACTGCATGTCACGCTTTCTTCCTCGGTGGCTTGTAGGAGGTGATGATTCTTCAGTATGAGACGGACAACTCTCAAACCATTTTAGCCCATACAACCACTGTAAATTGGACAGGTTATAGAATCCCAGTGAAAGCAATGCACAAGTTGTAACTGATTTTCTCTTGAATGAATTAAGCTAAGGCTGTAGTGTTACCAGTTTGAAAAGTATTTCTGTATGAACTGTGAAGGATTTAAATAGAAAATAAAACCCCCTTAACTTTATTTTTCATAAAGGCATACTATTAAAGAACAAATAGCTTGCCCCTAATGTGTTCCCCTTACCTTACTTTGGTGGCTTGATCTTAATCCTGCACAGAGGATTAAAACAGCTGTAGATCTGACTGACCTACTTCTGTTTTTACTAGCAATTGCTTTAGCTCTGTGGAAAACTGGATCTTCTTGAGAACCTTCTTGTGACAAACACCTATTTTTTTAATTACTTCCACAAAGTTATGTTCTGTTCACTTCTATAGAATAATGAATTAACAAACCAGCCAGCTGTCCCCCATTGAAACCCAGCAATGCTTATTAAGAATCTGGAGACTGTTTCTCATTTTAGTATAGTCCTACAGGTTCTTGACATAGCCACTTTAAAAATACTTAATAACCTATTTTAAAATGCACATTTACTGTATGCTGAAATTAGTTTCTGTAAATGTTATTAATGTCTCTTCTGCGCATCCAGGTAAAACGTTCGTAAGTTGTGTGCTGCCTTGGCTGAATAAGAGTCAGTTTCTGTCTTTCCTGTTAAATACTTGCTGGCTTGGCAGCTTCTTTGGCCTTGAATTCAGCTGAAGAGCCAACATGTTAGAATGAAAATGCTTGTAATTGCTGTTGTTATGACATTAGTTTATAGAATCTAGTCTAATACACTTTTATATGTTAATCAGACAACAACTTCGTAGTGTCAGAGAATGTGACTCTCAGATGCAAATAGCATTAAGAAACTAAATGGTTTAGGTTATGCTTAAAAAAGTGTGCACAAACATGTGTGCCTGTCAGGGAATAGTTTCTTAAATTCCTGGTGGGGCAGGGAGGAACTAAGCAAAAAAACCTACAACTCCCCCAAGGCATACATCTTTCTTTTAACATGTAGTTCTGTTAGTTCAGGAGTTCTTAGTTAATATTAGTCTTATTGAAACATGTGTGTGTATATATATATCTATCTATTTATAACTTTTATAAGACAGAAAAGGTGTAATTTAAAGCCCATGAAGGTTTTATGTTAATCAGAATGGTTTGGGTTGAAAAGGACCTTAAAGACCATCTAGTTCCCACCCCCCTGCCATGGGCAGGGACACCTTCCACTAGACCAGGTTGCTCAAAGTCCCGTCCAACCTGGCCTTGAACACTGCCAGGGAGGGGGCAGCCACAGCTGCTCTGGGAAACCTGTGCCAGGGCCTCACCACCCTCACAGGAAAGCATTTCTTATTAATATCTAGTCTGAATCTACCCTTTTTCAGTTTAAAAGCGGTACCCCTGGTCCTATCACTACACTCCCTGATAAAGAGTCCCTCTCCAGCTTTCCTGTAGCCCCTTTAAGTACTGGAAGGCCACTGTAAGGTCTCCCTGGAGCCTTCTCTTCTCCAGGCTGAACACCCCCAACTCTCTCAGCCTGTCCTCACAGGGGAGGTGCTCCAGCCCCTGATCATGTTTGTGAGCTCCTCTGGACTCGGTCGAGTGGGTCCATGTCTTTCTGATGTTGGTGCCTCCAGAGCTGGACGCAGCACTGCAGGGGAGTCTCACAAGAGCAGAGTAGAGGGGGAGAATCCCCTCCCTTGACCTGCTGGCCACACTGCTCTTGATGCAGCACAGGATATGGTTGGCTTTCTGGGCTGTGAGCACACATTGCTGGCTCACAGTCAGTTTTCTATCCATTAATACCCCCAAGTTCCTCTCCACAGGGCTGCTCTCAACCTACTCCTCGCCCAGCCTGTATTTGTGCTTGGGATTGCCCCGACCCATGTGCAGGACCTTGTACTTGGCCTTGTTGAACTCCATGAGGTTTGCATGGGCCCACCTCTCCAGCCTGTCCAGGTCCCTCTGGATGGCACATCCCTTCCCTCCAGCGTGTCAACTGTGCCATGCAACTTGGTGTAATTGGCAAACTTGCTGAGGGTGCTCTCGATCCCACTGTCCATGTCACCAAAATAGATGTTAAACACCGGTGGTCCCAACACTGATCCCTGAGGAACAGCACTCGTCACTGCTCCCCACTCAGATATCGAGCCATTGATCGCAACTCTGAGTGTGACCACCCAGACAATTCTTTATGCACCGAGGGGTCCATCCAGCAAACCCATGGCTCACCAATTTAGAGACATGGTTGTTGTGTGGGACAGTGTCAAATGCTTTGCACAAGTCCATCTACTTAGATGATCTTTAACTTCAGTAGATTTTTGGACTCGGTAATTCATTTAGATGGGGAAAGTCACATTGCAGAGCTTGACAGCACTACTCTAACTGAGGTGACTTTAAGGTGTTCATTTTAACCCAATAAAATTTTTGGGTTCCCTATTCTGCTTCTACATGCAAGAAGTGAGCTATATGACTTCAGTTACAGTAATTGTAATTGATGATTTTAAAATGAAAAACAATTTCTAAAATTATTTCTAAGGTAGAGAAAGTATGAAAGACAAAGATGCATTCTTTCTTGTTTTTCTCAAGTGATTTGCAGGTATAAAGGTTATGATTGTTCTGTAAAATATTGTCAAGTCTTGGGAAATTGATGTGATACTGATACTATAACTATATTATAGTTTTGTCTAGTCTTTTTAGGATTTTGACAGTCTTCTTTCTAGATACACGGTATCTCTAACATGTAGTTTGCAGAGAAGCACGGTCTAACGGGCCAAAAAATATCTGCCCAGGTTTGTAAGTTTTCTTTTGTCAGAAAGACTGGAGCCATTTTGATTAGTGAGATTTTTACATTAAGTTACACGAGGAATTTATTGAACTCTTGGAAGCTCATTAACAAATCTTACTCATTCTTTTCTTTTCTAAAGCTTGCAGCGGTGTCTGATGTTTTTGTGGAAAACTACGTCCCTGGGAAACTGGCTGAAATGGGTCTAGGTTATGAAGACATTAAAAAGATTGCTCCTCACATAGTGTACTGTTCAATAACAGGTATTTTAATTTCCATTACTTGTGTTCATTATTTCCTTTTTTCCAGTCGACTTGTTATAAAAGTCATGTGGTTATATGGAAGTATATCATTTTGATGTCAGTTAAGATAATTGAAAGACTAA
Source organism: Strix uralensis (assembly GCF_047716275.1). Lineage (NCBI taxonomy): Eukaryota > Metazoa > Chordata > Aves > Strigiformes > Strigidae > Strix > Strix uralensis. The sequence goes on from NC_133972.1 coordinate 12,205,025, forward strand.
GTGAGTTTGACTGTTCCATTCAAAAACAGGTATAGAAAAATTGGGGGGCAGCAACCATGTCAACAGCTTGTAAGTTGTTCAACAGTGGCGTTACCATGCTAGCCTTGACTTCAGATGAGCCAGGATTGGCTGGGCTCCTTGGATTTTGCTTTGAACTAGTTGAAAATTCAGATTATTTTTATTTTTCTCCAGCAGTTTTACTGTATCAGTTTACACATTGAAGGTTTCCAATCTCATTGTTCTTTATTACCCTGAATCATCTGTCTCTCTAGAATTGTGAGGTTATACATTCGTGGAAGTTTTACGTTAGTTTGCTACAGTCTGTCACCTGGTAACTGAAATGTTAGGGGAGTTGTAGGTACTTGATAAATGCTGGGAAGAATGAAAGGAAAGTACACATCTGAATATCAAGAACTGCATACATGTAAAACTAATTTAAATCTGAAGAACTGCTCAAAAAACACCCCAAAAAATCTTGATCAAGCACTAAAATTAAAGGAGCTGTGCATATAAAGTCTGCTGCTAAAATACAATTAAATTAAAATACAGAAATTGCAGATATTTTTAGACCGGTTTAAAATCTTAGTTACAAACCTGTTCTGCCTCTGAATTTCTGAAGAATAAATGGCTTTGGCCATTTTAGTTACTGGGTACTGATGTCATTTAGTAGGAACCAAATAGATTTTTAGTCTGTTGTGATGTATTTATCACGTTTGTGTGGCATATGTCTGAAGAAGACAGGAGCAGAAAAGCAATTACATTCAGGGCTTGCCGAGAATCTCTTTGTTTAAATACATTTTTAGGTTGGTCAGTGGCTAGTTACCACAATGTTTTTCACATTTGCTTGTGCATGTAATCTTTCAGCTGGAATCTGTCAAGTGGTTTTTTCCTTTTTTCTTTTTTTTTTTGTTTAGTTGCTGTACCCATAATTGATGAAATAGAATAAAAATTATATCCAAGCTACAATTTACGTAAGGCCTTTCATTTGGTAAATCTGTTTTTCCATTCACACTACATGTCAGCTTTTGAGTGCTTTTGTATTTTACTGATAATGGACAAAAACCTTACTTGAAGTGAGATCCTAAGGAAAGATACTATTTAATTTCACAGAATCATAGAATTGTTTAGGTGGAAAGTACGTCTTGAGACCATCTAGTCTAACCCCCCCTGCTCAAGCAGGGTCAGCTACAGCAGGTTTCTCAGGACTATGTCCAGCTGGGTTTTGAGGATTTCCGCAGCTGCTCTGGACAACCTGTTCCAGTGTCTGAGCACCCTCACAGTAAAAATTTTCCCATGTTCAGGAAAATTTGCCTATTGCCTTGTCCTGACAGTGGGCATTACTGAGAAGGGTCTGGCTTCCTCTCGCTCATTCCCTCCCACTGGGTATTTATATGCATTGCTGAGATCCCCCCTGAGCTTTCTCTTGTTCAGGCTGAAGAGTCTCACTTATCTTGCCCTCTCATCATGTGTCACATGCTCCAGTCTCAACCATCTTTGTGGCTCTGTGCTAAACTTGCTCCAGTAAGTCCATATCTGTCTTGTACTGGGGAGCCCAGAACTGGACACAGTACTCCAGGTGTGGCCTTACCAGTACTGAGTAGAGGGACCTCAACCTGCTGGTGACACTCTTCCTAATGCATCGCAAAATACTGTTGGCCTCCTTTGCTACAACGATACATATTTTTGTATGTTCTGTGTAAGTGCTCCCTAACTTCCTCTGCTGAGGGTAAGTCTTCCTTGCTGCATGCTTTCCCTCTAGTCTCAGGACTAGGACTCCCAAGGGCCATCTTTCCTGGTAAATACAGAGACAATGGCAGCATTAAATACCTCTGCTTTCTCCATGTCCTTTGTCACCTTTCCCTGCCTCGTTCTGCTGTAGGTCCACGTCATCCCTAGTTATCTTTCTGTCACTGATTTGCTTGCAGAATCCTTTCTTGTTGCTCTTCCCATCTTTTGCCAAATTCAACTCCAGGTCAACCTTGTCTTTCCTAACCATATACTTGCAGGATCAAACAGCAGCTCTATCCTCTTTCTAGGTCACTTACCTCTGGTTCCACCTCCTGCACACTTTCATCTTACTGTTAAAACAAGTTGGACAAAGATGATACAATTTTGCTGTTTAAAGCTTTGTGTAACACATAGTTTACACATAATGAAAAACACATAAACATTAAAAAAAATACATAAATACCGAACTAAATATTTTTTTTTTTTGCTTATTCATGGACAATGATCATTTGAGGTTGAAGGTGTTCAGGAGGTAAGAGCTAAATGTTGTTTGTCAGGCAGCCATAAGACAATTTGGGATCTTAAATTATGGTTGCTTAAGTCTTGGACATCCAACAGGTGACAAGGGACATCTATTTAAGGATGATGCATCGTCTAGGAAGAAAGACATAAAATCTCTAGTACCCTTAAAAAAAAAAAAGGTGTATCAGAAATCAATTAAGTTCAAGGCAGGAAATACTTTAAAGGAGGCAACTAGGCTAGGACCAAATGTACATCTGTCACAGAGAGAGCATGATGGTGTTACTTAGGCAGTAAGTTTTCTTTTGGCACAATCAGGCAGAAAACTGATTTAAGAAGAAAGAATTCCTGACTGATTTCTAAAAGCTCTGTAGCACCATTCTGTGCTGTGGTTGACTCTACTATGTTCAAGTACACTTTTTTTTTCTTTTTTTGTGAAGGGAAACGGGAAGAGACTAGAAGATGTTTGCTGTAGTAATGTTTAGCTTAAAAAATCAGTGAAAAGGAGATTAAGTTGTTAAAATACTTGCTGATAAAAATTGCTTGGATTAGCAGCTCAGATTAAAACGTGAAGACCAGTGGTAAAAGACCAAGAGACCTCTTGGTCACAAGTAAGGCTAGACAAACAGCGAAGGAGGATGGTAAAAGCATTAAAGCATCTTTATGACAGCTAAGTTTAAGTACACTACGATTTATTACGGGGAAGGTTAGGGTGTTGCAAGGATTCAATTTGAAAAACTTTGTTAATCTGAATATCCAATATAAAAGGCTCTTAGAACAAATTGATAAATGAATATTTGTAAATCACCTGTAGTTGTATATGCAAGCAAGGTGAACTTTTGGTCCGATTCTGTGTTGTTATTAAGACATGTCATAACTTTGCCAGTACAAACACACAAACAAAAAAGTAACTGAACATGTCAAGCTGTTCATGTAAACATAGGAATTAATTCACTTTCCTTTTCTGAAGCAAACAGTGGACCTAACTGGCAATCCCTTGCTTTTGCAAGGCACCTCTCACCCATGTTGCTTGCTATTCAATGTGTTCAAGTGATACTCTTTTTCTTCTGGTTTCTTGGATGTGGAGGCCTATTAAAAATAGTGGGGCTTTGGGCACAGAAATTTGTCTGTAAGGAGTGTCTTGGATGTTTTGACACTGGGTATTGCAATGTTTGACCCAAAAGCCAGGTTGATGTAAGTTGAGGCATCTGAACTGGATGGCTGGTTTTGTGAGAGATTGGTGTAGAAAGCAGGTAACTGCCTTCTGAAAGGCCATCAAGAAGTGCTCAGTTCCCCACTCAAGACAGGAGCTGTGCTTGTGACAACATAAAGGCATAAGGATTGGTGTTGAAGTGGAATGAACTGAGACACACTGAATCTTGTAGGTTCCTGAGAGCTCAGATGTAATATTTCAGATAGGAAGAGGCTGAGAACACAGTCTCAGGTTTTTTAGTAATGCCATAGAAAGTTATGTGTATATAAAATGCCTAGCTAGGCATATGGAAAATATGAGTTAAGGAAGATCCAAAGAGAAATGTTGTTTGTCAGATGTAAGAGGTGTGCTGGCCTAGAACATTGAATTAAATGGACTAGTTGTCTTCCCAAATGTTGAACGTTGTTGAGACAAATTATCTTGGTTACAGCAACTCCTTTTACATCTAAACAGTGGGGTTTCATCCATCATTTGGCATCTCATGTACAGGCTATACAAGAGATAATAGAAATATGTTAGTTCTCAAGCCCTTTGCTGTTTGCAAGTCCTGTGAAGGATAACGGATACACGATATAACGTGAATTATGTTCTGAGGTCTCTGAGCAGGAGATTGGAATAGTTTATGCTGTTTAACTCAGCCAGTGTTGAGTATGATTTTTTTTTTTAAGGGTGTATTTTATGTATCATAACTATTGTTAATAGGCAAAATTATGTTGGTCATTGTTAATGACTATCATGAACCATATTACGCTTTAGATGTGATAGTATGTAGAGGCAGACATTTTGGCATAAGATTTGATAACAAATAACCAAGAAATAAACATGTCTGGTGTGTCAGAATCAAAGTGTTTTTCCAACTTTAATTTTTGATTTTCTTGTGTTTTCTTGTTAGTATACATGCTGAAGACATTATAGCTGATTCATTAAAAAAATTACAAATGATTACTGGACACTGCTTCCTTTATCCATTTAGTTAACTCATTAATGAAACTGTCTGGAATGTTTTTGTTTCTTGTTTTTGGAACCATATTAACTTTCAAGTTTAAACTTCATAGGTATGGAATGCAATTAATAAACAAGTAATTTGAAGGAATCAGTTTCACCCTACAGCGTAACTTGTATAGCAGCTGTGATCAAGATGTCTTTAAGTTTCTTGTTTTTTTGGTCTCATTCAGTTGTTGAATGCAAGTATAAGTAAATCAAATTGGATATTGAAATTTTTTTAAATTTAGGGGCCATCCAAAAATATGGTAAGTAATTTTCTGACTCTAGACTATTATATCCTTCCTTTGTGCTACCCCAGAGAGTGTGTGCTCAAATAGTTATGATTCTTATCATTATCATGGTTGTCACACTGTTATCGTTGTTATCACTTTGGAGGAGCGGTGTTTTCACTTTTTAAAGACTGTGATTTGTGACAAAATTTGTGTGAAAATATGGGTCTTGTATTTGTCTTCAGACCTCAGAGTCATGTCCTGGTTTGAGTGGTGGGGCTTTTTGGTAGCAGGGGAGGGGGCTACAGCCATGTCCCCCTGTGAGAAGCTTCTTGAAGTTCCCCTGGCTCCAAGTCAGACCTGCCTTTGCACCAAGGACGAGCCAATTAGCGACAGTGGCTGTGCCTCTGTGATAATGTATTTAAGAAGGGGAATCTGGGGGCATTTGGGGGAGTTGTGAGGAGAAGTTGCGACGCGAATATCTGTGTGAACACCGAGGTCAGTGGAAGAAAGGAGCAGAAGGTGGGGAGGCGTGTCAGAACAGAGTGCCCTGTATCTGTGGTGAGACAGCAGGGCTGCCCCCCCTCCATGGAGGTCTGCAGTGGAGCAGATAGTTATTTGCAGCCTGTGGGAAGCCCCACACCGACCCAGATGACTGTGCCCAGTGAAGACCAGGATCCCATGGGAGGAAGGTGCCACTGTTGTAGTTCAGGTGCTGGGAGGACTGCAAGACGCGGGGGTGACCCACATGCCCGTGGGAGGGACTCATGTCGGAGTTGGTTTGTGGAGGACTGTCTCCTGTGAGAGGGGGACTGCGCTGTAGCAGGGGAGGGATGCCAGAAGTTTCCCCCCGTCTCTCCCCCACCCAGAGATGGAAAAGTGGCGGGACTTACCACACCTCCCATTCCCTGCCCCCTGCGCCGTTGGAGGGGAGGAGATAGAGATACCGGGAGCGAAGCTGAGCCTGGGAAGAAGGGAGGGGTGGGGGAAGGTGTTTTCAAGATGTGGTAATGCTTCTCATGATCCTACTCTGTCTGTTAAGTGTTGTTGTTAGTGTCTGTATTAAATTTATGTTCTTTTTTCTTGCCCTAAGGAGTCTGTTTTTTGTCTGTGCCTTAAAGGATGAGGTCATCCTTCCTTATCCTTATCTCAAGTTCCTGGGTCTTTTTTTTCTCTCCTTCCCAGAGCTTGGGGGAAGGAGGGAGTGAGCAACGGTTTCGCTTATTTGCCCCTTCTCAGTGCTGCGGGAGAAGGTGGGGGAGTGAGCGTGATGCTCAGTTGCCCTCTGAGCTCAAACCATGACAGTTGCTAATTGATAGCACTAACTGGTAGCCTTTTCTTTTTAAGGGCTTACCTTCTAGAACATTTTTATCCCAGTCACCAGCTGGTTCAGCATTTTGTGTTCATGGTTACAGTGTTAGTAACCACTACCTGGTTATGGATTAGGTTGTTTGCCAGATCCTTGAAGTGGTTCAGATGCTTAATGAGTGCGCTCCTTGTGATACTGTTCTTGTGTGTCCTGTTTCTATTTAATATTGCTTGATGTTGAGCCAGATGAGGCTGGACTGTCCTCGGAGTATATTTGCATTGGTCATGTGGTCATGAATGGTTCATATGTGCCACCTGCAATATAACAACACCTGTATGTATTCCATTAAACTTATTTCTCCTTCTGGATGGTAGGTAAAATATCACAGAGATGTCATTGACTTTGCATTTATTATTTCCTTTGTCCTCCTTGCTTTAAGTTGTGTTATCACCATGAAATCTGGTCTAATCAATCCCAATTTTAGTACTTTATGGTTCCTCCTAGCCTCCCTTTCTCCTCACTTCTGGTGGCCTACAGACTAGTATTACTCTTCTTTGCAGCCTCCCACCTACATGATGCTTTTGTGCCCTCTTCTTGGTATTTTTGTGACATCTATTTCCCTTCCTTCTTGGCCTGTACACTCCCCCTGTCGTTTCCTAGCCTTGATTGCCCAGTTTAGCCAGTTCAGACTCTTCCCGTCTCCAGTTCAGTTCCTCACCAAACATCAGTGTCACTGACCTCCTTTGGCTTCAGGCTCGTATTTTCCTACCAACTTCTGTTTCCAACTAATCATGTTCTCCAGTCCTTCAGAACCTTCATTCTAACCTTCATTTTTTTCTGTTTCTCCTTTCGTACATTGCAGTGCTAGGAGGGATTGAGCAGAGGGGGTACCCTTTTCTATGCTCAGTTTTTGTGAGCTGTCCTCATGCACAGTAAGTGTGAGCAGTAAATACAAATAAAAACTGGGCTAGAATATGCTAATTTGGTCTGTGGGGACATCGTACATACATTTGTCAGAACAAACTGCTGGGATGTGTGATATGATGGAGTGTGTGCTTTGTGGACTGAATATTTGGAGATTTTAGCCTTGAAGCAATAACAAATATTTCCTTGGAGAGTGCGTATTTCCCAGCCTCCATGATACTTTAAAGCTGGATTTGAGGATTTTTCTAGTGGAAATAAAAAAATAACAGCATTAATTAAAAAACATAGCTGTGACAAAAAGGTCTCCCATTCTTTCAGGTCTTCACTCCAAAGAACAGAAATTCTTGAGATTTTAAGTAAACAGCTCTAAGTGTTTTGCTACAGTAGAAAAAACAAAACCTGCTTCCCTCCCTGGTTTTGTGCTTAAGAACAGCAGAAACGTTCTGTGAGAAATTCTGAAAACATTCAAAATTCTCATTCTTACACGGCTTAAAGGTCAAGATTAGACTCTTTTACATAAAATGCTTTTTGTTAATGGAGTGTATACAGAGGTGACTGGTTCAGCTGAATAGACACATGTTGTAGCAGAATGTAAAATCTGGAAGACGTGCTCCTTAAAAGTCAGAAGGTATGTTACTTTATAACGTATTCAGAATTGAGCATTTTTTCTTAAATACAGGAATAATGTTTGTATGGAATTGCCTGTTTCTGAGTTTTGGACTGCTGCAAATTTTTAGTGATAGTAAAATGAAATACAGCATAATTTTTCAGAAAGTTCGGGGTCATATGTAGGTGAAGAGTTTAAACATAGTAAGCCAGATGCTGTCTCTTTTATGGCATTTTGGAAGTCGTGATTAGCAAACTGAGTTTCTTATCCAAACAGCTCTGATTGAATGTATCCAGCCCTGCAGTGGCTGTTGCAGGGTTGTGAGGATTTCTGGGACATTTCTCAGCGTTCCTGCTGCATTGAGTGCTCTTGAGCTCCAAATTGTCCGTTCTCACTCACAAGTTGGCTTTGCTGATGAGAGTAATCTTAGAACTAGTTTAAATATAATATGTTTTGACAGTTCTGTGGTTGAGATTGTTTTAAGTTTTTGAAAATTGGCTGGCTAAAGTAAATCATGTACAGGTCACAAGGGAGTGACCACTTGTTGCTATTGGTATGGTCTGTGTAGCGCTTCGAATAAGAAAGTCACAGTTTATTTCTGAACAGGAGGGGGCACTGTTTAAAAGGACAACATTGTTTTCAAATGAAAGCACTTTCTTTTTTTTTTCTTGGAGTTTCTGAAGACAGAATGTTTTAAAAGAATTTTATAGTTTGTTTTTGAATGATGAAAGCTGCTCCTCTCAGGTTCTCTGCCCCATCCCATTGCTCTGCTAATTTGAGTGATTGTGCTTACTCTTCTCTTGTGTACAGGTGTTGCCAAAGATGGTGTTCCTCAGGTTTTTTTTGTCTTCTCCCTTTCCTTCCTTCTTTTCTAGGAAGTAATACTTTGTAACATACTCAGGTTGCTTTGTATGTTGCTCATGACATTACAAAATCTTGTTTCAGTATTTTATTTTCTGTCATTTTATTTCTTAAAATATGGATGAGATACTTAGTTTTCTGCCTTTTAAAGTAATTTTATTCCTATAAAGACTTGGTGTATTTATGCATGAAAGAAATTGAATATATAATGATAGAAAATTTTAGAAACATTCTTAGTTCAACCAAAAGAAACTACGAACATAATATTTTTGGGATTGGTATTTTTATTAACTTTGTGTTACTGTAACGGATGACATTTCTTGGGAATTTACAGTCTTTACCCTGAATTTAGTCTTAACTCTGAATTTGCAAATACTTTGACTGTATGAAACTGTTAATTCATTTGTTGGCAAACAGTATTGCTGTAAAAAGGCAAAAATTAGTTGGAAAGAATGGCAAAAGTTTTATGTAAGTGTTGTGTGTCACCTGAGTTTCATATGAGTCTGAATCTGGAATTGTATATGTAACTTTTTTTTAATGTACTTAAGATCCATAAGTGAACCATAATAATGATCCATAAAGTCCTTAAGATCCATAAATTAACACTTTTCTTCAAAAATAATAAGTAAACTGTATGTGTCTTTTGAGTGATTCTGATGAATCTATGAGAAGGAAAATAGTTCTTCACCCAGCTACATAAAAATCAATGATAACTCAAAAGAACCAGCATTTGGTACTTCCCAGTACGTCTTGTTTTGTACCGATAATTTGTAGTCGCTTCTCATGAGAAGAGATAATGTTATAATTTTGATGCATATCCTATTTTGCCTCTCATATTTTCACAACAGGAAAGAAAAGCCAACCGCAGTGTGTTTTGCTGGGCAAAGGCTAGCCAAAGTGTTCTTCAGAACCTCTAATTTGTGAACTAGCTGTGGTAAGATGTGGAACTGCCTTGGATTAGGTGCAGTGTGTAGACTCCCTCTTACCAAATGATTCTGGCCTATAAAATTACAGATAACTCGGAGTGTCTGTGTCTTTGTGCCCACTCCTTCCCCCAACGATGGATGTTCTTGTGGTTTCTAGTTGGTTATACTTTGGATATAATTGTCTGGTACCAATTGATAGATTACCTGCCAACAAAATGATAGCTCCTACTTAAAAAAATGGTGTGTATTTCATAATACGATATCATTTGGCAAGATAATTTCTTGATACTGTAAATTATTTCTTGATAGCATACAAGTAGGAAACTAAGTTGTATTCAGAAGCTGGCTCAAGCAATGATTGTAGTTGTCACTAAATAATAGCAACTATAGAAATGGTCTTGATCAGTAATCTGTTCAAAAGTTATTAAAATTTGTGGCGCAAAATTACTAAAGAGAGGATTTTTTTTTTCTGTAATTACAAAAAGGCAAAATGACCCTTAAACTAGGCACAACAAATTGGAGGGGGGGAAAAAAATAAGGTGGCAAAAAAAGCCTGCATAGCAAAATGTGCAGTCTGGTTGAGCCAAATAGGCCAAATAGCCAATACAAACAGGATGATGTGCAGAATGAAATAGAAATTAGGAGAATTAACTAAGAAGAGTTACAACAGTCTTTTAAATATATTAAAAGCAGGAACAATTTGGAGAATGAGGTAATTAAGGAAGCTGGAAACTGCAGAAAAGAGGATTGGTGTCTTCGTACCAGTCTTCAGTAAAAGATGTCCACAGAGAAATTTTCAACAGATGTATTGTTTTCTAATAATAGAAGATACTGCACTGTCAGAGACTGATATGTCAAAAGAGGCATTGTCAGAATAGACTGGGTGTCGTGCTTCCAGTACTTAATGTGGCTTAAGAACAAGGAAGCAGGTCTGGAAAACTGTGAACATTATACCTCTCAAATAAACACAAAAAGCACAGGTTTGCAAGCCTTGAGGTATGAACTTAAGTGCTGACAGTGATTGAATAAAGCATTTGAAGGGGAAAAAATATGAAGCTTCTACCTGAGCTTGATTTGACAAAAATAGAGCCTTCCAGTATTGGAAATGAAAATCAAGCCTCTCCAATCTGTTAAGTTTTTGCATTATGCAGTTGGAAGATGGACAGATTAAAGACTTGATCTGTCATTTTTTTTTTTTTTTTTGGTAGCTTGAAGTTGTCTAGGTGGGCAGTTAAGACAAGTTAGTAATCAGGATCTAGAGATAAAATAGTCTATGAGAAGAGTTTTTGAGGAGTTGCGTAACAGACTGTGAATTTGTGGAGACACAAATCATTATTGGGAGCATATAATTACCTATGTATAATGGGGTGATAAACCTTGTGCTGTATATTTTGAATGTAGTAAAGTTTTGATGCTTTTGAGTAATGCTTTCGTAGACAAGCTAGGGAAGTGTGATGTACAAGAAGTAATAAAAAAATTGGTTCAAGAGTGATCAGACACTCCCTGGTATCTTAACATTCATGTTGTGTAAAGAATACCTGTTGGTATTTCATGATTGACATGGAAGGCAATACCTCAGAACTGATATTGCCAGATATTTTTTCTCAAAATAAGTGATAGAATAGAATGTGGATGAGCCCTAAAATCTCACGTGATCATGAGCTACAGGGCATTTATTGTGGGTTTTAGAGTTGAAGGGTAGGAGGAATCTGAGCTGATTTACAGATATCACTTCCGTTGCAGCCTTATACTCTCCTTTAAAACAGTTTCTGGGGGTGTGGCTAACTCTCAGAAAAGTCATGAAGGGCTGGCCTCAGGAACTCTGCTCAGTTTTTCTTCCCGAAGCCAGGGATTTAAAGCATTCCCAACAGTCCCTGTGTTACCACAGCCCTGTGGGCAGTCATGTGATGAAGTTAAAAGATGCTCTTTAATGGCCTGAGAGCTCTGTGCAGCTCTGAAGATCCACAAAGCTGAAAGGGAGTAAATTTATACAGCAGGATTAGAATTAAAAAGGACCTTGACTGAATTGTTTACACAAATAAAAGAGTCAAGGGTAGAATTAAAGGTTGGAGAAAGTCCAACGTACTGTGCTTAACCAGAAATCATCAAGTCTTTTTAATACAGTACGGGGAACACTGGGTTAGAGAAGGGTTCTTGGAAGATGTGGTAATGGTGAGATATGATTGAAGTTGAACATGAGTCGATGTCATATTGTTAGATGAAAGACTAGTATCATACTGGATTATATAAAGGCAAATATGGCCTAAATGACTGTTTCTCTGCCCTGTTCCACATTGGTAAGGTCTCAGTTGGAAGGCTAAGTCTGCTTCTGGGTACCGTATTTCAGAAGTTATGTGGACAACTGAAGAGGGTTGAGAGAGGAACAATCTATAGGTGAAAAACATTGCATATGAAAGGTAGCTTGGAAACCTCAATTTTTTTCCTAAAAAAAAAAAATAAAATAATGTTGCTGTGATCAGAAGGAACTACTGTGGCCATCTAACCATCTTTTCCTAAAGCATTCTGTAGATTTTCACATAGTAGTTCTTAAATGAAGATCCTGATAGTATGTGAAAGCTTAAAAAAAAAAATTCCTCGTTTAATGTGTAGAAGTAGTCAAAATGCTACTTGGTATTCAAAGAATGAGTGTTAATAAAAGAAAGTCTTAAGAAAAATTTTGGGAGCTAGTAATTAGAATAATAAGAGTTCAGACGTGACAGTTGGAGAAGTGGGTTGTCTTTGTATTTCAGAGAGTTAAGTAATTAGGAATACAAGAGCAAAGTAGATGATACAGATATACCATTAGCCATTTTGTTTCTTGAGTAGTAAATAAAGGCATCCTGTGAAGCTGGAAGACTGGATATTTAAAATTGGTAGTGCATTGCAGAGAAAATCTTGCCTTTTAATATTCCGCTGCCGTATGTTCTTAAGAGCAAGATGCTAGTAGAGTTAAAAATGAAGGACAATTATACATAGATCGGGAGAACAGGCACAATTATTAAGATACTCCCTCAGTGGGTTTGGAACAAGCCAACAGATAACTCCTGACGTCTTGAAATACTGAACTAAGTGGTGTCAGTTATTTGTTGTACACCTCAGGATCAATACGTGAAACTTCATCAAATTTAATGATGGTCTGATTTTGAGGAGGGTAGCTTAGAGTATGACCCTTGCAGGTTTTAGATACAGAAAGAAATTAATTGAATACTTCAGTGCTTTTCTGCCCTGCACTGATGTGTTGCTTTGTAATTCTCAGTGGAAACTACATGTTTGCACAGATTGGTAACTGGTTCCTTTTGCAGTAAAGAACTAGCTTTAGGGGATGCAGCAGGAAGTTTAAGAGGTTATTATGCTTCTCACGTGTAATGACTCTGATATCTGAGGTGGCCATCAATATATAATCAAAAGTACTGGTGCTTTTAAGAGTATATTAGTTCTAAATATGAATTTCTGCAAGATTTGGGAACAGTTTTAACTTATAAAACACAAGGATTAAATATTGTAGGGCAGTAGTCTCATAAAGAAGTTAAACAAAAAGTTACGATCGTAGTTCGATGTAAATCAAAGCTAAGGAGCTAGTTCTCCCTATGCTGCCAGGACAGTTTTTCAAACTATCATTCCTCACTTCTTGCATTCACCATATGAATAAAGTAGCTAAAGAATCAAATGTGACAGTTTTAATCGTTATTTGTTTTATACTGTGTTTGCAAGCAGAATTTCTACAACTTAGTATTTGGAAAAAAATTAATGTGGAAGAGGTAGAGTTTTGTATTATCTCATGAGTCCAAGATACCTGCTTTCTTTCTAGACATCTACACAGATCTGTGCCTCACCCTGAAAAACTTCTAGTCATATGTCATTTGAGTAACCAAGTTGTGTCAATTTATCCTTTTGACTGAGCCATCAAACCAGAAAACTTGAACGTAAAAAGGCAAAGAATTTGCTTGTGTGAGGAAATAAATTGTCAGAAATGCAGATGTCCAAATACTACTTGTGTGATGTACTTTTTAAATTATAATTTTGAGAGAAATCACTTGTTTCTGTGACTGAAGGAACAATTCTTGTTTCTAAGAATAAAGCAATCAATCACGGTGGTGGTACATTGGTGTATCAGTGGTGGTCCCATGTGCTACATAGTTCTGCTGCTAAATTCCCCGAGCCAACAACTTTGATCTGTTTATGTAGCTTCTTTCCTTTACAAGAGTAAATTTTTGAGGGCAGTCAGAATACATTTACATCACTTGATAGCGTTGAGTAGGAAAAAAAAATGGAGCTATTTCTAAACCAGCATGGTAAATTGGCCCTAGGGTATTACAGCTGCGCTGCTTTTTGCGGCCTAACCGGTTGAGTCACTTGTCGTGGTGTAGCAGCATGTGAGTATGTGCTGTCGATGTACTCTCAGTGCTTCTTTAGGACCAAAAGATGATTTGTGTAAATGCAAAACTTCAGGAAGGAGTCTCTGAAAAGAGATATCCATTGATTGAAAGGGAGATGGTGCTATAGCTGAGGTTTCTGAAAATTGCCCTTATGTAGTTAGGGACTGTCGTGTTCTAAGGACTTGCTTCCTTTTGGCAGTAAATGTTAAGACAGTATTGTGCCTCCACTTCGCTCTATCTTGTAGAAAGTCACCTGTAAAATCCCCAAACCTCCTTTTGCTTGTCACAGGACCCATTCCAGAACGGTCTGCTGCCTTAGCTTTGACACTTTGTGGCCAGCATTTCTTCCAAGAGCAAAATACTTAGTATGTGGAGTATGAACTGCAATCCTAACCACATGAAATTTAATTTTTGTAAATGTTATTTATATATAAAATAAAGCAAATATAACCTTCCAGCAGTTGACTGATTTATTCAGAAATAAATGATGAGGGCCAGTGGGAGCTTTTAATTTGTTTTTCCAGCCCATGGTGCCAATTACTATCCTACTGAAGCACAGCTACAAAGCAGGAGGTTCTTTCTGATGCTGTACAAGGAACTTGATCTTCATTTCTGCTGCTTATGAAGATGTAAATCTTTCCTGCTGTCTGTTTTGTATCATAGACTATCAATCTGCAAACAGGTGTTTACCTCTTTTGCTTTTGTGGGCACAAATGAAAAACATTATGTGAGTGTGTTAGACTCAGTATTTTTTTTTTCCATACTGGGTTTAGTGATGTATTTGGTGTTTTTTCTTAATACAGAGTTAGGTTATTTTGTGATAATTTTCACTTTTACTGAAAAAAAAAATCCTAATCATTCTGGGGAAGACTGGGAACCACTGACTCCACTGTTAATCAGACTTGCAAACAGATGACAAATAATGGGATTACTTTGAATTACTTCTACTTTATTGTTCATGTCTTCTAATACTTCTTTTAAATGGTCATATGTTTTAGAAGCCTGATTAATAGGATTTGAATTTTTGAGATTGCTTGTTAAAAAATATTTCAGTGTTGTTCAAAATCCTCACATTCTTTTTTTGTTTGTTCTTATTTATGTTGTAATTAAGTAAGTTGAAAGTGTCTGCTTAGTCTAAGTACCTGAAACTTGGAAAGGTTTTCTATGTGGCTTACCCCTAAACAGTTGATTTGGGAAGTATCATGTACTTTACCTCTCAATTCTATCATGCTCTAAAGGTTAGCTGTGTAAAATCTTAAAACCATATCTAATTATTCAGGAAGACTGTCAGCTGCAAACTGTTTTAAGCTGGGAGAGTACTCAAGAAAAATGTTAGATAGGTTTATCCTGTTCTCATTGGCATCTGTTTTTTCTCAGTTCCTGGTCACAGAATATGTAGCTACCTGGGCCCTGAGTCTCATCCAATGGATTTGTTTTCATATTCCTGTGCTACTCTATGCTCTTCAGACATCAACTAAACTTTTATACCCATTAGCACAGCTCAGACAGCACAAGGACAGATTTGCTGTGTAACTCCAGAGTGTTATCAATAGAACTGTTGCCCAAATACCAATTGCAGGACTAAATCCCATTAAATACACCTTTACAACCCATTTGCAGAACATGAGTTTCCAAAACATCACAGAGTAAAATGTGAACCGGCAAGGTTTGACAGAGGTGTGTTGCAGAGCAATTCAGCTTGGTAGCTCTTGATTGGAGGAGACGCAGAATAGACTTGACTTTTGGAGTCTTTTAAGTTCTTGTAGTGATGATGGCAACAATGCTTTGTAATTCGTATTATACACAAAAAGTGTGTATTCAATTCAGGAGTGATTGAAGTGAATTGTTCCTCATTGTATTCATATATTACCCAGGGCATCTGATGCAATGCAGTGTAACTCTTTTCTACCCCCTCAGCAATCAAAATACAGAAACACTGAATTTGCTTCTGCAAAGTACTGTGTACCTTGTACAGCAAGTTAACTTTTCCAGGCTTGGCTGTCCCACATCCCTGACCAAAGTGAACCTGACCGTTTGAGTCTTTCCTCTTTTCAAAGCATGTGCTAGTGTGAATGGAATTCATGGTTGTCTTTGGATAACAGAAATAAGGTACTCAAAAGACTGGACTGAGATCAAGAGCAAAACATCTGTGGTGAAAGAGCCACGTGTATCCTTAAGGAGGAGTTAAGCGTGAAGAAGCCTAGTATGAACCAGTTTCAGTTTTTCAGTTGTACTGAATGGCGTTGGAACAGGTTGCCCAGGGCAGTGGTGGAGTCCCCATCCCTGGAGGGGTTGAAGAGTTGTGTTGACCCAGCACTGAGGGATCTGGTGGAGTTGAGAACGGTCAGTGTGAGGTTCATGGTTGGACTGGATGATCTTCAAGGTCTTTTCCAACCTAGACAATTCTGTGATTCTGTGAAATATAAATATAACAAAGGTGCATTTTTAGGGTGTTTCAGAATAAAACCAAACCTTAAAGATACCTCCTTGTACAGGACTAGTGTAGCTATGCTCTGTCAAGATGCAAGGATAATTTTCCTACTTAAGACAAATTCATGTGCTAGTGGTTTTATATGTTTTTTTCTCTGCTGCTTGCAAAATGAGCATACTGGGATCCCAAACAGGCCTATTCAAAAGAGGAGGCTCTGTAAAATTCAGCTGGTTGACAAGCTTTTTGGAACTGAGCATGAGGCTGTTTTCTATACAACAGGCTTCTGTCAGCACAGCTGTGCCCGTCAGGAATGTGAAGAGGTGTGAACACTGACTGGTTTAGCTGTTTTGGCAGAAGCCATTAGCAAATATGTTATTATATTGACAAAACTTTTCTTTTGCTGGTAAAATTGGTCTGCTCAGAGATGTGTCTCCATAAATGGTTTTACGTTCTAGTATGAAGTGTAATTTGTTCTGGAAAGCTATATTTGCAGAGCTTTGCCAGTACCTCTGGAGTACTAAAGGGCTCTGGCGTTGACACAGCCCAAACTTCCCAAATGTATCAGTAATCCAAAGTAATATGAAAAGAGTGGAAGCTGAAAGGAAGTGTGTTGAAAGAAAGGTTGCTGAGAAACAGATGGGAGCTGACGGGATCCCTTCTCTGTTAGTAGGATTGATATCCTTGCATGATTCAGATCTGCTGTGCACCTCCAGGAAGGTGGGCTTTTTAGCTGAGTTTGTGATGCTTCTGTCATCAGCACACCAGCAGCAGCTAGAGTGCTTTTTGTTTTTTTAAATTCTGTAAGTGATTGAGCTAGCCTTTTGCACTGGCATTAAGCATCCTAGCAGGAGGGCTTTGCTGTTTTTTCCACTATTATTTTTTCAGTCTCACATAGCCTGAATGTCCAAAATATTGTGAGTTTAGGAATAAGAAGCAGTTGAAAATGAATGCTATTCTGAAACACTGTGTTCCCATTCGTTGTTCAGTATGAAGCATATACGAAGTTTAATGAACAAGTCATAATTCTTCCTTGCTTTAAAATTAAGTACTAACTTTCAGCTGTGCATGGAAGTAATATTTTTCTTATGACTTCATGCACATTGCTTGTTCTTTCATCTAAATAGCAGTATTTTGTATAAAATCTGAAACTTTGGGATTTTGGACTCTGTCCTAATGAAGAATACCATAGCAGACAGAGAGCCTGTGAGTCGTAAGACTTGACACTGGGTTAGTTTACAGTGAATGAAACCAGATTAGGCACTGAAATCCTGGATATGAACAGCATAGCAACACAGTACAATTGTGGAGACACTTACTGATGGTTTAATGTTTATTTTTCAGTAGCTATTATACTTGGACTGGTGCCTAGCTAAGTTAACAGAAATAAAGCTGGAAGATTTTAGGCAGCTTCAGAAGCCTTGCAGTAGGCTTTTGTAAAGCAGTATGTATTGTGTTTGAGTTCTAATATTCTAAAGAGAAGACCCGAGAAAAGATCACCAAACATTTTATATGTTATTACTAAAGATTTCTCTGCTGGTTTCTAAAGGAAATATTTTTCAGGGAATCTCCTGTTTTGTGGCTGCCTTATCTGCTTTATGTAGTTTTATTAATCTTTTTTCCTTGCCTGATGGACTTCATGTGAAGATTGCAGGATTTTTTTTTTGTTGGGGGTGGGGTGGGGTGGTGGTGGTGGGGTTTGTTTTACTGTTTAAAATGGTAAGGTTTTGATATTTCACCAAAGAAATAAATATCACTTATTAAAATGGTGCAACGATCCTGTGTCTTTATGTGCCCATTCACGGTATTTTCTGTGGGTGGTGTTAGATTGGTAGGAAGACTGTAAGTAGCGGGTATTGACCTGCAAATGTTTCCCAGTAAGCATATGGTCTTCATTACTTCTGTTTTTAAAATACTGTGATAAAATAAAACACTTTGTCAGTAGCTAACAGAGAAAAAGAAAACAGTTTTGGGTGTAGAAGACACAAACTATTGAAAAATGGCCCGTATTTTGTCATTTTAAGAAACCAAAATGGTGGCAGTATCTGGCACTTTACCATGTACTTGAACATTAAAAGCATTCTGTATTCCAGTGTTTATGTCAGAGTTGGCTGAAACCCACTGATCTGCAAGTTGTCTTGTAGGGAAAACTTTGTCGTTGTAAGTTGTAGATGTTACTGCAAAGTAATGAGAATAGATTTGTGGATAACAGTCTTCCCATAAGTAAAAGTTCTTATAAAGAGAAGAGAATAATCAGTTTGTGATACATGGGACAAGAAGTAACTGCTACAATTTCAGCAAAAAAGGGTCCTATTCAACATCAAGAAAAATTTTCTAATAGGATGACTTTCTTGTCTGGGAATAGAGTCCTTGTGGATATGACAAAGTCAAGACAGGGGTACCTTGCGCCATTGTGGTCATGCTTTGCAGTGAACCCTGACCACCTTTTCCAGAGCAGAATGGGAGGCCAAAATTTTGTAACCTCTTTTAAGAGAATACATAGTTCAAAATAATTTTATGGAACTGCGCCTACAAAATGCTTACTCATGTAAAACTCTATATTCTTTTTACAATAAGAAGGGGTATTATATATCATGTACCTGCTCAGGGTATATATGATTGTTTGTCAGTTTCTTTTATTTCTGTCAAATTAAACTCATGATCGTAAGAAATATGGGAGTGAATTTGCTAACAAATCCTAACTTCTTTAACATGCAAGCTGAAAATCCTAAATATAGCAAAATACATGGTTGTAAGCAAAGATACTGTGCTATAAATTGCTCTAATTCTATTAACTTTATTGCAGTTCTGAAAACCTTCACAAAGTGATGCCTCAAGATGTCCATCAAAAGTTTGTTCAGTTGTTCAGGCTGAACAGCTGGTATCTTGTTATATTTTGTATTGTATTTATTTATTTAGAAGGTGTTTCTCATCAATGAGATATGAGTCAGAGAATTTGATTAGAGGTAATTGTGTTAGGAAAATCTTTATAGAGGGGGAAAAAAAACAAGTATGTGAAATATCAGTTGTGTCCACTACAGCTTTTTTTTGGTGAAGGCAAAGATTCTTTTCACATATGACCCTTCCTAAGGAGCCAAGTGGTAAAATCTGTTAGTAGAAAAATATTCAAGTTAGGCAATACGTTGAATTAATCAGTTATTAGATTCAGCTGTTTCAAGTAACCAGATGCATTTACTTTTTACCACTCCACATATTAAATTCCTGTAAATGATCAGCAACTATTATATATAACTATGCGTGGTATCATCAGGGAATCTGTTAATATTAAGAATATTCAAGATCACTTTCGTATGTATTTCCAAGAAAAGGCTCTTTCAACTTTTCTTTATGTTCGTTTAGTCTCTAATATACTGGGAAGTTACTGCAACTTTCCACTTCCATCTGATCTGCAAGAACAGTTCATTTAAACTTCAAGCTGTGATTTACACCTTCATTAACCTTCATTAGGTTGCATAGAAAATTCATGTTGTATCAGGACTGCAAATGAAATTGGTGTTAGAGTTCATGATTTCAGAGATAGGAGGTAGGTGTGTGCTCATTTTTTGAGCTGAGTAGGGTTGAGCTGTTTACATATTTTGTGTGTATAAACCAAAGAGAACTATAACCAGGCTCAAAAATGTCAGTAAAGTTATTGGTTTGAAAGGGCAGCCTGGAATTTTAAGTATGTATTGTATTCTGTATAACTTACTTAATCCTCTTTGGGAATTAAACTTCACAGATTTGTTTTGGAAATTTGGAGGAAATGTTTGGAAAGTTTTAAAAAAAATCCATACTGATTTTGAGTTCATTTGACACTCTTTTCCAGCTTCAGCCCCGTGAGGGACTATGTATTTGATCTTCGAGGGAGAATTCAGGGTCGCAGTACACACACACGTGTGCACATGCATGTGGGTGTAATGGAGTGCTTAGTCAAGGTCTGCTTCTTCACTGGCTGTTGCTGTGCAGATTTGTCAACAAAACTATGTACAGTCACAACAAATGACACAACATACTCAGTTTAGAATGAGTGTTGTCTGATTCAGATGATTTCTCATTAATTTCTCATTAATTATGTAATTAAGTAGTTGCTTTAAATTTCTGTCATAGGATAATCACGTCCTTATCCGAGCCTACTGTGTATCTGTGGCCTCAGAGCTGAGACTTCTCTGAGGTTATCCTGACACTGTGCTGCTTGGCCATAGCATTATAAATATTCATAGAAAATACACCTTGCAGGTACTCTTAGTTTTACACATTTTTTTCATTGCAGAAATAACAAGATTGGTAGTACCTGTTGAGCTGAAATCCGGTATCTTTCTGTTGACTCCATGCTGATTCCCAGAATTAGCCAGGTGTTTCTTATAAATATTTGCTCCCTTACCTTGGTAGTAATAGCATGGCAGAGGTGGGTGGGTAGAGGAGTTCTAGCAAAGTAGGTGAGGACACACAGAGGTTAGTACAGACAGCTCACCCCAGTATTCAGCTAGTTTCTGTGCAAGTTTTCCAACCTGGATGGATTCTGGGGGAATGTCACTGCTACACTGTTAGGAATAACTGACTTCACTCTTTTGAAATTAGCTTCTACAATAAAAGTATTTGGAATCATAAGATCAGCTGTATCTGTACCAAGCAGGGTACAAGGAGTGAGTTGTTACCTTTAAGAGTGTGTAGCTGGGAATATTTGTATAAACCCAAAACAATCATGGAGAATTTGGGTGTCTCTCAGCCTCCTTACAAGGCAGGGGAAAAAAGTTAGAGTACTTAATCTGAGTGTCATCTAAAAGCTTAAGCTTTTATTTAAAATTTTCTTTTAGAAAATGGTCACCGTGTCACATCTGATGTCTGAGATTGTGTAGAAGAGTGCCTCCCCGTTGACTGGATTGCCGCTTCTGCCTTGAAATTCAGAGAGTGACAAGTTAACTTCAGCTGACTTAGCAAAAGAGAGTGGTAGTAGCATCTCTTAGGTAATTACAGTTTAGGTTATGGAGGGAAGAACTGCTTTCTTGTAACTTATATTTGGCATGTTGAAAAGCTGGAAAATATGGCTCAGAAGTTTGCAGGCCTGATTAAAAGCCTGTTGAAAACCAGACTTGGGTTGTTTGAAATGCTCTGTGGCCTTGTCCCAGAAGTGTGGTTGGTGTTTTCAGAGGAGTCGTGTGAGGCTGGGTACCCAGATCACGTGAAAATGGAATGGAGTTGGACAACTGGCAGAGGCTGTTGTTCGTCCCCTCCTAGTCTTTCAGTAGCTAAATCCTAGCAGATTTTGCATTTGATGTAAAAATTTTTTTTAATCTTTGCCTTCCAATTTATAACACCTGATTTTGTTTTAAAATACAGGGTTAGAAAGTCTAAATCAGCATGTGTAAAAGCAATAAAGTAATTGATATATTGTACACATTCACAATCATCAGTTGGGAAATGTGATGTATTTATCAGATCGTTGGTCAGATATTATGCCTGCTGACATAAGGTTGGGTTTTTTTTTTAAACTCCTTTCATCTCTCTTGACAGTTTGCTCTGACTTCACCTTTTTCATATCGGTTCTGATCTGTAAGCTTGCCTACCCAGGAAGTTATACTTCCTTTCCTTCTGACCAACACATGGCAAGCATTTTCCAAAAGTCGTTACTCGTTTTGCTAACGTATTTGGCAGCTCTGACATTGCAAAGTTTCATATAATGCGTCTGTTAGGTTTTGGCTTTTCTCATCACAGAGAATTGCTTGTGTTCTTCTGCTTGTTTCATTAATCTTTATTAAGTAAAGATGTAAGCTGTCTTTAATTGAATGTTTTCTTTTGGCAATAGAACAAGTCAAAAGGTGTTTCTCATTAATTTGTTATTCAGCAGGGATAGCCATCTATCTGGATTGAATTTGTGACAATGTTTAGTCCCTATTTGTAGAAATGCCTATGTCGAACATATTTTTCTATGTTTTGCTCAGAATATCCTATACAGGCCGACTTTATAATGTCATTTGTCATGTGGGAATTGAGCTACAGGGAATTGGTCTGTGTTGACAGCATGTCTCCGTGTTGGTTTTTCCTCTCCTTTTAGCACAATGTGTTTTATATTTGGTCTTATAAAGTTTTATCATGCTATCAAATAATGAAGAAGTGCAGAAATGATGGCTTTTGGTTTTCTCTAGCATGTGATACAAATATTTTGAACAAAGGTCATAATGAGAAATGCTGACCTTTCTTTTTATGACACAGAAAATCATATTCAGACTTCCCTGTAGCAATTAATTACAGGGCCATCATTAGCTTGAAAGCAAATTGTATTGAAGAAATGAAGGTAGCATCTTCAGGTGTTGCACGAGTTCTTTTGTCTCCCTTCCAGTTCCTGTGCCTTTAGTAATTTTTGAAGATTTACTTCTTTCTCTGTTGTTTTGTGGAAGGTGCAAACTGTGTTTGTGACCCACTAGTCTGGGGAAGGTGTTAGATTTCATAAAATACAAATCAAATGCACAACAACCTGAGAAATGAAGAAGGATTTTTGCAAACCTTTGTAAAAATCCCAAATGAATCTAAGGTAACCTACATAAAAATATTGGTTTTAGGGTGGTTGTCCTTTAAGTGATATTGCAACACATTGGTGTCTGTTTATCCCAGATGCTTTCAGGCAGCTCCTAGCTGAAATGAATTGTTTTTATACACGTTAGGAATCCTGTCATCATATCGTCAGTAACTCCTAAGCAAGGAAATGGGGTGTCCAAATGTGTGTTCAGTACACGTCTTGGAATAGCATAGGATCTACAGACACATGGAACTTTGTCTGGGACAAAGTTGTTTATTTGGTTTGCCTGCTTTCTTAAAATTTATGAAGAATGTCTGCCATAAATGTAGCTAAAAATCCCACTGTCATCTGGCAAAAATAAAATAAAGCTATGTTGTAGCTGACATGGTATTATAAAGCTAAACCTGGAAAGACACATTAGTCTGTTTTTCTAACAGAGTTCTTTTTGGAAACAGTTTTTGCTAGCATTTTTAAATTTAGTGTGACATTTTTGAGCATCTGGCATTTGGCAGCTTCACTAATAACACTTTTGTGCAGTCTAACAGCTTTTACTGTTATTACATTTTTCCTAATCTTCAGCCTGACCTTTCTCACTTCATAATATTTATTTTTGTCTCTCAGAACAGAATCATTTAGGGTGGTTTCCAAAGCAAAGTATGTCTCTCTTATGTGATAAATATATTGACCATTTTAAAGTGGATAAACTAGCAGTAGTTTGTTATGACATGTTATTTTTTCCCAAACTTTTGTCCCACATGATGCCTGCAAATATTATCATTTTTTCTGTGGTATGTTCCAAAGCTTGAGTGCCATCACATGGCACTTGTACACTAAGCACAGAATTGATTAGCTTCATTGTGTCAGAGCTGACTTCTGTATTTCAGACTAATTGGCCCCCTTTCATCAGAGCAGGAATGTCACACCAACCCTAGAGAAGTAGCTAAGATTTATTTCCCGTTGAAGACTCTTTATTTTACTAGGTCTCTCTGATCCAGCTAGAAAAATCTGGGTGAAAGAAATACTTTCAGTCCTTCCCTTTGTCAGGAATTGTGATGTATTAATAACGATGTATTTAATCAGGTAATAGCAGCAGTCTCACTCTTAGTTTTAATTGGGATGGGTGTATATTGCCAATATTTATGGTAAATTTATTTGTTTCAATTCATTTTGCCAAATGAATCTTCAATCAGTTGCAATTAATATTTTGGTTAAAGTTACTTCTGTAATGCCCCCAGCTAGTGATGGTGATCTTAGTGCTATTATAATTTGCTGTTTATCTTGACATGATTATCTTTTAGTTTTGCTACGTAACTATTTTTTAGGCATCTTGAGTCTTCTCTTGTTGCTCTGTATCAAAGATTAACATCACACAACTGGAAGCTCTGTTAGAACAGCTGTGAGCTGCATTTTTCCATATTAGCTGCCTTATTTTATGCAGCTTTAATTGTCGTATTTCCCCAGATATGGAACAAATAGATGTGGGAACAGAGGTATATCCTTTTTTATGTCACATTAAGCATGCCCCATTTTGAATATTCAGACACTGTATGTTATGCTGCAGATTAACACAGAGAGATGGTGGAGATCTTAGTTAAGAATATTCTTTCAAAATTTTCAGCTGCAAATTTGTCTTTAACCACTTGGAAAGTTCTGAAAAACAGAGGATGCTAAATATAGCCTGTAAGGTCGTTTTCTCCATTCTTGTCTGAGATAAGGATACAGGATTGCTGGTGGAAAGCTGTGGCGTTCACTTTGTAAATGCCTGCCATAAAGGCCTGTGTTACCCTTAATCTGACACAAAGTAGCCAGTGCAACTTGTTCTTTCATACTTGTCTCATATCCAGTTGGATTTTTCTTGCTCACAAAAAGGTAAAGAAGATAAAAGTATACTTTCTTATGTAGAAGACAGACTCGGCTGCAGGGTCAGGACAAGAACGGGAAGATTTAGGTGTGACAATGCCGAATAAGCAAATAGTCCTTTAGTGGACAGCTAGTGTTTCTGATGGTTTCAAATGCTTGCTATGCAGATTAAATAGTGCTTTGATAATGACAATTTTTAGGAGGCACTTGGAGATCTGACTAGGGGTTATTACATCTTGTAACCAGTCTGATTGCGAAACTGGTGTACATTTTGCAGTAGAGCAAACCAGCTCATATTGCATCAGTTTTGAGATTTAGGGACATGAGGATATGGCAGGTATCAGAATAAATTGTGCCTTCCTAGTGCAAGGTCTAGAATAGGGATTTTGGGAGCTGAATAGGGTTTTAGGGGGAGAGCAACTTTTTGTTCTTTCCAGATTTTGTTTTACACAAATCTAAAGCTTTACAGCAGATTACACATCTATGCAGCTCCCTCTCCCGCTGAAATGATTTAGAAAATTCTCAGTTTTATTAAATTAAGTTTTAAATTCTTTTGTCTCTCCTTTGAAATATATCCCCAAAATAAAAATGTGTTCACTGAACTTAAGGCCTAAAATAAATTCTCTACTGGTAGAGACTATTTAAACACTGACTGTAGCCTAAGGAGGTAAACTCCACTAGAGGGCAGTTCAGAGCAAGAGTGTGATCAGTTGCCTTCTTTCCTCTTCAGAGACCATCGCTGTAAAGTCTATTCTTTCAGTATTCAGTAGGGATTATCCTTTTAGCCTGAAGTATTTTCCGTTGTATCTAAACTTGATAAGACGCTAACTACGTTATATTAAAGAGGAACCTATATTTAGGGTTAAGCACGTGTAACTGCAAATTTACGCTTTTGCATACTGAATTCAAGTGTGAGAGAACGCAGGGTATTTGGACAAACATAAACTTTGGGTGGCATTTTTATATCTTTAAGAAGTTGTTTTATATATTTTTATGTATATACACACACATATATATACATATATATGTGTATATATTAGAGTTATGGTGAGACCTGTGCACCAGGCTGAAAACTTTCTGAATGTAATTTTGTGCTCTCTTTCAAACTTTTTGTATTTGCGTTCATAGTTATTTGTAAAATGTCTGCACTGGGCTGGCCCATTGACTTGTGTCGTTTACTAGAATAATAATGTTCAGCCTTTGATTTTTGTCTGGATAATGAGATCTTTCATTTTTAGAAGTAGCTATTTGTCACTTAACTCTTCGAGTTAGATGGCTACCTCTTCTTCCAGGCATTTTATATGTCTGTAGTTACTGGGGCAAACCATTTCCAATGACAACAGATTTTGTCAGTTCAGAATTCAGATCAAAAGCAGAATGATGTATTTTTTTCTTTTTAATCTATTGAGACCTGTGAAAACTCATTAAATACTCCTTAGAATCTCTAATTTTAACCAGAAAGCCATTAAATACAAATTCTTATTTTGAAACCAGGCTGTTAGAATGCATGAAAAGGACTTAAAAAATTATATTTCTAAAATACGACTAAAAAAGTGCATGACTTGTTGCCTGTCACCTTTCCTGAATATAGTGTTAGAGGAATGGGTCTTTGTCCTTACCAGAAGAGCATTGCAAAGCATTTATAGTTGTTCTGTCTACATACTAAATGCTTAATCTTCAGATGTTTTCTGTTTAAAAACATTTGTGTGAGCAGATGTGTTGAGATGTCTTTTCTTTCTTAATAATTGAGGCCAGTACATAATTTCTCACTTACTTCAATATGCTTTTCACTATTCAATTAAAGTTGTTTTGGGTATTTTTTTTAATTGAGCAAGATTTTGTTTTTGAAGTGGCCCCACACATTTAAATGGTTTTAATGCTACAGTTCATTCCAATGAGATAATAGTATATGCTTAGTTAGAGCCCCTCAGAGCGTTTTTGGGTGGATCCACCATGTTTTATTTGCTAGTCCTGTTATGTTTGAAAATGAAACCACTGTTATTTTCTGTAAACTTAAGTGTGTAAATAGGAAAGGAAATGTCACGAGTTGCTCTTTAGGGTCTCACAGTCAGCTGTTGTCAGAGACGTGATTTTGAATAAAGCTGGGTAAACTGGTAGGTTTTTTCCTTCTCTCTTTTGAGTAGCAAAGACAATAAGATACAGATTTGACCATAAGAAACTTATTGAAACCTTTCTTCCAAAATGTTTGAATGAGGCTACATTGACAAAGTCAATGTGCTGGCTGTAGTCTTCTGATATTCCCTGTACCACTGAGTGTAGAAGTTGAGTTCCACCTCAGCTTTGCACAGTGTGGATCTGATGTCTCCAGAAAAATATCAGGTAATTAAGATAGTTTGTGGTACAATGGAGAAATCTGTATGTCTAGTGGATATCGGTTGCTTGGTATGATTTACTTAATATTACTTGGAGTAACGAAGTGCTTCAACTCCAGTTTGAAGTGATAGTTATTCTCTTGCACTGTACATTAGAAGTCATTTATGAATTTTGTATATAAGAGCATTGGTCCAAGTGGAGGAACTGAGAAAGATTACTCCAATGAGTAAGTAATGATTTTTGTGTGCTGTAATCAACAAAGCTAATGTTTAGACTGTCAACGTCTACCAAACAGACTGTATATAAAGATGATTATTTGGGAGAATAATTACAAGGAATTTAAGAGATTCAGGAATTTTTATCTTGCAGTATATGTTGATATATTTTTATTTTAATACTGTCCTCACAGTTAAGAGTAATACAGAAACATTGCCTTAAAGGTGCTAGCCAAACCTGACATCTTGTCTGTGACAAATATCTCTTAACTGTTTGCTCCTGTAATTAGGGGATTTTTCCTAGACATAATCTGAAAAGGGAGAAGAAAGATTGAGACTAGCTTTTGAATTTGCTACATCTCTGAGGAGGAGAGGCTCTTAAATCTGATTCTTAATGGCTCTGACAGTTTCTATTAGTTCGAGTAATAGCAACCAAACGTGTTGCTCCTTCCCTGTTGACTTCTTCCCTCTGTGTTGGTGGTCACCGGTTCCGTAAAAGAAAACCAGACTTGGCTTTTTGACCACTTAATGTCATTACATTGTACAGGCCCAGTACATTAACTGCCTCCAATTTGAACGCTAAATTATTGGGTTATACCGAGAGGCAATAATCCCTGCCAGGGAAATAGGTTTGATACGTGGATTTGTGACCTCTTCAGCTGATCCTGCATGACCTCCTCACTGGAGAGGTTGTGAGGAGAATATGATGAGTTAAAGCAGAGGAAAACAAGAGAGCATCCTTCTGGCTACAGCTGTTAATTCTAAATTAATTCTGTAGCTGAGCAAAACTGTATGTAGTTCCATAAAAGTTTTTTGTATTTTGCATTTTGTTATTACTAACTCTTGGTAAACATATTGTGTGTACTTGCTAAAGGGCCAGCCTTTTATAAGCAGTGTTTTATTTT
Organism: Strix uralensis; assembly: GCF_047716275.1. NCBI lineage: Eukaryota > Metazoa > Chordata > Aves > Strigiformes > Strigidae > Strix > Strix uralensis. The sequence goes on from NC_133972.1 coordinate 12,232,958, forward strand.
GAAGGTAGCTCTGTTTAGATGTGGAATCAAGTCAGAAAAGTAAGGGAGGAACAGTTCATGTGTCTAAACCATAGTGTCATGATTTTAGTATTGTTTGTGGTATTCAAGATATCTTTATGGCAGAGTGGAGATATCACACAGGCAACACGGGCCCTGTTGGACAGCACTTAGAGGCCTGTGGAGATACCAAAGAGCCTCTGAAATGACATCTGAATCCCACCTCAACTGACGCAACAAATTAAAAAAAGGAATTCTATCCAAAGTGAATGAAACATGGCACAGCCAGGAATCTGTCTAGAATTAAGATCAAACACATCATCAACCCTCACAGGATAAATTCAGCCGTTTACTCTTAAAAATGTGCAGGAATGAATAGGATACAACAGCATTCATTGTTTGTACAATCTGGACAACTTGTGAACAAAAGCTGATGAGAAATACTAGTTGGTTCCTTTTTGTACTAAAATAGTAGTACGTGTTTATGTTGTACTTGTCCTTGATTGAATTACTAATTGTTCTCTTTCTATTTTAGGTTATGGTCAGACTGGTCCAATGGTTCAGAGAGGTGGATATGACTCCATTGCAGCTGCTGTTTCTGGTCTCATGCATATCACAGGGCATGAGGTATGGTGCTCAACTTATAAACTGAGTAGAATCTTTATGCCATGTGCTGTAACTTGATGCCTCATGGAGCACGTTAGCCTATGCTAACACATCTGTTATGCATGCCCTCCTGAGTCTAACAAGAGGTCTTATCTCTGGGAATATAAGAAAATGATAGTGCTTATGTCCTTCAGGTATCTCACTCCAGGCTTGCAAAGCCAATGCCTGAGAAACAGAAAATGGAAGAAAAATGGTATCCTAAATCTCTGGTGAATAAATTGACACTGTGTGCTAACCTGCTAATGGCCACTTGTAGTCACTTCAAGAACTGCAGTGGACACTGTTGACACCTGAATGATGGAATCATACATATGTGTGGGAAGTCTCATCCATGCTTTGATATCGATATTCCCTCTTTAAAAGAGGGAACTGGGGAGCCATCCATATTACTCTGACAAACTGTCTTTTCAGTCATCCAGCAGAGAGATGCCATTAGTGGTTCTGGAAAAGCTTTATGTGCTGCTATTCCCACTGATATCCAAAATCTTTGGTAGTTGCAGTAGTGCAGGAAGCATTACAGAGGTAGTTTAGTATCTGGATTCCAGGGATACATAGAATGTGTGTCTTCACCTCAGAAAAATGTTGGTCAAAGAGGTGGTTTACTTAAGCTGTCTTGAACCACCTACAGATGCCGGGAATGTGGTCTCCAAATGTCACTGCTCAAGTGAGATAATGTTACAAGTCTGTTCTATGCATCATAAACACTAGATAGTCTTCTGTGGTGGTGCTCCTGATACTCTGTAAGCAGTAGTGCAGATCTTTAAAGCATGACACTTGCATGCCCTAGATAAACAAGGAGTTTGTCAAGTTTCTGTACTTAGTGTCAGATATTCATGGTTGTTGAAAGCTAACCATGCATGATCTGGACATAACTCTACTGTAGGATTGATATTCTGCCAATAGACTTGTTTTCTGCTGAGAACAATGGCAAACATCAGAACTCTGTGCTCGTGGCAATTATTGTTACCAGAGTCCTCCTTTCTATCAAAAAAAAAAAAAAAAGGAAGAAAAAAAAGTCAAGCATTGTTTGACCAAGGAAGCTGAAACATCTCATGCCTAGTGTCCTAAGAACGTCTGCCAATTGCTGCCATGTTAATGTTGCACACTCATAGTATGTCCCATCTCAGAACACGAGAAGACATGAAGTTGAGTGCAGTCCTTACAGGTACTTCTCTTCAAATGTATAGTGCACATACACAATAGGCAATGACAGATCACAGTAATGGTAGTCTGAGTAATTTTTACATTCTGACCCTGGTGTGTGTAGAGTGAAGGTTAATACTTTCAGTAGAATGCCAGAAACTTCACGCACACCTCAAAATGCACCAAACAAAATTAAGTGGGAGTATGAACTGTTAGAAAGGGACAAATGTTGTTAGTACCACATGAATAAAGGGAAGTATGTTGAAAAATTGAAAAAAACCCAGGACTTTTGTAAAGCTTTTCAATTTTATATGAATGGCAGAAAATACAAGTGTTATATTGAATAACTGCATGTAAATTGTATTATGAGGGTAACAGTCCTCAGTGTCCATTATGAAGATGGATTTTATTAAAACATTGTGTTAAGATCTACACTGGAGTTCCAGATGTTCGCATCACCTCACCAGGACTTGAGGCAATATAATCATAGGAATCATTTAATCATTGTTAGTAACAGTTTCATCTACTCACTGGGGGCTTTTTACAATTCATTCAAACTTAGTCATTCTCTTGCATAATTAAAATAAACATGTTTAAACTTGCTTCTTATTTTTCTTTATTTGAAGTTGGTCATGTATTATTTCATCACTTTCTCAAAACCATTTTCTGATGTATAGAGAGTCAGTTTTGTTTCAAAGACTTAAGTGGTCAGTGTCTCCAAAGAAGCAAATGTGCCTTTTGTTGTTGTAGTGAAAACTTACTCAAGTGCCTTTAAAATCATACTGTGTGCTTGTTTGAAAGTTACTTTGAAATAACCATGTATTATTAATAGCAAAATCTTCCACATTCTACATTTATGTTCATGTGACTGAGTTGTGCTTAAAATTCCACAAAACTAGCTCTGAAAAAAGTAGAAAACCTTGTTTCAGTCAGCATGTAGAAAAGTGGCCAAAGTAAAGATGAAAAAAGAATCTTACTTTTTCATGCTGTTTTTCTTCGCTAAACCTTGAATTATTTCTTGACCAGATAACATGTAATTAATATACTAAAAGTAAGATGATCATTTGAAGCGTACCCTAGTAAACTGGAGTATGATTTTTTTTTTTCTTAAATAAAAGTGAAAACAGTCTTATAAAAAAAACAGTTAGATGATGTTGGTTTTGTATTGCATTGCGGTAGCTATAGATAATCAGCATAACATCAATATAACAGTGCTCTGTGGAAAGTGCCCTTCAGTAAACAAGCCATTGAATGTGCTTGAAGGATGGTTTTAGAGGTATCAGCTGATGCAGAAGACAAATTATAATGAATTTGAGCAGCATCAACAAAACATCGACATACATCACTGAGGTGCTTAATTTTGAGATATGTTAATACATATTTACAGCTCAGAAGGCTGCGTGGTGCTTAGTTGCTGACTGGGGTTAAACCACAACACTCACAAAGCATTTTAATAATGGGATACTAAAACTGTGTCCTGTATCTGACATTTGAAAAATGGATAGAACTAACAGCAGTATATATTCCATTTTAACTTAGAGAAATTCCGTGTTGCAAATTTTAGTTTGTTCCAACCATCTGGCTACTGATTTAATGCCTCAGAAAGCAGTTTACTGTTGTAGATCACGTAACTTTATTGCATACTGAGGCTGTGCCTCCAGTCAGTAAAGTCTTATGATTAAGCCATGAAATCAATCTATTAGCAACACAGGATTTTGAGCAAAACTTAAACCTTTATTAAGTCTGCTCTGTATGTAACATTCATTTTCTTCAATACTTTATATTTCATGTGACACTATAATTTTTGAGGCAGTAAAGAGATCACAGTGGAAGAGATAGAAGTTTCTGACTAAAATGTGGGTGTTTTATACAGGTTATCTTTTTATTAAGGACATAAAGTTAGTGTAATACAAATGAGGAATGCACCACGGATATGCAATAATACCACATTTGGCACACAGTAGAAACCTCTTGAAAGGGAAACAAGATCATATGCTTTATACATCTGATTTCTAAGATCTGAGAGAAGATTCCTACATAAAGAATTTCTGAATAGCTTGTTTTTCTTCTTTTGCTAGGAAATGTTGTTACTGAAATGACTTAATGCTGATTTCTTTGAAATGCTTCTGAGCAAAGTTCTGAACCTTGAAATCCAGCGATAACTTCTGAGGCATTGCAAAGTTACAGGCACAAACGACCGCATTAGTTCTAGTGTTGTTTTTGCTGCACACACATTCAGTGTGCAGTAGAATGCCATCTTTAAACCATGTTTTCATGTGCAGAAACCTGCATGGAGTTCAAGCTTTTGCACATGTGCTTGATTACCTCTGTATTAGAAATGTATGACACCTGTGAAATTTGAAATTCTAGTGTGTTTATGAAAATTTGCAAGCAATAGTGGGGAATCTGTTTTGTGTAAATCTGTACCACAAACCCATTTTGAATGAAAGTAGTTGCTTCAGGCCACATTCAGTTTTTCTTTACATAAATTAAAATATGCTAAAAAGGACAAAGTTTACACTGATGACACTTTTATTGTCCTGGACGACATAATTTATAGATATTTCCTGGTTAAACACCACATTCATATTTGACGAACAGAAAACTTTTACTTAATAGATACATCAGTGCCAGATGAATACCCCTTGGATGGGAATTTCCGACTCATTAAGGCAATAACTTGAAATTAATTAAATAAAAACCAATTTGGATACAAATCCCCTTCCATCTCCAAGTGGATTATTACATGCTATTTTCACTGTTCAGAGTATCTTTATGGTGGTGCATTCTTTCTTGCTGAAGAAACATTTTTGTTTTACTGAACACGAGACAGCAAGACATGATTGGGATCTACAATACCAGAGGGGCCATTCTTCAGCTTAAAACCAAACAAACTGCAACAAAAGAGTACACATGGTGTATAGCTCAGAGCTGTTGAAAAATATAGCCATTGCTGGTTCATATTAGCTTCAGCAGCTATTTCCCATCTGTAAAGACTACTGGACTTAGAATACTTTTATTAAGCATGTCATTTCAGAACAATTTCTATTTTTAATGGATCATTTTTATATTACTGGTGTAAGTTTGGGAAGAGAAATTATGTCAGAAGGCAAAAAAAAAAAGACTCAGAAAAGGAAGCTTCCGAAATGTGTTGTGGCTATCTCTGGGCCAGAATGTGTTGACAAACCGTAAGGAATTTAGTAAACAGCAAAAATTAGAAATAAAAATGTAAACTGGTGGTAAGATTGAGCAAGAGCAAAGTGCAGTGATGGAAGAAAACGTCTGCTGTACTGGAGTGAATCTTCATCTTTTCAAATGAGAAAAGGGCATGTCCTGGTGCTGCCCCTAATTAGGATTCAACCCAGCATGGCAGCTTGGTTTGCTTAAAGCACTTTCTCCCTGAGTAGGGCCTCATTTTGTCCTTCTACCAGAGCAGTAATACTACTTTTGGCTGGCAGGGGTGGTGGTGGTTGTTACTTTTAAAATAATTCGCTTGAATAAAAGCTACTGTATAGATCTTTACTTTGCTCAGGGAAGCAGTATAACTTTAGCTACACACCTGTGCTATCAGAAGCTCCGTCCAAAGGACGGTATTTCTCTGTGTGTAGCTTTATCCTTCATATAAAGCAGCTTCATCTCCCTTGTTCTGCAGGATAGAGATGAAAACCTGAATGAATCCATTTCACACTACTTACATCTATGCACCCTGCCACAGAAAGGCTGATTTATGGCACAGGTGGGCATTCGAATCTGCTTGAAGGGTGAAAAATGGCAGCTACTCATGGATCTTGGTAGAAAGGCCAAGGAAGAGTAGAAATTGTGTGGACTGCTGCAGAATTATAGGTTGTGAAGTGTTAGGATGAAGTAAAGCAAATGTGTTAAAAATAACATAGTGGTATAGTGCTAGTAGTTTGTAGGAGTGTTCTGTAATGGGAAATTGTGAAAGTATTTTTAGAAATAAAGGTGAACTTTTTACTGAGGCAAAGGAAGTGTTTGCTTTAAAACGTTAGGTAGTTCAAGTACTTGATGAGGAAAGTGCTGGAATCAAGGCTTGAGAAGACAAATTCATATGTAGCAATCTGTTGAGAGAGTCCTGATTTTCATATGTTCAAAGTGTAGTTTTCTTCATCAAGGCTGAAATTAATGACCCTTTGAAAACAGTGGGAAGTGTTTTCAAAATAAGAATGTTGCTGCACATCTGTTTGCAAAATCTCAAGTTTTTTTGATTTCTTCTCATCCCAGCGTCTTGGCTGTAATGAAGAAAGAATAATTTAACAAACTGAGAACTTGCAGCAGACAATATAGGGGAAACGTTGTTTTTCATTTGTATTTCTCAGTGATATCTCTGAGGAGCAAAAAACTTCTCATGCTAATTAGTTTTCTCAGTAGGCCTGTGCATATAAAAATAAAGAACTTCCTTTTCTGTGTTCCCCCACAGTTGGGTGTAAGGAGAGTGGTAAATGGATGGAACCTTTGAGTTGTCCTTTCTATTGGGAAGCTGGAGTAGCTTAGCATAGAGCGTGGAGAAGGAAGGAGTAAGAGTTTCTTCAAAAAAGAAGTACTTCCTAAAGCAGTGTTAACTTAAGGATGTGTAGTTTATACATCATCCTTAATATCTAGGCTATAGATAGTCACAGATTAATCCTTACTGCAGTTTGAAAGAAGTAACTGAGATTTAAAAAAAAATTGTCATATTTCATACAGATTTTATAATTTTGTTTAGTCACATTTATGATATGAATAAAATAGCAGCCTTTTCCATCTTACATAGAAAATATTGTACTATTGCTTTTTTATCCCAGAACTGACCTATTACTGCAATTGATAATGCAATATGATAATATTTTTCTTAAAACAATTTTTAACTTGTAAAAAGTATCGACTTCGACTTCGACTCAGTATCGAACTTAGGTAAATCTTGTTGGAGTGCAAAAGAAAAAAAAATGGTGAAAAAAAGGTTCAAATTATGTGAAACCAAGACACTTTTTTTTAGTAATTATCAGTAAACATAATTTGCTTGCAATCTTAAAGTGTGATTACACTTAGCAGTTTAGACATGACTAATTAAAGTAATTCTGTAAATTCAATTTTGTTGAATTGATGATAGATTAGCTTAAAGGCGTTTATGGGAACTTTGACAAACAGTTATTGTTTATCAATTATCCTGATTTTAAGTTGGCTTATGGCAGACTGACTTAGGTGCTAAAACTCTGAAACAGTTCCATTAGCTTTGCGTTGCTATTTGTGGACTGTACTTCAGGGCAAGCAATTGCTGTCAGAATCTGAGCATCTGAGCTCAGACTTTTCAAAGCAGGACATGGGAGAACATCTCAGAGGAAGCACTTTTAGGTTCCTATAGTAAAAGCCTACCTTGACTGAAATTAGAAGTTCATTTTGACATTGATTGCAGAGGGGCCGTATTTAATGCTAATGATTAGGGAAGTTCTAAAACACGTGATCTAAAATGAAGATTCTTCCCTTGATGTCAGAAACAGGGATGTCATACTGAAAAGGGTATTTGAACCAACAACTTTCCAGTGATTATTGGTCAGATGGCCAAGAATTTGCATGTATTTACATGTGTAATGTGTACATGTATAAAGAAAACAAAGTTGTATTTGTTTTCCTACTAGAAGCCTGCAGTGTGTATACTGGAAAATACAAAACTGAGATTTGGCTGGGGCAGGGCCAGAAGAGGAGGGAGAAAAAGAGAGTGAGAAGAGCAACGCAATATGGTTCTGCCTTTCAAACAGACATGCACCCAGTTTAGCAAACTGTGGAAATCCTTTAGATCTTTGGCTTCTAGGCATCATGAAATTCAGTTTTCACTGGATTCTCTTGTCCCTAACAGTATCTCTTTCCTTTTAGTGTTGGTGAGTTTGAAGCATTTAGGGCAAAAAGTAGCGTAATAAATCATTCACAATTTGCAGTCTGCAGCGTTGTGAAGTTACAGTATTGTGTAGGTACTGCAAGAATATTTGGTTTTCGGTGGTAGTTTTTATACTTCAGTTCACTCAAAGATACTCTTATTTCAGTTTGCAATGCAGAAACTTAAACATTTTTTTCAGATGAGTCTTGCATAGAATGTACTAGAACAAAAAGTAATGTTTTGCCTCTGCTTGTTTTCTCCTTTTTTTTTTTTTTGTTGTTTTGTTTGTCTTGTTTTGTCTTGGGGTGTTTTCTTCTTTTTCTTTAGGATGGTGAGCCAGTTAGACCAGGAGTAGCCATGACAGATCTTGCTACTGGGTTGTATACATATGGAGCAATTATGGCTGGTTTACTTCAGAGGTATAAGACGGGGAAAGGACTGCACATTGACTGCAATCTCTTGTCATCTCAGGTAGGAGTTTTAAAAAAATTGCTTTTAGTTGTGAAGGTGTTTGAACCTAAGAGTACCATTTTGACATAAATTAATGCAAATTAGGACAACTAATGACAACAGTAATAATGACAGAAATGGCATTAGTGACAATCTCCTTATTCTGCCACTCTGGAAGTGACCATTTTATATGACATGGTTATAGTTGCTACTGTATTGCATTTGATTTTCACTTTTTACAAAGGTCCTCCGTGTTGTTTGAAAACATGGGTTAATCAAGGTTTATAATATCCCTGAGATTGTAAGTAACAGTTATAGTAGATAATTTCAGATAGACAAACATAAATGGTGAAACCACTGTTGGAAGGGAGGCCTTGACACTGGGTAGTATTACTACCAGAATGACTGAATTGTGCAAAATCACTCAGAGTAATCAAGTATCACCCAAGTGTCAAAAGTAATATAATCTAGGAGGTCTGCCTTTTGGCTTTGGGAATTAAAGAATAAAGTAATCTTGAAGATGCAGCATTTTCTCTAGTCACATTAAAGAGAAATCTCATCAAAATTGTAAAGACAAAGATGTTTTGGTCATGAAAGGTACACCATATACCACGAGGAATGAGAATTTTAAATTGTCTTTGAACATTTAAGCACCGTGATGATTTATAATTCACAAAAAATGAAGTGATGTTGGTATGAGGTGCATACGATCGGGTGGTATGTTGTCTTGCTGATGTAGATACCTGCTGGTAGCAACTGGGTATCTGGTGCATAGGAATTTTTGTGTACGTTTTAAAACGTTCATCAAAACTGTACGCAGTACTGTTAAAGCTACTGAAGTGCTCTGTTCTTTTCATCTTTATTCAGTTGTGTTTTTCTACACATTATACCAGTCAGTACAGTTGAGAGAAGATAGAGTGCCCATTGCGCAAAATGTTGTCCTTGGTATGAGCAGGAGGTTGGACAGGATGACCTCCAAAGGTTCCTTCCCACCTACGTTATAGTATGATAATAATGTTGGGACTAATGATTGAAGTTGCTCTTGTTTAAATACCTACTGAAATCAGATCTGGAAAGGAGGGGAAGCCCTTGCTGAAATCAACAAAGAATTTTTCATTTGTTTCAGAAATGTTTGTAAGGACTGAGCTTTTCATCATACTTATGTATGTTTGTAAATGTTGTGTCTGTGTTTGAAAAATGTAATAAGGTTTAGAAAAAAATTTAAATGTATGTTAAACTCTTATTAAATATTTTGTATATATATGGAAGTATTTTTTTTGTTTAAAGTATCACAGTGCTTTATATTATGGCAACTTCTCCTTGACCTTTGTAATTTCTAATTTTTATTAAAAGGACTTCTGGTAATTTCTATTAATTTCCAGAGTAACTCTTGTTATTTTTTGATTCCTTGTTCCACTGCTTTTTGCTTTTTTTTTTTTTTTAATGGAGCCTTCTTGATTATTTTTTAGTATTTTATCAAATGCTGAATATAAGAACAGTTGACGTTGAGTGTTGCTGTAACTCTCTAATTTTATTTCACCTTACATTGTCATCTCATTTGTCTTTAGAATCTTTTTCCTTGGTTAGGACAGACTTGGCTATGTACAAAAGTGTTCTCATATTGCAAAATTTCCATTTGAAGTTCCACATCATCATTCGTCAGGCCACTCACTGGCTTACACAAGAAAGGCAGTGAAGACTTGGGATAGATGTTAGTGAAAAAACCATGATATGTGTTGTTTGACTTCTATGTGTTTAGCTGAAGGAGTACTAAATGGTGAAGGGACAGTTTAGTGATTTTTTTTTTATTGATTGATTTTTTATTATTTTTTTATTGATGATTGATTTCTTGTTATCAAATTATAGTTATCCAAAAGTTAAGAAGTAATTCCATACATGCATACTCTTATTGCAAAATAAGTGTTTTTATTTACTTTAGTGTTGAGTAAATGAAACTGAAATAAGTTGGTATTTTGGAATAGAGCCATATTCAGAAAACAGCTATTTTGTTTTAGATAACCCTATTCAGTCCAAATTAACTTTAGGGTGTTGGCCTGAGACTGTAAAGAGAACATTTATTAAATTGGAAAAAATATTTATGGATGAGGTGCTGGGATACCGAAAAGAAACCCATGTGATCATTCCCATTAAAAAAATGTGTTAAAATGAAGAAAAACATAACTGACAGCTCAGTCTCTCTGAGAACAGCTAGTTTTCCTACAAGAAATGGCTCTTGCAATACTTCTGGTGGTAATTTTTTTTAAAAGGAAAGTTAGATAATTGCTGCGATACGATCAGGTTCTTGAAAGATCCATGCTTTCAAAGGAATTATGGTTTTACATACCAAGCTGAGATATCTAAAGCTAGCTCTTCTTCATTTGATGAATGTTTAAAAAGAATGGCCTTTTGAAGTCTCTCACGGATTCTGCCAAAACAATAAGGATCCTAAAGTTGTAGATTTTTAGTTTGTTAAGGTTCTTGTTGCAGTTGATTAATGGTGGGATCTAGAGGTCAAACAGATGCATCATGATAACTTTTCCTTCAGTGCGAGTCTCGCTGGAGTGTAGTATTTTCCAGTGAGAAAAAAGGAATCTTTTTTCTGTGTGTAAAACAAAAGCACTACTGAACCGTCCTCCTATTAATAGCGTTACGACAGCAGGGACCTGTATGAAACTCTTGGCTTTTGTCAGTATTTCATGCACTGAGCTAATACAGCAGCATGCTTGAACCTTTTGTCCATCCCTTCATCTGAACTGAGAACCGTGAAGCTGGCCTATACATATGTCTTCATTGAGCAGTGTTGATGACTTTGACTATGTCAGATAGGGAAAAGACCTGCAGGGTTAAAGCACTTAGGTAATTAGAAATCCCTGAAAAATGCTCAGTGTATTTTATGGAAAAAAAACCCTAGCGTGTACGTATCCATCTATGTCTGTGCTATCACTTTTCTGCATGCTTTATAGAAATGAAAGAGGATTATTTAATGGTTTTTTTTGGGGGGGGGGGAGTGAGGGCTGGAGGACGCTGGTGATACTAATTTCCTGCACAGATATGGTAGCGACAAAGAGCATTGACCTGAATTCAACTGCCAATGAAAACGATCTGAAGCTTTTTAAATAAATATCCCACTGACTGGCAAGTTTGTTTCGTATTTAACTGGTCTGTGTAGAACCAAATGATAAGTAAAATCCTGCTCTCTAAAGAAATTATATTTTTAGAATATCTTAAAAAGACATCTTTCTTTCAAATTCTGTATATCATACATTTTTGCCCTATAGCTTTATAGCAGCAGCTTATTGCTACCAAAGAGGATTTCTTTCCCCACAATATAGAATTCTAGGTTTTTATTGACAAGAGAGATACGGTGACTGCTAGGATGTGGTTTTGCAGTGAGCACTAACTTTCTGTATCTCTCATCTATAAACTTTTAACCCATGTCATACAATTCCTTTGAAATTTTTGACTTTTAGATGATTTACAGTTGTCAGCTCCAGACCTTTCAGCATCTAAATAGTGTCCTTTAGATGATGCTAGTAAATAAGAAGGAAGTGGGTTTTGGATTTGGTTCCAATTATGCAATTGTGCCTTTTCTTCTGTTGTGGCTTAAAAAAAAAAATCTCTTGGAAGTTTTAATATCCTTCCTGTATTTAATTACAACCAGGCTCCAACAAATACTGTAATAAGTTGGTTTCTCTTGGATTGAAAGTCTGCAAGAAGTATTTTACATTGAACATTTCTGCAATTTTGGAGTGTATTTTTTTTCCCAGATTCCACAGACAGGATAATGTGGTTAATACTGTTTGTATTATATGATTGTTCATCAGACACTTCTCTGCTTCTGATTATTATGTTTTAGTTTGTATTTGCCATAGCAAACTCTTAATCTTCCCAAAATTTTGAAGTGACCTTAGAAAAGCCTAACAAATTGGTATAAATTATTTTCTATATTCCATCTTTGTGCTTTAGTTTGGCAGTTAGTTTACTGAGATAATGGTGAGATTTAGAAACTATGAGTTTTTGTTCCTGCATCACTTTTTCCCAAGATGATTGTGTATAAGGCTATCTGTTTAAGTGCTTTTAGTGCTCTCTATTCAGGGCTTTCATGACATGTCTTTTACAAATTATTGAGTATAGGTGAAACTGGTAACAATTACATACTGCCTGTAGGATATATATGACAGCACAGAATCCCTGAGTAGTAACTTGTGTGAGAAATATCAATCTCAAATACTGTTCAGGTGTCTTGACTGTATCTTGTTTCACTGCTTGCTAACTGAGAGCTGTGAGTTGACTGAATACAGAAAGAAAATCTGCTTTTTAAGAGGTCATTGCTGCTGGTGATTTCGGAGGCCAGCTAGGACTATTATACAGTTGTCTTGTTTTTGGGTATGGTTTGAATAAGCAGTTCTTTTTTACAAGCTTATAAAGCATCATCTTTGCAAAACATTGTATTCTTCATCTCTGTCATGATAAATAATTGTGTATGCGCTGTATGGAGATGTCTTTTTCACTGCATAGCTCTGATATGGAAAGATAATAAAATCTGAATTAATGTGAATGTTTCTTTAAATATATACTGTGCATTAAACACTTTTCTTGGCTACCATTCTTGATAATTTCCATTGAGGACATCAGTATAACTAAGAACAGAATTTATCCCTTGGCGTTTTAAGTAGTCGGAATTTTATTGAATAGACCAGAAGACCATACTAACATGACAGTAACTCAATTTAATATTGGCCTCTGTGGAATGTGTGTTGTGATTTCTAATGATTAGTTATGCAAAAAGTCATTGGTAGATCATACTCCAACTGGATCTTGGATTTATTTAGTGGCTTCCTTTACTCTGTAAAAAGAGTGCATACCCATATTGCAAGGGAATTTCTTCTTTAGCTTGCTATCTGACAGTAAATTCTGTGCCTTTTTGTCTTTGCTACTATTGTTTTTGTGCTAATGAAACTAAGCCTGAATGTGTTGCAGCTTCATTTTCCTATGTTGAGTTACCTCTGTCATCAATTAGAGAAAGACTAGGAAGGAGATGGAAAAAATATGCCCCTTTAATACATAGAAAAACCAAAATGGCTATCTGAAGTGGATAGGGGAGAGAGTTTGAAGCCAAAGGAAGACATTTCTTTTAATGAGTTTATTATTTAGATGACCTTTGAATAAGGGTGTAATTCTGGAAATGGAGTCAAGGTGTTTGTTGTAGTTTATTACCAGCAGATCATATTTTGGGATTGTGCTCAGTATTAGGAAAAGAAGGGTAACCTGCATAGTTCAAAAGAAATGGGAATGATTTAAGCAGCTAGTAGCAGAATAAGCACCTTTAGTGTACCCCAAAAGCTCACCCCTCCCTCTAAACTCATGGAAGCCTTCAGAAGTCATTCTGTAAATTGGTCAAATTTGGATAGGGCCTTTCAACACCTTATGCGCTATTTATTTATGTAAATAACAAGGAAAGGGCCTGTAACTTGATGGAAGAAGTTTCAATTTTATGTCATGGAAAATTTTAAGTTAGCAAACCAACTGATTTCTATGTGCAGTTGAACCTCTGGAAATCTAATAAACCTTAAATGTATGTCATTTTTGGGTATGCTGATGGAATGCTAGCTAAGGTTTTAACACTGCTTGGTTTGGTCACCTCAGGTAGGTCTCATTGAAATTTCTCTATAGATTATAATTTATAAAAAAGGTGAAGTAAAGAATGATTCTGAAACAAATTTGGACTAATGACTTCTTTTTAGTCTAATGGAGTTCTGCTGCCATGACTCTGTGTTTCTCCATGTTTGTATTATTCAGCACTGTATTGTTTCTGGCTCATGAATTAAATTGCAAACTCTTTAGCGTAGTGACGTGTGATTAGGCCAGTGGACATAATACATTAGTTATGTATTATATTGTAGTGAAAGCTAGAAAAAACCTTGTTCAGACTCTAAAAGTCAGAGTTCAGTTAATTGTAAAAATGCTTTGCCTTCTTTGGAATGAATATTTGTAGTACTAGATTTCTCTGATAAAATGTGTGAAGTTATTTTCATTCAGGCTTACTCTGTAATATAACATTTTGTTTTTTTGTGGTACTATTTAAATATTTTTGTAGATGAATTAAGGAAAAACTTCCTTCTTCAGAGAATCATTTACAAATTTGTTGTCATTATTCAAAATGCATGATCAGGCGGAAGTGCCATCTTTTGACTCCAGACTCATTGGTAATACTAACCCATTTATTTCTCAAATCAAATAGAACTTTGGACCATGTTTCTCTGACTTGTATGCTGTTTAACAGCTTGGTAGATGAACGACATCTGCATTGCGGACAGCATTAAGGTGCTCGAAAAAGCATTGTGGGTGACTGAATGGTGGGTGTTCATTAGCACTGCAGAGGCACATATAACTCTGTGCATTGTAAAACAACCTATTTCAAACATTTCATTCAATTGCATGGGTTTGTTTCTTGTGTCATCCCTGTAGTGCATTAGCACATAAGTACTTAATGGGCAGTGTCCAGAGATCTTGCAGTGTTACAACTAGTGTCAGTGTTGTTCTCCTGAAGTAATACTGTTATGACCAGAGGATATTGAACTGTGATAATAGGGGTGGAGTATTTGCACATTTCTCACCCAGCCAAATAGACATGTCTCATTTCTGTACGTGCCTCCCTATGTATCAAATGAAAAATCTAAAAATCTACCTGCTTGCAGTGCTGCAGCACAAGCTGTTGAAACTACTATTATTTTTGTGGAGGGACAGTTCTCCACAGATTAGATGAAAATGACATTGTCAGGAGGAGACAAACACACTTAAGATTCTTTTTTCTGTGCAAGTATTCATGCTGATAAATGTGGAGACAAAAAGATGAGTGCTGTAAATGGCTAGGTGTATGCATATTTTCATTGTAAATGGCACTGTTTCTAATGATAAGATCAAAAGTGAAAAGTGGCTTAATATGGCTGCTTTTGGATGTTGGCAGCTTTCCATGGAAAACCATCCTTATTACTGCTTAAATAAAACAATAGATTCCTTCACAAAGTGTATGTAGCATCCAAATTGGATACTACACTATTACAAATAATAAGAAAAATTGCTACAGTTATTCTGATGCCTGTCCTCACAGGTAATTAATTTTTATATGAGCAAAATCTGTTTGTCTGGATTTTATTAGTATGTTTTGCTCTCTTCATTCTCAGCTGTCAAATATAGCTACTGGTTTTAGAATAGAATAGAATCGTTTAGGTTGGAAAAGACCTTTAAGATCATCAAGTCCAACTGTTAACCTAGCACTGCCAAGTCCACCACTAAACCATGTCCTTAATAGTCACGTCTACATGTCTTTTAAATACCTCCAGGGATGGTGACTCAACCAATTCCCTGGGCAGCCTGTTCCAATGCTTGACAACCCTTTTGGTGAAGAAATTTTTCCTAATATCCAGTCTAAACCTTCCCTGGTGCGACTTGAGGCCGTTTCATCTTGTCCTATTGCTTATTACTTGGGAGAAGAGACTGACACCCACCTCGCTACAATCTCCTCTCAGATAGTTGTAGAGGGAGATAAGGTCTCCCCTCAGCCTCCTTTTCTCCAGGCTAAACAACCTCTCAGCCTCTCCTCATAAGTTCCCTCAGCTGCTCCTCATAAGACTTGACCCTTCACCAGCTTTGTTGCTCTTCTTTGGATACGCTCCAGCACCTCAATGTCTTTCTTGTAGTGAGGGGCCCAAAACTGAACACAATATTCAAGGTGCAGCCTCACCAGTGCCGAGTACAGGGGGACAGTCACTTCACTAGTCCCACTGACCACACTATTTCTGACACAGGCCAGGCTGCTATTGGCCATCTTCGTCACCTGGGCACACTGATGGCTCATATTTAGTTGGCTGTCAACCAACACCCCCAGATTCTTTTCTGCCAGGCAGCTTTCCAGCCACTCTGCCCCAAGCCTGTAGTGTTGTGTGGGGTTGTTGTGACCCAGGTGCAGGTCCCAGCACTAGCCGTGTTGAAGCTCATACAATTGGCCTTGGTCCATTGATCCAGCCTGTCCAGATCCCTCTATAACGCCTTCCTACCCTCCAGCAGATCAACACTCCCACCCAACTTGTTGTTGTCTGCAAACTTACTGAGGGTGCATTCAATCCCCTCATCCAGATCATTGATAAAGATATTCAACAGAACTGGCCCCAGTACTGAGCCCTGAGGAACACCACTTGTGACCACTGCCAACTGTATTTAACTCCATTCACCACAACCCTTTGGGCCCAGTCAGCCAGCTTTTTACTCAGTGAAGAGTACGCCCATCCAAGTTGTGAGCAGCCAGTTTCTCCAGGAGAATGCTGTGGGAAACGATGTCAAAGTCCAGGTAAACAACATTCACAACATTTCCCTCATCCACTAAGCAGGTCACCTTGTCACAGAAGGAGATCAGGATAGTCAAGCAGGACCTGCCTTTCATAAACCCATGCTGACCGGGCCTGATCATCTGGTTGCCCTGTAGGTGCTGTGTGATGACACTCAAGATGATCTGCTCCATAACCTTCCCTGGCACTGAGGTCAGACTGACAGGCCTGTAGTTCCCCGGATCCTCTTCCGGCCCTCCTTGTAGATGGGTGTCATGTTTACTAACTTCCAGTCAACTGGGAACTCCCCAGTAAGCCAGGACTGCTGGTAAATGATGGAAAGTGGCTTGGTGAGCACTTCCACCAGCTCCCTCAGTACCCTTGGGTGGATCCCATCCATGCCCATAGACTTGTGTGTGTCTAAGTGGCGTAGCAGGTCACTAACCCTTTCCCCTTGGATTTCGGGGGCTTCATTCTGCTCCCTGTCCCTGTCTTCCAGCTCAGGGGGCTGGATACCCCAAGAAAACTGGCCTTACTATTAAAGCCTGAGGTGAAGAAGGCATTAAGTACCTCAGCCTTTTCCTCATCCTTTGTTGCTATGTTTCCCCCACATCCAGTAAAGGATGGACATTCTCCTCAGCCCTCCTTTTGTTGCTAATGCATTTACAGAAACATTTTTTATTGTCTTTTACGGCAGTAGCCAGATTAAGTTCTAGTTGGACTTTGGCCTTTCTAATTTTCTGCCTGTATAACCTCATAACATCTTTGTAATCCTCCTGAGTTGCCTGCCCCTTCTTCCAAGGGTCATAAACTCTCTTTTTTTCCCCAAGTTCCAGCCAAAACTCTCTGTTCAGCTGGGCCGGTCTTCTTCCCCACCAGCTCATCTTTTGGCACATGGGGACAGCCTGCTCCTGTGCCTTTAAGATTTCCTTCTTGAAGAATGTCCAACCTTCCAGGACTGCCTCCCAAGGGACTCTGTCAATCAGTCTCCTAATCAGGCCAAAGTCCGCCCTCGGGAAGTCCAGGGTAGCAGTTCTGCTGACCCCGCTCCTTATTTCCCCAAGAATCAAACAAAATCTATCATTTTGTGACCGCTGTGCCCAAGATGACCTCCAACCGTCACATCACCCACAAGTCCTCTGTTCACAAACAGGACCAGTGGGGTGGCTTCCCTAGTTGGCTCCCCCACCAGCTGTGTCAGGAAGTTATCTTCCACACACTCCAGGAACCTCCTAGACTGTTTCCTCTCTGCTGTGTTGTATTTCCAGCAGACATCTGGTGAGTTGAAGTCCCCCATGAGAACAAGGACTAGTGATTGTCGGACTTCTCCCAGCTGCTTATAGAATATTTTGTCTGTCTCTTCGTTCTGGTTGGGTGGTCTATAACAGACTCCCACCATGATATTGGCCTTCCCCCTGATTCTCATCCATAAATACTCAACCCCTTTGTCACCATCATTAAGCTCTAGACAGTCAAAAGGCTCCCTAACATACAGGGCTAGCCCAGTGCCTCTCCTTCCTTGCCCATCCCTTCTGAAGAGTTTATAGCCATCCATTGCAGCACTCCAGTGGGGCCAATCATCCCACCATGTTTCCATGGTGGCAATTGTATCATGGTTTTCCTGCTGCACAATGTCTTCCAGCTGCTTCTGTTTGTTGCCAGTGCTGTAGATGCTCTTCAGTTGGGCTATTGATCCTGCAACCTTTTTGAGAGGAGAAGCCCTCATTCCTACGTGACCATTCTCAGGTGCTTCTGTGGTTTCTAACACATCAATAACCCTTGTGTCTTTGCTGCTGTGTGGATCTCCATCCCCTACCTCCACTGAGATGGCAGACCAAAGGACCTTGCTAGCACCCCATCACTCAGTCATTGGCGTGCTGCCCCCAGGCTTATCTTTAGCGAGCCTGGTTTTATCCCTTTCCCCTTCAAATCTAGTTAAAGCTCTTTCAGTGAGCCCTGCTAATGTCTGTGCAAAGATCCTTTTCCCCCTTTGTGACAGGGGTACCCCGTGTGTTGCCAGCAGGCCTGGTGGCGTGTAAACCGACCCATGACCAAAAAGTCCAAAATTCTGCCCATGTCACGGGGCTTGGAGCCAGGTATTGATCTGCTGACTCTTCTTGTTTCTTCCCTCGTCATTCCCTGCAACTGAAAGGATAGAGGAGAACACTACTTGTGCTCCTGATCCCTTAACCAGTTGTCCCAAGGCCCTGAAGTCTCTCCTGATTGCCCTTGGACTTCTTGTTGCGACATCATTGCTGCCTACCTGAAAAATCAATAATGGGTAATAATCTGAGGGCCGTAGCAGGGTAGGAAGCTTTGTCTTCACATCTTTAACCTGGGCCCCAGGGAGGCAGCAGACTTCCCTAAAAAGTGGGTCAGGTCTGCATATTGGGCCTTCTGTTTGCTTCGGAAGGGAGTCTCCTGTGACAATGACCCATCTTTTTTTCTTTTTGGAAGCAGTTTTGGTGCAGGGCACAGGACAACTTAACCTGGGTGGCACCTGCAAGCCAGAGGAACCACGGTCCTCGTCATGGCTTGGTTCCACTCGCAGAGCCTGGTACCCGTTGTGCAGGGGCAGCCAGGGAGGTGGGACGGTCACAGAGACGAGGTGTCTGCTGCGCCGGACAGGAACTTGTCGCCATTGCCCCCTGTCCCTTAAGTCACGATGTTCAGCCGGGCGGAGAGGGGACAGGGAGTCCTCATATCACGCGCTGTCTGCCTGTTGGGCCTGTCCCAGGGAAGGCAGGGTGCGGTTCCACTAGTCCATCTCTCTCTCGCACCCCCTGATGCTCCTCAACCTACTCACCCCCTCTGGGAGCTCTGTCACTGAGCGGAGGAGCTCCTCTCCCTGGGCTCACCTCTCACAACTCAAATTGTTCTGTGTTTTGCAAGTATGCTTGCAGTTCTTTGGATGAATAGAAGCCACTCCGAGAAGTTGATCTGTGCTATTTTCTAAGCAATCCATGAAATACAACCAGACATCATTACATAGAATTAAAAACCAGAGAAGTTGTAATTCATATTAAATGCATAGGTTCTTGGTGGAAAAGGTTATAATTAAGGAATACTATAAGAAAATGTGTTATAGTGTTAAAAAGAAATGTGTAAAATGTAGGAGAAGAAACTTTTTATAAGTTGAAATTTGCCTGGACTGAGTAAAGCTGTGTGAAAATACATAGCGTAATGCATGTAATATTTCAGTGGATCTATATTCTTTCTTCAGAGAAGATGAAGACTTGAGGAAATGATTGTAGAAGTGTAATTTATAGTTAAGGTTGTCTGATATGTCTGTTATCAGAGTCTGATTTTAGTTTTTATAACTTTGCCAAAGTTTTAAATGTTTTGGCTGAATTTTCCATGTCATGGAATTGCCAAAAAGTGATTTGTTTTCAAAGTTGCTATTAAAATGATTCATCTGTTTCCAGGAACAAGTTATGGGAAAATACGTTGATGGGCTTTTTTTTTTTTTTTTCCTCCTGAGAAACTTAGTGCCTTCATTCTTTGGAGTGGAAACTTGAAATCTGGCAGATGAATCACCCTCGTTTCAGGGAAGTGTCTTTTGAAAGGAACTCAGGATGGCAGAAGGTGCAATGTGTACAACATATGATGTGCATAAAGGCTGGTAGGGGCTCTCTAGGAGATTTGGTGCAGTGTTTGGGCTGTGTATTCCTGAATAAGTTAAAAGTAAATATTCAGTAAGTACCTACTAACTAACTGAGTCAGAAGTTTCATAGAAAAATAATATAGGATGGTGTGGTTAAGGTTTGTGTAGAAATGCACCAAGATCTTGCCCAGTGTACAGACTAACTTTGGAGTTCTTGGGTTTTTTTTAACCCAAATACTCTCTTTAACAGATTTTTTTTTGAAGTGATGGATTCCTTAGAGCTGTTCCTGTGTTACTATGAAGCTGAAACAAGAATTTTTCAGTGGTTGAAGTAGTATGTTTTTTTACACTCTCAGAAAAAGCTTATTAGTATTTTATTTTAATCAAGAAAATGTAATTTATTCTTCATTTTCAAATGTTGCTTTCTTCAACCAGAGCTCATTTAAAAGAATTTTTTTTTTCTCTTTCATGCCAGTGCTGGCTAATAGATTCTATCATCAGGATTTTTATTTCTGATCCTTCACCTAAGAGTAATCTGAGTGTGTGTAGGTTTGTTTTGTTTTGTTTTGTTTTTTTCCAGTGGGGACTAAGAAGAGATAGAAGTCTATTTAACATTTACTTTATCTTGAAACTGTGTGCTGAATAATACATATTTTTGGAATTTCAAGTCCTACATCTGTGAGTTACATCAATCTTTGCTATTGTTAATACTAATTGAATCTTACTCAGGAGATGATCTCCATGCTGTGGGAAGCACAGAAGCATTCATTCTGGTCTTTTATAAGCTCTAAATAGCTCATTAAAAAAATCATTTGTAGATCAGTTCTTTTTGTTGTTACATTGCATTGAACTCAGTTAACAGTTCCCTGCTACGCAAATCCCTTGAGTTTTTGAAGATGCCTCAGTTTCTCTATGTATTCTAAACTTTTTAATAAAGCAGGAGTTGCTTTCAGCCATCATTTTCACACTAAAAATGTATCTACACAGTTGTGCACTTTAAAGTCTGTTTTGCTCTTTCTAGCTTTCTTCCTCTCTGAGAATCCATGTTCAAAATAGGGTTTTGAAATACATTACCTTTGTTTTTCTCATTGCATGTATCTTTTATTGTTTCTAGTTCATTAAGCACCTCCTAGCACATCATTCCTGGTGACTGTGTGATTCGCTGTGTGCTGTTTGATCAAGTGGCTAACTTTAATTATCAAGTCCCACAAGCTGCATGTGATTATTGGCACAGAGTTGGATACCTGCTTAAGTGTCTGGTTGGAAGACCCTAAAACATCACCTAAGATGAGACCTGTTCTAAAATTGATTTTATCTTTACAAGATTGTATTTGTGGCTGGGATTATACCATTTGCTGATGGTTCAGTGCCAGGATTTTTCTTTTGTGAAGGATGAATTCATGATCACGTACTGGAGGTTCGTATTAAAAGAAATCAGCATCACTGGGAATAAAACGCCTTTTACCCAGAGCACAGTGTTCATAACATGACCACAGACCTTTTCTAAAGCGGGTGCAGACTCTTTAATAGTAAGCTTTGGCCTGTGTGATACTAGTATTGCTTTTTTAGTTAGCTTTTGCCGACCAAAGTCATTCATGACCTTTGCTGGTCTGCAAAGCACTGATTGAAAGCAGCCTACAGTACTACTGAGTCTTGAAGGGGTGGGAAAATACTATGTGGAGAGGCATTATGAATTCAGTTATGAATTCAGGAGATGGTCAGACCTGCTGCCTTGCACAGATGTAGGGACATCACTGATGAATTTGTAAAATCTTGTTCCTTTGCGGGCAGTGGCTTTGCTGTGTACTTGCAGGTGGGGCTGTCTGCCTGGCCTGTGGGCGTATGGCACTCTTGAGCTGAGTTTTAGCTCCTGCAGAGCTCTCAACTCCAGGCTAGACGGGAGGCCCTTAGGTGCCCAGACATAAGGTGATGTGCATTGACAGCTCCTGGGAAGGCTGTGGCTTCCTGCCTGGTCCCTGTGGAACGGACTGCCTTGAATTGTGGCAGCTTTCTCGCCTCTGTGCAAGGCTGTGGTTCCTGCCGCCTGGTTCATTCTTTCAGGAGTTTGAAACACAGTTGCCAGTCTCAAAACCAGTAGAACAGCACGGTTCATTGTGGCGAAGTGCCATGTCCTGAGCCAGTTGGGTCAGTGCTGAGGATGTAACATAAAACATGTGTGCGCTGTCTGTGGCAGCAGTGAGGTGACTGCAGACTAGTAACAGCTTGTTTCTACTCTCATTAAGCCTTGTGGCTAAATGTAGTTAGACTTCAACTGGAAGAGTGGGGTTTTCTTCTAAATGGAGTGGGGTTTCCTTGGTAGCGATAGAGGTTTTTGGTTTTCATGGGGTTTTTTTAATGAAAAAACCATTCAAGATGTAAGAGCCGAGGGTCACCCCATGCACATGTCCATGGAAGCAGCTTCAGTACAGATATACAAATGAGAAGGGCGACAGGGGGTAACTGCAAAAAATTAATCAAACTTGAATATTGATTTATTAGCATCAAGATATTTATTGCAACATGCAAAGGGGAAGACATGTAAAACAGTAAAATCAGTCCTTAGGTAAATACCAGCATGAGATCAGTGATTTTAAGAGAGCTTTGTTCGTGTACACTAAATGAGGATTGTGGTCTTATGTTCAAGTTTTTCTCATGTAAAATCTTTTTTTCCATGTCACCAGAAGTATGGAGAAGGTGTAAGTGGAAGATTACTGGCCTTTGAACAACAGAAGCCACTGAAATTTTCCAGGATGATTGTTTTTATATGTATATATATATAAAATATGTTATAAATTAATATTTGGATTACTAGTTCAGTAGTATAGCGTAAAATAAGTTATCTGTGCTGCTGTAAAACACCCGTGTCTCAAAGTTCCTAAAAGACAGTCTACATGCCTGCTTTAAGACAAAGTAAACAAAGCATGAGAAAAAAAAATAAATTAAGTTGGCTAAGAGTCAAAGCCTTGTTAAGATACATGACAAGAAAGCAGACACAAAATTGGAGGGAGAAGAAAGTAAAGAATATAATTAAAATGTTATTTTCTCCTCTTTCCAGTTACCTGTCGTCTTTTGTTATTCATATACACTTGTTGAACTTGCATGTAAATGATTGATTGACGCAGTGAACTCATCGTAATAAATTATGTTTGATGTGCTATCTTGAAAAAAATCTTTTGAAATTCTGTCTCTTTTCTTTGTCTGCTCACCTTGTGGCTTTTAATATCTTGTTTCCCATCTGTCGGATTCCATCATAAGCTGAGCATAACTTTTCAGACCTTAATGCAGCTCTCTTTTTGTTCTGGTTTAAGTAAGTATGTAACGCAAATATGTGATTTGGCCGTCAACAGTAATATCAGAAAGGAATGTTGAAGTGTGTGTTCCTTTTATTGATGTGAAATAAATGCTTATCTGTGTAGATATTTGATAATACGTATTTGCAGTGCATAGATCTGTCTCTGCAAGCAAATGAATACAGAGGTGTCTGTATCATTGCATTACATCTGCTTTAATGTTACAAGTCCAAAGGTTACTTTTAAGGATTAGTTCTTAATTAAAGGAGAAAAGAAATGGGTCTATAAGGTTTCAGGAAAGCAGTTTTAAATAGAGATTTAAAAATACTTAACTGAATATGCACTACAGATGTACCCAAACTTCATTTTGAGAGATTGATTGTACTATAGATATTCCTACTGCAAGAAGTGTCTCTAGCAGTGAAGTCCTGAGTCTTGAATTACAGGGGAATTTGAAGAAACAGACGTGTTTTGTTAAAAACATTTTTTTCTAGGGGATTTAATGTCTGTGGAAATGTTCACTTGGGATATCTCTTTTATGCTTATAGTTCAGCAGTTTGCTTAACAACCATAAGGTATAGGTAGATAAATTCTTTGTGTTCTTTATTAAGGATATAAAATGTCTATGCTGAAAAGTTTTTTTGGGTAGTTCTTTTTTAGTGAGAGTAAATCTTTGGAGAGACCAGAGAGAATGAACTG
This sequence comes from Strix uralensis, assembly GCF_047716275.1. Lineage (NCBI taxonomy): Eukaryota > Metazoa > Chordata > Aves > Strigiformes > Strigidae > Strix > Strix uralensis. The sequence goes on from NC_133972.1 coordinate 12,257,000, forward strand.
AGCCAGGAAAAGAGGAAAGGGAAAAGCACGGTATTCCTGGGACTCTCTGTAACAGTTTCATGGGAATGTAGAAATAGAATTGTCTTTTAAGTCTGCTGAATTAATTGGAGAGTTATTATGAAAGGGGCAAAAGGCCATAGAGTTTGCTCAGCTAAGTATTTTTATACATAAAACACAAAGCACTGAAATATTTACTTTGAAGTGGTCAAAGTTTATTTGGAGGATGATGATGATATTACTATTACTACTACTAATTCTTTTTGACTGGCTGATTTGACTATGAACAGGGTACCTAGCTCAGAGGAGGATATGAAAGGGAACTAAAAGCCTTTTTCCTTTGTGATTTATTGAAAAACAATAAGTAAACCAGTTTCGGCAGGATATGTAGGCATATGCATTCCAGCAAGTGATTGGTACATTGACTGAGATGGAATTCTTCTTCAGACTAAGTATCATCGTGAAGTCTAAGCAACTTTTAGTTCCAAAATTGCTGTCTTTACTAAGCTTCTGACTTCCCTGGCGTTTGCTGTCTATTGCTGCTGAAACAAGTCTTTGAGCAGAAGGTTTAGTGGTGCAATTCCAAAACCTAGCGAGCATTATGTTTTAATTCTTTTTTTCCTATTGTATTGTGAACAAGTGCTTCGGAGAAATCTAGACGTGTATTTTCCACTATTGAAAGAATTATGTTCATCTCATCGAGAAAGCTGAAGCAATTTCCAACACTGTGTTAGAAGGATTGTTTTTAAGGATGAAAGTTTTCTTGTGAAACTTCTTGTGAAGAATTTTGTCTATGAAACTCATAGGTCTATTTCTAAAGCATAGAATATAAAAAAATAAATGGAATGAAATTTTGGCTCCATTATATTCATTATCAATATTTTAGGATTCCTATTTCACTAGGTTTTAATTCACTATGTCCTTCCCAGAGTTAAGTTTGGTGTAGTGTTTCCTTCCAGAAGTGTGAGGAGTTAAATGTATGTATCACAGAGAGCATCCTTGTGTCTTTAAAAGTAAAAGCCCATTGTAGTGGATGCATCTCACCTGTCAGTGAAATTTGTGTGGAATACAGCAGCTGTGTAGTGTTGCACACAAATACAGAAAAATATCTAATGATTAATATGTCATCATCGTTGCATAGGCATTTGCTGTGATAGAAAAACTATCACTATGGAGTGTGACCCCAAATTGAAAAAAGATGAAACGATGGGTCTAGGGTATGTGTTATTAATAAATAACACACGTCCGTGACTCATTAAACTCTCTCTGTAATAACGGTGTGTTTCATTCTATGTTGCTGAGGGAAGTTGCAAACCAGAAGAAAATGTCCTTTCTATGTAGTCCCAGATCCATTTCCTTAATTGCTGAGATTTTCCTGGGGACTGAAGGACAGACTAGACATTGTTCAACGTTCTAGCTGAATGAAGTGACAGTGGGCTATCATAAACTGCAGCTGAAATCCAACTACAAAGGGTTTTCCAACAGTACTCAGGAATAAGGCATTGTATTTGTAGTTAGTTTATATGGATATAGTTTTTGGCAGCAGTTAAATTCTTATTTGCTGTATATTTGCCTAGTTTTTCTGTTGGACTAAATCACTGTATCCATGATTTACAGTTAAATATTTGCTTGAAATGTGAGAGTGACATATTCACATTGCCTTTTGAGCATATATGGAGAAAGGAGAAGAAAGTGAAATGGCATTCTTTTTCTAGAAATTCTGATATAATTCACATATTGGAATATGAATGGTGGACTGAATTAATTACAGCGTGTTTTGATGTAGATTAGACTGATTAGTAGGCACAGAATAGTGTAAACACTTGGATCAACATAGCAAATTTCTTCCATCTAGGGGACAAATATGAAGAAAATAACATTTTGGGGAAAAAATGGTCACATGACCTATTGTTTAGGCAAGTACTGGCACAACCAGTTAACAGTGTAAAAGAAATATATTGTGTCTGGTGAATTAGTGATAACCTTGCATGCTAACTGTAATGCTTTATTGTGTTACTTGGCTTCAGATAGTCACACACTGTATTCTCTCAAAGAAATAAGAATAAAGAATCTGCCATTGATTATAACAGAACCACTGATTTTCATGCATTACGGCACCATAAATGTTCAGTTCTTTTTCCTAAGATACATTTGTGCTTTCAAAGTATATATTTATCCCCTCAAATTCTGGTTACTAAATTAGCATGCCGTATTTTTCACAAAATTAATCTTTTTCCAGTTTTGTCTGTCTGACCTAATAACTTGATAAATCTCTCCTTATCTTCTAATGGCAGATGATTTATCAAGGCCTACCACTTAATTAATATTACAGAGCATGTGGGGAGCTGAAGAATTCAGAAGTATTTTCCATAGCTTGAACATGTAAAATGAGAAGCATAGGAGAAAACAGAAAGATAATCTTGTAACTGAGAAAAAGCCTTTGTGATTTAAGCATGGGATTGAGGTTCAGGAAATGGTGAGTTCTATCCCACAAATCTGTCATGCTTCCCACTAGACTTTGGACAAGACACTGGTTTTTTTTTCTTTACTGAAGTTGACTATTCCGCAAAATATTTAGGGTAATACTGTCTTATCTCTTAGGGTAGTTTAGTGCTAGATTTGTCTAGCATTACTAGTGTTATAGGACCTGTATTATTTTTCCAGTTTATTGAGCTGTACTTATACAAGCACTTCCATGATACGGATGTAGCCTAATTTTTTTCATATTAAAAAAGTCTACATAATGTGTAATATATAAAGGGTACTTTTGTGACACAAATATTTTAATTTATGTATCTGAAGCACATATAAATAGATGGAAATCTCAGAGAAGTCATCAATGAAGTTTCAGCTTTTCTGAATACTTTACTTTTTCTCCATTTCCAGGTTGCATGTCTCACTCATGTAGCAGCTAATTACCTTAATTGCAAAATTGAAGCGAAACGCTGGGGTACTGCTCATGGGAGTATTGTTCCGTATCAGGTAAGCAGAAAACATTAATTTTTTTGGCTGTTGGAATTCATAATTTTGTGTGTTATGAGATTGAGGACTTACTTTTCCCATGACCTACTGTAGTCTGTAATGTGTCTGTGTCTAGGTAGGACAAGGTTCTGTTGTTCGTTGTCATTTCTGCATTTTACATATTTCTTCATCAGCAGTAGATTAGTAACAGAACACTGAAATAGATCAAAGGTGTTGCTGAAATTGGATGACTTTAAAGCTAGCATGATGACTTGATTGGTTTTCACCTGACAGAGAAACTTTTTTTTACTTTTTTAAGGGTTACCTGACTTTTATACCAGTTATAACTGAAAGCTTCTGCCTCTGAATTTTGGTATTTTTATCTTGCGAGTCTACAAGAACAGTCTATATGGCCATGAACATCTTGGAGTTCTACATAGTTATAATTTTCTATTGATTTTGCTATCAATCGCTGTGGGTCAGTGAGACAACAGGTTGGCAAAAGGAATTAACCAGACCTCACATCTCCCCAGCGGAATTCATAGTCTGCTACATCTAATGTAGAGTTGAAGTTCCTTAAAATAACATGACCTTCATCATATAAACAAGCACAGGAAAAAAAGATTTCTGCAAGTTTTATCTTAGTTCTGGCTAGTATGAGAAACTCTTCCAGTAAACAAAGAAAATTTTGTTCTTTTCTAGCTGATCATTTTGTGTTCTTGATGGAAGCCATGCTAACTTATGGATACTTGGGCATATATTTCATTTTAAAAATCTATTCTTTATTTCATAATTTTTGGCACTTATCATCAAATAGTCATGTTTGTGACTAGCTAGGCAGAGCCTGGATTTCTTAATTTCTGGATGGAGTCCTTTAAATCCTGAGAGGGACAGTTCCCAGTGTTTTTCTGGGAGAACTGCACATAAACACCACTCAGTTTCTTTACCATCTCCTTTGTTTTTAGAGAAAGTGAGGAAAACTCAATTTATTGTCTTCTTCCCGGTGGTGAAGATGGTGGTGATCATAACAGCAAAAGATTTGCTGCTTGTGGCCACAGAAACTCCGAAGCAGAAATACTCCATCCTTATGCAGAACACTATCACTGGCTAATGTCACGGCCAGGCCTCCTCAGGTCTAAAACCAAAATCAGTTATTTTTGTAAGAGCTACATCTATTTGTGGTAGGAGACTTTTTCCAGTACATACTACTGCATAGTCAACTATCTTGTTACGAATTAGCTAGAACGAATTGCAAATTATCTCAGACTGACGGGGAGATGTTGTGGCTCTTCCTGCAAGGGTGGGTTTGGTCCTGCAGTATTCTTGTCTCAGGGGTAGTGCAGCGCGGTTAGGGCTGTGCTGCTCTGGTTGGCATGGCCTAGCCGTATGGTCATGTTTTCTAGAACCAGCTCTGCATGACCCGAGGTAACCACGCATCCACTACACAAGTCGTTACATTCTGCTGTGTTTCTGTGATATGACCTTTTGGTGCAACCCTTTTTGAACTTTGGTATGTTGAAAGTATAAAACAGATCTGAAGTGTCTGAAGTTTGTATAAGCAAAACCAAAAACCTGGCTAAACAAGACATTTTCTCTTCACCGTACTGCATTTGGCTGAGTAACTGAAACTTGTATTCTTTTATGTCCTTCTGCTTTTTTTTTGTTTTGTTTTTTCACAGTCAAAATGAAAAGCAAAGCATACATTGAGTATCCTTTGTTTCTTTTTTCAGAGACGGCTTTCTAGATATACAAAATTTGAGGAGACTGTTTTAGCTATCTGCTGGTTTAATCTAGATTAGTCAATGTGTAAATAACTGTTTACAAAAAAAAAAAAAATATCCTATCTAAACTATGATTCCTGAATTTCTGTATGCTGTTTCTGTAGTTGATAGTAGAACTATCACCTCAATATTATAAACAATTTTAATCTGAATTTTCTTGCTCATAAATGAGTAATTAGGGTGGATTTACTATGGGTGGAGTTGTGTGTGTGTGTTTATGGCTCATCTGTTAACATTCCATCAGCTAGCATGGTTATAATTCTGATTGTAACCATAAGTATATTATGCTTTCTAGAGTTTATTTTTTGCTTTACTAACATAAGCTATTCTTAGACTGCAAAGCTCTTAAGAAACTTGAATTAACCCTCACTGTTACTATTGTACTGCTTTTACTGTTGCTTCCATAACTTATTTGTAATATGGTTTAGAACGGAACTCTGAAACCTGACTTTCATCCCTCATCCTAGTTATTGAATTTACTGTCTTTTGCTTACCAAACTAACACATGACTATCACAGTGCTAATTTTTACAAACAATTTTTTGTTTGTTTGTTTCAAGCTATTTTGTGCAAGTGAACTAGAATTTATTCAAGTAATAAAAATCACATTTCAGAAAATTGGATTTCTGTATATTTCAAAACAAGTGTATGGTAGTGAACTGTTGGTTTTTTTCTTATGACTTCAACTTTATTTTGTTTTCATTTGCTGTATTTTGAGTTTTCACACAGGTAGTAAATTATAACTTTGAAGTGATATAGAACCTGCAATCCTGCTAAAAAGTCTCAGACTCGGTTAAATCATGGAAGATTGTGTAAACAAGAGAGATCCTTTTATAGATATTAAAAAGGCAATATCTAAATAATTTACGTCATCTTTATGTGTGGCATAAGTCTGATCAGAGTCATGCTAGAGTACTGACCAAAATTTAATAAAGTGTCAAAACCATCTTAAACATGTACATAAATAGTACTTTTTTTCTGATAATTGTTACAGTAAGTGTTCTAGTGCTCTGTTTAGCACATTCAGCAGTGTATACTGAATGCTGTTTGTAGCTTTTATTTCATTGACCTCCAACTGAATAATTTTGTTCAGAATATTTTTGCAAATGGCTTTATTTTTTTCTATTTACAAGGCCAAATTTGGCTTTGAGCCTATCTCTGTAATTTCATGGAATTCCCTGTTGCTTGTTGACTGAAAAATCTAGCAGCAAAATTTGTCCCTGAATGTGTTCTCTAGGTTGACCTTTCTTACTTTTCTGTGTATTTAAAAACATAAAAATTGAACATTAATGGGCAGCTGGGTTTTCTCTTTCCTGAAACTACCAAGATGTGTAGCACCTTTGAAAATTTATTTCTCGTCTGACCAACAAGCTCTTAATAAAAAAGATGTAAAGTTTGGTGTACAAGGACCTTCATAGTCTTTTAAGGTTTTTCTCATTTGCTGATGATGTGCTGACTTTGTGGCACGATCATCTGAAATGTCTGAGTTTTAAAGTCTCTGTGCTCATCACGGGAACTCGAAGGAGAGGATTTGAACTTGTAAGTGTACAGTGACTTTCAGGGTCCTGTAAAGCTCTCTGTAAAGGTTTGCCAGAGGTTTTCAGTGGAGGTGAACTTTGCAGTATGCCACAAAGATGAAGAACTCTAGATTCTAATCAACCAAAATCAGAAATAGATTTTTGAGTGCTGAACTCTTTGTGAGAAATTATCTACTTTGAGCGTATCTGCTTTTTAATCAGAGTGATGTAGTTTGAATAGGTCACTCCTGTGATAATGCATGTAATCAGATCCCAATTTGCTTGGTTTCAAGTGTTAAAACACAATCCTTGAGTTCTGGGCTGTATCTTAAACGTAATTAGTGCAATTTTTTTAAACAAGTTTCTATAATGAGACACCTTGTTTAGCTACAGCTGTTCCGTGATTATCCAGAGGAAATCAGGGGCTTAAAAGCATCCGGTTTACATAATTGTGCTGAAAAGTAAAGTTGTATTACTGTCTTTCATTGGGGGTGATAAGGTCTTCCCTCATTCTTGTGGTTTCAGCAGTGTAGCTATCTTGCCTGTACTGCGTGTGAGATCTAGACGTTTGCTTTTTCATCTTCCAGTTGGCCCACTCAGAATAAATATTCATTCTCCTGAGAAAGTCTATTGTAACCTGTGTGTTTACAGGATGTTCCCTGTGTCAGCTTATCACCCTGCCATCAGACACCCGGACAACTGGGCGGAACTTTCAGAGGCAAACTTTCAGCAAAAGGTATAGGACTGTTTTCTGTCAGGCCATAGTGGTGAAAATCTCTTTAAGAAACCAAGCTCTTACAGATATCTTCTCCCCCCCGCCCCCCCATATGATATTATTTCTGTTCCAGATTTGGTCCTAAGACTTTCAGGGTCTTCTCAAGTGTAGTCAGTATATTTTCAGAATATGCAAAGGGCTCAACCATTCTGCACAGAAGTTGAAACCACAAGACAAGAAAGAAATTATTACATTAACCAATTATCTTTTCTGTTGACTGACCTGTGCGTTGTCATAACTCATCAGACCCAACATTAATGTTTTTTATATTAGAGCATCACTTAGATTCTTTAAGCATCAACTTCTTCTTGTGCTAGGCCTGAAGTTTCCTTCATACGAAGAAACTGTCTCTGTGTCAAAGGCCTTGCAATTGAAATGTGTTATGAATACATATAAAGTATAAACTCACAAGGAAGTGAAAGGTATGAGGTACTAGAAAGATGAGTATGGTCATAGATATAAATATCTATGCGTTATTTATAGCATCTGCATCTCATACTTTTTGCTTGTGGAATTTCATCCTGTCCAGGAGTCTTACAAAGAAAATTCTACTTGTGTCAGTGAAATGCAGTAAGTTGCTACTTACCTGATTCATCTGGCAGAGATTCTTTTCACACAAAGTCACACGTGCACCAACCCTCCTAACTCAGCTCTGGAGAATATCACAGAACTTTTCATTACTTTTTTTTTTTTTTTTTTTTTTTTTTTTCCCTCCCAGTGGAGAGGGCAACAGAATAATGTCAGTTGTTCAGAAATTTCAAACTCCTTATTCCACACAAGAATGGTGATGTGGAGTCATTTTCTTTGCTGTCTTTATGTGGTTTTATTGGGATACTTCTGCAGTCAATGTGTCTTGGAATCAAAATCAGCAAAGAATAGAACTTGGATTGTTTGCAAAGTTTTGTTTTGTGCATGAAACTCTCCTTCTTGAATAAGTCCAAAATGGATGTTATGGAAGAAAACCTTTCTGCTCTGTAATGGCTCGAACTAGGAGAAGATGGAACTTATGCACAGGAAAGAAATAAAATACAGATTTTTTGTGGGGAGTTCTAGATTCAGGAAATGCAAGACAACCCTTCTTTATTCTGTGAACCTCACCTACATAATACTCACCTGGACTATTTAGACTGCTTTGGGGACCCATTGTCCTATATTGTTGTTCTGAGCAATAAAATATCACTGCTGAAAGTATTGCCCGTTTGACATGAAAATTAAATGTAGTCAGAGATCAAGTGAATAGAAGCTTTGTGCTCTCAAGCACCAAAGTGTGCTCTCTCGCACTGTATTGTTTCAGTTTGCAAAGAACAGTTTGGCCATCCTCAAGATACATGTCTTGACTCATATGATGAATACCCAATCTTCCAGATATTTTAGTGGCCTAGTGCATCTCCTTGAACTGCTTACCTACAGGTCTGTATTTTTAACTAGCCGCTTCCTTTCTATCTTTATCTTACAAGGCACAGGAAAGAGAGAAGCCAAAAAAGCCTGTGTCATCCTGTATTCTGTAAAACAAGAAAACAAAGGATATCATTTGCAGGAGTGATTTTCTTTCTTTCTTTTTGGACAAGTTTCTATCTGTATACTAGATTCTTCAGAAGTGTCTTACTGTGGTGTGACTACATTAACTACTGACTGCACAAATATTTTGGTGTTATGTGATTACAAGGGTCCACAGGTGGTACTCTGCTTGGTAAGGAGTGCTGGAGTAGGGATTCTGTTTCCTTGCCATTTTAGTCAATGTATAGTAATCATCTGTGGGAATCTGTGTTAGAAAGCTGCCCATTTATGAGGAATGAATTCTAGTTATTCAAAACTGACAACATTATATTGATACTTTTCTGGTGATTGTCCTTCAGTGAGTTGTCAAGCCTCTCTCCTGGGCAGAGCAGCTGTCTGGAAACCAAATCAGTAGGTTTGCCTTAGGCAGTTTTAGATACGTGCTTGGTGTATAATGTGAGTGTGTGTAGTTATCATTTCATTCATATATATCCTATCCTGTCACAGAGACAGCACTTTAAAGAAGCTGACCTTGTATTCACATAGAATAGACAGCTTCTTACATGTGCACAGGAACTTTTCAGATGGAGATGAAATGCATTTTTAATTTAAAACTGATACTTTTTTTTTTCCCCTGAAGGAAATCCTCCTGTACCTTTCTACTTTAAGCAATGCCTGCAAGATATATTTTTAAAAGTGTCTTATAGTTTGAATTTGCAAACCAGATATGGATAATCACAATTATTGTTAAGGAATGATGGCTGATAATTGAGACTGTCTCAGTTTTATATCCTCCTGGGAAATGTCACAGACTCTTTTGTGTCCATCATAAAACATTCTTATATAGGTACTTATATATGTTTGAACTTATATATGTATTTACACTCATTTAAACTGGGTGTACATTAAGATTATTAGTCTGTCACTTGTCTGTGGTCACATGAGAAAAACTCTAACAAAACCAGGTTCAGAACACAAGGTGTGCTGATGTTCAGTGTCATTTAGTGGACATCATTGTCTTTTGTGCATGCTGTTCATTGGTTTCTCCACATTCATCCAATGCTGGGGTGAGGGATCTATTTTGTATTATTTACAGCAGCATGGTTATCCTCCAAACATGCTGCGGGGTTACCAAACATTACAGATTTGTATATCCATGTCAAATTGTAATTCTTAGGAGGGGCAGCGTAACAGAGCCCCGATCAGTAGATTGCTCTTCAAATTGTAGCTGTTTGGAAAGTGATGCAAGTAGGATCTGTGGGCTTGTAGAGGAGATATTGACTGCAACTGGATCACTGCTTTCCTCTAATCTGCATATCGGATCCAGGGCAGAAAAATAAACTTGGCTTTTCTTTTTCTGGAAATATGTTTCATAGTCATTGTTTAACTATATAGTGCAGCCTCTCAAAAGCTGAAACATGCTTAAACAATCTGAAAGAGAAATCAGAAATCTGTGTGCAGCAGTATCACTCAATGACTCCTGACATAATCATCCTGCATATATAAAAAGTGATTTGTATTACCATCACAGCTAGAAACACTAATAAAACACCACAACCTCTTGTGCAAGGTATTGTACAAGGAGGACAAATTGTCTCTTTCTGGTAAGTAATGGGGAATGAAACACAAAGGAATTACTTTAAATGACTGAAATGAGTAAGGACTTTGGCAATGTTCACAATCTTTTAAAGTTGTGTTTTCTTAAGAATTTGAGGATCTGGTCATTTATGGTGAATCATATTGGGGCACAGGAGAGATTAAGGCATGTCCACATGATAATATTAACTTTATGAAGACAGAAGAATGAATAAATAAAAAACCCAGCAAAATTCTTACCATTGTTTAACTGGTGTTCAGGTGCTTGCTTTTACTATGTGAAGTTTGTGACAGTTTTGGTTGGAAAATGTTGACTGTTATGGAAGGGTATGTCCACTAGATGTCATTCATGTAATCTAGTTTTTGTGCAGCATTTATTTCTAAGGAGCTATGTGGGATGGTAGATACAAATTATTAGCACTATTAACTGCTTTCGTGTATGCAGTGCTTTTGACTTTATACATGTGTGGCATGTTACAAAATAATATTCTGATTGTCTCCGTGATGGGTTTGACATACCATTAGTCTAGAACTTCTGTCTTTACATATTTTTGCTTATAATTAGTGTTGCATGAGTAGATCTGTTATATAAGAGTCCCCAGGTGAGCTGGATGTAGTCTGTAACTGTTGTACAAGGAGAGACATGACTATAGAAGAAGTAAGGACGTTATGCCCCAAAAGAAAGCAAAAGTATCCTGTAACTAATATAATTCCACCTAAAACATGTTCTTTTCTAAGCTTGTCGCACCTCAAAGGGCAGTTCTTTAGAAAAGTGCCTATCTAATTAGGAAAGGTGGCTCAAATTTTGTAAACTTGCACAAGTGGATTTATATACTCACAGATCTTAGCTGTAGAACTGTGCTTACAGTAGTTGATTTGTGTTACTTTATTAATATCTGAGGCATTTCAAACAGAACCACTTTAATAAAGCTTAAATGAAATACTCTGTGGACAAATCAAAGGTGCATCTGGCCATTCAGTCGGGCGGGTTGGTAGGATCTGTACAGATATTAGCAAAGAGTGCTTGCACCCCCCGCATCCCTCCCCCCATCTTTGCAGTATGACATGTGTTAATAATTGCCAGACAGCTTCTGGGAAGCCGTATCTATACTCTCATTGAAGAGCAACTGCTGCAACATTGGCCTGTGCTCTTTCCCACTTTCAACTTGGAGTAGCTACAGCGAAACTGGAAGCTGGAGATCACAGCTTCCTCCAACCTCCCTCTCCCCTTCCATATGGAATAAAGAATTTCTCTGCCCTGTGTAGTCAGCCAGAGGGCAGGATGGGGAAGTGATAATCCTCTTGGAATGAGCACTTGCTTGAAAAATGATAAATGCTACATTGCATGGGGATTAACACTTGCTTATGAACTTGCTTTTAATGGAGTGATGCTTCTCTTTCAGCAATGTGAAGGTTCACTGTACTTGTAGACCTGATTAAGAACCTTTACCACTGTTCAGCCAAAAGGGAACCATCTGCCATCAGAAACATAATGGTGTTTGAAACGGTTTCATTCTTTTGCATATTGTCCTCAAGAATGTAAAACGCTTGCTTTCACGTAGCATTTACTTCCCTAGAAAATGCCCACATCTCATTGCAACATTCTTCCTTCTCTCATCATGAGAATTACATTTCTGCTCACGTTTAATGCAGCAGAGGTCTGTGCTTTGTCACCACGGAACTCTGAAGCATGAACATCCAGAGCTAGTTTAATGAATGGAGTTGCTATATAAATCACATCTATTCTCATTTTTTTGATGGGAGAGCTTATGATATCCAGTGAGGATGTTCACAGAGTGGATCAATCTGTGAGTGGAGTTTATAATGCTTGTTTGGTACCTCTAGATGTATTTGGTATTGAGCACTACTTCATAAAGATTTAGTGTGGAACTGATTGCTGCTTTGCAGGATGAGCCTTTCTTTTCACAGTGAGCTGATGTGTCATGCAATTTGGTCATTAAGTTAATTTCCAAGCACTGATGTATACTAATAAATTTGTCACGGGCTATATTGTTTCCTCTAAAAAATATGGCATTTCTGCTACGCTAAGCTTACCTCCACTGGAATAACAACTGCGCTCCTCCAGAACACAGGCAGCTTCTGGGAATTTAATTGGAAGAGTAACATTTTTGAGAGCTGCTCTTCTATTTTCAAAAGTGGCATATGCACTGAAGTCTCAGTCCTGTTGCCTTGCTAAAGCATTGAAGTTTTAAATGCTAAATCTGCTTATGAAAATAAGCTTTAAATTGCAGTGCTTTTTAATGCTGTTTCTCATGCTCTTTGCTACATTCACATATAGTGTTGCCTCATGCTAAAACAGGTATTTTTACCAATACTCCCATTAATAAATCTTGATGGTAGAAAGACTGAGGAATTGTAATCTAAGGCCTCGTCTATTGTTAAACCTCTGTTATTACCAAGATTGTTTCGATTTGCTTCCTTTGTAAGATAAGCAGGACTTTTGCTACAAGGCTTGAATTCAATTGTATTGAGAGTGATAAAGGTGAAGGTAAGAGATAAATTTTTTAAAAGTAGTTCTGTTTTTACAAAACCATACTTCCTGACCATCACCTAAACCACACAATATTCACTGACTGGAATTTACTCTTATAATACAAATTAAGCTAGAGAAATTGATCTTATATCTGTATCCCCAAGGGGATATCAACCAGTTTTATCCAGTCTTCACCCTCACCTTTCGTCACTTATATCTAGGATACTTTTGACAGATGTTTGTCCCAATTTCTGTTCACCAGAAGTTTTGAAATACTTGCTACAATCTTGCTTAGTTGGTTCTCCATGCCCACTGAGAGGAGGAAAAGAAGTAATTCAATTTTCAGTAAGGAAGATAGAGCCTGGATTTAGGAAAAGGTTTTTGGCTATATAGTTAGTGAAGCATTATGGCAGTTGGTCACCAGATTGTCTATAGCAAGTTTTTGCGTATATAAAATATACGTAGAGCTCATCTACAGTGTTCTCCTTCCTGGTTTGTTTGAGGCCAGCTCATTCATGTTTTCCCCAAGGTTATATTTTTAAAATCTCTTGCAATTTTTCTTTTTCTCTCTGACACGATTTCCACTTTGTTCACCTGTTCACGTGGTGTGTCCAGATCTGTTGAGTGCCTTAGGTGAGTTCTTCCTGTTTCTGGGTAACATGAAGAACTTTCACATGCTGTTAAGACACCTGAGAACAGTTTGCTTTTGGTTTTTAACAGCATCACATTGCTGTATCTCTGTCTTCTCAGGTGTTCAGTTGCCAGGGTAGGAGAACAGCACATAGCTCTGTCTAAACTTTGCTGATTAGTTACCAGCTACAACTTCAGTTTGATTTACTGTTAAAAGGTTCCTGGGGTTCCTTTATCTGTGTTCCGTGATTTTTGCTTTGTTTCACCGTGGATCGTTTTACAGAATAGTTTCACTGATGACTCCCAATGCAGTGAAACCTGCAAAAGTGAATCTGAGGTAGCAGCAGCCAAAGCGATTGTCTGATGTGATCTTGGTTTATGTCAGCTACAGCAATTTTAGGGCACTTCAATTTTGAATGAGTATGTCCGTGAGTGGGTTTAATGAGCTTTTCAAACTTTTGCACATTAATTTTACATCATTAGTCATCTTTCTTTTCCTGGTTGTTTCTAGATAGATGAAGTCTGAGATTCCAAAAAGTTGTCTTGTAAGGATATGGAAGACCCAACTTGTATTTCATATTTTCCATATTTTATATTTAAGAAAGCTAGCAGGGTAAAGATTAGAAGTTAAATTACCTTAGTAGAAAGGCTGTTCTTTGCTGGATAAAAAAAAAAGCAGACACAAAGTTAACCTTTAATTTGCTGTCCAGCTGATATGCAGTCAGTTAATATTAGTTGTGATTCTGCATTGGAACAATCTGTTGTCATGTGGAATGGCCATAATAATAAGCAAATAGGAAGCTGATGTGACTTCAGGCAGGGAAGCATTAGCTGAATCTATGTAACATAGTTGAAAACTAACATAAAGACAAGGAATGTAAAATATAAATACCAATGTTAGTCTGTATGATAACGTCTCTTCTAAACAGAGATGATTTTTTGACCTTGTCAAATTTATCCTTGGCATATGTGATTATGATAGCGGTTAGAGAGTTTTGACCATGAATAATAGTTGTAACAATGCAACAAAGCCTTTTGTAGTACACACAAGTTACTAACTTAGCTCATTGGGGCAGAGACTGTATTTTAATTTAGCTTGAGGCTTAGAACAATGCACCCCGAGTCTTATTTTAGTGCTTCCACAAAACCACGAATAATTTCTTCCTCTTTTGTGTACAAGCTTACAGTATTTTATTTTGTTTGAAGCTTTTAAATGTAGGAATGAATGTTTTGAAGTAATTCTAGGATTTCACTTGGTTTTCCTGATGTTACCCATTTTTACATACCCAGTTTACATTCACCAACTTGTCAAAGTTGGAAGATAAATGAGAAGTAAAAATGGCCATCACATGACTGTCAGAATCATGAAAGAATATGAGATTTGTTTAATACAGTGTTTACTGACGTGTTTAATCCAGGAACGAGGAGGAGGGCCTTGGGCAGGAACGGAGTTCTATGTATTAAGAATCCGATCAGGTAGCTCATTTAGGAGAATGTTATTAGTGATACCTCTTAGCACTCATGCGTAATTATGCTATCTTCTCACTGTTACCTTTTCAAACTCCTTTGAGATTCTTAAGTAATTTTATTTCCTGCCATTTAACAGTTTTGAGTAATAATGATGAGGAGAAAACAGTGAAATAGTTTTCTTTTCTCAAGTACCAGGTGCTGAAAGCAACTGAGAATGTCGATGGTTTTTATAGTGGTTTCCTGTGCATCTTGTGTGATCTTCTTCAAACAGTCATTGTATAAGCCTTTGTCAGATTAAAAACCATAATATAAATGATTTGTGGTCAAGAGATTGGACTGAAACTCAGAAATGTAGCTCTACATTTACTTGCAAAATAACCATATTATTTCTGGTTTGGGTGCTTGTTGCAACCTCATTTAATGTGATGCTGATTTTTGGGTGGGTGCTCCCAATCCATTTTTGATACAAGGTAGGGTAGTTTCTTGAAATCACGAGTCCAGGCTGTAGCAAGTAACGGAGTGGTGGTTACTTCCAGAATTTCTACTGCGGTGTTTCTTATCACATTTCTATCTGTGCTTTGAGATTTAACTTCTGCTGTTGTGATTTGAGTAGGCCACTTCGGTGTGGCCCTCCTCTGCCTGTAAAAGAGCTGACCTCTTCCTTCTACTTTTCTCCTGCTTGGTCTCTGTTGAAATAGCAAACTGTTCATAAGCTGTTCAAAAGAGATTATTCCTGTCTTTCAGGGTATGACTGCATGGCATTGGACAGTGTAATGTCAAAGTATGTGAGATAGTTTCAGTGCTGCAAGCAGGAAACAGTCATAGAAAAACAGTCTGGGATGGGGCTATCCCTTCTCTGTGTAAGATCATCTTTAACAATATTGCTCTCCACAGATATCTGCCTGATTTGTTCTAGGACTCCACAACCCCCCAGGCAGTTCATTTTAGTGTTTCAGTATTCGTTATCTCCATGACACACGAGGCAAGAGTGTTTAAATCACAGCTAGGAAGAGTCAGATCAGACCTTAAGAAAAGCTTTTTATCAGAGAAGCCAGATTCCTTCCTCTTTTCAGTAGTCTTTTATGACCTCACGGACTGGTACGTCTCAGTCTTCTCTAGGCTAAACATTCCCAGTTTGCTTAGTCTTTCCCCTGAGATCACACTTTCCAGAATTTACTGCTATTCTCTGTACTTTATTTTTGGAACACGTTGTTTTTGTGGCGTCCAGAACCAAATGCAGTGCATTACTCCAGCTCCAGTTTTATCACCTTGAAGGTACAACAGAATTCATGAATCTTGTGGGTTCTGCTGATGTCCTGAAATGCCACTTTACTGTTACCCTGCTGTTGCAAAGGAGCCTTTGTTTAATTCATGCTCAGTTTTGAAACATGTAAATTCTGGATTCTTTTCTCTTGTATGTTAATTATTCATGTGAATGAATTACTCATGCCTAATTCTAGAACCTCCCAGTTGATTTTCCTTGTTGAATTTCACTCTCTTGCTTTCAGACTTCATCTCCCAGTTAGTTGCAAACATTTTCAGTTTTCTCCAGTCTGGCCAGTACTGGCAGTTCCTTTGGTTTTGTGGCATCTTCAAGTTTGATGTACATACTTTCTTCTCTCAGTATCTGGGTTATTGATGAGAATATTGAAATGATCCATGAACAGTTGATAGTATTCTTTCATGTTGACAAATAGTTCATAACTCCTTTGGGTGATATCCAACCAGTTGTTTGGGTGATATCCAGCCAGTCGTTAACCCTGTTTCTCATATGGCCTTATTTAAGTTGATGTTGCCCTTCACTGTAGTCTGCTGAGCAAAGACAGACATCTAAGGCAATGTATTTGTACTGTGCAAGTCAATCTTGGCTGCTACCTGTTCTCTGGTTGTTTTGGGGGGTGGATGTGTGTCCTTCTGGGAGGTAAGTGCTGACATAATTCGCTTGATTTAATTATTTTTTTTTAATCCAGTCACTGTGTTTGCACATTTCTAAATTCTGGTATCTCACTTCTGACCCCAGGCTGCTGGTGTGCATCTTCCTCAGACTCTTCTGCAAGGATTCTAAAAGAAATCTTAGCAGGTTATGACACTTGAAACCACTGGGTTTTCAGAAGTACTCTCAACACCGCTTTTTCATAAGCTTCACCTGTAGATTGCCACATTGATGTGCTACTGTGCCTTTGCTAATGAGTTCACTGAGTCTATGTTTGTGTAGTGCATAAGAGTCAGTAGGTATTATTTTAAGGCAAATAATAAGCGATTAAAATAGTAGCACAGTGCTTACTGTAAACACTAGGCAGATGGGCTGCTCTTGAAGATGGTGAACGTTCATAGGAATCAGAAGGGTCATGAGTTAGTTTCATATTCCACTGATTACTGTGCTGAGCATCTTTAGAAGACTTAATCATTTAAATCCAATTTAATCCTTTAAAAGGAGAAGGTAAGTAAGACCTATTGATTAACTTCTGTGCTAGGGTTTATGAATTTCACCTGGAAGTAGAAGTTAAAGCAATACCTTCTTGAGGAATGTGCCAGTTCCAGATTTTATGTAAAATACTAATCAATAATGTGATGAATTTAAGCAAGGAGAAACACTGAATAGACAGCATGTTTACTATGAAATAGAACTTTGTGGAAACAAAGTTCCAATATTTAAATATTGACGAATGTATCTCCTTGCCTAGCATTACATTAATGTGCCAGGTCCTGAAAATCATGGGTGGCATAATAATAATAATGGGATTCATAAAAAATTGATGTCCTCTGTGTCCATTTACCAGTCTTCTGATTTCCTCCCCCTTCCTTTTTTTCCTATATTATGAGTTCCAAAAATTGCTTTGGTGGAAAAAGAAGGAAGACAGCTGACTCCTTCACATAATTACCCAAGTTGACTTGGCAGCATTCTAGTCTTTGTGTTTTTCTGCCCGCCATTTTAATAAAAACCTACTCAGTTATTTGGTTTTTGCATCTTTGATTTCAGCTCCTTGAGGGAATCAAGACCCTGTTCTTGATTTAGTGAGACTTTACTGTCCGGATGTAAACGGTATTTTTTCAGTAATGTATATCAGACTCACCAGAGTCATCAGTAATGTATCAACTCATCAGGACTTGGAAGGGAAGGCAGCTTCTCCCTGAAGCTCCAAAAATCCTGAAAGAGAAAAATACTGGTTTTTGGTTTTTTTTTTTGTTTTTTTTTTTTTTTTAAGAGCATCTCATGGCTTTTAAGCCAAACTTATGATTTTTGGGAGATCTGAGTGATTTTGAGTGTGTGGCTTGGCATTCTGTAATCATTCACTGTACCATCTGCTGTAATTCCAGTAGGAGATGCTCTCCTTGACATCCCTACCCCAAAAACACTTCTGATAGCCCTGCTTCCGAGCTCTGCACTCGTGTCTTCTAGTGGATAAGCAGGCTTTTCACATGTCTGAGAGGCCTTTAGAGACAAACCTCATATCCACTATATTTAAAATGCTATTCAAATCCATTGTAGTTGTTCTGCTGCACTCCAAGAATGTCTTAAAACATATATGTAAAAGAGTTGTAATGAGAATTAGAAATACCGCAGACTGAATGTCTCCGGAACCATTATGAAAGTGGCTGCAGTGGAACTGGCAACAGTTGGTGATTGAGTAATGGTATGATGGCAGTTTCAGCTCAGGCAGGGAAGATGCTGTGTTTGCCACATGTGAATTAATATAGTGCTGCTTTTTACTGTTGAAGGATTAACACAATTTTTTTTTTTTTAAAGAATATTTGAAGTAGAAAAGACTAGGAGAATAGATGAACCCATATTGCAGACAGCTGCTTTTTTGAGCTGATGAGCTAAAAATCTGCTATAGCTGGGAAGCATCAAATCTGAAATTGTAACACTGCCAGTGCATGTGATAGGACTTTTAAAATACCAGGTAAGAGCTATGCCCTTCAGACAAGTAAACAGAAGAAGAATAAGAGGCAAGAATATCTGCGTGACATTTGGACTAGGCTTTCCTGCTCAACAGCCATTTGTATTATAACAATTTTTTTCAGTGTAATTCTGTGTGCATACTTTATGAATATCATACCACCAATAGAAATAAAATAGGAAAAATGTATTAAAGAAAAAGGGATGCTCGAAGTGATAATTTGAGTGCTAGAAGTTAAGAATTTATTTTTGATCATTCTAGTTCTGTTTTACCTAGTATGTGTACTAAAAATGTGTTATAAACTCAGGGTTTATATACCTTTATACTCAGAGTTTATGTGCCTCTGAATAAACTCAGAAGCAAACTGTACATTTTTTCTTTAATTCTGTAACATCCATGAGGCCAATATTTGATACTCACTTACAGAACATATCTTACTGCAAGAGCAAGTTAAGCATTAAAAACTAGTGGATTGATTGTAAAAGCCTCTTTTCAGTATGTAGAAAATTTACTTTAAAAGCAATCAGATTCTTTATCATTGTTCATGCAACTGTGATTCATGCATGTCTTCATGCAACTACATGCAACTGATTTTATCAGTTGTCATCATACCACATTGAGCTGTGTCCCATTACATCACATGTAAGTAGCAAGGGAAGCATTCTGAGGCCAATGTTGCCCTTTCAAGTTAATTTGAAATTAAGAATTGAAATGAATTAATGACATTAATTTTGAAATTAAGAATACCAGGTTCCTAAAACGAGAAGGAATATGTGGACTTGCAGCATCATACTCAGGTCTCTTTGGAAATGAAGTGTGTGGAGAAACAGCCATAAAAATGTGCCTAGCTAGGACGTAGCTCGCGCATCTTGAGGCTACAGTGATCAGAAAAGGAAATTGGAATATTGTGTGGCTATAATCTATTGTTTGACATCCAGTGCCTGCTCCTGTGTAATTTACTTGCCTCTTTTGGTCACCTGACTGAAGACATTAAGTGGGCCACAGGGTAAGCCAGGAAATTCAGCTCTCTGCTTTCCAAGTCCAAAGCTCAGTTGTTTCCCCTTTCCCCTTCCCCCTCCCTCTTTCTTCACAGCTGGTCAGCACATGCACAGTAATTGCTTAGGCCAGGTAGGGCAGATACGGAAAGATACATATGGAGCACATGCAAATCTGCACTAAATTTCTGGAATGCAGCAACAGGGTGAAGTTAATGTAAAGCAAGATTTCTTTTATGTTTAAAGTTTCTAAAACTAATAAAAAAAAGAGACAACAAATTCACTTTATAGCCTTTCCTTTTCTCTACTACTACTAACTGAGTGGGTTTGGGATTTTGCCAAAATATTACACATTGCTCAAGAAGATTACAAAGAAATCCCAGACATGCACTAGAGAGCTATTAAATTTAACATTTCTAAAAGATATTTTCAACAGCTAAATACTTGTTAGAGCATTGTTTTCCCCAACTTTCAAAAGTTGCCACAACTCAGTCACAGATAAGAACTTCCAGCTTTTTAATTGATATATAAATTGAGTTTAAAACCAAATCCACTACATTTCCTGTGGTAAAGGAAACAGAGACTCTTCAGTTTGGTTTGTCCCTAATTTGAAAATCATGTTCTCAGGAAATCCTGCATAATTATTTTACGTAAACAGGGAAAGTAATTATTTGCTTGGGGCTCTGTTTGTGTAGATGTGGGGGTGCGCAGAAATAGTGTAGATTCTGGAGCTCAGTGTGTTAATGAGAATATTTTAGAATAAAGGAAAACATGTTCCAAATAAGGTGATTTTCTGTCTGGTTGTGGATGGGCTAGAATGAGGGGTTTTAAAATGCTTGATTTTTTCCTTTACATGTTCTTACTGTTTCTCTGAATTTCATTAATGGGAGCAAGAAAAGATGAAAAGATGACAAATTTGTAGTGAGGGTATCTTTGTATTTCTCTTCAGGTGCTCTTGCCTTGTCTGCAGAGTTGCTCTTCATCATCCGGCAATTAATGAATTGTAAAAAGCTATTGTAAAAATGCTGCAGGATTTCAACCCTCACATCCTTCTCTTCTCTCACCCCCTCAAGGCCCTAAATTTACTTTTGCCATTCGTAATAGTTCAGTTAAAGGTTGAACTTCCCCTCCTGCTCCTTGTGAGCTTTTCTGATTTCACTCACCGTTTGAACAAGATATATTGGACTTCGTTTTCTCTAGAGTTAGCATGAACTCTACACTTCTTCACACTGTTGATTTTGTTTTCAGTTGGAAAATAGTGTTACACATTTTGAGTATAAATTGTACAGTAAGTAGGCTGGGATTTTTTTGTGTGGGTGGAAACAATCTGCAGAGTTATTGCGGGAGTTAAACCCTGTTTAGTTATAAAACTTTTGAAATAAAAATCCAGAGATTTTTGAGGAACTATTTGTGGATCATTTTTTTAAACCAGGATGTGATTCAGACTATTATTTAACAAGAGGACTCCACAACCTCACCAAACGCAGGGAAGAATTAGGTATGGGAGCAGGTGCATGCTTACTTTATTTGGATTTGTTTGTGGCATTTTCTTAAAGTTTAAAGTTCAGTATATCACTCTAACAAACTGTGGTCATGAACAGTCGTAGCTTCAGGGGAAAATTGGAAGCAATGATTGTCTTAGCAGAAATTTTAACACTAAAGTTGCTCAGAGAGCATAGTTTAAAGTGGAAAATCAGGTTAGTTTCCTCTTTTGTTTTCTCAAGGGGAAACTGAGTTAATATAGTAACAATGAAATGATAGGTATTTCTTTGTAGATTTTTAATCCAGTGGAACAGATTTATTCAGTAATTATTCTAAAAGGTATTTTAAGAACATTATCTCAAAATGGTAATTATTAAGTGACTGTAGGTTGCAATGAGAAATACTTTGTGTGTGTTACATAGCTATACCTAGGAGGACTTGCAGTGGAAGGGTATTAGGAACACGGAATACGGTTTGAAATATACGCTTGGTGAAGTCATACTTGTGTTAGATTAATGACATTTACCACTGCTGGGTAATCTTGGTGGGATAAGCAGGTTAAGCTACTACAGAACAGTTCATCTCACCCCCTTTTTTTCCCTATTGTATTCATTTTATAAGTTCATATTCCTGAAAACTCCCATTGCGTGTTCCCATTTCTCTCATGTGATTCAGGAGTGGGGCTTGAATTCTAATAATAAATTCTTGGGATGCTGATTTGAAGGAAGTAGTAGTCATTCCTTTTCATATATAAGGTCAGGGTAACCTTTTTTTTCCTTTTCAAACAATTTTTTCAGTGCTCCATACTGTGATTTTTGTAGCTATTTCTGTTATATTTGAAGCCAATAGTTATTTCGGTGCATAATCTCAGCGGGAGCAGGATGCATCGTTTATACACAAACATGAATTTTATTCAGAACCCTTGGATATAATTCCAAAAGTAGAACTAGTTACCTTCTGCGTATATTTTACATGTTTTAAGCCTTGTGGGCAAATTCGGGCTATACCCAGTTTGTCTTTATCTAAGGAAACATTAGGACTTGCAGGGAGAAAAGGAAGAAGCTTATGTCCAAATAATTTGTTATGAAGAGTTGAGAAGCCTTTACAATTCTTTTAATCAAAAACTTCAGCTGAGGGAAGAAATTGGTAGGCTAGCATTGCTACGTGTATTTGTAGTTTGCAGGTGTGTCTAGCATAGCTGTTATTTAAGGATGTTTTCCAGAAAATAAGGGGCCATAATCCCTCAAACTCTTCGGAGTTTATGCTTTTTTATTTATTCTTTGTGGACATTTTTCACAACTTGTCTATGCAGTTCTTTATCACCAACAGTATTGCTCTACCAGCAAAATCTGTGCTTGGCAAATTCTTGAATATTGACTTTTTCGATGGGATAACAAACCATGTGTAGTTCTCACCTTTTGGCCACTGATAATTGTATCTTTCTTGTGCAAATTATTTAAGCTGTAGCCATAGAACAGCAGCCGTTTTCTGCCTCAGCTTTAAATCAGGCAAGAAGGCTGTGAATTGTGATGTTATAAATTGTTTAGAGTTGCTGTGTTTTTAATAGTATGTTTATAAAGGTCTTAATAGATCTAAGGAACATACTTTACAAGGATTTCATTCTGTTTATAAATAGAGATATTTCTTTTTTATATTCCTTCCCGTTCCCTTCTATTTCTTATCCTATTTTTTAGGAACCATTAAAAAACAACAACTTTCAGCAGGTATTGCCAAGTATGTGGTTTCTTCCAAACAAGGGGAAGCTGATAGTTTGTGAGAAGTAACAGTTCAATCCGCCTCTCAAAATTTGATGTAAATCTTCCTGTAGACTTCACAGGGTGCTGCAGTAAGCCCAGGACCCTAATTCTTGCAAGCACGGCAGAGCTTCCAGTCTTGGAAAACTCTTCTGAAGTGAAGCTTCTTTTTGTATTCATTCCATCCGTCATCATGCTCTTTCAATTTATGACTCTGCCCAATAAATTCAGTATCAGCTACTTGGAGTAGCAAAGCTCCTATGTCTTTTCCAAGTTTTACACTTCATACTTTAGCAAAGATTTTCTGTAAACGAATGGAAGAGAAACCAAACCCTCACACTTATTTTACGTTTAAAATGTAGTTTTCTTTATTGGATCTACTTTGACGAGCTCTTTGCCTAGATCTATGAGTAGAAAAACAAACTTGAAAGGGAGAAAAAGGTTAAATAAAACTAATTTCTGCAGTGATAAAAGCATTATGGTATCACATTTTCACTGGCAAAACACTGGTTTTTTACTTGCAGCAAAATTGGCAGAAAAACTGCAGGCAATTACAAGCTTCAATTCATCAAGGTACTTAAGCATATGTCTAACTTTAATTGAGTGAGTAGTCATTTGACTTCAGGGGATTATTCACGTTCTTAAAATTAGACATATGCTTAAGTAACTTGGTGAATCAAGGCAATAGTGGCTATTTTAATAGAGGTGGAGACAGAACAAGCAAGTAACCTGCACTGTGGATGTTCTTTGATTGCTCTGGTTTTTAAATAATAGTTTTTAGTGGGTGTATGTTCTGCTTCTTAATATCAAGGGTTAGTAACTATAGTTTTGTGTTCATCTTCTAGGGACTGTACTTACTCTGTACCCAAAGAGCAAACAGTCTCTTAAAAAAGTGGATTGAACCTGTGGAGGGCTGTTATGACTGCTCTCATGTAGGTTAAATGTATTTAATAAATCATTGTTTTATTTTACAGGACAGCAGCCCAGGGGCAGGAGTACTGTACATTTCCTGCCAACTGTTGTTTGTTAAAGTTGCTAATTTGATTTACAGGCATGGTACATACCATGACCAGTTTGCATCAAGAGGCATACAGAATTTTCATTCGAAGAGTTTTCTTAGCTATGCATGCTTGTAAGAGATTTTGTGTTTTAAGGATACATTGTGTTAGATAATTCTGCCTCAGACTCTCCTTCGAACGTTCTGTCTGAAGGGTTAACAATCAGTGTGGTACAGATTTGTTCGGGGGGTGCGATGTGATAGTATTCTGAGGAGTAAGTGTTGACCAGAAAGAAAAACAGGAACATACAGTGGAGAGTAGCTAAGAATTGCCAGCTCAGATTACTTGTGATTTAAAGGTGGAACATCATTTTAGGCAAGGGTTTGCAGTAGGGGCATATATGTAGCTTGAAAACCTAGGCTTTCGTCCTGATGTGCGAGAAAGACAAGTCAGTTTATATCAAAATAAAAGAAGCAATGAAGAATAAAGCTAAATTAAACTGCTGTCATAATCATCGATGCTGCACTGTTCAAGCAGAAGGACCTTTTGTCCTACAAAGAGAAGTATTTACTCCTATGTCTAGTCAAAATAAAGGTGTTTTCATAGCTTTGAACAGATTAACCGTTTTTTCATTCAAATTTGACCTATTCTTCTGTTTCTTCTTTCAGTACCTTCTGACTTTTTCTTAATAAAATTGCAATCAAGTATCTGGTATTATTGCAGTATATCAGAAGTAAGCATTTAAGTTTTATTTATTTTAGTACTTAAGGAACTGCATTGCAGGCTAGTGCTAGGGAACCTATTTTTTGTTATGGGTTTCTGGCATCTGGACTTACAAGTCAGTTCCTTTTCCTCCTCCCTTCAGACTAAAATACCTTTTCAGGCAGTTGACTGAGCATATGATTTCTTTTGTCATTATGGATAAGTTTTAAAATGGGAAATTGTATTGCTGTGATTTGCCAGGTTTCTATGGCATCCTGCAAAAATCTGGGTATTTATAAAAAACAGGAAAACGGAGGACTTACGATTCTGTCCACTGCTTTTGAGAACTTGTCATAGTAGTATCAATTAAAGCTACATAGATCAGGCTTAGGAAACAATAATGAAGATTGCCTATGTGAAAGGGATTTTTTGTTATGCTAAAAAACACAGGTAGAAAACAAAGAATATCTGTAAGTGGAAGTGAGTATATCCAGTTTGTCAGCTGACCTCTGATGAGGTCATCAAACCAAAGAATTTGGCACTTCCATTTCTGTTTATTGGATAATAGGAACATATAGCTAGGGTTTTTTCTGTTAATGAAGGGAATATGACCCAGGTGTACAGGAAGGAGCAAATGAATAGAAAAGGGATGAGGTTTACATATCTGACCTAGATAAAGTATGTATGATAACTCTTACTACATCAGTTCTTTTCACTTATGACATCTTACTACCTTCTGCACTGCCAAAAAATACCTAGACAGAATGCTATGGAGGTGCATAATGGACATATAATTAAGCAGCTGTGTTTTTTGTGAGAAATAAACCAACCAAACAAAAGACTTAATCCATTTTATTGGTTACAACAGACTTAAAATATTTATGCTTTTTTAGGTGTGGCCAAATATTTTCTCGAAAGCCTCTGCATAACTAGGACAAATTGAAGTAACTGCTTGACTGGAAATTATTTTATTATCTCATTGACATACGAGGACATGATTATGAGGTGGTTAGTAAGAGTTTGATATGTAGTCTGTTAGAATCCTGAAGCAGATATGCAATTATAAAATATGTTTAAAGCTGCTGATTGCATTGTATGGATGAGACTTTTAAACCAGGAAAGTTTCTTTTTCCCTTGCCCTACCTTATCTAATACCCTGTTCAGTTTAGAGACAAATTTAGTGCAGTGTTATGTGTTATGTGTTGTTATATCACTCATTTAAGATATCAATTACGATATACCGTTTAAGGTATTGATTAAGATATACCACTCATTTAGGATATTGAGGGATACTCTGCAAGACCAACACTGCCTTGTTAAAGGAACGAACTGTGAAATGAGGCTTGCAAGTTGCCCTTTGAAGGATACTGGCAAATCCATATTGTTGACTATTTAAAGTGGTGTACAAACCAGAATTCCACGTAGAGAAAAATCTGCTGGAAAGCTCCTTTGCCTTGTAAGCTCCTTGAGGAGCAGTGCTAAGCCAGGCTCGTTTCTACTCGAGTTGCAGTAATGTGAAAGTTGATGGAGACTGGTTTCTTCCTCATATTCATAAATCCAGAGCTGAACTGGGGTAAGCCTAATTGGAACGAGATACTGAAATACAATCACAATTATCAAAAGTATAAGTGATAAACAGTTCTTACTCACTGGGGGAAGACTTAAAGGGAGCCAAACTTCTCTTCTGGAAGATGTGAGCAAATAAATCACTTTCTCTGGTTTTGAGTGTGTTTTGTAACACACTGTTATTTTTTGTATATACCGAGAATGAAAGAAAGAAAGGCAAAAAGGAAGAAAAAAACAGGCAAATCTGAATGACAAGAGTACCACTTTTAATAGCATAATCATAAGAACAAACCCTCAGTACACAGAATAAGAATTCCTTCAATACATGAAGGGTCTCTTGAATTGTTTATGGTTTTGCTATGTGACTTTTGTTTTTTAAATTTCAATTGTTCTTGCAAGTAGTAATTTAAATGGTTCTGAATTGTAATGTGTATCCCAGTGGGAAGAAAGCTGAAATTCTTCTGGGGCTATGAAAGTGCCACAAATACTCAAGCTTTTCTTTTAATGCCAGGAATCAAAAAATAATATATTAGCTAGATCCCTTTGAAAACAGGTGCTTCCTCAAGTTTTATTAACTATATATGTAAAAGTAAAAAGAGCAGTTGAAGTTAAGCAGTACTGATAGATTCCCAACCATGAGAGATTTCTGAAGGAAAAGATTGTTTCTGTGTGATGTAGAGTACATATTCATTTTTTTAGCTGGCAAAATGAGGTGACTCATTGGCTAATGCTTTAAAGCATTCTAACATGTGCCAGCTGGAGCATTCCACACTGTAAACCTGGGCTGCTTAGTCAGAGCTATGTGTCAAGTACAGAATAATGACTTTGAACTTCAGGTGTGATTCTTGTATTACATATTATATAAAAGTTGTAGAAAATTCTCTGTCTAGATGGTGCTGGGCTCCAAGTCATAAGGAGTTCATTTGATCATCAGAGGAAGATAACGTAATGGTTTCAGACACTATGAATTTCCACAGGGCACTTGTTGATTGACCACAGTCTGGCAGAGGGTTACATGGAAGTGATGTCAGGGCAGAAACAACTACCATCCATTGAAATTGGAGCAGAAAAGGGAGGAGACTGCTGAGGTGAAGAAACAAAAAGTACGTAGCTGGAAATCATAAACGTTGTTGGGATAATGTATATATACACACTGAACAATGTTGGACATCTCTATAGGAGAGTAGCAAGTATACGTGTTCAACAGTATTAGTTTCTTAATCTATATAAGTCTTTGACTTGTATTGCCTGGTTTCATTTCACTGGGAGTGCTTGAGGGGTGAATTAACATAAAATATCACGTTATATTCAGTTATATTCACTCACAAATCAAATAAAGTAAGGAAATTCAAAGCTATTTTTGAGTAACAAGAACATTTTTCTAAAAAGTAATACCATAGAGCTTTTGTTTGACAATTTTATAATTTGAAAAGACTAATTTAGACCAAATTAAACTGAAAGAATGCTTGTGGACTAGAACTTCTGAATGTGGGGTTTCAGCCTGGAGTGTATTTTTTTTAAAGGCTGAATTACAGCTTTCTGAAAAATGAGTTATGAGTAAGGTTATTGAAGTCACAGAATCACAGAATTGTCTAGGTTGGAAAAGACCTTGAAGATCAGCCAGTCCAACCATTGACCTAACACTGACAGTTCCCAACTACAGCATATCCCTAAGCGCTAAGTCAGCTTTACTCTTAAACACCTCCAGGGATGGGGACTCCACCACCTCCCTGGGCAGCCCATTCCAACGCCTAAAAGTCCTTCAAGGCAGTGATAGTGGACTTTTTTGTTAGACTTGGTATCTGTTTGTGTGTATGGTTAATAAAAAATGCGTCTTGTGTGGAACTGACATCTATCAAAAGTTAAATGAAAAACGTATCATTCCTAAATTTTTGATTAATAATTTATAGCATTTTTAAAAATTGAAAATCCATTTTCAAGTCCAATGTTTTTGTCTAATAACAGTGCTAAGCAAAAGTGCTTTGGTGCTGGATTGTTTAGATTGCTTGGTCCTTATGCCACACTGACTTCGTCCAAAGTAATACAAACTTTTCTGAAAGCCCTTTACCTGTTTTCTGGATGTCTGGCTGGTGTTGTCAGTGCTGGAGTGTGCCTGTATCATTTATGGCAATATTCATATTATTCTGCTTACACTTGTGGTGTACTGCCTTAATATTGGGAAGTTTAACATGTGGGTAGGATTATCCGTGTGTATGTTTGCTTGGTTTACCAGAAGTTGAGCGTAACACTGAGAGAGACGTGTGCTTTTTCTTCTGCTGGAATTAGTTTGTGCACTTGTATGAGCGCTTCTAGGAGCACTGCTCTTAGTGAGAGTGCGTTCTCAAGAGCTACAAATTGGTTTTTGGATGCCTCTGTTTCCTATTTGGCCACTGTGATCCTGAAAATGAGTAACTGAAAAAATTGTTTAGTTTATTAAAATTTATGGACAGAGAAAATGACTTCTGACCTCTTTTCCTAAGTCACTCGGCATGTTAAAGACATAACGGCTGCGTGTAGTATTCCTGACACTGATGGTGTCAAGATATAAAGGAAGATGTTCCTGCGATCAAGTAGTGTTTGAAAGTGGTAGCATTTCAACCCCGCTGCCGAAAAGCATCCTTATTCAGATGAACTTAAGGATGTGCTTAATTTAATTCACATAAATACTTACTGAAGACAATGAGCCTTAGAATAGAATAGAATAGAATATTTTCAGTTGGAAGGGGCCTACAGTGGTTTAAGTATTACACAGAACAGAAATAGATCTAAGAATATATTTAAGTGCTTTTTTAACCACAGATAATGGGATGGGATTCATACTCATTATCTTGTTAAGACAGATAAAATGCATCAGAATTCACTAAAGATCTAAAGAAGTATTTTTGAAAGGATTCTTAAAAGCAAATCAGGCAGTTTCTTCCAAACGCTGTGTGAATACTTAAAATATAAACCAGTTCCACAGTGTCCAAATGAATTAATCAAAAACTTGCAAAGCTCTAGGAACTGTTCACATGGATTCACCTGAAAATATTCCAGTATCGATAAACAGAAATATGAAAGAAATATCTTTATAAAATTAAATGGTACTTATCAACAAAGAAATAACCCTTGTTTCTAAGGCCAAAGAGATTTTGCTCTCAGCCTGTAGGATCATGATACTCATAATTTTCAGATTTTAAGTTACTCTAATTATTGGTGTCTCTGTAGCACTAGGGAATCTTTATGTGCTGGAAGCCAGCTCAGGTTCTTGGTATTTAATCTCCTGCTTGTTCTGTAATTACAGTATCTTTCTTTTATTCCAGTTATAGCTCTTTAGTTACAGGAAGAAGGACAAAATAAATGTAGACGTAAATGAGTGGAGATTCACATTCCTACTGTGGTAACCATAAGATACCTGCTTTCTCCCAAGAAATACTTGTGACAAGCTGCTCTCATTTTACTTCTGTATCTTTCTTCTTAGCTGATGTATATTCATCTCTTGTAGAAAGTTGATCTGATCTTATGATACGTTGTTGAGATTCTTATTTCAAAGAGAACATAGTTTATGTTGGAGTTGTTGAAGTCGTTTGACTTATAAAGTGGTGTTTGAGGAGTTCTCTGGAAGGATGACTCAGCTTCATTCACAACCTGGTCAACATCTCTTTCTTTCACTGTGTCATTTGCTTAAGTATATGAAAAATGTCCCATCTTATTTAGGTGTGGTATCTGGGGTTTAACTGGTTGGCATGGATGCAAAATGGCCACCTGAGTAATGAGTGAAAAAGGTTATCGTGAATTTTGCTTAAATTTGGCATTTTCCGAAGTTGAAAAATTCTTAGGACAAATAAGGTTATTTTAGATTACATTTTCATTTTTTTTATACAGGTGGGATTAATACCTGAGCAATGTCTCTGAAGTTGAATGCAGATGCATTTCTGTAGTTCATTCTGTGTCGTAGAGACGTAAACAGTCATTAGTAGCCTGTATTTATCTTTATTACTTAATACTTGATTAGAATCTGCCGTTGTACGTCTTACACAATTTTTTATGGAGTGGGGTGCAAGGTTTCTTTGATGTCTGAAAATGGAGAAGGTAGCATGTTGCTTTCTGGAGCCTTGGGGGGATTATGGCAAACAGGAGCTGCACTATACATCCAGCGTTTGTAGCACACATTCTGTCCAGTGTGTAAGTGATGTAAGTTATGACCCCTGTAAGTGACGACCCCTGTCCCACCCCAGGTATCATGTCAGCACCTCACAGAACCTGGTATATAGGCAACAGAATCTGAATCATCCATGTGTATGAACACTAGAAGAGGCAAAGATGTATTCGTCATATTGTAATACTTCGAGTTTGCAGGCAGGATACATAGCCTACAGAATTTCCTTTAGATCAACAAATTTAATTCTTTTGTTTTTAGCCTCTTCTTGTGACATATGTGTTTGAAAACTGGTATCCTTCTTACGAAGTTGTTTTCGGAGAGTTCTCTGGAAGAGTGACTTGGCTTCATTCACATTCTGGTCAGCATCTCTTTTCCCTGCTATGACATTTGTCTGAGTGTATGAAAACCATCCATTTTATTTGGTTGCATAATGCGAGTCCAAATTTAGTATTGATTTGAACTTTCTACGCATAGCCCTTTTTGTCTCATTTTCCTTCCTGGAAAGCTAAAGCCTGCGCCAGGTATACCGGTTTTTCAGTTTTTTGCAGGAACTCTTGCTCCAGTGATAATATATCAATGCCATTGTAATTAGAGGGCCACAGTGCAGTGGAAGCATTTTCCTCTGACTCCTGAGCATCTTTGTCACTCCATACCCTTAAAATTACCAGCTGCCATCCTGTCAGGGAAGAGCTGCCTGCTTTTAGGATAAGATCTTTCTAGCACTTCATGTCTTCCATTAATTGGTCTTATGATCCACAAAGGACACACTGTAGTGAGTTAAGTCCAAAGACCATATTCATATATGTCTATTTTCCTTCTTGCTGTGATTTTAAGGAAGATTTGCCTACAAATGATGAATAGCCCAGAAAATTTTTTACATTATTTCTTGATGTGGACTATCAGTTTGGATTGAGAACTTTCACGTGGGGTTGATGGATAAGTAGCAGTTAAGTAGGACTCACAATTTTGCTATTTTGTGTAGTCCCTGTTGAACAGATGAGATATTTATTGGGACCACTGAGCACCCAACAGGTGCTGTTCAACTTTGCTCTGTGCACTCATAGCGTGAAATAAATGATATACCTGGTATTGACCCACCTGGTGTATGTGGGACATGTAAATTTGAGGTGGACTTTGTTCTTTTACTGATTTGGTCGCATTAAGGAAGGGATTGATTTTAGTTATCATTTTGACTTGTGATTTGTATTTGTTATCCTTTAAAGACAAAGAATTTTCACGTTATGGTTTTCATTACTTAGTGTAAGCAAATTCAGTAAATTTGGCCTTGAAGCAGATATTGCCTTCTTTTGATGCTAAGCGTGTTTGGCTGCTTTTTAGTATATAAAAGATTCAATTAAAATGTATTTCTGCAGTTTTTAAATTTATGAGTTCTAAGGTTACTTGCAAGCAAATTAAAAAAAATACAATGAGAAAATTCCATTCTTTTTATTTGTTTTGTAATCTCAGAAACACCCATAAGATGTATGAAAAGACATGATTTTTAATCCTTTTTTAAATTGATGTTCATTGGGAAAAAACTACAACTCTGAACTCCAGTCAAATGGTGACACACAAAGAAAGTGCTGTAGGGTGATACTGAAGAGCAGATTGTGGTTCTTGTAAACCTCTTTTTCATTTTTTTCCTATTTTCCTTCTCTCTTTTGTATAACCTGCCATCTTTATTTATACTAAGAAATGAGTGATATTTTTATCGCTCTAATAAAAAGTGTGTTATTACTACATTGTTGAAATAAAATTCTCAGTGCAGAATGGTACATTATTTTCTGCACTGGGATGACATACAGTGTACAAAGGACATGCTGCAAAGAATGTTCAGTTTTACAATGTACACAGCGGTGCTCTCAGTTGCTTGAATTTTTTGGGGCATAGTGTAGTAAATGTCAAGAGCCTTTGAAACATTTGGAGCAGATGTTCTGCTGCCAAACTGAAGCATTTGAACTCAAAATGAAACAGTTCCCTTAAACCTTGACATTAAGTCTTAACAGTTTCACTTCCCAATTGGATGTGGTATGAAGAAGATAAATAATAGAACTGTAGCAGGATAAAATATTTATTCTCCCATGAGGTGGGGAAGAAAAACATGTTTAGCATTTGCTTTGCAATTTTATTTGTTCTGGCTCATTTCCCTCTTATACTCACATATATACAGTTCCAGGCACATGTTAAAAGCAGTAACTAGGGCTTGGCTGGGGCCCGGTGTCCTTCCTCTCCCCTTCCATTTAGTTCTGAGTTTCTCTCACAACTTCCCTTAAACTCCCTCTATGTCCCCATGTTCCTTACGGGAAGCATTCATCAAAATGTTCTCACTTGTCCAAAATCTGTCTACTTAATCAAACTGATCAATTTCTATGGAAGTCGGTGTCAGCCTTTTCAAATGGGAGTGCCATATTTAAACACCTCAATAAAAAATGGCTTCAATTTCCCAGGCTCTCAGTACCTGCTGCTCCCACTGACACTGGGAGCAGTGTGGGTGCTAAGAGGTCACAGCAATGAAAATATTTTAATTAGGTGTCCACCTTCACTTTGGAAATGTCAGGCTCCATTTCCTATTTGTCTTGTGAACATACTCTCATAATGAGAGTTTCTGTCTGACATTTTAGTTGTTCTGCTGGTTCAATCCAAGTATCTCATCTGATATATATTAGTGTTGTGTGCTTTGCTACCTGGCTGATAGCATCGTGTTATGAACACTCAGAACCAAATAAGCTTTTTAGGTCCTGTCACTCATCTCACTATTATGAAACCTATGGCACTAGTTTTGGGCCCTTTTCCACACGTTGTACTCCTGCTGTACTCTGTGCTTTCAGATCAGAGCAGCTTTTCTCCCACGCCTTCCCCAAGGTGAGTCGGTGCTATCTGCAGACCCCCTCTGAGCAATGCTGGGGGAAGATCTGAAAGGGGGCTGCAATCCCTTTTCTCTTAGCTGACAGCAGTCCCCCCTCCTGTGGCTGCTTGTCTTCAATTGGGAAACATGCAGATTTGGGAGAGTTGGAAGAGAAATTCAGTAGATAGTGCTTTTTTTTCTTTTCCTTCAGTACTGAGAAGTGGTGGCATGAACAAGGGGGAAGTTATTATCCCTGTAGCGATGCAGCAATAAACTTGATATACACACATATATAATGTTAAGTCTACACTGATAGATAAACTATCTGTACTTACTAAATTTTCCCTGTCTTTCCAGTTAGACACCAGAAAATACTCCTTGACTTTCTTGAGGAAAAGGTTGATAAAAGGTAGATGTGCAGTGTCCAGTTTCACGTGCAAACTAACGGTTAACAGTGTGATCACTCTATCAGCTTTATACAGATACGTGTGCTTGAAAGCAACATGTACACTTTTAAGGAAAATTCGGCATGAACGTACATCATTAGTATGGTACAGTATGTCTAGTATTTGTTGATTATGGGTGGGGTATTTTTGTTCTATAATAAGGTCTGTGTAGCAAAATTGGCAAGAAAACTGTACCATATACTTAACTAGATCTTGGAGCCAGAATGTACGAGCTCACTTTCAGTGGTAACCTTATAAAGCAATGCTTTTAAGTGAGGGAGCAGTACTTAACATGGCCTTTATAACATCTTGTACTGTGATTCTGTATTGCTGGTTGAGTTAGGGTTTCATCTGCATCGTTCCATCTTTTAATAATCTGGCTGCTTCATTTGGCTTCCGACTGTAACCTTGTTGTAGGGAAGCAAATGTTTTCAGAACAGGCTGCGAAGCAGCTGATGTTTTCTTCAGATCGTCCTCTGTTTAACCCCTTATAGAATAAAAACTTCACATGAGCTTTATATGTTCATCCTTCTGAAGGCTTAATTTGTCTGATATTTTACAATAGCTGTCCAGAAAGGTCTTTCATGGGGTGAGTGTAAAAGATCTATTCAACACACACCTTTATAGGGTTGAGTAGCTCTGTGGAATTCTGATCAAACTGCTTGGTTTCTGTATTTTCAGTAGCCTTGGAAACAAAAAAAAATAACAGCAATTGTAGAACCTTTCTTTTTGTTTGTTTTCTGGGAATGTAGAATGTAAAGAAATTTGATTTGTGTCTTATGGATGAGCAACTTTATGCCTAGGACCATCACAGTTTAAAGATAAAAGTTAAATTAGGAGATATATACACACACGTGAAACAGAATAAGTTTTTATATACCTTTTATGTGTATGTATATGCATTCATACATAAATACATATATATATATAAAAAAACTTGTACATTTATAGGATTTAGATATTACCTACCTGGATAAGGCTAATTCAGAGGTAGTTACTGTTAGGGGTGGTTTTAGCTATGCTGGAATCTACGTGTATATATACACATTAGATGTACATATATATGTGTATTTAGGTATTTTACGTTAGCAATAATAAATACTTATATCAATATTATCACCTTCATTATCAAACTTACCTTTTTTCTATCACTTTTTTTTTTACTTAACAACAAAAGGTTCTACAGAGTAAGTAAATCTCATTATACTTACTGTGTAAATGAGGAAGCTGAGACAGAAATGAAGTAACTTTTCTGAAGTCAGTCACCAGGCTAGCAAAAGTCCTGTTAGAAGTACCTAAAAAGTCACCAGTCTATTTTATGGTTTTCTCCATTAGGCAGCACTGCATCTCATTTGTTAAGGCCAACTGCATGATATTTAAAGAATAAGTTTATATTCCTTATGCTTCTTATGGGGATTACTTAGCCTAAGCGTATGTTGCAGTAAGAACATACTCAAATGCAATTATGTTTTCACCATGAGGACAGTCAGTGAAACAGGTTGCCTGGAGAGGTTGTGCAGCCTTCATCCTTGGAGCCTTTCAAAAACTCATTCAATAAACCCCCAAGTAACCCGTTCTGATCTCATAGGTGACCCTGCAGAATAGGCTGGAGACTTCCTGACGTCCCTTCCAACCTGACTTATCCGATGATCCGATGATCAGAGTTGCAGATAAAATGTCCCCCTCTCCTGTGCTGTTGTTGGGTGGAGCAACAGGAGAAGGGAATAATCACTGCAGAGCAAGCCCTGTGATTGTTCTGGTTGTGTCATTTCATAGGGAAGGCAATGCCAGCGGCAGCGGCTGATGGTAGTGATGTTTTACAAATCGGTGCTGAGTAGCAAAGGCAGCAAAATGATGTGCACCATCAAAGGAGTTGTTAGGAGGGAAGAGCAGGTGGGAATATTGGATAAATGGGAAGAAGGAGACAGGAAGACAAAAGAGTCTCCCCACCCTTCTGTAGTATAAAGAGGGTCACCATACATGTCGTATAAAAAAATGTTTGGAGATTCTCTTTAATCACCAGTGACGTCTGTTATGGCTCTGCCTGAAAACACACAGCAATTATGATCTGAGAAAAACTGCCTAAAACTCTTCAAGATTGTTTTTAAAGTAAAGTTTTAGCCTTTACTGTTTCCATGACAATGCTTTGGTAATACATTTTTGAATGGCGACTTTATAGGGAACAAATGGGAAATAAGAATGTGATTCCAGCCCTTTGGAAAAAAGATGCAATAAAGATCAGGAGTTACTTGAGGTGTGAGCCAGACCCCTGCTCCAGCATAGTTGTGATTTAGTTGTGCATTTTGGCTCAGCATACAATGGTGTGAAAGCCATTAATATGGCAGAGGCAGATGCTGCAGACCTGCTGTGCTTCTACTCTGCGATGAGAAAAGGCTGTGCGATGTAACGCTGCAGTTTGTACGTGACAGAGCTCTGGTTTTTGATAGCTTTAAGCTGCAGGTAGGGAAGCATGGTGGAGCACAGAGCAGAGAATTGCAAACAGTGCTGTTACTATGACGTGTAGCTTGTTTGGAGGCTGCATGCTTGCCCAGCATCCAGCCTGTTGGAAGGTGGTGCTTCCTCAGGCTCTCCAACGCCGCTTGCTACAGAGTTATGCTGGTTATGTGCCAGGGTTGATCATTTAAGTGTCTTATCTGTAGCAGCTGATCGCTTAATGTGTGCAGTTGTACAGAAACGGAATCCTTTCATGCAGTGAGATTCTTGCAATTTGAAAATTTCTTTTGTCTCAGAACAACAAAGATCCATCTCCTCTCCTACTTCCATGCCCCCTGCCCCCAAACAAAAAAATATTTTCCACAAGCTAAAACTACGGAAATAATGTTTCACTTTTTCCATTACATAGCATATTTTGCCATAAAGTATAAAGGAAATTAAAATGGAAGCTTGTTTCAAAATTAAAATATTTAGCTCTGAAAAAGTCTTAAATGTTCTTAAATTATTGCAACTTTTGATTTCAAATTTAACTTTAAACCTATCTTGTTCTTTGACATTACGTGTTATTGTGAGTTTTGCTGTTGACGAATAAACATTTTCTGTAGGAAAAAAATTTAGTCCTAGGAGTTCCTGACTGTTCTGCTTTTGAATATATGTATCAGATGACAGCTGCTGTACCCCTAAGCATACGTGCAGAAATAGGGAATAAACTAGGATCAGCAGAAAAAAGCTACCCAGTAGGATCAACATAGCTCCTGATAACAATGTTTTGGAAAAGCGTTCAGCTGCTTTGCAGCCATTGCAGCAGTATGCATTTTTCTCTCAGCCTGGTATCTCATATGTTCAAATGTGTTTTGGTTTTCACTTTAAGTACCATTTTACAAGTGTAACTGGCATTTCTAATTTAGCTTACTCTATTTCAAACAGAATAGAACTCTACTAGTATAGATCCAGCTTCTGAATAGTTATGGCAAACGTCTGTGGAAGAGAAAGAAGGTAGAGCTTGAAAGTATGACCATTTTTGTTAAAAACTGACAACCTCTAGAAGCTGTCCATGTTGATTCACTGGGGCTCAACAGGACACATCTACTTTGGGGTGAGAGGAAGTTCAGTTCTCAAACAGCTTAAGTCCTAGACTTCCCTGAACAAGAATGGCCAATTTTCTGAACTCTATGTGGTTTTAATGTTGAGGACTACTTTCTTCTAGGGACTGAGGTGAGAATACCACAGGCTTTTCAATGGAGACATCAGGTTGGACACCAACTTTTCAATCAGTTAGGGGTGACTGTATAAAGCTGCAGCCTAAGAAATGATTGTTCTCAAAGAGGTTATCTTTCTGTGTAGCTTGTTTGATTTTTTTCCCAATATACTTTCTTATTTCCAGTAGACTTTCTTTACTTGTTCCTCATAGCCCATCCCTTTTCTTACATTTTCTCATTTTCTTTTTTCCCTTTTGGACTGTATCATGTTTTAAAATACATTTAAGATGCATTAATTTTCTTTTTGCTGTCATTTTCCATAGTTTTATTAGATTTTGTACAAAAGTGCAAGGCCTTCAGCTGCTGACCTGGCGGAAAATGCAAAGATGTGGATGAGCCAAACATCATTAAAGTCCTTCTCTCTAAAATTAAAGAGTCCCATGCAAGTTTTGTACTCTCATAAATAAAATAGGACCTGTCAGTTTGAAAAAAAATGCATGCAGACTTCATCCGGACTATGCAGCCTGGTGCAATTTATTAAAGATACTGTATTGCAAGATGAAATAAAATGTGAACAGGAACTTTGAATTTGTCTGATAGAGTTGCATGACTTAGGTGTTTTAGGAACACCTAAATTTTTAATCAGTCAAACCAACAACGTTGCCTAGTGGTAGTTACGGCAGACCACAAAATGAATTTTAAAATAAATGTTAGAAGATTGGGTATGAAAATGTTAGATTTAAACCAGAATATTTATCAAAGAGTATAGAAACTATACTGTTTAAACAGGAAGGAGAAAGAGCCAAAGATAAACATTTATCAGGCTCTTCAGAGAGTAATATTTTGTGAGAGAACATTATATCACTGTACTGTAAAATTCTAAGGACTGCAGAGGGGTCATCCAGGTCCTTGGAACTGTTTCCATGTAATAGCGTAGCATAATTCTGAATACACTGAAGATGTTGGTAAGTCCTTTCTCTAAAATGATAATACAAACCACTAAAGCTTACAGCATTGTTAGTGCATAGGAGTGACTACTGCAGTGGATTTTTGATTGCTTATGTAAGGGAGTATGCTTTTTTTAAAAGACATATCATTACGTATTTGTATTCTCAGTATCCAAGTAAGCCTATAAATATAACTCATAAACAAATGATTTCATCTGAAGTTGAAATGTCATTGTCACGGTCCTGATTGAATCGATTTAGACAGGCAATCAAGTCTGACCTTTTAATCTCAGAGCCAGCTTTATGTTCTACCAGGAGAGAAGTATACAGTGGTGAAATCATTCACAATACTCTTCTCAGCCTCAGGGGAAGAGTATGCATATAGGTTTCCAGCCCATGCTGAAGTTACAGTCATAAATAGTGTTTCATGATACAGGAAGGAATTCATAAAATGATGTAGATATTTTTGTAATTCATTAAATGTTTGCATCAAAGCTGATTCGTTATTAAATGTGACAGGTAAACTCTTATTAAGATGGTGAGTATATAAGTGTCATCATTTGATCCAGTGGCCTAATTATATTCCAAAAAAGCATTTGAGTCTTCACAAAAGTTTTGACAGCTGTACAAAAATCACTGTTGTGGAAGTATTTATGATCAAGATTTGATAATAATCTACAAATCTAAAAATAACTCAGGGTATGAAATGGCATGGGTTCTGTGGGTTCTTGCTTATGAGTTGTATTATGTTCTGATTATATGAGTTACTGGGCATCTGACCCATAGTGAATGAACTGATTTGTATTTCAGAGCAAATAATGAGAAAAGAATGTGTAAAGAGTGTTTCAGACCCAAATTTGTATGTCTAGGCTTTTGTTTATTTCAGAACTGTAATATTTTACTCTGACAGATTCCATTTGATTTAATTTACTAGTGGATTTCCTCTAGTGATACAAGAACTAGCCTAAAAGGAGGCCTGCCTTTCTCTTGAAACACAGTCATGAGACTATTTTGTAACCACCGTGTTACTGGGAACCATGGAAGCAGCATGTGCGTAAAGCCAATGGAATTATGCACAGGAAAGATCCATACACATAGATGCATTTTGCTAGTAAATTTTGCTACTCTGTGACTGTCTGTATTCGTTGCAGACTACAGCTGCATAGAACGATTTTCTTTTATTTTTATGTCAAGCAGCTCCATATCTGACATATATCTGAGGGGAAAAAACGTTTAGAACATCTTTCCATCAACATTGGTGCACATGTAAATCTGAGTGGCCCCAAAGCTAGCTGGTACTTCATGAATAAAGAGGATCAGAAAATCCAACTCTGTACCACTCCCTACTGAAGTCAATCTTTCTTATTTTTGACTGCAGCTCAAAATGATAAGCCTTTTGAATTCTGAAGGGTAGCTATTATATGAGAACAAAGTGTAATGGAATACAATCAAATGAAACAGATTGTAGCTCTTAATTTACTAAGATTAAAACTGTCCCAATATGAAACACACACAAATGTGTTGTAAATTCAGGATAATTTGAATCATGAAATTAATCCAAGCCAGGAACAGTTGACTCAAATGTTTCTTATAATTAATGCAAGCAAGACACTGTTAATTTAAAAAAAAAAAATTAAAAAAATTACTGCACAGCCCCTAATCCTCCTTCATATGATGAAAATGCAGCAACATTTTCCTTTGACTATTGTTCTGTGTATCTCTTGTGGTGTTTTCTTCCAGTTGACAAACAGGGCATTTGGGTTGACAGATTTTTAATAACCTTTCCATCTCACATAAAACTCATATCACATGGAGACATGGAAAAAGATGATCTGTGCAATTGCTTCACACGCTAAGCTTGGCTATACTTGAAAGTGTTGCCGGCATAGTTATATGGGTTAGATGTGTGGGAAAAATCACAGTTCAACTGACATAGCCATATTGGCAGAAGCCCTACTGTAAACAGTTGTTCTGGAAGTGGGGTTACTTTCCTGGCATGTAACTATTTTGGGAACTCAAATAGGCTATACCAGCAAAATAACTTTTCTGACAGCGTAGACTGTTCTCCCACCAGGAAAACTGCCTGCATAGGTTTACCATAGCTCCATTGCCTGGAAGGTCTTGGATTTGTTTCTTAAGCTGTTGGTAGAAGTAAAGTGTTAGGATATACATAGCTTGCTTGGCTTCTGAGGAAAAACAAGCCAAGAGGGTGATGAGGTGTGCTTTCTGTGGTATTGTTGGTTTGTAGCGTGGTAGTGCCAGAGGCTCCTCCCATACATGGCTAACAGACTACCTACCCCCAGCGCACAGGGATTCACCGTCTAAACAGGAGCAAGATATTATTGTCAAAAAAGAAACATTAAGTCTAATGAGACCTTTAGTCACTCTAGGATATGGTTAATTTCTTTAAATAATTATTCAGTGGAAGCCTCCTTTTAACTAAGATGCACATTCTTGTACAAAATCTGAAAGTATTAGCAGAAACGTATTTTAAAAGAATTTTGAAGTGAGTTTTCCTCTAGATTTTTCTTGTCATCTTGACCACCAAGTGTTCATAGCTCCATTTATCTTAATAAAAAGAAATAATTTTAGGCTTTCCTGCCAATTTGGATTACCACATAAACTGTTGGTTGTGCCTGTTAAAAAAAAGATTGTACAAAGTTTATCCTGAAGCAGACGAGAAGCTGTGTTAGATTAGAATTCTTTTGCTTAGCTGCTGATCAGCCATTTGTTTAAACATCTTTTGTTTAACATAGCTTGAAAGGGTGGTTGAGATAACAAATGAAGTAACAAAAACTTTTATTTATTAAAATAAAGTGTTAACATCTTACATTCATATAAATGTTCATGTAAATAAAACAAAACTAGAAAGGGGCTAGAACATTCATCCTAAATCAGGTTTTGCCAGGTTAGGTCAGTTGTTACCATCCAACAGCTATTAGTGCTCCAGATTCACAACAAATAAGTAAAAAAGCTTTGAGGTTTTTTTCAGGAAGGTTCCTAAATAGTATGATCATGTGAATCCCTGTGGCTGTTGGTATCCTGACACTTAGGGTGGCCAAAGAGAATAGATTTATACCTCCATCCTGGAAGTATAGTATCTCCAGAGCTGGGCTGACTGTAGCAAATCTGTGTGGGAAGGCTTTACTTTTCTGAAGTCTCCTCTGTAGACAGAAAGCACACTTTAATTTTAATGCTAGATTTAGCTTCCTTCATAAATGGTTACTTAAAAAAAATAGAAAGATTGTGTTTCACATTGCACAATAATATTATGCATTATGGAAAGCAAACCAGTGTGAATTTGTTCTTTTGTGTATTGAAAAGAAAGATGCAGGCAAAATAAGTATTTTTTAGATGACAGTGTCAAATTCATTCTGATTAGAAAGTCTGTTTTTCCATGAAGAATGCAAATACAGTAGAACTTGGTTATGTAGATTATTTGACATCTTGGCATATTCCTCCAGCTTGATTAATTTATGGGACTTAGATATGTAAAGGCAATACGTATGTTCTGTGCAGCAATAATGTATTCTTTTTTTACTGTTTCCTCTGTTGGATGTTAAGCCTTTTCTTTTAAACATTTTGAATTGAGATCAATATATTGGGAGCAATAACTAAAAATTACTGAAAGGTGGAAAAAAATCTAAAAAGCAAAATATATTTCAGGTCTTACTATTCTTTTATTTATTTAAAATTTAGACATTTCCTTTTGCCATCTTGTTCTTTTGAATGTTTTTAAAAAAATTATGTCTGGTTGTTCCAATGTTAGGAATATGCAAGACTGTGGCATCGGTGTGGACCCTACAGATGCTCAGAAAACATTAATGAAATCAAGTGAAAGCCAAGCATAGAAAAAACAAGAGAGAAGGTAGCTCCCTGAAAATATAAGATTGCCGTGTGGCACTGTACCAGTAGCTGCAGAGGAACCAGCCCTGCCTTAGACTGAGTGTTTCTCTGTGCTCCTACCAGGAGGTAGGTGTTACCTCTCAGAGACAAAACCTGTTAGAGAGAATGGCTGCAATCCCCGTGTGTTGTAAATGAAGGTTAAAGATTATATTAGCAAAAGTCCAACCCCATTAAAATCAAACCCAAACTATTTAATCGTAATTGAAGCTGTTCTATTGTGCATCCTTCTGTGAATTCCCAAAAGCACTGAGTGTGCCTCGCACCCATACAGATCGTCTGTTGGGTTCGGCAGGAGCACCCAGAGCTGCATTAAGCTCTCTGGTATGTTTGGGTCTGCTGCCAAAGTCCCACATGCCCCAGAGCATGCCGTCCAACTCTGCTGGGAGTTGTTCTTGCAGGCGGTCTCTCTGTAGTGACAATGAATTTGATTTTGAGAGTAGCACCGAAGATGCCACACAGATTTATTGATGGTGTCTGATCTGAATGCCAATCCTGTGTTACTCCGGAGTATGCAGACCAGAGTGGAGCTTTCTCTTCCTCCTGAAAGAGGAGAACAGAAAACACACACTGCAGCTCACCTCCTTTTTGGAAATACTAACACTATGGGTGCATCTAATATACGTCAGGTTTTGTATTCCTTGAATAACCAGACCGTTGTTGTATTTCTCTGTGCATGCCACAGAAATGAGTGCAAGAAATGGGCACCTCTGTCTTCTCTTTAAAAATTTTGTAGGAGTGGAAGCAATGTGTCCAGAGGTTTACCTGGCTGTAAAACAAAGGGATGACAGTCTAAGCAAAGAGTCTGGCTGTGCTGCTCTTAGTTATATTGTAGAAGGTATAGTCTTAAATGAAATTTTGAGGGTTAAGGTGCTACTCTGTTTATACTGTGGTGTCAGAACTGACCAAAAGCTATTTTAACCTGGATTTTTGCAGTCAGTGGCCTTTTAGCCATAATAAAGTTTTAGCTCCAAAATAAAGCAGGGAGAGAGCATGCATTGAAGAGCACCAGCACATTAGTTCTGAATCCATAAAATGGACCGACACTGACAAAATTAAGGAAACTTGAATCCCTGTGTATTGTACTTATATTTAGAATAGAATGAGGATTGGATCCAATATATTTAATAGGAAGGTGAAATATCAAATAGATATCTGGAAAAGGTGTCATTTTGAATAGTATGTTAATCTTTATAATGCAAAGT
Source organism: Strix uralensis (assembly GCF_047716275.1). Taxonomy (NCBI): domain Eukaryota; kingdom Metazoa; phylum Chordata; class Aves; order Strigiformes; family Strigidae; genus Strix; species Strix uralensis. Next base: position 12,300,256 of record NC_133972.1, read on the forward strand.
TCTGTTTTTAGAAGCCTGTTTCTTTGTCTCTCTGAGATGAAACCAGGTATACTTGAAAGAGGGAGTTGTTCTGGCCTTCCTGCCCTACTAGCAAAAAAAGTACCCCCCTTTTAATAAAAGCTAACAGTTTTGTTCAAGTTGCTCTGGAAAATGTGAAGCTCTAAAACCTTCTGTGGTTGTAGAATTTCTCACTAATAACTGTGATGAGTTTATTCATCATCTTCATAATTTCCTTTTTCATGCACCTATATTTTACATGGCCGGTATTGTAATAAAAAAAGAAAATACGAGATTGAAGAGATAATTAGCTTGTGCAAATTGATTTTATTTCATTAAATGGTGTCTTTTTATTGTTTGTTAACTGTAGTAAAGTCAAACCAGTTTGCAATGGCTGAAGAGAATCTGGTGCAGAATTCCAGTCCTGTAGTCTTCATAAAATGAGGAGAACAAAGGGACTTGGTAATGCTGCTGAAGGTCCTTTCCAGATATCTTTCTCTCTTTCCATTTGAAAATAATTTAGAATAAGTTTGGGGAATCATAATATTGCAGCCTTTAATCATAAGCATGCCATCTGATGCAGACATGGGTGAATGACATTTAAAAAAATCCACTTCTTTGTTATGAGTCCATTATCATTCCATGGGAAAAAAAAAAAAAAATTGATTCGTTCAACCTTGAATGATATCATAGCATATGTGGTAAACAGCTAGATTTGGATGATGTGTTACTTTGTGGCATCACTCAGGGCTGTATCATTGTATGTAAACACTTGAAAGAAAAGACCAAGAAAATTCACAAAAGGCAAGATTAAAACACAGCTATTGTTCCCTGGCTTAAGATCATAAAAGGAAGGAAATTCATAGTTAAGGATCCAAACCTCAAGCATCTGGGCACAATGCAGTGCCAGCCTTAATTTTACATAACCGTACCCTGTTGTGAGTAGACATTGGTGGTTTGATCCTGAATGACGAGTTACATTGCTCTTAGCAGCTGAAACCAGAAAAATAATTTTATTTTAATGCTTGCCTTTGTTTGGTGAATAGACTTTTTGGAACAGTTGTAATTGTTTTCTTTATGTTTTCTTGCCAATTGAAATAAAACAAATCCCTAATAAATAGTATTTTTTTCAAAAGTTATCCTTAAAACTCTGCTACGCAACATTCTGTTAAAATGGAAATGGGAAATTGGGAAGAGAAGCCAGTGTCATGCTTGGATTTCAGGAATGTTAAAAAATTCATTGTAAGTTATAATGACTATAATCCTGCCGAAGCTTGATTAAAAAAACCCAAAACAACTGGTGAAGGAAGTAGTTAATAGTACTATTAATACAGAATAATGAAAGTATTTCAGAGTTTTTAAAGTATCTGCAAGTAATTGAATTTCTGTCCTACTTCTCTTAAAAAATTCCGTTTCCCCCTTGCTTCTTAGAAATTGTAATGAGAGTAGCAGAAACTGTGCTTTATAGGATGCCATACTGTGGATGCAAAATGCAGAGGAGAATGGGCAATGACATCAAATCTTATCTTGCCATTTTAGCCTAAGGACATTGCTTCAAGGATTCCAGAGGGGAGGATCAGCAATTCTTCAGCAATCTCCAGTCAAGTCAGGGACAGGCCTTTAGCACTTTAAAAGCCAAAGATGACCTGTGAAACAGTCAAGGAGTAAAATCCAGTATCTGATAAGGTGAGGCTGACTTGAGAGATGGATGCTTGTAGTTTTCTCAGAGGTATTTTGGTTCTTTCACTGGTAGGAAGAAACCTCAACAGTGTCCAAGTCACTTGCACCCTTTCTGTCTTTATTTGGGATTTGGAGGGATGCAGGGGACAAGAGCTGGGAGGTGAAGAGATAAAAGTCTAAAATAATGTAGCTCTTTTGCAACAGATGGAGCTCTGTGCAGTTTTGAATGGTAGTTTATATTTTCTCTTGAGTAGAAATTACTAAAGGTATGGGAAATTCACATTTCAGATAAACTAGTCTCTTGGGTGTTGCGGTGAAAGGGAAGGGTCCCTGACCCACAGTCTGAAGAATTACAGCCCATGAGACAAGAGAGCTGAAGTGTTTGGTGATAAATCTTTTGCTCTTCAGTATAACTGAGCATATCGCTAAAAAATGTTTACACATGAAAAAGAGAAGTCTGGAGACAGAGGGAGAAAGAAGACTGCTTTGTGAATATGAATGATACACTGAACAGCATGGGTAATAGCTATGTGGAAGGATTGTACCATGGTAGACCCACAGTACAGTTCAACCATCAAGATGTTGCTTCAGAGAATTGCTGTTTGTCAGAGATTCATGGCTGGGGATTTGGCAGTCACTTCTCTATTCTAGTTTTCCTGTAATCTCTTCAGTGAAGTACTGATTGGGATTGTCTCTTAGTGAAGGGAAACCACCCCCTTTCCCATCTCAGCATCCATTCTTGGATCCTTCAGATATTCCCTGACATACATATGTGACCTTTTGATTTCCCCTCTCTGTCTATGAGACTGCGAGTTCCAGGACTAGGGATTTTCCTCTGATTTTCTGATGCAATCTCTTCCATTCTAGAATATTCTCTTTTATTTTGTTGTGACAGACCTGTTTATGATGGTATCTTTTTTCAGCTGCTCCATGCGTTGGGTTTTTTCTGGGGTTTTGGTCTGGGTTTTTTTGGCATAGTTGCTGTAAACTGTTTTTAACATGGAGCACCTACTTGTAAACCCATATGCAAGTCAGGCCAGAGCGCTGTGTCTACACTGACACTAGGTTAAGCACAGAAAGCTCTACAGGTACTTCACTAAGATACATCACAGTATGAATTTTTCTGCAGTGTATTGTGGGAAAACTTTTCATCCACAGGCAACTATACAAAAATGTTTTTAACTCAACTAACTAAAGTACTTCCATGGCTTTTGTTCCAGCCAGTAGCAAGGCATGGATCCAACTCTAGATGATGATGTTTTCCATCTGTTGGCATGAATGCAACTCTCGTTTGAGGAAGAGCAGAAAATTCTGGGCATGAAATGAAGTGCAAAAGCATTTCAAGAGTAGCTTGTTGCCCTAAGAAGTCAGCAGCATGTTTTGCCAGGTCCTTTGTGTTGATGTGGAGATGTGGAGACAGCTGATGCAGGTTGAATAGCTGCAGAGTCCTCATGCATCTTCTTGCACATCTGGCATGGCTTCTTCTCCAAAATGGAGGACACTCTCTTAGACCTTTGTAAAGAGCTTGCTGTGCCTGTGCATAATTAGGACAGATGAAGGGGGTACTTATCAATCCCTAAGCTTGCTGCGATCCTTTACTGCTGCTGTACTGTGATTTGTTTTTTGGCCAGTCATTTGCTGGTGCCCAGAGTGTGGAGTCATGTATTTCAGTGACTGCTTCAAAGCCACAGTTGTTTTCCCAAATGTTGATTTCCCTGAAATAACATCTGGATTTTTTTGAGAGAAAGTGTGAGAGGTCTGTTGAAGCTACAAGTTTGCCCAGCCTTTATCCAGAAAGGGTAGTATTTGCCTGCTAGGCAAGCTGAGGTCACCCAGATAAAAGGTCCATGAATGGGGTTATGGGGGAAGAATGTGTGATATAGAGATAACCTGGAGATCTCTTCTTTTTTTTTAATTTTTAAATTTAGACAGCGGTTTACTTTATTTCTGCCTCAAATGTGGAGTCACTAGATCCACAGTTGTTTAATGGACCTAGACCATTCTCAGCCACCCTGCCTCAAAAAGAAGCAAAATGTGAGAATACCTGGCAGCAAAAAATGTCTTTGTGTTCTTAGCAGTATATAATTACCTGTTGTTGGTATGATTTGGCCGACAGAGGCAAAATGGCATGGCCAACAAAGTTTTTGGACAATAAAGTCCCTATATGTCTGCTTGCTTTTGAAACATGTAAACTTTGTGACATATCTGAGGAGGAGCAGTGATGGATTTCATTAGGAGTAGATTGGTGCCTGTAATCTGGCTACGTGTTGTTTATGGCTATGTCCATACTGAAAAATAAGCAGTGTTAGAGCTTGTGTTTTATATCAGTCTAAATGCCAGTTGGGCCAAGAAAGCAAACTGATCTCCTGAACACTTATCAAAACCTTTTATCCAAGTTTATGATTAGAGCCACATTTAGCTCTGCAATGATGATATACTTTTTCCTGTGTTCCTGTTTGGTACTCGCCACCATTGTGCTGCTTTGGACAACAAAGGCACTTGCATTCAAATTCTTCCCAAAAAAGGGCAATCTTTGTTCCTCCACTCCTTGATTCACACCTTATATTGCATTTTAAGAGCTTTGGTTCCTTAGCTCTTTTTCATAGTCTCTATATTATTCTGTTTTAGCCAGTAGGGTATGGAACAGCATGAAAAGCATGTAGAGATCATTTCTCTATGGAGAGTCAGGCACTGTGTTTTTGCTTGGGAAAAGTAAAGAAATGCAGTGTTAGGATGGAGATGCCAGTCCAAATTAGTTACATGTTTTTGTTTTGATGACTTAACATGAAATGATGGCGATGATCTATCCGTAGATGGTTTTCAGGCTACTGATGTGCTCTACACAGTGGCTATATAATTTTGCTTTAAGCTAAGTCCATTAGAATTCAGTGGGTTAAAATGTTCCCTAAATGCTAATAGCTAAAATAATGACCCCTCAAGTCATTGCTGCCACTAATTCTACAGCTATTGCTATTGGTTCTAGCAGGAGGAAAACTGTTGGGTACTTTAAAACACAACAGTAATTTTCAGAACAACAAATCATATTACGGTTCCTCAGAACGTAAAACAACAGTTCATCGGATTAGGTTGTCCTGGTTTGAGAGTTTAATCTAAATCACTGCACACTTTCTTTTTTTTTTCACCAGCTAAATTATTTCCTTTCGCTTCCAAAATATCCAGGTCTAACTCTTAAATCATCTGTCAGGTTTAGAGTTAGCACACCCTTTTCGAATCAGGTATTTGCTCATTTCTGTGGATCTAGTGAGGTTTGGGAACTTCTGCATCTGTCATTATTTAAGTTGACACTGGTCCATATCCACAAAATACTTCTCTGCCAAACCCCTGTCTCGGACATCTGGCTCTGGACACTTGCATGGAAAGCGCAGCCTGCGGAGCAGTTAGCAGAATGACTGGCAGCTGCAGTTGTTAGGGCTCGCAGAATTCCCATCCCTTCCTTCCTTCCCTTTCTTATGCAAAGTGGAGTTTTGGATAGAATTGTGGTCTGGGAAAATGTTCAAGCCCTCTTACTTCTACTATTTGCTACTTCTGTTGTTGCATGGGTGGGAGCAAACGTGATCCCAGGTACATCATCATCATCATCATCATCATCATCATCATGCTTTTTCTTTCCTTTCTCCTGAAATGCCTGTGCCTTTCCCACCTCCTACACAACCCTTGTTTTAACACGTGTTTTTGTGACATAACTGCTTTCTGATCTTTAAGTTTACATTCTGCTAACTGATGTGAGAAGGGAACGAGAAAACCTATCTGCCTCCTGAAGCTGTCTGTCTGTTTGCAAACTGTTTATTGTAGGTGACATTTTAACAGTGTAAACGTAGTAATGACCAGTGGAAATCTTGATTCCCTTCTTCTTGCTGTCTAAGTTCATGATTCTTGATGTCAACAGCAGACTAGCAGCATGGGGTTTTCAGAAACCTCCAAGTAGGAGGTGACCACTGCTGTACAAAGGGATGTGTGCTGCTGTCCGGATAGGTGTTATTGAAATACCCCTAGGTCCCAGCCTGGGTACTGTTAGCAGTGTATTAATTGTGTATTGCATTTTACAAGTATCATTGTGCTTGTAGCAGCTCAAGAAAGACTGTTTGGAAGATGGGGCTCAGGTCACGTTCTGCAGTCTGTTGAAAACCAGGACAAATGTGAAGGCAGTTAGCCCGAGCTGGCCGTGGTACTTCTGCCGAGTCTCTTGCAGACGAACACAAATTGCCTAGTTTAAACCTTGAAATGCCAAAACGCTCAAGGTAGGCAATCATATGCCACCATAGACTTCCTGTTATTTTTCCTGTTTCATCAGGTTTTAAGACCAAACCAATTTTGAGTGGGCTTTAAACTTCCGTGAGGGGAGGGAAAGGCTGTCGTCCTGTCTTATATATTTAAAAGCCAGGGTTTTCTTTGTATGTGAAGAGAATACAAATCTTATTCTATAGGACCTCCATTTTAATTTGGAAGCTGAAGGCCAGTGAACAACCACATGTCCCACTCGTCTCAGTTGATTTTACGTTCTTCGTGGTAGCTTAAGGTTGCTTTGTTAGATCACTTGGTGTATTTTGTTTTAACTTGTGCAGATTTTGAAAAGAAAAAGACAAATTGAGTAGCTGGAGAAATATATTCTTTGTCTAAAAAGTCTTATGCTTCAATACATAACTTGATGTGAAAATTGGTATGCCTCCCTGCATAATTTTCACTAGCGATCTTTCCCCCTTATAAGCACAGCTTTGTCAATGTCTAATAAAATGCCCAAGCTTTGAAACTGTGAAAGGAAATGTATATTGGAAGGAAATTAAATATACCAGTATCCCACTGTTACTGAAAGCTGTCTCTGTTTTAATTAATATAACCATTTAAATGCATTTTGTTACTCCTCTCTATGTATTATTTTTTGGTACTGTTATAAAGGAAGCTGTAAAACATCCTAATGCTTTCATCAGCACCCTGGGGGGAGGAAGAGTGCCCTTACAAATCCACGCACCTCTTCTCCATGTTTGCTCCTTCTTCCCCCTCCCCAAGTGAGGCAATCAGATAATCAGCTTCATATAATCGAGGGACAAGAACCTTGTTTCCGTGAAAGGTCACGTCATAGCCAACAGGGGACAGCAGGCAGGCAGCAGTTCAGGCTGTCATCAGGGGTGCAAGAACAGGCCAAACTGCTGCCAAAAGCCCGTTTTAGTCCTTCCTAGCACAATGGCAGGTCTGTGTGCCGGGCTTGCTGCTGCCCATTTGATGCCAACCCCAGTGTCACCATCGGGATCATTAGGAGACCAGCCCTTTGACTTCACCGGCTCAACAAAGAGGGAGGCAAGAGCACGATGAAGGCCAGGTGCCAGGCTGCTCCTCCAGACTCACTGGCACCATCCCTCAGCCATAGCCAGACTGGGCTGCTCGATAGCTGGGATCATTTCTGTAACAAGGATCGTCCGCTCTTTATGAGATGTTCACTCTTACTGGAGATCTTTGCTGTCAGCATGTAGGCTGTAACGTGGCTGTGCTGTGGTATATGGATAGCAGTAGCTGGGTAGCTTTCAACTTGTTTGACTACATGTGACTGACATCTAATTTAATTGCAGTGCTGTGTGTACTTGCTTTAGTTTAGTTTCTGTAAATTATTTATTATGACAATATGTAAAACAATATGTGTTTTTTTGTAAAAGACTAGTGGGAAGCAGTATATGTTCATGCTCACTTGTCAGTTGACTGAGGTACTGTGATGTTGGTACAGTGTTCACTATCAACTTATGGCAATTATCTGTGGCAAAAATGCGGTAATTTTGCATTTCTGATGTCACAGTGTTCGGCAGAGGTGAATATAGTCATGGTTCTTAAACTTTTAAATTGCCACTGTGGGTTGCAATTGGGCATTTCTTTAAGAAGGTGAAAAGTAAGGGTTTGGATTGACAGTGGAAGTAAATGAGCTGGTCATGCCAAGAAATTAAAACTCTGTGGCACTGGGCGATCTTCAGAGTCAGAATCCTGCCCTAAATAAGCTCAGACTCCTATGATTCTCCTGTGATTAAATCAGAATTGTCATGTGGGTGTTCATAGTATGAGAGAGAGGCTGTCCCTCTGCTACCCAGAGCCAAAAAAAAAAAAATAAAATTATGACAGCATAAGGCAAGCTGAAACCTCAAAATAAACCTAGCAACTGTAAGAATCAAGCGTGTTTGTTAAAGAACAGCATGATGTACCTGTGAGTAGAAACTTAAGGTTTTTTTCCTTTCAAATCTGCAGGGGAAAAATGTGGGACCTTTTTTGAAAGCTGGGATTTTCTACTTCTCCTCTTGTCTCCTCCTATTGCCTTTTCCCACCATTCTACTGGCATAGCTATGTCTGTCAGACTTCGGGGGGGGGGGCGAGGGGTGCAAGCTGATGGTTTTGTGCAAACGTGAATAAAATCTGACGTAGATGTTAGGCTGTGATAATAGAAGCACACTTATACTGTGTTGATTCTCCAAAACAAGTTTTTGTAAAGGATAGTTGTGTTTATTATGCAAAAGCATTCTACCAGCCATAGATGTAAAGATCTTTGTTAAAAATAGTAACTACTACCATGCAGATTTCCTCAGCTCTTTCTCAGTAGATAATTTGACTTATTGCTTGAATGAAAAATTGGTTAAATATTGGTCAGCACAGTTTTAAGTTGGCAAAAGGTGTAATGTTTTAATTTCTAATTGTAGTGATTTTCAAATTTTAACAATTGGAATAATGCTAAATTTGAGTTAGATAAAAGATTGTAATTGCAGTAATGTGATATTTCAATATTTCTCAGACTAATGGGGAACGATAAAAAAAGAGTATTAGAGAAAAACAGAAGTCTGAATTTTATAGTTTTAAGGAAACCTAATAGAAATTTACAGGAAAATGAAGAGGAAAGGGACTTCTGACTTTTTTAGACATATAAATGTTCCACTCATCAAGCATTACTTTTCAGTTTTTTTTTAAAATAGAACTCACTAGCATTATTCCTATGGCCTGGCAATGGGTTTTTTTGGCGTAAATCCAGGACTTTAAATAGTGTGCATCCTGGATGTCTGGCCAGTTCAATTTTTAAATCCTTGATTAGAGATAAAGGAGTGTTCTAAACCAAAACAAACTACATGCAATAAACCTTAATGAGTCTGACTTAAAACCACAAATCAAGGATGCTGAAGAGTCAAGGTTGAAATATTTGAAATCCATCCTTAGTTCACCATACTGTGTCTACTGAATAGTACGTAGGATCACATACTCTTCGAGTGAGGTACTAATTGAAAAATCTCCAAAACAGGGCAAAGGCACATTGGCAGAATGGAGTGGACTTTCTCCTGCCTTTGTCCATCCTGTTCTGCAGCTGAATGGCAGATTTCAAATATGAGTGCAGTTTATTTTAAGTTGTGTAAGTGCCCAATTACGAAACGCAGCCAATTTTGCCCCCCTGTAATTGTTATGTCCTCATTGGCGGTTTTGCTGATTTTCGTCAGCATCAGTGCTAATTTGATCCCTTGCTCTTCTCGGTTGGCTGGTTGTCAGAGAAACTCACAAATGATTCAGGGCTCAGCTTTTTGAAGAGCCTTCTTTACAGCAGGACATTAAGTTATTGGGACCTTTAAGTTAATAGCACTGCCTGCCCAGCCTGAGTTCTAGTTTGCTTGCACTGGGTCATCTGTCTGCAGCTTGAAGTGCCAGGGTGATTGGCTCAGGATGACTTACCAAAAAGGTAGGCCGTATTACAAAGCCCAGCTTTGGAAATTGTACCACTACATCGCCTAAAGCCAAGGATCAGAGAGGAAAAAGGGACAGAAATAATGACACAAATCCTGCTCTGATGATTTCTGCTGAAAACAGAAATAGGACCTAATTTAGAATTAAATTCTAAATAGCACTGTTAAAACCTCATATTTGAGTACTCAGATTTTCCAGACAGCTGTATCTTAAGATTTTTGGAAGGTGTAAGAACTATTTGTCATTGCTGCTTCAGTAACGCCTGGAGGCCTGTATCAGGATCAGGCTGTGGTCACGTGTGTTGTTTTTCAGAAGAAATGTTTTCATTGCATTCTTTTACTTTAAAAGTGAAACAAAAAAACAATGCTTACAATCCCAAAATTGGAAGAAATTGTGTGTGAACTATTGTGTGAGAAGGAAAAAGGGTAAGGAAACGTAGCTTGAACTCAGGCTTTTGAGAGATTATTATAAATGTTGAGAAAAATATTGTTTAAAAAAATAGCTCTGCAGTGCCCTTTAAAATCAGTAAGCGTCTATTTTAATTCCCATATAAGTAGTAACTGGCTGCTGTCTGTATATATACTTAAATGTTGCTTGCTGTATAAGACCTTGTTTGCTTAATTTCAACCTAACTGAATTTTTATGGCTGTGCTATAAACCTCTTGAAAATAGTGGCTTAAATGGAAATGCTGACACAACATTAATTACACTGGCTCCAGTGTGATACTGTGATTAAAGTTTATTTATTTTGTGCGTGCGTGTCTGTGTGTGTGTAATTTCATTGTTGAAAAACTAATGGAAAACTAATGTGGCAATGGAGAATGTGATTCTGTGCCTGATATTTTATTTTTCAACAGCGAGGAACAGTTTTAATGCCAGTTTACAATACCAGAGAATTTATTTTTAATTGAGGTATAGTTTTAGGTATTTAAAATTTTAGAAATTTGGGAAAGTGACAAGTTTCCCACTTTAAAGCTGTTCACTGCTCTTCCAGGAGTTTTAAAATGGCTTTTTGGGTGGTGAGGCTAGACATATATTGCATTCACATTAGAAAACAAAGAAAATGGTTTCATTTCCTTGCAGCATGTATTCTTTGAGATGAATAAAAGTGTCATCTTTAAAAATAAGTGTATGCAATCCAAAGTTAACCTTCATTGCACTACTGAATATGAAGTAACAGCTATAAAAGTCTTTTTGGTAAATAGTGTGCCCAACTGATACTTATAGATTACAAATCTATGCTTTGCATCTAGTCAGTTGGGAAACGAGCAGTGCAAATATCATATGACCAGAAGAAGAGTAAGTGAGAGAGGGATCCTGTCTCCAACCTATTTCTTAGGACAGTGAGCTGGGATTGGACAGGCCTTGGTTGCAGTCTGTTCCCAGCAGTTTATACTTCCCACATTAGGCAACAACTGGGTAGAAACATGACATAGGCTGTAGAGCAGAACGAGGGTGTCCTGCTTCTTGAGTGAGCGTGGAGAGTAAGACACTATAATGCCAAATGTTGATGTCCCTGTTTGATGCTGTGATTTTGTTAACTGTGGTATGTTAACTTTGCTGCCTCTTTCAGTAAGGTGAATTCAGAGCACAGTTAATGGTTTTCATCTGCTTTGCTCCTGGTTCAGTTAGGCAAGGTCATTTTTTCTGTACTCACACATATATGGAACTTGAAGATTGATGAGAAACATTGTCTAATGGATCGTGGGTTCTGCAGAAGTGAATGGTCTCCCTGGTTGGTAGTCTATGGTGTACGTTCTTTGACATCAGTGCCAGTGTTCTGCCTCATCTCAGAGACCAAAGTAATCATTCCCAGCCTTACCATAAACACCTTTCCCACAAGCTCATGGCATCCAGTCAAATTTCTCTTCTCTGCCAGAGAATTATTAGAGATATTCTTAATACTGATCTGTCTGGTAGACTGCGATAGCTGTGAAGTTGCAGGGTAGCACGTCCTGCAACATGGCAGTGAGGAGAGAGACAAGTAGTGCGAGTTGAGAAGACCAGAGGGAAAAAGTGAAATCTCTGTGTGGAATGCCCTTCTTCAGTTTGCTCAGTGAGAACATTCAGCATACATTAATCCAGTCCATGAAATTTACATTTTTTATTTTTACTGTTTGCTTTCACTGGAAGAGAGTGCAAAGTAGGCAAATAGTTTCAAAGTGTGTGGTCTTTGTGATTTATATGTATTGCTCAGAACTACCACTGACCAAACTTTTTGGTCTTGTTCCCATTTGTTACAGTAATTAAATATTAAGTTGTTATGAAAGGATTGTGCACTTCCCTTGAAAGAAAAAAGAATGTGGCTACTCTATGGTTCTGTGCCATTTTATTAAAACCGATGTGTAAAGGTAGAGAAATGACGTGCCAGGTTTATCCCATCTGGAAGGAGTGTAACTGTTCCACGTCAGCAAAATGGAGGATCTCCTACTCTCTAATGTATTTGGGAACCAGAGTTTGATAGGGTTGGAGAGAGATAAAAATCAACATATGCTGTAGATACATTTGATTGACAGGAGAAGAGAGACCGTGTACAGGTCAGTCAAATCCTGAATGCATCACATTCTTAATTGCAGCCTTTAATCTACATTAAGACTAGAGAATGCTTGTCCTTAAATGACCTTTGCATTAAATCAAATATCACACTGGAAACTTCAAAGTGTAATTGAAGACAACTTATGCAATAAATTAAAAGTAACACTGTGATTTTTCCGTGGTTCCAAGCCTGCAAGAGACCTGCTTTTGTCTTTGAGCTCACCCATTAATACCGGGTAAGTACTTCAAGTACATAAATGGAGACCTATGTACAGTTAAGTAGTGTTTTAGTGAGTAATTATTCGCTGATTCTGTAAGTGAGTGAAGAAACTGCTGTAAGTGGGAAGATGGAGGGGAGAGGAAGGAGTGGCATATGAAAAATTAATCTCTTAAAAAATGTTGGTGATATGTTTCAAACCTTTGTTTGAAAATACTGGTTTAGCTTTTTCTCTTTTTATGTTTACAGACTCCTTCAGTAGGTGTGTTTGTTCTGCACTGTCCCCAGCTGTTCCCAAAGATTTGTTCAGCCTTCACACAAAGCTGCTTGCTCCTATGCCAGCCTTGGGAAGGAGCTCAGAGAAGTGTTCTCCCTTAATGCCATCGGAGAGCACTCCCTGTTGTGCTCACAAACACATACCTTACAGAAATACTGTAACTAGCCTTTATAAAAGGATGGCATCTTTCCAAAATCTTAAGCAAGCTGCTTCATGATGCCAGTTGGAGCAATCAGCCTGTTGCTCTGTAAAACCAACAGCAGTTAGAAGGCATTCAGAAGTTAGTACCCTTTAAGCCCTGCTCCAGAACTCACCAACATGTAGTGACTATCTGCAAGCCCTCAGCTGTTACCCTCATGATCCATCACTGGATGCTGTTAGAGATGCTACTATTCAACTTCACAAATCAAAAGGCAGCGCTCTCCTGCAAGATACTTCGAATCTGAGGGTATCTAGCATCAGCTCTTCCTAGTGCAAAGGGATCGTAAGTATCTTTACAGATTCCAACTGTTATTCACGTAGGAACATCAGATAAAAAAAAAATCTCTTAAAGACGAGTAACACACCCCTTTTACCATTCCTGATGTAGTGCGAAGCTTCCTCCAAATGGAGGCCTGGAAGCTTTCAAATATTTCAGCCGCTGACTGCCATTATCAGTAAAGGGGCCAATATGGTAACTGGTAATGAAAATAATCAGTAGCTTTTTCAGATAATTAAAGCTATTAAACTCTCCTAAATATGGAATAATCCTCTGGTTTTGAAAACCCAATGATTTGTTCTACTGGTATCTCCAAGTATTGTTTGGCCTCCAAATTCTTCTTCCTGAGAAGTGTCTGAAGAAGTGACATCTAGTTTCTGCCTGGATGGCACTTGCATCCTTTGCATTTGACCTCGACAGTCCTTGTGGCGCTGGGAAACTACCTAATAATGGTGATGACTGGAGGCTATATTTCAGTGTGTGTCGGATTTGATCTGCCAGTAGCTTTTGGGACTAGACCATGAAGTGCTGTCACTGTGCCCTCCCTCAACAGTGCTGATTTAGATTTAGATTTTTGAGGTGGAATGAAAACTGGCTGACCTGTCATGCTCAAAGAGTTGTAATCAGTGGTGTGAGGTCCAGCTAGAGGCCAATCACTAGTAGTAACCCCAGGGGTATACTAGGCCAGTACTGTTTTAACATAGTCGTTACTGACCTGGATGATGGACAGAGTGTGCCCTCCGCAAGTTTGCAGAATATACAAAACTGGGAAGAGTGGCTGATACACCAGGTGGTTGTGCCACCATTCAGAGGGACCTTGACAGGCTGGAGAAATGGGCCAACAAGAACCTAATGAAATTCACAAAGGGAGATATGAAGTCCTGCACACAGTAGGGAGTAACCTCATGCATCAGTACAGACTGGAAAGCAGCTTTGTAGAAAAGGACCTGGAGGTCCTGGTGGACAAAAAATGGAACATGAGCCAGCAGCGTGCCCCTGTGACAAAGAGAGCATCTGGTCTGTATTAGGAGGAGCATTGCCAGCAGGTCAAGGGAGTAGATCCTTCCCCTCTGCTCAGCACCAGTGAGGACGAATAGCCAGTAGATGCAGTTATGGGTCCACAACTGGGTCCACCTCTGGGGTTTGTAGGATGAGGACATGCTCATACTGGAGCAGGTCCAGCGCAGAGCCATGAAAATAATTAAGGGCTTGGAGCACCTCTCATACGAGAAGAAGCTGAGAGAGCTGGGACTGTTTATCCTGGAGGAGTGGAGAGAAGGCTTGGGGAGATCTTATGAATGTGTATAAATACCTGATGGAGGGGAGTAAAGCATCACCATACGCAGCAACAGATGTTCTGGTTGTTTTGATTTCTGTGCTTTGCATTCATATAGTGAAAACTGACCTGGACTTTTGATCATTTTCTTGGAATCGGCTTATCTTTTAATTGGTCCCTTACATTTTAGTTTTGTTTGTGTTATCAACATGTGAATTGAAACATATGCAAAGATTTTTATGTATGATTGATGATGATTGACACAGCATATATAGACTTAAAATTCATAAAGCAGGCAAATAAATACAAGAGATTGATGGTCTTTCATTGGCACCGTCAAAGCTGGCAAATTTTGAAAGGCTGTTGACTTAGAGCAGTGCAAAGACTGGCTAGTTTGGCCTCACATTATCTCAGCAAGGCTTTGATAATAAACTAAGGTTAAGTTTGTCCTACATTTTCATTGTATAGCATTTTTTTGAGAATACTTGTAAACCACTTAAAACGTTTCTGAAGATGGATAGAGTTTATGTTCCGTGCTTTTAGGGAGGTTAAAATGTTTCAGTACGCAAAGTATCTTAGGTATATAGAGCGTTCTAGGATCAAATTCGGAAAAGTGCTGAGTCTTAATGAGGTCCTGGAACATCTGTTAGTCAGTGTGAGGTGCTGGTGCGTGCACACTGGACCTGGAGATCTGGCTTTGAACACGCATATGTTGATGTCATGTACTATGTATTGTTCAGTGTGGATTTACGGATTATCTTCTTAAAAACCCCCAAGCTTTTTACACCGTGCTGAAAAGCTACACCTTTGGATGCTCTGTCTTTTCCATGAATAATATGTGGACTAATTTTTTTTGCCTGTTTTTTGTTTCTTGTCTTCACCAAGTGATGTCCTGTTGCTCAGGATACCACATGGGAGGAGCAGGTTAAATCATGCTCATGCTCTCAGGAATCTTATCAGAAAGCCTCATTCTTCAGAAAAAGCGGAAGGGAAAAAAGACTTTTGCCTTGTGTGTGTAGTCCCTTTTATTGTGCTAATGTGAAATGATTCGATGTGATGGACAGCAGTTTATCAAAACAAAATCTCATTAAAATCTGTCTGCACTTTGCCCTTACTGTCCTTTGTATAATACGATTGTGAAGCTTTCTGTGACCAGACAGTAACCTGTGGTAACCTGTAGTGTGCGTACATTTATGGGTGATGAATAAAACCATTGTTATCACCCTTAAATGTTGGCATCAGTATTGTGCTAATAACATTTGGAAGTTTCTGCTTTATCAGCAGCAATGACTGGCAAATAATCAGCTGGTTTGTAATGGGAAGCTTAAAATAGCAGCCGAAGACATTTGAGTTAAGCTTCATGGAAAAAGACACTGCTGCATTTATTATGATACCGTTTTTGTTGTGTAAGGATGACATGATTGTTGTTTTAGCTTTTTAGACATACAATGCAATTAAGAATAATCAGTTTTCCCACACATTCCTCAAAGCAACTGAAGCACACATGCTAATAACCAGGCCCTTAAATTTAGAGTGACTTCCGCGCCTGCATGGGCAGCCCACGGGTACAGATGCGTGTTTCATAGTGGTGTGCAGCTATTGGGTGATTGCAGTCTTCTTACAGAGCTCCAAGTCTCAACAGAAGTTGCTGATAAATAGTAAACTCTTTAAGATTTGCCCATACTACCAATTTAAATATATTTTGGAGTGCAGAGGAAGGGGATCTGTATATAAGTACATATGACATATATTGTAGGCTTTGCAATACAGACTGAAAGTTTAAAAGAATGCGTAAAAGAATTTCTAATTTGTGTTTACTGGAAGTAGTAGGTGGTCGTACCAATAAAAACTATATTGTGTTACATATGCACACAGATACGTGTAGCGTTTAACCCATAATTTGTGTGAAATGTGTGTGGCTGGTTTTAGAATTCAGAGCATCAACAAAGACAGGTCAGGATTTGGGCAGGATGTTCAGAAAACAGATCTTGTTTGTAACTAAAGTTAGTAAGTTTATACGGACAGTTTTAGTTCATAACTATTCCTACTAAAAGCCATTTATTTGGGGGGAGTGGGGAAGTGTCTTACATATTCTTAGACCAGGCTCTATCATGATTATTTTCAAGAGAAATCTGCATGAGGAGATATATCTAAAAAATGTTTATGTGCTCATCTACAACTTCCTTTTTTCTGAATTCTTTTCCCCAATTTTTTCTGCACTCGTTGCTTTCCTCAGTGTGAGTATGCAGTACCCTTGCATTATGCATGCTTCTAGACTTTTACTGATGTGGGGTCAAGTCAGTCAGACTTTTTTACATGCTTGGGACTAAACGTTTGCTGAATTTCATCTTTGCTTGCTAAGAAACTTAAGACTGAAGTGCTTAATTAAATGTGTGAAAAATAAATTCGTAAACTTTATCACTGACCAATACTATTTACCAGGAAATTAAACATAGTGAGAGCAAACAAGTGATATCCTAACTGTGATGTGCAGTTACTTGTATTTCAGTGGACATAATTTTCCACATGCAATTTTAAAGCTTTGACTATACCAGATGGTAAAAGACTCTTAGTGTGGATGTAGTTGTATCTGTATGAAAAACTGCAAGTTGGAATGGCATATTCCTGTTTGTGAAGAAGAATAAGCCACAGTGGCATGAGAAGACTTTTTGTTATTAAAGTGTTCCCATACCAGGGCTTAAATTTGGGTGTTATTTTACCAAAATTTATAGTAAGAGTTCACACCTTTAGAGCAGGGCATGTGATAGCTTATAAAAAAGATTGATTTCTGAGAATGGAAGATGGGGTTTTCTCTCTACAAGAAAGAAGCAAGGCACCGTCACTGTTAGAACACTAACCTCTGCTGGCCTCTTGCACTGAAGTCAAATTAATAGCGAAAGAATTTTTCCCAAATGGTTGCAAAAACTGGGTTGTAACACATATGACTGCGACTGAAGTTACACACGCTTGTGTAAGGGAGAGGTGTGGAGGAAAGGAGAATCTGTCTGCATTATCCAGTGTTAGAAGATGCCCTGACTCAATGGTAAAAATTGAGGATGATGCCAGTTACAGACTTTCTTTTATCCAGTGAAAATCTAAGTGGAGATGATTTAGACTGAAATGAAAGCTGCTATGTCCTACCCAGTTAAATGTTCTGTTCACCATGAAATGTGCCAGTAAGGCCGCTGTAATGAAGCCAAAAGAAAAAAATAAATCCTCAAAGCTGGAAAAGAAGTCCCATTTCTCCAGGAGCTCAATCTTGTGACCACTGACCAAGGAGGTAGCTTAATCTCCAGCTGAAGAGCTGGAAAGATGCAGTTTACCCCTTTAATCCCCATGAGAGTCCCTAACTTGTCATTGCTATTTGGCAATTATTTATTTTGCATATTTGGTCAGGGTCTGTGACACCTCAGTGCAGCTGTCTGCTGTCAGGCTAAGAGTGAAGCTGAATAAATAACCCCTGGCAAGTAAATGTTATCCTGGTAAATCCTTCTAGTCCTTGTGAGTGTGGGACACGTTTGCAAAGTTTCAGGATGCCTCAAGACACATTTTCTGCAAATAAACTATTAACTAAGATAACTTCTTAACTCTAGAAAAACTCTAGAAGTACTCTGGAAAAATCAAAAGGTCCGCATCCATCTTTGTGGATGACTTTGAGCCACTTTTCTAGAACCAGAGATTGGATCTGAATGGAAATGATTAAGAAAGTAATTTGAACATTATTTACGAAGTTTTTCACTTAAAAGATACGCTAATATTTTATATAGCTTATCGCCTATCTTTGTTCTTCCAGGCTTTTAAGACCAAGGATGGCTACGTTGTGGTGGGAGCTGGAAATGATCAGCAGTTTGTCACTGTGTGCAAGGTAATGGTGTGTTAGGCAACAGTACAGAAATGTGTAATAGTTTCCATTCTGACTAGGAAAATAATTACTGATTGCTTCTTAATTCCCCCGTTTTTTGTGAAAATAAGTAGCAAGTATAAATTCTAACCCTGCGGTTCTGGCTGGTAGTTTAGGGGACTGATATGTGTTCCATGCTTTGCCCCTGCATTCAGAACATCCCAATTCCCAGACTTGTGGGTGCTGAGCCCCTTTTGAAGTCTGTGCAGCTGCCCAGCTAATTAGCTAAAAAATGAAGAAGCTAACAGTTCTGGAATGGTGAATGTCGTGGAAGTCACACTGATGCCTTTTTCAGGAAGAAATGTGACACTGTTTCTCCATGAAATACCTGGTAGGCACAGCTATTAACAAAGCAAAGCTAAGCGATGGATGGTTCTTGTGCCACTTTAATCCGTAGCCTGCTGTGTGTAGTAGTATGGGCTGTTCTGTGCTCACAGAAAAACTTGTGGACTTCTTGGAAAACAATTATTACAGGACTGTGGGCTGACTTTGGAGTGGTGCAGAGAGATGACATTGAAGAACAAATGTTCAAACAGGACTGTTGCGATCAAAATCTGGTATTTTCATGATTTTGAACTGAAGGAAGATGACGCTGGCAATTCTGTTTTCACAGAGGATAGCTTGGAAAGTTGTAAAATAGTTTTGGATCTTTCACATACTGTTTTCCTGTTGTTTTAATGCCTGGAATTGCTTTTCGCTGGACTGCGAATACATTTTAAAAGGAGTGGTTGTAGGGAAAAAATTGTTCTAAATAAAGTGTAGCAACATTCCAAACAAAAGACCCCAATAATATGTAAGCTGGGACAAAAGAAGTTTTGAATATAGCATTAGACAGCATTTTTAAAAATGAGAGTTCTACCTTTTTCCTGCCATTGTGGTTTTTCTCTGGGAATTTGGATATTTAACCTAAATTAATCACACTCAGGAAATTGAGCATTATTTTCCTCCATTTGTTCGTGTCAGACATTTCATGTTTCCATGGATATTCACAGCTAGTAACTGGAATATGTAGTAAGAAGACAGTGCTGTTGTGATTCTCTCTTAGTACAGTTTGGGATACGTATCTCCACCATACTATCTGAAGGGGTCTGGGTTCGCTTGCTTGAATTGGCTCTCTCGATAAGTTACAAGTTAACGTCTTCAAAGTTTGCTCAGTGGGTTTTCTTCATACAGGTGTCCAACCACTACAGTGTGGTCATTCTTAATGTGAATGGAGGCTAATGACTGAATAAGTGTCTACCTGCCACAACTCAGTTTTATCAAAGACTCATTATCTCATAAAGGAAGTATTTCCAGAAAGTCCCAGCTTTATCACCTGAAGTGAAGAATTAGGTACCAGACGCTGGTCATCCTGGCATCCTTGAGTAAGGCAGAGCTGAAGATCTGGCTCAGTAGGTTCTGACACCATGGTATGAGCTAGAAGGCACTAAAAATTCAGACCATGCATTCACCTTACTTTAGGGTGCAGCTGAGAGACTTATGGTGTGACTTGTTGCTACATACTCCCTCTGTAATCTGTAAGGAGTGAATGGTACCCCAGAAGATGAGGCGATGTTTCTACAATTTGTGTTACCTCAGAGTCTGTAGGAGTAAAATGAAGTGTGATGAATATTGGCCGTACTCTGCAAGCTGGTAGATTTTTGTTTTATCCTTATAAAAGTGTTCTGGTATTTCTAGAATTGAAAGCAGGAGGTACAGAACATAGAAAAATGGTGATTGCTTGCATTTCAAAGGAATTAAAAAATCAGAAAAAACAGTTCAAGTTTTGGGTAATGGTTAGATTTTTCTATAAACTGTTTGTTTTTAAAAACAGTGGTCTTTTTATCCTTATCGAGTTATTTTAGGTATGGATTTGGGCTGTTATATTGCCCAGAAATGGAGTGATGTGGAAGTCAGTGGAATGCTGTGAAACCCATTAGAGCTATGCTCTGTGCTAAGTCGAGGGTGATTTGGAACTTAAAACACCATGAAGGGGGAGAGCCAATAAAGGAAGAGGACTTTATTACAGGAAGGCCCGCAACACCCTAGTGAACCTTTAGTAAATACAGAGACCACTAATTCAAACATTGGAATTGCTATTAGAGAACTTTTCTGAGATGAGCTGGTGCTAAAAATGCAGGCTGTGTGGAAGCTGTTGCCCTGAAGACACGTACTCTGGAGATGTAACAGCTGGCTCAAGCTGTAAACAATTGCAAACATTCTGCTTCAACCATATCTTTTCAGGCAAGCAGAAAGAAAAAAACTAGAATAATTCACTGTGATATTTTCAAAATCAGTGAGAACTAACTCTAGCTTGTTTGGGGACTTGGATAATTGCAGAAAAACTGTAACAGGGCTGGCTGAAGTGCATTTCACAGTGGTCAAGTGTTACAAAAGCACATCCTGATGTGTGGCTGCTTCGCTCTAAATAGGAATGCTGAGCAAGAATCTTCAGAAGACTGAGCTTTTGCATACAGCAGAGTACAAACAGGTTTGCTAGTGTTGGGGAACAAAACTCAGAGAGCATAAACTCTGGATGTGCGTCTTAGAGCTTGAAGGAGGCCTAGAAACAGAGAAGAGCAATTTCATTCCAAGTGGTCACAGTGAAATAAAGAAAATAACATTGGCAGCGTGATGCAGAAAGATGAATGGCACATTAATGAATAACTTCTCAAATGTGCATTTGTTAGTCACAAAAAAATTGAGAAGAACATATATAGACACGCAGCTTTACAACAGATGGACATTAAGTTAAAGCTGAAGTCAGTAACGTTAATTAAAACAGTAGAGTGAGCAACTCCATATGATCATTTTTCATATAACTCATCAAATGGAACCGTAGTTTTCTGATTAATTTCCTGGGTTTTTTAAGCTTTCATAAGTAAGTATTCACTATCATTTACTTTGAGCAACCTTGCATGATTTTTTTTTTTTTTTTCCTCTAAAGCAGTGACTTTTAACTTGAAAAATAGCAGTATTAAAGAGGGGATAATTTTAAGGGGGCACCAATATTATTGTTAAACTTCCATATAGGAAAAGAAGAACGTTTTCTAAAGCTAAATTATGATATGTTGTGATTTTCATAAACTAGATTGTGCAAACATAGAAGAAAAAGAAAATATGTTGCACGTTAAGTATTGATGGGAGATGCTAGATTCATGTTTTATGTTACCTTGCAGATAAAAATCTGCAGAAGTTATGTAATATGGTTATTGTTCTAACATAACTTACTGATACCTTGGTTTCCATGCTTAGTTTTTTCGCTGTAGGTGACAATCACGTCAAAGGTGACTATCTGGTTTGAATATCTAAATATCTGTTGAAAGAATAATCTGTTTTGCTGATGGTTTTATGTCATCAGCAGCTATTCACTTGGAAGGGAAGCCATATCCTTATTCATTCCAGCAAAGTGAGGAGCCATTAACTGATAGTGGGTTTGGTCTGAACCGATCTCGGAGGAAATAGTTAAATTTTAGGTTTGAGGCAAATATCAGAGAGATCAGCACCATTCTATGTATCACTTACAGGTGGTAATACATAGGTATATGGATTCAAGGAGCGACTGAACATGTTAATAAAACAAAAAGCCATTGAGGATTCGTCAATACATAGAAAACAGCTCCAACTCAGAAATGCCTTAATCTAAAGATTTGTTTGGATGAATGTTAAGGAAGTATCACATGTACTGGCCCTGTTCTTAAGCTATTCCTAAGCATCAGCACTCAGCCACAGGCAGAGATAGGATGATGGGCTATAGGGACTTCAGCTTTGAGCCAGTACTGGATTTTTGTAAGCCTTCTTGGAAATGGCCCTGTAAAAAAATGTAGCGTGTTTAGAATGATTATAAGACTCATCGTAAGAAAAAGTGATCTTGAGTGTGTGTTAGTGAGTAAAAATATAAGAAGAATATGTGACAGTCTCTTTCTTTGTAATCTTATACTCTGTAGCTCTGTTATTGTTATCAGCTCTGTAGCTGATGTTATTGGGATATTTTTTATTAACTTTGGAAAGCATAAATCATTCTGCTTATTTATGTTCTATATAAATACCCTGTGGCATGAATAGATAAATTATATAGTAAATATTGATTGTCCACACAGCTACTCTGTCTCATAAATGCCTCTACAAAATTCTAAGACTCATTCTTCACATTTAATTCCCTTTATAGTATAATTCACATTGTCTTTGCATGAGGGTTAAATTTCTAATGTGCCAGGTGGGAGTTACATATAGAAGATGTATTTCTCCTTTCTTAGAGGTTATACCACCAATTTTCTTTATTAATTCTTTTGGAAAAAATCATAAAGAAAAACTCTGACATTTCAGTAGAAAAACACCTTTTCATTTTTTTTGCCTTTTTGACAGAAATTACTGAAGTGGAAATAAATATTCTTAGACGTGGCTTTTTTCAGTCTAGCATATGAAGTACAGTCATATTTCTTATTCTGTGACATATAACTTAGTGCAGGATAATCCCACAAATCTCCCCAACCTCAGTAATAATTTACAAACCTTTTAGTGTTCTACAATAAGAACTTCTGCTAGCTAATGGTGAAAGCTATCAACTAAGATTTGGATCTTCAGTTTAATTTATGTCTTTTTCTGTATTTGTTATGTAGCATTAACCAGGAGGAATTATTTTTTCTTAATTTCCTAATCTGTATTAAAAGATCAACGAGAAATAGGGATTTTTTGAAAACTGTCTTAAATAGGTAATGAGTTTCCTTAGCTATTTAAATATCTCCTGTCAAGCACATTTCTTACTCACCTTTATTTTTACTTAGATCCTGAATTTGCCTGAAGTTAGTAAGGATTCCAGATACAAAACTAATACACTCAGAGTCCAGAACAGAAAAGAACTTATTGACATATTGTCAAACCGGTAAGTTAATTAAAAGAGAAGAAATGACATTTAATCTGTAAATGCAAATAGTCATGTATAAGAAGCTCTCATCATGTGAAAATTTTACTTTACTCTTTTGAGATACTTTATTTTTTAAAAAAAGGTATTGAGAACACTTAACTGATGCTAAATATACTGACTTTTGCACACAGACTATAGCGTGAATTAGCAAGAAGCCAGACCGCAGATTTCAGTTTTCAGAAACCATTTTAACTTATTTTTAACCATTAACTAGAATTTCAGTGAAACAACCAGTGCTTTCTGCTTTCCTGGATGAATGTAACTCCTGGAAATAAAATGCTTGGAGCTCTGTTTGCTTTTGCTGTGACTGGGATTTTAAAGTTTTCACTGAGAGTTGCTGTAATCAAGGGAGTTCCTCTTGATGCTACTCTGTCACTGCTGGTTCTGTATTGTGGTACTCTGTGCCCCAAATCCTTCCTGGGTCAGTCCTTTTGAAATCAAAAGAATATGTGCTTAGTATTCTATATTGGAATCATCCTATTAAATACTTTAATTAAAAATTATTTAAGAGGAAGCTGAGGATCCCTTTATTTGAGAGATTAAAATAGCTTAGTTGTCTTCCTTATTTTGCTTGAGAAGGCATTATTTCTGTGGCGTGCTCTTCCATTTACCGGAGAGAATAAATTTATATAACATAAGAAAACAACTAATCTATGTCAAGCTACCCAAAGGTGGCTTCAGCAACACCTCATGCTTCAGGAGACAAGCAGAAGAGGCAGTATATCTACTGTTGTCAATGATTCAGGAAAAGTCACACTATCGTTTTGACACTTGGCCTGTATGACTCTGTCAACAAATGTTGTAACAATTATCAGTCAGTCATTTTTTTGGTGGTTTTTTTTGTTTGTTTTTTTTATAGGAGCATTAAGGCAGATGCCTCCCCTTTTCATTTCATTTGAGGAAGTAGTTTCAGTAGCACACCCCACCCCTCCTCTCAAGCCCACACACATTTTTTGGATATTGAGAACCAGAATCACCTTGCATTAAAGACTGTAGAGAGAGTGTTTTTTCCTCTTCCTATTGCACTTGCACTTTTGTCTCTGTCTTTCCTGTCCAATTTCAGGTGTCCTGCCCCCCATGAAATGCTGAAGTACCAGGTGACTTTGCATTTTCAAATAATTAGGTTACAGCTGTTCATGATGAACTTTTGGAACTCATCTTTTACTTGCCTTCCTATAACAAATGTACTGTGATAGCACAGATAAACGCCGTTTTCCTATAAGTTTTAAGCCTTTGAAAGGGAATAGTTACCTTTTGACCTACTTTTGAGCTCTTACAGTCTTGACGCTTAATCTTTGTTTCAAAGTTGTTTCATGTTGACTTATTGGGATTCATTTCATTTAATATGGCATTTACCTGATGTACTCTGGTACCTTATGAGAGTGCTGTTTTGCCATCCACAGATCAATTACTTAATAGCTTGTTGCTCGTGGTTAATTTTGAATGCAGGGGTTTTTTTATGGGCAATATCTGAATAAGAAGATAAAATTCAAGGAACAGTTGGTCTTTGAATGAATTGCCAGAATCCTAATTTGGTTTTATATCTGTAGCTATTAGTTCATCAGATTACCTCATTGCTCTTTCAATTACTGCTTTATGTCTTTTTTGTCAGAGTTTATGTTCTGTTTTATTAGCATCATTTAAGCTGAATTTCTGTGTAATTTATATGCAAGTATGTGACTGTATACACGCTTTTGGAGCAGACGTTTCCAATAGTATTCTGTTATGTCATATTATTGTGAATTCATCTGGCATTCAGTTTTAAAACACTGACTATAACAAACACCTTTGGCATTCTAATGGAGGTCAAATATGTTTCCATACACATTCCATGGTAACTTTGCTTTTATTCACTAATGCACAGTTGTTTGTAAAATTATATGTGGTTCAGTTTTGAAGTTACTTAGAGAATTAAGTGAATAGTTTCTCAGTGCTGAAAAATGTCAACCCTTGAGAAATGAAGGGAAATGACAAAATAGTAATGGCAGAATTTCACTGAAAAATACCTTAATTAAATCGCTGATTGCTTGATAGTATAGCAGCTTTCAGCACATGGAAAATATAAACCTAAGGTGCATTAGTTGGAAAGAAACACCTGCAGACCCTCCCATTCACTCACTATAAGTACACTGCTCTCCACTTCGCAATGAAATTGTGGAGACATGAGCTGGAGCAGCTTAGAAGAGTTGTGATTTTCTTGACATTGGATTCTACTACGGTCACTTTTGTTGAGATCAGCCCCTTCTTTTTGTGGTGGAAGGCAAAAAGGAACGTGAAAGTCCTTTAAGGATTTAGTCAGGCCATTCATCCATGTTTCATTTTGATGCTGTGCCAGGCAGGTTGCATACAACTTGAGGCAAAGCAACTTCTTTCCAGTGATGTTCATAGAACTGTAGAATAGTTTGGGTTGGAAGGGACCTTAAAGATCATCTAGTTCTGACCCTCTGCCATTCCACCTTCCACTAGACCAGGTTGCTCAAAGCCCCTATTGCAAATGTTGTAATGCAAAAAGTCAGCAAACTTGTTTGGTGTGCCAGGCTGAGCAGTAAAAAGCAGTAAAAAGCAGGTAAAAGTTTGCATCTATTTATACAAATCTCGTGATTCCTAAATGTACCTTCTCTTTCGTATGTGCTTGGAAACATAAATGGGAATTATGGTCCTACAGTGGAATCCTTTGAGAGTGTTGCTGCTGATAACACCAATGAAAAGATTCACAGATATGGTCTGTGTCTCAGCATATCAACAGTAATCTACCTGGACTTGTCCATCATCTACCTGGACTAGCGCAAAGCATTTTGCACTGTCCCGCATGATGTTTTTGTCTCTAAATTGAAGAGAAATGGATTTGATGGATGGACCACTTGGTGCATAAGGAATTGGCTGGGTGGTCACACTCAAAGAGTTGCGATCAACGGCTCGATGTCTGAGTGGGGAGTGGTGACAAGTGCTGTTCCTCAGGGATCAGTGTTGGGACCAGCGCTGTTTAACATATTTGTTGGCAACATGGACAGTGGGATCGAGAGCACCCTCAGCAAGTTTGCCAATTACACCAAGTTGCATGGCACAGTTGACACGCTGGAGGGAAGGGATGTGCCATCCAGAGGGACCTGGACAGGCTGGAGAGGTGGGCCCATGCAAACCTCATGGAGTTCAACAAGGCCAAGTACAAGGTCCTGCACATGGGTCGGGGCAATCCCAAGCACAAATACAGGCTGGGCGAGGAGTAGGTTGAGAGCAGCCCTGTGGAGAGGAACTTGGGGGTATTAATGGATAGAAAACTGACTATGAGCCAGCGATGTGAGCTCGCAGCCCAGAAAGCCAACTGTGTCCTGTGCTGCATCAAGAGAAGTGTGGCCAGCAGGTCGAGGGAGGGGATTCTCCCCCTCTACTCTGCTCTCCTGAGTCCCCACCTGCAGTGCTGTGTCCAGCTCTGGGGGCACCAACATCAGAAGGACATGGACCTACTCAACTGAGTCCAGAGGAGGCCACAAAGATGATGGTGGGGGCTGGAGCACCTCCCCTGTGAGGACAGGCTGAGAGAGTTGGGGTTGTTCAGCCTGGAGAAGAGAAGGCTCCGGGGAGACCTTATAGCGGCCTTCCAGTACTTAAAGGGGCTACAGGAAAGCTGGAGAGGGACTCTTTATCAGGGAGTGTAGGGATAGGATGAGGAGTGATGGTTTTAAACTGAAAGAGTAAGATTTAGATTAGATACAGGGAAGAAATTCTTCCCTGTGAGGGTGGTGAGACACTGGCACAAGTTTCCCAGAGAAGTTGTGGGTGCCCCCTCCCTGGCAGTGTTCAAGGCCAGGTTGGACGGGGCTTTGGGCAACCTGGTCTAGTGGAAGGTGTCCCTGCCCATGGCAGGGGGGGTGGAACTGGGTGATCTTTAAGGTCCCTTCCAACCCAAACCATTCTGTGATAATTATGGTGACATGCACATGAGAAGAAACATATGGTTGCGTAACCTGTCCCCTTTCTCCTACCTCTTTTGAACTATTTCCAGAGGTATGACTTTTTCTTTTCCTATTTTTCTTGATTTTCAAAACGGACTAACTGCAATTCCTGTCTAACTTCTGAGCACTTAGTAAGTGCAGGAAGAAGGATTCTTAACCTCCTCCTCTTAAGGAAAAGGTTTTCCCAGGTTTTATTTAGGCATAGAAGAAGATGTTCAGACCTACTCTAAGGGTCAGGAACTCCCTGAAGTCTTGAGTGTTTAATTCGCTGCATGTGTGGAGCTGAAATTTTAAAAAACATCTGAATTCTGAATACCAAGGAGACAGCTGATGCCTTTCATTTGCTAGGGTAAATGTTAAGCAATTGAGACTCTTTGGCCACAGGTTTATTCTAGATGTGTGCACAAAGGAAACATTGGTACGATCGGTCAATGTAAGGAATGCTGTGTTTTTAAAAAAGGCGGTATCTTGGGAATTCTTGACTCAAATGACCTCTAATTTAGATCAATAATTCTACTCGCCACCTGCAGTAACCGTGCCAGATTTCAAGGCAGTTAGATAAGCATGGGGATTATATAGCACTTAGAAGAAACTGACCTTTAAACAGGAGACTTTTCAGAAAGGTGTGAAATGACCTATTCATCACAGTCAGATGTCCTGAGCTGAGTGAGAATACAAGATGAAGATGAATATGGCTTGAGACATAAATGTAGCTTGAAACAACAGATCCGAGAGGTGTGAATTGCTCCATTCATTGCAGGATGAGTTTTCTTATCCTCTCTCTTCCCTGACAGAAATGAAGAGTGAGGCATGTCTGTCCTTAGCTCTTCACCTCAGCTTGCTGTCTGCTTACAACATCTCAACCCCCTCTCTAGGGTGCACATGAAAAAGAGACAGTGAGAGCAGGCAGGGGAGGATGAATTCATATATCCACAGAGACTGTCAGATCTCAGTAAAAGGCGCTGGAAAGTAGACCACTCTGGAGTGGTATGCTGCTTCTGAGCAACCCAGCTGTCACAATGGGACAAGAGGAGACAATTACAGAAACCAGTCCCGGACATCTTGAGAGGGGGCGTGTTTTTCAGTTCCATCTTTTGTGGGGAAATGAGTACAATGCTGCAAGGACCACTGGGTCATAGGATATTCACAGGGAAGAAGAATATAGGCTACGGGGTATTTTGTACTTGCTTTGCTACTGGTGGTGTCTCTTTCCCATCTCTGGTCCTCTCCTTGCTATGATCTTTTTTTCCTGTCCCCATCATCTTCCTCCACTTCCTACATCTCCCCCAGCTTCTTATTTCCTCTTTCTCCTCCCACTGCTGACATTTGCCCCTCTACTATGCTTGCTTTACAAAAAAGGAAGTTTCCGTGCCTTCTTTATCTTCCTCTTTATTTAGGTTACATTTTCCCCAAATGACAACAAAGCAGAGCTCTGACAAAAGCAAATTGCCTCTGAATGCCTTCCTTTCTTGGGTGTGTGCCAAGAGTCAAATTTAAAATGACCCTACCTGGGTGGAGGTCAGGTTCAATGGCTACTACAGAGGCCCCTGAGACTCCCAGCTCATGTGAGAACTGACAGACTACAGAGCACTCTGGTTTTTATGTTTCCAGTGGAAACTTCTGGTTTGTGAGTTAGATGTACGTCTATCCAAGAGAACCAAGTTTTAATTGTTGCTCCTTCCCCCTGCCTCTTCCACTTTTACCGTTGCTTCCTCTGGCACAGAATAGTACCAGGCACAATGTGGATTATTTTGTATGTGTGTATATACATACATGTGTGTATGCATAGATATGTGAAGACACATATATATATGATGTGCTCGTGAAATTTGAGATGCATCTGTGCAAAAGCTGGTATAATGCCAGTTTTAAAAGAAGCTGCTTTGAGGAAAGGGGCTTAATCTGTTGACCTCTTTCTTCAAATTACTCCAGAAGTTCAATGTTAATCCTACCCTCAGTAATGTAGACACCTTTTAAGACAGCGCAGCTAAATGTGTACTCCAAGGTACTTCGGGAAATTACCTTGTAAAGGGAACAGAGTGTGTGGGGTTGTATGAGTGCAGGGGGAAGGGGGAATAGCAGACATGCCCTCAGCCTCTGACGTGAAGCAGCTCATATAATGAAGAACACATAAATTCATCATGATTAGCGCTCCTGCAGCTATAGCTAAATTATTGTAAACTTAAAATCAGAAGTGTGAGGGCTGGAAACGATTCAGAGTGGAACTTCTATTCCTAGCACTTATATTTTAAAGCCTTTAAAAAGCTGTGCACCACAGCTGCATGTTGTGTATGTAAGTGGGAAAAGGAATGAGCAGGAAGGAAGCACAGAGGAACCTGATCCTCAGTTAATGAGAGGGTTGCTAAATTGTTTCCACCTAGTAACAGAAGAGGAGGGCACCTAAAGGGGAAAGTGTATTGTAAAAAGTTTAATTTGCCTGATGAGGAGCACTGTTAAATTCACACTTTCTGAGACACGCCCAGTTTCTGTAAATCTCTTTCCCCATCCCCACAGTTTCTAAACCATGAGCCTCGCAGGCTGAAGTCATTGTTGATAACGTTACAGGAATGAGCACGTGGTTGTTTACTGCTTCAGCAAGAGAGGTATCTGAAGTTTGGAAGGTAGTTGACTTCAGGGTGGCACAGTGGGTAAGGTTTACTTTCCCCAGTCATCCACCTCACCGTCAGGGCATGGAGAGTTGAACTGTGTGGCCAACAGCTACCGAACTGCTCCAGTTTGCTTTAAAACGCTTTGTTTTCAATTCTTACTAGTTTTATGTTGACTTCTGTGTGTGCAACTGAGAGATCCAAAATGTCTCAAACATCTGATTTTTGGGCTGGGTAAGCTGATGTGCATTTTCTGTGTTCTTTTCTCACCATTTGATAAACCTCTAAGCATTTTCGTACATGTGTGAAGTTCAAGATCCTTCCTGAAGGGGAACTTGATGTCTTTCTTCTGATGACATACATTACTACAAGGCTGCTGAAATCAAGGGAGAGACTTTCACTGATTTTTGAATGAGCTTGTTGATCTGACCCTTGTTTGCTCTATACTCCCTTTGAGTAGTTAAAAGAACATCCATTATTCTCAATGGGCTTTTACTGAGGTATGTTTACCTAGCTGATTTTCAGTTAATTTTCACTTCCTTGGTCATAATTATAGAAGTTACTGTCCTTTTGCTTACTTGAGAAAAAGAGAGGAAGACTTGGGAAAAGGAGTACATTTCCAATGTGCATAGCCTAACATTATCTGAATCCAAAAAGAATTAGTTCTGAAACATGCTGGATTTTACTACTCAGTAACCGTAAGAAAGACATTTTATAATATGGAAATGTTTCCCTCTCTCTGGTATGCTATTCCTTAAAAATTGTATATGGTTTTAAAACAGCATGCAAAGTTTCATAAAGGAACATGAATGTCCATTCATCTCTAGCACAAATTCTGCACATAAAGGTGCAAATTTATTAATAGTTCTATTGAATTTGTAACTATTTATAGTATGTGGAAATCTAAAAAAAGTTTCAGGGTGGATTTGTGGTACCTACAAATATCTGGACTGTACTTTATATAGCTACTACTTACAGTCTGCTATATGTGACATCTTTTAAAGTAGTTGACATATCCATCAGCAAAACATGTCAACACAATCATGTTGATCCCAAAGATTTTAAGGGTCTGTTGTAGTTTGCTGAGTGATTAATCAGTAACCAAGAGAAGACTAATAAGAAGCTAACACAGATGCTTACAGACTATTGGATAAATACTATAGTATTCATTTTGAAAACTGTAATTTTGTGAACTGTATGCTGAGGGATAAAAGGATCCATTATTTGAATTTTCCAAACAATTTGTTTCTATGACTTTTATTTTATGTCTTCCATAGATGCTACTGTAAGAAACTGTACAAACTCTTTTACTAAGTTGACTACCATTAAGGAGATGGTTAGTAGTGAAGAGAGAAAATATTGTAGATATTTGAAAGTAAACAGACTGTTGATAGAACAAACCAATGCGAAAACCATGATGCAAACTCCGTTTGTGCTAGAAAACACAAGAATGCTCTTGTGGACTTTAGCAAGAACAGAGAAGGTTTTTGTGATTGACCACATGTAAAAAGCTATTACTAATCCTAGATGTTGCTGTTTCATCTGCATTTGGTAGCTGTCCAAATTACTGCTCTAAATTAATTTCCACAAGCTTCTTATAGAAGATAACTATTTTGCTTCAGTAGTTCTTCTAAACTGACTTCGTGTGGAATTGGACGGTTTTATCCATTAGAGAAACATGGATGCCCTTCCACACAGGATGAGCAATGATTGAAGGTTTCCTAGGAAACACAGAAAATGGGATATATGCAAAGAATGCACACAAAGTGGATTCATTCATGCTTTAGAAGCCTTTATTTCATTGAAAGACAGAATATTTGCTAAAAAAGAAAGTGTATTAATAATCAACAGTATGAGAAACAGTACATTTTAATAAAACTCAGGTGTGTTTCTAACATATTTTTAATATTTGTACTTTTGTAATTAATTTTTGTATTTTTGGAGGCTATTTCTTATCTTGTTCTGTAATATTTTTTGATTAATTTACCGAGTGTGTAGTTTAAATGTAGAGTTTTTCATTTAGTGGTGCCTGCTGGATTTACAAATTGAGGAAAAATATATTTAGTTGGATTTCTTCCCATGAAATAACATTTCAATTAGTTCAGCTCATGCTACGCTTTCTATTCTTATAATATTTTTAAGCATGAAATAGCTTTAATGTTAAATGTTTTGGAATCTGATGCCTCATTTCAATATTGCAACTTCAGTAGCTTAATGAGTGCTATGTAATTCAGTGCAGAGGAGGCTTAGAGTACTGCTTAGCGTGCAAATAAGACCTCATGGAGAATACTACCTCTCTTAGTGAAGTAAGCCTTAGTACAGGCTTTGCAGCGAAGCTCCTAGCAATGGGTTTGTTCTCCACGGGGGTATATATCCTTCTTTTTTCAGAGGTCTTTTCAGAAACAGCCTGCATTCAAGCTTCATACCACAGACGAGTACAATAAAAAGTAAATTCTTTTGAACTTCTAAAATACTGGTAATAATTGTAGAAAGCTGAGCTACAGACTTAAAATGATTCTACAAATAAATCATAGATAATTTAAATGGCATCTATGTGATTATAGTAGATGGAACATTTTAGAGGGAAAAGGGACTCATCTGGAAATATATGAAGCTGTAGTGTGAATCACATGGTTGAGCTCTCCTGCAGTCACTGAGTATCACCGAGGTTCCATGGACAGATAAAGATTCATTTGCAGTGTCATGCTTTGGAGTTCAGATGCTGTACAGTCTTGAATGTATTTTTCCTAGCTTAAGTTTGAAAGATGGACCACTGTTTAGCCTCATGTTTCTGTCAGTGATTTTATTTATGTATGTATATAAAAACTGAGTTTTTCCCCACTGAAAGACAGCAGATGACATTGTAAATTTTTCAGTTAAGAAAAGGAAATTATGTACTAAGTAGGATATTTATAGAAGACAATATCAAAGCATAAGAAAATGTTTTCAAACAAGTGTTAAGGGGTAAAGGATTGGCTAGGCCTTGTAAATTCCTGATGACGGAGCTTTTTATTTTCAGGAGAGATTTTCAGTCTTTTACTTCTCTTGGAAGCTTTTGTTGAAGGTCTTTACTTGATATTTTGGAGTGCTGAGAATGATATCAATTGATACTTAGCAACCTAAACATCAGTCCTTTGCTGTAAGGAAAGCTTATGGTATTTATTTGTGTAAGCACTATTAAAAAATCACATTTAGATGGAATGAATGATACATATAGGTTAGCAAAAAAAAAAAAAAAAAGCTTCAAAGTTTGTGCATCTTGTGTAGCTGACATCAGAGAGATAAACTTGGGCATTTTTTATCCATGCCTTATCTTTTATCAGATTTTGAAACGGTATTTCTCCCTTAATGCTGTACAACAGATATTTCAATATATAGCACGCAACTGAATGAACCAAATAGTTGCATGCTGTTGCTCTCAAAATCTGAATAATAGACCTTTATTGGCAGTGCTGATGTTCCGTTTTGTTTTTAAACAGTTTGCTTAACAATATGCTCTCAACAGCCTCTCTTTACCACAAATAAAGGAAGCTATTCTACATCAGATTTAGGTCAAGAGTTTCAATTTCAAGAGAAAATGCTGTGTGTCTCCTTTGAGGGTGATAGAATGTGCGATTTTACATCTCTGCGTTCAAAGCTTCTAGGAATTCTCTCCAACCATCAATAAATAAATTAATAAGTGAGACTAAGACAATTGTTGGGTCCATTCAAAACAAGTATTTTTTAAAACAGAGCATCAATTGTTTTCTACAAAATTGGGGTAATTTTTTTTTGTCTGTTACAGAGGAAGGGAAAATCTAAGCAGAAGCTAAAATTTCAGAAATTCATACAGCCCGTAGAAATTTTGCAAAACATTCACTCACTTCACTGTATATTGAGTCACCCATAATAATGTTACTGAAGAATAATGTATGTC
Organism: Strix uralensis; assembly: GCF_047716275.1. NCBI lineage: Eukaryota > Metazoa > Chordata > Aves > Strigiformes > Strigidae > Strix > Strix uralensis. The sequence goes on from NC_133972.1 coordinate 12,333,708, forward strand.
TTGAAAATTATTTAGATTTAGAATGACATCAGGAAGTAGCATACTGATTATGCAGATGTATATAATTGACACTCCCGTTGAAAAGAGTTCATTTTCAGACTGTCCTTTAAATCCAAAAGTAGTTTGCTTTTTTAAACTCAGGAGGATATTTATAAACTCTTTCTTAGAAGTACAAGGAACATAACACAGCAGGGCTTATTCATTACTGATAGATCAAGGAAATGATGATACAAATATTAAGAATTACAATAATTTTTTAGTGATGGTCTTCAGCACCATAGTTATGATGCTGAGTTTGAGTCCTCTTGTAGATGGTGCTGCCTTTTGTTAGAAATGAGATAGTAGCGGAGGTTGAGGTGTTGGAAAAAGTAGTAGCTGAAAAAGGCTTTTAATTTATGAAAAGGGAGTTAGTGGGCCATGAATTATGAAGCATCTCAGGAAAGAAGTGTCTCAGTTGCTAGGAGAGTACAGCAGTTTTGTTTAAATAGCACCAATAACTGATGAGAAACAGTTTTTCATGTGAATCATATTTACACTGTGCAGTAGTTTGATCCCCAAACCTGAGTAATAGAAGGCTATGAATAACAAGAATATACGGATTGTGAGAATTGTTGGCAAACAGAGAGTACTGAAGGGAAACACAAATTATCTTTGAGATTAAAATCATGCCTTCCTAATGGCTGCAATCACTGAGAAAGGAAGGTTATCTGCCTCTCTATAGATACCTTTTTTTCCCAGTTTCCTGTAATGTACGTGGTTCTAGGTGTGGTCAGCCGTAGAGTACTAGATCAGATGGACCCTCTACGTGTCCAAGAGTGGCATTATCTTTATGGCTGACTAGATCTTTACCATGAAATAACTTTAATATTCAATGAAGTGTATAATTGAATGGTGCAATACTCTTATATCTGTTTTCTTTAGAAGTGATACTTCATTTTGGTTCATTTCTTCAGAAGTGATGCTTCATTTTATAATACATTTTGCACTTTTAAAGCCTTTTATTCTGATTTTTCTGTTTCATTGCTCCTTCCATTTCTGCTAGTGTTGTTAACCTCACATGTATTCAGCAGGAGTAAAGCTTCTGTATCTGAGGAAGAACAGTGCAAAACATGTGCATTTTCCTATTCATCTAGAGTGTAAAAATGCATTAAGTATCAGGATTTATTCCCTCAAAGCTTGGGGAAGTTGTTCCTGCACAGGGAGAAAGATATTATGTGTTAAGCTTGGATCCATACCTATGCCGTATACTTAATATAACTGTAACTTGTCACCATCACTAGTTTTTTTTTTTTCTTTAGTCTAAAAGTAAATACTTTGCAGCCAATGCCTGCACATGTATAAAAAGAAGTTTACAAATTTTGGCTTTGTATTGATTTAGGAGTTTTTGTGCTTTTAGGCTTTGTCTCTATTAACTTTCTGTCAGAACTTGGAAGGGTTTTTTTGTATAACATGCTAAAAGTAAAGCTGAATGTTACTGACATTGTTCCAAATAACAGTTAGAGAACTCTGAACTGGTGAGCTACAGAATACCAGTAATTGAGTATCCCTTATCAAGTTTTCTATTAATTTCATTTCCATCAGGTCTTTAAATCACAACTAATTTCTTTTTGGTGTTGTACGTATCATGAAGTAGATCTGTCTAATAATCTGTTAGACCTCTGTGTTATTTACCTTCATGAAATTTAAGACACAATCTCCAAATAAGTTCACCTTTCATTCAAAATCCGAGGTGGTTGCAGAAAATACCATCTCTCTGTGACTGGTATTGCTTCAGGAGTTTTTTTTTTCTTCATACATGTAACTCTACCAGTCAGACAAGGAAAGAAAAAGTATTAGCAAAAGAGGGGAAATGAAGTGGTGCTACCAGTTATGGAACTGAATGCTTAGAAAGAAATAAGTTGAGCTTTTTGTATGTGATACGTGGAACTCTGTGTTCATCAGCGTAGGCACAGTGTATATATGCTGAACTGGATGTCCTTAGGATAGGTTATACAATCACAGAACAAATAAATATGTAATCAATGTTGTTATGTGACCAGAAAATGTTGTGGTTAATCCTGACGTATGTTTTGGATGTAATGGAGGAAAAACACTATGGTTCTTTACATCAGCTTTTAGTGAGCAGTGTCTTGTGTTAGACCTGTACCCATGTTGTATCTATCTTTTAGTTGTTAAATATGTATATAAAAGTAAACAAACGTGAAGCGCATTAGTGTAATTAAGGGCTGGAGGAAACCCATTGATCCTTATTTGAAACTGCTGATCAATTTAGCTTTACATCATTGCTGGATTGCTTCAGATGATCAGATAGAAATAGAAGTCAGTTCAGCTATGTTCTTCCCCCTATGTCTTTGGGTTTTGCATTTCTGAAGAACACGTGTAGTACATTCTCATTATGTTATTTACTGCCTGGGAAGAAATTGGTGGGGAGGAGTATGGAAGCAGTGAGAGAGGGAGGAGATATGCTGTACATTTTTCAGAATCTGAAAGCACGATGTTGAAACCATATGCTTCTTATTTGCTCTTAGGTTTTCAGAAAAAGCAACAATCGAATGGTTGCAGCTCTTTGAAGGTAGTGGGGTTCCATATGGCCCAATCAACAATATACAGCAAGTATTCTCGGATCCTCAGGTTGGTTCTCACCAAGTCTTTTCTATACATTATTACATGTGTTTTACAAATGCTGAGTAATGATCACTTTTCCTGCCACTCAGACCTGATTTCAGCTACTTTAAAATGGGATTTGAGAGTTATATGGTGGATTGAATTTAAGCCAATAATATGGCATAACAAGAAATAAATACATATCCTTAAATGAATTATATGCTTGGGAACACAGTTTTTGCCCTAATGCATTAAACCGTAGGTATTCCATGTCTTGTATGGAGTCTGTCTTTCAAAAATGGCTGGTAAAATGGGGAAAGAAAGTGTAAAACATCATGTGATTGCATTTTGACAGATAATATTCAGGAAAGTACCTTTCTTGCTGTTCACAATCAACTGTATGGAGTATGGATAACCAGAATCTATACTGTTTGAAAAAAATGGGCAACTTTTTGACTGGAAACAGAAAGATGAAACACAAAAGTCATATGCAGAAAGATGTTAACCTTTTCTTGGCCTGGTGGTTTCCCTGGCTGAGAACGCTTCAGCTTTTTATTTATTGTAAATTTTTCATCTCAGTGAATTGCATCTATACTTTATTATAAACAATGCTGTTACTTCTGAGTATCTGTAGAGTTACATTTTCTGCATATTCCCTGATCCCTACCCTTCTTTTTGCCCTCTGTCTTATGATGGGTTAAAGGGCCCAACGCAAACCTAATTATACTGTCTTGAAAAGTGTAAAAGAGTATTTTACAGCTATTCTATTGTGTGATGAATCTTCTTTTAATTAATTTCTAATAATGAGAGTTACCAGGAAAATGGTTGAACATTGGAGGGGAAAAAAAAAAAGCAGCCAATTTTGTACGTGTCCATGTCTACTGTCAAGAAGTGTTTGTCAGGATTGTGTATACAACTGTAGTCTTTGGGAAAGAAGAACAGGCAAAACTATATCTTAAGGAAATATGTTTATAATAAATATGTTTGTTATATCTTTATTACACTTCTAGAGTTATAAGACATGAGGTATAGGACGTATAAGTTTTTCTTCTTAAATACGCTCTTTCTCCTTAAAATGATGTAGTACCATGCTGTAAAGTATGCATGGGCCAAATTTTTCACTTCATAACTTTCACAGGGATTAATGTTGGGCTTTGAAGAACATCCAGCAAGAGTATTTTACTCGGAACACGATTGACTTGGCTGTACTTGGAGCAACATTGGAAAAATAGTCTTTGGGTTTTTTTGATGCTGCAAATTTTAAGAAGTCAGGTCCACTCTGAAAGATGTTTTTTTAAAACATAGTATGTTGTGGGATGGCCATTACCTCCCAAATTGAAAAGAGGTTAGCTTGGTTACCTTACTCTTGTTAGAATTTCCCTAAAAATCATTTATACATTTAGGTGATCCATAGAAGGTATCACAGTGCTTTGCAGTCAGATACCACCATATGGCAGGTTTTTCAAAATATTTTCCCATAAAGGGGCATAGGATCTCTTTTTTCATTTGTGTTTTTTTTTTTTTTTTTTCCCCCCCCTCATGAAACTGCTTGAAAATGTCTTTTCTACACCCTTCTCTGAAATAAGTAGCCTTCAAACACTGTGTTCTTATTACTCTTGGAAATGAAATGTCAGTATTTGTGGCAATGGTGTATGTTATACACTTGTTTCACTTCTGGTGCTGTCTGCCTCCTTCAGCATTTTTTCACAGTTATTGTTCTGTTTAAGGGGCGTGGGAAAAAAATAAAAGGCTGCAGTTCTTTCCCCTTCTTTCTTGAAATATGGAAAAGTGTTGACATTTTCAGGTATTGCTCTTATGGCAAGATATTAACTTATATAAAATTAAGCCCCTCACTCCACCTTTGCTTATCTTAGACACCAGCCAGCAGACCAGCAATTAGGAGAGTAGCATACTCAGCCTCTTAAGTATATTTTTCTAATTTCTACACAAATTTTTATTTTGGTGATGAAGACTTCAGACCTTCACAGGTGGCTTCATTTTCCTGAGTCACTTAGCCATAGCTTGGATTTAGAGGCTTAGGGACAGTTTAAGCAAAGCTTTTCACCTTCACATTTTTTTCTGAACTGCAGTTTTTGCTGTTGTTCCTTGCCCAGTCTCCCTCCACTTGTTCATCTTTCTGCTGCTCTACAGACAGTGTGTGTCTGGGATAAACACACATGCTTGTGTATAGCTTTGCTGTTTCATAAGCCAGTTGGCAATTTTGGTTTCTGAAACGGCAGAAAGCGTAACAGTGCCCTGAGACTATGTCTAAGACTAGGGAAGAAGTCTAACAACACCTGAGAATCCATAATCTAGGTATCCTCTGCACTATGAAATCCCCGTTATAACAGGGAAAACCTGCACCCACTAACAAGAACATACTGTAATCACAGCAAGACTTTTCTCGTGTGAAGCTGAAAGCAGTCATTAAGTATGAGAACTTTGTAAGCATTCTTCACAGTGCTCCCATTATAATATGGTGGGGTTTTTTCAGTCTCAGTTTAGATCAGAAAATACATTTCTAGGAAAGCTGTCACTCAGCTTGCATTTAATAACCTTACTTACTAATACTGTAGAATGAGTACAAACAGTGTGATGGAAAATGAAACAATTTATCGTAGTGCAGTAATCTGCTTTTCATATTCATTTGCTTTCAACCATTGCAAAAACTCCAGAAAAAATCAAGACCGGTGATACTTCAAGACAGACAAACTCTAATCTACCTCTAATAGGTAATACTTAGGTTTTCCTAACCTCTTCCATTTTGGGCATTACCAGCAGAATTGGATCTAAACACAGTTCCATTTTTTAACTTCATTTTTTTGCCCTTGTCTTCCTATTTGATCTAAGGATTTTGATATCTGTAATACAACCATCATTCATTGTAAGTGCGGCCTCACACCATTAGTGGCCAAGATGCACTCCATGGATGTCAACAATCATCAAAGCATATGCCAGCTCAGCTGTCAGTAACGCTGCAGAGGGTGCACCGGGCTGGTACCAGCCACAGACAGAAATCCTGGGAGGTTGGAATAATGCGAGGGAGAGATGGAAGCAAGTCTGAGGAGATAGACAAGTAAAGGAGATGAGTGAAATGATCTAATGGAACTTAATCAGCTACAGGTGGGTCGTGTTTTCAAATTTTATTTTAACTAAAAGGACCTCAAAACTCTGAAGGCCAAGAGTGGTATGTATAACTTCTATAAACTGAGATAAAACAACACATTTTTGATCCCAGGACATTTTGTTAATATCATTAACAGCTTCAATCACACTCCAAGTGAGCTGCCAAAAAACATGAAATTTTTTGCTAAGTTGGAGTGCCGGGTGATACTGTTTTTTCCATGAATGGAGTGAAATGTCCAATTTTCCCACTGATTCTAATCTTTTATTCATTTGTGAAGTTAAAATGAATACCACAGACATTGGTACTGCTAAGGCAATCAGTCTGTCGATAGAAGTGTATGTGTGCTTGTGCGTGTATAGTTAAAAAGGCTGAGAGAAAGAAGAGCAGATTTGCTAGTTAAGGGAACAATTTTCTTAAAAACGAGAGGGAGGAAACTATGTTTGTAAAAGTTCTTACAAACTCTTAATAGTACAGTATAGACTATTTTAATGAAGCTTTTTATAGTCAAACTTTTTCAAGCTATTTTTTAAAAATGTGTTCTTTTAACCAGGCCAAGATAGTACAAACATTAAAGGAATTCTTAAAACATTTTAAAAAACTTACTAGTGACCTCAGCATGGTCCCATTTAACATACCCTGGGGAACATGTGTATGCAATACAATGTGGTTTGAGGTTTTCCAAACAAAACAAACTTAAAAGAGAATACCATTTTTAATAGAAACTGTTCAAATTCTCCCAAAAGATAAACCAAAACAAAAACAGGTACGCACTGTACTGCAGCTAAGTATGAAAGAACAAAGATCTTTGCTGGTTAATTGAGAGGACTGAAGGGGTTTTTTTGTTTTAAAACAGTACCCTCCCCTTTTTCACAATGTAATTTCTTTCACTGTTCTTATACAGTGTTATTACTTTAATTAAATGACTGGCATATATAAGAAGCAACAAAACAACACAGAACTATTATTGAGAGTTTAATAAATTGTTTGTTATCTGATGTTTTATCAGACTAAATCCATTCATGTTGATGAATTTTACTATATGAATGTTGCCAGCTGAAAATAAAAATGGAAGCCATACAGTGGTACTCCCCCCCCCCCCCCCCCCCCCCCAATCTGTGTGTGTGTGTGTGTGTGTGTCCCCCTCCACCCCGCCAACAGATACAGTCATACCACACAAGTTGAATACATCAGGTGTAAGACATCACCCTGATGCATCACTTCTGAGAAATATGGGGAGGGAAATATCGGAGCTGAAATATCACAGCTGGCCCTGATTTCAGCTCCTGCCAAACACCTGCAGACTCTAAAAGGATACCAAAACAAAACTCCACCCTGTGGCAAGAGGCCATCCCTTAACAACCCTTCCCTGACTTTGCATCACTATAAAAATTAATTTAACATTTTTTACAGAAACCTTAGTCTTCCTGTCCCAGAAGGCCATTACAGTTCCTTTAGCCATTTCTCTGAATATGCCTCAGAAAAAAAAAAACATGGTAAATTGACTATTGAAATATTTGGTAGCTGGAAATTATCTGATGTTTTAAGTTTATTATTTGTGGAAAGCTATGAAGGTGGTAGTTTTTTTATTAACCTCCAGACCATCTCTTATTTTGAAAGTCATTTCATTTGAACACATCCTGGCAAAAATTTCCTAGCATCTGGTAAAAGCTTCTACAGTCAGTGTTGTGAACACACAGAACAGCAAAAGATATAAAATGTGTTGGTTTGTTGTTGTTTTTGTTTTGTTTTTAAAAATCTTATGTATGGTTGTTGTTGGGTTGGGTTTTTGCTTTTGCTTGTTTGGGTTTTTTTTGTTTTTGTTTTTTTTTAAAGATATGACCATATTTTAGTTGTTATTCTTTGCTGAAATAGACTTTTGTGGCTCACTGAGGGCTGTCCCAAGCTGAATGAAATTATATTCATGTCCATAATACTGCAGGGAGTTTTTTTTACATGTAGAGGTTTCTATAACTGAAAAGCAGTTGATGAAGGCCTGAGGTAATACGATGTGTCTGGAAGTAATTCCTAACAGACAAGAGAAAGGGAGGAATTAAATTTTGCATGTGTCTACTAAGTAAGTAATAAAACTGGTTGGAAATTTTCCGATGGAATTTTTTTACATTTAAAAATGCCAGTTCATTGAAAGTGAAACATCCACATGAAGGTGTCTAAAATTAAAATTCTATTTTGAAACAGAATTTCAGCTCTATTCCTGCATGTCTTGCTAAGTTGAAAATGTGCACCGCCTAGCTTGGATTTGGTGTTTCAAGCCAACTTTTTAAATTTTATGCAATGGAAAAAAACCACACCACCAACCATACCCAACCCTTTAATTTTGTCAAAAGTACTCTTTTACACTAAATTACAAATGTTTTCAAGGTTTTGGTCTGTGGGATATTTAGGGAAGTAGATTCTGTTCTAAAGTGGAAAGCATTAAGGATTGGAACATAGTTTGAAGAAGTGAAATGGAAAATCCAATTCTAAGATTGTAGTATGTGATTCCCACATATACACAATTATGCAGGCTTTATGTGTGTTATGAGATAGTTCTATATCCAGATGTTATAGGAAGGGCTTGAAATGAGACCATTTGTATTTTGGTATGAGGAATATTGTAATAGGAAGTGTTTTAAAATCTTGGCTGTGGTGAATTGTGGTCCATGGCTATGCTGCGTTTTTGTGTGGTCTCTTACAGTGACTAGTAGAGAGCTTGTAGTAGAGAACTCTTGAAATACGATGGGGTTCTAAATAAAAATGTATGTTTATATTAATGATAGGCTTTTGTTTGTACGCACATTTAATATACATCCATTGTCTTGATAAGAAAAATAATGATAACGGAGGTAGTTCAACACTTTGTATTATGAGGTTTTGTTTCCACTCGCCTGCACCTTTCAATCAAAATGTTAAAAGGTAGTCACTAAACATGCCTCAGGTTTTTAGAGCCTGCCTTGTGATGCCATACGCTAAATACGCAGCAGCCCTGAGTTCTCATGGATGTAAACAAAACTGTTTAAGGTATTCTTTGGTCATTTAAGATGCAATGTTGTTGAAAATGCTGAAAAATGTAACATAGTGGTTTTACCATTAGTTTTCTCTGTATTTTGGTTTCTTAGCCATGAAATTGGGACTCATCTAAAAAGCAGTGTTGTAAAGATGCAGTAGTTATACTTCTGGAAAGTATAGCTTCTAATGTGATAGCACCAGAGAAATAACCCTTTGGGAATTTTTTTTTTTTATTGTGTGATTTGAGTGATATATATTAAAATAAGACCTGCAGCTACATCTTACTTATAAGAAATAAACCCACTTTTGAATATCTTTACTTCACTGAATGAGGGAGGAGCCTGACAGGAAAACAGTCGAGTATGTGCTTAAAGATTGCACTGTATTTCTTTTGTGCAAGCAAGCAAATTATGCTTAGTAGCAGCATTCTTAAAGTTCTCTTCCAATTTCTTTTAAATGTGTACATATATGAGCAGTATGTCTTTAGCTAGTATTATTTGTGTATGCATTCCATTGAGGAAAGGTTAACATAAGTTAATAAGAATAATAAGAAAATATTAAGGTCTCAAAAATATCTCATTAGAGGTCTATTCTCATAAAATACTAAATTGTGTTTAAAAATTACATTGCAGCCATGGCCACTCAAAGGTACGAAGAGTCACCTAACCTTTTTGGGCATTCCCTTCTACAAGGAGACCTGTCAAAAAGCCATGCTCAGGTTTTGAAGCAAAGATCCTATTTTTGAAACCTCACAGTCGTTGCTAGGCCTCAATGTTAGAAGTCCCTAGTGCATGTCACTTGTGCCTCAAACTCTTGGATTAGCTTCTGTTGCAGGAGTTACACACCGGTTGCACAACCTTGCAGCTCATCAAACTCATCAGTTGGTTTCAAATTTGGTGTCTCGCACTGCTAGAGTATGCTCAGAATAAGGCCATCCAACTTTAAGGTCTACTGAGCTAGATGATGTGTAACTTCTTAGAAATCCTTCACAGCCTGTGAGTCCGGCTCTCGCTTCTGTTCATGCACACTGTGTACATATGGGGTCGAAAGAGTTTTTAATTAACCCAGTTGTTGCATTTATCTGGAGTTTGGTGGGTGTCAGGTCTGTTATACATATGGGAAGGGGGCAAATACATGTATATGTCTATCTCATCAAGTCTCACAGCTTGAAGAGAGTTTATATGCTGAGGCAACTGATTGAATGATTCTTTAGAAGTTTGGGGGTTTTTTATATCTGAGCATTCACTGAATCATTGTCACAAAGTAATGGTCAGTTAAAAATAGCTATTCTTTGCTTTCCCCACAGTATGTGAATTGGGAGACTATCTATGCCTGTTGGTTGCCAAACTCATAAGATTGTAACAAATCAAGTAAGAAAACACCATTTTTTTGTTCTAAAATATTTTTCTTTAGTAGATACGGATTCGTTTACTGAGCTAAATTTATAGAACAATAATAAACACTGGTATTTCAGACTAAATTTTAGACATGCTTCAGTATATAACTCCTTCTAACAAAATTCCACTTTGAAATTTCCTACTGTATTTTTATGTTTTCAAACTTAATTGCCACCTTGTCTTGGAGTTTGTATGAAGATAGCCTGGATATATTTTTTTTCTTTCTCAGAGACCATAAGGTATATATTTTATCATAGGGCTTCATTTGTAATCAATATAAGTAGCGTGGTGGAGCTTTGTAGTGTGAGTTGTTTTGCAGGCATGAAAATACTAATGAAGAAGTATTTGGTATCTTGCACTTCAGAATCTTTCAAAGGGTAGTAGCTACAGATGATGATATATGTATTCCATCAAGGGAGAAAATAAAATTTAAAATACAACAGCAACAAAAAAGTGCAGAAACTGTGCAGATCAGGCTTCACTTGTCATTTGATCTTCAGCTGCTTTTTCTGAGTGCTCAACTTAATTTAAAAATCTTAGCTCAAGCCATGACCCTGGCCCATCATCCTGAAATTACGAGATTTCCCACTCACTTCAGCCTAAGTTCATCTTGGAGTCCCACTCACTGCTGGGGGAAAAAAAAAAACCAAAACTTTTCAGATGAGATGCTGACATGTTCACTTTGCATTGTACTTATGCAATAACATTTTAAAAAATATACTGTTTTAGTTTTATGCCTCTTACTAACAAGGAGGAATATTTGAGCCATGAAAAGGCAAGTATGTAGGCTGAGTAGGAGTGGGTATTTGAAGATTTAGATTTCCAACCACCACAAAAAGGCATTAATTAGTCAGGCAAGCTTTCTCTGTCATTGCCATTTGCCTTCTCATCTCTGACTGGTTTCATGTAGGTTTGTAGTATGATTCAAGTAGACAGTTTGTAACGAAGCAGGAAGTATTTCCTCACTCTGCGTGGCCACTGAGGCCAGGAGCATTACCATTGTTTTAAAGAACTCATCCTAAGCTTAAAACTGGCTACAGCATTCGGATGTCAACACTCTGAGCAGCCAGCCACATGTTGAAATTTTCTTCACACAACTTCAACTGGCTACTTAACAACCATAGCATTTAATTATAACAATTTAAATCCAAAGGTGTGTAATTTTGTTTTAGGGGTAAAACTTCTTTTGAATTACATAAAAATCTTGATTGATGTTGTTGATCTCAGGTGTTCTTCAAAACTTCTTTTAAGTCCTGAAAACCATCTAGGTGTATTGTTAATTTAAAAAAAAAAAAAAGCCAAATTTTTATCTGGTTTACAGACAGGCCTTTGGAATGACCCAACTAAATTTTAGCTGTCTAGAATGACACCTGAAGCACATCATAGCTCACAGAAGAGAAAAATGTATTTATATTTTTATGCATGCCTGTAATGGTCTATTAAAATAAACATTCCTACAGTCACAGAATCATTCAGGTTGGAAAAGACCCTTGGGGTCATAGAGTCCAACCATCAGCCCTACTCTACAAAGTTCTCCCCTGCACCATATCCCCCAACATCTCATCCAAACGACTCCACCCCCTTCCTGGGCAGCCTATTCCACTCTCTGACCACTCTTTCTGGGAAAATTTTTTTCCTAATGTCCAGTCTGACCCTCCCCTGTTGCAGTTTAAGATGAAAGAGTCCCTTCACTGTGAAGGTAGTGCATTGAAGATGATTAATGGTAGTATTAAATCTGGAGATCCTGACTCACAGGGGAAAAATGACAAAGAGAATTCAGGAATTTTCAGCCAAGTTTAGGAACAGCATGAAAAAGACATAAGGATGTCGAGCTGTTGCAGAGACTGTACTCATCATCCATGATGAAACTTTGAAGTTTAAATTGGTTATGTAATAACAGATTTTGTAAAAAATCTCCCTCTTATTCCCGCCACCCGTGAGAAATCATGAAGTCAAAAGAGAATTTACTGACAATTTGAGTGCGCAACACCCCAGCCCCCAATTTCTGTGTCATGATGCTCCCTTAGATTTAGGGGTAACCATGTACAGGGTACAAGGAAGTTCTGGTGTCATTATTTTCAGAAGGGAGACAGCATCTTTCAGGCTCTGAAGTTATCAAGATACTATCGTATTATTATAATTATACTCCTTTCTTTTGATACTGTTGGCAGATAAACATCACTTCTTGTTTGGTAGTTTGTACCAAATTCATCAAGCTCATGGTCTTGATAAAGGAATTTCTGTTACATCCCACAGTTTCCCATATAGGTTTGTTGTCTGACCTTTAATGTGTGTGTCTTACATAGGAATGGGCCATCTCTCAATTACTTTCTTGAGCTGTTTTTGGATATGTTATTTGTTTGTGCTGAGAACTGCAGTAGCAAATTTCCATCTTTTCTTCTTATATGTACCTTGATACTGAAAAGTGCTGGCAGTGTTCAGCATGTAGATGTTTTATTCCTACTACTTTCTACTTTCATGGCATTGCTTTTCATCTTTGTGTGTCTTTCAAACTATTGGTTCTTTGTTTTTAACATTTCCCTTGTGAATCTAACATTAAATATGGATTTTGTGTTTCACTGTCCGTACAATGTGTATTTTCTGGATGTAGTATTTATACACAAGTTTTCCTATTGTGTAATGTATTCTAGTGAGAACTTAAGCTGTATTGATGCAGTATTCTGGTATTCCTTATTCTCCACCCTAAACTGATATATTTGAAAAGAGATACTTTGCATGGCAAGCCCTATTGATTGTAAGAACTTGTTGGATTTTTCAGTGTTATATCCTATTCTTAGGGTGTAAGAATATGCATTTAATAGGAATGTGTACTTGAGGCTTTTGTAAGTCACGTGTTTTGAAACACAGAAGATATGTTCTTGATACAGACTGATTTTTAATTGCCTTTTTTTCTGTCATAAGCTCTAACGCTAGTAAATACGTTGCTACAACTAGTGTCAGTTATAAATATGTGTTATTAATGAAAGGTTACATTCAGTGTCTCCATAGTGAAATTTCAAAATATTTGGAAATTTAAATAACATACTTTCATGTCTTTATTCTCTGAATATGTCCTTTCAGAATCTAAAAAACTAAGATGTTACTTGGCCAAACAGATATTCTAATTGAAATTAGAGGCACAGCAAGACCAGTGCAATTGCTAATCAAGTAAATATCTAACTGTATCCTATATTACAAGCAGGTTTATAAAAATAGCAGCAAATAATAGGTTCCTTGTGACATATTTGCTATTGTAGAAAACTCTTCAGGCATTTTTCCTATTTTGGAGCAAAATGCAAACACATTCACTCTCACTGTGTACGTTTTTACTTTTCTTTTTAGATGAGTGATGGAAAAATAAACATCAAATGAAAGCATGTGGAGATAGTTTATATCTTTACAAGTCATCTAGAAAAGGGTGTAGAAAGAAGTGTTACTGTCATTTCACAATACAAAGCACTTTTTCAAACTTCTTGGCTGTTTTAAGTGAATTTTTGTTTTGAACATACCAAATTTTGTGGATACAAAGCTTCAGCTCCTTCAGAAGGAAAGGCAGATGCACTTATACTGTAAGTGTACATTCTTTCAGATTATTGCCTTTGCCTCAGTTTGACCCGTGTCAAATCAAAGGAGCAAAAGCCAGTGCTGCAATCTTAGCTGAAGGAGCTGTCTAACTGACCATCTAAATAATCTCAGAGTCACTAGGGTGATGTGTGCAGCTGAAATTAAGTATCTGCTTAGGTATGAATAGGGTTTGTATTTAGCTATGTCCTGAATTAAAAATCAATATAAAATATCAGTATCCAAGCAATGTGGATGTTAAACACAGGTATATTACAGAAAAAGCAGTGCAACTGCCCTACAGATAGACATGAAGTTTGGTTTATTTTCTTGTTGCTTTTTTCTGGTGAAACTGCCTGTAGGTAGGCCAGCCTTTGGGTGTGTAGAAATAAACTTTGACATGAGTATTTAACATCAGCTCACCGTTCATTTTTAGAGGACACTATTTTTTTGGAGGGGTTGTGGAGAGTTTAGTGCTAATTACTCAGTCTTGACTGCTTAGCAGGTGACAGCAGAAGTAACTAAGGATTCATAAATAGATTTTATGTTTTTAATATAAAGCATTTTTTCAAGATTTTTGTCAGGAATTTTTAACTGCATTTTGTACACATTATGTAATTAAAAGGGAAGAAATAAATGTTATACCAAAGTATAAAATCTATACATAGCAATTGCAGGCTTCAAATTTATATATATAAAGTGTAATTAGGAATTATTTCATCAATTATAGGATAAGAGAACATAGTCTTGTTGCAGAGGAGTCTTGCCTGCTGCTCTGTGTGGTTACTTAGTAAAACATCACATTTGCCTGAAGTTCTGAAATAGTCTAAAATTGCATGTAAAATACGGTGCAGCTTGATTTAGTTGTATTTGAAATGATGATGGAGGATGAAAGATAATGTTAAATTTGTTCTTGCTTAGAAAACATCCATCTTTTTATTTATGCTAAACAAAGTGAGTTATAATCTCCTCAAAGATATTATGTCCCAAATTCCTGTTTCATTTCTAATTCTAGCATTTGTTCAAAATCTCCGAAGAGGTTACAAAAAGTAATAAAAGTATGCATAGGGAGATTGCTGTAGTTGAGAATGGTTGTCATGTTTTCTCTGTTTAGTGGCTGCATGTTTAGTTGTTTCAATTAAACAGTGAAGTTCTCCACTCTCTCGCTTACCCCTCTGTATTGGAGTCATTGCAGCTGTTCTCAGGAAAGGAAAATACTAAGTATATTTGCTGACCTAACAGTGTTTTCTGTTACCAAAGCAAAGGATTTTTCGTGATGCGTGTAGCCTCGTACTGACATGTATGCTTCCCAGCAAAGAAGTATTCGACAGATAAACATTTCTACGCTGTTGCCTTGAAAAAACTGATGTATGGGCCTGACTTTTTCTCCTAATAGGAAAACACAGCTTAAAAGCAGGTTGTTTTTTCCTTTTGTATTCTCTGTCTTGGGCTTTTGTTTTTTTATAGGACAATTATGCTAAGCAGAATTGAACTAATACTGTTTTGGTGAATCATTCACTAGAAGTGTGCTTCTGGAATGGATAAAATTATTTGTGATCTGTATCAAATTCACCAACTAGTTTTGTTCACATTTAAACTTTTGACAATATTTAAAATGGAGGTGATAAAACATTTTCTTTTAAATATACTGTATTCTGGATCAGAAGAGAGATCTGAAGAAATGTTTCCCTCCACTCAGAAGTATGATCACTGGCTTAAATATTATTACAATAATCTATTGCAATAATATTAAGAATGGGATTTTTTTTTTCTGTAAAGAGGAATGATATCAGCACTGAGGTTACATTAATTTAAGTCATCCACTTTTCTGATCTAATGAGCTGCCTACCAAACAGCTGAAAACTGCAAGATACCCACCAGCTACTTTGGACAAGAGGAGCGGGGAGAGGGTCTACAGAAGGAGTCTGGAAGTGGTTCACAGCAGGGATATATAAATGGTTGTCTGTGGTTCAATTAGAACATCTTGTACAGTCCAGTCTTCTTCATACTGAGGAAAAAAAAGCTTGTTTTTCTCTCCCCCCCGCCCCAGACCTCTAATTCTAGTTGGTCTGATTTTTGATCTGAGATTGGCTAGCAATTATTCACATAACTCTGGTGTTTAGAAACTTTAAAAGTAACTTCATGCCAAATATAAAGTTCATCTTTTTAATAAAATCTTGCTCACTTACTGCTCCAAATATATTCATCAGTGTTCTGACTTTCCATACTCTTTGGAAGATTTATGCCAAAGCTCTTGAATTTTTGATAAAATATTACTTTTAAAACACAATTTTTAAATGAAAAATCAACTTTCAGATGGGAAGCCTGACTTCATAATCCAGTTTCTGTATTGTGGAAGTAATACATGCTTTTCAAACAGTTGCAATTACTTGGGTTTTTTGCAGCTGACTTGAACTCCGTTAAATATTACACATTTAAACATACTTCCCTGTTTTTTAAATTGGTGATGTTTTGTATTGTGCCATATATCAAGATGAGTCTAGTGACGAGTGACAGTAGAAGGCAGAATAAGGAAACTATTATATCATTTACATTCATTTTTAGGCAGAAGGTTCTTCATAGATTGGGTGAAGTTGGTTGTCCTGAGCAAGTTGATTTAAAGCCTCAGCAGTGTGGCTAACTTCATGGCTTTGCATACAGTGGCAAGAGCTGTCTGTCGATTTGTGTATATCCTTGCTTCCAAGAACCTGAGAAACAGAAATTTCTGCAGGGAGTGCTTTATGAGCAGTTTAGCATGGCAGATCTTTGGAATATGTTGTTTCTCAGTAGGTAAATGCCAAGGCAGAGATAGCTACAATAGAAACAATTTATATGTGCTTTTTTCAGAGCAAGATGGGATCTCCACCTGCTTGCACTTACTTTGGACTTTTCCTAAACTGAAACAGCCCCAGGGACTTGGATCTGAAAGGTGCTGAGCATTTCTGACCCCAATCCATCAACCAGCATGCTTCTCGTGCAATGTTGCATTCACAGCAGTGTGATTACTCATCCTTTTTTTACCTTGTACTAGTGTACACTTTACAATCTTTAACAGTTTCAATTTCCTTATTGAATTTCATATATTCTTCCTCTTGCAAAGGGTTTTCTTTTCATATTTTTGTTTCTGTTGTAACTGCCTGCCTCAAATGGTTTGTCTGTGTTCTGTGTGGGTGAAAAGCTAGGTGGTGTTGCTGTTTTGCATTTTTTTTTCAGAATTGTTTGCTATGATGTTCATCCATATATGCTTAGTCTTTCTTTCCCTCTGCTGGAAATACTGTCTGTTCCTATCCCTGCTTTTTCCCGTGCAAATTCTTCAGGCCTTTTTTTTTTTTTTTTTTTGGCAGGGGAGTAATTATGATTTTAATATCTAGATGCATTCATTCAGTTCTCTGGTGCGATGGGTGATATACTGTCTTTTTGTCTAGTGTATTTTACTGAGATTTTAAAAAAAAATTATTTGCATCAAGGAGTGTGCTTCCTCCATTCATTTACATACCACATTTCTCCGTAGCCCTGAATACCTAGGAACAATACCAGCAATGTTAATTAAAAGATATGCATCAATGCAAAAAAGCATAAATGCCATTATGATATAGTGTAAGTTCTAGCCATTGTACTGTGCTGACTACTACAAAATTATTTGTCCAATTTAGTGAATTTACATAATTTTATTAATTGGAAGCTTCATTTATTTCATGCAGTGTTGCATGGAACATACAATACAGTTGTGAGTTCAGCCTTTTGTATACCCAATGGTATATACGATCCAGCCTGTTTCCCTGGGGTCCATACTGGGGCCCATACTGTTCAAACTCCTCATTAATGACTTGGGACGGTGGGATTGAGTGAACCTCAGCAAGTTTGCAAGTGACACCAAATTGGAGAGAGTAGTTGATGTGCTGGAGGGTAGGACTGCCATTCAGAGGGACATTCACAGATTGGACAAATGGGCTAGCAAGAACCTCCTGAAGTCCAAGAAAAACAAATGAGGAGTCCCGCACTTGAGGTAGAAACCCAAAGATCTTCATGGATATTGAGTTGAACGTGAGTCATCGGTGTGCCCTTGTGAGAAACACTAATTCCATGTTGCACTAAATTAGTAAAATCATAGCACTGGAAGTGCACGTTGACAGGATAAGAGACAATGGACAAAGGCTGCAGCAAGGGAAATTCTGATCAGATATAAGGAAGAAATATTTTGCAGTGGACTGAGTTAGGCTTTGGATCAGAGGTGCTACGAAATCTTCATCCTTAGAGACAGTCAATACGTGACTGAACAAGACCCTGAACAGCCTCATCTGACTTTAAAGTTGGCCCTGTTTTACAAGGGATTTGGACCAGAAGACTACCAGAGGTCCCTGATGATCTAAATTACTCTACGTATTTAAAGTATGATTGCGCTAATTGTTTCAAAGGCACAAGTGGTGGCATCTGACTAGACATGCAAGCTAAATTGTATGACTATGCAAACATTTCTTAATAGAGGTTTGTCAGAGTGCCAGCAACAGTTGAAACTGAAAAGGTAGGGGATTATCAATATTTCAGTAGTTTAGAGCCATGTTCAAGCTGAAATTTCAGCAGGTCTCTTTTTATTTATTTCTTTTTACTGCTATCATTCCTGCCTATTTCTACAGTGGATGACTTTTTTACACTAACAAATTGGATTGGGTTGCCAGCACCTGCAGAATAAGGAGAAAGAGATTTCCCTGCCCTAAAAGAGGTATTTTTGAATAACCTTTTCTAGTCTGAAGAAAAAAATGAAAGGAAAGGGGGGAGGAAGTGATTTTTAGGGTCTGTTGTAGAAAAAAAAAAAAAGGTTAAAGAAAAAAAAGGTGCATAAACCAGACGGTTTTATTTAAAGCATCCAAAGCTGATAAGGGAAAAAAATGCGGATACAACACACAGGCTGCAAATGCAGTTCTCATGATTTAAATCTGGAAGGCTGTACAGTACATCTGTTTAACATCTTGCAGTTTCAAGAACTCTGCCTTGAAAACCTTCTGTCACAGTGACACATGAAATAAAAGGTTATGTTATGACTTTCAGATGCAAACCTGTAAAAGGTTTATCTAATAGCATACCATCTTTTATTAACCCGTTGCTGCTGCTCACCTATAACTCTCTTTTGCCAGCATTTTTTGGAGAGATTCTACTGCATAATGAAAAGAAATGTCAGCTCAGACTGCAAAAATAATTCTGTAATGGCATTAAATGGCTTACTCGCTATATGTAAATGGAAAATGTACATATCTGTGTACCTCCTCATCTGTTTTCTCTATTGCTCTTATTATTCAGCCATTTATTTTTTTTCTCTGATAAAGAAATGGAATTCTATTTCTGACATAAACTTTGAGAACAATTAGAGTGGCACAGAATAATTTGAGCAGTTTCAAGATTTATGATTCCATAAGGGATAAAATACTAGAATGGCTTCAAAATGGTATTCTTGATTCAGAGGTCTGAGATTAAGGCTATGAAGTTAAAAGAAATAAAGGTGTAATGGTTGCCTTCTCACTAATATTTACTACTTCTGCATCTCAAAATTTGAAAAAATTATCAATGTTTGCTCATAGTACAAGTTGTGTTGTCAAAATCTTCTTGACAGAGCTGTGCTAGGAAATGTTTATCAGGTTAGGCTGAAGTTTGCTTAGTTATAGAAAACGTTTAGTGCAAGAGTGGTTCTTCAGGGTCCTACACAGCAATTATCTAGGAGTCTTAGTGCAAAATACAGGGGGTGCTATGATCCATTGGAAGATTTCCTTTAACCTCTTAAAACAGAATTTGGGGCAAACTGCCCTGGCTTGCCTGCCCCTGGCATATTAGTACCAATATTGCTCAATGAGTCAAAGAGAAATGAGGGGCTTTATCTACTGCCCAGAGATGCTTCATACCTTGCCAGATCAGGTCGTGCAAACTTTAATCCAAACGTAATGGTTGAAGTCTGGTGGTTCCAAAATCAGAGTCTGGAGCTTGATTGTAGTGCTCGTCACTTCCATGTTTTTTCAGAGTGACTTTGGTGATGTTATTCAGCTAGGTAGTGCTGTTGTTTCCACATTTACAAAATATGGAGAGTAATATTTACCTTGCTGACACATGCTTTATTCATTGTCTGCAAAGTACTTTAGAGATCCTTGGTTGAAATTTCAATGAGTGCTGCTATTTAATATGTTGAAGTGTGATTTGTTGGCTTTCTTTACAAGGCACAGATGCTCCCCGAGAAACAATGGTAATTTCTTTACCTCAAGGAGCTGATGCCACGCATACAGCAGACACATCACAACAGTGAGCTCTGCTGTATGACCTGCAGTGAGTGGGTGTGTGAAACGGAGAGAGATAGCATTTCCTTCATAGACGTACACACCCTCTGACCCAGACTAGAGAAGAATCTGCTTTGCAGAAGGTTTGCTTCAAGGGATTTTCCACATGTATTTTATTATGTTAAAGCTGATAGTGGTGACAAGTTGCACATTAAGTAACTGTTTCTTCAAAAATGTGCTGTTTATATTCTCTTTAGGAAAAGTGATGTAATACTGGGTTTCTCAGATAAACAAAGTCATTCGGTTATAGAATATGTTACTATTGCATATGAACCTTGCTCTCATCTGCCCAATACCTACTCATTTTAGGCCTCTGGCTTTATATGATGATTACTTGCATGTTTAGGGACAAATGTATTCATATTCACTAAGTTAGTAGCCAGTGGTTTCCACCAGGGAAATAAGTTTAGTATGCTGTTAGTAATTTGGTTTCGAAAATATCGGCAAGATCCTCAACATAAGAGTCAGTGAAACATGTGGTCCTAATCATTCCCTTAAAAAGGAGACATGGTCTATTTTCCATTAGGAATGGTGCTTACAGCAAATGAGTAAATACAGAATGAAATTTACACATGTATTATAACTGTAGTGTGTGTGTATGCATTCAAACATGCATGTGCGTGTGTATGTTTAGGCATACTCCCAGTGAGTGTAACATGATGACTGCTGTAACACAGCCAGGCTCAGAGAACAAGTTGGTTGGTAGGAGAATTGGTAGAAGAAAATGCAGCTGTTTGCAAATTACTTTTTTCTCTCCCCCCCCCCCCCCCCCCCCCCCCGCCAGCAAAGTTCAAAATTTACATTTGCATTACGTAATTAGCATAGAGGAGCTACAGTAAAATTTCTTGTAGAGGTGTTGGGATTTTAATGTAGCTCTTACTCAGAACAGAGTTCATAATGGCAGAATTTTAGATGTTGGAATGGGCTGCCCAGGGCAGGGGGGGAGTCCCCATCCCTGGAGGGGTTGAAGAGTCGGGTTGACCCAGCGCTGAGAGATCTGGTGGAGTTGAGAACAGTCAGGGTGAGGTTCATGGTTGGACTGGATGATCTTCAAGGTCTTTTCCAACCTAGGTCATTCTGTGATTCTGCAGTTGCAGCCCTCACCTCTCGCAGTGTTGTGGTGCCAATATACAGAATCAGAGACCAGCCCTAGCTGGAGTGCTCATACAGAGCATGTCACTGGAGAATGGAGGTAGAGAGAACTACCCTACCCTACTTTGTAGATAGTTTTATCCCACTGAATCAGGAGGGCACCAAGGGGCTTTCTTGTTGGTGCCTTACCCTCTTTCCTCTTAGAAGAACTGGCATGAGTGTATATTGGCTGGCAGAAATTCAGTCTGGTTTCTCCCTTGCCTTCTGGCAGCCTTCTTGCTGCTGTGCATGGACCCTTCTGGTGTCAGAGCAGCAAAGCAGAGCCCTGTTCTACATTCCTCATTGTTAGGTTCCTGCTGGGCTTTGGAGCAGGGACCTGGGTATTCCACTTTCTCTGGTTTTAGCTAACTTCATCATACTTGACACTCTAGCATTCACAAGATAAAAACCAGGGGAGAAAGCAGTGCTTGATTCTGCCTTGAGCACATTTTATGTAGGCCAGGTGTGAAGCAGAATATAAACCACAGCTTTTCTAGAGAAGCATTCTTGCTCGCCTTTTTCAGCTGGCTTTGCTTCTGAGGTAGCCTGTTCAAAGCTATTTGAAAACATTCGTGTTCTGATGCTGCTGTGAGCAGGACCTAACTTACAGATATGCATGTAGATTGTGATAACAAAATGCCTGTGAAGGGACACTGGGGCTCCTTTATTGTCTCCTAGGCTCGGTAATGTCTGTATTGTTACATCTTTAATCACTCTTGGGTGTTTCTGTCTTTTTATCTGAATAGACCACTTCATACAATCTCACTAATTGCTAACCAGGAACTTCCTGAGGGGTATATTTGCAAGACAAGAATTCACACTGATGAATGCTAAAATTTCATTCACAGAATTTTGGAAGTCATTGAAGAAAGGAAGTTTCCTTTCACAAGTACTGAAGCTGCTTCATATTTGACTATAAGTAAATCCATGAGCTGGATTTACTTACAGTTTAGTTTATTATTCTCATACACTGTTTTTTCTGTGATTGGGAAAAAACCAGATAGGAACCAGACCTGTGTTTTCCATTTAACAACACCCTTTTTTTTTTTTTTTTTTTTCTCTGTAGAAATGTATATTAATTATGGTTTTCAGGAAGAGCTCAATTTTCCATGTACCAGTGTGAATTTTTGTCTTCCTCTCCTCTCTTGTGAGCTTTCTACTTCAGATTTAGTTGCATGCTGAACCTGGCATCTTTGGAGTGGGCAGGTCCGAGACTGCAATATCAAAATTTTTTAGAGGTCACTGCTTATGTTGTGACTCCCCTTCCCAAATGGAGTTTTGTGGCACAGACTCCAGGCTTTGTTTTGCTGTGGCCTTTTCCTTTCCCTCACAAGTACTATAATTCTCCTGAAGGGTAACTGAAATGTTTTTCAAGTTGAACTTGTTCCTCACAAAGCTTCATTGCTGCAGTGTAGTGTAATTTAGATGTGAAAGGTGTTGCTCTGATGACACATCCTTACATAGGTGCCATATATAATAGAGTCCCACAGCTGGGGATTCAATATATACCCACTCATTACTATTTGTGTTTCAGCTTGAAGAAGCAATTGTAATGCACATCAGTTCCTATCTTTAATCTAACAAATCACAGAGCCACCATACACCAGGTACCATCATTGCCTGACCTAGTTTAAAGGTAGGATATGTTTAGCTGTCCTGCAGCTGCACTGCAGGCTTCACTGTGGACATGCATTCCCTGTGTCACATTTTGGAGGCTGAAGTCATCATTACCTTAAGGTTCTCCAATTTCTATTGCATTTATGTAAAGTCCTGCATCTGGCGCTTTTGGCACTGGTTAGAGTTATGCAGGTTTTCCTGCAGATTGTCAAGATAAATATCTCCCTTTTCATCTGACACTTGCCGTATTGTCATCACTGATCTCCAGTCTTGCGTGTTATTCATGGTCTTGTTTTCAGATGAGGGAGGACATTAATTCAAAAAAATAAACGTGTTCATATAAACTTCACTCAAGTCAACGTTTCCCATTCAAGAAAACCGCTTGGGCACGTCTATAACTTTGACAGGACTTTCAGCATGTACTTAAAATACTTAAATGCTTAACTGGACAAGGATGGACTAAATCTTTCCTGAATCAGAGCCATAATTTTTGATGTGTCAGTTACACAACCTATTGCAGAATCTGCTTTGACAGATGGATCTAGGTAATGTGAAAGTCACAGAATGGCATCTTTGTGGGGAAGCTGGGTATTTCTTCTTCTATTTATTTATTTTTTCCTGTGTTCATTCTGGGAATAGCATTTACCACTGTATACTTTATTTATATACGTACACATACATATATATGTGTGTGTATGTAAAGTTTGTGTATATTTGTGTGTGTATATACATATATAAAAGTAGATTCCTCTATTTGCCTGTTGTTATTAGAACTTGAGCTGTAGTATAACAGAAAATGTATTTTCCCTTTACTGTTTAGTGTCAGAATGTACAGTGTGCTCACGAACTCTGAATGATTTTATTTTAAAACAAATTGCCATTGCCTCATCTTTTATAAGTATGTAAGCATATACTTCAAAATGAAATAATCATCTCTAGAATATAATGTATCAGTTCCTTAGCACTTTTTATCTGTACATCTCAGAGCTCTTTGCTAAACAGCTAAGTGTCAGTATCCCCATGTAACATCAGAAAATGGAAGCACTGGGGCACTGGACTGGCTTTACATCAGGTGTGTGGTTGTCAGGACAAGCAGTGGGATCTCCTGTGTTATAGAAGAATACTGTTTAAATTCTTTTGCCCTTTTAGGATTTTGGGAAGGTATGGGATATTTCAAACTTTTGTTTGTTGTTTTAGTTTGTTTTGGTTTTTTGTCTGCAAACTGGTCAGTTTTTAAACCAGCAAGATCAAACTGCTGTGAGCTGAAATTTTACCAAGTATCACTGATTTTGATTGTTCGTGTAGTAAAACTTGGTGGTTTCAATTTTACCATTTATTTTCAAGTTTTCTTGCATCTGAAGCTTGAAGCAAAACAAGAGAGTATGAAAAAACTGGCAGAAAGATTGATTGGGGAATAAAAATACCCAAGCCTCACTCAACTTTACAGTATACCTTTCTGTTGGATAAAGAAAGTGCAAGTGAATCAAAACTATTCAGCAGAGAATTCTGTGTTCTCAGTTCATGTCATGAAGGAAATAAAGTGAGAGCGTGTTATGACAACTCTGTCAGGCAGTGACTGATTTTTAACTTCTTCTACATTTTATTTTATTTTTTTGCTGTATTTGAATTGAGACTTTCAAATCGACTCTCCTGTGAAAAACAGTTTCTCAAAGAGTTGACTTGACTGTTTAATGCTGGACTGAAATGAGAAACCTGTGCTTGGCTTTTGGCTAATACATCACATAGTGCTGAGATGACGCTCCTGTCCAGCTGGAAATACTCAGTTCGTGGTTCATCCATCGCGATCAGGATGTGTCATGGGGGTTGCCCTGTTTGTTCTATTTTTGTTTCTTTCCTTTTGCCTGCATGGTTAAATAGTTATAAGTGCATAAATGATAACTGGGGCTTTATCCTAATACGTACATCTGTCTGTGCAATGTTTTTATCAGTAACACTCTTTTAGCGGGAGGAGAGGAGAAAGTACCTCATTCTGAATCATATTCTAGCTTCCACTGGGTTTGCATCCTGCTCCCTTTTCTTCTCCAGGCTATCACATTTTTTTCCTTTCTTCAGGGGTTTGATTGCCGTATTTGTTTTCCAGCTTAGCAATACAGACAGATTATTACTGCATGCTATTTAGGGGACTGTGGTAGCTGATGGATTAAGCATAAATCTGTGCGGGAATATTGTGGGTTCTCATTTGGTTCTGAGGGTGATGTACTGTTTGGCATTAGGAAAATCACTTAACAGTGCACCCCCAAAGGTAAAAAGGTGTGTTAGTTAACATAAGAAAGAACACGTTCATTTATGATGAGATGCTAATTGAAGATGTGGCAGTTTATAGCTTTTTATGTTTTGGGGTGGGAGGAAATGTAATATAAATGCTAAGCATGATTCGAGAGTTAGCTCGTATCATTAACATGGTGCCACAGATAGAAGCTTCTCAGTCTTTACTGTAATTTTTCCATGTGTTAACTGCCATTCATGAGCAATTGGAACATATTATTTTTCTTTATGAAGATATGAACAACTTCTGTGAAATATAATTTTCCCATTGTAAAATATATGCAGTACTTCATAACTCAGTTATGTTTTTAGAATTTATACTTGCATGTTTATTCATGTGTATATATAACACTTATTATAATATTATATATAGAATCTGTGGCAGAGAAGAAAAAAGATGAATTTCTTGATGTGAAAGCCTCTTAAATTCTCTGGAGAGGAGATTGGTTGGTGGAATTTTTTTTTGAGGTAATAACTATCCTTCTCATCGTCTTTATTACATTTTTAATTTTCATGAAGATCACATGTTTTTAAGAACTATGAAAATTATTACTTTTAATTTTGTACAAAAGCAGGATAGATCAGAGAGCAGGTAACAAACTTAGATGATTTGATTCCTAAATTTATTTCCTCTGCTAAGTTCTGATGAGAAAAAGAGAAAATTTACAGCCAAAGTAAATGAGTGACTTCCCCTACAATGGAAATATTGATAAATCCTGCCTTCTGAAGGTACTCTATGAGGTATTGGTATTAACCTTTTAAGTAATGTCCTGCATATGTTCATGAGTTGGTTAATACCAAAGGAAGGAAGCAGTGCACAGTTGCATACTGAGTAAGAAAATAGAAGGAAAAAAAAGCTGTGCAAATTATAAATGTGTGGTCCGTACCAAATTTATGCAAGAGATGAGTTTAAATGTATAATTGATTGCTCGCACAGATTTATAATTTAGTTGCCAAACATTGTATTGAATTAGTATGTTAGCAAAAGTGTAAATGAATAATTCTAGCAGTCTGTAGATGTAAGACATAACAAAACTTCACTGGTAATCTCTTTGACCTCTTTACTAATTCTAATATGCTTTAAACCTTTAGGCTGAGAGTTGATGCGTTTTCCTTGTGCCTTTGAAAGAAGAGATTAATATACTGCTCTGGTGCACTTAATTAGTAACAAACCAGTTTTTGTTATGCTTTATAATATTAGATAGCAATCCAACTGAAAGTGGAGGAAAATTGTGGGTAAACATGAATAAATAAGGAAGTGATTAGATTATATGAAAATTGTTTAGATTCTGATGGAAGTTTCTGTAATCTGCTAATGGCAGTAAGTACAGTTTAATTACTAATGCCAAAAAAGGAGGCTGAACATGGAAGGGAGAGAATTTTTCTACTTGTTACCACTTATGATTTTCTAAAAGCTATCCATATGGGTCCACTTGGTCTGGACTTATAGGCAAGTTGGTCTCTAGCCAGATGCTCCATCTCCTTGAGCTCACACCTCTCTATAGAGCTCTAACGTTCCCCTGAAGAGTACTTTTTTTTTTTTTTTTTTTTTTTTAAACTCTCTAATTTAGATTTGGCAGTTGAAACATGATGGCGATTGAATGTTTTGAGAACGAGCAATAAATAAAGCTTTAAAACTTCCATTGTTTTGTCTCTCAGTTGCTGTGCTATGCAGTTGCATAAGCATCCGTAGACTAATGTAGTGGAAATCAGATTGGATTACATCTGCTAAGGTCACATTTTGGTTAAGATTTCTTTATTTTTTTTTCTTTTCTTTTTTTTTTTTTCCTTTCCTCCAAAGCTCCAGCAATCCTCATTTGTATCATAAATAGAGAAATATAAAGGAGGAGTGCTTTGTTTTATGAGACAATGTCCAACAAGGAATTGGTTGAATGAAGAAGGTAGAGTTTGGCTAATCTGAACAACATACTTGTAATGAAACATGATTTCTTTCCCTCCAGCCCTGCCCTCCACTCCCGTATGAATACCATGTAATCCTCCTCTCTTCTTCCACCATGGTAACCTGTTGTTGTGCCTCTGCCTGCTCAATGTTTGATCTACATGTCATATGGCTCTTTCAAACTGTGCAAGCCCCAGTAAGCCACAGAGATTTATGCCTCTTTGTCAAAGCAATCTAACAAGGTAAAAAGCCGCTATCTTGTGGAAAACACAGGGTATCTCTATGGTGGCATTGTGTTCTCCACCCTCCTGCAGAAGGCAGCAAAGGAGAGCGTGTGGGTTTTTGACTACGGGTAGTGAAGGTAGTTGGGTCACAGACTCACTTCGAACATCCCAGCCCTGATACTGGGATTGTAACAATCACAGGAGTTGCTTGCATAATACAGAGCCAGGACTGAGAGAGAGCATGTGTAGATCATTGTATGCCGTGTGGACATTGTGTTCCTGGAAGACTGGAGGTTTCCTGGATGGTTGTTTCTTCCATTCTTGTGTGCAGTGTAGTCTGACTATGTAGATATCCAAAAGTTGAAAAACGCTGAGATAAGTCTGCAAAGCAATACATGCAAAACCAGTGCTCAACTAAAATCAGATCACAAAACTTGGGCACATGCAAAATAATCCATATGCTGCCAAGTAATCTCTAAACTGTGTTTATCTGTAGATTCACATGAAGAAACCCAGAAATACCCCTTAAAAAATACCTGGTAAAATTTCATTTTATCCGATTCATACTTAAGATCAAAACTAGGAATCATCAGGTTCCTTCTTTCTTAATATTCTCTAGAATACTCTAGTGCACTTATTCAACCCCAAAGGGTAAATGTTAAGCATTATTGCTTTATTATTATTAAAAGTTTGGATCATTTTCCAAAATATTTAGACTCTACAAAGTTTGCAAAAGCATACTGGAAATTTCATAACATACTTTCTTGTAAAGTTTCTGACCTTTTCTTCTTCTGATTGCACTGTAACAACCATTCTTATAGTATTCTGGGAAATCTCTTTCTTGTTTTATTTAGAAGCAGGCAATACACATTAATTTTGAAAGGGAGGGAGAATGATTACATTTTCTGAAATTCCAGAAACAGTTCAAATTTAGGTTTGACTGAAGATTCTTGCTTTCCTTTCAGGAGTCTAATTCATCTGAAACACAGCTTGGAGTTGGAGCAAATTATGGCAGCAGGGAAGTGCAAACTGTCCTACAATAGAGGGAGGATAGGTTGAATACATGCTATTGTGTTCTCCCGTGCATTGTGCAGGCAAATAAAGCCTTCACACTTTGAACCCTTTCTACCTCTCAACAGATACTACCTGAGGAATGATCTGGGTGTTCTCGATGCTTTGCTTTGTTCCTTCTTCAGCCAGCATTGCCTGTGCCTTCATGGCTGCGTTCTTCCAGAAAATGTTTGTAGTTTGATTGTGCCATCTCTTTTGCTTTTAGCCACAGTGGACTCTGGAGTGTTCTGAGCCTCTTGAGGTTAATTATATTATACAGCTACAAGTCCTGTTAGAGACTAAAACTGCTTTGAGTGAAAAAAAATTGAATTTTTTTTTTTTCTGACAAGAAAGCTGTTGGCAAAAGAAGTGACAGTAAAGCTTCATAAGTGTTTCATTCTAACATGCCATGTGGATGCTTTTATTCTCAAAGGCAGCCATTTTGTGGTTTCCCTTTCAAAGGGACTAAGTGAAACAATATAAAGATGCACTGTTTGAAGTAAACATGTCTGCTGAGGGAGGTACTATTCAATAATTGCCTTTTTTTTTTTTTTTTTTGCCAGCTACTGGCCTTTTTTCTCAAGCCCTAGATCTTCATTAGCATACTTCATCTTTGTTCTGGACAGATTTTCATTTCACATTTCTTTCTCATGGTGTAGATCTGACCACAGAAGGTTTTGCCACCTATGGGCTTGATTTGTGCTTCAGTAACACTATGGACTGGTAGTGACCAAGTGAATCAGGTGAAGGCTCCAGCTATGTCAGTGAAGAACATCTGGTCATCTACATGTCACAAGACTGTGTTTCCTCTTAAGTTCTGAAATAGTAGAGGTGAGGTGCAGTGTTAGAAAACAACACGACAGATAACTGTGAAACATCTGGTACGCTGTCAGGTTGAACTGACACTTCCTTTATTTCAGGACCAAAGGCAAGTGAGGGCAGACCAGAGGTATCCCCAGTAGTTTCATTGTCTTTGTGCTTGGTTACTTAAGGAGAGAAAACCTCATTCTTCTAATAATTTCCAATGATTTTCTATTCCATAAGATTCTCCTCTGTATGTGGAAGGACTCTGTGGCAAATCAAGAAGCCAATTAATTTTCATTTTGAGGTTTTAAAATTGCCTAGGAAAGATGGATTGGTGGATATAGACTACCACTGTTCAGCAGATGAGAAAAAAAAAATTTAAAAACAATCCCAGGCCTCAGAAAAGCTCCAACTTTACTGTCTGAACTCTGTGCACATAAATAATAGGCTTTTGTTAAAGCCCCGAGGCTGCTAGGTAAAAACTGCAAATCCTGATAAATTAGTTATAATATATAGTCCTCAGAATAGATGACTACAGACTTGGAACTGAAACATTTTAGCAGTCCATTAGCCATTTTCTTTTTCTTGAATTCAGAGGAAAAGCACATCAGTCACAAAAAAATATACTCTGAATATTTCTTAAAATGTGAGAGAATTTTTTTCCCGCTTCGGAAATGGCTTTGAAGAATGCTGATATTAGCCCTTTGTTGACTGCTGGACTCTATGCTATACTGGCAGGATTTAATTTTTTTTTTCTACTGTATGCAGAATCTTCTACCTCCTTTTTTGCTTAACCAAGAACCTTCCAGTACAACGTTTAGCGAAGTGACTAACATCTGCCACATGTTTTTTTGCTCTTTATCTTCTGTTGCGGAAGAGATTGGTACCTTAAGAATAATGTACAATTTCATATTTTTGCTTTTGGCTGTGTTTGTCATAGGTGTATCTTGGGGAGGTAAGGTCAAAGAAGTTTGTTTTCATATGTGTGGGAAAGTGGTGAAAAGGACTAGAGTGTTTAGTTCTGCAGAGTGACTATTTAGCTTCCACTGACTGACATTCTTGCAAACTTCAGGTTGTAACTAATTCTTTGTGTCTTCTGTCCACATTAGTTCCAGGCCAAATAGTGCTAAATGCTGCTGCTAAACTATGGCAGAAGTCAGAAAGGGATTGTCAAATTACCCTTCTGTCCTCACCCTTCTACCTGCACGTTTACATGGCTGGATGCTGTACAGCATCTGTCAGAGTTTGGCTTCATATTTTAAAGAGAGATTGATTTATCTAAAAAGATAGGAAAGGCACTCCTTGGATGGATTTTGAAAAACCCGATTTTTTATTTTTCTTTTCAATGCCTTTGAAGCTGCTGCTTTCCATGCCGGAAGTTTTTTTCTGGGTAAAGCAATAGTTTTGGTTTTGAAATTCAGAATCAATAAAATACAATCTGAAAAAAATAACCAAATAGGATTAAACGTTGTGTTGTTAAATCCACTTAGAAAGCTTATTTTGATAAGATTGGTGTATAGGGAGTGATTAGTGAAAACGTTAACATTCGTTTTTAGTAGACATAAGACAGTTTCAAATCAGGTGTAACTGATAGCCCTGTGAAGCTGTGATACCCCACTGAACACTGTTGGTCAGTGTTGATGTCAATGGATCTCCTGTAAAACCATTTGCCTTTGCAGTTCTGACTTCAGGGTGGAAGACTTTCCGTCAAAACCTTTTAATCCAACTGATTATTAGAGATGAACTTTGTTATTCATATGTCTTTCGGTTTGCTCTGTTCAATTCCAGATCATATTACGTTCATATTTAGGGGAGATGTGTTAGACTACACAACAGTAACTACCATGTGAGAGGTTTCTTTGCAAATAGGGAGTGGATCATGGAGATATTTCATGGAGCTATTTGCTTCCCCTGAATGTTCATTGCCTTGCTGGTCTTTCAGCTATTGCCAGAATCTTTTCAGTTCAGTGCTAGTATAGAATTCTGAACGTATTGTTTTCAGTGGTGGATTTGTAGAGTAAATTTGGATGATCACACTTTCCCTGCCCCCCCCCCCCTCCAATGTTCCTGTGATAGGAAAGCGATACTGTCTTCAACACAAAATGGAAGGGTGAAGCTAAGTATTAGTACAACTTTTCCTGAAAAATGGAAGATTTCCCAAATATTTATGGATATGGAGCTTCATTTGACAGAAGTCATGCCAAGGCACTCATTGACTTTAACTGGCTATGAGGTGGAGGAATGGAGACCAATAGATTTCAGGCCGTCATTTGAAAGGGTAGAATTGGATCTAATTCAGATAGAGAGTCTGCTTTTAAGTTTTGACTGAAACCAGTTTTGTCAGTGAAAATTGTATGGTTTTGATCAATTTTTAATTTTTCTAATGAAAAACATCATCAATATGAGAAACTTCAGCCAGAAGTTTGTAAACTCCCCGACCACTCTTGCCAAGTAAATTTTCCAGGCATTTTGAAATTTAAAAATTTCCCCCCAAAATCTGAGAATCTAAAAACTCATCTATCAGAGAATGTAGCTCCATTCCCTCAGGTGTGAGAAGCAAAGCACCCCTTCAAATAGCCTGATAGTCTGTATATCACCCCTCCTACACAAGTCAACAGCAGATCAGTGAAAGGAGACTTTGTTCAAGTCAGCATTAAAGTTCCAGTTGATCTGTTTATGCTTTTTTTTTTTGCCTTAAATTATGTTTCTATATCTGTTGCTTTCTGAATGTTAAGGAATTTATGAAGTAAAGTTAGGGATGAAATAAAATCTAGTTACCATTTTATTCAACGCTATAATATATTCAGTGCTAACAGTGACGTCAATTAGCTGTATTTAAATTAGCAGTAATACAAAAGTAGTTTTGCTGGCAAGTGTGACACCACAGTTTGTGCAGTGTACAATGTGAAAAACTAGAAAATGCCTTTTAACAGGTGAGGAGATGGCCCTTCATGGTCTTAAGCAGCTGAATTTCAGAGGACTTCTGTTTTATATTCTGTGCTGTATATATATTGTATATATTGTAAAATATGTTTGTATTGTGGTCCAGAAAAGTACTTTTCTAAAATTCTAAATATCACCCCTTTCAGTCCATCTCATAAAGTATTTATCTTCTGCATTATTTTACATGAACCCTTTTCAGCCTTGACTTCATTTTATTTCTGATGAATTACAGTAGGTAATCTGAGAGTTTGCATGATAGGCAGTGCGTTAGGAGCTGAGAAAGAAGTAGCATTCAAAAGAAAGAGACTAAAGGGATTACAGGGGAGAGTCAGGAGAATGGCGGAAGTATTCCCTGCAAACTTTGGCCATTTCATAAATATTGTCGGTGCAATAAAAGTGGTTTCTGTGGGTTTAAGAATGGGTCTTAAATTAATAAATGCTTCTAGAGGAGAGGTGGCTACTGCAAAATTTTATCATAAGCCACTTGCAGCTTGAGTAAATGTGGAGTGGCCTATAAAGCTAAGTTTCTGTCTTCTCTAAACTGCTATACTGTTGCCAGTTAGCCTGATTTATATTATTGGAAACTACAGCTGTTCTGTTCTATTACTTTCTTAACTGAAATTTGTGTATTGAAATCATTGTTTCAGTTAAACTAAGGTTAGTTTATTATAATATGACTGCATAAAGAAAAAGAATTACCATATTTTTGAAATAATAAAAAAAAATAATCCTTCCTGTCCCTTGTGTCCTGGAGGCAGGAACAAAAGACTTTTAAAATCTTTTATTTAAGTAGCATAGAGACTGAACTATGTTTACCTGTTTTTTTAAAGTTAATTTTGCAGGCATTATGGCTATATCCACAAACTGTCCATGTTTGCCTTTTCAGAATGTGATTATTGCTCATAAAAGCAGTTTTAATTGAATGCTTATGTCATGACTGGCTTGTAGCATGCTTAAAACTACATGCCTCTATTTATATGACTATAGTTTATTTTTTAGAGCTCCCTGTATAACAATACTGGGAAATTACTAAAGGATTTTTGCTATTCAGCTGGGTGATTTTAAAAGATACTGCTGTTATATTGGACTATTGGCATTGTTGCTTAAGAATAAAAACTTAAGAAAATTATCCCTTCCCCCTTTCAAACAAAGCCACATCTAAAAAGGTCACAAAAGGAAACACACAATTCATATAATCTCCTTGCTGTATCTGAGATTAACTTGGACACAGATGTTTCAATTTATAGTTTGATCTGGCATAATATATACATTTAACAAAATCCTGTTTTGTATTGCTTCTGTAAACACTAACGTCTGATAAAAGCATGTTGGCTTTTCTGCCATCTACTTGAATCAGAAACCTCTGAGCCAGTGCTTAGAAAGCAGGAGTCTGACATTCAGAGACCTAAATTAACTCTTTCAGCATTTGACTGCAACTTTTCTTAGCCTTTTCCCTGCTTTTCAAATGGCAAATGTTTGTGGTTTTCTCAATTTAAGCTGCTGTGGATAATTATTAGACTTTGTTCTTGCTGTATTTAAAGATGAAATGATTCAACGCTGTTCATTACAGCTCATTTCCTGGCCACACTGTAGCCATTAAATTTCTGAGATACTATCTGAGAATTCACTGACATTATTCATGCACCATGACTGCAATGTTTTCCCCCCCTGCTGTTTGCCAGGCATTAGCCCACCTGTCTGTAAAGGGAAATGGCTTTGGCATGATCAGAATCTTTGTGGAAGGTCATGAACAAGCAGTCTTTGTCCATTTTTGCCAAAAGCAGTTTTCCCTTTATCCACAAATAGCATTATCTAAAAATGAATTGCTTCCTCAGAATCTCAGATATCCCTCAGAGATCAGCTGATTTTTTTTTTTTTTTTTTTTATGCCTCAAAGGTGAAGTTATCTTGTTTCTGATGGTGTGTGTCCCAACAAATTTTCGTTGCAAGAAGTGATATTAGGTTTACTTTAGAAAATAATTAGTGGCTACTTTACTATTTCCTGCTAATTGTCCTAATGAAGCAGGGCACAATAACCGGAAAGATACCTGACAGCCAGGCAGCGAATTCTGAGAATGGGGAGGATCATATCCAACCTCTTGAGTTTATCTTCACAGTTTAGTTAGCGCCTGCAATAAGGAGGTAAATATTGCTGTATAAGGATGTTTTTATATGTTTTGGTAAACACATGCATGCCCACGTCCTGCTTTTTTGTTATTTCTAAAGTTGGAGGATTTAACCTTGCAAGTTTGTTGCTTTGGCACGGGTCTGTTGATCTTGGTAGCTATTACATTTGGTAGTAAGTGTAGAATTGTTCTCGTATTCCCTCAGCTAGGATATGATCATGGCCTTTATGAAAGTTTAAGCAACAGTTGTTCTTCTGAAGGGAAATGAGGGAAATCCCACATCAGTAACCAGTGACAGAATTATAGACTTAATGCAAAGATTAAAAATTTGAATCTGTAAGGTACAGGTTCATGGAGCGGTATAAAACCACACTTGCTTAGATATGTTGTTGGGCTGGGGTGGGGAGTAAAAGAAATAGAAGTGTTTCCCAGGCTGCTTTGCAAAATGTAGAAGTAGTCTGGTAGTATTCTGTTACATTTCTATGGAGCTTGGTTGAAATGCAAAACCTAAGGTAAAAAGCCTGACAACAACTTACTCCTGTATTTGTAAAGCATGGGTTTACTGTGTGGCCTTCTTTAACACCCCATGTGAGTGATGAGCCTTCTGAACCTGCCAGCCTGACACAGGCAGCGGGTGCAGGGGTAAGGCAGGCAGCAGCCAGACCCATCCAGTTCAGGATTTTGAAGAAGGTTAGATGTTGGTACTCTACCATGTTGCTTGGAGAGCTTGCAGGAAAGTAGTCCATCTGTCCTCCTTCCCCACCCGTTTGCTCTGCTTGCTCTGCCAAAGTCCAGATCCAGCTGTGGACATGTGCAACTGGTGTGGTCGGTCCAGGCCCTGTAATTAAAGAGCCATTGAATTAACAGCTGTGCTGACAGCCAGCAGCATGCCTGGCAAGCTGACCATGAGGAGGAAGGGCTTTGGAGGCTGGGGATGGAGGACATGGTGTAAGAAGTGCCAGGAGGGATTCTTTTTTTTAATAGATTTTGCTGATTTTTCTATGTATCCTTTGAAAAATGAGGGTGGCCTTTATATTTGAAGTCACCTTATATTTGGGCCAGTATGGTAGTTCTGGCTAAATCCACGAGAACGGCCAGAGTCTACAAGGATAAACCACAATGAGGTGGAGAAGAAGTTAATTAAGTCTGTTTAGCATTACACAAGACCTTAGCTTGGCCAACTTAGTATCTTTGTTAAATATGTGGCTTCCCAGGAGTAAATCTGGATGAAATGTCTTAGTATTGTTTAACTCACTTTCATAGGGAAAACACAAAAGTTGTGCAATTGCATATATTAGACTAAAGAAATATATATGTTTGCATTTTCCCATGAAACTTTCTTTTCCAGAAAGGAGAAAAATCTACGGATAGAGTTATTGGTTTTAGGTCCTATATTGAGGGAAATGATAGTATTTTCTTTGTTATGCCCCATCACCCCCAAAACTGGAACACAGATTCAAACAGCAAAAACTGAGAGTGATATATTAATGATAATGTTCTTAAGAACATTGATATATCAAGAACAGTAAGTCAAGACCCTCTTCAGTGTCTCAAACAGATGACTTGGGACAAATGTCCCACATATTCTTCCTAGTTTTAGCAGCTGTTGCTAGACCTAGGTTAGCTCATATCTCTTCAGGTATTAGTCAGATGATTTAAATAAATTTACTGAGGTTCATAGAAGTATTTTATGACTGTGGAAAAATCTTTCCTAGAGGAAGAGTGTGATTCTGGGAAGCCAAATGGGCTAAAAGTGTATATGGAAGACCTCGGAGATACTGCTGAATGGGCTTAAAGGCATGCTAAGTTTCTTCTCACCACTATATTGCATAGTTTACCTTTAGCACACAGTAGACTTAAGTAGGTTCAAGGTCTATTCTTCTTCCCAGATATAGGAATAAATTAATGAAAATATAGAAATAATTTACATTTAAAGGAAATTATTGGTACAAGGGGAATTTAACAGCAATTTTCTGTCTCAAAATAAAATTCTAGAGGTAATTTACAAAAATCATTTAGTCAACTCTGAGTTCATTTTTTGTTTTTAAATTCTGTCTGTTAAAAATGGAGGCACACTCAGTGTGAATAAACAAACTAGAAAAAGTGGTTTTAAAGTAGTCTTTAAAGTGGGCTTTTCAAGGTAGAGAATGTAATGAAGAGGTTATCAGAAAGTAAGTCAGCTTAAAAGACTTGGGGCATAATTCCTCTGGCCTGCCTTGTTCCTATAGCTATGCTAAGAGGCCAAAGAGCTGTTCTTTGTCAGCCATGGATTTTTGTGGTATAAGGGAAAGCCTTGTGTTGTAAAATTTTCAGTTTCCAGGTCTGCGGCAGTCATGTGTTTTCTTTATCTAATGAACTGCTAGGCGGAGCACAGCACGTGAACGCACACGTTACGTTACTCCAGGTTGCACTATGGGCCAAAAAACCTCAAACTTTGAATATGATTCTTACAAGCAGTAGATGAGGAAGAAAGCAGTGCTAATGATTAGTGTTTTAAAGCTTTTATCATTACCTTGTACAGTGAGAAGTTCAAGTAGCTGTGTAGTTTTATATGTATTGTGCATGGGCACCAACTATCAATCCATTGCTATCTTTCTATAAAGCTGACCAAAGTCTTGGCCTAGGTTGTGCTTGCTTTGACTCAGCTTGGGAGACTTTACCTATTCTAAGCTTTATGCTGCCTTTTTTTTTTTTTTTTTTTTTTTAAATCAGCTTAATGCTCAAGGTATTACAAAGAACTTCAAGTAAAACTGAATGCAGTGATATAAGCAAAGAATTCCATATACAAATGAACAAACTGTTCGGGTAATACTCTTGGTTGCAAATGTAAACGCAATGAATGGCCACTGTAGTCTATTTCCCATCTGGTTTTAACAGTTGGTGTCTTTTTCGTTTTCCAAAATATGCTGGTTTCTAAGAGTTTAGCTTATTTAGCAAGCTTTTACTTTGGTAATTAATGAAACACTATTAATTTCTAGTATACATCTGTGGAGCTTTTTGAACCGTTATTGTGTTGCCATGCTTAGGACAACAGTTTGAGTTAAAGCCAAAGATAGTTTTGAATCATTTGGTATCAAGGTACTAATGAGCTCTGCAGACATTTCAAATACAATTTTTCCCTCTTCAGCCAGGTGTGGCTTAATCCACTCTATTTTTCCCATAAGCAATATGATGTCCAATATATAACTTTCTCCTTATACTGCAAAGAATGTTTCCAAAAGGTTAAAGTCATGCTTTTTGCAACACAGAAGAGACTTTGCTGATTTCTTTTTTCCTGATGTTAGATTACTATCCATTTCCACTCTGAAATTTGATGGCCTGACAATATTTTTTTCCTCAAAATCTCAGATTGTGAACTACACTAGTTCCTATGTTCTGATTTATATGTGTGTATTTCCTACCCTTAAAAACTGTTTATGAATCAAAGTAAAAAAAGCTATTTCTACAGGGCTTATGCTCAAGGATCATTTTTCTAAATTCTAGCTGTGACAATGCGAACAAATCACATTCAGTTTCCAAGGGAAGAAATTAAGGATTTAATACTCTAGTAAAAGCATTGAAGTCATTACAAACGACTTTATCAGGAATTCATTCCTCTTGATAGATGTGCTAAGTGGAAGCATGTAGAACATTAAAAGGATCTTGTATAAATCTTGATAGTGTTTGCTGCTGCTTCTTAGAGAAAGTGTACATGTTCTGCTATTGATTTGTTTGCAGCTCCATAGTTAAACAGTAAGATTTCTGGCTAGTAAAATCCTTGTGCACATATCACAGGATTTCTGCGCTTTGCTCCAACTCCAGGAGGAGGGTGCCAGCATTTGACTCAGTATTTCTGACTCATTCTGCAAAACATAATTTTGTCAGCACCCAATTACCAAAAAGTGTCGCCTCTGCTATTTAAAGGAGTTAGTAAAGTTTTTTCAATACCACTTGTATACATTCAGTATTTTCAGTATGCCCTTTGTAGCCTATTCATTTTCTTTAGAAAACGTTCTAGTTATAGGTTGGCTTCTCTAAGATGTCACCCAAACTCATGCTATGGCTTTATTTGCCTTAGTGAGGCAATGCTATGATATTCATCATGGCAATCACTCCAAGGGTGATGAAATTTGGGATTCAGCTTCTCTTGCAGAAGTCTATAGGTTTTGCTTCAGACCAAAGACATGAACCTCCACTTGTCTTGGTGTAAAAACGTAATTCCACAAAGCACCTCCACCTGCTAGAAATACCTCATTGAAGCAAACCAGACAACAAATCTTTTGATATGCAGTAAAGAGGCTAGGTGTCCTTTGGATATTTTCCCAACCACGTTTCCTTTAGTATTGTCATTTGAAGGGTTAAATGTAGCAGAGAAGTTTCTTTCATTTCTTCCTTACCAGCCAAGGTGTCCATCCAAAATGACAAATGCTTTGTTAAAAGGGTTGTATGTACAAGTCGCTATCTTCAGAGTACTAAAAATCTTATTAAGTACCTCCATGTATCAAGAAATATTGTTATTTTTTAATCAACTATCTGTCTTATAGGAGAGGTATTCCCACCCAAGGAAAAATAACTTTTCATCATGATTATTTTGTGTTACCGTCATCATTCATACTTTTTTCCATAGATACAAGGTTCGTGTCTTGCAATGCAAGGTGGGATGTTTTTCTGTAGTTCTGGTTCATACTGTCAGTGATAATTCCACTGATAACAGAATAGCATACCCTTTCTTTGGGTGGGGAAACATATTTGTGTTTCACTAGAAATGTTTGGTTAACAGAAGCACAAGAAACTAAACCACAAAATCTAAAAAGGGAAGTTTAAATGTATTTTTTATAGGAGCGGATCTGTAATAAAAACAATAAAATCCAGTGTTTAAGCTTTATAGAAATAATTTAATGACCAGCTGCAGCAATAAACACCTTTCCGTTTTGATTGGGTCTTAACTCCTCCATCCAGTGATTAATTGCTCCATGAAAGACAAACACATTACATTATACCTTAAGTATAACATCCTGTTTTAAAGATTCCACTAGTGCAGTTTAAATGGTTTTGATCCTGTTCAGACTTTAAAAGGATATTTCAAGGATCCTCCATTTGTCATTGCTTCTTGCATGTATTCAGGACCAAGGCAGTAACTGGCCAGTATTTCCTTTCTCATATTCAGCTTTGACCTTGCTTGCATTTGTATGCCACTTAGAAAGTAATGTAATATTGTGGTGTCACAACTTGTTTTCATTGGAAACACCATGGAAAGTACAGCATGAAGATTGTCTTTTATTTAAATTGTGGGAAAAATTAGAACTTTATTAAAAAGTTCTGTTAACTAGTTCCTATGCAAGATGGAGCATGCGTTAATGTATTATTATTAAAGCCATACTCACTGCAGATACCAGAACAGCCACTAAGTGATTTAAAAATATTTTTGATATAAACTGGATTTTATCTGATGATCTAAGAGGGAAATACTGATGGTAAAAATATCTAATTCATCCCCTCCTCTTCTTACACAATTAGTATTCGTTTCTTGAGGAAGCCTGAAAAAGGGACTGCATACGACAGTAGCATCGAGGAATCTGTGCCACAGCAAAGGTTGTATCTGTATCAGAAGTATGAACTTCATTTGTTTTTTGAATTCCATGTTATTTCGCTTTGTTGTAACTTCCATTTGAGAGCGTTACCTTGGGTTTCATTACAGAATCGCAGAAGGGTTGAGGTTGGAAGGGACCTCTTGAAGTCATCTGGTCCAATCCTCGTGCTCAAGCAGGGTCACCTAGAGCCAGTTTCCTAGGATAATGTCCAGCTGGCTTTTGAATATCTCCATCCAAGGTGGGAGATTCCACAACCTGTTCCAATGCTCAGTCACACCCTCACAGTAAAAACGTGTCTCCTGATGTTCAGACAGCATCTCCTGTTTGTGCCTGTTGCGTCTTATCCTATCACTTCGCACCACTGTAAAGATCCTGACGCTCTCTTCTTTATACTCTCTCTTCAGGTATTTATATACATTGATAAAATTCCCCCTGAGACTTCTTTTCTCCAGGCTAGACAATTGCAACACTCTCGGCCTCTTCTCATATGAGAGACAATCCAGTCTCATAATCATTGTAGTGGTCTTTTGCTGGACTGTCTCCAATAGCTCCATATCAAGCTTGTACTGAGGATTTTATTTTATTTTGGATTAAAACATTTGTTCTGGGATGATGCCTTTTATGAAAAATGAGCCCAATCTAGCACTTCTTCCTTTAATGGCTTCCTCCAATGAGCCCATCCAAAGGAACAATAGATTCTTGAATGGGAACAGGGGCAGAGACAAGTTCAGGACTGTCTCTTCCTTTTAGTCATCAGCGGTTCTGAATACTGTTGACAAGATGTGGCAGTGGTTAATGCACATTCCTTTGCTAAACTGGTAGTCTTTGCTTACTTGCTGTGTTTTCCCATAGCCACCTGAAAGCCCGGAGTGAGTGGAACTTGACAAAAATGTTGATGAACTCAGAAAAATGAGGCACTAATGTCAAGATCCAGAGCAGTGAGGTGGCAGCATCCTACTGGAAGGGAAAGGTGCCAGCTGTAAGATCTCTAAAAAAATCTAGAGCTTAAGGGTAGGGTTTAGTCACTGTCCAGTCCCAGGAAGCTTGGCCACTGGAGAAATAGTTCAGGCTGAGGTAAATCTCTCTACTCATTTAATGATCTGAAAGGAAGGACTTGATGGACCTCATTTAAATTGCAACTAGGTGAAATCAACCATGTTAAGGCTTGTATTGTGTATAGTAAAGTTAATGTAAAATGAAAATCAGATTCTTTATGCTTTAAGGTACAAGATTTTTAGAGACAAAGATGTAACATTGGGCTGAATAATTTTTATCATTGGACTTCAAAAATTTGTGTAAATTTACAGTTGTTAGCACCCACTAACATAGGTGGTGTGACTTGTCTGCTTTATCCAGAAGAGCCAGTTAGGCAATACAAACATGAATTGAGATATTTAATTAAAGTGCTCATTTAGGTATTCAATTAAGAAAACCTCGGCCAAACATTTAAATGATGCTAAAGACAATGGGCCAAACTTTTTCTTGTGATTCTCTTGTACTTGGTGACAAATTTGACCCCATTTGAGTCAAGCAGTACAATAGCGAACTACTCAGTATTTCTCAAGGGAATAGCTGTCAGATATTTAGCTACTTCTTAAAAGTACAAACTTCTTGTTGTTAACAGCTGTTTATTGGCTCCCATCACAAGTGCAACTTTATTTGGGATTTCTGAAATAAGGGGAGCAATGTGAAACATTCAGTTAAAGCAGTGGAAAAATATAGTTTAAATGTGCGTACAAGAATATAGGAAGACAAGGAGAAATACAATATAGCTGATGAAAATTCAGCAAGAGAAAATGATTTAAAGTCATAAACAAAAATAATTTGAAGTCAGATTACCAGGTAAAAAAAGATCTGTTTTTTCCAGCTTTCCTTTTTTTTAGTAGAAGTTTGTTTAGATAGTCTTTAGATATTATTTTTGCACTTGATTTGGGAGATGAAATAGAAAAATTGGTTACTTTTTATGGTAATAAGGACAGATTTTATTTCAAATTTTTGCTTTATTTACTATATTTCTATATGAGAGTCCGTAGGTAACTTTATTTATGCTTCTCAATTTTCCATAGTGATCAAAGCGATAAAGCCAATCTAAAACTGTGCATGTGCAATCTCAGCATATTATGAGCTTTATCAGCTGAATCCATGTAGTTAGAGATCAGTAAGACATGCATGGGGCAGCATGTATAGCAAGTGGCACTCCCTGTTTTGCTTCATTCTTTCATTGCCCGATTTAGCATCTGGTGTTCTAGGTATGAAATAGTGTGTCTGTGCAGATAGTGTTCCATTCAGAAAACAATTCACTGAATTTTGATACACATTGTATTACTACTTGCACAAATGATCCTGCAGGATACATTATCCTCTGTCAAAGAAGGGGTTAAATAGGTTTTTCATGCTCTGGTTTCATCAGTGTTAAGGTTTATATGTTAGATCCTAGACCGTTAGAAACATAATTTGTTTTGCAGACTCTTCCTTGAAAATGTTCTCTGTTTTAGTTTGATTTTTATATCTTTCCCTTTCTAATGTAGTCATAATGTTAAAAATCAGCTGGTTTCAAATGTAAAAAAAATAAATAAATGGTGGCCTGTTTTAGAATTTCAATCATTATAGAGAAGTTTTTAGATTTAAGACATGTACATGTTTACATACACCATTAGCATCTTGATCCTTGTTATCATTCTTTTCTTGGGTGCGAGTCATGTTTTTACCTGATAATTTTTGGACAGAATATCAAGAGCAATAGACTGTTGATAAAATGTTTTTTAAGTTGAAGTATTTCAGTAGTTTGAATTACTATAGATATGTCTGAACTCACATCCATTGATTATTTCTGTATGAGGTCATGGTGGAATCATCCACTTAATAGTATGCAACAATAGCAGTGCTAAAATAATTGTGGCTTTTGAACTGATATGGAAAAACTGCTGAAAATAAATAATCACGTCAAGAATTCTTTAAAGTAGTGCATGGAAAAGATGAAAATATAAATTGACAGCAATCAATTCAGAGAGCTTTCAGAATAACTTCTATTTGTCCCTTTTAATATCAGGAGCCACAGTATATAATATAAACATGACAGGCCTGAATGTGAGCCAGCCAGTTGCCTGCCCCCAAAGCAGCTGTGAAGGACTGGTCCAGTCCCTGAGACTTCCCTGGGAATCCTCAAGAGGCTAGGAGAAAAAAAAAATCATCATCTTGCAGTCCCCAGCTTCTGGGGAAGTGGGGGCCGGAAAGAACCCGCATACCTGAAGATGAGTTCTGACTTTGTCCAGGACTGTGGGTGTCCTTTTCCTTCCACTATTTATTTACATTCAGTAAGACTCAGATGCAGCCTAGGATGTGGGCCAGTTACTGCTGTATTGGAGAATACTATTAGTCCATCTGATGGTTTAGAGGAAGACAAACCCCCTCTCCTCTTTCATTCCCTTCATAATGCACCTGGCCAGTTGTGCAATGCTAACCAATGAACAGCTGCTAACAATGAGGAAATTGTGCTCATAAGAAGTAGCTCAGGATCTGATGGTTATTCTCTGGGGAGAAATTGAAGCACTAGGGACTTGTTTCTTGCCAGGATACTTTTTCCCCACCCCCCACTTGAAAAAGTTGTCTCTGTGTTGAATTAAACACTTCTGTCTTCTGTTTATGACTTTGTGGAGCTGGTTTCTTTAGAGGGACTCCATTTCCCCATCATTTCCTCTTCCCCTCCCCCTTTTCCCTCTCCTGCTCTCGCTTCCCCCTCTCAGTCCATCTGGGAGGATTAAGGATTTTACAGCTGAGAAATAGCTAGCCATTGGAATAGCTATTTATAGTATGATAGGTAACTTTTCCTAGCAGTAGTGTTTGTCTGCATTAACGTTATCAATAGATCTGTAGGTGAGTATGTGGATGTGAATTAGCATGTGGGGTACATTTTACAGAGAGTGTGTGCATGTAGCAAGTATCTAGTGTATTCTCTCAAGACATTCCCATTTACTGAGGGTCCTTCCTACAAACATCTTGTAGTACTTTAAAAAAAAACAAAACCCAAAATCAAACCACCAAAAAAACCAACACAAAACCAAACAGGATATGAAAATTCAGTGCCAGAGAGGCAAGTCTTTAGGTGTGATTGAAACTTAGCTAATAACATAAAGAACTCCATCTATGAAGGGAAGTCACTTCTTTGGGCTTGAGAAAATCAACAGAAACATCTAAGCTCTGATTTTGTTCTAATTTGAGAAAGTCTGCCATCCTTTGCAGCCGGAGTTAGGCATATGCCTCTGGGAGTGCAGTAAAAGAAATCTATATATGTAGTGAACGCAGTGAATCTTTTTCTTTTGTAACTATGAAATTCTTGCATTGATTCATGTCTTCAGTCTGGTAAAATCCTTTAAGTATAAACAAATTCAGAGTGGCTAGACAGGAATTTCAGAAGTAGCTAGCAATACTTATACTGCTCTATATTAAAATTGCTTTTCTTTATTTTAAACAACTTCAGTTGATTCAGATGCTATTCAAGGGACATATAGCAATCACTATTAATTTATAAACTAATTATTTTGGTACATGTTTCTCTATAGGCCTTCCTGTTTCATCATGAGAA
Organism: Strix uralensis; assembly: GCF_047716275.1. Lineage (NCBI taxonomy): Eukaryota > Metazoa > Chordata > Aves > Strigiformes > Strigidae > Strix > Strix uralensis. The sequence continues at coordinate 12,377,952 of NC_133972.1, forward strand.
TGATCGAACTGGAATCCTCTGTCACAGTTTTATTTCTCACGTTAAAATAATTCTTACCAACTCACTATACTTCTGTATTGGCATAAGAAAGCTAAAACTGTTTCTGGCTTGAAAGTATGTCTGTTATAATACAAACAAATGTGTATGCTCTTCTGTATGAAAATATACAAAAAAAGATCATCTTCAAAAATCTGCTATAGTCGAAAGAGTTTTCATGAGTGGATAGAAAACAACTGATCAGTAGCAGGCATGATTCATCAATCTATTTAGCAATGGTCATGGTATTTAGTAGAAAATCTACTGGGATCACTTTAAATACAACTCTGTAGAGAAAACAGCCTACAGACCTCACCCAACAGAAAGCTGAAAAACAATTAAAGTAAAATTATCTCTCCTGTTACCTCATTCTGCGATGAGGAAGCAAGGAGAATACTTGGACTGATGCTCTGAAGCTAGTCACTGGGGTACCATTAAATGGAAGTCAACCAAGAGGGTAGCATTTGCCTGAGGGCCTTGGTATTGTGCTTACAGGCTGGATTTCAGCGAATTTGTTCCCGTGACTTGTGACCCTGCATGTAGCCAGTCCTGAAATAACCGTGAACACTTTACTCAGAAACTGACACTGAATTTTTAGTCATAATTATGGCCACCAGATCCCAATATCTGAAGGTGTTCCATACGAAAAACAGACTTTCTTGGAACACTTCCAGCTGCCTTCAAAATCGGAATTTCTGATCAGATCAGCAGAATCCATGAGTATCTTGCTGTGACCAGGGAAGCAAGGACTAAAACCTTAAAAACAAGCATCTCAAGCCTATCTCTGTTGACGTGGTTTGGGCCAGTCGGAGAGAAAGCATTTGAAGCCTTGAGGAAGTTCTGGCCTTACCACATAGCTGATGAAAAGTAATGAAGACCATCTGGCCTTCATAATAACTGAAATCATCTATGCCAGCTTCAGAGAAGGCAGCATTCCATCATTCCTAAGCATCCAACAGTCTAGCCAATTTTGGGGAAATGCACATTTCATGCCAATGCCCTCATAAACTCTACTCATGCTTCTTCCTATCTCATCTCATGTTCTGTCTCTTTGTTTTAGCAAGCTGACAGAGTAGTTGATGGCAACTCATCCTCTGTAGTACCTTGATTCTCTTAGAACATGTATACCACAAGGTGACAGAAAAGATGTAAGCTCCAGATGAAATACAAATGTTCACGTTCTTGTTGCTAGATTTCACTTCAGCCTTTGACAGATTTAAATACACAGTGCATGTACAGCCTATGCAAGGTAGAAGTACAATGTAAACTCATTCCTTTGGGAGGTATCACATAGCATTTCAAAGGCTGTGCTCTTTACCTCACCTGGATATCTTTTTTCCTCTTTGTTTATCCAGGACTTGCCATACAGCTGAACTTCACAGAAGTGATGCTGTAGAATTTAAGCTTGCAGTGGGAGTTAGATACAATGTATTTTCATTAAAATATGATTTATTAATGATAATATGTATGAATTTTAGTGATTTCAAGATATTTTAGTAATTCCAGGCTAGATTATTCCATTGGTTATAAAGGTACACATCTAGTCTAACTCTACTGAGATTGATAGAAATACTTTGGAGTTCTTTAGTCAGAAGCTAGTCTGTAAATACCACTAGCCACTGAAGCAAAGGCAGCTGTTTTTTTATACTGAAAAAGAAAGCACATTAGATGACTGTATCTGCTTCCTGATATATATACACATACATTTTTTACAATAATTTTATTTTGCTTACAAAAAACTGGGAGCTGCTTTTTTTCCTGTCACAGCAGAGCAAAAAACATTTTAATGAAAAAGGGAGAAATTTGCTGTAAAATGTTTTAGTGAGAGAGATGACTTTTGCAAGACAAACCACTGTTTAAACAATTTTTAGGCACTTCTGGAGTCATGACATGGTGAGCATTCATGCTGAAGGATTAATCTCAGGATTGGATTATTTGATAAACATATGTTAATTTCCAAAGCTTCCTGCATGGAGAACGGAAATAATTTAGTCATCAAATAACAGCCAGCCCTCCCTTTGCCTAAGTCATGATTTCCATGTTGGTGTGGTGTTTTTCAACCATATGAGCCATCTTTTTGTCTTCAACATTCCAACTTGCAAATTTTTCTACTTCATGGTTCATTCCTATTGCTGTTCAGTTGCTGTACTAGTCTTTCTGATCTTAATTTCCTCAAGGGCTCTTGTTAAATATATATTAGGGTTGGGTATATTTTATTATGCCCTATAAAGGCACCTTTACATATGCAAGCTCACGAGTCATCGTTACTCATGCAGTTAGACCCACTGAAGTCAAGGAGACCACTTATATCAATAGAGGCATGCAAAATCAACTCTCGAACATCCCAAGGTATGAAATTTAATCTTGTTAGCACAAATCTGTTTTGGGACTTTATGAGAGAACCTCTGTGCATCTGTTTAATCCCTGGAGCTTTTACATCATTTCTCTGAATTAAGTTAATATGATCCACACTTCGCCCCCCCCCCCCCCCCCCCCCCCCCTTTTGAATCATAGGAGTTTTTAGGATTTTGCTTACAATACATTTAAAAGATCAATCCTTAGTAAGTCTCCTGAAAGAAGTACATTGTACGGTATATTTCACAGCATTTGGGGAAAATAAACAAATCTATTTGGGTATCATTATTAGAAAAACCTGGTGACCTGGTCTCTTCAAGAAGGTGATGATTTTCAAGAAGTGACAAGAACACAGCATCTCCTTTGAAAGAGCTCTAGTCTTGCAAGTCAAAATGTTGGTTCTTCCAGTGGAGGCCTTGGGTTCATCACTCTCTGGTTATAGTACAGTATTGAAGTAGACTTTTTAATATTACCATGGTTTTGAGAGGTTTTGACCTTTGTGAAAGATGGCAGAGCTTAAAGTAGGCTGTTTATTTGGGCAAAGATTTTGAAAACTGAAATTGTAGATTATCTCCTCAGTATGGCTGTAGGCACTAAAGCAATTGCTGAGTTTGTTAGACACCTGAACATTAGGAGATCCATCAGCATCCCTGAAAAATTCAGATGATGAAGAAATTAGGGTAAAAGTCTTTGTCTATGTCTACATTTAAGGCAATTTGAAATAACTGTAATTAAAGATATAATCTTTAGTTTTCTTGAAACAATGCAACTTCAGGGATCAATGTCAGGGGTTAATTTCCAGCCCTGTTGATATTAGAGGTAACATTTCTATTGATGTTTTACTCAATGGACTTTATTTTTAGTCACTTGAAGTTTGCATTATTTTAAAATACTGTTAAGTAAAGCACCTACCTAAAATAAATATTACCCTGCAGTATTGGGAACAAAGTACAACTTTGTTTTGTTACTGAATCAGAACCAAAGGTGGGAAATAACTTGTCTGCCTTGTTCCATAGTCCAACCTATCAACATAAACAGATGTTAAACTGGTGTTTATACATGCATGCTATATTCTTATCAGTGATCTGGTAATACTGTTTTTAAAGTAGAAGATAAGATGTACCCGTTATACAAACCAAATGTATCCATATGGCTACTCAACTAAGAGCAGGGCAAAACCAATCATTAAAAAATTTCACTACCACCCAAAAAATACCCTTCTGAAATGCTTTCAGAGTCTGTAGAGCCATGTTTAAGTCACAATGACTTTTTTGTTTTTATTCAGTTAAAGCAGAAAACCAAAACCAACACGCACTGCTAATGAAAGACTTTAAAAACCTCCTTTCATTTGTATTTGTGACAGAAAAAATGCCAGTATTGGTGGAAGGGCAGAATGCTTGAGGTTTCTACTAAATTTTTATCATCAAGTGATAGATCAGACACTCATGATTTTTCTTTTGTTGCTGCAGAGGATCAGGATTCATCTTATTACGACTTTCTCTTGAGGTCCCTTTCAGCCCAGCATTTGCTCTGTGTTTTAATTCAGGTGCAGGTTAGGAAACGAGCCATCACTGAGCAGGTTTGAGATACCAATCTGGCAACAGTTTACCTCATTTCTCACTATTCTCCTGTCATTTTGTTATGATGTGTTTTTAAGAACATCCAGCTTTTATTTGTGGGAAAACCATTTCCGCATACAAAGTAGAACATGCAGATCTGATTTGTTTCTCATTTCAGCTGTAAATCTGTTGATTTTTTTACTTAGAAGAGTTAATGTCTTTTTTTTTTTTGGTCTTTTTTTTCCCCCCTGTCTTTATCACAGACCAGACTGTGACTGCCATTCACAGAAGTACACAAGATATGAAGGGAGGGCTGGGAGACAGAAGAGAATTTTGTTTGGTTTTAACACCATGTATGGGATCCAGCTGTAAGTTTAGACCTTGCAGCTCATACATGCTCCTTCAGAGGGAAGTATTCACCATACTCCCATATTACTTTTTATGCAAGAAATACCAGTCACTTCGTTTACAGTCTCCATTTAACCCAGTACGAAAGGGATTGCATAATGTGGTTGGTTACTGTAGCAGAGGATTGGATTTAATGGTGTAGAAGTCCCTTCCCTCTGTTCTGTTGAACAGCATTTTGTTTTTTTTTTTTTTTTCTAAGATAGTGACATATGTGGTGAGAAAACTCTTCTGCTTTATATAACCAACATGCTCACCTACTGCAATATTCACTTCTTTTACATGATGTAGTGAGCACTCTGCTTGTTTTATCTTCTTCCAGCCTCCATCGGATGTGCTGTTTTTAGGATTCTTATGTTTCACAGTGGGAGAGTGAGTTCTTGAGGTCCCATTCCCAGATGCAGATTTTTTGACCATAAAATTCTTATGCTCACTGGTGGCTGTTGGTATTTTTCAGGGAAATGAAAAAAGTGTTCTCAATTAATTCCTCATGAGCAAAGTCTGTGCAACAGGGGTTACCACCAGCATATGCATCTACTGGACTTTCTAGCAGTAGTAACTCACCTTTAGAAATGGTCTTTGCAGGACAAAATGGCATCACTTTTAAAGGAGATTATAGGGAAGTTTGCACTGCCTAGCTTTGTTGACAGAGGATTCTGTTTGGTTTTTGTTTTGTTTTTTTTTTAACTAGAGGATACTGATTTTTTAAAAGCCTATAATTGCACAATGTCTGTGTCCGTAAATTTTGTGGTTTGTTTAATATACGTATACACAGTCATGGTTCCTATTTGGTTCTTGGGATTACAAGACTTTCAAGTAATTGAACTGCACAGAAACCTTTACTGGGATACCAATGTTAAATCATTGATATGAAGAGCATGTTGTACAGTATGATCGTTTCAGCTGTGTGGGCAGAGCAAGCAAGTAGTGTCAAAAAATTCTATTAACCAGTAGAGATGTTAAAGCTCTAGCTGTCTGTAGGCATGGGAAGCTTGTATGTGTGTGTAGGCACGGGAAGCTTGTATACGTGGGCTGTTCTGGAAGGGTAAGGCAATGGAGCTGGAGTGGATATGAGGAGGGAGTAAATAATTCAGTTATTTTATTTTTTTTTTCTTCCCCCTGTGGTCCCCTCTTGTTAACAATGTGATAGGGAACTGCCAGAGCATGTATTAACACAGCATTTACCTGTTTAAGAAATTGCCATGGGAACTTGGAAAAACTAACTGGGTCTTGTCCTCTCAGGTATCAGGATAGATGACTTCTGCAGCATCTGGTGTAGGCTACCTCTATACTGTTCGCCGTATCCAGGCTGGGTTTTTTAATGGGCTCTGGTTTCTCTTTGACTGCAGTATGGATTGGCCCACAGTATATAGCTTCAGGTAACTGGGTAGCCAGTCTCTTCAGTATGCAGAGGTCTACTGCTCAGGTTCTCAGATGGGTGTATCTCCCAGTATTCCCCAAAACACTTCAGCAGTGGAAGCTTTTCTGGATTATCTGTTTCAAAGAATGGGCTGAATTTCCTCTCCTTGGAGGAATGCTTGGTTTCCAGCTGTTGGGAATGCTATGCTTGCCATAAAGATAATCTGAGTGGACAGGATTAGTTTCTACAAGTTTTTTAGAAAATACAGGCATGCAAAAAGGAAGGAGGCAAACTTATTTTTGTGGCTAAAGAACTAAGTCAAACTGCTAACATTTTATAACAACAGGATTTGTTACGCCTTAGAGTGTTTATGCTTTCAGCCCTTCTTAGTGTTTGAGCCTGACCAGGTTTCTTATGTTTCTACATTGAACAATACTTTATCTTTCTTTGTTAACAGAGATAGACCTGAACCAAAGCTGTAGATTTCACTGTTTCCTGTGGTTTTTTCAGAAACCAAATTTCAACCTGAATTGTACAAATGTCCTTCTCTCCCAAAGTTGCACTGTTTATGCAATACATGGATTTTATTAGTTGTCTCCTGTAGTCTGAGTCTAATAATTGTTTTGCTCTTCTTTCCGTTGTTATACTTCTCATTTCTGTATGTCAAGGACATTGGGGTTTTGTCCCAGTTTCAGTAAACAAAAGAAAATTGCTGAGACTTGAAATGCAGTGGATGACAGAACTGGATCCAAGTAAGCCATTATTGTACACTTAGAGGTATTTTGTTTACTTCAAGTCTAATGGAGCAGTGTGTTAGCTCTTCAGATGTGGATTTTTGGGGAGCTTCCGAAATTGGCACTTGCTTTGGCAAAGCAACACACATGAGATGGGTTTGAAAACAAGCAATAAATAGATCTGGGACATGTTACTAGGTATGAGAAAACTTTAGGGTATTTTTCCAGAATCTGGCAGGAGGCAGGCAGGCCGGGAGCCTGGTAGGACACACTGTTCCATTCTTTCTTTGTCTTCCCGATTGTTACATCTCATTGAGGATTATTTTTACAGTAAGAGGTTTCAGAGCTTTAGCTGCATAGTCAGGTGACTTCAAAACTGTTATGCTTAGTTGTTTATGTGTGCATTCAATCCCAGGCTGCAAAATTCCTGCTGCAAGGAAGCAGTTGAAGCGCACCTCCATGTCGCTACTGGTGGCACCTCGCACACATGTGGCTGCCTGAGCGAGCTACCCGTCCCTTCTCCTCCTCCTTCCCAGCTTTGCCTGGCTGGCCTGGATGGGGCCTGGATGCCAGCTGAATCCTCCCTGCGAGGGAATTATACCTAACAGGGTAAAGCTAGGTTTTATTTAATTTCTTGCTACTAAGAAGTAAAAGCACAAACAATGACGTTCTGTTCAATAGCTAGGAATGCTTTTGACACCTTTATTTCAAGCAAGACTGCAGAAAAAGTAAAGCATCATGCAAATCATTCAACACTGTGAATTTGTAACAAAATTTGGAATAACATCTTACACTTTACAGGCTTCCTTTTTATAGCTTTTTGTAGGATTCAATATTGTGATATTTCAAAGACATTTAAATACACAGGCAAGCTTTTGTATTGGCATTAGAGTACAATAAAAATGATCATACATTGGCAAATAGGTGAATATTAGATTACATAGAGGTAAGAATTTGCCATTCAAAGACATTCAGAATTTTTAATATTAATGTTTACCAGTAGGTGTTCTATTATCGAGGATTCAAATTACAGCAGTCTTTCTCTTTACCTTGTAATACAGGTCTGAGCTGAAAATTATGCAGAACGTAAAATAAAATTTGTTTTTTTACTTCAGCCTCCTAAGGATCAACTGATTTGTGATCACATACTTTTTTCTGTGTGGTCACCCCAAAGCTACATACACAAAATAATTTTAGAACTCCATGTGCTCATCTTTCAGAGTATGAATGCATTTCATTTATTGAATAATGTACCGTGGTACTGGAAGCATCTGGAATCATAGATCTGTGGCATCTCGAGGCTTGCCCTTTTATATTGTCTGTAATAGGTCAAACACTGAAACCCACTGTAATGTGACAATATAAAAAGCATCAAACATTTATTTCCTGCCTTGTTTTGTAAGGGCCAAGTATATAAGAGTAGCTACGGCCCTTTTTCCTATGGTCAGTTATTGGATAAAGTCTTCAGTGTCTCTAAGAGATGGCTGATGTTTTTTAAGACAAGCTTTAAATATCACTACTTACTGCTGTGAAAGACTTACTAATACACTCATCAGTCTTTGGGGAACTATTCATATGGGGGTTATTTGAGCAGTGTCACATTTTCATGAATAATACATGTATTCATTTTGAATGCAAGGTGCTCTCTGGCACACTCCCAAAGCACGAAACATGTCAAAATTATCTTCATTTATTTGCTGAGTCCCCAGGATCTGTGTTTAGAAGCGTGGCTTTGTTACTTCCTAGTACACTGTATGCTCTTGCAGTCCTTGACTGGGCAAAAATATCAGTTAAGTAAGCAAGTTGTACAAACTTCAGGATATCATCAAAGCATGGGGAGAACCAAATGAGTGTTCAAACAAGAAGAGTTGTACTCTGGGCAAAATTCAAATACTACATCAGCTTTATTCCTCTTGAGGCCAATAAATGTCATTTAAAAATGAATTGGTATTTGACACTTTTGGGAGTTGTCCTCTCTCTGAGTATATTCCAGTGCAGTGTGACCATTTAGGGCTGTTCTCATGTTTGAATATGTTTGGCATTTGAAAAATAACTTTTATATTTGTATGGGTATTTATTAGCAGTTCTTTTTCACATTACTTTGAGATTCCTATCTGATATTAAATTAGGAAGCCATCTTAGATGATTTTTTTCAAACCGAGTTGCAAAACGGCTGCAAATGCTGCTTTTTCACATTCTTGCCCAGGGCACAGATTATTCCTGTCACCATATCTTTTGACAGAAAAGGAACAGTAAGTCGGCCACTTGCTCATGTTGTGAGAAAAGAACAACACTTGCAGCATTTCCCTTGTTGCTGGAAGAAATAAATCCTGCCTTGTTTCATGAAATCTGACTGCTTTTGCAACTTTTAAATTTACAAAATAAAATGCCTCTGGAGTTTTTCTGAGCAAAACAGTGATTTTGGCGAGATTTTGGCAGGACGCAGTAATTTGTTCAACTTTCACAAGAAAACGTCCATGTGCATTTGCCCTGTAAGTCAGAACAACTTTTTCCCAAATACTGGAGTAGCTTTGCCAGATGAAGTCTTCATTGACCAATACTGCTAAAAAGGCAACACCTGGAAATGAGGCTTATCTGCATAGGGAGTCAGAAGCTCTGTTCCAGGTATTTATTTCAGAAAGGCCTTTTCTTTTTGATCATCTTTTTTGGTTCTGTTCTTTTTTTCAGCAGCATTGCTTGCCTGTGGTTTCTTTGCTGAGTTTCTTTTCCACTTGATTTCAAGCTCTCAGTCTGCAACTTGGTGATCCATGATGAAATGTCTTCATGGTTGTGAATAATCTAATGCCCTAAGAAAAGAAAAAAAAAAAAAAAAAAAGAGTAACTAGTGTCTGCCATGTTACAAGCTACAACTTCCTTTTATACTTTCCAAAGCACTTTGATTAGTAAGAATACAGCCAGGCAGTGCAGTAGATGCAAGTTGAAAAGTTTAAGAGTGAATGCAGTTCTGCAAAATGATACACAGCATCAATGCCACGGACTGCCTGGTCTTCTGCTCTCTGTGTATTAGTGCACGTGCAAGTGTTCTGGCTGATCTTTCTTGGCATTTTCCTGATCATGGTCCCATCTCCCAAGACTGTGGAGTCCTGCTCCTTGCCCTTTTTCTTTTTTCTCCATACGTTGCCTACACAATAATTGCTATTCTTATAGACAGCACCAGTGTACATGAACTTTTCTTGTTTAAAAGCAACGGTGTCCATTCTTCCTCTGAAATGACATCTCAGCACTCTCAATATCTGCTCTTTTCAGTCTGCTTGAAATGTTTTCTGTGTCTTGCATGAAGTCAGAAACAATTCTTTTGATACTCGACCCCATAGATTACTGACAGCCCAGTTCTGCTTTACTTTCTGATGTTGCGTAACACTATACTGCTCAAAAAATTCTATTTAAAATAACGTGACTACTTAGCACGGATCCTGCAGCTCTCAGCCATGCTAAGTAGTATTCTGTTTCACAAGTGGTCCCTTTGAAGTCGGTAGAGTTACACATGCTTACATCATGTCTGAACTTGGTCCACTGTGTTTACAACATGCATATTTGATATTGCACAGTGGGTGTACATAACTTTGGAAATAATAAAATCTTTATTACTTTGAGGAGTGCGCACATTAAAGAACAGATTTTCATTTATATCAAGGCTCCTTACACTCCTCTGGCTATGCAAAAGGACTTAAAACTAGCATAAATTCCACTCAAGACCAGCTGAAAATCCCTTTTCACAGCCAATGTCGTGTAAAATGGTGCTGCATGTAAACCGAAATGGAGCCCTTCCCAAAAGGGATTTTTTAATTTCAAGGGAATATTTTAACTTTTTTATTTTCTTTTCCTGTTGTAAAAATACAATAGAATTAATCACTGTAACTGTCTATTTTTAATATACAGTATACCATCTTACAGTAAATCTTTTATGATGAGCAGTTCACCCTTTTTATCCCTGTGAGTTTCAAATCAAATGTTACCACTTTTTCTAGTTACCTGTGTAGCAATGCTCATATAAACAGCAAAAAGGTTGCTTATTCCTTGAATTGCTCTGATGAAGTAAAACGCAAAAAGGATTAATCCAAATACATTGTCAATTAGAATTAACCAATTTTGTTTGGGTTCCCAGTTTGGGAAAGGAAGGTAATGCTTAAAAACATATTTTTGACAAATGTAGAGGTGGGTTTCTATGTCTAAACCTTCTCAAATCCATTCGTTGGTTTTTAGCTCCAGTTCTGGTTCATCTGCATAAAATAGGCACATAAGGGACTACAAAAATAATCTACTGAAGCTTCAGCTTCTGCAGATAGAATAATAAACAACTAGAAGTAGTATAAATGCATTAGTTGTTACCTGGTAAAGAAGTATCACTTTTTGAAGATGACCTTTTATTTGAAACACTGGACAAGAATTTGGAGAATCTGGATCCATTTCTCGACTGCAGCAAATTCCTTGCCTGACTCTTGGTAACTCACTTAGTCTGTGTACACCAATCTATTGGTCTGTCTACCTGTCTGTTTATCCATCTGCCTCAGAGAGGTGCCAAGGAACTGCTAGAGCAGGGGAGAATACTTTCTGCTATTGTCAGTACTCTTCCCTGACTTTTCATCTTATTCTCCCCACAAGAGAAAAAGAAAATGGCTGTTGCAAATCTTAGGGGAGAACCCATCTATATGAAATCAGTGTATATCTGTACAGTCATGTTTGAAGACATTTTAGTAGGGAGATTTCCTGTCTTGGCATAGAATATTTTGTTTCTTTTGGACAGACTGGTATAATGTTTATCCATATACATCTAGTTTACAGCTTTCCTATATGGTTCCTGAATGCATCCTTCTCATCTTCTTCCTTTTTGTTTTTAACTGGGAAAATAAGCAGTGTATTGGAAATTTTTCTTTATGTGCTGTAGGCTACACTTAAACATTGAGGTCTCAGTAATTTGTGTTTTTAATGGATAGGGGTTTTTCCTTTTGGGTCATTTTCACAGAGCAACTTAGGTTGTCCAAACATATTCTGAAATACATTGGGGATTATGGTTTCAACACATGCATGCCTAGGGCCAAAGTATGAGTAACATGAAATTTTGTTCCATTCCATGAACAAACCACTGTTTTGTGGTGTAATACAAAACATATCTAAGTAGTTTAGATCACTATCAGGCATTACAACGTTAGGTTTTCTATTTATGTGACTACCCAAAGCTCATTAGAAGCTCATTTTGTAGCTCTAGGGAAGTAAGAATAAAAAACAGTGAAAAATAGTACATTGTATTCTGTTCTAATTATACTCTATTTACAGTACTTACTAATGTATATCAAGTGTATAATTTTATAGTTGCAGAGCCCAGCTTCCAAAACTTGTGAAGTCCAGGATTGTTCATAAAACTGTTGTGCGTGCAGTTTAACTGTGCAACTTTGATTGCATCGACAAACTAGCTGTTTGTGCATGCAGGCAGACTGCTGGGCACTGGTACCTTCATGCCATATGGGTACCCTTGAAGTGTTTTCCAGGTCCTCTTCTCCACCTGCTCTTAGACCTGCAAGAAAGACAGGCCCAGAGGGATCATCAGGAGGGGATGGACAGGTCTGAAATATCAGAAAGAGTTTGAAAATGTGAGAGATCAGATTCTGGATGTGGATTTTGACTATTCAACTCTACGCTCTGACTGGTTGGGTGAGTCTTTTTAGAAAACACAGCAGTGCTCACCTTGGTCATGCAGGCAGAGGTTTCATGTCTCCATCAGACTGTTTGTGCATGTGGGAGGAATCCTGATGGGTTGACATAAGGTATTAATGTACGGGAATGGGATAGATAGTAGAGTAAGGAGTGGAGGCAGGATGTGTCCTTTGTAAGGGACAATATTTTTAATAAATTGCTGCTTCTTGTCAAGTTTTCCTTTTAGACTACAACTCTGTAGCCGCTTTGGCATATTGGTCGCAACTTTTAATGAAAGGATGAATGCAGAACACAGCCATAGACAAGTAATAAATCTTCTGCAGCTAAGGGTAAGGAGGGGGAAAATAGCTCCATTAGGTAATAGTAAAAACAAGGTTTTGGACAACCTAGATAAAAAACAAGGACAGTCTTCACCTTTCCGTGCTCTTACCCCTCACTGGAAATTACTTTCTGTAATAAAGGATAAGTTGCATAAACCCAAGGAGAAATGAGTGTTTACATTTTTGCTGTAATGTAAAATTAATGAGCCATTCCCCCAATAGTAAAAAGCTTATCCCGGGTGTGCATTAGTGGATTATAAGCACACTTCACAGGTGGTTTAATACACAAGGCTGAAACACACCCAAGACATACACTGAATCCTAGTGGGGCACACTCAGTCATGGCTTATACTATAAGAGAATATTTAACAGCATTCCAGTTTATATAGCACTTAGTTTGAAATAAGATGTGTAAGCTTGTTCTAACAGAACGTGTGTTTTAAAAGAAAAGCTGTGCATGAAAATATTCCTTAAAATCCAGATAGCAGAGTCCCTTCTTCATGCTCGCAGTGTAACATACAATAAAATTACAAATACAAATACAATACGAAAAAGCAATAAAATGAAAGCACCATGCAGTAGACTGAAAACAATATGCCTCCCCACAACATAAATGTCTGTTTATTAGTCTGTCTTCTTGCGTACTTCAGTGTCCATACACCAGCAGATAGCGAGAAGATGTCACTAAATTAAACCACAGACATTTGTCCCTAAATTAAGGTCACTTTCACTTCTATGCTCTCTTGTTATTTGATTAATGAGTACAAGCTCTGTTTCTCTTCATCTTTAGCCTTCTTTCAGGTTTGCTTTATGCACCTTGTTATAAATTCCTTGGCTTCCAAGCAGAGTTTTATGAGCATGGAGCATTGTATTTAAAAATAAAGATTCTGAACACCCATATGTTTTGAGGTACAATTCCTTTCCTCAGAGGGTATATAACACATAAAACAAAAAAGCCTATTTTATAATGGAAATCTGAAAACAATCAGTGAGCGTCTTTTTCAAAGTAACACCAGGTTTGCTTTAATTTCCAACAAATTCAATTTTCTTTAAAGTGCCGTTTATATGCCCATGTTGAATTATAATAGTTAGTAGTAATTTATTGGGGATATTATTCCATGAATTTTTCTATCTTCTACCTTTGCCCCTGGGGATGTGATAGAGGAGGATAAAGAATGTATGCTGCAGCATGACAAAATATACAGTGCAAGAAAAGGAGAATTACAGCAGAAAGCTTATCTAAAAAAGACACATCGATTGCATTATTTTAACTTAAAAAATCACTTCCATTGTGTTTACGTACTATGAGGCTGCTATCTATCATTGATTTTTTTTTTCCTTTTTTTTTTTTTCTATTAAGCTGTCTTCACAGACACTGTATTTTCTTGCATGATTCTAGGAGAGGGTCATTGTAGCACAAAAATTGAGCAATTTTGTCCCAATTCAAAGCTAGTGGTAACAAATGGAAAGTCTCTGCTGTGGGTTTTGGATGAAGGCAATAATATTGTTTCTCTGCTAGTTCCTCTGTATACGCTAAAGGCTTTGTGACAGGGTTTGGGATTTTCTTAATGCTTTTTAAATCTTGAACTTTTTGAATCTTTTCAAACCTTTTCAAGCAGAGCCTTGTCGTTATTTTCTTGTAAACTTTCTGTTTAAGTCAAATATTGTGAGACACTGTTCACGTTTTCACAAAAAGAGGATCCAGCAATACTATTTCCAAGACTAATTGCGTGGAAAGGTTGTACTGGGCTGTATTTTGTTTGTTTGTTTTTGGGTAATTGCCTCCTGTAGTATGAGGTCTGATATAGAACTGCGAGGAGACTGGTAGTTACAAACCTATCTGTACTCTTTACGTTTGGCATCAGGACTTTGCCCCACGTCTTTGTAGTACAGTCTCAAGAAGCACTGATTTAAATGAAGAAGTAATGCATCTTCCTTCCCCAGCCTTCATCATGTGACTGGGAGTGAGGCTGATCGATTCAGCAAGGTGGAAATCTCATCCCTGAGGTTAATCTTAGCCCTATGTAAGTGAGACTGACCAGACAGAGCTGTTTTTTCTCTTGTTTGGGGGATTTCTTTGCTCCTGAAGGTAGATCACATTGACATTTGATGAACATGTTACCAGACACAAAAGAGGGTTTTTTGAGATCGGAGGAATATTTTAAAAACACTGAAAATAACAAATTGAAAGATTTCTACTATTATACTTAGCCTCACACAGTGATTCAAGGGAAAAGATATAGTATTGCTGGCTGTCAGTCCCCCTTTACAAAGCACTGTTGTAGAAAAGGCCACGAGCCCTGGGACATGAGATTCTATTTTCTGTGGCCTGACAAAAATTTGATAATTCAATTTCGCTTTCGTCTCTCCTCAACTGGGAAACCCTTTGCCTAACCTTTATTTTTGTGCATGTAAGACTTGCCATTTTCAGTTGCCAGAAACGGTAGTGCCAGGGCAGCTGATTTAGCAGTTTCATTCCCACTAGGCCAACCCAAAGAGCAGTTTCCATTATACTGTGCTGTGTGAATTGGCTGTCAGCCTATAGGCAGGTGAACTTTGCTTCTAGATGTGCTCCTCCTATACCGCTGCCACCCTTCCAGTAACACATCATCACTCCTGCACTGTTTTGATGATACAGCATGTTTACAGATTGCTGGAGCAACAGAGCCCTTTGACAATGTGTTACTGCAATACATCACAAGAGACAGCTATTCTGTGTTTTACTCCAAGGGTGCTTTCATCTTAAGCAGTACAGCTGATCTCAGGACTGCCTTAGAAAAATGTTGAGACAAAATGCTATCTTCAGAATGACCCACAAATGATAGAAGCGTGTAGGTGCAATGTCCAAGTTACAGAGAACTGTGCAGCGACTCTGTCCTTAATGGGATCTTTTCGTACAGCACTCTCATATCCCCCAGCATCCCTGAGCAGCAATTATTTGTGTTCTCTCTCATTGTACAGTGTAACTGCAAACTCACTGTTTATTGGGAAGTATTCTTGTTTTGTTTTAATCATTAGGTGGCTTTTAAGATGTGGGCAGAAGCAGGCATGGAAACAAAGGGCGTTTGAGCTCTGAAGACGGGGAGCATGGTAGCGAAGAATTGCACTTTGGCACAGCGCATGATGGTACAGGATAACACTTTATGTAACAGGATACAGACCACACGGCAGGCAGTTGGCACCGCAGGAGAGCACTTTATGTAACACGAGAGATAATCAGCATGTGACTGGCATCACAGCTTAGTAACGCATACAATGAGATGAGGAACAATTGCATTTTCTTCTCTCTCTCACAGAGGTTATTGAGAGGAAATCCCTTCTTCCCGCTCTGAATAGGCATGTGATATTAGATATATTTACTGGGGGAAGACAGGGATCCAATTCCATTGTGCTAAGCTTTTTATTTGTCTTAATTTATTTTTTAAAAACATGCCCTTTGCTCACTTGCTACTGTTGGGGGGGCAGGCTAAACAATTCAAAGCTTTCCTAAGAAAGAGAGTAACTTTTTAATCACTGCAGTGAGCAGTACTTTTTGGCAACACTATAATGCTACCAAGAGGCAATTTTAATAAAACAGTCCAGTGCTTCAGAAGCTCCTGAAGTACTAGCAATTTTAAGGAAATAAGGGGATATATTTCTTTCACCGCTTCTCTTTTTTAATCTTTAAAAGAAAACCACATTGCCCCTTTGGTGCCTCTTAAGTGGGCACAACTGTTGATTTAAAAGAAAGACGAGCTGGTCTTTATGGTTAAGCATTTCAGTCCAACACCCTCTTTTAAAAAGCAAAGCACTTTAAGGTTTTGTTTAAGGTTGCTCATTCAAATCCAGAGGGACTGGAAAAGGTTGGCTGTGGAAGGCCAATTTCCCCACACCAAAGTTTCTTTGGTAGGACTCCAGGAAGGCTTTGGGGCATCCTGATTTCTGTCCACTCCTTGGCTTATAGTATTTCCTGCTCATCCAGTGAATAGATGAACTATTTTTGCTTGCTTATGAAGAAACGGCCTGACGTATGTTTTGCAATAGTTTTTTATGCTGGTGTAAATTCATGTATGCCAGAGCCAAGGAAAACAGAGTGAATTACACTGCAATATCTATCATTGCTTATCACACCAATCATCTGTCTTATTGGGTATCATGTTCTGATGGAGTCCTGCCATTCAGTGTGCCAGAACCTTTCAGGTTAATTTGTACTATGTGTAGTAGTGTGGATTGCAGGGGTAGGGCAGAAACAGGGAATAATTTGTAATTATCTCTGACGGTTTGATGGATGTCATTGAATTACCATTTGGAGCACGTGGTTTATAGGCCTTATTTCCGAAATCTGGAACCTGTGTGTATGCAGTTTTGCACAGTCAGTTAACCAAATGTGCATTTCCAAATTTACCAACCGATTATGGAGTTGAGAGATTCCTGCAAGTACAGCGTTAAGAATATTGGTTAAAATATGTAAGTAGATAGTGCGATACCCCAGTAATTGCAAGTACCTAATGCTGATCCTAGTGAAAGAAATGTATGAATGCCTGCTTGAAGCACTGTTTGCACTGTTCATTGTAAAAACGCATGTATAAAAGCATTGCAGTCAAAATTTAAATCAATAGAAAATACTCATGTAAGTGCCTATTACATACATGTAATATACTAATGTACACACGCAACTGAAACAAATCTTGGAATGCAAGATGAACTCAGAGGTGGCCAACTGTAACATGTACAGTAGACTTCCCTGAGAAGTTTTCCAAATGTGCTTAACAATTGGGATCTGTAGCTCATTTTGGGTAGAATGCAACTTCTCTTCAAATTGAAGTGAAGATTTCCATTCACTTGAATGCAATGTAGATTGTACTCTAGGACTGAAATAATTTCTTTTCCCCCTCCCTTCAATCCTGTTTTGGTTTTTGTACTCCAGAGTATGTATACATGCATGTAATTTATTGTACACAATAGACATGTTTATTTCAAAGTTATCGAAAAGTAGCCTCCATATGAGTAGGCTTATTACCTTTTAAAGGCTACAGTAGTGGGAAAAAAAAAAACCTTATTCTCATGGCATGTATGCAGCTGACACTTCTAAAAAAGTTAACACTACAATTTTTCCCTATTCGTAATGAGGTCTGGTTTAGTTCTCCTCAGAAATCAGCCTACAGATGATTGTCACAGTAGTGACAGTAATTGCCTAGTGGATGAACTATCCTGGTTTTAAATCCAGCTATGGCTCTTTCGTGAGGTACGCACTAGAGACAGAAAGAGCAGGAAAAATAGAGATTATAAATTTATTACATCTCAGTTACGGCAGTAGCCTGTCTGTCCCTTTACTGAGAAGGGAAATTCCAACTCCTGCATTAGGCTTTTGTCAAAGGGCTGATGACAAAGCAGTCAGATATCCTGGCTTTGCTGGGAGAGTTACAGAGTATAGGACCATCGCAGCAACCCGGTGAAAGTGTTTGGGCTGAGGATTTGTTCTGGATTTTTGCAAGGTACATAGGATTTGCGCCTCTTTCGGTCCAGAACCTTTTAAATTAATACGTATTCAGTATGGAATAGCAGTAGACACGAATAACCAGTTCATACCCAGTTTTTGATAACGTAGCTCTGCCATTCCATATACCTCGCTTCCATCTTGCTCTTCCTCTCCTTATTTCTTTTTCCAATTTTTTAAATAGGTATTTAGAACACATTTTGTTAACTGCATAGAGATCTTGGTGGGAGTCAGCAAGTACTGGAAGAGTTACCATATTTCATTTTCAAACTCTGTTCTGGTTTATATTAGTTTTCTTTTTCTAGCTTCAGAAAAATTATTTTCAGTTGAATTTCAAAATTTCTGTCCATTCTAGTGGTGTAATGTCTGTTGATTGAAATCACAGTGAAGACAGGCAAAAAGCACCATATATGGAAAGAATTTTCCAGTTTATGAAATAGGTGCATCTGTGCACTTTTGCTTAGACTTAAGTGCGAGATTTGTTTTACTTTCAGTAGTTAAAACAAACTAAGTTGCTTTGCAAATATAGGAAAGATAGCACTCTTCAGGCCTTGGGTTATTCAAGGCAACTATCTAGGGTTATTTCTGAGTAAAATATTATAGTTTTCTACCTAGAGCTAATATATGAGCTAATCTATGAGCTGTTATCACTCTTGAAGTGTGGAGTAAGTGACCCTTTATATCCCTTTTTTTTTTTTTAACAAACCTTGAGGTTTCAGACAAAGGGTGGGTTCCCTTTTAAAAAATGTCCACTAGATGTATAGCTCCAAGGACCCCAGTGCTGATTCAGAAATGAAAATATTCCAAGATGGAGACACAGTGAAGCTTTAAAGGACAGTGATCAAGATAGATTTTTCTTAAAAAACCATAGGGAACATACTTGAAAATTTTCACAAGTGTTCAGTTGCGTAGGGGATTGTAGCTTCATATACACTACAAGCAAAACATTTTTACATGAAAAGGTATTTGTTCATTTAGCTAGGTGCTGGTTTGTCCTAGGTTTTGCTTCCAACCATATCAATAGTGTGGATCTTACTTTAAAGTAAGTACATCAAAGTAATTTTATGAAGCTTTATTAAATTTATTTTTATTATGACATACAAGTAAAAGGAGTAGTGTTTTTTTTTTTCTCTGAGAAACTGTTAAAAAACAGGATCTAGTGGCAAGCTATGTTCTTCTCTTCTATTGCTTCTTAACCGCTAAGGATTTCACTCAACTCACATACCTTCTGTTCTCAGCTGTACTTCTGCAGTCCTACTCTTTACAGTGTACGTAAATGAGAGCACCGATTTTGTATTTGTCAGTTAATTAAAAATTCTGTTGATTGGAAACTCCAGAATACACCTTTTACAGCCTATTGTTAGAGTTCTTCCACAGCTGATTGTAGAGGGATCTGACCAAAAAACTAAGGGATGTGCTTCCAAGTGAAGTAGGTAAGCTTCACAGAATCATCTAGGTTGGAAAAGACCTTGAAGATCATCCAGTCCAACCATTAACCTAACATTGACAGTTCCCAACTACACCAGATCCCTCAGTGCTGGGTCAACCCGACTCTTCAATCCCTCAAGGGATGGGGACTCCCCCCCTGCCCTGGGCAGCCCATTCCAATGCCCAACAACCCCTTCTGGAAAGAAATACTTCCTAATATCTAGTCTAAACCTTCCCTGGCGCAACTTGAGGCCATTACCTCTTGTCCTATCACTTATTACTTGATTAAAGAGGCTCATCCCCAGCTTTCTGCACCCTCCTTTCAGGGAGTTGTAGAGGGCGATGAGGTCTCCCCTCAGCCTCCTCTTCTCCAGACTAAACCCCCCCAGTTCCCTCAGCCGCTACTCGTAAGACCTGTCCTCCAGACCCTTCTGCTTAGGTATCAGTGTCCTAGATGGAGCCTGTGACAAAAATTTATGCTTAACAGGGTTGTCTCTGAAGAACTGACAACAGTGAAGTACATAAAAGCTAGTTTCTTGCAGACCGATTCATTGTCAGTTAGAAAGCATGATCAGCATTAACCAAGAAAGTAAGTCTTTTGAATTGGAATTGGCAGCTCTTTGACTAATGAAGAGCCACATTTCTCAGCTTGCAGTGGGTGGGAATTTCTAGTTATTTCTTTTTTGTTTTCAAGTGAAGGAGGAAGTGTTAGTGCCAGCAGGATGAAAAGGTGTCTTGGTGTTAAGTCAGCCTAGAAGCATGATGGGCAATAGCTGCATCTTAGGTTTTGGAGTCTTGTTATTTGAATCTAGGAACCACCATGAAATTTAAGAGGTTTTGAAACCTTTTTGAGTCCTTCAACATTGCATAGTGATTGAATGTTTTTAAGGGGATTTCTGGTTTTAATCATGTGAAATTTTTGTCTCTATTTTTGTCTCTTTAATCTGTGTGTTATTTTGTAGGAAACTCCTAAAATGCCATTGGCAGATAAACATTGTGTAAATAAAAGTATTGTTTGTTTTTCTTCTAACTTATGATAATGATTAACGTTTTAAGTTTTTAGAAACATGTTCACCCAACAGCTTTGGACCAAAAGAGCAGAATACATTTTCTCTGATGAGTCTGTCTGGTTTATGCCTCTGTTGGTTATGAGTATTGCAGCTGACCAAAGGCTGTTAAAATGCTTTTCTTTTAATCTATGTTGAGTCCATCATTTATGCAAATACTTGACCAACTTGATGAATATTTATGATAAGGACTTCAAAACTTGAAGTATGTTTTTTCAATTGTTTTTATTTTCCTGTCAAATATAGTTACATATTAGAGTGAGTAAATCCAAGGGTGTGTTTATAGTATAAAAGACATCCTGAGGCTTCTTTCCTTTATTGTACAAGCACCAAAACACAACACAAATCTTTATACTGTGCATGCTTACATGACTTACTGTTTTTTCCTTCTTTACTGTAACTGTAGCACTGAAAAAAAAATACCATTTTTTTCTTAAGATAGAATAAACTGTTACTTCAGCATAATCAGAATACTTTTATTTTCGGTGACTCTAAGAAATACAAAATAAGAGCACAGGCATTGGGGGGATCTTACAGTTGTGTGGCAAAGTGTCTGAAACAGGACATGGAAGGCACTTGTCCTTCCACAACCAGTGTAACTTCTGTATCATTTCTGTATCTGGGGCTAGTTCGAGAAAAAAATGCTTGTAGCTAATCATGATCTTGTTTGATCTTGTTTCTGTTTTTTTGTTTTTTCTTTTTTTTTTTTTTTTTTTTTGGATAGCCTAGTACTAATGACCATAGAGTCTCTGTGGGAGAGATATGGGATAATCCTACTTCCTTTTCCACTTTTTGTCCATTTTATTTATTGAGATTGAGACCTCTTCAGAGCAGTGATTTGTTTTATATTTGTAAGTACTTTAACTGTACCAAACTCAAATATACTCTCGGTAGAAGCCACTAGATACAACTGAAATTATTTAAAAAAACAGCAGTAATATAGAGTCCACATAGTAGTGAACAAGATTTATACATCTGTATTGTTTCCTCCCTCTATGATTTCCCTAAAAGATACTGAGTTACATCCGTAAGTGCCTCAGAGCACCATCATATGAAAAAACAGGTTTCTGCCTGAGCTGACACTTGTAATGTTTAGATATTTCTTGGAGAAAAAAAACATAGCAGTCATACAAAAAGGAAATTGTGCTTTATCCATACAGATACATCCCGAAGACTGCGTTGTGGGTCTACATTACTGGTACTTATACTGCTGTGTTAATAATGATTTTTCCTGAATGATGACTGACTCTCTTTTCCCCTTCCACATTTAAAATGCAAGGTCAGTGACCACGTTACATAAATCACTTTTTTTTTTATCTTTGCTAGCAGTGTTACCAAGCTTTTTAAATTTGGATGCTGGTCAGGTGGAAGTAGGCAGATATGAAAACTCTGCAAGCAATTGCAGTGATTTCTGCAGCAGGGTTAGCTAGCCGGGAACGGGAGACCCACACCTGCAGAATTCCAAGAGCCCTGGCTATTCATTGCCCTTTGAACCTTTGCTTTTTCTTTTTCCTTTAACTGTTTTAGTTCAATTGAGCGTGCAGCCACAGTATGTGGAAATGGACAGATGCTGCATGTATGACAGTATGCTGCCAGAAATGGAAAAAACACAAGAAAGGGCAGCCTTGGATGTTGTATCCAGCTGCCTGCTGTGATGTTTCCACTGAAGCACTAGAGGGATTAACGAAATGCACCGCCAGCTTTACATGATCTAGGACAGGCTTTAAAATGGAGATTTTTACATTCTTCTGTCTATTCTCCTTTCCCTCCTCTCTTCCTTCCCTCTTTTTGGGCATCCACTTGTACCACTGACATTGAAATTGCTCAGCTAACTTAAGGTTTGTTGTTATTCTTTCAAGCGAAGTGAAAGCTAGGGGGGAAAGGATCTCTTAAATTAAAGACATTGATTTCATTTGGCCCTGTAATACTTGTATTCATGGCAGACTCTACAAAATGTCTTGGCTAGCAGGAATGTTTATTCTAACAGTGAATGTTAAGAGAATAAACTGGTAAAACCAGAGATCAAGCCTTTAGTGCTGTTATGGGTACAAGTGGACAACTGAATTACATGTGTGGTATACTTCCAGATTAATTTCCCTGTTCTGTGTGCTAATGCAGGGGGTAGGTGGGATCTGGGCCTACTTTATCTATCTTCAGATTTCTGGGGTTGGGAATACAGGAATAAATGGGCCTCGCATTTCTGAAAACAAATTATTGTGAACAGCATTTATACAGCTATGTGGAAAGGGGGAAGCCTTTTGCTCACCTCTTTGCAATTGCCCAGTGACAGCTTACAACTGTAGCTCTAAGAGAGTGTCTCTGGATAATGAAGCTTGAAGAAGTATACGTCCTTTTGTGTGTGAGGCAGTGAGAATTATGCTCTTCAAATCAGGGAACTGATATAACATCATGCAACAACTGTGTCTGGTATAACTAGCCTATCTCAAATACCAATATTACATTTGCTGTTTGTCCTTAAAGACAATTCTGTAGTTCCTGGGGTGCCTGCAGCAGTTATTCAGTAAGTGGTGAAGAACCCCAAACAACTTGTATATCGTTACCAGACACTGAACAGAAAAGGAGTCTGTTTCTAAATTGTTCAGGTGTTTTTGATTCATTTACCACGTTATGGCGGGAGCGGTGGTGGTGAAGAGGAATACATAGGGGAAAAGTGACCAAATCTGAAATGAAAAGTTTTAAAACTAAAAATGGTCTGAGAATTCATATACAAGCTAAGTATGCACCGTGCAATTGTGCTGTTTCTCCATGCGGAGGTCTTCCTGAGGCGACTGCTCTTCTGAGAGCCTCCTTGGGACTGATCCGATACTGAAGCACACTACAAGAGTGAGCATCAGTCTATTACTTACATTAGTAGGTCACTGAAATGAGTGGGTCTCTATTAGTAAAGTTAATTGTACCCATCACTGCCTGTAGGATGAAATCCTGTATGTGCTTTGCCAAATGTAAATGTATTTGTCTGAGAAATGAACAGAAGCATATAAGTTGTAGTGAGCGAAGACTGGCTATTTGAAGCTTAGGTGTTTGTACTCAATGTGTAATCTGCTTTTCACTTTAATGGCCCAAAGTTTTCTGCCTGACTCTATTGGTATCCTTCAGAGAACACAGAGAACAAGTGTCTTCTTGAATATCTTATCAAATTTTTGCTAGAATGTAAGAATATAACCAAATCTTCCTGAATTCCAGTGCTTTGCTTTGAGTATTGCATGAGCAGCTCTTTTAAATGCCTCTTTTGTGTGTTGTGACATAATTACCCTATTGATTATCTATTTAGTTTTTTTACAAGTTATATAGATATTGTCATGCAAGGTGTGGTAAGAATCATGTGGGACTTTTTTTTCTTCTTTTTTTAATCTCCAGGTCTCTTAGGGTAGCACACAAAATATGATTAATATCAAACAAACCTAGGTTAAACTAAAGACTTAAGGTAATATTCTATTTTCATGAATGATCTGTGGGAGATGTTTAGGCAGGAAGTGAAAGTGGCAGGTATATAGAGAATGATCCTTCCCCTGTTACATCATAGCATCTCCGGGTAATATGCATCTTGGAGGCATGGTGGTGCTTCAAAACTTTTTATGTGCGGGGACTGAGAGGGCAACAGAACAAGTTAAAAAAGTGTTCCCTGTATGTTTATTATAAAATCTTTTACTGGTCATTGTCACCGCAGAAGTAGCAGCAGAGTTTTGGAGCACTGGGGAAGGCATGCTTGGTTCTAGCTTTGAGAAATCAGGCCATTTTATGAAAGCTACATAAATTTGAAAGTATTAACCTGGTGACCATTACTGGTAATTTCCCATTAGTCATCTGCATAATGGCCACATTTGTTTCACAGTCTAAAGGATGAAAGGCAGGTATTTGCATAGTTTTGGAGGCTGAATACTCTGCTTTTGGCTAACAGTGTTTCCTCCAGATCATACCTGAAGCTTATGGGTATGGCAGAGTAGTAAGTTAAGCTCTCGTTGCTGATATTCTCAGATGAACAGAAGTTTTCAGATTTCAGGGCTGTCATGCATAATACTGTAATGAGAACCACCTTGAAACAAAGGGGATTCACAATAAAATCAGTGTCAGTCATATGCTTCATTTTGCCAGTCTAACAATATTTGCATTTTGTATTTTTTATTTTTATTTTTGAAGAACTTAATTTCTGTGGAGATATGAGTCAAAGATAGATTGTTACAACTGTGGAATGTCTGGAAAACAGTTCACCTCAAATCAGGACAGTTTTGCAATTCTGTCAGTTGAAAATACTCCCATTGAGTGAAAAATAAGGAACATTTGGGGAGTCTCAAACTAAAACTCAGAAATATGTCACTGTCTTGAAGAAGAAGTGTACATATACAGCCTTAGGAATCAAGAACTGCTTGGCTTGGGCTTGTCTGGATATTTAGAAACTGGCTACAAGTGTAGGAGGAGAAAAAGAAGTATGATAAAGGCACAAGGGGAGATAAGAAAGGAATCTTCAGTTGCAGACCAGATAGTTTGTCACTCTGAGAAGAGCATCGAGGAAGTGGCTTTCAGTCAGATGACAGAATGAAGAATTTATAGGTTTATGAATAAAGAAAGGACGACTTTGATCTGATCTGTCTGGAGTTCAGGGAAATAGGACTACATGGTTTTTGAAATAACAAAAATGTATCTGTACGTGACTATTAATTTACCTGCTTAACTAAAGCAAAATTCTGACTTTAGGGATAGCTTTTTGAGTTGTAATTAAATATATAAGACAAATGAAAGTTATCTACCAGTAACAAAAAAATTATTAACAACAAGGAAGATGTGTATCACTTCTTGCGCTTAGTCTTTTGTTCTCCTTAATATATTTCCAACAGGAACAAGAAGGAAATGTATGCTTTGTGTACAGACAATAAATGACTCGAATGTCAGGTGGATGAGAAAATAGGGGAGTCTTTGTATTTCACCTTCTTTTGAACTACAAGCTGTTAACCTTTGCTAAAGCAAGCACAGCAGATATGCAAGAAGTGTAACGTGCTGCAGTAAGGTCTATGTAGTACATACTGTGGAGGTGGAAGAGATGCAAGTGTTGGTGTTATGTCTAGCCTACATTTCTTCTGAGAGGTGCATCCCTGCCACAGCAGAGCAGCGAGGGCTTTCTTTGCTTTTCCTTTCAAGCTACTTAAAGCCATGGAGAATCCTACTTGTGTATGTCAGGCTAGCTGTTAGAGTGCATGAAACACTACTGATCCCTAGAATGGTGTGGTTAGCAATACTGTGAGTTCTGCAGAGTTATTTAGGACAGATGGAGCAAAAGAGTGAAGTGCAGGAGGTGTAAGAAGCAAAGGTATGTCCAGTTTTATAGCGTGTACCTGTCCTTTAATGAATCAAACAACAGAACAGCTATTATTTGGAATAACTATGTAATGGCCCTCTTGACAGCTTCTATTATTTCTATGTGATTATGATTACAAGGCCTCTGTGAGATAAGTGTTGACTTGTTCTGCTTAAAGCAAGTAATTTTGACTTTTTTCCCAATTTTGTATCCATTCTGTCCTTTTTTACTTAGTTAAAATTGATAAAAGAATTAAGTCAAGGTGTTTGCCATGATATGTGTCTGTGCTGTTCTATCATATTACTGGGTGGGAATATGTGAGGCTAGTCCTGTTAATACTGAAAAATATGTCCAGCTTGCTTGAACATTTCTTTGCAAGCCAGATGAGAGGAAACCATTGCTTTTGGATATGAATTTTATGAGTTCTGTTCTTAGTGATATATGTTATGTTGCTGGTCAGTGAACACAGTAGCTTTTTGTGGCCAGAAGGAAAGGGAAACTGTCAGGGTTTTCTGCATGCAGCTATGGATCATGACTTCTGGAGCAATGATTATGGTGCTTAGCAGATACTTAACATATATGGAGTTAGTTTCATTTAATCACCGGTATGGACAAAAGGAATTTCTGAACCGGAAAAGTACATCTGAAACAAGAAGGTGGTTCTTTACGTTTATTACATCCCCTCCTGCCTGGTTTGTATCTACTGTATCCTTCAATCCCCTTTTCTCTTTCTCTCTCACCATAAAAATGTCCAAGTATCTTTTAAGTTCATCTATATCATTTACTTTGATGATTTCACTTGGCAGCTCTCTCCATGTGCTCGGTACTCCTTGAGTGATACATTTTACTGGAGTTCTAACTAAATTCCCATTTTATTCCTGTAGTGATTTATTTATTTATTTACATTCCAACCTGTCCCAGGCAGGTTATTCCTTTTTATCTTATCAAGCTTTTAAGGAATTTTAAATAAGATTGGCACTGTGTTAGCTTGAGTCATGTCCTCTGTTATTTACTTTTGGTTTCCATGTGTCAGTTCCCTCTATTTGGAATTTTGCTTTATTTTGTATCACTTCTGAGGAACAAATTCTGACCATCCCTAGTAGGAGTGCAGTGGATTCACTGCTTGTCACCCTTGTCCCATTGCTGACAGAGGTCAGAATCTGTCCAAAATCCCATTTGGGCAGATATAGGAAGAAGTTGTAATAGAATTACCTTCCGCATTCAGATCACGTGTCTGTTGCCATTGTTTTGAATTCCTTTTCTCCCCTGTGAATACATCCAGACTCATTTAGTTTGTGTACCTTCCTTTAATAGGATCTGCTTTATTTCACACATACTTGCAAGTAAGTCCTTATTGTAGATTTTGGTGTTCTTTCCAAATACAGGTCTTGATGCTTTTCCTGAAATCTTCCCCAGCTGTAGCTTTTCCTCTTGCTCCTGACGGGCTATCTACATCTGGCTGATGTGGAAGCCCTCACTCACTTCCATTCCATTTCTTCTGTGATTTTTAAAATTTTTCTATTTTTCTCCTTCTTTAATTGCTGTGGTGTTGCCTCCAGAGGGTAACCATGTGACTGATGCCTGGTCTCATGATCCATCTGTAAGTGGGATCCTCAATAACATATGCCCACTAGGGTCTCAAAGTGAAGTGCTACTAGTGAAATCTTTGACAGAATCTTTTATGAAGGTGCCACTTACTATTCTGCACATCCTTGCACTTACAGTACTTCAGATAGCACAACAGCCCCTTCCCTATGAGTATTTGACAAGCAGTAGATGCAACAGGCCATATTCAGAGTTGGTGAAGATGGAAACAACCATGGAGGCCCAGCATTCTACAAAAAGCTTAGATAAGTGTATGTAAAAGATAGTAAAAGACTCCTTTTTTTCTGTATTTGAGATGATTTCATTGTATTTTGAGAGTGCATCCCAGAACCTAGTTTGCCTCACTTTCAAGCCATACCTGGCTGAAATGTTGTGAGTGAATATTTAGAAAATGGACTGAATAAAAAAGCTGAAGTACATGATCCATTTTCATATTTAATAATATTAAGAAATTTCAGCTGGTAAACTGTAGTGTCTGAGGAACATCTATGGATGATATATATACATACATATATATGTAGTCCTGCTTTCTTTTGCTTGTACGTTTGCCAAGCCTAACACATAATTGAGCTCTAACTAGTCACTTAGAACTGTTAATATGTGTGCAAACATAACTTCCTATTGTGGTTAGCCTCCTTTTCTTCTGTAGTCCTCATTTGCTGAATACATTTGCTATTTTTTTCATATTGTCCCCTTCTGCTAACACTCTGCATTCCATTCCTACATCTGTGTGCTTTGGTTGTTTTTTGTTTTGTTTTTTTTTTTTTGTAAAAACATCTATGTCCTCACAATTTATGTGATGCTGCAACACTAGCATTTTTGTTAAGTGTCTTAAAGAAAGAAAGAACTGGAGTGGATTTTTTCATTTCATTGCCAGCTCTGGGGTACACAGAAGACATGTATATTTTGACTCACCATAGTGCTTAAATAACTATTAAAAATTATATTGTTTGAGGGTGAGGCAGACCTGTGATCACCAGTTTGTAACACAGGAATCTAATGAATTCTAGAAATACAGGATGCTTAGAAAACTCTTGTGCACTTGTGCAGCAGAGTCCACCAGTGACAGGACAAGCAGTTATTTCTTTTTTCCTGTTAAGAACACTGAATGCCAGAGCAAGGCCAGTAAACGTTCTCCATTCTTGTCATATTTTAAGTTTTTCCTTTATATTGCTGTACAGGTAAGTCTGATTTGGGTCAAGGCTTGGACATAAGGTACAATAAGATACCACTAGAAACTAACACTAAAATTACGTAAGCAGTTTACTTTGATTCAGTTTTGTATTAATGCTTCTGCATACACTAAGGGTCGTTACTGAACTGAAGAAGCCTTTCATTTTTTTAAAATAGAAAGCCCTAAATCTTTCTGAACATTTGTAGTTATTGGGGAGTTTCTAATGCTTTTCCTAAATACCTAGACCTTCTGTGTTAATAGGGTGTGAAGTAGTTGGTAGATTCTAACTTCTCTTTGACACTGTAATTGGGTATTTCTAGGATATGGGCTTTCTCAGCAGAAAGGCCAGAAAAGTCGTGTACAGTATTTCCTTTTGTTTGCCTTTAGGCTTTGACTCTACTAGAGCAGGGATTATCTTATTTTTTTCACTTGTGCATAGCCAAGTATAATGATACTGTAGGCATAATGTGGACACTGGAGCATTGCACAAATATATCTGCTGCAAATGGTATTATGATGTTCAGCTGCACATCTTCAGTTTCTGACACTGATGCTATACAAAGGTAATTATGCAAATTAATTTCCCTTTTGCATACCTTTTCAGACTGCCTGTTAGTGAATGAAGCAACTATGTTTTCTTCCTGCTCTCTTTGAATTATGTAGTGAAAACATATGACTTGTAATTTAAACTTCAACAAGTTCTCTGCGGATGTCCAAACATCTCCTGTTATATTTATAAAGTAGGAAATTTTGTAGCTAAGCTAGTTATTCTGAAAAAGATTTTTCAGGAAAATACTCAAAAATGCATAGTTATTTTGGCTTTTGTTATTGAATTACCATCTTGGATATTTTACTGTTCTACTTCAAGGAAAAGTGATCTATGTATAATCATTTATTTCTCTCTCTTTTGTAGAAGTATTCAAATTAATTCAAATCCCACATCTATTCATTTTTGACTTTGGAAAATCACCCAAGGAAAGAAAGTTATTTTCTGACAGAGAATTTAATATTGATATTTAGGATAACCTAATTCTGCTAGGAGACTATTAAGTTGATTTTGATACAGGAATTGGGAATCAAAAAGTTCTTTGTCTCCCCTTGTTCTATCTTTAGCATGCCTCTAAGCCCTTAGTCTACTCAACCTCCTAAAAATCTGAGAAAAAGCTGCATTCTTTATTTGAAGGTGGAGAAATAAGTCACAGAGAAGGTTATGTCCAGATCCACAATGCTGGCTGGGGACATTAGTGCTTTTGAAGAAAATAGAAACTAGTTTCCTGGAGAGTTAGTAAGTTTGGATGGAAGTGAAGTATCCAGAGCAGTCAGTGACAGATCACAGCCATACATTCACATCTTTCAGCTTCCAGGCTTCTACCAGTGTACTTTTTACCCCACATACAATCTGCTAGCTGGTAGAACTTGGTGTGGTTTTGCCTGAATTTCCTGCAGCATTGGGACCCAGTCCAATGACCACTGAGGCTGTGGGTCATGAGTGAAGTGGTTATAGCTTAGTAGTGCAAGTGCTGAACTGACCATAGCAGTCCAAAGGAAGGACAAGCAAGGTAGTTAGTGTGTTATTATGCTGCTTAACTGAAGTGTTCTGAGACAAAAAAAAAAAAAAAAAAAAGTGGAAATAAGTTATTAAAAATGGCCATTTTAATAGAAATACATTATATTGAATGCCAAAACCACTATGCTTTTGGCAAAAAGCGTTACTGTAGTCTTATCATCTGCTGTATCTTTGAGTTAGTTTTCAAACTCTAAATCCATTTATTTACACATTAAATTCTGTTGGTACTGCTTTTATACATACTGTTTTCTAGGAGGAATTTTTTAGCTGGCTTCATAAGTTTTTTGGATCATGATCTCTGTTAAAAGATATTATTTTAATGTATGTTGCACTAGTTTTTACAGGACAGTAACAAAAATCACTTCAACATATAGGAATATGGAATGGATGTTCCCAAAGACGCCACATAGAAATGCTCTTATATGAACTGTTGGTATTCTGCTGGGTGCTATTTAGCATTTTGGAAGCCAGTTCCAAACATTTTTATTGGAATGGAAAGAGAAAAACCAATGTCATTATCGCTCAGTGTCAGTTCTAGTGACATGAGTCCCAGTAATTCTATCGGGCAGTTCCTTAGTCTGCAGACATCTGAAAAGTCTATCATTTTCCTTAAACTTTCACAACATTTCCATATCCCATTACAGTAGTTTTTACAGAATTTGAAGAAACTGATTTAATGTTTGTTTGTTTGTTTCCTTCCTCTGGGCCAGTCTGAGGCCATTATTCAGTTTTACTAATTTTGTAAAGAAATATGGAATAAAGGCTTAAATTTTCTGTGCTATAGGTACAGAGTGTGCCTCATTAGCTTTCTGATATTACCAAAACACATTTATATGCCACTCTGAAAGATTATTAGCAACTTCTATTATGCCTTTTTTAACACATATGTAAAACATCCTTTTATATGTAATTGTTAGCTGTTAGATTCAGGTGAGGTTGGTTTATGTTGTGCTGGCTCTCTTTCCAAACAGAAAAGAGGACATAACTTCTGTGTCAATACATTTATACTGCTTAAAAATGATGTGTGTTTACACAGCCAGTGCCCATGTAGTCTGTGTTAGCTTCCTACCATGTGAAAGAGGAAACAAACCATTTTAAAATCATCTTGGTTTTGCACCTGAAAGAAAAAGAGCAAATAGAATCCTTTTCCTTTCAGCTTGAAATAGTTTTCTGTGTTAGTAAATGGTTATGGTTATCTTGAAGCGGGAGAAGGACCAATTTACATGCTGGATGCTTCACCTATAAATGTTATTTACTTCTTGCTTCTAGCGTGTTCTATAGATACCGGTACAACATTTGCTAATTTTAAAAAATCCCAAACCTGATGGTAACTGGAATACACAAAGAAATTAGTCACTTTTTTATGATTCACACTTTTTTTACAATTCCTGTAATACTTTCAGGAAATGCTTCTTCTCAGATTTCAACAAAATCCTGAAAGAATTGGAAAACAGGTGTTTTATGAGACCTGTTTATGTTTTAGCTACGTGAACATGTTGCACTTCTTATTCAGTTTTTTATCTTCCATCCTTCTTCCATTCCTAATATCATCTTCCACATCTAGACTTGCCTTCTTGAGTAGCAGGAGCCTGACCAAGAGTGTATCTACACTGCTACTGTGCTGCACTGCAGAGATAGCTAAACTTGCTTAGATATCAGGAAAAAGAGCAGCATGTTTTCAAAAGCATGATAACCATTACAGCTAATTTCTATATTATACAATGTCAGCACATTTTTAAGGTCATTAAAGTTTGCGGGAATCTTTCACCTGCTTTCAGTAGTCTTAAATCAGATTTTATTCTCTGATTACCCTAATCCTAATGCTTTCCCAAACCACGCTTTTTCTGTAATCTTCCGGTTGTTGAAGAAACATAACACAGTTGAGCAACTGAATCAAAATTTCTGGGCAGTGGCCATCTAAAGCCTTGTGTAGTTGCCCAGTGCAAGCTTCCTGTGGCAAGAGATTATTATCTCCTGTAGTACTGTATGATAGCAATCCATTTAGCAGTGCTCAGAAATAACAAGCATTTTTCCAGATGAGCAAAGCAGTAAGCTATGCTAAACTGCAGAGGTGAGTGAACACACTTACACGTGGCCTGTATGTTCTGTGTAAACTGTATTTCATTTTGTAAGAGAATGGAAATGGCAACATTGCAACAATTTTAGACTATGTACAGCTTCCATCAATGAACTTCCACCATTGCCGAGGGGAGATCGGTATTTAGTTCAAGAAGAATACAGTATCTAGTTCCCAGTGACCGAAAGTGATTGCAACTAGCACATTATTCACGTGCATCTCGCATTGTGTGATTTGTTTCATGGTACACCACCTGCCATATTTTAGTTTAAAAATCTATTTGGTTTAAGAAAGACAAATAGTTCATGACTGGAGGTTCTTGCCTGTAGCACTGTCCAGTAAGAAACTGCTTCCTTGTTTAGTCTGCAAAGCAGGGGCTCAGTACCGCAAACTCTAGAGAGCACTGTGGGGAGTGGCATCAGAATTTTCACTCTAAAAGTCGCTCTTTAAGTTTCCATAGCTAGAACATATCTTAATTTAGGTGTTTTTTTTTTTTTTTTTTTTTTCCAGTTTGAAAAGATTAATTTGACTGACATCTTGACTTTCTCAAGAGAAACAGCTTTTAGGTTCTGGGTACAGGCAAAGGCCTTTGATGCACCATTCCAGTAGAAAAAAATCTCAAAAACTTAAGCTGATGTAGATCTTCTCTCTTAATAATAGCCAGAGTGTACCTAGGAGGTATGCACCTCCTGCTTTATGGCCAGAGCCATGCTGGTATTCATTCCCTTCTCAAACTTCTCCAGTCTGAAGAGCAGCAGTTCTCACTGACGCAAGCGCCCTGAGATTTCTTAGTTACCCTTAGACCCTGAATCACTTCCCTCCATTGATAGCATAGAGAGGTGCAAAGTCACTGGTACTGCCTTCCCTCCTTGGTGATTAGGTTTGCTGGATTTTATTTCTGCATATCTGCAACCTGTGTCTGATCTGCTTTGTGAAGTGCTGTGAGTTTTCAGGTGTGAAATACCCACTGTGCTGTAGCTGAAAGTGTTTCCCTTGGATAGCCTTTTCACTGCTTTTATCTACTGTGTTTTTAAACCTGAAGTTTAGATACTTAAGCCTTCTTTCAGCAGCATGTGAAAACATTTGCCTAAATACAGGTGTAGAAGTACTTGCACTCAAGTTTCAGAAAGTAACAATTGTTGTCATGTACCATGAGAAGTAAAATGTGGAGACCTTGCGGTGTCTCCCAGCACAGGCCAGTTTGGGCAACAAATACACAAAACCCATTCAGATCTGGTGGTTAATGCAAAATGATGACTTGTGAGGTGCAGCACAGCACTGGCTTTGTTGGGCTTGGGCCAATTCCTGAAAAATCCCAAGGGAGGCTCTGCAACTCATTTACCTTCAATATAGCAAATACACTTATTAGGATGTACGTATCGGGTCTGTGATAGAGTGATATCTGCGTGACTGCATCCAGTCTAACGTGAAATCCAGAGCAAGGGGAAATGGGTGCAGGGCAGGTCCATAATGCAGCAGAGCTAGAGCTCATAGTCTGAGATGCACCTGTCCTGATGCTTTGTAGGAGCACAGGAGAGTTGCTGTGCTGAATTTCCTTGTGCTCTGGTTCTGGGGAAACACTGCAGAAACATTTGGACTGTGTACACATGGAGCCACATTGGGGTTGGCAGGTTATTAGTTTCGGGTTGGAACTCCTCCAGGAGCCAGCTTTGGATGCAGTTTAGTAATATTTGTCTGGAACCCCATACCTAACAGACCCTTTCAGATTGCAGGTTTCTTGCATCCAGGCTTGGATAAAGTAACCATCCTAATGTGAAAGGTGAGCAACCAGAAATGTTGGTAGAACATGTGCATTCACAAGCAGTAACATTCAATAAATGCACAGACTAGTCAACATGTATATTTTTTTTAATTGAGAATGCTATCTGTGCTAAAATGCTACTGCTACAATAATGGAACTTAACAACATACTTCTGATTTATATGAATTTTAGGATTTTTTTCCTAGGACCTTCCTTCATTTCACATATGTTATGAGGTCATAGAAAGAAAGACTCAGTTGAAATGAATATACACAATGGGAGAGAGCTGACGTTGCTGTGGGAATGTCAACTCTGAATTTCCTGCTTTTGCTGTGATCAAACTATACAATGAAATGTTTCACTAATGATAGGTTTTTAACATTTTTTAACATAATTAAGAATAATTTGTTAAACTTAACCCTTTAAACACAGGTGCCTCTGTAACAGTCAACTTTTGCCTGTGCACAGTCTAAAGAGTTTTCTTTCTAGCTCTATTGATAATAACATCATACTGAGCTCTTACTGAACCTGGACCCAAGAAATAGATTGTTACTTTTGCTGGAGAAAATAAATGATCAGCAGTAACAGAATTAATGAAGGCTTCTGAGCCATATATATTTAGAATTTACAATTACACTGTAAAAAGGATGATGAGTTGTTGTGGAAAACTGTCTTTTCTGTATAGTAGTGGTATGGTTATTGAATTTCCTTGCTTGAAATAAAAAGGTAGAAAAAATGTCCAGCAATGACCATATCAATTTCTTTGGATGTTGTCATTTGTCTGTTTGTATAGTGCTTAGCTGATGTTCTGATGTGATTGAAAAGGTAGCTAATATAAATATTTATAAGCACCACAGACAACATTCCTGTTTCGTACTGACATAGTTTCTGTTAAATTCTGTGTATCTTTCTTAGTCCTAATGAAATGTATTTATTGATGGACTTGGGACAAGAGATGTGCATCACATTCCAGCAGAATGAATAGGGAGCAACAGTTTTCATGCAGAAAATAGATCTCACGGGAAATAGTAGAGTTAAAAAACACAAAAACAAACCCCAAAACACAACAAAAGCCAGTATGTTTATTTAATGCAGACTGCATTATTTGTTCTGTGTTCTGTTGTGTTTGTATCTCCAGATATTTGGTGTAGAATTTGGGCTTCTCCAAATACCAAGGATGAGATCTCAGTAGTCAGTAGAGACTGACTTTGGTGGGACTAGGGTTTTATCTCCAGATATTTGGTATCTCCAGATATTTGGTATCTCCAGATATTTGGTATCTCCAGATATTTGGTGTAGAATTTGGGCTTCTCCAAATACCAAGGATGAGATCTCAGTAGTCAGTAGAGACTGACTTTGGTGGGACTAGGGTTTTATCTCCAGATATTTGGTATCTCCAGATATTTGGTGTAGAATTTGGGCTTCTCCAAATACCAAGGATGAGATTTGGCCTCAGGAAAGTAGTCAGTAGGCACTGACTTTGGTGGGACTAGAATTTCACCCAGAACAGTTATTCTCAAATTCAAGTTGTGTGATTTAATGTCATTTGATAATACAGATGAGCATGCTGGTTTTGGCTTATAATGAGTGAAATAAGAATAGATATTGTTTCAATGGGTGTTCTTTTCAAGTTTCTCAATTGCTTTTAGACCTTCCTTTCCCATATAGGTTGAACCTGACTTGAGGAAACAGGTTAGCTTATCTGGCATGACCCCTTTTTGTAAAAAAGGGTAGCCAGTCTTTCTGATAGGAAGATGAACCTGTGGTTCAAATCAGCTTTACAGTGGCTCTTCTGGAGAGCGGTCAATCTGCTCTCATTTGGTTGTATTTATGGCTGAGAGGGAGACAAGTCTCAGCATACACGGAGGTTCTGTCAGAGTATGCAATTATTGCAGCTTTCCTTAAAACTGTTTCCACATTCACATCTTCCCATTGTGTACAAAATGTAGTCACCCCATGGATTGCAGCTTGAGATCACATAATGGCTGAATTTTTAACTTCCCAGCCAACAAAGGAATACAGTTGAGTTTTTTCAGGGCAGTTAACAGTATTTATTTCAGCCTTTAAGTTTGGGAGATGGTGCATTCTTCTTACCTTGAGATAAGAGCTGAGCTGGTCCTGTTTACATAGAGGTACATTGGAAAGAATTTCTGGTTTTAATTCAGGAATGAACGCTAGCTCTGGCTTTGTAAACACCTGTTGAAATCATTGAGTGTTTCATACTTTGGTGTTTTTTGTTTTTTTTTTTAAATTTATTTCCATCTCAAACCCTTTTGGGCGTGCACGTATGTGCCTTCCAGATCCTTCTCTTTGCAGGAGATTCTACATTGTGGATTACTAGAGGCCGAATGCCAATTTTGCTGAAATTCATGCTATGTGCAATTTGTGTGACATGGAGCCTTGTTGACAGTTGGCAAAACCGGGTGTGCTCAGAAACATGTTTTCAAAGATAGTTTGCTTTCTCTGCTCAGTGGAAAGGGGGTAAAAACATTCTGCATTGCACACGTCTGTGCTTATAACCTTTGCCTGTGGAGGAGGTGAGAAGCAGAACCCCAGGTTAAGCAGCATCTGTTGTTTCAGCTCATCTCCAAACAGCCAGACAAAACTTTAAGGGGAAAGAAGTGTTTTCTTTATCTGGATGCCTGTTTATCTCTGCTGTAACATTTCTGACAATACTGGTCATTTGGGGGTTGGTTACTTAGGGCAAGTGTACCATGTACAAAATACTTGTCATGTGATGGTTAAAGCAGATCTGAGGCAGAACCTGCACCAGCCAAGGAGGATGGCGGCAGAGTCGTGGGAAATATTTTATCACTGTTGAGGTGAGAAGAGAGCCCTACTTCTTGCTGCTCCTCCATATTTAAACTCTGGTTATGCTCTGTCATAGTCACCTCATCCATGTGAGCTGAATTAAGAGCAGTTTGGTAGTTCATAAGTGTGCGTGGACTTTTAAATACGCAGGACTGAATATTTTATAGGTAAACTTCCCCTAAAGAAGCATAACCTTTATAATAACAGCCTGGCTGTTGCTAAATAGCAAGAGCAAAACTGTGCTAATGAAGTCATTTACCAAATAGTAAAAAGGACATCTTTTTAATACCCAAAATGATGGTAGCACTTCGAGCTGTGGACGCCAGCAGAGTTAGTGGGGTGGATGTGTTGTTTATACATATTATGAGGAAGATGTTTCATTTGTACTGATCTTTTTCTATGAACTATTCAAAACAATTGCCTTGTATTTGGGAAGGCAACTAATGCATGCATATTTGTGTGACAGTTTGCTACGATGCAAATTTCCAGCACTCTGGACTACTTCCAAGAGCATTTTGGGAGCAGGAAACTGTACTTCTAGGACTAGACTAAGACCTCCTTCATTAGCCTTGTCTTTTGCATACAGGGCATTATATCATGTTCAGAAGATCAATATGTCTGTCCATCCATCTATCTGTCTAAATAAAACATCTGTATACACACGTAGCCCTAGCTAGCAAAATATGTTGTTTTCTGGGACAAAACCTTCAGGTTTTGATTGGCTGCTGTATCAGTAGACTGGAATACTTACTTACAGCTGTCCTCGGAGGCCTTCTATAAAACTGCAGGTGTTCAGCTTTAGCAAATAGTTCTTATTATATGGATAGACTTTTGGCAGCTAGTAATGATGTTTCCTGAAATTGAAAAATGATTTTCTACCTTACACACTGGTTTTACATTACTGGAATGTTGGAGAGGAAAACAAATACCTCTCATCAAGTAGAACTGAAACTGTTTTTGTTAGTTGTATATATTTTCTGATTTGTATATTTTATACTGGAGTGCAAGTTTTTTTCCTTAACTGTTGTGGTCAGATTTGAAATCTCTTCCAGCAAAACTCAAATTATGAGGAATTAAGGAAGTGTCTGGCAACAGAGGGTTATATTCTCTATACAGAACCAGCAACTGGTTTGCAGTCAGTGTACCACCAAACCCGGAGGTAAGGGGGCGTTGCAAAGCCTTTGAAAGTGTTGGACAGTATTGCAGAATACTGTTAAGAGCTTTTTTTTTTTTTTTTTCTATCACTGAGTAAGGCACTTACAGTGGTTTGATGAATATATGTTTAACCCATTCTGTACCACTGTTATATAGTGCTGGAAGAAAATGGTGGATCATTTAGTTACAGTCATTCTTTTGGACAATGAGATTGTTGGCATACTGTATGTCACTTCTGGGGAACTGTAGTTTAGCTGCATGGGGATTAAACAACTCATTTGGATTGTATTTAATTATCCAAATGCTTGACTGGATAACTTAGTTCTCAGGCCTTCTTCAATATGCCCACTTAACCTTTACAGTGCTAAATCAGTACCTGAAGCCTGGTGGCTCAAGATACTCCTCTCATATTTTCTATTTATTTCCAAAATAATATGTTGCTGAAGTAGGGTTATAGGAGTGTTTTAAGTGTACTATGACAGATGACATGATTGAGTCTGTGTTAGACACTGTAGACACAGCTCAGATCTATCAAATCAGAATGCTTCCTCAGGGAAAGCATCGGTCCCTTGAAAAGCAGTGCTGGGAAGTTGACAGAGCCCTCTTAAGGGTTTAGAGGACCCTATACCCTAACCATCCATTTCAGATGGAGGTCTTTGGATGTGGTGTGAATTATTATAGTATGGTCCTGAAAATATAGCACAGTTGGGCAGCAGCTTCTACATTTTTTGTGGTGGAACAAAAATACTGAATATGAAGTAAATGGGAATTTCTGACTTCAGTAAACAAGGGTTGTGCAAGCCAACTCAGTATGCCCAGGAGACCATCCAGTTTCTGGAAGGGAATACCAGGACTGAAGATGCTTTTAATTTTTTTTTTTATTATTATTATTTGTTTGCTAAATCTTTGAATAGGTACTTTGTTTGTCAACTACAGTCCAAGAAAGTAACTCTATGCTTTGCCTGCTATGAAAAAAAGCTGCATAAAAGCCTATACAGAAACAAGAAGACACCAATTGCAGGTATTAAGCTTAAACCTCAAACTCTAATATCATTTTATCTGATATTAATCCACACTACTACAGACATGAGTTATTGCTGATGGCATAAGTACGTGGCCATGTTCATTGTAAAGGTTCCTCTTTATCTCCTTATCTGTATTCCCTCTCACATTTCTCACACCCATTTGTGCACAGTTCTCCAGGTTTTTTTCATCATATGAAAGTATCGTTTTCAAAGGCTTTTGCTTTTCACATCCATGTCAGTATTACAGATTAGAATGTGACAGGGAATACCTGGTTGCATACTTCCTTTAAACCTGAGCCAGTAGCACTGCAAAATGTTAGGGGGAGCGCCCTTTCATCTCACACCATCCTCCACTTTAAAGTGAAAGGTTTGTTGATGTAATCCTATGTCCAATCTATAGAGGTCACCTGTAATGCACTGCTCTGAAGATAAATGCCTAGTACTGTTTGATGTTAGAGGTTTCTTTTTTTTGAGGCAAGTTTAATGATATTTTGGTTTGCCAGGATACTGTGTTGAAAATTTTGAAGGCTTCAGCTGTTTTTAAACCATTGTTAACCTTTCATTCAATTGTTAACAATCCTTTCTAAAGTGATATTTTTATTATTTCAATATGGTTTGGTCTTTTTTTTTTTTTTTTTTTTTGGCAA
Organism: Strix uralensis; assembly: GCF_047716275.1. Taxonomy (NCBI): domain Eukaryota; kingdom Metazoa; phylum Chordata; class Aves; order Strigiformes; family Strigidae; genus Strix; species Strix uralensis. The sequence goes on from NC_133972.1 coordinate 12,417,499, forward strand.
GAACTGATAAGTTTGAGGTAATCCGTGATGTGAGATGCAGTGGCTAGCTTCTAGATGACAGTATGCTAAACCAAGTTTATACCCCTTTGGCAATCAGTGACAAGGATAATATTGATTGCACTGGGAAGAAGGATTGTATCCTGCCAGTGTAGTTCATCATGTAGTTCTTAAGCAGTTGTGAAACTCAATTCCAGGATATTTTTCGATCTCTTTAAACACACCATTGGTTTTACAATTAAAAATAAAAAGTTCTGGAGGCCTGTATGAAATGAATCACAACATCAAAAAAATAAGTAGCCAGAATTGCATGTTAAGCATTGTCCATGTATGTGTGGAACGGAGACTACAAGATGCAATAATTTTTTTTCACGTGTGTGGATAGTTCTGGGTATCTGAGTCTAATTACCTAGATCATAAACATTACTATATTGGTTGTGGATTTATGGGTGAAAGCTTACCCCAGCTAAAGTTAGTGACGAAACTCCAACCAAAAAGTGGGATTCAACTTACTGTTTTCCAGTTTTCATTAACATTGTCAGTGCAATATCTTATCGTGTTTCCCAAGTTTATTAACACTAAAAAGTATTTCCAGGCTAAACTGTATTGGCAAATCTTCCTGGAGAAACACAGTTTATGGGTTTTGTTTCTATAGATCATACTATTTTTCCCCAATAAAAAGGAAGAATTTTATTTCATAGTTTAGCTGCATCTACTTTTGCTAGCGAGGCTAAGATGGGCTTTTTTTCTCCATGATCCTGACTGATATCGGTAGATGCAGGTTGGCAAAGACTTGCTGTAGCCCAGGTGGGTGAATCTAAGCCTTTCGGGTACATGTGAGGATTTGGCACATTATAACAGGAATTTCTTTTCTATATTCCTGTCTGGTTTGGTAGCAGAATAAACCACTCCACCTGGAAATCGGTCAGCAGACAACTGTCACAGTGCTAGAGCTGCACATGAGTGTGAAACACTTCCGTGCGCTTTTCAGAACCAGGCTCCCATTTCCAACCCTGTGGAGCATTGCTGCAGAGAGGAAAACTCCTTACCTGGTGTGGAGCAGTAGCTCTTTGCTTGTAATCGCTCCATTTCCTGACCCAAAGTAGTCATATGGGGAGTTCAGGTTAGGTTAACAAGAGCAGGCTGACCTACAAAAGGCTTCATTTCTCTGGATCTTATGCTGACTCCTGTCTTTTTATTGTTAATGCCCTTTTGTTAATTTTTCTTGCCTTGTTTCATCTGCCTAAGAGTTCAGCTGGCAGGAGAGAAAGTTCCCTGAGCTGACTTGGCCTGGTATGTGGTTTTTCAAGTCCCTTGCTGCCTCAGGAGGAACCCACTTTCCAGGGCTCTGTCACTTTCCCTCTTTTGCTGTTTGTATTCAGTCCCTTCCTTCCCATTCCCCACATATGGTACGCACAGTTGCAATGACTTGCATCTGTCCAGAAGTGTGACTTTCTTAGAGCTGATTCTCCTGTTCCTTTGTGCATGAGCCAAAAAAGGCCTGTGTGTTACACAAGGCTGCCAGCACCCTTCTCCCAAGAGAACATGTGTGGTCCCTCCACATTCATCTGAATTCCCACTAACCCTAAAGATCAAGAATGTTTAGACTTCTTCCTGTCTCTGGTGGCCACCATTATCAAAATTACTTTGTCTGCCCAGAAAGTTAAAACCAATTGCCATTACACTTCCAGTTCTATTGATGATAAACTATGGAAAACATCAGTGTCATATATTGTATTTAACATAAGGAGCTGTTTGACACAGTGTATCCTTGAAATGTTTATAGTGAGTAAGCAAAACTTTGAATTCACTTTAATAAAAACTCCCTTTAACCTCAGAAATGGAGCTTGTACAGTTAAGTTTTATCTCTCTCAAGGATGTTCACCCTTCTCATTCTAAGGGCTAAATACTACATAATAAATGGCAAAGAGCCTCTCTCCGTTTTCTTGTGCCCTTTCCTTTTGCTTTGTGTGTTCAGCATATCTAACAAGAGGAAAATAAAGATCCTTCCTTGAATTCCCATAACATGGAGGCCAGTTGGCATTGCTGACCTCTTTGTTTCACTCGCCATGGTCCCTGTCTCAGAGGAGAGTACTGGTGACAGGAAGAAGAAAGTAGAGTGTGTTGCAAACTGATTATGCTTAGAAGGTGGGTTATTACCTGCTTAATCCCCTTCCTTGCTGGTTATTCAAGTTGTCTCTTTGATAAAGAACAACTCTTCTTTGAGCTTTTAACCGTGAGCATCTTGAAGCTTGTTGAAGACACAAAGCAAGTATAGGAGTCAACGTGACCAATGTAGGAGTCAACTGTGACCGGAGGCTGTGAGAAGGAGAGCTGCTTAGCAGCTCTGGAGGAAAGTACTTGTTTGTTATGATGGGAGACAAAATGGTTTTAAGAGAATGTGGCAAAGCAGAATTTTTTTAGTCCTAATTTCCCCTTACTGATGTATGCCATTATCCCTCCCTGACCTTTTGCTAGAAGTGTAGGTGGGCCGCTGGATGGCCAAAATTTCCGTGACCATCCTTAGATGCAGCTGAACTGATACTGATGGTAGTTGTGTGAGTGCTCCTTCTGGCCTGCATTCTGCCCTGCTTCACCCAACCACAGGATCAATAGCTTTAATTTAAATTTTGCTCCGATACTCATAATTTTGCTGTTTGGCAGTTCTCTGTAATAATAGCTAAAGGCATTTAAAATAAGGCATGCCAAAGAACATTAGGGATTAATAGACCTCTTCCTTTCACTTTTCCCCAAGCCACCAGGAGAGTCAGCAAAGGAATATTCTAGTGTGCTTTCGTATGGGGGCGTTACGTGAAGTAGGATTGATTCTCTTGCGTTGAAGAAGTTCCAGATGGAAGTCCCTGGCTGAAAATTACTGTGAGAGTATGCTGGAAAAGTATCTCCATGTATTGGTCCTCTCTACAACCAGACACTCTTCCATTGGCCACTGAACTGCATGGACTTTTGATCTGACTTGGTCCAGCCATTCCTATTTCTTAAACATGCGCTACGTGTGCAAGAAGAAAATGGGCCAGTGAATAAAAGACACAGTCTTGTCTTAGGTGAAAGTTTGCTCTTCAGTTTCAACAAATTAACTTGCATAGTATATAGTGGCTTCCCTGTTTCTTTTTTTTTCAGCTAGATAGAAAATTCCAGTAAAAAATCTACTATGTAACACATGTATGATTTAATTTGCTCCTTACAGGCCTCATCTCAGGCCATAATTCTTGATTTCTCCTAATTAGTTGCTGTGGAAATGATTATGTCATAAACACAAACAATGGAAATATAAGGAGCAGATGAATTCTTAAGAAGCAAAGATTTGTTTTCCTGTAAATGACCAAAAAACCCAAAGGAGAGGCATCGTAATACTTTCTGCATTGTCTTTCATCTCAGGATTTTACAGTACTTCTCAAGTATTAATACATTAAAGATTTTTGAAAAGCTGCTGCAGGAATGGTGTTGAAACCTTCCATGTTAGTTGTCCTCAGTAACTCATGATCAAGTCATTGTTGCTTGCAACTAAAAATAAGCTTTTCCTTGCAAACTGAGCCTTTGCTGTGAGAGCTGACCAGATCCTTCCCAATGTACTCATCATCACTAGTTACAGAGATTCTGCTGACCAAGTTATTTACACCTGTGCAGTCCAATTTGCTTCAAGGCTCATTTTATCCCTCTGCCTTCAGATTCTTTCCCTTGGAGATTTGTAGGCAGTTCCAACACTTTCAATAGTGTTGCCTCACTGTTGCTGCACTATGTGAAAGAACAGTAAATGATTGTATCGAAGGAGTACAGGGTGGAATGGAATCTGCAGCTGCGTCAATCTCAGCTACGTTCTGCACGACTATCGGGAGAAAAATCAATAAAAATATATTTTTTTGCCACTGAAGTCAGCACATGTGGCTAAGTGTCCTGTGGGGAATGAAATCCATCACTCTACACAAGCCCACTGTATAGCAATGTTCTCCTTAAGTGCTCAGAACGGAGCTTGTGTGGTGTATAGGCCATGTGAATTCACATGTGGATTTCACCGGGGGAGAGGCTCTTTGAGTCAGAAGATGCCTTTTTGCATAGTCACTTTTCAGAGTTGTACTGTATTTTGGCATTCACAACACCTCTGTCAGACAGCTGAATATTTATAACCGCTGTCTTTTACAGATGGGAAAACCAAGGCACAGAGAGATTAAATGACTTGTCTAAAGGAGCACAGTTGGTTAATGGCAGAGTGAACACAGAGCTCAGCATTTCTGAGTCTGTCTCCTAGCCTCCACAGAACATTTCTAGAGCAATATAGAAGTGATGTAATGTGCAGGCAGAATTGTTTCCAAACAGAAATATCTGTCAGGTTGCAAAAAATATCTGCAGCAGTTCTTTAAACGTGCAAGAACAGATTGATTTTAAATGAATGCGGTCTTTGGTGATTAGAAGGAAGGGATACTTAAGTGTGAAAACATTTAGATCTCCCATTGATAAAAAAAAATGTAGAATTTATCCCGCTCATAGCTATGGAATAGAAAATATACATAGCTCTTAGGCTTCCAGCTAAAAGGTTTTTTGAAACTGAAGCTGTAAGTGCAAGTTAGGAAGTAGGATCTGCATCTGTCATTGGAACTATACAGTAGTACGTTTCCAGCATTGCCTTATAATATGCCCATGTCAATGTTATAGAACTCAAACATGCACAAGAAAGATACACTAAGAAGGGCAAAATGCTTTTGCATAGTTTTTATATTATTCACACAGCTGGAATGTTTACAGCATAGTACAGAGTGTAACGAGCAAATGCTGAACCACATCAAGCAGTTCCCTTGTCGTGCATGTCATTTAAATATCAAATCTATAAGGGCGTTTGCTATGTTCTTCACACACAGAAAGACCACAACTAAGTGACTTAAAAGTATCCCATGAGTTTTTAAAAATGCGGACAAACAACTCTCTTCTTTTGATAATTGCAAATACATTGTTCCACTCCGTTGGTTCTGCAACATCTGGTGTTTTATAAAGCATTTTAAAATGTCATCTCCCTTCCCTGTTTGCCCACACCCTTCCCACTGCACCTTAACCCCAGCATAACAAGAAACTTCAATTTCTAAGGAAATCTGTGGAAAATCTTGCAAAACAGAGTAAAGGAATAGTTCCTGTATAGATTTGAGCTATTCCTTAAATTAACAAGAAAGCAGAGTCAGTGGCGTGGAGCAACGCTACTGTATAGAACGGTTTCCATGAGGAAGATGAAGAGGATTCCGGGCTGGTTCGGTGGAAAGGTGTTATTGAATGACTCTTGCAGAAGGAATTACTTAGAACTTTTTGCTTGGTAGTGTTAACTTGATATACAAGTCTTAGCATTAAGTTTTCTTAAAAAGGGCACAAGGCAGTTTCTCAAGAATGAAAGACTGTAACCTCCCTTGTAAGTCCTGCTATGTGTCCAACGTTTGAATTGTAAATTGAGTAGTTGCTTCACAATTAACAAGGTAGTGAACTTCATAGTTGGTGCCTGAGGATGAGTTTACAGGTTAAGGAATCAAAGTGGGTGTAGGGGAGGCCAGTACTGTGTAGCATTTGTCCATCATCAGGGTATTTTAACATTTTTCATAGAAGTTGTTGTCAGTCCATTGCAGCATACAGTGAATAGGATGCTTGGAGAAGTAGGAGGTGAGTAAAGATACAAATCTAATAATACAGAAATAATTGCAGAATTTTCACAAAAAAATGCCAAAGCATGGGGTCTTTATAAATATCGTGAGGTGTGTGGGGAGTCATCTTGCCTGGTTGTAGCTATCCATCATTTAGTCATATAGTCTAAGCAGGTTTTATAGTCCCTCTGTTTTCAGTGGGGAGAAAGGGAGCAGGGACACCTGTAGATGGCAGTTCATCCCACCTGTCTAGGTGAGACTAGGAGCTCCCTTTTCATCTGACTAAATTTAGATGGGATGAATTTTACCTTTGGTGGTCAACACAGAGGAAGATGCTTCACAGTCTAATGAATTTAACGTAAGACTTACTTCCTGAGCTCTTGGAGTGAATGGAGTAGAAGATTTCTTCTGTGTATAAATCATATGGGCTGAAGAAAAGTACTGTGGACTGTTTACTCAGTGAAGTTGCCTTTTTCATAAATGCACTGTAAATGTGTGGCAGATCCTAAGATAAAACACATCTAGCTACAGTCAGAAGGTTATGTTATTAGTTTCTTTTTACATAACTGGTGAAAATCTGCAAAATTTTATTAATAATGAAAAATGTAGTGTTAAAGTGTGCTTTTAAAAGGAGACTGACACATAATATGCAGGTGATTTCTGATCAGGGGCCTGATGATTAGGATATTCTGCATACTTGTCCCTACGGTCCCACTGGCACAGCACTTCTCCACAAGCTACTGTAGATTTACTTAAATTACCAAGAACTGCTAGTGCCCTAGCGAAAGGTTTCTTAGAGGCTGAATAAAAGGGCAGCCTCTTGTTCAGAGTTCTGTGTTGCCTTAGCCAAAATGTTATTAGTATCCAAGGAGATGCACTGTGACCCTATATCCTTAACCTTTCTCGTGTCTGTTTTGCCAGAGCTGTGTGACTGTCAGATAAATAGGGATACCCTTACTTGCTTTGCTCTCTCTAAAGCAAATAACAAGCAATGAAAGTACAGTAGCACTGTCTTCAGCATGGATTAGAAACCAGAGCACCTGTTTTAAGGTCCCAACTAAACTTGTACCTGTGTGCTGTCATCTGCTTTCCTTTCTGTTATAGTTAACTCCTTAAGATTTTCCAGCTCGTGCTGCAGTCAGACTTCCATTTTCCTAGCTAGATATACTCTATAAAGAGCATGCCTGGTTAAGAAAACAGGAGATATAAGGGTTGTTTTTGCTTCCTGTAAATAAATTAAAGGGGCAAGTTTCAGAGTGGAAGATGCATTTTTGTAGGTAAAGGCATAGTAAAACTGTTCATGAGTATATTTAGGCTGAAAACTAAAGTAAGGTAGAACATTCCTATAGGGGTAGTGAACACAAGCATTCTAGCTTGGTACATTTAAGAATGGCTTTATGAAGAAAGTTATGGTCTTGTACAAAGGCCTGGATTTGGACGCCTAGGGTGGAAGAGAGCATAGTGATTGTTTCTTCTGAGAAGTTTTGGTCTTCTAAATTCTTGTGTCAGTTCATTCCTTTTTGATAGTTTGTGGCATGCTGTTATTATGAAATGGAAGTAACAAAGGTGTAAGCTTTGCTAGCTGCAATCTTTTAAGAGTCTGGCAATTTCTGCTCTTGAACCTTTATCCCTCTCTCTGTTGTCCCCTGCTTCACTGTGATGATTCACTATGACGATGGTGATGCCAGCCAGTATCCCCTCAGCATTGTGAGCTAAAATCCTGTTACTATGCAAACACTGTTCCTGGAGCCCTAGAAGTTTAAGAAATAAAGGAAAATGGTGATTCTCTTTGGACGATCAGCCAGATGACCTTTTGTTCTCACATGGTTTAGTCCCTCTTCTGTACGTGACTGCCACTTGGGACTTTTTTTGGCTTTTGTCCACTTTATTCCAGTTAGCATTTAGTTCACACATCATTATGAGAAGCGCTGGTTACAAAGATACGCAGATCTTGTCATAACAGAAGTATTTCGTATGCACCTGCAATTTGACGTTTGTGTTGGGGGAATATTGCAGAGTGACTAAAAAAGTGAAATAATTTGCTTTTTTTCTGACTCCACCTGCTGTGAAGTGGTTTTGTTGTATTTTTGGAGGAAGGGCGTTGAGGTGTGAATTTCTTTTTTTTTTTTTTTTTTTTTAAAGAACAATCTGAAGGTGTGTTTATGGCATTAGGGAAAAGGTACATTGTGGGTTACAATGCTGTAAGCAGAGAAAAAAGGAAAATCTGTAAGACAGATGGCTATTAATATGGTGTAAATACCCTATTTTTAAATGCAAGGGGAAAAAGGTGTTCCATATATAGTCCTCAAGCTGGAAGCTTCGTATTTGTAATAGTACCATGGCAATGTGCGAGGATTAATCACTTCCTGCGTGCTATTTGTAACAGCAACATCAACAAAAAGTGTTCTCAAGAAGCTTTATATTCTTATTGCATTGAATTCTCTTTCTTCGGATGCACCTATTCAGATACACTGAATTCATTAAGACGGCCCTAGCCACCTTTGCACACACGTGGCAAAGGAAAGGACGTGCCACCTGCATGTACCTGACCGCCTGAGAATCCCCCTGTTTGCCACTGTACCCAGTTGTCCCACTGCCCCTTGATCACATACCGGAGGCGAGAAGGGGGAGGGTGTCAGGGCATGCTGCAGCTGTGCTCTGCTGTGCCTCAACCAGGTGCTCACAGAATTAGGGAGCTATAAATGGCTTCCTGATAGTGTTCCCCAGCTTGCCTTCTCCAAGTAAAACTCTGCGCAGGAGAGTGTCTGGCCTGATAGCATTCACAAAAGCAACAGATTTGGCCTTGAAACGCTTCTTGCTGCTCGTTGCAGGAACTCAAATGGCTTAGAATGAGAATGACCTAATATACTTCAGCAACTGCACTGAAATTAAGAGTTCAGTCTCATGTATCCACATTAAGTGGAAAGATAAACAATTTGAGTTATGTTAACAATGCCTCTGTAATGGAAAATGTTAATAGTTACGCTGATGGGAATTTTCTCTAATTGATCTTCTGTATTCAATAAACTGTTATTGGAAACTGGTATTTCACACCTTTATACCATGGTGATTGTTACTTGTTAAGTGCTTTTATATCATGATGTCTGGGAGTAAAGGGTCCCCAAATACATGTTAATGTTAATCCATCTTGTCAAGTAAGTTTTTTCATGATGTGGTGTGACTGGAAAATGATCAGTTGTGAGCTTTGCTTTATAGTTTAATTCAAGGCAAATTTAAAAAGTAGTTTCAATATTTCTTTTCAGTAGTTTTAATATTTCTTTCCAAGATTCTGGTTGTTTTTGGGAGGGGAGGAGGTTGCTTTTTGGGGGAGGCTTGCTTGGCAGGTAGTCATTGGCTATTTTTGTTGAAAACAGGGTCAAGACAGGAGTCAAATTGCAGTAAAATAGCTCATGCTACAGGTAAACTGTATGTTTCCATGGAATATATCCTGTGATGAAAGCTTCTTTCCTAAGTAGTCACTCTCTCTAAATAATGCATTCTTTCCAGACACCATTGCTATTTTGTTCTTTGACAGGTAATTACAAACTTGCTCCTCAAAAAGAAAAAAGAAAAAAAAAAAAGGAAAGCCATACACCTACAGGAAGGCTTTTAAATATAGGTCCAGCTTAATCTGGTTTAATCTTTGTTTATATAAATTCATGTGTGTTTTGAGAGCTCGTTTTTCAACTTTGAAGCACCCTTCTGTATTTATTTCTCTGAAAGTTTTTGAAGCTCTTCTACTATGAGAAAAAAACAATGCTGGCAGTGAGTTTGTGTATATAAGCTAAAGACTTTTTGAAATGCATGCATTTTTGCCAACTGCAGTTGCTGGTTTTAACTGGAAAGCTAGTACCACCCTCATAGAACAGTGCCTTAAAAAAACCCCAGGATTGCAGATGATGTTTGTGAGTTCATTCTTGAGTTTGACTATAATGGTTTATCTCAAAATAGGCAGCTACAGAATGATCTAATTTTTATGTAGCATCCTCTTTGTGCAAAGGAGCCATGAAACAGATAAACTAAAGAGAAAAAGGAAGGGAAGATTTAGGGAGAGAATGTGACTCAGGGAATCAGGATCCTTCCAGATCAATCGTGCAGCCCCAGAAAAAGAATGACATCCAGCTGCTGCAAATGGACAGATGGAGAAGAGGCCTAGGATGAAGAAAAAGAGTGAGTGGAGGAATAAATGTGGTCAGAAGTGTGGGATGGAGTTGGTCCTTTTTGCATTTCAAAAAAGGAGAGAGACAGTTGGATTTGGCAATGAACAAGATCCTAGTGAAGGTGAATGAGACTTACTTCCCAGAGACAGAGGATTGTTTGATGGCCCTGATTTTTTATTTTTTTTTTTTTTTTTTGTATTTTCAGTGAAAACAAAGACAAAATCCTTTCCTGGTGATCTGAAATGGTTTCCTGCAGTCAGTTAGGTATAACCCTGTCATCCCAAGTCAAAATATTTTGTTGAGTTTTAAAATGTATTGTTTTTTCCTGCTTTAAAGATAAATTTCAAAATGGAAGCATAATTTAGAAGCAATCACTTTGGAATTCATTTAAACGATGTGACTTAGGTTTTGGGGGATTTTTTTGAGCTGAACTATTGCTGATTTCAACCTGAATTTGTAAACAATCTTCAGGTGGGCTCAAAAACTAGCACATTATTCACTGCAAGCACTACCCAGCTGTACAAATCATGAAATGTCTTGGGGACTTTTTCAGAAGAAAAAGCTGTGTGCAATGCATAATTGCTTTCAAATCCTGTAGATACCATCTAATTTAAGCAGCCTTGGATCCAACCTGCAGTGCTCAGCCTCTAATTGCGTGCCAGCGTCGTTTGGGAGTTCAGCTTGTTTGTTCATAGTCAAGAAAAGAGTGCCAGTTTGTGCTGTGTCAAAGATATGAATGAATTTTTTTTTTTTTCTGTTTCCTGCTTCCAAAACTATTTTTAATTATTGTAAGTGCTGGTCATATATTTTGTACCATAAACTGAGATTCTTTAAAATGTGGGCATTCAAAGTAACTGTTTACTTATGAAAAATGTTGTTTTAATTTATTTGGCTTGATCACAGTGAGAAAATAGAAATAAGCAAATTGTTTTCTTAAAGTCACCAAAAAATGGGTCTCCTAACCAAAGAAATATATGCTTATTTTAGCGATAAACTGCATACCCCTGACTGAGTGCTAGAAGCCTCCCTCTCTTTTTCTAATAATTGTCCCTTGGCACATTCATCTCTGTGTGTTGCTTAGAGGCCTGTCTGGTAATCTTTAGCTAGTTTTAAATCACAGGTTTCTCCATATGCAGGCCAAATGTTACAGAAGATACTGAAAGTTCATGCATCGCGCACACACACTCTCAAAGGCTTTAAAACATCCACAGATATCTTTAAAGGGCATATGCTAACAGAAAAAGTTAATAGGCTGTGGTACGGGAAGGAGTTTCAGAGCAAAAACAAGTTGTCAGATCTTCATAAAACGCTTTTAAGAGTACAAAATTTTGGTCTGTGTACTGGTTTCAGGTACCCAGAAACTAGGGGCTTTGTTTGGCTCAAGTTACAGGTCTTAATCTAATAATGATTAAAATATTGCAGGACATTTCACTTCTCACTTGAACGCCCTTCCTAGTTGCAGGAGGCTATTATGTGCTTTCACTGTTGTGTGCTGCAGTAGTACTTTCTAATCTAGTATCATCTTTTTGCTTCACTTACTATCCTTAGTGTACATTGCAGATTTCATAAATAAAGACAATATAGTTGATCGAGAAGCTGAGGCACAAAGTGGCTGCAGGGGCTTTGTGGGGGTCATGGAAAGACTGTACAGAGTTAGGAGAAAAATCTGATTTCTCTACAACGTGTTCTTTCACCAAGACCATCTTGTCATTCACAGGTGAAATGGAACCACCTGGGAACCAGTGTTTGTCACTAAGGCCACCTTCCTGTAGGAACTATGGGACGATATTCGTGATAGGTGATGGACTAGGTGGAGTTGTCTGTGGCATAGCATTGTACTTGCACTGAAATTCAGTGGTTATGTTGGACCTAATTCTCATAATCTGAGGAAGAAGAATCTGGTATGAGCGAATATCTGACAGTGCTACTGAACACAGCTAGTTCTTGTCTTTCCCAAGTTCCCCACTGAACACCTTTGCTGTGCCACTTTACTCCTACGGATTGCCACGTTATGAAATTGGGTAGCAGTTGTGTCACTCCTGTACACATGTGCACACTCATGTATACGCTCTTACCAAATCTCAAGATTTGCTTCCAGTTCAAATTTGAGGATGAATAATACAGAACCTGTTCTGCCATTTCTGCCCTGGTGAAATAATTTATCAAAAATTTAGGCCTTTACTTGGACATAAAGTTTGTATTTCTTTTGAAACAGCCCTCAGGAAAAAATAACCAATTCTTGTAGACAGCAGTAAATTTTGGTTTGCACATTCACTCACTCGCTAGTTGGCAGCATTAAAAAATTAAATTGAATTTACCACCAGTACTTAAACAAATCTACAGCTCTTCAATGACTAGGACAAGAACTGTGTTATGGATAAGTTTCTTCTAAACTAACCTTATCTTAGACTTCAAACAATTTCTGTGTAGCAAACCTGACTGTGCAGGAGGGCTGTGTTAACACTTTGCACTATTGTTGTCCAGCACTACTCAGGTAGTGAGGGAAAAAAATCACAATCTTTCTAAGCTATGTTTACAGTAGATTTTCCAACTGAAATAAAAGAGGATACTTTTGTCGGATCATGTGATGGTTGTTCAGCTCTTTGGTACATCTTGCTCTTCTGTGTTCTCCATAACACTCATTCAACGTGTAGATAGTGGGGAATATGCAGCTGCTGTCCATGTCCCCAGAATGAAAGATATCAGATAAAAGGTTTAGCAACACCCTCTTGTTCAAAGGGAATGCAAGAGCAAATTTTGGATACAGGGTGATATCACATCCTTAGAATAAGTTGTTATTTTGTTATGACTGATCTAAAGATTTAGTCATGCAGTTTTTTTGAAAATTGTATTGATAAGAACTAGATCTGGATTTAGGCAGAGCATTAGTATATATAGTTATACTGAAGAAAACAAGTCCACTGTTGCTGAAACGGGCACAGTCATTATAAAATTATTACTATAAATTCCTACTGTCTTCTGAAATTTGAGGAAGATGGCCTTTTGCCTTCCAACTTTTGTCAGTCCTCATCTGTATGTTTGGAGTGGGTCTGCTTTTTGTTACAATAGGGCTATAGTGACTTCAGACTTCGCCGGTCAGCAGCAGCAGTAAACGTGGGGGGGCAAAGGAAGAGAAGTTTATTGTGAGACCAAGTTTTAGTTTTGTTGGATAAGCATGACAAAGCATCTATCTCTTACAGAATTCATACGATTTTATTATAGCTCTTAAGCACGGTCGGGGCTCTGTAACGTGCACAGAATAGATGCATGGCCTCAGTATAGAAATATGAAGCATGCTTGAGTATTTCGTAGTTTAGATGTGTAAAACTATAATTTCTAAGAGATAACTGGGGGCAAACTGACCTTCTATTTCAGGAAGAGACTTGGCAAGGGAAGATTCATCATCTTCATGCTCAAGAGAAAGCGCTGTATTATATATTCAGTGATGTATTATATACATTGCGCACTGTGGACCGCACAAAGAAGTTATATTTTAAACTGATTTCGCGTATCCTTTCAGCGGAGAGAGGCAATGTGTTGGTGGATGTTCATGGAATATTCATTAATATACTTAGTCATCAGGAGTTATGTCATGATGATCTTTTATAGAATACATAAAACAGTGTGTTTAGGAAAAGAAAATCTTGGATGACTAAAAGATTATAACTAGCAGAGAGAGTAATGACAGATCACCATAGGAAGTTCTTACTGATGGAAGTGGGCACAATGAACAGCATTGGCATTGACATAGATTGTCATAAGCCATGTTGAGAACACTAGTTTTCCACGCCGTTGGCTATTCCTGGCTGCTAGAAAAGATTTTGGTCATATTCCAATGTTTTTTTCATAGTTAAAGGTCTCACAGTAGCAATAATTTTAAGTCTTCTGTGTATTAAACTGCAAAAAACACATAAAAATAATCTATCTTTCAATTCCAATAAAGTGGAAAAAAAATGAATGTAGTTCTTGCCTCCGCAGAGGCTGTTGGCATTTTCCAGTAGTTACAAAAATGACCAGTGTGAACAGACCAATTTGTATTTAAAGTACAGATTTACAGTGTCAGATGGTATCTCATTTTGAGCAATCTTGTCAACACATATTCTGCCTGAAGTAATATGTGGATTGCAAATCATACATTACCTCAAAAAACCCCACCCCTTTTCCTATAATTAACTGACACAAATCTAATTTTTGAAGTCATTACATTAGCAAGTAAGTACTTTCTAGAATGTCAAAATTATAAAGCCCTAGGAACCCTACAGAGAGAAGGGGTTTGGTAAGAGGCCAGATATTCTGAGCACCTTGTACATGTTTGTGTGTGTGTGTGTGTGTGTATGTATGATTCTGTATATATATAAATATGAGAGAGAGAGAAGATTGTACATCTTAGACTGTTGGATCTGAACACAAAATATTAGCCAATGCAGTGCTACAACAGGGCAAGGCATACGAGCTTAGCCTAACAGGAAAAACAAAAGTTTTCTTTGAATCGGAGAATTTTTTGATCTGTTTTTCTCAGAGAACTATGTGACAGCTCTGTTCAGTTCCTCACCCAGTGGAAAACTCTTTTCATTTACCAAGAAATAAAAGGGAAAAGCCCTTAAAAAGGTAGTCTGTCCTTAAAGCAGCCCAACACAGATATTGGCAGGCTTTGGATTTTTGGCATCAGCTTTCTCCTTCCTCCTCTTGACAGGTAAACCAAGTAAAAAAAGTTTACTGATTTGGCACAGAATTTATCAAAGTAATTAAGAACCTTCATTTGCTTCCTATGATCCTTAAATGAAAACATCGTTATGAAAAAAAGGTCCTCATTATATGGTAGTCATGTAAACAGAATATTTTCTGTCTTGGCAACAGAAAGATGATTTTTAATATTGAATCAAACAGGTTCTTTAAAACAGATGCACCCAGTCCTCCACTGGCATTTTTTAGCTTTGTGAATGGCTCATTTCATCAAAAGAAACATGATCTATGTTTTTCATATGATAGAAGTATTGACTTCATTAACTGAAAAAAACCCTAAATTTAGGGGATTTGGGTAGGAATAGATATTTGATAGGTGTTTAACATAGATAAGGAAGAAAAAGACTCCAAAACCCCAAGGTCAGAATTTTACTGCAGTGTTATTGAACAGTCTGAGTATTTATGACAGGGTAGATGTGACAAAAATTCATTGAAAAAAGATTCCATGAAAGGATCGGCATGAAGAACAGTAATGTTGAAATGCGATTTTTATATAGGATTTGTTTTATTCACATTTGGCAACCAGGAGGGGAAAAAATAAGCTATTTTTATTTCATGGTGCTCAGACCAAAATTCACGTTTTCTTTAAAACTCATTGTAAATGGGGTATTTGGTGGAGGCCATGAACTACTTTAATACATATTCCATCATTCTGTGCTGCATTTTTTTTTTCTTGTTTTTATTCACTTCAGCATACTGAATGATTGAAAATCCAGCTACAGCTAGCATAGGCTTCATTGTTGGAGCTGAAGCCTTAGATGTGCACTGAATGGCAAGTGGTGTACCCAGAAAACCTAATGCTGTCTAAAGGAAGAGAAGGGCTGGGGTAGTTGGATGAATACTTAATTCCTTATATCTGTTTTATGTCTCTAGTCAGCCTGGAAACACAGATTTCCTAGTGAAAGAGTTATATGGTCTTTCCAAGAACTCTGCTTTCTTGCAAAAGAAAAGATTGGCTTCTATGTAAAGTGTCAGCGATGAAGGAAAAGTAGGAAAGAAGAAAAAAGATACTGCGTAGGAATCTCAGCTGAAAAGCTAGCTTTAAAAAAATAACATTCCTACTGGCAGAACCTCTTGGCCTATAATAAAGATGAAATCCTCACATGACAGAACCCTCCATTCTCCTGTGTCAGAAAAAGGACACTGTCTAGCAAAGACTTTTGGTTGCCCAAAGCAGTAATTACCAACACTCTGGAATGAGACAAGAAATTGTTTCTTTCTGTTTTGTAAATTCTGTGACAAGGATTTAGTCTCCTTCACTAAAATCTCACATGACATGTCTGTGGAACTGTAAGAAAAAACCACAAAAAACCCTAACCCTCCTCCAAAGAAAGAAGCCTTTAAAATTTTAGGATTAAAACCGCAGATTCTGTCAGTTTTCTTCCATCTGTGATTTATTGCATCCATAGCTTTCCATATTTAAACAATAGTCACTGTAGTTTACCACTTAACAGTAATAGTTGCTTATGTCAGCAATCAGAAGTTTTCCAAGAGGAGAAGGAAATTAATATTTTGCTTTGTGTTTTCAAGGATGAATGCATATGGTCACCATACTAAACTGCAGTTCCAGTGCTTAATTTTTTGTTTAAATTGTTTCGTGAATAACTTTATACTTCTGCTCATTTGGGGATAGCTATGGAAAAAAGGAAACATATTTGGTCCCTTACTGCTGAGTGAAGGAAAGGCAAAAGCACCATAGCTTGGCATGGAAACTCATCTGGTTAATTCAGCGGAATAACTCCTTTTTGGACATCTTTCTGATTATTGTATTACAACGTATTCTCTTTCTTTTTCCAGTGTGGCCTCTTGTACATACACAAAGATACAACTGAGAAATTCGAAGATTCCACTTAGGAAGAATTTGACCCATTTGTATCAGTAGTTTAGGTCCTACAGTTTAATACTAATTTTTCAAACAGAAATATAAAAGTATACTTGAGAATGCATCTCTCCTTATTCTTCATTGTCTGTCTTCCCTGATCACATCTTTCATTAGTTTTTTCCTTATTTCACTGAGCTATTTTTATTAATGCCCCGCCCTTTTTATATGTATTGTAAATCATTTTAATGGAACAGGCAATGAGTGTCTGCCCTTGTTGTTGAGTGGAGATCCCCACTGGTTTGCCAAAAATGTCTCTTGCATATAGGATTTTATGTTCAAATTTAAGCTTTTTTTCACTTATTCAGTAGTTGACAATTACAGTATCAAAATTTTACTGTATACAAGACACATAGCCATCCTTAACAAAAGATGTGGATCCAACCAGGTGAAGTTATAAACAAGGAAACTTTGTTAATCTTAAACTGTCATTTTTTTTTCCTGTTACAGTTTCCCCAGCAATCCCATTATAGATGTAAACGAGCATGTAAATTATGTAAATGTAAATTATTATTAGAATAATAATTTAAAATCTTTTAAAGTCATTCCAACCATAAACAGACACAATCTTTTATGTCTGCTCTCCATTATAGGTCCTATTTTAATTGTACCACTAAAGCTGGGCCCTTTGATTCTCAGTTTTGGCAATCAATCTAACCTTTTCACCTTGATTTATGTTTTGGGGATTGAAAATTGTGTTTTAAATAAGGCAGGAGGGGAGTTTGGATCTGGATCTTTTGGCCATACAGCTTCTTTATCAACATTAAAAAATATGCTATACAGGAGCCCCCTTTCTCCTGTATAGAAGCATACATTTTCTTTCTTTTCATTAGAAAGCTCAAGTTTCAATCAGAAAGGGAGCAAAATATAATTTTGACAAAAATACACAAAATATATTGTACTCATTCCAGTACAGAAAAAATAATTTAATGAAACCTCGAAATTTGCCATGAAATGGAGCTGTCATCCTCACTGTTGTCACTTCTGATCCTTCTAATCTGTTTTTTCCACTGACTTCAGAATACTATGGATAAAGCCCAAAGTTCAGTAGATCCATTTAATTCTCTTAACTTTTATACTATACTACAACATTAACAACATTTTGACTATTCTTGGCCTTCATCTTTGGTGGTGGTGGACTTGCTCTTCCTTCAAAATTATGCGTATTAAAATAATGATGCCATTAAATCCTACGAATTCTGATTGTGTCCAGTATAAACAACCTGAGTTTTGAATGAAAACCTTCTATTTTAATTGAGGTTTAGCCATGTTATTTTTCTGAGGCATGTGTATATATACTGCCTTTTGCAAATCAGTTCTGATCTAAGAAATGCTGGTAGCTGTCTGCATTTTCCTAGTAACAGATATGAGATCAGAGTTGAGGCCTAGGCAGACTGATGGCTCCCTGTATGCAGGTTGTAAGGAATAAGACATTTTCACTTTGCCCAGACATTGATATATAGAGTCCTCCTTACTTATGTGAAAGGTTAATGAAGCTCAGGTTTCAGCAGAAAGAAAGAAGCCTTTCCATACAACAGTATCAAGACTTTCTTTTGACACAAATATGTAACATATGTGACATATGACATTTCACAACTATCACCCAACATGCAACAAGTAGAGTCATTCAAATTAATGTTGTTCAGCCAAATGTAACATCACAAACACTGAAAGGCTTCAGTTACACATTCTTCCAGAAAGGACAAAACCAGTTTTTTTGGCTAACTTGTATAATTGAAAATTATTAGTGTCTGTGTTTATGTGCCAACAAGTGCACTTGGGCGCCTCTTGTCTGATCAAGACTGTCGCCTACTGTGTCCTTCAGGAAAAGAGAACCGCCAAACATCACAAAAGGTGACATTTGAGCAGACAAGGTGCTGAGCTGAGGCCATTAATCTCTTATTAATCACGCTGACATTTTAAAGGATGATTTTCTTGAGTGAGGAAAAAAAAAATCTCCCAATAGCTTACCAGATACTGTGAGGACTGGAAACAGGATGGGTAGTCAGAGGCCAATGATGGATTGAATTTTCTGTTACCAAGAGACAAAATAAACAAATGTGTTTCATCCTGAGAACGTCCACCTGGGGAAGAGTTCTCAAGAGACTGTCACACACTAGGCCTTTTGGCTTCCTTGGATTGGGATCAAGCTCATGAGATCATTCCAAATTTTGGACAGCTATCTGAACCAAATTTCCCTATTGGTACATGGATTTTTTTTCTCATTACCAAGATTTTTAATATGACTGGACAGATTGGTTAACTGCTCTTGCATTTCCCATCAGCCTTAAGTTTATTACCCAAAACTGTTTATTGTTTGAAGCTTTTGTGGTAACCAGCCATTATTTCTGCTTGATAGTATTTTCTTATTAAATTTTCATTTACTTTCATCTACCTTTGCATCTGTACAGAATACATGCAGGTACACTTTCAGAAGTGATCATGATAAGGTATCCCTGTGGGAGGAATGTGGTTCTGTCTTATCTGTCACTGTA
The DNA here is from genome assembly GCF_047716275.1 of Strix uralensis. NCBI lineage: Eukaryota > Metazoa > Chordata > Aves > Strigiformes > Strigidae > Strix > Strix uralensis. The sequence goes on from NC_133972.1 coordinate 12,436,406, forward strand.
CTTGTGACACAGCTACATGTATTTGTTGGCTTCTTGTGCTTGGCAAAGAACAGGAGTGTGCCCTCACTGTACAGGGATCACATAAAACCTCTTTGCATATATACTTGAGATGTGGACACGATAGTTCTCTGTCATATATTATTTCTCTGTCTTACTATTGAAAATTCTGTTTCACCTTTTAGTCACAGCCAGATCAAAAGCTTCCTCTTCTGTTTTACTTGTTGTCTGTGACTATACAGCACCCTAAAAAAAGAAAATACTACTTTCTACCACTTACTATTCTGTTGCTTACCAGTTGTATGGAGCCTAAGACAGAAAGTTATGAAGTCAGACATAGACACTGATTGATATAATCATTGCAGACATCCCTGTAAATGTTTTAAGTGTCTGTAATGGCTGTAAGACAGTCTTCTCTTAGAGACAACTGCAGGGTTCTTTGATTAATTTTCTTTTTTTTTTTTTCTGAAAATCTTGAGCATTTACCTTTACCCATAACAACTGTAGCAGAGATCCATAGATTGCTGATCAAGAAGACACTATGTCCATTTAACGCCCTTCCCTTCTCTTCCATCCTTTGCAATTCCAGAGAACTACAGACAAATAATGTCACATGTAAGATTACCTTTCCACCTGCCAAAGTCCCTCAGGAGCTCACACAGCTCTGCTATATTCATGATGTCAGTATCATTATATATATAATCTGTAAGTTATGTTCTCCAGTAATTCCCAAAATCCCATACAAGTTCATCCAGCCCTGACAGCATGGCAGCTCCTCCTGTCAGGTATTGTTCTCAGCAGGTGTTTCCAGATGTTACAAAATTCCAATATATATGCCTTATTTGTAGAAGTCACCTTTATAAAAAAAAAGGTATTCAAATATTCTGTCTAGCAGAACAAAAAAAGCTGAGTTTAAACCTTTGCTAAGTTCACCTGAAGTGTTTTGGAGTGCTCTTTTCCATAGACACACGTATGTAATGTTTAAAAAAATTCAAACACAACTCCTAATATTAACGTTTACGATGTTTGTTTGTTTTTCTTTTCAGTCTAGCAAAGCCAAAGCGATCTGCTTAACATTTCAGTGTTTAGGTAATACAAAGTCTATATAGACTCTGCAATGTTAGGGTTTTTACCTCCACTTGCTTTGAACAGTATAATTACTGCATTTCTAAATACCATATATCATATTAACACTCCAAACACTTTCTATCATTTTAGCTTTCATCAACAACTTTTTCAAATTGATCAGTTGACGTTTATATTGTGTAGCCCATATACAACATATCTATTGCCCATATTCCCTAGTTTTTGTGTTTTATATTTGAAAAGGACAGAGTATTTCTCACTCTGATGATTATAGCTTCATGGTCATCCAGACCCAAAGAAATAGTTTCGAAACGAGCTTATAAATGGAGACATTTACTGCAAATAACTGGTGAAGGAGAGTCCGTTGCAAATCTAGACACAATTAGGAGTTTTAAAAATTCAAAGGTGTAATTAAAAGTCACCTGAAAAATACATGGTATTACCTTCCTTGGAAACAGCTGTGTGATCTTTTTCTAAGCTAAATACAGGTTAAAGAAATGAATGTAAATTAGTGGATCAAAACTGAAATGAAAGTTTGCAATATGTTAATAAACTACTATTCTACTATATTATTGAGAAAAATCCTGTCACTGCCTGTATTCTCATTTATATAAATTATTGTGCTGTGCCCTTCCCCTTCATGGTTGCCTTACACTAACAGGTTAGTACCTCTGGTAGCTAAACAGAATAATATAGTGATACGTATTCAGGACAGAATATGTATAACTGTTTTTATATATATATACACATATGTATGTAATAGAAGTACATGCTTGTGAAGAAAGTACTGGAACGACCCAGGCCATCAAATGCCTTGAATATAAAAAATGAGATCTGAACTTGATTTGAAATTAGGTGGGAATATGCCATGATCTACATCAGTTGGGATTTCTGAGTCTTTGAAATATCCATGTCTGGATATATTGCCTTGCTGTTAGTTGAAATGAGGAGCTAAAGGGCCTTGATGTTGTTAGTAATTATGGAGTAGTCTTCTACCTGATCCAGGCTGACAGAATGTCTGTTGCTGGTGATTCTGGTCAAAACAGAGATCTACTTTAACAAAGTGTACTGTTCCAGTACTCACTGACTAACCATTGACATGCATAGAAACGGTAAAGTGTCTACAGACTCCTGAATTTCTTTTCTTCTCTCTGTCTTCCAGTGTAGTTGGCTGTTCTGTTGTGGCAGTGGTTATATGACTGATGTGGAGAGGGGCTGACGAAGTTGTATACTGCCTGTATATTGCTGGGACTTGATTCAGTACTGTTTCAGTTTGTTGTTCCATGTGGCTATTGAAAATAAAATGAGGGAGAACTGATACTTTTGAAACCTCACTTAAGAGTATCTGTTGGGTTATGCAAAGGACTGCCAACAAAGTCCTTGATTGTGCTAGATGATAGATAAACAAAGAGGTGTCGATCATCCGTAGCTAAGCAGCTCACAGCCCAGATAAAGCAGGGGGAGGGTGGGGTAGGGGTATCAGACAAAAGCTGCGAACAACATGTTATTTGGGATAAATGTCATTTCCACAGTTCTTGGCTTCTGCAATTGCCCACACAGTTTGAGGAGTCCAGTGGTAGAGGTACAGTTTCCTGTCACTGCTTACTGGGCGTACCTCTCCAGGAAGGACTCAAATAATTTTAGAGTGCTACTCTCACTGCAGAGGTCCAGGATGATGGGAACGGATGTCTGTCCTTTGCCCATTGAAGGGTGGAGAATATTCATCAGTCTCCTAGGTGGTGTCAGTTGTGTGTCCTGGCTTGACTCCGGATTATGCTGTGTCTAAAAGGTTAATTTCCATTAGATGAGAATGTCCTTGGCCTTTGAGTAGCTTTGCTGTGGACTTGCTCGTGGGAAATTTGATACTGGGCGGTAGTTGGCTGGAACCAATGTATCCAGGGTGGGTTTCCTTTATGTGGATAAACACAGCATGTGTATCTCCAGGAACAGGAGCTTGGCATCTTCTCCCAGCACTCGATTCACTTACGGCGATCAAAGGTGGTTCTTTTTATTGCAGATGCTCAGTACTCTACATAAGCAATCTCTGTATTTTCCAGCCTATCTGCGACTAACGTACATCTTCAGCTGCAGTATTTCAGCTGACTTATCTAGATGTCTGAGTTTGTACCATTCACTTTTCTACCAAGAAGCATGGGTTAAAGAACTATGCAACCTATTTCTGCACTTTGCTTTGGCCCTTAATATCTGTGTGTGATGAATTAAGTTCATGAATGCTGGTACTTCTACTGCAATTGTATCTCTTTCAGCGTCAGTGAAATCTCTTTTATCTTCACTCATCCTCTTCTTCTGGCATAATATTTAGTATTGTTTAACAAGTACATTTGGTAGTATTTGCAGGTGGAGTGCAGGTTCTGATTGGGTTTTGCAACTGTTAGGGACAAGAAAGCCTGATCTCTGCTTCAGCCTATATTCCTGACAACAGTACTTGCAGATTTGCCTTAGTGTTTAGGATGCTGTTTAGTGTAGTTTTGTGCTTGACTCATATACATACTAATACCAGGAAGTATGGAATTTTGGCTCTAAATCTGGGTTTCACTTAACCGTGATGAAGAGTGAGTCCCTAATTTAACTTAATCTAACAAGTTTTCAGTAGTAGTTTTCTCTAATCAATCGAACAGTGGACAACTGGTATTTTCATTGTAGTCATAGAGAGCTGTACTGAAGGAACCAGGACTGTACTGGTATAGTAATCTTGCTCTCACATCTTGTATGTGTCAAAGCAAATTGAGCTGATAAAAGTTGGTTTCTTATAGTTTCTTGTACTAGTGGTGCTTTACCTCTGGTAAGCCCCATCATGGTGGCTGATGATTATCTAGTACAAAGTTAACACTTCACTACTGCTACAGTGCTATACCAACCCTGTGTGCAAGGGAGAAGAGATTTGGCAGGATGAACAGTTGACAGCTCAAGGAGGAGAATTTGTGTCTATCGTTATTTTTATGGCCACAGATGTTTTTAATTGATAGCACCATTAGTCATGATGACAAAATTATGATATTAATGATATGTGCTGCTGTTATTGTGCTATTGAATAACCCACTTAAGGACAAATGTAAAAGCTGTATTTTTTTGTTTTCCAGCATTATAAAATATTATTGTGTCACAGTATGAAAAAGACTCATCACAGATTAAAATTATACTTTAAATGCTATTATCATATTTGAAATCTGAAAGGACCAAGAATAAGACTGGGATCCCATTCAGGTAATGTTTTGTCATTACACTGAGTCAGGGATCCTGAATCATTTTTCCAAAAGGTTATATATGAGATCAGTACCTGAGTTATTTTCTCACATGTGCTTTCTAATTGCCTTCAGTGGAAGTTTGCTTGAATAAGAAGTAGAAGCTGGGAACAGAGCTTAGTAAACATTACCCACCTCAACACAATAGTTTTCTTATTGCTTTCTGAAGAAATGGGTTTGAATCTTCTAAACTGCTTATTCTAACATGTGCTGGTAGGATTTTTTTCTGTTCTGCTTTCTCATATACATGCTTCAAGGAATGGATTACTGTTGGGAGTGTTAATTTCTGATTTACCAAAATACTACTCCATATGTCCCTGATCCTTCAAAAAGGATCCTAGTTTTGAGGGTTTATATTTTTACTGGCTTCAGCTTTAATGTTCATTATTGTAACAGTCCCTGTTTGACATACACTTCACATGATTCTAATCTTCACAGTTGTGGGAGTTCCTTTGTGAAAAAGATGCTATTAATGTCCTCCAACCATTGTTCAAACATTACCACCTTAATAAAAAACAAAACAAAACAACTTTTAAATGTTCTCTTGGTGCAGGCAAAGCTGTTCTGCCTTTTGCTTTCATTTCAGCCTGTAGGCAAACATCGCTTTTAAAATCTGTCACATAGTCTGATTGATCGCTTTCCAGGAAAACACGATTCAAGTAATTTTTAAAGTAGGTTCATAATGGATTAACCAGAGTTCCTACATGAAGAAGAAACATTTTATTCCTTTCTAATGTCAGAGGCGCTGATACGCTCTGTTTAGCAGTAAAACCTCCTGAATAGCTCAAGCATTTGCTAACTACACAAGCACAAAAACTAGACATAAAACAGGAAGGAGAATTTCAGTCCATGATGTAGTAATTTTATATTCTTCAAATTGCTATCTTGATAAGAATTATTTTAAAAAGCAGGTGTCAGTACATGTATCAGAAGTACAACCCTCTAAAAGTGCCGGGCATAATAATACTAAGTAAACATGGAGGTGAAAACCTGACTTTGTTGAAGTCAGTGGAGATTTTTCTGTTGACTTCCAGGATCCAGAATTTTACAAAGTTTTAGAAGTGTAACTTTATGAAGTTGCAGTTTTAAATTCAAACAGTTTTGACTCAATAGTTGGTAGGAAAACACATTGAGTTTCTGTTGGGGATTTTTGATTAACATCTAGAAAAAGAAGTCTTGTCTGTTCTGAGAATAGTGTTAAAGATAGTCATTTTACATGTTCTTGGTATACTTGGACAGTTTTCCCCTTCTAAATTGGCTAAACTTGGTTACCTCAGAACCATATGCTGCGTATCGTATGTATATATATGTGTTTCCCTATAATAATTTCATCCTGCTCAACTGTGTCATAAAAGTAAAGGAATTACCACTCTCAATAAATCAAAAAATGTTTTAAAAAAAGAAAGAGATGGAAGTATGATAATGATTTTCATTGTCTCATTTGTAGGCTACCCTAGTTAAAAAGACTAAGAAAATGCTGAGGAACTGTTTTCTGGAAATTAGACCCCTTTATGGCACCCCATTTTAAATATCTCAACTCGAAGTCAGATTTGAAAATATAAATTGTATACATGTTCTCCAATTACTTTTAATAAAACACTGAGCTAAATCAGTTTGCAAAAAATCACTGAAACATTGCTGTTAACCTACAGAAAATAATATTTTCTGCTGATGTCCAGCAGTATTCCCAGCTGTTTGATCAATTTTTAAATTTAATTATGCCATGGAGTTGTACATTAAAAGGCAAGAGAAAAAGGGACAGTCAATATTTTCCTGTAAGCCCCGTGTACTTAGCCGTTCTTCAAAGTAAGTAATTTAGAGTCTAAGATACAGTGCTTGATAAAAGGGCCCTGTTTACACACAACATGATTTAGCAGCCAAATGACAACCTTTTTCAATGGGACTTGCCTCCAAATGGGAATGAATCCCATCTCAAAGACAGCATACTTCCCAGGAATCTAACATCTCTGCTGTGATCGATTACTGTACCATTCTTAGTATGGCCTGGTTTTCCTGAAGTTCATTGATGCCCATTGGTAATTAATTGGAGACCATCGCTTTTGCCAGTATACGGGGTAGTCACTTTCTGCTAATTCACCTCAGCCTCGCATTACAGACACGTTTTAGCTTCAACTTAGCAGCTCTTGTTTTTGCTGTTCAGTTAAGTGGGAGAATCCCTTTGTTTATTTTTTATAAGTTCACAATGTAAGAGTAAATTATTCTGCAACTAACTTATTCAACAGGATGTGTGGGATATGTGCTCACATCAGCTGAGCTAGGAGCGATTCTGTTACTACCTCAGTGATAACGTTATGTCAGTTAACTGTGCTATAGCTTGACTTCCAGAAAAAATCATTGGTGTAGACTGATTCTGAAGATATTAATATGTTCTTTGGCCAGGTTACTGTGTTCCGCAATTTAGTTGTATTTAGCCTATAAAGAAAATATAGTATAAATAAATGATGTAGAGTCAAGCAGTGATGACAGTTAATTCACAGAATCACAGAATGATCTAGGTTGGAAAAGACCTTGAAGATCACCTAGTCCAACCATGAACTTCACACTGACCATTCTCAACTCCACCAGATCCCTCAGCGCTGGGTCAACCTGACTCTTCAACCCCTCCAGGGATGGGGACTCCACCACTGCCCTGGGCAGCCCATTCCAACGCCCAACAACCCCTTCTGGAAAGAAATACTTCCTAATATCCAGTCTAACCCTTCCCTGGTGCAGCTTGAGGCCATTCCCTCTTGTCCTGGCACTTGTTACTTGGTTCAAGAGACTCATCCCCAGCTCTCTGCACCCTCCTTTCAGGGAGTTGTAGAGGGCGATGAGGTCTCCCCTCAGCCTCCTCTTCTCCAGACTAAACCCCCCCAGCTCCCTCAGCCGCTCCCCATCAGACCTGTGCTCCAGACCCTGCACCAGCTCCGTTGCACTTCTCTGGACACGCTCGAGTCATTCAATGGCCTTTTTGTAGTGAGGGGCCCAAAACTGAACACAGTAATCGAGGTGTAATTGAAGCTGTAAATGCTTTTGCTGGATTACAGTGCAGTAATGTTCATATTTTGTAATGCTGCATTGCCCTTTATGTATCCCTTACACCAATGTAAGCTGTTGCAATTCCTTTTCTTTAGAACAGGATATGAAAACAGAGCAGATGAGTGACACCATATTTGTTCTAACCATTCTTGGATAGCCAACATTATAATTCTTGAAGTCTTGATGTGGTTCGAGAAGTAACTAAAAAAGAAGGAATTATGACAATAGTTACAGCTGATAGTCTGAACACTTGTGTGCCTGGCACGACTTTGGATTCCTATGCCTTCACATTTCGACTGCATTTTCTTCTTTGTGAGGGAAATGATTTCAGTTATGCGTTTGCTCTTTCAAGTTTTTGCTTAGTGAGTTCACAATATAAAAGAGAATTCTTCTGTATGTTTTCAGTTTGCCATAAGAATGAAAACATTGTGGCATTCTGGAGATTTGCAGTGTACGCAAATTAAAATCCGTTTCTCAACTTTTTCTTATACTAAATGAAATCCTAATTTTTTTACATGCTTTAAGGATTGTTTCTGAAAACCTATTTTACAGGGACCCATAGTATCATCTCCCTGTTCAAAAGGCAAACTCAAGAGCTTAGTCACAGTATTTTCCGTGATCTGTTTCCCAGGCTTAGGTTTTCAAAGAGAGTTTCCTTTAAAAAATACTTTTCTGTCTTGCAGTTCAATTTCCTGTAGTACTGGTTATGTTGAGAATCACAAGCAAAGTATTCTCTGAAAGTTTGTGGATCGTGATGTGCAACCTAAGCTGGGAGGGGTAGAGGAAAAGGAGGGAGGATGAAGGTTCCTTCCGTTCTTAAAAGTAATTGTCCCGATGTGATGGAAATTGCAGTCACCTGCCTAGCAATGGAAAATCTTTAGCTATAAGGAAATCTCCAGCATCAGCATCATCACTTCATTATAGTTGCTAGCAACCTCATGCTGGACAGCAGCTTTGATGGGACTGATAAAGGCAGGGTTATTGAAACAACAGAAGTGCTTGCGGGACCATAGTTATAAACTATAAAGATCTTCTTGGTGAAGCTACTGCATTAAAACTTTGTGCTCTTGCGAACTGTACTTGGAGCAGAGTTTTGGGACTTAGGAATGTGGAGCTGTAGGTTTTTGCTAGTCTAGGGTGAGTTCAGAGACAACGTCAGGTGGGTTATTCTAGTGCTGTGTGACTATAAATGAGATCAGATTTCAACCCGAGGTTTTATTAAACTTTATTTCCAATTTACCAAGAAAACTTGAATTAATCACTGCTGTTCTTGAGGCTGAATATCTAAAGCAACTGAAGTCTTCATTACGCAGCACATTTCAAACTGAACCATTAACTTCCCTCTATCTCAATTACCCATCTTCAAAATTACTTGCCTTATAGTGCTGCAGTTCTACAGTTATTTTTTATATATTTTATAAGGGTCTCCTACATTCTTTTCCCTAAAATTGTATACAATGAGCTGCAAATACAGTCTTGCTTGTTTTTTAAATGTAAAGAGGAATTCTTCTCGTCATGTAAACTTTCAAAATACCACACAAACAAAGGTGATAGGTGTTTCTTTTTACCTATATCAGTGCATCTCTCTCCTTCCTTCTCCTAATTATTCCTTAGAAACATCTGGTAACTTTCTGCCTAACTGTCAAATTTCTATTTCTGTTTTATTAGCCAAACACCTGCATGCCAGCTGAGTATGTACAGACATTCCTGAATACCAGGAGTGTTATTGCCAGCCTGACTTGTAACAAACTTGCAGTGTGATAGCACAGTAAGATTCTCCTTACTTCTGTGTTATTAATTTAGAGATTAAAAAAGCTCATAAATCCTAGTACTCAAGGTACTAGCTTATTAAAATACCATTTTATTAAATCCCTGGTATTTAAGTGCACTGCAAATAAAGTATTAAATACACTGATAAATATATAGTGTTCCTGCTTATCTTCTTTATTCTCTTGATTTCACTTTATGAAAAGATATTCTGGCTGCTTTTCTGGATGATTAGTTAGCCCAGAATAAGCTTAACTTTTTTTTTTTTCTTAAATCTCCAAGTGAGCTGAAAAATCCATATACAGATAGAAAATTCAGTTTAAAAATATGTCAGGCCAGTGGGTTAAGTTTTAACCTCATTGAAATCTTTGGCACTTTCTGGTCAGCTTCTGTGATGCCACATTGTGAACCAAAATCTACAAAGAGGATGAGTCAAATAACACTTTCATCAAGCTAGGAGCCTTTTTTTAAATAATAGATGGAACACTGGAAAGAACGTTGTACAAAAATATTAATAAACCAATTTAAAAAATCTGATAATTAAAATAAAATCCAAAAAAGGCCTTGTGTGCTTTTGAGCTTGCCTGTTTTTTCTAGCTGTATCAGTTATGCTGATAAAAGATATTACCTCTTTCCAGATCCTGCTGCATGTAATAATTACCATTCCATGTTCTTAATTGTTACTCTAAGAGCATGTTATAATCTGAGGGAGTATTTCTGCCTTTGAATCTTACTAGGATAGTAGAAAACTCTTTTGTTCCGGTCCCCTAATTTGCCAAATGGGATCGATAACATTTCCAATTGAGCTTCACCTGGCTGGCTGTTCCACATGTGTGCTCAGCTGAGATTTTTTATCATGCCACAGGCCTGCTATTTGACAGGAATCATGCAAGCTATCGCCTCTTCTCTGCTCTCTGCTAGCTCTACCTTACATACCCTCTTTCTGCAGCTCTCAGCTCCCGCTGCTTGTCTTTGAGACTCACAGCCCATGCCCACAGTCCTCTGACTATTTTGCCTTCTAATCACCTGTGCGTTTCCCAGCTGGGTTATTTACACCAGTTCTGTCAGTCCCTTCTTGGCTGTGTTTGCTGATTCTGGTCTGAATTCTGAATTCGGGTTGTGGGTTTCTTTCCCCCTTCCCTTGATATCATCTGAAGTCACTCAGCTAGAGTCTCTCTAGTGCCTTATTTGTCTGTTGTTTTTCATATTTTGCCTAATTTGTCTTTCTTTCTCCTGCATTATTTGTCATCTTGGGGTGTGTGAGTAGGGATGTTACACAGTGGAAGCAAAATTCATTGGGCAGAAGCAACGTAAGTGAGATGGGATATGGTCAAGTTGTGGGTGACGACAGTAGGTTTTCAAAGGGAAAATGTAGATTGAATACCGAGAGAAGAACTGTTGGATATTACCCATTACCCTGTGAACGAAACCATAGCAGATTGAAATGAGACTGGAAAACTTTAGCATGAACAGCTCCGTAAGGAACAGGCGGGCCTAAATAAGCCAATGGCCTTGATGGCTGACCAGATTTCTAGTGCTTCTCATTCTTGTGATTCCAAGAGAGAGTGATGAAGGAGAAGGTGATAAGCCAGAAGGGCTGTTTTGTGCAGGGAATGAATGATAGAAAATGCAGCACACTCAGCTGCTCAGAATAACCAGAAATTCATACTGGAAAAATCTTACACAGCATAGGGTTAAATCTGAGCCTATAATTCTTAGAAAACATATTAGAATTCATATGAAAAAGCTTTAAGGACTTCATTTTAATTGACCTTGGATACACAGCAGGTCATGGCCTTCTGGGGAACGAGAACCAGAGCGTTCATCAGGGAACAATATAAGTTTAGAAGGTCGAGAGCTGATTCCTAATCATAAGTGCAAATGTTCTCATGTGTGTTTAATATGAACTGGGAAATACTTTGCAACATGTTGGTCTGGAAGAAATTGGAGAAAAGGCCTTAATATATAATTATTATATTAAATATTATATTTTGAATAAGTTGTTTAGTACATTTTAAAATAATGAAAGTATGATAAAGGGCCAGACATAGCCATAACCGCATTTTTTTTGTAATAATGAGATCAATAAACAGCTGAGGCAATGACCTTCCCGATGTGTTGTTGAAAATTTAATTGTGAAGACATCAGTTCTAACTAACTTGTTTTACCAAAACAGGAAGGAGGGGTGGGTGCAAAGAGTTTCCCACGTTAAATTTAGGAACAGTCAAAATAAAACAAATGCTAAAATTATCCAATTTACTCCAGGCTTTGTGAGGAAGAATGGGCAAGTAATTGTCAATTATGGAGTGGGATTGGAATGCAGGTTGTAGAGGGATAATTAATTGAGAGATATTTCATTTTGATTAGTGTGGCTTGAAAAAGTGCCATCTGAAGTGGTTTCAGGACTCTAGGGCGGTCTCCTGCAGATGGGCAAAGGATTGGCATGCAGCACTAATGGGGTGACGAGGTAGATTAGAATCTATCACATTACTGAAAATAAAATAAAGGATTAAGGAAAAAGAAAGGATAGTCTTATGATCAAGAGTTAGGTCTTTGTACTGGGAAACCTGGGGTTGTTCCCAGCTTGTGCCATACAGTTCCTGTGTGGCCTCTGGCATGGAGTTGGGGGCGGGATTGCAATACACTCCAGGGCATTCTTGCAAGGTATAAAGCAGCTCCCCTACCAGGATGATTATGCTGGTGTTCCTTTCATCACTGCTCCAGGTTGGGCATCAGGGGAAAGGGGAAGAGGAGTAGTGTGTTTGTGACGGGTACTTCTCCTCTTTCAAGTTCAGTAGGTGGAGTTGAGCTGGGAAGAGCTCAGGCTCTTCTTTGCCGTGATTTTCCATCCTGCAGGCTGACCCAACACCCTGGTTGAAGGGCTGCCGGGAGGCAGCTGTGATTCAGCTAGTGCCATAGGTCTTCCCCAGGGTTTCTGTAAAACAGCGCGCACGGCAGCTCATTCTCCTGTTTCATATCCCTTCATTTCACTGTCTTTTTGTAACCCAATAGAAATATTTGGAAAAGGTAATACTTACATTACCTGAGGTTTGTTTATCTAATGCAAAGAATATTGAGTTCTTTGGGCAAGAAAGACAAAGTATGGTTATTAGTTTGCTTAAAAGAAACAATTATTAATTTAGCTGAGAGAGTAATTTTCATCTTGTTTTCATTTTGGTTAATTATGAATTTGGGAACTGAGACTTTGAGGAGGAGATATGCCCTCTTCCCCCTATGTTTCCTCAGTGGAGATTTTAGGACTTCTTAGAGCAGGGGTCCAAAGTGGAAAATGTGGTTGCTGTGAAGAGGCATCATTAGTGCAGTGTGTGGAAGCAGGCAGCCTACCTTCCTGCACGAACCCTTTTACCACAAACAGATTCCTGTTCTGACACAGAGCTTTCAGCAAAATCAGCCAACAACTGTTAGCCAGACATGAGTGTCTTTGGCATTCAACAAATTACTTGCACATCAGACAGTGCTGATTACTACCGGAAAACAGTATAAATATCACATTTTATATTACACTTGTAAAATTGATTCTTTCCCCCTTTGCTGAGTTAGTATGCCAGAAACTTTGTTAATTGTGTGATGGGGTTCAAGGAGATAATTCTGGCTGCAAAATTGCAAACAAACAGGAGAATACATGTATCCATCCTAATGTGCTTTGGCTGATTCCATTTTCACTATCACCTGTTTGCATTGTTACAACCCCTTTGTCCAAAGAGAGTTTTAATTTCTGCTGCGTTCTGACTTCTGTATTGATTAAATATGAACCAAATTTAGCATTATACATTTGTCTATTTTTTACCTTATTATAGCCTTTCCTTACTTTTGTAAAGACATTCATAGATTTATTAATCAAATGACATTAAGTGCCTAATCTTTATAAAGTATTTCAGTGTTTTCATTTGAATAGTACTTACAAGGAGAGTCCTTTGAAAAATTCAAATGAATAGTTGATTTGCCAAATGATGTTATTTTTCAACATGAACCGTTCAGTAAATCTTTAAAAGAGATTCATCTGTAAAAGAAAAATTAAGCACAGTATTTCTTTGCAGCCATTTATGAGACAGCTTAGAACTTTTTTGACCTTTCATCTCAAAGTAACGTTTTGAAACCAAATTAATTTATACTTTATCAGAACATGAACATCAGTACTTAGTTTCTAATTGAAACAAACACTTCATTTAACCCCAGAATTCATTCTTTCTCCTTTTGGCTTGAACTATGGTTTGAAAAAGGAACAATTTGCAGAAGGATAATACTGTTAAAAATGCTCCTTTACTTCTAGAAGACTTCAAAATCTCCACAATTCCTGGTTAGAAGAAACAAAATTTAACTCTACTGATTTTAAAATTTGTGCTCTGAAAATACAAGCGCAGTTCCAATTGCATATGTGAATAGCATCCCAGGAACACTGTGTACTGATAAAGCTACTTACGTTCTTAGAAGTGTTTGAACAATTAAGTCTCTTAAGCTTTTGTGTCTACTTAAAACAGCAACAGAGCTTCTGTAGCTGCACAATGCCTGAAAAAACATACTCCAGTATTTCTCTAAGCACAACTGTACAATTATTTATCATTGTTGTTTAGAATAATTAGGAGCTGAATTTAGCTCAAAACAACCACAACAAAAAAAGAGCAGTGGGGATGACACTAAATCTTGATGCTGGATATTCTTGTGTTCTTTTCCTCATAACATCCAGTGGTACTTATCCGAGGTTGAGTCTGCTGGAAATTCTTGAAGGTTGAAAAAGAGGAAAGAAAAGGAGAGGCAGCCACCTTGGATTTCAGAAAAGACCATGATAGATAAAATTGTTCTGAGCCCAGAACAGAAATAAAGAAAACAAATTAAAAATTACAAGAACTAAATGTAAATGGCATCAGGTTATATGTTTATGCTTCCTACTTTTCTTACTAGTTATAGTACTACCGGGAAGATTCACACGTTTTGAAGGGACTGAGGGTTACGTACAATAGCATATGAATAATCAGGTAAAAGCATGGGAAAAGTACAACATCTTCCACCTCTTCAAGACTTAAGCCCTCCTTTAAAGCTGCTTCTCTGCCTTTGAAAGGAAAAGCTTCTGAATTCCTGAAGTAAGACACATCTTAAACCATATGAACCACTTTCCGTGCTGACAGAATTTAGTTAAAGCTCATTATGTAAAAAGGTGCTATAAGGAAACTTTATAGAGTGAATGCTCTTTATAAACTGGAAGCTAAGGTTCAGCCAGTTTCCATTTAATCCTCCAATATTGCCTGCAGCAGTCAAGTAAATGTCATAACAGACTCCCTCCCCCCAAATGAAAACCATGTGCCTGCTTCATTTTTTACTTTTTTCCTAGTCCCCCCATTCAAACCTCTCCTCAGTGTTTTAGAGAACCTTGCAAGAATTCATAGAATTAAAGTAGCAGAGTTAACTCTGGCTGTTATTAATTAGGCCACGTTAGCACAAGTATACTGTCCTTCCTAAACAAGCTGAGTTACAGGCAAATTGACATATGCGTATGGCAGTGGTAAGTGTTAAAAAGCATGTTTGTACATTCTCTATTCATGGATCTTCAAAAGTTTCATTAGGGTTTTCTTTCTCAATAGTGAAATTAACTTAAGTAGAGAAGAAAATAGGCAAAGCGATGTGATTTGATAAGTAGTCATTTTAGTTAAATTGATCTAGGGCAAGAAGAGAAGTCTTGATTTGGGGCTTTTTCTTATAGAATACTTGAATGCCACCATTTTTAGAAATAATGTATTCATTGCATATTGTCCGAGTAATTTCAAATTTTTTTTTTTTTTTTCCCCCCTGATTTATGTCATTGGAGATTTCTTATCTAAGAGGAAAACATTTCTGGAACAAGCGTAGACTTTCTTCATGACCTTATCATGCTAATGCATAAAACTAACTACAAGCAGACATTAGCAAGCAGGAGTCATGGGGATGTCTGCCCTTCCTCTAGATCCTCATTCTGTCCCTCAGAGAGTGCCACCACCGGCAGTCGACCTCATAATTTCAGTGCTGCAGAATGACACAGACATTTTATTGACTCCTCAGATTGCTGAGGGAACAGCTACTATTTTTCTCAGAATGGTGGCTTTTTCAAGGCTTAAATGCAACTTTAAAATGCAGTGTACATAAAACTACATATCTGAAACTCTGCATACAAGTAGAAACAATTAAGTGTATAAAAGTCTCAAGAAATTTTTAAGAGCATTCCAGAAGCAATTTTATGTCCGCTAGAACCCATTAATCAACAGGTGTATTTAAACATGACAGAGTTGAGCTCTTCCATTCAGATTGCCAGCACATCTTGATAAGAAAACAACTCTCATGTTTGTCTTTCATTATGACCAGAGTTTAAAATGAGACTGTGGCTCCACTAAAAAGGTTAGCTATAGCCTTCATGCCATGTGGACCATGCCCCTAATGCTATATCTGCTATAGTGACAGTCAGGAGAAAGATTCTTTCATCATCATCAAGTAAAACTAAAAAGAATTCTTACTCTGAGATGTCAGCGCAAAGAAGCAGAAGATAGGGTTGTGAAGCATTTAGGGTTTCTCTAGTGATATTCAAAGATTAAGAGAAAAGTTAAAAATAGAAGATGAAATTCTGAAACTTTCGTTCAGTGTCAAAATCAGTGGAAGTTAAAGCTGATAGGGATAGAGAATTTGGTTTACATTTTTGGTTGGAACTCATTTTTTTTAATTAATGAATTATGGTATTGAATTTTTGAGACATAGCTTAAGTCCTTTATTTGTATCATTTTTCTTCCTTGATAACACTATTAATAGTAATTTTAACTGCTGATTTCTAGGCTTCTGTCTTTGCATGTGTTAGAGTGTTTTGTTAATCCTTGTGATGATTTTGGGAAGCATTTTTAACATATATTTACAAAGTTAAAGAGAGAACTAACAGATCTCTATTGTCATTTGATGACAACCATCAAATTTTAACATATGGTTTTCATGTTCTCAAATTCATTTTAAAATCTTGGCATTAATTAGCAAAAGAAGAAAAATACACTTCTAAAGACAGCTCGATACTGCACAGACGTTGATGAACTATTGTGTGTTGTGTGTTTTACTATACAGACATCTAATTTCAAAATATAGCATAACATTTTTCTGGATCATAATCCATCAAAAACAATTCTGTTTTGTAGATCTGCAAAATAAAACTGTACCATTTCTGCTGGCATGAAAAGAAGAGGAAGTTTTTTTGCCTTTAGATTGGTTCCTCTTAGAAATTTGCTATGATAGCAAGAACTGGACTAAGATGAGGTTCTTGAGTAGTTTCTGTGTTCTCTCTATTTGCAAAGTCAAATGATTCTGTGATTACGTGTATTTTCTAAGATGAAATAGATGGTTTTAAAGTACCATAATGTTTTCAAGTATGTTATTTCAATTGGAATTTGGAAGATCGATTGTTTCTGAACTTAATACCAGTTTCAAACTCTGTCAGCTTTTGCAAACAGGAAAATATGAGTACTTCAGGAGAAAGATTCAGGCAGCTAGCTTCAGTGACAGAATCACATTAGTCTAACATCACTGGCCTAGCAGTAGAAAGAAAAACATTCTGCATGCCTGAAAGATGTCTTTAGCCTGTGACTTAGAACTTACACCTAAATAGATGAATGATAATGAACAAAATCTAATTGCTACTCCAGTTTTCCAAGAGACAACTATGAATCTGGGATTCATCATTAACAGGCTAAAACGCAAAACCTGACTGACCAGCAGTAGCCCAGCACATTTTGGGTTTTGCTCTGACTCCTGTTTGTGTCAGCGGAAGCAGGATCTGTTGTCTTGCTTAGCTAATCAACATAAAACCCCAAGTTACATTACATAGCAACTTGTCCAGGTCCCCAGTTGCATACCTCTCTTGGTAAAATTATTCCTACTTAATTACAGTGAACCTTTAAGCAACTGCAGGTGTGGTTACTTCAGCATTTTAGAGCTTTTGAAGCAAATCTTCATTTACCATGCTTTGATTCACATTATGGAGCTACCTCAGAGAGAAAACATTGGATTCCTACCTCATTTGCTTTTTTCCCATAATAAACTGCAATCAAAATAAGGCACCTACAATTTAGTAATCAAACATAAGGTAAATATAAGCTAAATATCTTGTAGCTACACGGGGTGTCAGTTGCATATGTAGAACTTTTTTAATGATTTTGTTTTGGGGTTCCATATTCCTTAAATATGAAAATTGTCCCGGTTTAGCATGGTTTACCTGTGTGAAGTTCAGCAAAGGCTTCATTGTCTTGAATAGCTGAGCAATAATAATGAAAAAGCAAGCATCAGACTTCTGACAGCTCTGCTGTCTTTGATGTTGTCTTCTTGAGTGATGTGTTTATGCAGGACAAATACGTAAACTATCTCCATGAGCTGTGCTTGAAAAAACTCCAGATTTGTTCTGGAGATGGAGTATCTCTTTTCTCTTCAAGTATGTGTTGATGGATTAAGGGAGAATGCAGGCAGGCCCTAACTGTCAACTGCCTGTAAGCAAAGAGGCTTGACTAAAGATGGAACATTTGTCAGTGCTGAAAGGGAAAACTGGATTATACACACATCTGAGCTGTCCTTTTATACCCTACACACTTTCCACTTATTCAGGTCACATGTTCTGAATGCATTACTGCTTTTTCCTTCAATCCACAGAGTATTGAGTCTAAGCCTTTGAGTATTTTGTTATATGTAAAAATGAAAGAACTGATAAGGAACATGTGTGTCAATGGATATATGAAAGCTGTGATGAGGAATTTCAGAAATATTGAGGATTTTATTATATAGTGCAAATTAGTTTTGGCAGCCTGTCTCACCTCTGCTGCTGTAAATCAGAAGGCAAATGACTTATGTCCACTGATCTGAAATTAGCCCAACACCACGTGCCTTCTGTATCTTTCAGTGTCCCATGTGCCTTTTATTCTTCTGAAAAATTGTGGAAATATTATTTCCTATGTTTTACGGATAAGGAACTGGTGTATACAGTCCTGAGTACATCTCAGTTAAAACTCAGCATTTACGTGAAATTTCTGAGGTAGCTACATTCTTATTGTAAGATTACTCTGTGGTTAATGGATTAATATAATAATCATAGTAATGATAATTATAGTCAAATATCGGAGTCATAATTACCTCCTGGAAGTATCTTTCTCTCTGTTGCCTATAATGAGCACAATTTGGTTACCATCTTGCGATCCTCGGTCCAGTGTCTTATGGTAGTTGAGGTGAATGTGGGTCATAAGGTTAATTTCCAAAATCATCTCATTCATGTACGGCAGAGCAAGACATCCCACAATGTGAGTTCATTTTTCCATGAGAAATCCCTTCTTTGTCTGTCTTCACTAACTCACCAGGTCACATATTCCACTGCAGTCTATATCAGTAGTAACTGTAAATTAATTTTATGTGGCAACTGTGTTTTGATCATTTCTGGCTTCCTGTAGTTGGAGGATGGGCTAAGTGCAGTGAACAGCAGCTTTCAGTTGAATACTGGCAGCTGTAGTATCTTCAGGAGACTAAGGAATACATGAACACAAAGACAGAACTTTTTAGCTTTTCCAAAAGACTATTTCTTCAGATATAAGACTGAAGTTAAGGGTGGGGAAATGTTGGAATCATATTTTTTTTTCTGTTTATCTTAACTAAATAGTGGTATTGGATGAGTGTGAAAACATTTGCAGGTACACAGATTCAGTTCTGAAGAATAAAGAAAAGTCTGTCTAACTGAGACCAATTTATATCTATTTCTGTGGAAATTAAGCTAGAAGTTTTATGGGAAGGGATTTCTATTTAGGTCTCTAAAATGACCTGATCCTCAGGGGAAATACAATGGTATTAGGGTTGTACATAATCACAGAACCTAGATACTGAAAAATCATTCTGTCTTCTGAAAATCCAGGGTTGTTCTATACAGTGTATTTTCTAATGTTTTTATTTAATTTAGTTTTAAAATGTCTGTCCATCTAAAAGCATAGGTAGATCTTGGTAGCAACAAAGTAAAATGTTGCTAAGTTTATGTTCTCCCAATTCAATTTTCATGTTTTTACATACCAGTGCATCACCCTAACTTGTTGCTCCCCATCTCCAATTGCTGCTGCTACTGTTTGAATATTTTAAATGGTAATTACTTCTATGACTTGAATGTGTCATGAGGAGAGCACCAAAGCTGGTGAAGGAGCTGCAGGCATGTCCTGTGAGGAGTGGCTGAGGGCTCTGGGTTTGTCTGGTTTGGAGAGGAGGAGGCTGAGGGGCGACCTCACTGCTCTCTGCAGCTTCCTGGGGAGGGGAAGGGCAGAGGGGGGTGCTGAGCTCTTCTCCCTGGTAACCAGCACCAGGATGCGTGGGAGTGGCTCAAAGCTGTGTTGTCGGGGGAGATTTGGAATTCACATGGGGAAACTTTTCTTTACCCAGAGGCTGGTCAAACCCTGGAACAGGCTTCCTGGAGGGGTGATTGATGTTCTGTGTCTGTCAGTGTTTGAGAGGCATTTGGACAATGCCCTTAATACCATGCTGTAACTTTGGTCACCCCTGAAGCGGTCAGGCAGTTGGAATAGATGATGGTAATAGGTATCTTCAGATGGAACTATTCCTATTTCTATTCTTTTCTATTCTATTCTATTCTATTCTATTCTATTCTATTCTATTCTATTCTATTCTATTCTATTCTATTCTATTCTATTCTATTCTATTCTATTCTATTCTATTCTATTCTATTCTATTCTATTCTATTCTATTCTGATTCGTTTACCTTAGGTAAAAGTAGTCACCTCTTTTCCTCTTCTCTTTATTGTAAGTCAGTCTCTGTGACTTCTGATCCACATTGTTTGTTTGGTATTTTGCTTTCTGGTTGGCACAAAACCCAAATCATGAAAAATTTGGGGTCATGATATTGAAGAACTACTTCTAAAAGTTACTTAGGCTCTTCTAGGTTTTGGACAGACAGCCTACATCAGTTGTTATTTTATCTCAACCTTCATGTGCCTCTGTTAAGGAATAAAAGGCCTTTTGCCACTTGCCTTTTGAATATCTCTTTCAAACTCTGCATTTTGTTGACCTCTGTTAAGCGGACTAGTGGGGAAAAAAGTTCAGGCAAATTAAAAACCTGAACAAACAGGTATATGGAACAATTAATTGTAACACAAAGACACTCTAGTTTTATGCTCTCAGCTGTATGTAAGGTATAGATATATGTTATGAGATACAAGGAAATAGTGCTTTCTGTTTAAAAAGTATCCTGTGGTGTGCACTTAAAAGATATGACTTACAGTTATGTAACACCTGTATTATTGTACAATATTGTTTTCAAACTAGCTTAACATACGAAACATCACAGTACGCTCCCTTTTGGTCTGAAATACCAAGCCTTTTTTTAATGTTAAACTCTCCCAAATGATGCCTTGAACAACAAGTGATCAACTGGATAAATGAAAATAAATTCAGAATATAGTCATACAATGATAATAATGGGGTGATTTCATTCACCAGCCAAATCATATTCAATTTTATTGCTACAACATTCTTTAATGACCTTTTTTCTTATCTAGACAGTATAGCACATAGTTGCTCTGATACTCAAGTGGGATGTACACAAACTTTTTCTGGCCTCCATGGAATACTAAGGAGTTGAAGAGATCTATTGTCCAAAAATAATTCTGGAAGAAGAATTCTTTTGCAGGACTGGAGTTTATTAGGTAGATTATGCCCTTTGTATAAAATATATACTGTATAATAGACTAGTAGCATTTTAACCAGTAGGCCCGAAACATTAAATTTTAATGCATTTGTATTTAATCCAGGATGGATCTAGTCTCATGAAACAGCTGCAAGCCTAAGACAATTCCTTTTTAAAAAATATTTTTAATTTTATTTTACGAGATGTCACCTCTGCACATTTTGTATAGTTTGATTCCACTTCATTCTAATTGTCTGCTTAAATGGACTAGTTAGAATGAAAGGTCTTATACAAAGAAAATATTCAGAGTTAGTACTGATGGCTTGCCGTGAGAGATTTCTTCTGGCAAATGTTAATTGCTGTGCAACCTGCTTCAAATAAACTCAGATACAGTGAAGTGTTGCAAATTTATGGTATTATGAAGGCCCTGAAATGGTTCAGTATGTAGACATGTACCAATTGCGTTTCCAATTACATTGACCATCTGCCTAGATTTAAATGTTTGGAAAAAATAGTCTTCCGTCATGAGAGATTACTGTCAATTCTGCTTTTAATGCTGTTAAATCCTAGTATTAACTTATGTAATATTACATAACAGGTACTGCTGTTGAGGCAGAACAAACCCTCAACACAAAGTTGAGGAGTTAAAATTTGGGTATAATTTCCAAAATAAGTCAGAACATTTGAATGTATGAATTTACCCAGGTGAACTATTTCACGCCTTTGTTCATGCAAACTGGTGTAAGATTTTAAGTGGAAAAAGCAGTCCTTAGTATTTTCCTACACACCCCCCCCCCCTTGATCCTTCATAACTTCTGTAACAACTTTCAGCAACTATGTGCTCTAATCAACTGATCTGTAAAAGTTATAAAGCAGTTTTTCTGGAGAGCATGTGAGAGTTTCTGTCTGTGTACAGACACTGTGAACTCTCCAGATTTCTGATAATGATTGTGCTGGGAACAGAGATGAAGAAAGTATGTCATAAGGGCCTGATAGTGCTTATATTCAGCACATGGTTGCCTGAATCTAAGTTTTCAGGGATAATGTTCATGGTGATTCCACAGATAATTACTGATCCTTCACTTTATTGAGTCTTAGCCCTGGTACCTTTTTTCTGAGGTGTCTTCCCTGGGAACCTGACAGGGCAGAACAAAGTTCAGGCTTCTTATATGCCAGGACTGACCCCAAATGGGAACATAATGTGGAAGATGAGTGCAGAAATGCAAATTTAGTGCTTTATGAGGTTCTCTGTGTTTTTAGGAGTGTATCTAGAACTTTCTAATTTTCTAACGTTTATTTGGCTTAAGGAAATGAACAGTGCTTTCCTAAATTCATTTCCATTAAGTAGTTGATGTATATTTTCCAGTCGAATGAGATTTCGTTCTGGGAACATCAATAAAATGTATAGTATAATAGCCAGTGACATTACTGCAAGCTATCATTAAGTCTGTACATTAGTACTCAGAACTGCGATATTTCTGTTGTGTTTTATAAATCTAGGTTCTATATTTTCATCATTTAGGTTAATGATGTAGGATCATTAACTTCAAAGCAAGGGAAGTCTGGAAGCACACAAAGTTCATAGGAAGCATTGTATTTAAAAACCTATATTGGTTTTTGCTCACACTTATGTATATAATATTAAAATACTAATTGCTTTTTACATTACATTCTCACAGAGCATCTAATGCACATACATAACTGTGAAATGTAGTATTTTCAAAACTATGTTTAGTTTTTTTTTTTTTTAACGAGGATAATTTCTGAAAGAAATCACCGCTTTCCTGAGCGCACTCATAGCTCTGAAATACCTGCCTGGCTTTAGTTTCTTTTTGCTTTACTGCAACTTAGAGAGAAATTTTATGGTTGGGTAATAAAACTCATGAAATTAAATGTTAATAATGGAAAAGTGGATAAAAATAGTTAAGTACTGAACTGCTAGGAAGGGGTGGAAGATACTGATACAAAGTGGGAACTTATTTTCCACCTAAATATGCTTCTCCATACACGTCTTGCAAGTAGCAGTCTTGAATCCCAACTCCTTGGTGTATGCACGGTTAGGAGTTTTCTATCTTAAATGCTTTTGTTACAAAGGCCAATGTTAATGGGGCAGAGTATAAATCAGGAAAGATCTCCATGTGCCAGGGTTTCTGCTGATGAAGGTCGCTTTGACTGCCTAGGATGTAAAGCACTGAGGAGGGAAAACCCAACACTCAAACTGAACAGCATCTATACTGTTTACCAGGGTAGTCTGCCTGTGTTTCTCCACAGCACTCCTTCAGCTGAAGTCCAAATGCTGTTCAAACCACAGTCACAGTTCCTTTTCTAAAGGGCTACAAAGGTCAGTGCAAGAGTATGAAGGAATAAACTGCTTACGAGGAGAGGTGTAGTGAATCTCTGCCTGCAGCAGGCTGAGGGTCAGCAGGGAGATGCTCCCATCTGGATGTACTTTACAATACTAAGCAGGTGCCAATGTTAAGTGGCATTCCTGTATGGATGAGCAAGTTTTGCAGCCCTGGGAAGGGGTAAGTACTCTGAGCTGACAGGCTAGCTCTAACAAAACAATGAATGATGTATAAATAAACCGCAACACTTACATAGTGGTGAAAGATGGATGGAGTACTTAAAAGAAAGCTCTTGGGAACTCAGTGTGGCGTGCAAGATTGGAAAACCTATACTGATTATGTACTTTGTACTGGGAGAAACAAGTGAGGTCCCCAGAGACCATCAGAAACCAAGTGATATACTAGCATGATGGTACAGTGCTGTTGTTAATGGTTCCTTTGCTTACTATTAGCCCAGCAGCAAGTTTGTGAATATTTGAAGCTTCCTGACTGTTGAGATTTCTTTTCCTTCTTTAAATGTATTCTTGCCATAACATGCATGCTTATACAAGAAAACACACGATTTCTATAACAGAAGTATTAGAAGTATTCTTACTATTCAATATTGTTAAAGATTGCACATTTTGACTGCAAGTTGCAACTGCCTGTGACTTATTCCTATACCACATTGCAGAAAGATACTTCTGAAAAATCTCAGCTGTACAAATCTCCACAGGAACCATCAGAATTTTCTCTTCATCATCACCAGCTCCATAGGCAAGTTTGGATATGATCCCTGAATGTAAAGAACGTATGAAATATCTACAGAATTGATATGGCAGTGGAAAGGTTTTCAGTATTTTCTCCCCACCAGTCTCCCACTTATGGTACACAGTCCTTGAAGGTGTGGCAGTCCTGGCTTCTTACCGCTGTAGGAATACACTTACATTCATTTGCATTTACAGGTCAGTTTCCACAAAAGACTATGTCTGGAAACTTACTTTGCTGTTGTTTAATATGAGAGATAAGTTGTAATGAAATAAAATAAAATCAAAGCCTTTCACATGACCTTCTTTACCACAATAATATAACCCATGTATAATCCAGGACACTTCATGTTTACGTTAACTTACATTTTTAAAAATTATTTGTCATTTGGTTTGCCCATGCTTTTTGATCAGAGAAACTTCAAACATAATATTGAAATCCTGAATATAGTATTTGTAATTTTCTAAAGTAGGAAAAAATATTATAAAAAACCAGTGATTTGTAACACCATTGCTAGCAGTAAATTACTGGCAATTCTGACTGAAAAAAAGCAAAAATAGTCAGTATTTCAGCCTGCTGCAGTAATAAAATCAATCTGTTTCTATAGCACCTTCCAGGTGATCAGTGTGAAGTTTTCAGTGCTATACATGAAAGGTCTGCTGCAGCTGGGGATGGGCTCTTTGATCCCAGAGCCAGTGCTTTGAATGCAGCCACACCCCATCTCGCTATCAGGATGAGCCAGGTCTCATATCCAAACAGCAGCACAGCCAACCGTCTTTGCTTAAATATTTATGTGAATTTAGGATCTACACATTCAAACCCACCCAAAACCTGGTTTTAAAATCACATTTCTGTTCTCAGGAAAAAAGCACATCTGAAAAGTGTATGTATTTTTTAACCAATAAGGACAGATTCTCTCCTCTGCCGTGCTGCTAGACTGATGGTGCAAGAGGTCGTCAGGGAGCTGTGTTTGGGCACCTGAGGGAAGGGGCCTGATTTTTGAGCACCCAGAAAGCCTCCTGAAGTCAGGGTCAGGTCTACAACCCTGAAAATCAGAGAATTTATGCAGTTAATTACAGACTCGTGTCTTTGCATATTTGTATATTTTGGACTGAGTTATAAATCTTTGTTCTCGTAATCTCCTTGCTATTAATTATAAATATTAATTATACCATATGCTAATAAACTCCTTTGAAATACTTGCTCTCCACAAGAGTTAAAAACCTGATTCTTTACTGGAATATGGTCTGCTGTTAGAATAAAAGTACACTCTTTTACCCTCATTATTTTCCAGTACATCTGATGAAAACATTTGAGATTTGTACAGACATATTTAGCAGCTGTCTCATGTTTACTTAGACTGTGAGGTATAAATTGAATTTAGTACTTTTTCTCAAGAATAAGTATGTGTTTGACGATTAGACAATGACAAAGGTGTTTCTGCTCTGTCACAAATGGTTTTCATTGTTTAATATTTTTTGGATTATTTAATGTCTCTTTTGTGCATTATACTGTGGCTGATTTAGCAGTAAGGACTTTTTCATTTTTATTTTGTAGCAGTAGGTGCTAAGGGTAGTAAAACATTAATATGAGAACTATTCTGAGTATCTGGGTCATATCTTACTTCCGTTCTTGAATTTAAAAGATGATTTAGAAGATTGAATTGCTAAAAACATTCATTGCCTTGTTCATGTTGGCCACAGAAACAATTTGCTGAGTAGATTCTCAGGGAGGAAGAGGGTGAGGCCAGAACTTGAAGAACAGACTTTCATAGGGTGCCTGAGAGGACCTCGCTGTGGTGGATATATTCGGTGCCAGTATTATGAACCACTAAAAGAATCCTGGAAACTTATCCAGGAAACCTGGTGAAGTTTCATCATCTTTATGGTCACTCTGAACTGCTTTTAGTCTAATGTGCAGGTTTCATAATTTAAGATTTTTGGTATTTCAGTTAATGGACGACAAGAAGTAGGATTTCCATTGGGATACTTACACAAAGGTTTGGAGGAGGAAGAACCTCTGTGGAAGGGGTTGTCTAGAACTGTAGCAAAAATAGATTGCTGCTGTAAGAAATTAATGAGTGTGGTTATTCATACAGGAGTTGAGGAAAAGCTGACAAATGAGGGCTCACACCGTTTAAAGACATCTGCTAATGATGTCACTCATACAAAAGGTGTAAGGGACAAGAATGAAATGTACAGCAAAACTGAAGGAGGGACAACTGAGGAATTCTGGAAATCTAATACAGTGACGAATTTAAGATTTAAATAAAAAACAACGTGGCCAACTCCCTGCTTCCCCAAATGCGTACAAAACTATACATATCTGTATACCAACATGAGATGTGTAAGAGAAAAAATAGGTGACTTGAAATTCTTGGCAAAGAAGGAGGATCTTGATATAGTAGCCATTACAGAAGAATGTTGGAATGACAAAAATCAATAGGAGAGTGTAATACCTGGCTATAAACTGAACAGGAAGGACAGATTAGGTCATAGAGCTGGGGGAGCAGTATTAGGACTATACTGTTGAGCCTTCTGATCAGGAAACGGATATTGAGTCCAAAACGTTGAAGGAGATCAAAAAATCAACTAAGCCTAACGAGGTAGTAATAGTGGGTGACTTCAACTACCTTCAGCTGGTCAAATGTCACAGTGGGATAGAATATAAGGGAAGTAATTTCTCATCACTGAGAGGTTACCCTTTTGAAACTTTTAGTTCTAGAGCATGCAAACGGAATGGCAGTTCTTGACTTAAGTGATGTGTAGGAATGCAGGCGAGAAACTCTTAAGTCCTGTATCAGAGCAGGCCTTTTTGGGTTAAAGTCATGGCCACTGTAAAACTTCAATTCAGTACTGGAGAGCCGATAGCTAGTTTACAGAACTACTATTAGACTGGAGGATGTAAAAACTCTTCAGGCAAGAGATACTAAATAAAAAGTAAGGAAATTAAATCTTAGGAATCAACATGGAATCCACCTGAGGTGTTCTGTAGTAGAACAAGAGACACAGCAGCCAAGTAGAAAAGCAAGAAGTATTTGAATATGATTACATAGATCAGAATTTTTTTTGAACCAAAGATACATGCTTCAGGCATCAAAACCCCATCCCTAGGGATGTCAACAAAAAGTAATTTTGTCTACAACATGCGTGTAAAAAGCTGTGAAGCTGTGTCATAAGAGGGAGTTTGTCAAAGCCATCACCTCACACCCACTAAGAAAAGAAAAATTTTACCAGATCAAACAATCTATAAGATACGGGCCTAGCAGAAAGCAGAAATGGAGAATAAGGACATTTCAGTGAACTGTGGTTTTCTTCTGTTGTATTAATTTACTCTCACAGATGTGGTGCTAGGAACATAAGGGGCTATAACATACAGCATTTAGCGTGTCAGAATAAGGGACTGGGAGTAAAGAGGTAAATTAACAAGCAACCAGAAACAAAACCCCCAGATTTCACTCATTCAAAAATTAGTGAAGATCTTTACTTTTGTTTAAATTATGTACTGTTCTGGCATGAAATGGTGAGATACTTCAGGTATGAGAGGTACTGGTAAAGTGGAGATAGATGTGGTTCACTAATACAATACTCACATGGCTCATACAGTATAGAGATGATATTACCTTCTCCAGGTGAGCCCTGTATGTTGGCAACAGGACGTGAAAATACTGGGATTACTTCATTGAAAAAAAGGAGAGTGAAGGGGGAACATGCTGATATGGAAATCATTCTGCTGCATAACATTGCTCTAGAATTATGAGACCAAGCGGAACCAGGCATCAGTTAGGGATACATTTAATATCCTTTTCAAATTTTAAATGAGTTAACATCTTTTTATTTGGAAAGAGGTGTTTTTGGGATGTGGGATGTGATTCCAATATGGCATTGTGTTCACAACACGCACTGTTACTTCTTCAGGAGGTGATTATGGCCATAGCTCTGTTCAGCGTGTACAGGAGAAACTGTTATTATTTTCTTGTGGTTTGGAGGCTCAAGTAGTAATTGCATTTACCAACAGCCAGCTATCTTGTGGCTACAAAATATGGAGAAAATGGTTACATCATTTCCTTTGTGGCCCTGAAAATCTTTTTCACTAAACTCTAGGTGAAACTGAGAGAGGGTGGTATCTGTACAAATGCATATTTTGAATGTGTGGCTCTACAATAAATAGAACTTTTTAAACTGGGGGTGGGGGGCAGGGCTGACAACATGTTTGATATGTTTCTGATTCCAGCATCTCCTTCAATTGGAATTTGGAAGCTGATTGTACTTTAGGTAGTACATAGAATGGATTTGAAACCTTGCTGGCAGTTCAAAGAGAAACTGCATTGTCATGGGTGATTGGGTACATGTATAATCAGTTACATTACAGTTGAAATGAACTAACACGATATGAAATGAACCTTATGATAATTGCAGAATTCGCCAGATGTTTACTAGGTGGCCAAAGACCCCATTATCCACACGAAAAAAGGCAGAAGCAACGTTTCTGCTTCTACCTGCCATTTGTGCTGCCGCATCAATAATAAAATGAAGTATTTTACTTCCTTAGCATGTAAGAGAGCCATTCATTTTTGAAGGATGCAAGGAAGATTAATACTTGTTAATAATAATATTCATGATTAATTTCTGTTTCACAACTTTCGTTACTTTGCTATGCAATCTTTTTATCAGAAGAGTGTTTTCGTATATGTATTGTTATTATATCTATCAATTAAGGGACCAACAAGAAGCATCAGATATTCTTTATAATTCTTAAAAAAAGGAGTGTCCATGAAGAAAAAAGATTTCTTTAAATCATCCTGAAGCCATATCCTGCATGGTGAAATTTTTTCTAGCTGTTTTTTAGATAGATAAATAGGTACTCACACATAAGTCTCAAAGAAGGCCACCATACATGTCTTACTACTTTAAGAATCAGTACAGTCATAGAAAATGGCAGTTTCACCTTTTTCCTTGAAAGAGCTGTGAAAGTTGAAAAAGTATCTTGCACCACTGTATGTACCATATGATCATGTAAAGAATGAGTTTTAAGTCCCAAGCAGTCAAAGATATAGCCCTCATTTGAATCTAGATTTTCAACCTTGCAAGTCTTTTACATGAAGATGAAATTTAAAATTGTCTCTGCAGCCATATTTTATTTTTATATCATAATTATGTTTCTTCTGAAGTTCATCTTATTATCATTTTCTTCCCTATATGTCACTTAGCTTTTGAGACTCAAAGGAGACTCAAATATCGAAAGAAAAATTACAATATTGAACTGAACATGCCCACTGGTAATATAAATATTAATGCAGAAAAGTAGTGTCAGTTGAGTAATTGTTTTGGACAAGGTGAGAATACAAGAAATAAATAGAGTTAATATTTGATCCTCCTTGTGAAAGCAGATGGCTAAGGGATTTTAACTCTGCCTGTTACAAAAATTTTAACCACTTTTTAACTTGCAGTTATTAACAACATTAGGGAAAAGAGCAAAATTAATCATTGAAGTTATTATATCTGAATTACTGTGAGCTTCATAACAGCTGATGTAAGTATCCTCCATGGTTTTTCTCATGACAAGCTAAGAGGAAATGATGAAACAACTGAGAATATATATGGTGAAAAATATTAAATTACCCTTGGTTTGCATTACACAACTAAAATGTTAAGATCTTTACTTAAAAGATTCTATGTGGACTTCCTTATATATAGTATTGGGAAAATATTATTGAAGTAGTTTTTTAATTGAATTCTTTTATTCTCTGAGGTTAGAAGACATAATCATATGAATTGTTCTATTTGCTGTAGTTTGAATAAAGTCAGGTAATAACCTATACTGGCTAAATAAATTAAAAATATAGTGACTTCCATTTTTATCCATCACCAAACAATGTTTTCTTTTTGTAACAGAGACAAATCTGCTACTGTCTGCATATAAAATAAATAATCCCAAAGCAGAATTGTAGCAACTAATGATAGAGAATTATATATATTCTTCATTGTATATATAATATCTATATAGTTTTTCAAATTCAGCCTGCAAGACAATTTAAAAAAAACAGATTACGTAGCAAAAGTTGATGCAGGAATCATTATAATAGATGGCACAAATCAGAGCAGTCCTATCTTCTGTTGACTTCAGGAGAATGCAGAGATTTTTTTGCTATTTCATGTTGTGTGATTTCTCCTTTCTTACAAATAGGAGAGACTTTTCCTTTACAGTTCTAGGTGTCAGGAGAAAAGATGTAAACGTGTATGAACAGGAAAAAAAAAAAAAATCCTACCTAAATATGTCACAAATAACAGGAGGACACTGCTAGTACTATTGTTGAGTTAAGATTACAAAAGAGTAACATCAAGTTTTCTTTTCATTGACCAGTAGACAGACAAGAAAGGTTCCATCTTTAATCTACAAGATGACTGTATTTGGAATAAAATGAAATGGCATGAAAAGGTTATTACTGAAAGACAGAAGACTCTGCTTCTGATTCCCTTACAGTGATCTCATTATATTCAGTGTAAAATGCCACCCAAACATAAATTTGATTCAGAAAATCTCAAATGGCAACAGATAATATAGTAATGAGTATTTCTAGTCTGGGAAGTAAGCCATATGGAAAAAAAAGAAAAAATCTACTGATGGCTGTCATCTTTTACATGATTAATCAGTTCCTTATACTGAGCTAAGGTAAATACAAAGGGGATAGAGCACTCCGCCACATCAGAAGGATTGTGACCATTTGAGAGGTATAAGACAATGGAGGAGAAGGCCTTCAGGTTCTGTTTCTTAGTTTGTCCTCAGACTTTCCTTGTCTTTGATGATAATGGACATGAACACTGCATTCTCCCAAATTCTAGGATGCAGTAATCTTATGTTTCCCTCATAGTTTTTTAGAATGCACATAAGGAAGAGTCAGTAAAGTTTTTTCAGTTTCTTTTCAGAAATCCTAATAGTGGAACACATGAAACACGAAATTACACAGTTCTTTTAAAAAGTGTTGCTGATGTGGGAAAAAACCCAGTCTTTGGCCAGATTCATTTCCTGGGGGTTGTTTTCTTCAAAAGAAAAGATGTAACTGTAGAAAATAAGAGTAATAAGAGTAATGACAATTGCAGTATTTTAGAGGAAATATTATATCTGAGAGGGAAAATCAACACTGTACTTACCATGAAAATGGAAAGGAAGCTTGACTGCATCTTAATTCTTTTAAAAGGGAATAGAAGTTAGACTGGTGATCCTCAGAGACACTGCTGGTTTTTCTTAGGTCATTCTTTAAAGAAAAGGGAGATGGAATGTGAGTCCAACAAAAGGAAATCTTTTAAAAGTAATATAAGTCTGCCTTATCAGAATAAGAATTTAGAGACCCAGAACACCGGAAGGCATGAATTTTGTGAAGCCCTGAGTAGCTCATAGAGAATCTGTATGTTTTTCTTTAATCAACTTGTGCCACTTTTAGTTACAGCCTTTAATTTGCCATCTAAAGAACTGCTTATGCACCTGAGTGTGCTGTTGATTTCAAGTTCAAATAGGCATGTTTTCTCGCATTCAGGTCACAAATCTTCAATTAAATGCATAAAGAAAGCCTGTGTAAGTAAGTTATGGAGAAAGGAGGCCAAACTTTCAATACTGTTTGATTAAGGGCATAACTGGAAAGATTCTAAATACAAGTTAAAACAAGCAATTATATTTTCCGATTCTGTCATTGGGAAAAAAAATCTGGATGTCTCACTTGAATGTCTACCAAAACTGGCGTTAACCTTCTGAAGGAGAAATAGAACTAATGATTTGGTACAGTGCCAAACAATTAGACTGGTGAACAGGCATTCTTCCACCAGCACCTATTGTCGGAAATATCTGGATTTCTAAATGTCAGCTAAATAGGCTCACCCTACAAACTAAGAGAAAACTGACCTAACCTTTTGACACCACCTGTTCAGGAATGAGAATTTCTTAGGCATGCTATTCTACACAGATAAAAGGTTCACAAAATTTGACCTGGAAAGAATAGTTAAAGGAATTAGTTTTGTTTAGTCTAGAAAAGAGCAGACTGAGGGAGGATGTGATTACAATCTTCCAGTACGTAAAAGAATGTTATAAAGATGCTAGTGATTGATTTTCTGTGTCCAGTTGGGGAAAAAACAAGAATAAAGATGTTTAAAACAAAGCAAAGATGTTTAGATTATGTATTAGGAGAAAAAATTCTAATAATAAAAATAGGGAATATGGTACACACTACATAAGAAAACTGTCATCT
This sequence comes from Strix uralensis, assembly GCF_047716275.1. Classification (NCBI taxonomy): domain Eukaryota; kingdom Metazoa; phylum Chordata; class Aves; order Strigiformes; family Strigidae; genus Strix; species Strix uralensis. The sequence continues at coordinate 12,468,566 of NC_133972.1, forward strand.
CATTAACTGGAAATTTTCAAGAATAATTAGACCAACACCTGTCACTAATAGTCAAGGTTGCTAGTGTTGTTCATGGAGCAAGGGGAATAGGTAGATGTATTACATGATCACTCAACAGTCTTTGCCCATCTTTCATTTTCTATAGCTGATACATTTGGCAAGGCACTCTAGACTTGTTGTTAAGTTGGATATAAAAATAATTGGTTAATGGGAGGCTTTTTATTTGTAGAGGATACTTCAATAAATAACTAATTTTTAAGAGTTCTGATTATGTGATTAATTCTGATTATGTGATTAACAGTGTTAGAAGGATGGCAGAATAATAGGTAAGGAAATGATAAAGATTGCTTATTGGTTTGGGGTGCAGGATTCTATTAACAATAGCAGTGAGCTTGCTATTATGAATTTCTTTGTTACTTGAGAATTTTGGTATCATACATTGTTTTCTGGTTGAGGTTGATAACAAGGAACTGGAAGTTGTGATGAACAGTCAACTGATACAGATATAACGGGACTGAAGCATGGCATACCCACTTGAAAGAACAGAAATAACATCAAAATTATGTCATCTTTCCTAAATGTTTGTAAGAGCTACTAAGACAGCATTTCATGGTGTGATCCATCACGAGCTCAAAAGCAATTGAGTAACAATGAAAAATAACTAGAGAGCATAAGTTATGTAAAGGCCTTCAATATGTATTGCAGATTAAAAGTGAAAGTGGGTGAAGGTTTTAATTCTCATTCCATGTTGGAACCAGTTGTCTGTCGGTGGTTGAAGGCATGACATGCTTGCAGCTCGGTTTCTTATGTTTGATGTTGGATATAAGAGTTTAAAGATATGTTAGACATGTAAAGTCTTACTGAAGCGTTTATTTAGATGCATAGAGAGTAGTGTCAAACATCAGGGCTTTAATTTTACAAATTAAGCAAATTATTTGAGTTGTAGCTCCCTGTATTTTCAGATTTTTTTGTGAAAGGATGTGATAATATTTATCTTTTTTTTCCTCTTGAGTTTAGGAACTGGTCATATTTTTTATTACATACATGTTTGGGGTTTTTTTTCCTAGGTTCTGCACAATGGACTTGTGATGGAAATGAATCATCCAACAGCTGGGAGGATAGCTGTTCCAGGTTAGATGTTTAATTCTTTTTTCTAAATGGAGCTTGAAATTAAATGCTACATGACATCCTGAGTAGTTCTGGAACTCAGCTGAGGACATGACACATCTTCACATTTCAGTCAAATGAACAAAAGTTTAACCAGGAAGACATTTGTGCTCATATTCATTCCGGTAGCAGAAAAATGGGTTAAAATGTGTGTCAGAATAGCTTCTGGTTTTCATCGGTCAGTTGTCATAAAACATGAATATGGATTTGATAATATTTGCAAACTCCCACTGTTAGAAATATTACTGCTAAATCATCTACATGAATATGTCAATCTGTTTTTCATTTAGGTCTATTTTGCAAGTTACACAGGCTTATTTTAGGAACATTTCTGTTGTAAAAAAAAAAAAAAAGAAGAAAGAAGAGGGAAGTTTGTGCTGAAGGTTTCATCACACTATTTCATTTAATGAGATTAGACATGAAGCTCTGCAATGATGAAGTCTTAAATAGCTATTTTGGATTTCCAAAGAATACAGAAGTAATAAAGTAGTCTCTCTTTTAAGCTGTAAGTGGATCAGGACTTGGAGCTGGTGTAGCTTTACTTCCATTAGAGTTAGTTATGGAATGGGGTTAGCTTCATCCAGAGCCATTATGAACATTCTCATTCAGATTCTCCCAGTTGGCTCTGTTTTGACAGCTGAGCCTTATCTGACAATCTACTAGCTATTGGGTCAACTTTTTCTGCTTCTCTATGCTTTTCTCTCTCCCAAGCCACATTGAGAATTGTTTCCTCCTTCATTCAAAGCACCATGTCATTTTTATTTTTATAACATCTTCTCCTTACATTGTGATTTTCTGTGCCAAATTCCACCCTCTGACACAGCATCCAGTTGTCATCAATTTCAGTTGACTTGAGCACTGTAGTGGTAAGAAGAATTTGACCCATAAAATTTATCTTAATTTGCACATCCTGGAATCACACTGGGATGCAGAAAGGATTATTTGAAAGAAATCAATCCCATATTAGATCATGTTTTCTGCATGAATAGAGGGGGTGTTTTGTGTGCGTGTATGTGTATGCTTCATATTTACTCTTTATCACAGTTTGCATTCCACATTTGGTCCCACTAGGCTTGGATGTTTGGTTGATTGTATTCAAAAATGCTTCTCTAATTTAGATGCATATATCTGGAAATAGTAATCCTTTTGTTTTAGTTTCTAACAGAAAAGTAATCTTGGTTTATTTATCCAGAATGAAAAGACTAATAAGGGTTTTGATTTAATTCTTTTTAAAGAAGTGGGCAGAAAAGCCTTGCAGATGGTAGAGAAAGTGTGTAAGGTTTTCATGTTGCATACAACGTATAATCTATCTTAGAGAAAGCAAATACTCCTTAAGGGGATAGGTTAAACTGCAAGAAGAGGAAGGAGATGAAAGGAATGTTCTAATGTCTGTCAGCAGCGATAGAATGTATTGGCAAGAGAGTGAGTTTTTACATAGGTAAGCCATAGTACTTCCCAAATCCTTAGTTATTTTTTATTTTATTAAACCAGTGACATTGCACTAAACTAAAATAAATCATCTTAATCTCTAATGGCTTGCCATTTAAATGGGCTTCTATGAAGAGTTTCTTGTATTGAAGCAGATGGCTGAAATGATTATTGGATATTTGAGCAGGAAAAGGAGAATTCCTTCCTTTCCTGGCATGGGAGGATAGGGAAGGGAGAGACAGGGGAGAGAAGGGTGAAGGACACTCATTCAGTGTGAGCAGAATGGACCTATTGATGGTCAATGGAAAGACAGTGCATTACTCTGTCCCAAAATTGAAGCGCATAAGTGACTTTGGCTACTCTTGATGATAGATAATGGAAGTACCTTGGAATTGTCCTGGTCAATGATATATCTGAAGAGTACAGGGAAGGGTGTGCAGAGAAGACCTCCAGTAGATAAACTGCTTCTCAGTGACTATTTAAAATAGTAACAACTTCTTTTTTTTTTTTTTTTTTTTTCTTCAATGAGATTATATTTGAATATATTATATTTGGTAGAGAACAACTTTGCTAAGCTCTCAGTTTCTGGTGCAGGGTTGCTTATCAAGCAAGATTAAGATATTAGCGTGAATGTTGAAACTGAATAGACTAAAAATGTCTCTCCTTAAAGAGACTGGGGAGACTCTGATCCCAAAACAAAAATGGGTGACTCTTATTTCTTAATCATATAAGCCAGGGTTTAATGTGTCTTTTAGTAGTTGAATTGGACATCACACTTGAGGCTCTTGACAGAGGTCAGACTTGTGCTGCCAAGTAAAGTTGTGAGTACAGTGACATACACTTATTGAGTGAGAGCATGCTGGCAGATTTCAGCTCCGAGTACCACAGTTGGCCTCTGTGTCTAGCATATTGGTTTGGAATAGTCCTTCTCCAGGCATGTCCCCACTTTGAGACTGGGTTCAAATCTGTATATGAATCCTCACTTGTAGATCTCGCAAATTGAAATTCTGAGGGATTTTGCCATTGACTTTAATGTTGGCTACATTTTTAATGTTGGACTTGGTGATTCATACTCCTTTTTTACTTAAATATCTTTTGATATTGTTATTGAATTTGGTTCTTTCCACACCTAGTCAGTGCTTTCCCCTTGCCTTTTTTTTATAATTCCCAGCCTGAGATATACTGTGTGCTGATAAGGACATCACAAGGTACTGGTGGAACTGGAGTGGGAGAAGTCACATTATAAAAAACATATTTCTATTTACTTTTCTTTTCAAAATGCAGATTGATGGTAGGAGAGATACAGACCTTGTGTTTTGATATCTCTTGCTTCAAGTATTCATTGAAAAACGTCTTTGCACATATACACTGCTGTTACTATTAGCAAGATATCAGATTCAAGAATGGATGTGAAAAAAGGAGTTAATCATGTCTGACTAAGAGTGATTGTATAAAAGACTGTAAGACCATTTTAAAGAAAAATGTCGTTCCGTGGTAGTTGAGTGATTTCATTAGGATAATGTTTCACATATACCATTCAATATATTCACGTTGTGAAGTTTTTCTAGATCTGACTTGTGGTATACGTATACTTGACATATCATATATAGAAGGTGCAACATTGTGAGAGAGCTTCACTTGAGTCCCAAAGGCCTGGCACTGTACTGCCCTCATTCTTCACAGAACTGGTTCATCTGGTTGCAGGCCTGTACTGATGAATCTCTTCTGGCTCTGTATATGAAGTCAGCTCAATCATCTTTCGTTCAGGGTGCCGAAGGTGATGTGAGCTGGAGCACCTCAGCTGGAGAGGCTGAGGAACAGGGGCTGGTACAGCCTGGGGAAAAGGCAGCCTCAGTGGGGCCTGGCAGCAGCCCCCCAGCACCTTCAGGGAGGTTATCAATGTGAAGAGCCAGGCTCCTCAGAGCAGTGCATGGTGGGAGGATGCAAGACAAGAGAGCTTCAGACTGGATATCGGGAAGGTCTTTTTCATCGTCATGACAGTCAAGCAGTGGAGCAAGTTGCCCAGCGAGGTTGTGCAGGCTCTGTTCTTGGAGGTTTTCAAAAAACAACTAGATAAAACCATGAGCAGCCTGGTCTGACCTCAGGCCTGACCCTAATTTGAGCAAGATCTTGGGCTGGAGACCTGCTGAGGTCCTTTTCAACTTGGATTATGTTCTTATTCTGTGATTAACCTCAGTATCTCCTCACTTAGCTCTGTTGTGCTTACCATAGATATCTGGAGGAGAAATTACACAGTTTAATAAATAGGACACGTAGAGCACAGAAAGTACTTCTGAGGGCAAAAAATGATAGTGGAGAGATGTTTGATAGAGTGCCAGATTGTAGATGATGCTCGATGGCACAGAGACAATACAGTTAAGTGAAGGGACAAAATTTCAAGAAGCTTTAGCATCTGGGTTAGTCTTGAAGTACTTTGCCAAAGAGTAATGGACTTTTCCAAAGAGCGGTAGCATGTGGGTTTCTGGGAGCCACTGAGTAATTTATTCTGAGTTGCAATGTGAACCATAATGGATACCAACCCATACTGATTATGTAGAAAAAGCATAATGGATGCAATGCCCAAACCTTTTCCATTATCATCTATTTTATATGGTTTGGGAAACTCAAATAATAATATTCCAAACTTCTGCATTATCTAGTGCCTAATGTTGACTTTTAAAAGCTGCCAGTTTTCTTTTATAGTTAAAAGAGTGTTTGTAATATGATTTTTTTTTTTTTAAAGGAAAAAGCACATTGCATTCAGCTGTCCCTAACAAACCAACCTTTGTAGAATTTATTAACTAGCAGAAACCTCTGTGAAATAAACCTCATTTCTGACCCCTTCTAAGCCTTAGCGAATTGGGAATTTGGATATAAGCTTACACTTCGGAATCATCTCTCATCAAACAGGAAACAATATAACTGCAGAAATCATGTAAAACACCTCTTCCAGACAAAACAACTGTTCTTAGTTTTGATAATGTTTATATTGTACGTTCTCCTCATCCCCATTTCCTGAGTTGATAAACACTATTTCTGTCCTTTGGCCCATGGTCTGCATCTAGGATGTCTTTAATGCTCAGAAAGGCCAATTTCATACCTGGCTTTGTTGATTTCCTCCTGTGCTCTTGAGATAATGTGTTGGGGGGACTGCTCCAAGCTCAGTTAGGAAAGGCAGTACAGGATTCCTCCTTGGCATAGATTTCTTGGACTGAATTCAGGGGATCTATGTTAATTAATCAACCCACTCAGGAGAAATGTCTCTTTTTCCGGTCTTCTCCTGTCACTGTGCATTACAAATATACTACTGAAACAGGAAAGACATTTTTTTCAGAGATAGGCTTTTCCTGTTATATGATTCATTAAATGGTGTCGTGGTTCCATGGAGACTAATTGCCATCAATCTCTTAGAAGAATGGTTTTAAGGAACAAAACGAAGAGGCAAGAAATCTAATAGGACTTCCTTACCGTGCCACAGATTTCTTCCTTAACCTTGGACAAATCACTCTCTGTGTCTCACCTTACTAATCATTTGCAGTTTTTCAGATCTTGGTTAATAGTTGAAAAATACTTTGATTTCCAAGGGAAGGAAGTTCTTGGAAAAACTCATATGTATTATTTTAAATGTATATTCATATTTAATATGCATGTATGTATTTATACTTATTTTTTCCATGTACGGGGAAGAGCAGTTATAGCGGTGGTAATAACAGTGGGGTGTCTATGTGTTTGATCAGTACCTTTCAGTACAGGGAGCAGATATGGCTGCTAGTGATACACGCTATCTTTTTTTGATCGTTTAATGGAAGTGTAGTGGGGGAAGCTTCAGTAGGACTATGTATATGGCAGAAAAAAGTGACTTCTGCATGGGGGAAGTTTGCAGGAAATTAAGGAAGTCTGTACTCCGATCCATCGTTTCCTGCAGCTAGGAGATCCCACAATATAGGAACAACAATAACAACATAAAAAATCCCAACAATTTTTTTTTTGCAAGAACCTCTGCTTGAACTTCTGATCCTGCCTGCTTCTCATCAGGCAGTTTTTTCATATGCGAGTGTGTGCGTGTGTGTGCATGCATGCATGTGCATAACTGATGTTGATTGAAAAATTTTAATTTCACTTCACTATTTATGGTACATTGGAGACAAACAGCTTCACCGGCATTACTGTTACCTCATTCGCCTTTTTTAGTCATCAGGGCTGACTGTTTATGTCTTTTACATTCACAGAGCTGATTTCAATTTTGAGGAATTCAGAACCATTACAGGAACTCAGCAGAAATGATGTATGACAGCTCAGCTATCCTCAAAATACTTTAAAAAATCTTAATAAATATATAAACAATATATTCATACTGATTGCAAAAGCAGAAAAGAGATGGTGGGAATGGCAAGGAATATATTATAAACTTCAGGATTATGTAGAAAAGGCTAGTCTGTGTTTTTAATGAATGGTACTTTAATTTGGAATCTTTTAAGACTCCTTTTAAAGTAAAACATAAGCAACAAACTTTTTCATATTTTGTTCTTCTGTCATATGTTTCCAGAGTATTTCTCTACCGTATATTTTAAAATTTGCTATACATCCTGGAATGGGCTTAGTGCCACAGTTGATACTTTTAAAGTTAATGTTTAAAGAAGACAAGACAGCTGTTTCTTACCTAGTTTTGGGACTTAAGTTGTTGGGAGAAATTAAGAAATGGTGGAAGTCTTTTCCATCAGGCTCTGAGTAACTGAGTAACAATACCAACTGGGACCACAGCACCATGTGTTACTCAGGCGGTGGCTCTCCAGGACTGTTGTTCAGGGTGTCTGAGCTGGACTCTCCTCTCAGCAGACCCTGGGTTTTATTGACTGTCTTTAAGTTGTGGCATTCAAAGTTGTTTTTCTTGCATCATGTGTTTCTTTCCAGGAACTGACTGCTGTATGGGGAGGGGAAATAAAAATTTTTCAGTGGACAAGTAGGGATATTTTCCTACTCTGTGCATAATAAGTAAACTGATGGTTGACATTTTGCTGAATGTTGATCAGTAATTATAATTCTACTTACTGAAGAATATTTTCTCTGTATTTTCCTCCATGTGCCTAGGATATATTAGGATTTTCTTTAAACTGGACATCATAGTTTCTTATGGAGAGTAGACAGAACAGTATCACCTTGCTGTTACATAGGGAAAAAAAAGGTTGAAGTTTTAACTGAGTAGCCAAATAAACTCATTAATTTCCCACCAATGGTGTCAGTCCTAGAATTCAGCTTTGTTTAAAACTGTTTTTTTTTCGTTCTGTTTAAATGTGTTTCCCACTTCTTTATAAGTAACAGTAACTTAGAAAGTACTTTCTTAACCCTCACTCTGTAACAAGCACAGCCAGGTGCTCACACAGTTCAGGGTGTGTGATTGTAAAGATATATCTGCATGCCCCGGGTGCATTGTAAAACAGCCAAATTACTTCAACACCCATAAATTGTAAGTATATCTTTATGATCTTTAATAATTATTGGATAAGAAAAGGAATCTTCTGTCAGCTAAAAAAGTTTGGTTTCATTAAATGTAAAAATATGTTTTAAACATTTAGAAAATTTTACTTAATCCCTAGGATACCGAGTATACTAATCCTCGGTTGTGTTTCCGCCATGTTGTCTTGACCCAAGCCCTGCCTCCCCATGAATGGAAAGAATGAGTGGACTTAAACTGTTTTCTGTGAACCTAGACTGAACAATTTTATGGTCAGCAGTGGCCATTAGATCATGTAGTTTGCTTTCTTATGGCATTGGCCATAGAATTTCATCAATTTACTCCTTTCACGTGTGTTTGACTACAGTTTGTTTTATTCAGAAGTTCTCAAAACATGGAAAATTCATCAAATATCTGCCTCTTTCTTTAAATGCCTGATCATGTTCATTGTTAAAAAAACCTTGCCATGATTCTAATTCAATGTTACCTAGTTATATAGAGCAACAATATTTTTTTCATGTCTTTCATGAGCTTTAACTATTTTTGTTTTTTCCCCATGAAAGTACTATTTACCTGACAGAAGTCACATCTAGCTGACTGCCTGACAAACTATGTAGCATAATTTTCCCCAGGTCTTTTCAGGTCCTTTGTGCAAGCAAAGTGCAGCAGCTTTGTAACTCTGTCTTTTTTTATTGCAGTCTGTGTACTGCATATTTACAGGAAAAAATTGCAGTTGTATAGAGTGCATCACAAACCTCCTGCCTGACTCTGGGCAAGTCCCCTAGCCCATGAAGTTACATTTCTCACTTTTTCATCCAAAAAACTGGGATATAGAACTCACAAGTAACTACAGAGCATAAATATGCTATTTTTTTTCCAAATTATAATCATGACATTACATGAAATTTGACGCTGTGCTTTCTTTGCAGTTTATGGCAGAAGGGACTGGGTCAAAATGCGGGGCAAAATAAGACTTATACAGCTAACTTAACTGTTCAGTTGATTAAAGAGCCTGCCACCAGTATATAACATGTACCTGTTGTGGGTTAGTAAATTTATATGTATTTAACTTTTTTATCTGTAACTCCTGAAGTAGGGCATATATAAGTTCTCTTAGTCACTGCAAACTTGCAATTATTTTTGCTCCTCTTCCTTGTACTTCCCACAACTTTTCTAGTAACGTCCTGCCCAGAAATTAATCCCATATTACATCAAAATTTCTTTATAAAAAGACCAGTATTGCCTAACTTATAGATAGGACGTGTCTGCCCATGCAGTAAAAATTACATTGATCTATTTAGCTGTCATGCTGCATTTCAAGCTGACGTCTAATTTGCTTGCCAATTTAATCCTGAAGACTGTGTCAACATGACTATTTCCAGATATATATTTCCATTTAAGTGCCTGGGTTTCAGGCTATTTTTCTTCAGATACTTTTTTTTCCTAATATGAATAGAAGAGAGTAAAGGTTTTGCTGCTTCTTATCTCTCTAGATCCCTTTATGTGGTCAATGAAGACACAATTTTATTGGGTAAATTTAAATCCAACAACCTCTTCACCTATTCTAAAATTTCTGCCTGCTGTTAGTGTGGATACATTCACCAGTAGATCTTCCTTGTATAAAAGCCCGGCTTCAAAACAAGCATGGTGATTTCAACCTGAGTCTTGAATATTCCAAATGATGCCTTAATAATTTGGGCTATCAAAACTAAAGCGTTACTGCCACCTCTTTTGCCCTCTGCCATTTTGCTAACTATTCTGGAGCTCTTTTGGGGTTCTGGGAGAGTGGGAAATCCCAAGAGGTTTTCCAAATGTTTTATGACTAGATGCAATTTTTTTTTCCCAGATTTTTATTTAGCTGATATTATTCATCAAATTTGATCCAAACTTGCAAATATTGTTTTGTTAAACATAAACTTTTTATTTTTTCAAATAAAACAAACCTGTCCATCCTATGACTGTGTGCAAAAGGTTTAAACCAAGACAGAACAGATGTGAACTAGCTTAATCCAAGGCCTATTGAAAACATTAGACATTGGGTCAAGACATGATTAGAAAAATCTTCCTGACACAGAATCTGTTAAGGTCTGGAGCAGAGTCCCCTAAGAAGACATGGAATCCCTATTTCTTCGGTTGTCTGAAACTAGACTGAACATTGCAGTAAATAAAAACAGTTTACTCATATAAAAAGCAGATAATTGTTCTATTAAAAGGGATTGATAACTTAATGAATTTTAAAATTTGGTGTCAGTTCATTGCTTTAAATTAAAGTTGTTTAGAGATTGTGCCTGTGGCAGGCCAATAAAAAATTTATATTGACTTGTGTGTAAGTAGAGTGTTCCTCATGGGTTTTGAACTGGATGCAGAGATGAAATGAGGCGGAGGCTTGCAGATTAGAACAAGGTTTTTAATATTCTTTGCAAGCTGTTTTTAGAAACATCACAAGGAACATAAAATCAGGCCCATTTGTGAAGAGAGGCAGTACAATTTACAAACAAACATGTGGGGCAAACAAAATTTCAAAGCTGAACGTGCACAAATGCCCAATTCCAGTTGTCCAAATTGCACATACTGAAAGCACAACTGCATGCTATTCCCAGCCCATGAACACAGACATATTTATACAAGCTTGTATAACAATTTGATAATATTGTAAAGAAATTACAAGCTTAGCATTGCTTTGACTATGAGATTTAGATTCCTATATGAGAATAGATTCCGATGATGAAAACTGTCCTATAATTTGCTGAGTTACATTTGGAAATTGCTTTCTCTTTCTTGAAGAACTGGGTAGTACAATTTTTAGCTAGAGCTGAGCTAGTGATTTTTTTTTTTTTTTTTGAGCCAGATTAAGTTCTGGTGATGACATGCAGCCATTTCTTCCTAGCTTTACTGTCCATGCAGTATGTTTTTTCAGTGTCACTAGTTTGAACTGTTTTGGATTACTGAAAGGGTCAGTGAACTTCTCTCTCTGGAAAGAACACCCTTTAAAAACGGAAAAAGTTTATATGATGAGGTCACACCTCAAATATGAATTTCATAGAGAGAGAATTGTTAGCTTTCAGGTCTTGTTCCTCAGCCAGAACCTAACTGTCATCTGGGGTCCCAGCAGAATCCTATGTCTTCTTCTCAGATGCTTGAATCTTAAGAGGTTGAGAAGATAAAACCAAACAGCTCAGGGCACTGTCCTGGAAACATCAGCAGTATCTGTGCTGTGCCAGGGATCAGAAGGAGCTGTGCTGATAGCAGAAATTAAAATAGGACCTACAGGACTACACTGTTGAAGAACAGGAGTCATTGTTTGGGCTCGAAGCTCAGCTTAGGCAGGTGTAAAATATAACAGCTTTGACCAAGCAACTAGTGGTTCACAGCAAATGGCGTAGTGTCAGGGTAGAGAAGGCTTGCACCGAAGGACCACGCTGATGAGAAAACGTGGGGAATGAGTTGAGGAAGGAGGTGATAGAAAAAGACTACATTGAACTGTGGCCTTGCAAACACCAGCTGGTGCAGATAGTTCCTGTCCTTAAATTCATCTTTGCTAGTTGGTGTCAATGGTTAGTCAAACCAGTATTCCGAATTTCAGAAGTTCTTATTCTGAAGTACTTCTTATCAGTATTACATGTAAGTAGTACTTATTATGTTTCAATTCTGGTTAAGGTTCAGTGCAAACTTCAAACTAATAGGTCAAATTGAATTCCAGTCTGAGACAAAGGAATGATTAGAAACTTTTTTGATTTCATGTGTGGTTTGTCTCTTGGGATATAAGTTTTTGTGGAAGTGCTTAGAATATTTCATTTAGAAAAACAAAAAAACTTTGCAAAGGTGATCACTTTCTATACAGTTCTATCAGATATTTCCTTAATGATATAGTGAGTTATATACTTGATCATGTGAATGCAACACTTACTATTTTGTATGTGCAAGCCAGGTGTTTATGTGAATAAATGAAGAATGTACAGTTTTGTTTCTTTTGAATATACCTACATTTTAAAATCTGGCCTTCCCCTCCCAGTAGGGAACACTTCAGGGATGAGTAAATTTGCCAAAGCAAGCTGTTTTGGCAAACATTCTAGTTTTCACATTTATTCATACTTAGGGGAATAGAGAAGATAAAGATGGGACATAGATTTTGTGTTGGTAGTATTTACCTTTGCTACCTTCCTAGATCGCTAGAATAAAGACTACTGTTGTAATTCCTGAAAGTGAATTTTTACTTGCTGACTTCCTGACTACTCACAAATCAATGCTCCCACTGTATAATTTAATAGTTGTTTTATCTCAAAACTGAATGTGCAGTTTAGTAGTCTAGCCTTCTACTCTTCATTTTCGCTTGGATTTCCTGAAAAAAAAAAAACATAAGAAAATGCCAACGTGTCCTTTTGCTCCTCGTAGGTTCAGGTACCATGCTCTAGCTTTCACCAGCTCTAAAAGAGAGTTTTGAGAGTACATGGATAAAGTGTAACTTTGGTATAGCTGCGTGGCAACATTAGATTGGAAGATACCATTTTAACCTATCCTTCAAGTACTTCTGTAATACTGACACTGTAGAAAATACTACTGGAGGGAAACAGGAGAAATTGGAGGAGTACCTCAGATTTTAATGGAGAACCTTTGGTGTCTTCCTCTGAAGCCATTCACCTTGTAAGAGTCATTATTCAGACCTTTTTTAAGTCTTTCAAAATGTTGGCTAGTGTGGAGATACCTTGGAACCTTCCTAATAGTTGACTTTCAGAAAGCAAGCAATACCATGTTTACTACTTTAAAATGACTTTTAGATTCTCACTGCTAGATGCTCATCGCTCAAAGTTGCATCACCCACCAACAACCTCCATGTGGCAATCTGTTACCATCTCCATGAATTTGCATTTACTTTCAAGATGTCCTCAAGTCTTGGTTGCCTTTTTTTTTTTTTTAATGAGGGAAGTCTGAAGTCAGTTGCCATATTGTGAGGCATAGCACATACTTCTAATTTTCAGGTATTTTCAGAGATTGGTATTCTTTTCCCCAGGTGTACCCAGATGTGAATCAAAATGCTTCATTGATTGTAATTAGAAACTATAAGTCTAAGGTCTTATCTGACTCTTGGAAACCAGTATTATACTGGGCACCAGTTCCAATGAAACAACGTATTATACTTCTATAACATAATTATATATTACACCTGCATATCACAGATGAATATATATTATATACTGTTATAGAACATAACAGTCTTGATACCCATGGAGGTTAGTTGGTGTTAAGCTGTAGTGAGAGAAGTAGGTAGTTTCAGTGCATGTAATTTATAAGAAAGGGTGATTCAAAAAATTCAGAAATCTCAATATTTTGTGTTTACAATATTAATTTTTGCTTTTACAAAGTGTTGTATGAAGGAAATTATTGTAGGGGAAAAGAAAGCTAAGCCCTGGTATCATATTGCATTTTTTGTCTGCTCATCTTTGTGCAGTATTTATGTGTAATTATAATTATCTGTGATATCAAAGACAGCAAAAAAAATCATTATTTATTTATAAACAAGATTTCAAATATTGGGTACATTCAGGGAATTTACATACTCTGATGATTTATGGCGATTACATTGTTGAAGATAAATGCCTTAGAAAGTTGTGGATAATTTTTAAACTCAAGATGAATGAATTAAACAAATGTCTTATTTACAGTAAAGCATGTCCTCAGTAAAAGTGCTCTGCTCTTTTTTGAAGCCTTGAGTTCTATTTTCAGGAGCTTTGTCATATAATTTTTCTAAATTTACTGTAATTAATGAGAAGTAATGATCAGTAATCAACTTAAATGTACCATAAAATATGGAACCTAATATATGCGAGACAAAATTTAAGCATTCCAATTCATGGTACACTTTGTAGTATATTTACTGATAATTACACAGAGATATTAAGAGGATACATTTGTAGAGGCTCTTTAAAAAGTCAAGAGGTAAGATTGAAAACTCAAATCATAATTTAGGAAATTTCTGTCTTCTAGTGCTTAATGTCTCTACCTGAAGAGTATTTAGTAGTTCAAAATTTATATTTGAGTAGTATAACCATTACCACCTCCTGTCTTGTAAAAAGAAATAAATTCTGCTCCCAGTGACCAGGTCATTTGAACCACCACTTTGGGGAGGAAGGACCGTGTATTGGTTTGCTCATCATACCAGGATAATAGCTGATTTTCACTTCATTGCTGCTTTTAGCTACTTAGCTAGCAATACGTATGGGCCAAAGACACCAATCCAGGCAGAAATGCAATTATACTTAATTCAGGAGTTATTTCTGAGTGCAGATGTAATTGGCGTACAACTCACACAGCCTTTGAAAGGCTTACGACTTTTCATTATACATTGGCTTCTTCCACAGGCCTCACATTGCCAGTCTTTACTAAACACTGCAACTGTGAAATGTAATGATTGAGGCATGCTGGCAGAAAAAACAAATTTGTCCAGAACTTTAAGATATAATGGATATGAAGTTCACTCACCAGTGGTGTTCTCCCGCTGGTAACATTCAGCCTGTAATAAAAAACAAGGTGATTGAATCCATTCACATCTATATAGCTGTAAGAGAGCTACGTAATAGGAAAACAAGTAAATTATTAAGACAATGTACATTCGCCAGAGTACTTAACACTCTTATGTGACCACTCACCATACAGGATATGACATAAATTGTATTTTCTAATGCTGTTGCATCTATTTGACAAAAATGAGAAAATATATCCAACTAGTTCTTCTTTCCTCTATACTCCTACTTCATAGGCCTGAAAGATGGATTTAAGCCATATATGTTGTGTATTGTGGTTATGTTATCTATATGATGCTGAAATTTATTTTGTCTGTGTAAACAAGCAGGTAAGTTTAAATTTATGCTTTTTTTTTTCATATTTTGTTTTCTAATCTTGTGTATTGGAGCTTATTGCCCCCACCTCCACCCAAGTTTCTTTAGCGTTTTTTTCTTCAGTAACTTCAATTTTTCCCAGACCATCTGTAATGTGGACACATGCCTTCCATATATTGTATATTAAAGGAGGTCCTGTGCAACAAGACATGCTCAGAGTGCCATGTACTTTTGGATTAGAAGGAATTAATTAATTTAATGTGAAGGGATATAATTCATATAGTTCTCTTGAGAGTTACTTCCTTTATTGTTTGGACTAACAGTGCGCTGGGTGAAGAACTGGCTGAGGGCTCAGCGGGTTGCAGTGAACGGGGCTACATCTGACTGGTGACCAGCCACCAGCACTGTTCCTCAGGTCTTAAATCTAGGGACAGTTCTGTTCAATCTTTTTATCAATGATCTAGAGGCAGGAGTTGAATGCACGGGTAGTAAGTTTGCTGGTGATACTAAACTGGGAGGTGCTGTTGACTCTCTCGAGGGACAAGGGGCCTTGCAGAGGGATCTGGATAGATTGGAGCATTTGGCATCTGGGCACAAGTCTAAACTGGGAGAGGAGTGGCTGGAGAGCAGCCCCACAGAAAGGGGTCTGGGGGTGCTGGTTGACAGGAGGCTCGTCAGGAGTCAGCAGTTGTGCCCCGGCAGCCAAGAGGGCAAACTGCACCCTGGGGTGCATCAAACACAGCGTAACCAGCCGGGCAAAAGAGGGGATTATCCCCCTGTATTTAGTGCTGGTGCAGCCTCACCTTGAGCCCTGTGTGTGGTTCTGGGCCCCACCATTTAAAAAGGATGTGAAGGTACTTGAATGTGTCACGAGGAGGGCACCAAAGCTGGTGAAGGGGCTGGAGGCATGTCCTGTGAGGAGTGGCTGAGGGCTCTGGGTTTATCTGGTTTGGAGAGGAGGAGGCTGAGGGGCGACCTCACTGCTCTCTGCAGCTTCCTGGGGAGGGGAAGGGCAGAGGGAGGTGCTGAGCTCTTCTCCCTGGTACCCAGCACCAGGATGCGTGGGAATGGCTCAAAGCTGTGTTGTCGGGGGAGGTTTGGAATTCACATGGGGAAACTTTTCTTTACCCAGAGGCGGGTCAAACCCTGGAACAGGCTTCCTGGAGGGGTGATTGATGTTCTGTGTCTGTCAGTGTTTGAGAGGCATTTGGACAATGCCCTTAATACCATGCTGTAACTTTGGTCACCCCTGAAGTGGTCAGGCAGTTGGACTGGATAGATGCTGTAATTCCCTTCCAGCTGAACTATTCTAGTCTAGTCTAGTGTATTCTTCTTCCTGAAGCAGGACATGCTCCAGAACCAAATTTTTGCAAACTTTTCTGAGGAGACCAATACCTGTCCATTTCCCTGTAGATTTTTTTTTCTCCTTCCATTCATTTTTAGATACATTTCCCTTGGAAAAACATAGTAGAGCCTGAGAACAGCAGCACTCCCTCAGAGGTGGGGTCCATCTGGCCCAACACTCTGTCTCCAAAGTGGCCAACCATCAGTGCCTACAGAAGAGCACATGAGCAGTGCACGCCTGCTTCTGTCAGGGTCCTGGGGGTGCTCATAGGCCTCAGTGGCTGGGACCAGCCTCCCCGGGACCCCCACCTCCCCCATCTCCTGCCAAGGGCCCAGGAGATGTGTCTCAGCTCAGCCCAGGGCCTTCAGTCCCTGCCCGAGAGATGCTGTAGCTGTGCCCGTCTCTGCCCCTGTCTCCTGGGGGGGCCTGGGACCTGCTCTGCAGAGAGCTGCTCTCCTGGAGGGACCCCTCAGACCTGGCTCAGAGCTGCTCATGCAGAACTCTCGGCATAGCACAGTGTAACTGTTCTGTTCTATTCCCTGTGCTCACCATGAGTCGAGTAACGAGGAGATGGTTGTTTGCCTGAAATGCCAGGGGGTTTTCAGCTCCAAAAACATTCAAGGACACAAATCACAAAGGTTACAACTGGAAACAGGATTTTATTTTTCTGAATCTGTTTCAGAGCCGATGCTCCACAAGCATTAACACAATGCACATGTGTAGCCAGGAGCAGGCTGATGCGTTCTTCAGCTTAGCTTGAAAAAACATCCCTTGCAGTCTGGCAAAGGGAGGTCAGATCTGCAGAAAGCAGCAACAGGAACACAGGCCAAGCCGTCCCTGTGTCCTCAAGAGTGAGAACGTGAAGAATGAGGATCAGGACTGACCACACACAAAAGGGGAAGAAGAGGTGTGTGGTACCACGATGTATTTTCCGAAGTACGACACGTATTGGTGACAAGGATACATTTTGCCTTCCCAAACTTGCTCCACCGCTGTGCTTCCTGGCCAGTGATGCAGGAGAAGCGCTCTCGTGCCTGCCCGGCACTTGTGTTGCAGGCAGGGAGAGCTGGAAAGGGGCAGCTCCGGATGGGGCAGCAAGCCTGGAGCCCTTCTAAGCACAGGCTGCTGGGCACGAGCAAGAACCCCCGGGGAAATGGAGCCAAGGGAAGAGCAGAGTCGCTCCCGCTACAAGCTTGCGATGGGCAAGAGAGCCAGGGAGAGCCAGGGCACGAGGGGGGCCTTGGAGGGGCAAGAGCTGCAGGCAAGAAGCGAGCAAAAGGGCTCAGAGCAGCCCTGGCAAGGGGCTGTGCTCAGTGCTACAGAGGACAAGCAGCAACCCCTGGGGGGCACCCTTGGGGCCCACCCTGGGAGTCTAGAGAGCTTCCTCCCCCCGGACGCGGGGCACGAGGGCCACCTTCGTGGAGCAGGAGCAGCAGGCACCTGGCCAGCATGGCCCAAAGGAGTCCTGGCCAGGGGCCATGCTCAGCGCTGCAGAGGAAGGCAAAAAACCCCCTGGGGACACTCGCTATAGCTCACCGTGGGGGAAAAAAAGCCTTCCTCCCCCCAGCTGCAGGGCACGAGAGGCCATCTTCGTGGTGCACGAGCAGCAGGCAGTGACCCAGCCAAAAGGGACCGGAGGAGCCCTGGCAAGTGGTCATGCTCAGTGCTGCAGAGGAAGGCAAAAAACCCCCAGGGACCAGTGCCAATGTGCCCCGGGGGAAAATTCCTTCCTGACCCCATCAATGGCGATCGGCTATTCCCTGAGCAGGTGAGCAAGACCTGCCTCCTTGTCCCACAGGCTGGTCATGCCTCCCAGGAGATGCCCAAGCCCTGTTCTCCCTCACCCTGGAGCCATCTCAGGGTCTTCTGAGAGTGGCCAAAGGCCCCTGGCCTGGTTGACCTTGGGGACAAGAATCCTTCCCGTGCCTGGTATGCCACCAGTGGGTGCTCCAAAGCACTGGGATCCCTGGGAACATCCCTGCATCCCATTTCTTACGGCTGCTGCCCCTGGCTCTGCAGGGGATGAGGACGGCGAGCTCTGCAGTGCTCCTCAAGAAGGCATTCCCTTGGGCTGGCCACGGCTACCCAGATGAAAAGGCCTGAGAGCCTCGGGCACCTCCAGGGGTTGGTGGTTCTTCTCATCTCCTGAGGGGTTTGTGTCTGTTCTCTGAAGGCTGAAGCAGGATTTCCATCCATCCGATGGGCTTTGAACGTGGCCATGCCGGGAGCTGGCCTTGCAGCGAGAACCTCCAGGCACCTCCTCCAGCCGCTGGTCTTCCTCCCTCAGCCCCCTCCCAGTAATCCCACCCTCCCCTCAAGGATCTCCTCTCGGATGTCTTTGGGCTGCCCCCAGGGCAGCTCTGGCAGTGGGACACTGGCGGGTGCCCCCCTTTATACTGCCCTGGGGGCACTGTGACTGCTGCATTGCCGGGGGTGGCACTGTGGCATGGGGGTGGCACTGTGACATGGGGGTGACTGACAGGGCCCCCATGCGCAGCCCCGCCCACCCCCCTCCGCCCAGCACCCTTCGGAGGAAGCCTTTGGGGTGCTGGCCCCGAGGCAGTCACTGTGCCCAGGAGGCCCAGGGGCTGTCCCTGCCCTTGGTGGCCATGCTCTGGGCCCAGCTGCTGGGTGTCCCTGATGCATCCTCTGCCACTTGGCTCCAAGGACAAACCCAGGGCTGTTACTGTTCTCTCAGGCCATGGCAGAAACCAGCCCTGCAGCCCAGAGACCTCCCCTATTTGCCGTCCCCTTTCTGCCCCAGAGCTGACAGCCGTGAGGCCCTGCAGTGAGGAGGAGCAGGGACTTGACCTGGCTGGACACAAACCCTTTTGCTGGGGTGTAAGGGGGTTGATTTCAGCAGCCACAGCCTGGAGGAAAGCCAGAGTGTGACCAGAGCCACAGGATGGCGTGGACAGTGCCAACAGACCACCATGAAATTAAGACAGGCTTTAAAAACCAAGTGATCTGAGGTTACAGTGGTGTGGTGGAAAGGTTGGGCATTTTCAGACCCAGAGCATTTGGATTCATGCCCAAAGCATAGCCAGGTAAATGATGACTCTTCCAAACCGAGAAAATAGCCCATTGCTGCTATTGTCATCACTTCCCCTTGTCCCAGTGAAACCAAGCTGCATGGCTGTTCTGTCAAACACACCTATTGGCCATGTTTATGTGGGATACAAAACGTGCTTCAGCCATGGGGTAAAACTTTCAGAGCTCATTTGTGGCTTTAACCTTTCTGAGAGTTATTTGCCTACCTCAATTTGTGGGAAGATGTTCAGATCTTAACTAAAAGCCTGGCAAATCTCTTTTTTTGTTTAGGATTTATTATTTGGAGTACTGAAAGATAAGGAAGGTACTATTCTCATTTTATATGTTGGTGCCAAAACTGTATGTACCTGCACACTATGTAAATAAGGGAAGTTATACCATAGACATTCATTTGGTTGTGATGATGCCAGAGGTGAAAGACAGGGGTTTGCACAAACTCTCAAGAGACACAGAAAGCGTGCATGATTTTCTCACCATTCCTCCTTACCAAGGAACTTTTGCTACTACACTGTTTATGGTGAGGTCTTCTTTTTGGAAAGAAGTCCTGAATTGTTTTGTGTTCTTTACCATATTTTTCCTTGCCTTCACCACAGATGAAATTTGTCTTTCTTGAGCCTAAGGAATGAGAAATGTCCGTAGTGGTACAGGTGAGTTCTCACCAGGGCTTTGCACAATGCTTGCCTTCCTTGCCTGACACACAAGAATGCTTTTGCCTGTATCCCATTCATGGCTCATAATAACCCTGTGATCTACTCGTGCCTCCAGGAAGATGATGATCATTGCAGGTCTCTTCCAACTCAACTATTTTATTCTATTCCGGTCTAGTCTAGTCTATTCTAATTTTAAAACATCTTCATTTACATCTTCCTTACATCTTCTGTCCACTTGTGTGACCACCCAACTCTCTCCAAATTTATTACTAGCAAGAAAGACATTTTTCTTTCATCAAGTTAATTCTGTTCTTCCATTCTAGCATTAGTATTATGGATATATTCCATGGACCATGTGAGATGGGCACCTGACAACAAGACAGACTTTGTGAAATCTCTGTTGTGTATTGGTTCTCTGGTACACTGGAAATGGCTGCTTGAACTATGAAAGCATCCGGCCCTGGCTTGTTGATGGAGACAAAATGCATTATTCTTTCCCCTACAGTCATAATGTGTCCAAGACCAGCAGAGGTTAAGAAACTGGGTTTGTTTGGCAGATGTTTCTTGTTATTCTGCCAATTAAGTCAACAATAGGTATTCATAATCCTAGGGAGGCTTGGAGGTCATAGAAATTACAGGGCAGGCAGAATAGCTCATGCACAAATAGCTGAAAAAGAAAGCGATCTTTGGGGGATTTTTTTTTTTCCCCCTCCTTTTATTCTGCTTGTCCTAGGGGCTGTCATCAGTCAGTAACATTGTGCATTGGCTTCACCCCTTGGTTCTGGCTGCAGTGTTCAAGGTCCTGAATGGCACAAAGTCTGTCTTATTGTTGCAGGGGAGATGTTCTGCAGTTTGTTTTACGCTCAAATTTCAGTGCTTTGTATAAGTATTAAAACATTTTTCTCAGCAACTAGTTTAAAATAAATGGTTAGAAAACTTGCATTCTTAAGAGAGAACAGGCAGCCTTCATGGAATAAAGACAGCAGTTGTGAGGTGGCACACGGTGTAATGCAGTCTTTTGTTACCTTACCAGTATAGAGAAATTAATTAGTTTCTTTCTGGCCTTCTCAAGTTTATCCTTGCTAAGCAAGACATGGAGCTGGCGGAGAGAAGTACTGATCTTAAGCGGAAAAAGAGATTTGGAGAAATCATCAAAGAGCTAGTTTGTGTGCTTGTGGCTGGGATGTTAATGGGAATTGAAGGATCTCTGCAGGTAATGCTCTCAGTAGAGTACCACTGGATTTTACAGATGTGGGGCACTCATTACTTCTTATGCAGTAAAGAACAGTGTGATACAACAGTCAGTTGGGTAAGACTGACAGCAACAATAAAGCATTACTAAAGACAAATAAAGCAAGAGCTTTAAAGAGAGAGAACAAGCAGCCATGAGGCAATGAACAGCCATGAGACAGTAACTTTAATAAGAAAGCTGAATTTCCATACAAAAAAATCCTTACCAAGCATAACAGTACTAATATATATTGTATAAAGCATTGACTGGGGAGGCTAAAGATGAGAAAAGTATGATAAAACATTTCTACTATCACTTCTGGTGAAAAAGAGAAGTGAATGAGACATTGTTGGTACTAATAATACCTAAAACACTGGAGCAGCTGATAAAAGTATTTGGTATACTGTGACCCTAGGAGGAATGTGACTGTGTTTTTATCTGAACCCAAGAAACAGAAGGGGGAATAGATGCCTGCCTTATAGTCACATACTCTGGCATCCACATGTACTTTCGGAGATATAAAAGGCTGCTTAATGAGAGACAGAAACATATATGGGACAAATGATTCCAGCACACAGGAGAAGCTGTTGAAAGAAACAGAGAAATTCCTTCAAATGGCAAGGCCAGCTGACCTGTCTAGGAAAAGGATCAAAACAATGTTATTAGTGCAGATCAAGTTCACAGGGTCAAACTAAAGGAAATTGGGAAGCAGGACAGAGACAGACTAACCAGGAATGCAGGCGTCATGGTGCAGGGTATGTACTGAGAGAAACAGTTCAGAAGACGGAAAGAAAACTGTCTGGCTCCTGGAGGAACATGTAAAAAGCAGAGAGCATAGCAAGACTTTCTGTCCAGTGTGTTGCAGCTCAGGAAATATAAAAAGTGGTAACAGAGATTACAGTTAGAAGAAAGATGTCTTCTGGCTGCCTTGCATAGATCCAGAGAAATTAATTGCACAGAAGGATGCAGAAGAAAGATTCCAGCTATTGTGTTCATTTTCAGAACTATTCTATCATTTCTTAATCAGTTGACTCCAGCTGGATGGTGAAGCCATCAACAGTCTAATCCTACTGAGCTGGTTAGTGGCAACTTTAATCTGGAGGATTAGAATCAGGTATTCATGATGCAGATATTTGAAGTCAAAGAGCAAATGCAGCCTGTAGAGAAGAACCCTGAAAATCAAAAGATGTTACATGTGCAAGATTACAATTTCCTGAGCATGATAGAGGAGATAGAGTGGTCACTATGTGCCTTCTCAAGCATTTTCAGAAAACATGAGATCATATTTCAAGGAATCGGACACACAGAAATGAAGTGGAAGTCAAAAATAAGCCCCCATATAGTGAGATGACTAAAATTCAGTTTTGTTCATAATGGCAGAGTAAAAACAAAAAGTTGGTAACTTTACTAAGAAATGGTATCATTATATGCATTGAAGCTCAGATGCCCAATTAATGCTGAGGAAAATTTGGAGTAAACCGAGGGTCTTCATTCAGCCAAGCCACTAAATATATCATTGTAAAGAAATTGCTGCTTATCACCACTAATAGACAATAGACTGTAAAATCTATCATCTGTTTAACATCACTGTCTGTGAGGCTAAGACTGAGTTTTACCACATCATGGTAAATGAGTCCATGAGACGTGTGACAACGCTGACTACACCTTTTGGAAGATAATCACTTGGCGTAAATGCTTTTAACCTGGGCCCAACATCTAAGGTGTTCCAATGTAAATTGACACTGGGAAGGATTCCCAGACATGTGGCTTGAAGTTGGTGACAGAGCTATTAAAAATTAATGATCTGACAAAAGAGATAGTACATGTCACTATGTAATAAGCAAAATATGAGATTGTATGTAGACATGTAGAACTTGAGAAAAACTGTGTTGTTCAGTTAGTTGACATCTAGAGAGATGGCAGCAAGACCCTGGAAAAGTCAGCACAGTTAGGAAAGCACTCAGAATGAAAGGAGTCCAATCATTTTTAGCCGTAGTGATTTTTTTTCTAGAATTATCAGAGGTCTTTAAAACAGTGAGGAAAATCAGAAGGCAGGGAAAACTCCTAAGACTTTGCAGGGTAGCTAAAGCAACATTATTTTGTCCTGAAGTAGGTTAGGAGCAGTGCTAATGCAAAGCAAGCAGCCCAGAACATTTACTTTAAGATAGGAAATAAAAAGGAAACACAGAGCCCTGCTTTAAGAAATGCAGTTCCCTCAGTTCATCTTTCAGCACTAGTTAGCACTGCTATCAACTATCTTGTTTGCCCAAAATCCACTAGAAGGAACCTGGATGAAACTGTGGATTTGTACTCAGGTTTGTTTCTTCTTAAAACATTAGCAGTATGATATGTAAGTAAGGTACTTCCCAAGAAAATCACTGCCTGTAGCAGATGCACTGAACAAGATGTGTCTTCCAGAATACAATAGACATGATTTTATGGAGTAAAAACTGCGTCTCCAATGGTAGGCTTCTGAAGAGCAGGCAGTAAATCAGCTTCTGTACCAACCATGGCAGTCTGACGGAGCAGTTACCACAGGAAGTTACTCCGTTTTACTCTGTCAGGGATCAGCTGTACATGAAAAAAAGGATTTTGTTTGAAGGGGACTGAACAGCTTAGAAGGCTTAGAGGGTGTTACGGTGAGCTTGAAATATACTTCAGACCTACTGATAAAGGTCTGCATGAAATGAGCCAGGCAGTTTGTCAGCCAAGCATGTATGCCCAAGTGGGAGCAAAGAAAGAGCAATCTGAGGTGCTCAGACTTCTGACTGACAATAGGAGACTGAAAATCTTCGTGAAATATCAGCCCTGGTAAAAATGCAAAGCAAAAAAGAGAATAAAACCTGTTTTGATGGTCAAATGAGCTTACTGCTGCAGCTGCTATAAAGCTTGCTGGAGGACGTATGAGCAAAGACTGTGACAGGAGTTAAGGCATATCTAAAAGCATATTTTGCAAGGTCTGGAGTACGAGACTGTCTGAAAATGAAACATTCCTGGCAGTAGATTTCAAACAATTTTGCACAGAATAAGTCACATTAGCCTGGGTGCTCAAAGGGCAACAGGATAGTCAAGTTGGCAATGAAGAGCTTTTAATAAGAACAGGATAGGTGAGTAGTCCTTACTTTGCATTGTTCAACTAATACATTCGAGCGTCTCTTCCCCTTCCCTGTACCATACCCCCTTCTAGTTTTCATTGACACAGCTACAGAAAATCTGCAGTGCAGAAGGGAAACAGTAGACAGTACAATGAATTATTAAAAATCTGTAAAAAAGTCAATGATTTGATACCATTGTGTAGGTGAACAGGTCTGGCCCAACCATCAAAAATCCACTTGCAGCAATAGCAAAACTAAAGGCTCAAGTTAGTAACAGAGGGAAATCTAAAGATAGTACCCCCACAAAATCAAAACCAAAGTAAATGAGCAATACCATGGGAAGTAAAATGAAGTTAGTGTAATCTTGATGATTACAGAAGCTCAAAATCTCATTTCTTTCAAAAGTTGTGATAGTTTGCTTGAAGGAAAAGTAAAATAAAAATACATATGGCCGTGGCAAAGGCAATATTAACTTACACTCTTGATTCATTGAGTTTCAGCAGAACTTTTCGCAGGCTGTGTTGAAGGTGTTCTGTGATCGGAACTAGTGGCGGTCCAGCTGTAGCTGCAGGAGAATGCAACACTGGTGTGGAGTAGACATTCCCCCCATTCCTGTACAGTGTACCCATAAACTGTTTATACAAGTCTCACATGAACATAGCGAAAATAAAAATTTATCCCTAGGGGCACTTCAGATTTGTTTCTGCTTTCCCCCTGTACCCTTTGCAACATCAGAATAAACCTCCAAAAGTGAAAAACATTTCTCCCTTCTGATGTCAAATCCTGAGCCCAAGAGATGAGATGCAGCCTTCTTCCAGGAAGGTGTCTGACCTGGCAGGTTTGCTTTGTTGGTCCTCAGTGCTCTTTCTGGCAGAAAACATGTGGTATGTGCTTCATGTGGGTTAAGTAAAGTTTCATGTTCAGAACCTCACTCTGGAGCATTTCATTAGGCAGCTGCCTGGAATCAACTTAATATGGAAAAGCGAGAAAGCTTGAGAGATTTTAGAGTCTCTGAATACTTCTTTTCTTGCTGTTTCACACAGTGACGCTTTTCCAAGATAAGCTTTTCTGAAATGTCAGGCTGCGTTTTAATTCACATATGTTTCTTGGGCTGAGAACTTTACCATGGCTAAAATCCCTCTCCCAGAGAAGGAAAACCATCCTTGCAAACCTTGCTAGAGAGTGGTTTCATCACTCACAGTCATTTCAGAATTGAACCTCTTCGTTGAACAAAAGCCTTGACGTGCCATGACTGCTAGTCCACTGTACTTTGTCCTGGCGTCTGCTTCCACCCTGGATTTAATAGTAGTTGTAGATCTCGGAGAACTCGTACTCTGGATCTGTCCATCAGTGTGTCAGTTCAGCTCCAGAAGTCAGTCTGCACAGTGCTCACCTGCAGCTCAGGGAGACCTGCTCAGCTCTCCAGACCCTTCGCTGTGTTGTCGAAAGGCAGGTAGTGCGACATCTCACTGACAGTACCACAGCTGTGCGTTGACAAGCAGAGAGGGATTCACAACAGACCTCTTGGGAAGGCAGTTGGTGCGTATCCTTTTACTATGAAACTTCACAAGACTTGTGGGACCTTTTATCTTCATCTGTACTTTATAGACTGCCTGCATACTCATATTGTGTTAGGCATTGTATTTGAATATGAATGTTGAACCATGTATTTAGCATATGGTTAGACATGAAGAACTTGGCACGTGAAACACAAGGTATGTGCAGATTAAATTATATAAGACACGTTTGTATCCTGCTACGGGACACAGAAGGTTCTGATCTAGTATTCTAACTTAGAGTACACCAACCCTATTAGAAATGTTATGAAAATTTTAATAAAAAACTTTTTAACCACTCAAGCGGTCTTCAAGGGAGTGTTGGAAAACTGTCGCTTGGGTCTCGTAAAAGTAGGCTGGACAAAGCATTAAGAATAGAGTTTAAAAAAAAATGAATGACAATTGGAAATAATTTGCAGTGGTGGGAGAGGGGAACACAAATGATTTCTTAGGCCTCTGTTTTAATCTTATCATCTTAAATTATTTCTTTGAAAGGTTTTCCCCCTGCTTTAATGTAATGAATTCCATGGCAATGAAAAGTAAAGTATTTAGGGACTTTTACCAGGGAATATTTAGAAGAGATGATGAGTGATTATTGGCTTCATTTGCTAATTGACACAATAATCTGTGCCAAGGGATTCCTTTCTACTTTTGAAACTATATTCTAATAAAGAAAGAGAATTGATTTGTTAGATAACACATTCATGTTAAGAGACTAACTGAAGCAGGATGGAGACTCATGGCCTCTTGTTTTTTCTTAAGATGTTGTATCTTTCTTTGCTTTATGTTTTTTTCTTGTAATGTGTGATAGGAAAAAGATAGGTCATTTTAATATACAACCTACGACAATAATTTTAAGATGCAGATTCAGTCTGCCAAAAAAAAAAGCTATAGGAGTAGTCCTACAGATAGTTTGAATCTGTTGTTTTTTACAAAAAGGAGAAAATGCACAAACAGAACAGGTTTGCCCAGCTACCTTTTCTATAGAATCACTAATTTTCACCCTGAAGAGGTCAGGCAGATTTATGGAATAAAACAGGGCTTCAGGCCATGTAACATGATTGTGAGCTAGTCAACCACTCACTTGTGCCAAGTAAATTTTGGAAATGATTCTCCTTTGCTGACAGTACCCTCATTACTGATTGTGTAGAGTAATTTATCAGGCATTTCTTAAAATAAACCGTTCATTTATGCTAATAGGACTTGGCAGGGAGGAAAAATTGGCAGGACTTGAAGTTCCTAGTGTTTTTCTTTTTTAAAACAGAAACTGTAAAGTCCTTAGTATTTTGAGCAACTGTTATCACAGCCATGCATATAGTTTATTAAAGTGACAACTTATTGCATAATAAATTTTCAAAATGGGAGAAAATGATTCCTATGTTAAGTTTACAAAAGCAAATAGTTTGGTAGTATTGTAAAAGCACAGTCATTAGTTTCATACTTGGGCATTCTTTATTGGCTAAGCTTCTGGTATTAATGAATCACTTAGCATCTTTTCCATGACTCATCTATTCTCAGTGCAGTACCTCATCTTGAAATATCTCTTTGTTCCTTACCTCTCATGTATTTTCTGTTTGGTAGCTCCCTCCAAGGAGATGTTTTCCTTCTGCTTCGTAGTGGGGCTTTGATCCTGCAAACAGCCATGCACATCAGTAACTACCGAAGCGAGTAGTCCCATTGAACCTACGGAACTGGTCAATACGGACAGTTACTCACATGTACAAATGTTTGTCCTGCAGTCACTGTACAGAGTTCAGCTGCTATCCTTTGCAGCCAAACTGTGGAGATCATTATATTTAGATCAATATATTTCACATTCACAGAATCACAGAATCATCTAGGTTGGAAAAGACCTTGAAGATCACCTAGTCCAACCCTTAACCTGACATTGACAGTTCTCAAATTCATTCAGTTGTCTTCAAAACAGAATTTTTAAATACATCAGTTCCTGAAAAAGCCATACTTTCTAGCCCACAAGAAAACTTCCAAAGCTCAAAATAAAAAGAAAGCATGTACTGAAATGCACAAATAAGGTCTGCAACACTGATAAAATGACAGCTGTAACAAATTGTGACTCACCAAAAAACAATGCTTTAATCTAATGCCTGCTGAAGTGTAAGGGGAAGTCTTCTGTTAACTTCACTGATGGTTAGATCTGGTCCTCATTTAATAAGACAAATCTAGATATATCTCCAATTTTACATAAATTCTGTGCTGGGGTTTTTTTTGACGTATTCACTTGCCTATCAAATGGCAATATCTTGCATCTTTGAGTAAAACTAAACAGTGATGTTGTTTTTGTTGTTGCTTTTTAATGAAAGTAAATATGGAATGCGTAAATGCAATTAGTACAGAATATACTGTGCTGCTTATAACAACAAATTGAGCATGACACATTGACCCCAAATTTTCATCATGCCTCAGCCTTTAACTGCAAATGCCAGAAACTCAAGCTGTGTTTCCAAAGACAAACAACTTAAACCAACCAACAGCACCTTAAATTGGAGATTTAGCCCTAGGTATTTTTTAATAATCAGACTTTTCAATGAAGCTGCTTGATGATACAACTTAGATTATGGCTTTAATTTTTTTGCTGTCTCATGCTGTTGTACTTTGTAGTTTGCAGAACTGAAGGGGCCCATATCCAGTACCATGCTACAAAAACCAAACATTCATTAACATTTTGCAAGTCTTCAGCTTTTTAGACTTGAAACTCAAATTTAAAGTGTGAAGCTCATTCCATGAACATTTATTGAACCTGGCCTTTTCCGCTACATGTCTATTACTCACCATCATAATTAGAATGTCCCTGCAATGGGTCTAAATGTTTCTGTTAATGCTTTCCACTTCTGTCTGCATTCTTTTCATATTGTTTCCTGCCATTAATGCAATAAAAATGTCAGCCACAAATACCAGATTCCTAATGGAAAAGCAAAACAAACTAAAACCACAGCCAGTGCCACAGCTGAGAGATATTATTTTTCCCTGATACTCCAAATTGTTACTAGGCAAACAATTAATTGAGGTTGCATATGCAATGTGCATTATTAAGTTATATACATCGTTCATACGCACAGATCAGAATTACTGAGACTCATTGTAACTGTTACAGTGTAGTTTCTTGCATACTTTTGGGTTGCCTGATGAGAGAAAATGGTGTCTTGTTTGAATGAGGGACATAATTTGTACTTTTGGCGTCTCGTGCTCTTGGAAAAACACCTTAATTTTTAGTTTAAGATATAATGGGGCAACCATTACTTCTTTAATGTCCTCAGACATGCAGATGTTTAATGAATTTACACTGTACGTTTGCTATAAGTTCCTAAGAGGTAGAAGGCCCAAAAGAGAGCATCTAGAACTGATTATCTATTGTTAGTGCAAGATGGGTGTTTCTTGTAACGTGTCAGCTAGTTTGCACAATGCAGTAAGTAGCCTCTCTGGTTTTGTTTTTTTTCTCATTACTTAAACCTTTCAGAGCTTCTGGCTGTTCTTAAATACAGTTATATGAAACATTTCTAATTAGAGAATATAGTTTTTGACATGAAATTGGTGAGGAAGTTAACTTAGAAATCTAAATTCTGTATAGGACAAATTAGTTGTGGTAGTGAAGTTCTTCATATATACATTATAATATATATGTTTGGAGATCAGATTCCCATACGTGCTGTTCCCTAAGAATAAATCAAATAGAATAAGAAAGTAGAACCTTCCTCATGGAGTTTGTAATCTTAAGTGTAATACAGGAGAAAATAAATTTATAAAGATTGTGAGGAAGCATTGAGATAATACTAGTCAGCATACAACAAATGGTCGCACCTCTTTGGTCAAATATATGATGAATATTTTAGTTACTCATTGAAGACTAGGTTTCTGAGAAACTCCTGAGTTGCTTCTGTTAGTGAAGTTAAAAGGTGAAAAAGAGAAAGGCTAGGTGTCTGTCTGTTACCTCCCACGTAATTTGCCAATATATTCTGTAACTCTCCCCCATAAAGCTGTTTGGGAATAGTGTGAGGTGCTAAGAGCAGGTTCTGACTGATAAGAGTTTAGCATAGACCTTGGATTATGGTGAAAAACTAAACATTTTCTATCTATTTATTCCACTTCTCATTTTAATAAATGTATTTTTATATCTTTTGCTATATTTTTGAGGCTCTCTACTCTTACATATTTCAGTAATGTAAGTTCAGCCTGTAAACTCTTCATATTAAGGGTTGTTTTCTTCTAATTGTCTGTGTAGTTCTTGGTTCAGCTGAGCCTCTGTCTAGATTAAAAACAATAGCAATAACTCAAAATAAGTATGTACTCTGAAGATGCTTTCAAATGTTCCATTTTTTAATGAGAAAGTGATGGAAAATGGCAGGAGGTTCAGAATACAATGGATCCACTATGCTTCCCTTATTTAACTTTTCTTCTTCTTCCCGAACCCCTTGGTGGTGATTCTGCAAGCACTGCAGCGTAGGAATTGACCATTACTGGAGAGTAGCCCTGTTTGTTTATTAACAAGGCTCCATTGCCTGTGGAGAAGCTGTGCTGAGACATGCTGTGCAGTGATCAGATTTCATCCAATGTAAGTGTCAGGTCAAAATGCAGGATTTGAAAAACAGTAATAATTGTACAAGCAGGTAGGTGAAATATCTCTCTGCCCAGTGCTCTCTGAGAAGAGCTATATTGGCAGTACCAACATGAGCAATGGACCTTTGTCTAGTCCTAGCTCCAGCTCCTGTCTGCATGTATGGGTGCTGTTGTTATTACAGCCAGTGAGGCTGCAAAGGTATTTAGTGCACACCGGAGGACAGCAGTGAGACTGTACAGGAAAATATCAAAGCTGCGGATTTACCTTCTCCCCCTGCTAAATAAAAAAAAATAAAAAAAAAAAAAAAAGGAAGATGCTTTCTCAGGAGCCTGTTTAACAAGCCTTTGCACAATGGTGTATAATTTGACACCACATGATTAAGAAAAAAATTGTGTCACTGAATGCTGTTTTAAAAGACTCTGCATGGACATTCCAACTACAGCAATATTTCAGTAGTTCCATCTGTATTTACTCTCAGCACACTGACGATAGGACTGAAACCTATTAACACTTGTGAAGTTCTGTGTTCGAGGTCTTTCATTTGAAAATATAAATGCAGTGCCATGCAGAGTAAAAGTTGAAAAGGTTATCCTTTATCTTCTCAAACCAATGGCAAAAAAATCGTAATCTAATTTAGTTTGCATGAGTTTATCATATTTTTTGGCCTCCCTAGAAAATGACTGTTCCTCATTTTTCTCCAGCTGTAAGTAATACGACTTAAATAGCTCAGTGAAGCAGCTCTATTATTTACTGGTCAAAAAACATTACAAATGATTGAAGGGTTTTTATGAAAGAGGTGGCTGAGAATTGTTCTCATTTGCTTCCAATTGAAAGTTTAATGCTTGTGGCATATTGCAGGGCCAATGTAAATCCATAGGCAGACAGAAAATCTGAAAAATTATCATTTTTTTATGGTTTACATTTTTCTGTTTTTCTCAGGTTTGCAAATATTTAGTATATTTAAAACATGAGTTTTTCAGAAGTGATTTTTGCATGCCAGATTTGAGGTGCTTCTTAAGTGGGTATTGATTTTTAGGCACCACTTACTGGCCTGATTGAAACCAAGCCTGTTGGAAGAGGGCTAAACTGTACGATGAAGGATGAGACATGGACATCCAGGAAGTCTCCAGACCCACAGAGTTTGTTGTTAGCAAGATGCTTCACCGGCTGTGATTCCCCCCATGCAAAGGGGAGAGGACTGCAGACCACAGACCTTTTGAGATTCAAGATAATATCTTTGCATGACACCTTGGAAAACCTTAAGTCATGTTTCACATTTTCCCCTAATGAAAGCAGGGAGAGCCTTATGGGAGATTTGATTGAAAAAGCCAATTTGAAGCCTAGTCAGTTAATCTCATACATTGCAGGTAGAACTGGGTCTTGTTAAAAGTTATGTAGCACCATGTTTAAAATCTTTCGTGTGAAAGAGAAGTGGAATACTGAGTAATATAGAAGACACAACACTGATGAAGCCTACCTGCGATCCCTCCTGCTAGTTTTTGTCAGTTTTTACCCCTATGTCAGATACTGAGTTTCCCACTCTTTACTTCCTCATCAGGTGAAATTGTTCAAATACCGGGTTTACCTTTACATGTTCTTTAATCTTATTTGCTTAAGTGAGTCTTGAACACACTGTTTGACTAGGGACTATTGCTAAGATTGACTGCTAGGAGAGAAATACTGAAATTGTCTGTACTGGATGTTCTGCATCCCAGAATCTTCCTGGCCAGAGCAGGCTCAGCACTGAATTCAGACCAGGTTGCTTGGGGCTTTGTCTGGTTGAGTCTTGAAAACCTCCAAGGATGGAGATTCCACAACCTCATCTAAAAGCCCTCGTGAAACCTGCTTTCTGAAGGAAGTCTGTGTTGGAGCAGTAGGAAACAAATCCCTTGTTCTCTTTCAATTATGGTATTGCCAGGTGTTATCTGAAACAATACTATGGGAAAAGAGATCTAGCATTATTTAAAAATTGACAGTATCACCTTAAAATTATTATTTTCTAAATGTTTTATATGAGTGCTGTGGAACTGTAACACATACACATACTCTTCCAGCTGTACAGTAAAATTTATGAACCTCACACTTCTGGCACCATTGGTATCACTGTAAGGACAATAGTTTTGCGTGAACTGTATTTGTATTATGGTATGTTATGATTCTATTATGATGAAAAGGGTTAGAAGAAACGGAGTTGTTCAGGGTTTTTTTTTTAAATAACAAAAACTTTTATTTTAACTTCATCTTTTTACATTTAAGGAAATAAAATCATATGTACATAGCCTTTTTTAAATATTCCTAAAGGATATATTTTTTACTGTCTGCAGCTTTAAGAGAAACTGTTCTTCTTGGACAAAACCTTTTTATTGCAGAGGAAGTCAAGAATATCTTGAACTTGATTTCCTTTTCTTTATCATGCTGTACATCAGTGAAGCTCAAGCCCATGCAGTTGACTT
This sequence comes from Strix uralensis, assembly GCF_047716275.1. Taxonomy (NCBI): domain Eukaryota; kingdom Metazoa; phylum Chordata; class Aves; order Strigiformes; family Strigidae; genus Strix; species Strix uralensis. Next base: position 12,501,400 of record NC_133972.1, read on the forward strand.
TATTCAGACACAATCTGTTCAGATTAGCTTTTTTTGCTTTTGCTGTCTTTTGTCAAATTAACTGTTGGCTCCTACTACACTGTCCCTTACCTCAGTTATTTCGCCCCTGTTCCTGTGTTATTCATGAAGTCAGCTACAGTTGGCCGAGCACATTATGAAAAATTCTTGTGATCATATGAACTTCCTCAGCTGCAAGTGATGACTCTGCTTCATATCTGCCATCTTTTCACTCCAGCAGCATTTCTTCTGAATCTCATTGATAAGCATCTCAGTTACCTTTTCATCACTTTTAACATCAAACTCTCCTCTGCTTCTCCTGCTCTCTCTATTATTTTCTGCTCTAAACCATTCAGCTCCTTTTTTTTTGCCTCCATATCTCTGTATTCTCTCCATTTTTTGTCACTCATTCCCCTATTTATCTTCTCCATGATCTTTTTTCTAATCTCTAGCTCTCCCCAGATTAATTTTAAGAACGGTTCATGCATACTCAAGAACTGAAGAGTGATCATCCTGGGTCAGATAGAAGGTGTGTGTCTTATCCCATCTCGTCTCTGAGAATAACCAAATTTTTGGCTCCCCTGTCAGAAAAAAAGAAAAAAACCAAACCAACCAAACAAACCCCAAGCTTCCTTTTCTGATTATTTTTTCTATCAGTTAAGTTAAAGACTCCTTTAACATGCTACCCAGAGCTCCTCTGTTTGACCCTCCTCTTTATTTTAGGAAAACTCATAACAGGATCCCTGATGGCAAAATTTTGCTTTGCACTCTGTCCTCCCCAGAAATACCAGAGTCCAGCCCTCCAGAAATGCATCATTCTTTGAGTTGAGCTATGGGAGAGACCCTTGATGGTTGCAGAACTGTGTGATCCTATGATAACAAACCACTTTGAATGGAAACTTTAGGTTTGTGTTTTTGAGAAGCAAATATAAACAGGGAAGGTACTTTTTAGGAATAACATGAACTGAATTAAATGTCCCCCTTTTTAAGGACTGCAAACTCAAATCCTGCCCTTATGATGCACTATTGCATTTTTTTTCTCTGAGTGACCCAGCTGGAGTCTTGCCTTTTCCTCACTAGTCTGCCAAGGAACTTTTGTGCTGAATCACTGACTATTTCTACTGTAATTGGCTTGGACTTCTAGGGTGAGGGGTGTGCTGAATACTTCTCCTTTTTTGCCCGCTAATTGTTTTCCATGCCTCATGGGGCATTTTCTTGAGATTTTCAGTGCTCCTGTAATATTTGATTTGGAGCTGGATGTGTAGCAAAATGAAATTTTTTTCAATTTGATTAATTTCTTACATGTTGCTTGTCAGTTTAAAGAAATTTTGAGCAGTTTTTTTTTCTTGCGGAGGAGTGAGTTTTAGACTATCTTAAGACTTCCTGTAGGTAACCAAATGTCGAAAAAATCCTCAACCATTTTTCTTCACAGTTATTTCAGCCAAGATTTGTGTTTATCCCTTTATTGGTCCTTTTAGAATAAACATGAAATAATGGAGTAGTTGTGCTTACATTGCCCTATTCCCCACTTCCCAGGCAAATCAAGGGTGTCTCTCAGCAGCAGAAGGATGAGGTAGAGTTGTGATTGCAGCCATTATGTGGGGGAGCAGGAAGCTGATAGGAACCAGTGTGCTGGCTTTTTCATTAAAAGCTGTATTCCAGTTGTACTGCTCTTTCTGCAGCAAAAATCAGAGTTTTTAGCAGATGGATCAGCGCTAAATTTGTGTTGAGGAATTGTTTCCACAAGGGTACTTGATATCACTTGATATGTATGTGTGTGTGTGTGTGTGTGTGTGCACTAACACACTTCCCAGCTAAAGCCACAGCAGCCAGAGGAAGCAGTCAGTTTAAAGAAAGGAGAAAGAGATGCAGGCCTAGCTGAATAAGACAGGCACATAAGCGTGGTTGTTCTATGAGTATGGCAAAACCTTCTGTTACAGATGGAATGGTGGGCATCACTCACATTTTGGGGAGAAGAGGACTAAGAACAGAAAATATCAGAAGAAGCCTGTATGACCTCACTGGCTCATCGACTCTGAAAAATCAATCCATGTGTGATTTGCTGCAGTACAAAAGCAAATCTTTTACAGAGATGGGCATAAAGTGTAGCACTGAAATGCCTGCTGCAGTGGAGTTAGAAAAAACAAGGCTCTCTTGGTCTCAAGTCTCAGCAGGTTTGGCCTCAGTTCTCTCACCACTTGTACTGCCTTTTAACTCCAGGACACCTTCTTCTTAGTCAAGTTTTACATGTTTCCTTAGGAGTATATCTTGTGAATGTGAACCTGAGAACATCCAATTGCTTCAAAGTGTATGTCCTTGAGAACAACTCACATGCAAAAAAAACCCCAAGTGTTGTCTGATAAAGGAAATCCTTCACTATTCATAAAATATTTAGGTTATTTGAGAAAAGAGGAAATTGCTAAGGATTAGGTTTACAGCACATGAGCATGTCTCAGAAGTGCTACTCTGTAAAGCTTGTCAAGGAAAAAAAAAAAAAAAGGAAAAAAAATCCCAGTAGGCTTCCAGAGTTTTGCATCCTGTAGTTTATTACATTTGTCAGTAAAAGCAGCAAGGATTATGGAAGTAGATTTATTAATTTTATGAAATCCTGGCACGAAGGATTGGTGGCCCTCTGATAGAAAATGATGTGGAAGTATTTTGCGAAAGACAGACATTGTGTACTTGCAGTGAAAAGTTATTATTGCAGCAAACCTGTTGCAAATAAATCGCTATAGCAAATCCCTTGGAAGTTACTTGCCTTAAAGTCGATGGGATTATGTTTTATGTCTCCTTGTGTAAAGGAAGATCCTTGGTTTCAATGGGTGTTCAAATTCCTCAGGGCAGTATACAGACTCCAAACAGCTAATCATAACCAGTTTGAAAAAGTTTTCCTGTTGGTGTTTTAGCATTTGTTATTAATGCCTTAAAAGGACACTCTCTGCTAAAATGAAGGTTAATTTTCTTTACTTTCAGTATCTCATCCTTTGTGCAAGGTGTCTGTTGGAAGACTTTAAAACATTTGATCCTTTTAAGCTCCTATCATCTGTATGTTTTTCACCTCAAGGCAGAGTGCATCATGTATGACAGACACAAATACTGCCATTGAGATCTGAATTGCTAAAAGCCTTTTCTCAAAGTTCTTAAGTCATATACATCTGAAAGCAGGTTTTACTTGCATAAAATCTCTTCAGGGACTCTGTAGGTAAGTAGTAGGCAGATACCTGACTAGGTACCTGTATCACGAGATAGCAATTTCACTTGTCTCTAAATATTTTAGCACTTTCAGTGGGTATGAGTAATAAGGTCCCATTTTCTCTTAGAAGTGTGTCTCTGCAGGAGAAGGTTAATGCCTTCTGGGACAGTTCATAGAAGCTGAAAAAGTGGCCTTGCTTTTCTCTTTCTTTTAAATAAGGAAGGAAGGTAAGTGTCCATGCTAGTATTGCAGTATGCCTTTAGTAATCATAGCAGTCTATTTCATTTTTTTCTCAAGTAGTAATTACTTTAACTCATATGAAATTAATAAGTAAGTTTGACTTTTCGTTTGTACCAATGTTCAAATTTTTTGCATAAATTTAATTGGAAAATACAACTTCTGTTTGCTTAAGATACTTCAATGGGTCTATTACCATTGCATCAGAGCAACAGATAAAATCATAAGCCTTAACATCTTGAGAACCACTTAAGAACTATTATACCTGTTTCACAGGGACAAAGAACAATTTCCCTAAGGTCACAATAAATGAGTTTCATGTGCTGCAGTCCTTGAATACCTACTCATCACTGGGCCATCCTTTCCTCACTGCATAGGAACAATGACATGTTCCAGGCACTGGCCTCTCACTGCCTCTTCCCCTGCTCTTTATGTCTGGTCTCCATGAGTCTGTTCTCTGCAACCCAGGGACCTTCACAGATCCAGCTGGCTAAACACCCGCACTCTCTGTGATCTGGACTCTCATTTTCCCTCCCTTTCCCCTGCCCTAGTTTCTTCTGGAAAGAAAATAGGATGTATCGGTGGGAAGGAGACAATGTCACGCCTAGCCAGGTTCCTGATTGTGGGCAGTAAGGAGACTAGGACTGAGCGGGGCACACACGATGAAGGGGACATGCCCATTAAGCGTAAAATTCGAATGTCATTGCAGCCAGGCATATTGGCATGCATCATAGAAAAAGTTTAGTGTCACTGTTCTAAGGAAAGTTTAATAGTCATAGTGGTTACAACACTGGAGCTGCTGCTCTACAACTTCAGCGCTCCATGCAAGTGTTGACCTAGGTCTTCACAATATCCTAAGAGTTAAGTCAGCAAATACCATTATCACTGTATTACAGCTGAAGAGACTGGGTCATTTAAGCATATACTGAAATGGTTTAGTGGATCACAACCACACAGAGTAACTACTTTATGTAAAGCTATATAGCAAGTTAGTGAAAGTGCTAGAATCTCATGGCTCTGTGTCCAGTGGTTGTTCCCCATGAGATTTGTACTGGGAAGGTCAAAGATGTCATTTCATAAGGGTCATGCTTTTTTTACACGGAAGCAACCCCAAACCATGTGCCTTCTTTTGTTAATAGTATCCTCCATGTGGACAGCAAGTATCTGAAAACCTCAACATCTTATTAATGGAAGTGACTGTATGTGTGCTGTGTGAGTTTATATATCCTGTAACCCTCTCACTGTATGAATGCAAGTACGTATGCATCTATATAGTATCACTACATTCGTATGGATAAATAGGATGCTCATCCACATGTAAGCAGTTGAAATGGAAATCTAGATGTTCTGGTATGAAATTTATTTATTCTCCAAACTCTGAGTTTATACCACTAATGAATGTGAAATACAGTTATACTGGAAGTGTGAGGGTAAGAACTGATACTGAATTCATCACATCAGAAACACTGTTTTTTACAAGTACTCATTCTTATACACAATGTGTTACAAATCTGTAGGGTTTTTCTTCCCTTTTTTTCCCCTCTTCTTTAACAATCCTAAAGAGCATGTTACTGTATCACAGACAGTATTTGATTTGCACTTAAGGGAAATATCACACCATGTAGTTCAGTCTTCTAATAAACCTCAGACCTCCTCTGTTTCTATCACTTAATTTAAAATTTCCCAATCTTGGAAAGAGGCTGATTTCAATGTATTCCCATTCCTATGCTACAGTGCTATAGTGCAGTCAAAGAATTTTTCCACATGATCATACTACTATTATTGCTATTGATTTTGACATATCTGGATCAGGATTCAGATGTGGATGAACATAAGCACTTCTTCTAAAAACTTAATAGCATTTTCTTCCTTTATTTTCCCACATTCACAGTTGCTCTCTCCTTTTCCCCTTCTTTTTCTTTCCTTCCTTTCTTAAGAGCTTCCCTTTAACTATAGTTTCTCCCTGAAAGGTCAATGTTAACTTGGTTCTAGCTCGTATGAAAATAGCACATTTTTTGTGTATCTTCATGGGATTTTTATTGAGAAATAACAAAAGAAAGAATTTTAAGTGATCTGTGGTTTACTTTCCCTAGGTTATCAGTTTGTGGCCTTTGAGAAAGGGACCTTATTTCTGAAATGCTCAGAAAATCTTAAAGATAGCCCAGATTCACCAAAACACATTGGTTCCTAAATCCTTTTTACAATCCTTTACATAGATTTTATACTATGCTTAAAGGATTAAATATTTGTTGAATCTGGTCCTAAATCTTTTATTTGAAAGCAGCATTATTTATGGTCTTCTAATTAAATGTGGTGGATAGTGAGAGTCAAAGCTTAATTTAAAAACTCAGATCTGAATTCTATTAAAAACTGTTCAAGTTGTAAAATATACCTTAGTATGAATGAGAATAAGGAAATCATCCACTGCTTTAATTAAAACTAATGAGAAATAACATGATTTTCCTTTCTGTCTCACTCTGAAAACATCCAGTGTGAGCAGCTTCTGTGAAACTTGTGGGTTTGCTTGTACACAGATGTAAGGATTATTTGCGTGCTGTCATTTGCCATAGATTTCAACAGCAGTTTCCACATGTCACGGAAAGCACACCATATAAAGCAGAGGTGTGTTCTCCATGTATGCTATGTCTATAAACCAAGCAGGACGTCATTATTTTAATAGAATCTGCACAGACATTGTATAACATTTTCAAAAGGATTTAGAAGGCTTTACAAAAGAGGACAATTATAGAATAAAAATACTAATTAAGATGAACTTTTCAAAGTTGATAAGTGATTTGGTTTTTGATTTTGTTTACCCAGCTGAAGATGCATTAAAGACTGAACTTCAGAGTGTACTTTCTTTAAATTAGGACTACCACAAGCAGCTCAGATCCAAAAGTAAAAGCATCCTGAGTTCCTACTCAGTCATTTGTGAAACTGGCCTTATTTCTCTCTAGTCACATTATGAGTCAAAGCTGGTTGGAAATAGAGCTAGAGGGGAAGCATATGCTCACCTGGATTAGCCTGTCATAGTGCCATATTTCAGAAGCTGAGTATCTAGACTTTTTACATAAAAGAGTCCACTCCCAATGGTTGACCTAAGAGAATGCATAAAGATGCCGCAGCCATATCTTGCCTCTAAGTCACCCAAAAAAACAGCCTTTGGAGTTCTCTGATGAGAAAGGCTGTTTCTCATATCCAATACATGAGTCTGTGGTACCCTAAGATTGCTGTTGCATGTACATAAATGACATAGTTCCACTGAAACTTCTAAATAATGTAAAAATAAATAAGTCCACCCTATTTGATTTCTTTATCTGAATCTGGTTTTAGTTTTGTTTGTGGTTGGCCTCTAAGAAGACTGGACAACCCAGACACAGAAATTACAAAAATTTGCTCTATGTATTAAATTGGCATTACATCTTTCAGCATGAATTCAGGTTCTGTTAGCACTTTTAGGAGTCATTAGTGCTTTGCTGAATTTTCCCACACCTGCTTAAAATATGTTGGTTGCAGTGCATGCTGCGAAGTGGGGTTACTTGACTTATCATTAAGGAGAAATCCCAGCTGCAGAGATCTAACAAATCCAGAGGAAGAATTCAGCAAATATGTTCTATTTACTCAGAAGCGCTTGCTAATATTTCTGTCTGTTTCAAGTATTGCTTTCACTGTACGATGTGAAACTGGTCAGTTTATGTAAGAAATAGATGAGGGAGTACACTGATTAATGAAGGAACTAGAAAAATGTGAGTAGTGAAGAATATGAAACATTCAGAGTATTCAATATTTAAGGTCAGTAGAAGGTTTTGGAGAAGGAGTGGGAGAAGGAGGGAGAACAGGGCTTAGGGTTCAGTGGAAAGTGCCGTGGGGAGCTGTGGGCTTTGGGAACAAGAAAGAGCATTGAAGGTTGATGAGTAATTGAGCTACGTGGGATATATTATCTCATGGTGTATTAAGTTCCTTGTGGTGATTATCCTCAGGATGTTAGAGTAGGCGTTGGTTAATGGGAGACTAGGGAGAGGGATTTGGGAAGAACAGGAGAGTATACATAAGAGGGTGGGATACTGGAGCTGGATGGCGAATTGTGAGAGGCTGGGAAAGTATCATGGGGAAATATTGGACATTCCTGCTGTATTCTCGTACTCCTTCAAGAGCATCTACTTTTGACCATTGTCAGATAGCGGTCTAGCCTACTGAGCCACTACGGGTGTTTTTCTGATTTTATGTTAGCTTTTATAATTTCTGTGAAAGGGTGAAGGCTTGCCCGCATGTGGTTAGTTGGTAAAGGAGAACAAAGACTAGTGCCAAGCAGAGAAATATGGAAATAGCTTAGCTGGAAAGGCAGACCTCGCTGTGGTAACAGGAGATTGGTTAGGCCCCCTTAGGATAAGGGCAGAGAGGAGTTAGAAGGTAGTGGGAACAGGATTTCCATCCTTAGCTTCTGCTCTAGAATCCTTAATCCCATGCCCTAGAACTGTGTTTTCCCAAACACAAATCTGTTTTTCTGAACTCCTGAGCATAAAAAGCATCCATTGCCCCAGCCCACTGCATATCTCACCATGCTCCATTCATCCCCTTCACCCAGCTAACTTTGCTCTTTGGTTTACTACTGCTTTCTGCCATGGGGATTTGGTTCAAATATTGCAAAATATAGCGGAGAGCTCTTGGTTGAGTGGTACTGCCTGTGATGTCTCATGGCTGCACTGCAACCACAACCATAAAAATTAGATTAAACCAGCAAGTAACTTTGTCTAACAGTCTAGCTTTTCTTGAAAAGTGTGGTTGTCTTCAGCATTTTCAGTACATTCTAACAATATGGGAAGCTTAGTATTTTGTTAGCAATATGGCTTTTGACTGGGGAGACCTAAGAAGATGGGATGCAAGCATAATAATTTCTGAAAGATTTCCTCCACACTTGTGTCTGGCAGTCTGATATCTGCCCCCTCTATGTACCCATGGGAAGAAAAGATGTTGGGGGCCAGCTGTTTCTTGCAGCTTGCCAATGGGGTCTGTGTCACATCAATAATGTCAGTCAGTCACCTCAGTGAATAATAAATAATGTGCACATCCACAGAAATGAGAGATATTATAGCAGAATGTTATATACAACAATGTACTTCAGATTTTAAAAGTTTCAAATCTCTGTGCATTTGTAAAACTAAAATGTTCCTAAGACATTTAACCAAAATTATAGTTCATGTCTCAGCTCTAAGTTTGCTTGCTACTTATTTGGAGAAGGTGCAGAATTCATTACATTCAGCAAAATTGTTTCTGCCTTCAAAGAGGAACTAAACCAGGCTAAGCAGTACTGGAGCCACTAAAATCTCAATAGTACTTTTTGGTAACTAGTTATTATTTAGTTTTAATTGAATTATATTGCACAGACATAGTTCAATAGAGAACCTAAATATCCCAGTCAAGATCAGGGCTGTGATGTTCAAGGATCTGCAGACAGAAACCAACATGTGTTTTCTACCACATTATGGGAAACAGTTTCCACCCAAGAGTTAGCTAAGAGTTTAATCCTGCAATTAGTATGCTCTCTGCCCAGAAACTATCACTTGCAGCACAGCAAGACAGATGGATTTCGGATTAGAAAGAAATCTCTCCCACAACAGAGTAATGCACAATTTATCAGATATAACTTGGGACAGTGGTTCATACTCTCTGAAGCAGCTCTGGGAGACAGGATATCAGAACGCTATTATTTGTATTTCGTTCCAATACAAAGTGAGGCCCATTGTGTCAGACACTGCATAAACAAATAGTAAGAGAAGACTCCAGTCCCTAACATTTTATAATCTAAATATGCAAGGGTAACGTAACTGTATAGGAAATATTAGTATATAGCAAGGGAAAGTGACTTGCCTGTGATCACAGTGTTGATTAGTGATAGAGCAAGGAGCCAAATCCAACTGTTTGGATTCCCAAATCTGCAGTCTGTACTATGGTTGACCTTACTATTAGGTGATTATTAGTTTCTTCTGATGAGTTTCTTATATTTTCGTAATTTTCTTTTGTATTTGATGTTATGTGTTTGTCAAAATTGCTATACAGAGAATACGCCCCCGGAGGAACAGGAAGCTAGTTACCCTACTTACGTGAAAAAGAACAAAGCAGTAACAGATCTATAATCAAGGTAGATTTAAATGTTTGTATGTCATAACAAGCAGTTCTTTTTTATATATGTGTGTGTGTATATATATATATGAAGTGTACTGTCAAGGATTACTTTAAGCAAAAATAGCAGCTGGCTTTGAAATTAATGAATATAATCTGTAACAGGTACATATATAAAGCATGAAGTAATTCCTGGCATTCTTGAGTTGATACAGTATCTGAAAGTTAGGGAGAAAACATTAGAATCCAGGAAAGCTACACAAAGTATTTTATTTTATGATATTTTTTCCTGCAAGTGGATGAACAAGCATTACAAACATGCCCTACACCTGTAAAATCTAGTTATATGGCAGGTAACCAGGGAATATTCTGTGTTTTAAAATGAAATCTGCACATTGAATCAGGCAGAGAACAGCTGGCTTAGAAATCAGCCTGAGAATCAGAATAATCTATGAAAGGTATTTGTGTTAGCATTAAACATTTTTGCATGCTGTCAGTGCAGAAGATAGCCTCTGAGCTTTGTGGATTAAGGAAGTGGCTGGTATGACTTTCTGGATTTGGGTTGCCTTGTTAAGAATGGAAAACTCAATTAAAATTCAGTTATGAGAAAGCTGTGTGAGCCCTTGTGATTTACTGCTGCACAATGCGGATTCGTATTTTAAAAGGCAGAGTTTTCAGTCAAATTCACGTCAAGTTATTAGGGAATAAGGTTATGGTCATTTCTGCACTATGCCATTGCTTTTTGAGCAAGAGCTATACGCTGATATGCATGTGTATCTGATAAGCAATAGAAAATCAAATGAAGATAAAAAGAAACTATTCTTTAATAGCCAAATACAAATACACTTGGAAGACCAACTAAAGCACAAACTAGGGAGATGCGTTCCTGGATATAAGAAACAACAAGTGATTAAACTGTTAAATTGTACTGTGTTTGGGAGTAATCTACAGCACCGAGAAGAGCAGGCATTCACTTACTACAGCATCTGTAGTTCTAATGTTAGGATGTGAATCTCATTTTTTCCACAAACTGGAGTTGACACAACTACTTCTAATCCACGCTTTTAGACATGTCATTGCAGACTGAGTGTGGATGCTTTTCCCTTGGATTTTGCTTGAGATTATGCCTGTACAAAACCATTTACATTATCTCAAAATAGGAAATTATAAGGGAAGATTAACTAAAATCAGATTAACCAAAAAGCTAACATTAAATGGAAACAAAAACTGTTGGTATGGAACAAAAGTGCCCACACACAGACTTGCTCCAAAATAACTAATTGTATGAAGTAAAACCAACTGTTATTTTGGTTCCAGTGTTTTTTGTGCAGAGAAGCCCTAGGACCTCTGGCAATTAAAATATAATTGTTCTTGTGATGCAAATATTTACAACCACTTTAAGGCCCTTTTAAATTGCCAGTGCAGTGTAAAGTAGACAGTGCTGCTGTAAATGAGGCCAGAGATAGCGAGGCCAGAGGCAGCAAGGCCCTTCATATTTTATAAGGATTTTTAGGAGACAGAATTTGCCAATCGTATGAGGTAAAAGAAAGGAGAGAAGAGGTCAGAGAGTTTTCAGTGAAAAAGCAGATTGTGGAAAGCAGAAGAAATACAGTAAATGAAAACCCACAAGTACAAATGGCAAAGGATCAAAGGTGAGGGGCTGTGTAGGAGGGAGGTGCTACTGATGCTCCCAGACGTTCAGGGATGGAAAAATTCCATTAAAACTAAGCACCTGCTGCTTAAGATTAGGGCTTTAAAATTACAAACTATGTCAGTAAAAGCATTTTGCTTTGCAGTTTAAAGGGGAGCTAAAGGAAACAGTCAAAGTACTAGGAGGTGGAAAAAGAGAGAATGGGGAAATATTTTAATGAAACTGATCTGGGCACATTTAAGATGGGATATTGCTTAGGCATGGCTGGTTTCAGTCGGATTTTAATTTTTGTTCCTCTTGCTTTTCAGCTGTCTCCCTGAGCAAAAAGAGACTTTAGTTTAGTAAGGGCATAGGCAACCAAGCTTTGGATATCTTCCTAATCTTGTGCCTCATTCCTCTTCATGGGTGTGTCTGACTTAAATTTCTGTTTCTTAATCCTACTCTAGTCTTTGTGGGTGAGGAGAGATGATTTCTGACTCTTTTGCTCATTGCAGGGTAGAACGCATCACTGAAATCGCTTCTGACGGAGTAAAGGCTGGCAAATGTTAGAAACCACAAGAACTTAGATACAGAACCAGACTATACTTAACTGACATGCACACGCTCCCATTGGCATGCCCGCACAACCAAAAACCAAACTGAAGGCTGCTTGGTTTGAAACGGCTGTTTCTCCTGCCCCATACTGCTTTGATATTTGCAAATCGATGAGCTGAATATCGTATGTCAGGGATTGGCAGCAGACAATGGAAAGCCAAAAAGCTGTTCCCAGTCCCTCTCACTGAGACAGAATTGATCAAATTGTCACTTACAATTCGGTGGAAAAAAACAGCCTAATCTGTGGTGTGCCCTCTCTGTAGTCCCAGTCCCAGACTTCAATTTAAGCACATTGTTTCCTTTTAAAGAATTTAAGATTAACCTGATATTTTCTTTTAAATGGGAAATAGGAAAAAAAGAAGTGGCTAAAAGGAGTTATTTTTCTAGAGTTTTACTTTCCTCTGCTCAATGAGGGGATACTTGCTCTTCTTGTCTACTTTCAATACCAGATGTCTCTGCACAGTCAAATTGAGACATCGTGAAAGAGAAAGATTTTCAGATGTCCTCAGCTTTTTCTGGAAACTGGGCCCCCTAAAGATGTCTCAAGTATGACACTCAAAAACAGAGTCGTCCCAGATTGCACAGTGCTTTTCAAAACTCAGCCAGCAGTTTTAGTAGCCTATGCCTCAAGGAGTCTGGGCACCTTACCCAAAAAGAGCTAAAAATGTAATTTGCAGTTCTTCAAGTAATCCAAAACAAAGTATCAAATCCCTTCCCATCTTCCTTTGCCAGGGAAAGTCCCTGCGCACTGGAACTGGCCTCATTCTGCTGCACAAGAGACAGCAGAAGTAAATGGAGGGTGGAGTGGGAGAGCTTTTGGAAGAATGATCAGGCTGTGCATAGTGCTCAGCCCTACTTAATCACAGATGCCTTGCTTGAGAATCGAGTTCCAAATATTTCCATGGTGCTCAAACATAGAGTTACCTGGCTGTCGTCTGTGCTGAAGAATTTCAACCACCAGAATTTCCTTGGCTGTGCTACATCTGATGGCTTTTTCCATTATTTTAATACTCACTCAGCAGATACTTACTTGGTGTGGGTCACTAACCAGGCAAGAAAGTATCGACCGACTGTTGAATTTTCCGAATGTGAAGGTTTATATGACTGTGTATTGTGGCCATAGAGGAACGGTCTAAAGATGTGTAGAATAAATGTGCATGGCAATACAAATACAGCACATGACAGACACATGATTTGACATCTAACTAAATGTCTGATCTTTGCCTTGTTATAACAAAACACTCCCTCTGACACTTAATCGTTTGGCCAAAGCCAGGGATTGCTGGGGAAAAATTAGTTAATGTGAAAGTCTTAAGAAGTGATTGAAAATAGTTCTGCTACAGGTGGACTGAAGAAGGCTTTCATTTCTCATTTTCTTTCAGGCTAAGATGGATGTCATAAGACATTAATCATCCTAAATAAATGAATAAATCATCCGCACTAATATACAGATGGTCTGTGGTGAGGTTAGGGAACTAAAGCAAAGCAATGTGATAGACTGCTTCTGTCATGAACCATTTGCCACCCAGCTCACTTTCTATTCTGGCTACCAACTATCGCTGCCAAAGGAGCTGTTACAGTGGGTTTTAATACCATCAGACAGACATGTCAGGTAGACCTGTGGAACAGACACCTGGTTTTGAAAAGGGACTTAGAAAAGAATGATTGGGGCCATCACAAATAATCATCTTAACATAAAATCCCATTACAAGGTGTACTGAAAAGACCTGCTCTACTCTTTAAAGGTAATAAAAAGGGGGCATTGAAAAATGCTTTTTCTTCTGTGCAACAATCTGTGCCATGTTCTGATATGCATGCTTACAGAAGGGTACAGAAATAACTAGACAAAGACTTCAAGGACAGACCACAGAAAAATGTTCCTTAGGAGCTGGAAGGTCAGAGTCATGAACCTTGTCAGGGTGTTTGGGAGTGATAAACGCATTTTCAAAAGTTGCTTAAGAGAATGTTTTGAATATTCTTTCAAAGTTGTGTTAAATGAAGGCCCAAAGGTTTTTAGTTTTTAGTTATTTGTACCAGTTGTTTGGAAAAAGCTTAAAGCCTCCTACCCTGAGAAAGTGATGCTTTATCAAGTAAGAGATTAGAGAGAAAATTATACCCAGTTTTAGGATCAGGCTGTGTATGTTCTTCAGTGTGCATTGTCTTGCATCCCTGAATTAAGAGACTAGAATCAACTTCAGGTATCCGGGCTTCAGCTGGTTGCCTAAAGAGTAAGGAAGAGCTCATCTGCTCCCACTCTGATGATGCACAGCTGGCCAAGAGGATTACTTTTGGGGTCTCTGAAGAGCCAGAGAATCTAACTTATGGCTGGAGACAGGACACAGGAAAGGCCAAATTGGTGTACTGAGGAGATACAGACACTTTGGGTTGGCTGGCCTGTCTTATTCCAACATGCAGGGTCACACTAACCACAAGGCATGGGACTTGGAAATAGTTTTCACCAGGCTCAGTAGGAGGGCCCCAAGCAGCTTCTTGCCTTCCTGCGCAGCTGGGGACATGATTCAGCTTCCAGGATCATATGAGCGTGTTGCAACTAGGCAATTCTCTGTCCTTACAAGAGGCTCATTTCAGGTAGCATTTTGATTTTTCTTGTTCCATACTAGGAGCACACTTCTCACTAATTACTGTTCTGAAGATATAGTAGTTAAGGCCTTTGGGTTTACAGTAAAGATGTTTACATGGAACAGCATGTGACTTGACCTCCTAGGTATCAGAGGAGGTTCAGATAGGCCATCTTAACCCCAGCCCTGTTGGCTGGAAACAGTTTTGCTTATGGGCATTTCAGAAATCCGTATGTTTTATGCCCAGAAATAACCATTATGATCATATAGTCTGACCTCCTGCATAGCACAAGCCTTTCAGCTCACCCCATAATTTCTGCATTAGGTACACATCCTGTGGTTAACCCTCATCCTGTGGTGGGATTATATATCGAGTTTTGTATTGATTAGATTATGACTTGAGACAAATTATGTTTTTAGCTTGGATTTTCAGTAGTTTAGGCTTGCCTCTGTAGGTTTTTCCTCTTAGAGTTTTGCAGGGCTTGTCCCAGTTACTCTTCTTTGCCATCTTGTTCTTCAGCTCCTTCCTGCAAGAGCAATTTATGTTAAACTAGAAGTCTCTAACTTCCTTGCCTTGGGCTTGCACAGCCTGAATACACCTTGCACAGTACTGTAGGAAAGATGCCTAGAAGAAGTTGTTCCATGAACACTGGAACTAAATAGTGTTCTCCTTCAGACGTACATCCTTGATAAACCCTATATGTAATCCTTATGATAACCTGAACTTTCCTCATGTACTTTATGCCTTGTCTCCCCAGGGAAGGACATTATGCACTAGGTGACTCTCACAGAGCTGTGTTTGTGCTTACTGGTGAGCCATTTGCAGCCAAACAGGATATATAACAGCTGAGTTCATTGGGTTTTTTAATGTCATCAAGGCAGTAATTTGGGTGTCTGTCCTTCAGCAGTTGCTAATTTTCACAACACTGGTAAGAACTTAATTTTCCTTGGGATTTCTACACTTCTGTCAAGATTGACAGGTTTAGAAGTTACTGTGTGTGGTGGGGACAGGGCAGACAAACAGATGATTAGAAAGACAGCACAGACACATAAACTTGTTTCCTTAGGAAATGGAGCTACAGATTATTACCTAGGGAATTTATGGTTCTTTAAAATTGCTACCTCTGGGTATTCTTACTAGTCATCTTCCTTCCTGTCTTTCTTTGAATCTCCTCTTAAGGTCTTTGGGGGTTTCGGGAAGGAGTGGGACCATGTGAGTCTGTAGAAAATGTTAGGCCAAATTGTAGCATTGTGAGGTGATACACGTGGGAAGCAGTAGACACCACCTTTCTGCAACTTTCTTAAAGCTTTTTGGTGCCAAGAGTCCTCTCACAAAATTGCGTTATTCAGATGGTGTAATTATGCGGGATTACTCTCAAATATGCAACCAGAGTGACTGATAAATTATTTCCTTTACTCCAGCAGTCATGCAAGATTAATTAAGTACAGTTAGTATGGTGACGCTTTGAAAATGTAAAGCGTTATATAAATGTTGAGTGGTATTTATACTGATTATATCCAGGATGTTGGTTGATAGGAAATACATAAAATGTTTTTTAATGCATTTCTATATACGCAGCTTCAGGTAAGGAAGTATTTTTATAAAACTTGGCAAAGGGTTTTAAGAATTATGTAATGGATACTTTGAATGCCTAAGTGTGGGTCTAAAAGTGGCCTGATTTTTAGACACCCATCTATGGCTATCACACATAAAACTATGTTTATACTCTGCCTGTCAACTCATTCCCCTCACGAT
Source organism: Strix uralensis (assembly GCF_047716275.1). Taxonomy (NCBI): domain Eukaryota; kingdom Metazoa; phylum Chordata; class Aves; order Strigiformes; family Strigidae; genus Strix; species Strix uralensis. Next base: position 12,517,527 of record NC_133972.1, read on the forward strand.
GCTTCAGTTTTTACATTCTTGACTCTTGTGACGTTAGGCGGTCCTCATAGTTCTCCCATGGCAGTCAGCACTGGCCAAACGAGAAAAGGTAAACAGACAGCTTATAGATATTTCTAGCATTGATACGATTTACTGCCCTACTGATTTTGCTGTTTACTACTACTATTTACTGGTTTATTTATATCCGTGTTTGTATGGCACCTAGAACAAGGTTTACTTCTTTTTAATTACCGTTTGAAAAGTTTGTCCATCCTTTCCACTCCCAGTTACTCATTCCTACTCATCCTGCCAAAGTTTTCCACCCTCTCAGCTGTGCTGGATGCCAAGTGAACACGTTGTGTGGCTGTGCTCTAAGTGGGGGAGGAAGTGGAAGCTGCAGTGGGGGAAGGAGGAGCAAGTCTTAGAATATTATCTCCTTAATTGCTTTTTTTGAAATCTATTACGAGTTGTTCTTAAAAGGTAAATCACTAGCTCTAATGTAATGCAAAAGGAAAGGATTTTTTCCAGCGATTAAATAGATTCCTGAAAAGTTCTTCAAGCTCCCAAACTTTCACATCTGTGGTAAGAAATATGTGGGAGTTCCCCAGTTAGGACAGAGCAGATCATTCATTCTGGAGATTTCCTTGAAGCCTGTGTGCACTACTCGTACTAGCAGGACTTTTTAATGAGATTTTTTGTCTGTGTGTACTTTTCTACCTTGTGTTTCATCAAGGGGAAGAAGCCTGGTGTAAAGGTAGTGTAGCCAAGCTGGGCTGTACTTTGTGCTCTGGCACCTCATCTTCTTAGCTGTAAATAACCGATTGACAGAAGTCATGGCTGGGACCAAAGGGAAGAGACCAGACACTCAAAATGAAGTCTCCCTTGTCTACTCCTGGTAACATATCCCTGCATGCATCCCTTCTAATGCCCAAATATCCTTCATTGCAGCCATGAAGCACCTCTTGCTGATTTATTCTGTATTGTTTTACTTTTCATTGCCTTAAAAGTCACTGCTTGTTTCCTGCAGATCCTCCTTTAGGCCAGTTTCATAACCAGTCAATTGCATGTTCCAGACACTTGACCTGTACAATATATGGGATCTGGGTGCAAATGTATTGGCCCTGGGCCATCACTGTTGACTGTTGATGATATTTCATTGGAATTGCAAAACTGTTATGTAGCAACACCGTTATTGGCAGAAGTGTTCGGTTTGTTTTCATGCAATTCCTACATGTATATAAACTACACTGTGAGCTGGGGTAGAAGTAACTAACGAGTGGTGTTGGGTTTCTCATTGCTCTTTTTTGCAAATGTAGATGATATGTTGCAAGCAGAATGTATACACATACATTAGCTCAAACTTCCCCTTTCTTTTCCTTGTCCCACTTGAATAATAACAAATAATCATGACTTTTCCCTGAGCTTGGCTGTCCCCAGGTCTGATAGTTTAAGATAGTCTCTACATAGTCTGAGAGTTAGATTGCTTCAATATGCTCTAACCTGTGCTGTAGAAAAAGTGTTATCTGGTGATTGCTGCACAATGCTGCAGGACTGCTGTTTGTCAGGACAAAGCAAAGATTATTACCTTTACCCACTTTTACATACTGTGCTTTGCACCTTTAATATCATTCAAATTCAACTTCAATTTCGGCTGCTTGTAGAGTAAAACTGACTTTGCTTCTGCAGCCCCAAATCTCAGCAGTGCCCGGTGACACATTGCAAAGACTGCTGTGTGTTTCACCTGTTTAGGGTGAATGTTCGAAGGCGTTTGATTCTTGCAGGACCCTTCCTGTGGACCAGTTTCAGCGGTTTTATCTCATTTTTGTCTTTTGCTTAAAGTGTCTAGTACATCTTAACCTAATAGCTCAGCAATCCTATAGTAGATAGGCACCAAAGAAATAGAATTTATTATGATGATGCTGAGTTCAAGTACCGGGGAAGTCTTCAAGATATCTTGGTACAGTTGTCACTGTGGTTGCAACTGATACAAATTTTGATTTATTGTTGCACTGTTAATTCTTGTACATAATTATGTGGTGTGCACAGCATGTATTTTAGCAATGTGCCAAAGTCAAAATGATAATAATAATAAAAGAAGATTAGCCTAGAATTTAAATTTGGTAAAAAAGCTCTTTGGTTTACAGGCACTGGTAATCAAAGCAAAAAGGGAAACAGGCTCCTTTTAATTTAATAGGACAAAGGTAAATCACAGCTACCACTCAGTCCTTCATTGCTTTTTTCAGGTGACCATATGTGTCCCTTTAAGTTCATGGCTGAATTGAGTGTCGTGTCCTGCTTACAGCCAGGATGCTCTGGTGACTGCTGCCTTACCCCCTCTAACCAGTAACCCAGCAAAGGCCCGTTTTCATCTGTAAAGCTCCCTGTAACTCACCCACATGCAAATGCTTCTGACCTTAATTAAAGCAGTTCACCTCTCTCTGCCTCAAGGGATGGTTTCCTCATAAGGCAGTTGTGTTTAATTAGCATTTGCATAGCATTCTGCTGGTTGCTCTCCGGGAGCGTTGTTCGGTAGGAGCGTGGGATTGCTGAAGCCTGACTGGCAAGCTTTGCACCCTCCTAATTGACACAGAAGCCAAGTAGAAGTTACACAAGGAAAGAACAGAGAATCGTTAATGATGGATCATTAGCAAGTAGCTCCTTTGAATGAATGTAGATAACTTTATAACTCTATCAAAGTGAAAAGTAGCGTGATGAATTATGCATCAAACAATAAAAGCTCAAGGAAGACACTGGTTTTATAATTGCTGTGCAATTTTCTAGCATGCTGTAGTTTGTAAGATTAATTTCTTTGGGAAGTGTGAAGCATTCTATGCCTGTTGTACACTTAATGTCAATTTTGTTTTTCTCTCATTAGAGGTTTTATTCTGAGTCTTTTGATATCACTGAAAATACTCCCAGGGTTTGAGATATGCAATTTTTATACTAACAAAAATTTGCACAAGCAAGTGAAAAGTGTATAGCTTCTAAACTAGTTCCTTTGAAGGTTTGCTGATTTCTCAGTATGAAGAGTTCTCAGATACACACACCTGAAATAAGATTGCTTTATATCTATATATTATTATATTTTTAATAGAAATTGCCTAATACCTTTGTGGCTACGTTGAATTTCTAGACAAATAAATCTCTAAGGGGCATTTTTGCTCTGAAGTTATCTTCAGAGGAATTTCAGTTGGCACAGAGAGATCATTCCTGTGGCTTGCACTAGTGCCAGTTCAGCCCTCAGTCGGTCCTAGGAAGAGCAATTAATACAAATATTGCCTAGTGATGTCACATGTCCCTTTAAAATGTACTGATCTCTCACTTGAGATTTCCTCTGAAATTTGAACTGTGTTCAAAGTGAGTAGAATTAGAGGAATAAGTTAATAGAAAAGCTATCCCTGATGTGAGCTGTTTCTTAGCTTTCGTGGATAGCTGTGGGAGATCATTTAGTCTATCAGCAAGTCCCAGGGATCAGCCTTAAGATCAGCTATGCTAAAATAATTTTTTATTCCTAAAGACCTGATAGATAAGGACTCCACAACCACCTCACATAGCCTGTTTCAGCATTTTGCTGCACCTATCATTATGAAAGTTTATTTTCTACTACCTATTTTCAGATTCCTTTGTTGCAATTTAAATCAATTGTTTCTCATTCATCATGAACATGAAAAAGGATTTACTTCCTTGCAGAAAGGTTGTATGGATTTTTTTTTGGCGGGGGGTGGGGTGTTGCATTTTTTAGTTGTTGTTGGTTATTTTGTATAGTTTTTGAAGACCTTTTTGTCTGGCCTTTCTCTTCAGGTCCATGATCCCACTTTGTTCAGTATGTCATGTTTTCTGTGATCTTTTTTGTTGCTGTCCTGTAGAACCTCTTCAGGTGTTCCAGATGGCTGTGCAATGGGGGCCCGACAGCAGACACCGCTCCAGCTGTGGCCTGCCAGCTCTAACTAGAGGGAAAAGATTATGTCGTGTGTTCTGCAGGATTCTCTCATGTTTGTACATCCCTGTATGATGCTTGCTTTTCTTACAACAGCATGATGTTGTTGACTTATCTTCACTTGGTGATCTAGAATAACCCCTAGCAAGTCCTACATTGCTATTTGCCCCCTTCCCTGTATTTATGTATTAAATGTAGTTCCTTCCCCTTGACATTATTGAAGTTCACCTTGTTTTATCAGACCGTTTCTCCTGTGCAGCCAGGTCATTGTGAAATCTGCTTCACAGTCAGTTTTAGCTTGAAGTCGCCAGAAACCTGAGCAGGTATGATCTGAGTTCCACCAGCCAACCCAGTAAAAATATACTGATTAGTGCTTCATCCTGAACAGATTCCTCTGGAGCTCACTTGAAACCTTCTGTTTTACAAGATCTCAGGTAGCAATTCTCTGAGTATGATTTCCCTCTCAGTGTTGCACCTGGCTTCAGATTTGCCTAGACCATGTTTCTTTACTGAGTTTATGGAAAATAGCAGAGAATTTTCTTTCTGAAAGTCAAATCTTGATCTGACATCCTAGTGGTTGGAGGGTCATTTTACCTGACTTTAGATGTCTGGGTGGTAGAGGTCTGCATTTAAGGTACTTGCCTACCCTCTCCTTTATGGAGAGACATAGGTGATCACAATTCATCTGGCCAGGTTTAGTCATTTACCAGTGTCTTAGAAGAACTACACTGTAAGTGTGTCTCTTCATCTGCAGTGACTCCAAAGAGAGTCTAAGCAACTAAAAATCCATATCTAGGCATTGTTATCTGAAGTTAGAAGGGATGTATCTCATCTTCTACTGGTAGAAAGACAACAGATTGAGTGTACATCATTTGTTCTTAATAGATACATGCTGGCTGTTACTCATCTCGGGTACTTTCATTGTGATTATTTCTTCCAGTATTTAATGGAACTTGAAGTTAAATGATTTAGTCCACAATTCCCCAGTTCTACCTCCTTTTCTTTTTAAACACAGGAACCATACCTGACCTCTTCCAGGAGCATACTTGTCAGGAACGTACCAAATCAGCTTGAAAAAACCTGTTTTTCTAAGCACCCTTTATCTTACTTTGTCCTGCCTCGAGGTGAATACCTTTACCATATTAACCATTGGACTACAGTTGATGAAGACTGTTGAAAAAATGGCATATTTTGGCACTCTGCGTGACCTTTGTCAGCATCTCTCCTCAAATAAATAGTAACTTCAAATAGCGAACTTCCCTCCTCATGCCCTTATGGGATGACTTCTCGCTGTGGTTCATCTCCGTTGCTAGTTGATATTCTGTTTCTTCAGAAATAAGTCAAACACTGTTCTGCCTATTAAATTGCTCTATGTGTGTCTTTGCATTTCTACGTAAAGCTGTACTGTCACAGGCAAAGACATAACTACATATAACTTTTCCTGTAAATTCTTTTTGATGTTATTATAAAGACCATAGCTATGAATAGAGGAATCCTTTTGCCAATTGACCAAAGGCTCAAAGGTTGTTGAATTTTGTATTAAAATTTTCAACTGAGAATTCAGGAAATTATTTTCCTCTATTTCTCTATTAAACAGTTAGTCTTTCTATGCATATGCTGAGTGCATACCTTCTGATGCCAGAGTAAATTCGTGGCTCATTCTCTCTTCTGAGACTGGTAGTAATGGTATAGCTACTTGTCTTCAGGAAACTACACTGAAATCTCTGGACAGTTCACTACAGAGAATTGCTAAAAAGTGAGATTTGACTACCTGCAATAGACATAAAAATCTTTGTATCATTGCCAGCTTCCCTAAGTGATTTCCACCTTTGAAATTATTCTCGCCAGAGTAAATAAACCGTTGTTGATTTTCTTACGGCTGCTGCTACCTATATTTTTGATAGAAAATGTAAACCAAGCTGGGGAATATCATTGCTGTGCATGATGTCAGTCCTACATCACTGCAGGATAACAGAGAACACTGCAGAGGCACTTGAGCTGTTGCTAACTGGAGATGGTCCTTCCCATCGCCTGAAGAGCTGCTCCAACAACAGTAACAGTGTGTTAACATGACATTTCGTTGTGTTCTTATGCTTGCGCTGCCTCCCGTTGTAGACAGCACGGGGATTTCTGCACCACATCCTGTTGCGTGGGCTGAGCGTTGCCTGTGTCATTCAGGTAGAAGAGAGTGGTAGACCTGTGGCGTAATATGACTCAGAGCACCCCGATATACATGTAACTGGGAACAATGGGAAGACTTTCTTAACATTGGGCGAGTATTCAGCAATTCTGCGTTTGAGTCAACTACTTAAAACTGATGCATTGGTGCATTATTGTGAACTGGATTTTTTTTTTTTAGTCTATAATTCCAGAATATAACATTTCTGTGATAAGGACTGTGATAAGACTACTGTGAAAATGACATACTTTCCTTTAAACTAGCATAGACACTTCAATATAAATATGGGCAATAACTTTTGAAAATAATTTCCCTCCTATCTGCTTTTTTACAGGGCCAGGTGTCAGATACAGTGGATTTGCTGTGTCACATCCGAAACCACCTCCACTTGTTGGACAGCATACAGTGGAGATACTGAAGGACATGCTGGGGTATGACGATGATGCCATAGAAGAGCTGCTCCGCACTGGTGCTGTGGCTCAGCATGAGGTCAGATAAGGAACATTAGCTACATTCCTTCACACTGAGTTCACATTACTTTGTCCTCTCTTTGCTCCCTTCAGCTCCCCTAATGGGACTCAAAGAGAAGACATAATTTAATTCCTATTTTTCTTCTATGTGTGTTTGTATGATTTTAACACTGATGTATCAAATAAACAATCTTATACTGTCTGAGTGAAAGATTTTCTTGGGGGGGTGGGGGTAAATGTAATTAATTATACAGTCCTGTGTGGCTACTCATTTTCTGTACTTCATGTGAGAAATTGAGTTCTTATCGTAATTACAGTAATTGCCTACACGTTTGTCCCCAGAAAGACATAATGTTAGTGAAAAGAAGCAGAACCTTTAAAATCTGTATACTAGAATCTCCAGTTGCAGAAAGCTGCCTTATACCATTATTTTAGTAAAAAATAATTTATGTACAAATTGGTGGTTATCTGACTGATTTTGAACAGAATTATCAGTCGGGAACTCTTTGTTCATCTCTGTTTTAAATCATGGGTAGAGTAACCACTGTAAAACTCACTTCAGTTCCCTGGTATTCCCAATTACCAGTATGTCTTTATATTACATTGCATGGTCATGACAATCCCAGCATGTTAGCAGAAATAAGCTGAAATTGGCACAGTTCTTCAGTTATGAAACAAGCCTATTCCAAGACCAGTTTAGAGACAAACTGTGATTGAATAGTCTTTTGTAATTTATTCAGAAAGGCCCAGGGTACTGTTAATTAAACATTGATCCACACAAAACCACATGCTGAATGTCAAATACCAGAACTTGCCAGACTTCTCAATCTGGTTCTGTGGGTAGGTACTGATCCCTATCTCTGACTCTACTTGCCATCCAAAGCACCTTTCACTATGAAGAAAACACAGGTTAAAATCTGTGCAAAACTTTTGACTCAGTCCCACCCCCATGATTAAAGCGTGGTGAGTGTTGACAAACCTTCCTCAAATTTAGTAATACCATATCCTGCAGTAGGGTTGCTCTTAAGAGTGAGGCTCCATACATTGCAAGAAGGTGGAAGAATTTGATCCATGACAGATAGTAAGGAAAAGACTAAAGAAGAGCCATTTCTTCTCTTCAAACTCAATTTGGCAGTACTTCACTCACAGAAGACATGCCGTGCTCCTCTATCGCGGTATATAATTTACAGCTAAAGCAAACTCAGCGTAGGGCAAGGGTCTAACCTTTGTTGTGTATGCCCTGGGAGCAAGGCAAAGCCCTTCTATTCCTAGAACTAAATAAAACTAACTCAAACTGACACTCAACACATAATGTCGGTATTTCTCTCAAAGTATCGGAAACAGGCCTGGCATTATAACTAGCTTGTCACTTTGTTTTCACTCTAACAAACAACATCCTCTGTATTACATTTGAACTTCACAACTCTGCATTACCTTCTGGGGGAAGAAAAGAGGTTATTACATAATCAAATTGCAGTGGAACCCCGCTGTGGTTGCTCATTTTTGAAGCCTAGTGTGATTTGGTTCATTTGTTTGGTTGTTTTCTCTGTGTTTTTGTGTTCTTTTTTTCAGATCTCCTTTTTTTTTTTCCTTTTTTTTTTTTTCTTGCACTGCATTCCTGGCACCAAACTCAATACTCTGTCCATGTGCTAAAGACATCATGAGATCCTGGAAGAGTGACTTCTTAAATAAATATAGAAATAAGTCTGAATTGAGAATAGGGACACCGTAGGGGAAGAATTGAAACTGGACTGAAAGAAGTTTTGGTATAGTCCACCTTCCTTTTAATCTAAGGGGAACATCCCTTTTTTAATGAGAAAAGCAGCAATTTGAATTCAGCATCACACGGAATGGATCATCTGGTATTGAACTGAACTTTGTTTACTAATGAAAACTGTTCAGCACTGTCAGATAACCTTCATGAATAAATTTGCTGGTTTTACTTTGTTAAGGGCTCTTTTCTTCCCATTTCTAAGAATCACGTACATAAGATATAGTAAAATATTGTTCAGTTTTGTTCAAGGATTTCTAAAAAATTCTTTTTTTCTGCGCTTTTCTAAGCCATGGAAATAGCTAATCACCACATCCTTGGCTACAGTAAATTGGCAGAGCTTCTTTGACTTTAACGTAACAATGCTGTTTTAAATCAGCTGAATATCGGGCTATTAACTCCATAACGTATTTTGTGCAGAGTTCACACGCAAACAGTGTTTTCTTTTCTTTTTCTTTTCTTTTTTTTTTTTTTTTTTTTGTAGTGTTTTCCTCTGCTATGTTGACAGTCAAATGCCTGAAGGGATAATCAGAGACATTATTTTTTCTCACCTCCAGTCCTTGCTGCAATCACAGAAATCCAGATACCATTTCTCAGTGTTTAAGTCGTACACTCACACACAGACTGTTGCTAACTCTTCTTCAAGTCAAAAATAAGTGGAAGCCTTTAATTAGATGGGTGTCTGGAAGCCTAGAAGTCCTGTTGCTTCCAAGGTCTGATCATGAAATCTTGCCCTTTCACAAGGTTTGGTCCTTTGATTTTGGATAATTTCAAAGACAGTTAAATAATTGTCATGATAATACTAAAGCTGTTTTAGGACCCTTTTCCTTTAAAAATGAACAAATAAATGCAGAAAAAGAGTATTTACAAAATTTACTGAACTCTTCCCAAGAATCTTCAGGAATATGTCTCTCTAGAGCTCAATTGTGTTTTGACAATCTTGTAATTTCAAAACGGTTTTCTCTTGTACTGCAAAACTGGAAATCAACCATCACATGGGATTCTGGATCTCATAAACTGAGATCCCTCCGATTTGAAGGAAGGGATGTAGTTAGGAACGACTATACACAGCTGCCTCTGACAATGAATGTTTGTTTTTCTCTGCTTAAATTGGAGAGGAATGTGCTGGTACTGCCACGATGCGAGTGTGTGGCATTGCTTTTAATTTGACTTGATTTACACGTCACTGTATTAAAAAAAAAAAAAGAGAGATAGAGGACACATCTGTTGTCTGGTTCAAAACTGGACCCACCTATAGCTGTTTGCCAGGAAGCTATAGCTACCGTTGGAAAGGGAGATTCCATTTTGGCATCTGTTCTGACTCCATGTTCCATGGCCCCTTTGGCTCCATTCTCTGCATTAGGTGATCCCATTGTTTTTGTATTGTCTTGACCATGAAAAATATTTCCTCAGCCCTCCTCATATAACTGTCTTCCTTTCTTTTCTATGCAAGCTAGTAAAGCTCTTCACCAGGTATAAATCACCCAGAAAACTGCAAAACTGGTGGGGTCAGGCTTGTTTTGCATAGCCTGAGGATCTCGCTGAGGGATATTTTAATGCATCAAAAGAAAATTCCAATCAAACAACAGGCAAATGGACAGTAATGGATTTTTCTTGCTTCTGCTCAGATCTTGTCCCTGGTATCTCTTCCCCAGAATCTTCCCATGCACTTGGGATGTCCGTGCATGGTTGTCTGCAATGGGTGCCCTGGAACTGATATTCAAAAGTAAGTCTTTTTTGATTAGTGGCCAGGAGGAACAAGTTACCCACTAGCAGAAGCCCACCAGCCTCGGCTGCTATCCAGCCTATGTGCAAAGGCTGGCGAAGCCATATTCTTGTGAAGACTGATCTGCTGAAAGGGATCGCTTAATTGTACTGGAAGGCAAATCCTCCTTTTCTTGTCAGGTTTATAAAATCAAAATCAACTTAAAAAAAGTTACTTTGACATTTTCTTTTCTTTTTCTAAAAAATATAGAAACAAGCAGAGAAAGGGAAAATATTCCCATTCTTGACTTACATACAAAATGTAAAAATTCTCTTTTTTAAGTCCATTGAAATAGAGGCTTCTGATGCCTGTTGATATTAATCAGAATTTTGGCCTTGCTTCTTCAAAGATTAAAGCTCAGCCCAAAAATGTCTAATGACAATGTGCTAAGGCTAAAGTAGCAGTCAGAATAACTCTCCCAGTGAGTGTGCATGCATACTCAAAAACCGGGGAGAACATTTTCATTAAATTGTCATACAGCTCTGCCACTCACAGAGCACTGTAAATCCTCAGCCTGGTGAACCTGGAGATAAAAGGCAGTTAGGCTAAAATGGTCATGATTTCTTTTAGTATCTAAGTGACAAGACATAGTTAATCCTTTGACCTTCCTAACATTATAGCACTGTATTAAAATGTAATTATTTCCCCAAAATGTATTAAAATGGATTTAATTGCCAAAAGACAGAGGAAAGGTAAAGTACTTTCAGAGTTCAGGAATGCTGGCACAGCTACTCACATTTCATGTCAGTGACATTAAACAGTGCCAGATACAGTACTTTTCTTAACTACTTGTACATTGAGTTTAATGTGGCCTGGTGAAATGCTAAACACTATTAGCCGGTGAAAAAAAACCCAACCAATCTCAGAGCAGTTCCTGCATGATCAGGTAACCTCCCCTACACAGAGGGCTGCATGATACTTGCCAATGTGATAAAAGTACACTGATAAACAGTGATATAGTCACCTTTTTAAAGCTGACAACCAATCAATTCAATTACCGTATGTTGTGACTGTAACTTGGATCAGATGTGTGAGAAAAATGCCTAGGATCACATATGCCAAGGACCCATGAAACTTTTGCAACACGATCTCTTTTTTTTGGCACAGGTTGTGTCAAGCATTGAAGGGGGGCCAAGCGAGGGTTGAGGTAGGGACAATAGGGAAAGCAGGCTGGGGAGGAGCGCTGCAGTTGCTTCTGTGCCTCAGGTTTTTCACTATTTGTCTATCTAATAACTACCCTAAACTGGCCAAAACAGCTTTAAAGTACAAGAAGAAATTTGAAGATGTGTAACCTGGTAGAGGAATGCATATGTAGCTCTCATCTCTTGCAGATCCATTTTAGGAGAAGCTAAAGTTTCACATTAAAAGGTTGCATATAAAAATGCAGGGCGGTGTGTACATTTCCCACTGACACTCTCTTCTCCTGGAGGATTGAGCCTCTGAGTAAAGCAAATGTTGTGTGAGAGAAGGGACAGTTCTCTGATAAATTTTTTTGTCTTTTCATCAAAATGCTTTCTCTCTCCCAAAGCCAGAAGTAAAGACTTTTAGCTGAAAGATGGAATTACTGATTCAACAATGCCACTGCAGAGCTTCCTGCAAGTCACAGTGCAAGTATCTCATGCCCCTTTCATCTTCAGGCCAGGTGACCGTGGGACTCCTGTGATACATCACTCAAGTTTATCATGAGAGTATACTGTGCTGCTTAATGGGAAATGCAATCTAGCCAGAGGAAAACGAGATCACGAAGCAGTCACTTTGCAAAACTCTACATGAGTCACTGGGGCACCATTTTTCTGAATTCAAGTTTTCAGCAACAAAACCCATTGTCCAACTGCCTGTACTCCCAGGCAGTTCTGCCTGCTCAGTGTAACATATCCACTTGACTAAATTCTCTGTGCTTTAGGGGACAGATTTGATGGGGAACAGCTTGAGATAAAGAAAGGACCTTAAGAATAAGCAGGATCAAAGAGAAAACGCTTCTTGAGACTTGCACTCAGTTACATCTGTGTTGACAGAAAACTCCAGATTCTGTGGTATGGTAAGTAAGGCTGATGCATTATCTGCAGCCCTCGTGTGCAGCCCGAGTCTCTCCATACCTCTGCAGAACAGTTCTGGCTGTAACAGCAGCAGACCTGGCAAGAGTTTACATGACCAAACAGAATGGCAGCAGATCCTGGTTGCAAACCAGTATTAACCACCTTAGACGTGGAGAAGTGTGAGGACCTGCTACTCTCTAGTATGTTAATTTGGTAAGAAATGTTAATTTGTTAACACATTTGCATTTGTTAATACCTTTGAAGATTCTCTTCTGTGTGCTGACTCATTTTGTGTGGTTTTATGGACTTGCCTTCTTCAAATTATTTCTTAATGTACCGGTTGTCCTAGCTCCTTTGCATTTATGACTGCATTTGGGGAATTTTAGAGCACGTGTCTGAAAGCATTGTACCTCTGACCAAGCAACTGATTCTCCTAAAGCACGAAAACTATTAGAAAACATTACAGATCTATTTTGTGCCATAAGCACTGGAGAACTAAAAGCCCTTTGAAGGCAATGAAGGGGAATTCACATTGATTTCAGTGGACTTTGATCTGAACCTGTCAGCATCATGAATTTTTCCATGTTGATGAATATGCTAGATTGTGTCATTTGCTTATAGAAAACTATTAACATATTTTCTCTCTGGAGATTCTTTAAAATAGAGCCATTCCAGGTACACAAACCCTCATTTCTTTAACTTCCTATGGGAAAAGCTTTTGTATTTTTCTATACTCTCATCCACAAACCTCTAATCATTGGGGTTTTTGTTTCTTTGTCGGGGTTAAAAAGTGTCTTCTCTCTCTCTCTTGTCATTGCACTTTCACTTTAAATTATAACATGATCTAAAATTTAGGTGTTTCTTAAATCGAATGTCCCACGAGGCTTTATGAGATATTTGTACTTGCATTAACAAGCATATTATTAGCAATGTTAGTAGGTGGCATCAGTAGAAGACTCATTTACTGAACTGTGTTTGAAGAAAGGAATGTCTTAACCTTTTTTGTGAGTAGCTTATCGTGAGAAATGTGGACTATTGCCAGTCTTAAATACTCAAATACCCAGAATCATACCCTAAAACAATCAGAAACAGTTTAAAAATTCAGAAGAGTTCTAAAATAGTATGACAGAGTCATATACCTAGATGAGATTTTAAAAGGAAAAGAAAAAATGGCAAGATTTGTGTTAAACTTGATAAAACTCGCAACCTCTCTTGTACATGTATTTGTCTGTGGAGCAAAATGCAGGTCATTGCTGTCTTCCTTGCAGGCCTGAAATTTGTCCACGTTGGTTCTCTGGGCTTTAGGGAGCTGATTTTCCTAGGAGTTTTTTAGGAAGTTGTTGGAAGTGAATTCTGATGATTTTGAAAATATTTGGTTGTTGTTAGTACTACCTGGGCATTCAATCAGCAGTTGAATGCTGACATCAACCTGATGTTACTTGGCAAATTGAAATAGATGCTCTTTCATGTTATGCAGCATGCATTTGAATAGGTTGAATATGAACATTTGCAGCGTTATGAACATAAGCATTGTGTGATTGAAAGCAGTCTTAATTGGACTGATCAAGTGCGTTCTTCACCTCTTTCTACAAATAAAATCAAAGGCAGTTCTTCAAATTCTTCACAGAAGAAGGAGCCAGAAACTGAACTCTTAAGGTGGGATGAAGATTGATAACAGCAGATATAGGAGCAGGTCTTGAAATGGTGGAATTTATCATAGCTCTGTTGGCTTCCATAGCTTTTAAGGATTTATCCTCATGTGAAGAAGATTGGTCCAGTGGTTGCTGGGCTAACCGAGGGCTATCAGAAAATCCGCATGCCACAGATTTCCTGTTTGATACTGGGCAAGTCCCATTCCCTTCTTTTAAGCTGTCTGTATGTAGTTTGGTACTTTCCAATCAGAAGGACAAAGTAGAGATTGCGAGCTGACCTGATAGCAGAGGCCATCTCTGTTTAGACAGATGGAATCCATTGTCTGTCTTGCAAAGCCATTGTGTTGATTTTAAAATGCATGTGTTGCAGCATAGCAGAGAAGTTAAATTGTTTTGCAAAGTGAGGACATTCTATTTTTCCCGTAAAACCAATATGAACAACCGCAGTTTCCCAATCTTCCATTACTGAAGCGGAGAAGCCTCCCCAAAGGGCTTGTGAAAGACCTCCACAGATCATTTGGGTATAAACAGATAGTATCTTTGTACCTAGCGGTTGCTTATGTATAAAGCTGAGATCACAAACTTTTAGAGTTTGGCCTTTCTGGCAGTGACTGCAAAAAGTTCAGGAAGTTAATCTCATTTTCTGACCAGGATAGTGACTTTAAGGTTAGGGAGATTAGCTGCAATGTATATTCCCAGGAAGAACTACTGGCAGCACTAGAAGAAGCTGAAAAAAAAAAAAAAAGGTTTTACATCTAAGGTGGAAAAAATAAGGCAAGGCAAAAGAGAAAAAGAAAGAGAGAACAAAGCAAAAAGAAAAGAAAAAAGGAAAATAAAAGGAAGAGAAGAAAAAAGTAAAGAAGGAAAGAAGAAAAAAGTAAAGAAGGGAGAGGAGAGGAGAGGAGAGGAGAGGAGAGGAGAGGAGAGGAGAGGAGAGGAGAGGAGAGGAGAGGAGAGGAGAGGAGAGGAGAGGAGAGGAGAGGAGAGGAGAGGAGAGGAGAGGAGAGGAGAGGAGAGGAGAGGAGAGGAGAGGAGAGGAGAGGAGAGGAGAGGAGAGGAGAGGAGAGGAGAGGAGAGGAGAGGAGAGGAGAGGGGAAGGGGGAAGGGGTGATGGGCTTTGGAATACAGAGAAAAATCTGTCATATATGTTGCTGTGGTTGATCCTTCTGGTAGCTCTAATAGTGATACTTAGCATTAAAGCTGTGGTGAATGATCACAGCCAGGAAAAGGCAGAGAGCACCGGCAGTGACCTGGGCTAGCCCAGTGAAGGGATTTTGGTAGGGATGCAGGAAGGCCTTAGGCGCTGTTTGGTTTAGTCGCTGGTGTGTGCCTGGTGGTTACTGAGCAGAGGGCTGAAATTACAGAGGGGAGGACAGACATATGGATAGAGCACCAAGCAGAGCTACCTCTGTCACCAGGGCAAGGAGGAACCCAGGGAGAACTGACTGCAAACAGAAGCTCTCCAAATCTTGGAAAATATACTCAGTGAGGTAGGCAATCATTCAGGATCTGGAGGTATGTGCTGATCATTTGGTTAGAAAAATTCCCTAGAAGGGTGGACCAGAGACTTTGCCTTTTGAAAAGCAGAAGGTAACACTGTGTTCTTTTCCATATTCCTCACCCTGCAAAATTTCAAACGAAGGGCCTGATCCCATGCCAAGTGGAGCACATGGAATTACTTCCTTTGCCTTTGATACATTCTGGCTCAGCATTTAATTAATAGTCTTGATTTTATAAATAGTTTTTGGGTTTGAACTTTTCACTCCACCTTTCCCAGATAGAAAGATGGGACCCACACTTATCTCATTAATTTCAGATGGTTTGTTTCTGCTTTCAAGGTGTGTGCGTGGAGGCCTCTGAACTTCCTGGACACAAATTAATGTGAAATCTGGCCTACGCTTAAAAGTAGATCTGAATCTGTAGTGCCAAAATGTTTTGAAAGTGAATTTCAGTCTGATTATATTTGTAATGCTCATATGCATTCCAGGAAATACTGAAATATTTGAACTCCAGAAGAAGGGATAGAAATGAAAAGTGGATTGAAATCTTGCACGTTCAAATACAGAAGAAATTTAAAACTGCCCAAGACTTTCTAAGCCTGTCATTTGAGCCTTGCTCATTAGTTACTGTAATCATCCACCCAGGAAAAAAAAAAAACCAAACAAGATTCCATTTGATTTCATCTAATACCCAGTTTTGCAATCTGCTCTCAAACTGAAAAATGAAGAGAAAGAAAATGACCTACACGGTCATGTCATACCATACAGTTTAAATGAAACTAGTTCAGTTTCCACACAAATCAGTGTGGAACTGCATCAGCTTCTGAAGGAAGAAATATCAGGCACTCGGGATGTTGTTCAAACATTACTGTCAGTAACCCATCTTTTGACCTGCCATGCTGAAATTTTATTTTTTTCCCATTTAAAGTTCAGAAGAAACAGCAAGTATGTGAAAGAGTATTTGGGCTCAAAAGATACCAATTTTAGACATTACCATCTGAAAAATGTCCTTGCTGTTACATCTCCAGACTACGCTGCCAATGCAAAGGGTGTTTGCTCCAGAGGAGCAGCTGGGTGTGCGTGCCCCAGCAGCCGATTTGCAGCTTGACTCCTGTAAGAGCAGCACCAAAACAGAGCGTTAAGGTAGAGGTGAGAGGTGTCAGGGTTGTCCCTGGGACACAGTGGTGTCCTCCCTTCTCCTGCAAGGAAGGTGGCGATGGGGACCATCCCCTGCAGGGGACCAGGGACATGTATGCCCCTCCACACAGTGGTTAAGGGGCCAGCTGGGCTCACAGAGCTTAGACCTGGTGAGGAAAGAAGTAGGTCTGCAAGGAGGACTCGGTGGGAGTGTGAGGTTTGGGAGCAACTATTTGGGGGAACCAGATGAAGGAGGGAAGCCTTGCAGGGTATTTGGAAACTGAAAGGTGTTTTGGTCCCTATTTCTGTTTCTTGGAAAGGAAAGGTCTCCTGAAATTGAGTCCAATGAGCTGAGATGCCTTGTAAAGCTATACAGGGATGAAGGGGGGTTGCTAGGCTGTGGGGCAGGGCAGCTCCTACTGGCTGTTAGCCACATGATTTGAGCCACTCTATCATGCCAAATCTGTGAGTGTTAACCGCTCTTTGATTTATTTTACTCCCGAGCTTGACAAAAAGCCCACCTTTGGGAAAGAAAGCCAGCAAAACTGCCAGAGCTTTAACTGCACTCCATGTCTGTAAGTGTAAAAAGACCAAAGTGCCATGATGTGTCTCACCTGAAACTAATGCTCAGACATTTATGGCAGGTGGTTTGGGAGGGTGTCTTCTGAGCTCTGCTGACCTGCTTCATCAAGGTTTTCTCTTGGTTGCTCTTCCCCTTCCTGCTCTCTGATTTATCCAGTTGCTTTGCAATCTTTTTGGGTGAAGACTGCCTGTTTCTTTGTGTTTGACCAATATAATGAGATACTGATTTTGCTTGGATGTTACTGTGATGTGAATAACTAGTGTTTTGTTCATCACCTATAAATTCTGAGAAAACTGGCTACCTTTCTTGTGCTTTTGGACTTTGTTATCAAGAAAGTATCTGACTTCTGTTGCTATAAGTTTGGGCTACACTCAAAACATGTGACTCTTTTTTTTTTTTTTTTTTTTTTTTTTTGCTTTTGTCCCTATTTCAGATCCTTAACCCTTAAAGCTGCCTTGCACTTGTCCCTTAGATTTGTGACTTTTTTTTTTTCCCTCCTGAATGTTTTTTGTTGTTGTCAAAAGAAGAAATGTGATAATTTGGAAGGTTCACAGCAAGCATGTTTTGTGATTATTGTTCTTGTGATCTGTCCAATGTAAACTGCTTTAGAAAAGCTCTGTTCCAGCCACTTTAATTCACTTTTGCAGAATACTGGATTTGCAGTTGGCTAAAGACAAGGGCTTTTCTTTTAATGGGTATTCTGAGAGGAATGCAGTTTAACCATTCAGTTTCTGTCCTGGCTTTTAGCTCTGCCTAATGGTGCCTGGGGGAGTCCTATGTGGTTAACTTAAGGCTAATCTTCCTTTGCCACCTTTTTACTGTTGATAAGGGGCAAATATGTGAATTACAGTGTTTTGAATGTGGTGGTCCTGTGCTGCTGGGGCAGTTTGAGGGTGCCCTATCTAAGGCCAGTTCCTCATCCCTAATACAGTCTAAAACAGTGTCACAGAAATGTGTGTGTCTGCTGTAGCTGGGGAACAGGTCTGCTGCCCGTGCAGGTCCAAGAGGGAGATTCCTGCAGAGCCTCTGCATGCAGTCATGTTGCAAAGCCTGCTCAGCGCCGAACCACAGCTTGGAAGGGCTGGTGGTACCTGGAAGCATAGTCTCAGTAGGAGAGCTGAAACCACGAAACTTGGTTTTCCGTGGGTGGAATGACACAAGTTCACACCAGCTGGGAACCCAGACCGGTTTCATGTTTCTGCTCACTTCGGAGTCCTTTTACTGGGTGTTTACAAGGTTGCTGATGCTTGCAAAGGCAAGGCTAGGTTCCCACAGCTGACTTTCACTGATCCTGGAGAATTGCTGAACAATCTCTGGGGCATATGCCAATTTGATAGGAAAGAATTACCCTGAATCTCTCTCTTTTTGTTTGCTCTGTTGCTGTGGCCCCCTGGCAGCAATCATTCCAGGAATTAACTTTTCTAAAATAACAGGACATTTGTTTTCTCTAATCCTCTAACTTCTTTAACTCTTGCCAAATCAGAGCAGAGATGGTGGGGAACTTAAACAAATCTAGTTCTTCAGACCAATCACTCCAGTGACTGGATTTCTGCTTTCCATCTCCTCCACTGGAAACTGCAGAGATCATGCTCACTTGACACTTCCACTGTGAGGGCCCACAGAAGGTCCATACAAGGTGCTGATGGGAGTGTGCAGCAGGGCGCTTCCACGCAGACAAATGATGACTAGAGGGCTATGGCTAATAGTTGGGTACCCATCATGGCAGCACTGACTATTAGGCAGTAATGTCCTGTCTTCCAGGACAGCTTCTTAAATCTCGAAGGATGTAGGCTTAACCTCCCAGTGAAAAACAGCCAGAGGCATGTTGTTTAAGAGCACGTTTAGTCCCAAATGCAGTGGAGCCATGAACTGTGGTCTCTCCCACCATCCTTCCTGCTCTGCCGCCATCATTAGAAAAGTTTCCATCCTTGTCAGTAGCACACTACTGGTGTAACAGTCATGCTGTAGTGAAGCTGTCCTGTCTCCCTTATTGAAGAACATGTATTTCTGCTTTGAAAAGAGATCCCTGGAAGGTATCTAAAGAGAGGCAATCATATCATCTAATGGAATTAAATCGTGACACTCCGTTCTTCTGAGTTCGATGCAGGTGACAGAAGTTTTGCCTAAAAAAGCAACACCAGTTTTGTTTGGTTGCATGGGAGCTAACAGGAATGTAACAAAGAGGTCAAACCTTGAAAACCTTTCTGAAAGTTCAGTTTCTTGTTACTCTTTCTGATGCATCTGTCAACCTTCAGAAAACTATGTGAGTGTTTAGAAGAATAAGGTGCTCTACATTAAACACATTCTTTATCTGCTTAAGATAAAGAATGGATTTTGGCAAGAGTTACAGAGGCAGAAAAAAATTCTGCAAGCTAAAATAGAGGATTGGTGTTTCCTGATCTTTCTTTGCAAAAAGCAGAAGAAAGAGTTGATTTTTTTTTGTTTTCCCTAACTTCTTAATGCATGTGGTGTAGTTCCCTTTTCAAGAAGAAAATCAGCTAGTGCTTGAAGAAACTAAATCTGTATTTGTGGATTCTGGTGACGCAAAGAAATTCCTTAAACCAAAATTTAATTTCATGTGGAAAAAGCAAGAGCTGTTTTTAAAATCCATTTCTAAACATGATATTTTTCTTCTTTCTCTCATTTTTTCTTAGAAAATGGATATTGATTTGGATGATATGACTTGATGCTTTTTTTTCTTGTCCTATAATGTCATTAAAACGTTTTGGTGCATGTATTAATCTAGTTCTTCAAGATTAACAGTAGATTCTTACTGACTTGAAAATTCTGGAGTGCAGGTTGACATTTAAGCTCTTCATTGATTGTATAATAATATATGAATAATTAACCCTCAATTTTTACTCACACATATGGATTCCATATGTCCATTAATTTTAATCCATTCTTTTTCATAGTATGCGATATATCAGGTATTCCTTTTATGTAGTATAGGCTTTAGTATTTCCAACAGTAAAAAGCACTGGTCAAAGTTCTGCTCCTTTTGCACAGATAACTGTGACTCACAGCTCTGTTTGGGACTCAAATATATTTTATGCTAAACTGTATTTAACTAATATGATGTCTGTTTGTTTCACTGAAGTATTCAGAGTATCCACTCGATTTGTGATTTCTTCTTCTACCATTAGCATCCTTGGTGGGATATTGTTGAGAGCAAAGTTCACTTCTGTGGGGCAAGTGATCTGTGCACTATAATGCTCTTGTACACAGAATATGAGGACAGTATGGGGTGCACGTAGACAGTAGATACCTGACCTAACAAAGCTAAAGAGATTAAGACAACCTTTTGTTTGCATGCAGAGATATTTTTATGAATAAAAAGCCATTAGGTGAAAACTTAGAGTGCCTAAAGTTGCTGGAGTGCTTGAAGAGTAAGTTAGGTTCTTGCTGTGAATGTATAAAAACCTTGTGAATGACTGAATTAATACATGAACGCTATTTCTCTTCTATTTTAATTAAGTAGCACTTAAGCATCGTTGGTACTTGACATTTAGCTCCCAGTTTGTAACAGCATCTGCTGTTAGTTTTGGGAACCTCAGAAGTTGTGAGTGCCCATCTTGTAGCTTATGGCCTGATTTTTATATATTTCTGTAAGTAAAAATATATCTAAAAAATGCACACGCGCACACTCACATATATATAAAATATATATGTATATATATAATATATATGTGCGTGTGTATTTATATATGTTTCTTAGATATTTAGTTCGGTATCTCTAAATATCACCCTTACTCTAACTGGCCATCCAGAATTAGTCACTCTTGGGAAAACGGAGCTGGGTCTCTGGCCTAGTTGCTCCCTGTTCGTGTGCACTGGAAACTCCCCTGTAAGCAGGCCCCATGGTTGCTTGTTCTGTCTCCATTTGTGCCAGGTATGTAAGCATAAACCTCACGTTAAGCATGTTTGAGAGATCTTGTTGATTACAACAGGAGTACTCCTACAGCTTATAGCTGTGCAAATGTTTACATACCTGGCTCGGTCTGGGCCTATATAAAGATCTGTCTCCTTTTCCCTGCAAAGCCTTTTCTGTCTGTTGCTTTGAAATTTCCCATGCTTCACGCTTTCCCCTAGTTGGAGGGAGGCTGCCCAGGTCCTTACTAGGAGAAGTCCTAGCATCAGAGGTTGAAGACAGCAGCTTGCTGGGGATTTAAACACTGGCTAAAACAACAAGCTGTGCCTCAGCAAATGAGTGCACGCTGATAGTAGGGTTCACGTTACTGGAGCATTTTTTACCAATGTAAAGTCTGTCAGGGTTTTCCAAACTTGCTCTTTGGGGTTGTTCTTTGTCCCTCGTTTCCCTGCTGTTCCAGAGAATGCTATCCCATTGTCACTTAAAGACAATAACTGTTTTCCTACATACTTTAAAAAAGAAGAAACAAACATAGCATGCATCGTTGCAGTTCACTGAGAAGGTTGGATCTTGGGCCCGTGTGTCTAAACACCCCTACTCCCCATGTATGTGCATGTGTGTGAATACGAATACGTATATGTAATGTATGTATGCATGCAAAGATATCATCTTTTCAAATAGATTTTCCTTCCAGAAGCTAAAATAACAGGAAGACCACGGAAAGGAATAACTTGCTGGTTGTTCCAGGCAGTGAATGCATTTACGTTAGTGAAAAATAAGCCTGGCCATCAGTCAATCATTCCTTCACTCTTTCTGTTTGCTTGACGATTACATTGTTGCTCTGTAGAAGGAAAAATAAGCTATGAAAAGAGTCTTTTCCGGACTCAAAAGATTTATGCTCTGCTTTGCTGATGTTTTGCGTTAGCACTTATGTCAGTCCCGCTCTTAAACTGAGTGTGGTAATGATCCTTTATTACATTTTAAGGTGAATTTTGCTAGCTCAGATTTTTTTTTTTTTTGTAAGAAGTACGTATGTAATGGTTGCACAGGTTTAAAAAAAATCTTGCTGTTTATGTGCTGTAATAGAATATACAGTCAGTGTTTACTTTTTATCAAGCAAATTCTATGTGCAATAGGCCTTTATGGAACCAAGCCTAATTTCAATGACTGATACTGCCCATGTCTACAATGAAGGCCCTGATTCTGCTAAGCGGTTGAACATAGGCTCACTTTCACCAAATGGCTCTTTATACTTGTCAGAGTGCCAAAATGCTAGAGCTTGCACTCAGTTATTTTATGTTCCAGAATTAATGGCATGTAGAAGTGGCAGGCGTATCCATATTTCCAGAGTGCCCCTTGAAATACAGTGTTGAGAATACATCTATTCTGGAAATGCTGGTCATCATGGCCTGCCAGTGGTAGTGTGATGGAAAGAAGGTCCTGAGGGAACTGCCAGATCAGAGCACACAATCACAGTGGATAATCAGGCCCCCCAGAGTGCTGTGGTTACTCTTAAAATGTTTATGGCTTTACCTTGTGCTTAATTAATGTTCATGTGGTGTTTGTGGTATTCTCCAAACCCACAGAGCACTACTGAGGTTCAGTAGCACTGGGTTTGCTTAAAGGATTTGTATCACTGCAGCTATGTCAGCTGTCCTAATAGACAGTTTTCCCAGTCTACTGGATGCAGTAACTAGTTTGTGCTGGGAATTTAACTGTGTCTCATCTCATCTTACTACATTTGTAAAATTACATTGAGTTCATGGTTAAAGGAATATACATAGGTATTCTTCTAGAGCAATTCTTATGCTTGCAATGGGAAATGGGTACCCTGGGTTTAGTGGTAGGAGGTTGCTGTGGAGGAGCTACCTTTGAAGTGTTACACGTGCTTCTAGCATTGTGTGAGCCAACTTCACTGGGCGCTTTGAATAATGCTAATGCTTGAAATAAGCCTGGGGCTGCACTCGGATAGAGCTGACGGAGAACTGCAAGTCATCGTGAACATTGCAACCGTGAACCTGCAGTGACAGCTTCAGTCTCTCTTGAGGGATGACACCAGTCCTGTTGGTAGACAGCTACGGCAGCATGTGACAGGTCTGAGTTAAAAAAAAAAAATACTGCAGCTGTGTTACAAGTATCTTATGTGAACTTAAGCAAGGTTCTTGGTCCATGGCTTGGGTTTGTATTACTAGAAGCAAGAAAAATAATACCTCCTGTATCTCTTCTGTTTATATGGTGAGTGATTCGGGATGGAACGCTCTCACTATACCACTCTGCAGCACATAACACAGGGGAGTCTAAGCAACTAATATAAATAAGAGAAGTTCTTCCAGCTCAAGGGATAACAAAACCTTTAGAAATCTAGCTTGTTTAAATGAAGCTAAACAGATTGGATTTGGTATGATAACTATTGGTGTGGCAACTGTCACCACTGCTGCTCAAGCACAGTCTTTTATCTGTGTGGAAAAAACATGAAAATAAAAGGTTATTTCTAGTATTGCACAAAGCCTTAGACTGCTCTTTCAGTATATTTCTTGTAAACCAGCAGCCATACCCCTTGCCAGTCTGTTCACCCTTCTTGCTCCTTCCATCTGCTATGTGACAAAGTGCACCAGGGAATTGAGCCCACTTACAGTAAATCAGACATCCCGGGAACCCTTGGCACCTCCCTTCCCTTCCCGCCTTTGGTTTGCTCCCTGTTAACATTTCTTTCTATTGAGAAAAGGAACAACAATATTGTTTTATGGACTTTTATCAGACACGTACACTTACTTTAAAGGCATGGTCGATTCTTACTGAGCCTGTATTTATCATCTAAGTGCATTTAGTTTCTTTATCAGAATGCCTTTTAAAAACAAAAGATGTCATCATAACAAAACATGACTTAGAAACTTTCTATACAAAAACTGTTCATGGAATAGAATCACAGAATGGTTTGGGTTGGAAGTGACCTTTAAAGGTCATCTAGTTCAACGCTATTGCAATGAGCAGGGACATCTTCAACTAGATCAGGTTGCCCAAAGCCCCATCTGTCCTGACCTTGGATGTTTCCAGGTATGGGGCATCTACCACCTCTCCGGGCAACCTGTTCCAGGGTTTCATCGCCCTCATCATAAAGAATTTCTTCCTTATATCTACTATGAATCGACCTTCCTTTAGTTTAAAACCATTACCCTTGGTCCTATTGCTACAGGCCCTGGTAAGAAGTCTGTCCCCATCTTTCTTATAAGCCCCCTTTAAGTATTGAAAGGCTGCAATAAGATCTCCCCAGAGCCTTCTCTTGTCCAGGCTGTACAACCCCAACTCTCTCAGCCTGTCCTCATTGGAGAGGTGCTCTGTCCCTCTGATCATTTTTGTGGACCTCCTCTGGACCTGCTCCAACAGGTCCATGTCTTTCCTGTGCTGAGGGCCCCAGAGCTGAACGTAATACTGCAGGTTGAGTCTCACCAGAGCGGAGTAGAGGGGCAGAATCACCTCCTTTGACCTGCTGGCCATGCTGCTTTTTAATGCAGCCCAGGATACATCTGGCTTTCTGGGCTGTGAGCACACATTACCAGCTCGTGTCCAGCTTTTCATCCACCAGTACCCCCAAGTCCTTTTCCAAAGGTCTGCTTTCAATCCCTTCATCCCCCAGCCTGTATTGATACCAGGGGTTGCCCCAACCCAGGTGCAGGACCTTGCACTTGACCTTGTTGAATCTCAGGAGGTTCACACAGGCCCACTTCTCAAGCTTGTCCAGGTCTCTCTGAATGTCATCCCATCCCTCAGACGTGTCAACTATACCACTCAATTTGGTGTCATAATCTCACAGGAGAAGTTTTACCCAACAGGTGGCAATAATGTAAAGTAGCCATAATACAATATACCTAATATCTGAGACCTGGATTCAGATTCTGCTCATCTCAGTGGAGGTGCCCATAAGCTGAGTGCTAGATGATGCAGCTGAAAACATGTCTAACCTTCTGTGAAGTTTGGCTCTTGTTAGTGCCGCTTAACCAATTATAAACCTGGTGCTGCCAAACCTCCACAGTCCATGGCAGTGATCTGTCCCATGGCTATCTTTTTGAGAGAAGATTGTGATTTGGTAGAGGAGCAGAAGTCTGGAAAACAGTTCAGTGATCTGCGATATGATACAGTAGAACATGTCTCAAAGATCAGATTAGCTCAGAATCTGAACCTTCTTCAGCAAGCACATTAAAATAATTCAGTGGCATTTTTCTCTCTTAACAAAATTTTTATAAAACTGTTGAGTAGCAGTACCAACTGTTGGTTTAGAATGAGGGCTTGTTCAATTTGGGGGATTTTGGGGGGGTTTGGGAGAGAGAAGCAAGAGCTGAAGAACCCCATGAATGCCATGGAGGTCTTTCACAGTGTAATCAAGGAAGGATGAGGAATATTCTCAGACATGTGACAATAGAAGACCCTAAAATTTATGGCTAATCTTTTATTTTTACTGACCCTAAGAAGTTATAAAAGCAAGTAACTATTTCTCCCAGATGGAAGTTTACACTTCAAGCCATGGGGGTAGGCATTTTGCAAGATTCTTTTCCACAAGGTTTCAGTTTCAAGAATAAAGACTTTATTTATGTGTTTAAAAAGAAGGATGAATGAAGAAAAAGATATCAATGTATAAATTTTAAGTTATTGCATCTCAACTTGAATCCTTTGTCATGATTTTGTGGAAGCGGCTCATGCCAGAATGTTGTTTCCCAATTTTTATGAATATTTATTCAAAGGTTCTTTGGAAAGGAACTTAGCATTCAGATCTGAAGGTGTCTTTGAAATATCATTTCCTTGAGCGTTTCTAGAATGTTTCAACTCTTGCTGTAGATGACTGCCAAGTATTTACATATACATGTTAGAGAGCATCTTCAAAGAAACTTCAGCTGTTGCTGGGACAATATAAAGAGACATTGATGTGACTCCACTAACATTTCCCCAAATTTACCGAAAGCCAAAAAAAACCCAAACCCTGAAAAAACACCCATACCAACCCTCAAAAAAGTTACAGGGAGCTTTAAATGAAA
Organism: Strix uralensis; assembly: GCF_047716275.1. Lineage (NCBI taxonomy): Eukaryota > Metazoa > Chordata > Aves > Strigiformes > Strigidae > Strix > Strix uralensis. Next base: position 12,543,433 of record NC_133972.1, read on the forward strand.
AGCAGAATCTCTTAAGTTTATGCTGACTGTTTCTGGGAGAACTTTTTATAGTGAAGATCATCTCTGGTTCAAGAGTATGAGTTCTGTTTTCATCCAAATCTGGGATTTTAACCTTTTTATTTTACTGAAAAGTAAGAGTGGAAGCCCATCACATTTTGGTTTTTTGTGTTTTTGGGGGTTTTTTTTAGTAACTGAATTAATATTCTCAGAACTAGTAAGGAAGTTGAGTTATTTGACCTGAAAGGACCCAAACTGGAGTTTTAAAGGAAAGGTATCCTCTTTTATCACTTCAAACCTATTTTGTCATTACATTTATTTGCAGGGTTTGTGTTCACTATATTTGAAAAATTATATGTAGATCAACAGTTGTATGTAATCACTAAAAGCACATAAAATACGCCAGACAGTAGTATTTTAGTGTTCATATTATTCTTACAACATGAGGAAGACAGCTGCTGCCCTCAGCATCCAACCTGTGTGCTGTGAGTGTTGTGACAAGAGCCACCAGCATCTTCTTTTCACTGATAATTTGTTGCTGTTCTGTTGCTCACTGCTCTTGCAGGTGCTGTGTCCATGTGTATCAGTGGGACTTGAGCAACCTTCCAGTGCTATGGAAATGATAATGTTCCTGATAATGTAGTGCTGCACTTGTCCTACTTGAATGGATGGGTGAATCTAGGACTGGAACTTGAAGATGAACTCTATCCATCATATATTGTTGGTGACTTGGTGATGGAGCAGCAAACTCTTTGAATTTCCTGTGTAAAGGTTTCATGTGGTTTTTTATTTTAAGAATAAAAAATGCAGAAGTTATATGTTTACACAACTCAATGATGCATGGGTAAAACATTAAAGGAAGGTTGTAATTGAAAGTTAGATTTACACTTCAAAGAAGTCCAAGCATGCTAAGGTAAAAAAGACACAGCCAAGGCCCAAATGATGCTTTTAGTTCTACCTTAATCTGATGTATTAATCTTTGTGCCTTTGTAATATCTATAAATATCTGTTCTGCAGGCCACTGAGTGTGCCTTTGTTATTGCAAAGTTGGGAATGTAAGCGAGTGGAAATCCATGCTTCTGAGCCATTCAAACGTGAGAATGCTTTCTAAATAATAAGAAGGAAAAGATGTCTTATACTTTAAGGAAGTGACCTGTATATGTGAGTGAGGATGGTGGGATGCTTTTACAGGAAATTCGGTGGGAAGACAAGGAAGGATTTTTAATCTGTAAACCCAGTCCAGCTCCAGCTGGTGGTATGATATCACTTTTTTTAGGATAATGTGAGGACTGCACCATTCACGAAAGAGAAGGTGCTTCAGAAGGACTTATAGATCCTTCTCTTAAATCTGTGCCTCTGTCTGTGTGCATCTATGGAAAACTCAGTGTGTATGCTGCAGAATCTGCAATGCATGAACTGCTCCCAGGGTAGGTGCCAAGGCAATGGATGTGAGTTGAAAAAAAAAACGGACCACTGAATAAGTAGATTGCATCAAGTAATGCTGATAACTGTTAACTGACAGTGCCTCACTCTCACTTCTTGTTACGTTATGCTGTCTACTGTTAGTTTGCCTCACTGATCTTCTCAGAGCCATAGGCCATCAAATGGATAGGTAGCAGGTGTCCTGATGTCACCTTGTTACCTAATGCATACCGTGGTGAGCTCCTTGGTCAACACCACAGGGAAAACAACAGTAAGAAGAAACATCTAGGGGATGCTATTAATGTTCTTAACACATGTTCTGTAAAGGTTAGTGGCTGAGGATGCTTGAAGAAATATTTATTCAGGCTAAATGCTCATCAGGTGCTTAAGAGCTGTAGCATGTAGGCAGCTACACTTTGGCACGGAGAGACTGCCTGCTTGGGCACTGGCTTCAGGATGGCTTCTGGGAAGGGCAAAAATAAAACTGAGAGCAAGACTAAACGCTACAGGGTCTTGAGGAGCAATGGGGTGCAGGGAGGGGAGAGGGGTGCGCCCATCAGTAGCACTCAGATTTATCCTACTGCCGTAGCACTGCTGTATGTGTGTGCGTGTCGCCTGCTGCTCCGCTCCTGTTGCATGGCTGTCACAGCTGGTTAGAGCAACACGAACAGTATGCTGCCTACTGCTGTGCGATTTTTATTTCATTTGACTGATTTTTATTTTGGCACGCAGAAGCTGAGAGCAGAAGAGAGCACCCATAGCTCGGCTGCAGTTTGAAGATAAGCACGCTGGAAATCTGGGCAGCACCAGTGCAGGCTTTGAAATGTTGGTGTGATGGCAAAAGGTTGATTACCCTCCAGCGCAGAGGCGGTGCTCCCCCATGCCAGAGGCAGAAGTAGTAGTAGAAGACAGTGAGCAGAACTGGTTCCTGTCTGAATCTGTGGATGTGGATGGCTGGATGCATCAGGACTAATACCTGGAGGCAACTTCACATTTCACTGGTTTCAAAACAAAAGCAGATGCCTGGACACAGTGCTGCTTCCAGTTAGGGATGGGGGGGTTGGGTGTGAGAAAAAATCAACCTTGGTGGAGCCTCACACTTTCTAGTCTCTTAATGGTCAGTGTTCACCTTAAAAATGAGACATGTTGCACACATGCAACCTCTCCGACCTGTTAGGAAGTTGTAGTGCTGAGGATTGGAAAGACCCTCTTAACTTCATGCTTAACTAACTGAGCTACTTCTATGTGTGGCTAAGTCTTGGAGTAAAACTTCAAGGTTAACTCTGTCCATCCAAATCTAGCTAGTGACATGGTGACGATGGCACAGTGGTGAGACTGCAGAGAAGCCAAATATGTCGGGCAAGGCACTGGTACCATTCTAGAAGACACTAGAAAGCTTAATTTAGAATATTGCATACTTTTTAAAAATAACTATGTTAAAGTTGAATTAAAGGTAGAACATATGGAAAGTCTAGTGGGGATATTAAAAGATTGGAAAGCCTATCTTATGGGAAGGGACTACAAGAGATCGGCTTGTTTAGCTTAGCAAAATAGAGTTGAGAGAGGATTTGACAGCACTCTATAAATATATCCAGGGCTAAATGCCAGAGAGGGGAAAAAGCTATTTAAACCCAAGAGCAATATTTGCATAAGAACGAGTGGGCATAAACTTGTCCCTGAATAGGCTTAAACTGGAAATCAGATGGTTTCTAGCCCTCAGCATAGTGAGGTCCTGATACTGCCTTCCAGTAGGAGCAACAGGGGCACAAAGTACCTTTTGTGGGTTATGAGATGGACGATGCTATAGGGTGCCTTTGCCCACAGAGACCTAGGCTTCATGGCTGCACAGCTTCATTCTAGCCCTGCGTTCCTAACCACATGCGTTGGTACGGGGGTCACAGGCATGTCCTGCCATCAGTGGTGGTCTCCTGCCATGAGAAGTACCTTCTGCTGAAAATGAAAGCACTGCTGTTAAATTACAGCTATATTATTAATGTCCTTTAATATCTGGGGAAGTTTCCAGCAGCCCTTGAGCCTGTGCATGTAACTCTGTTGATGCCAAAATGCCTATCAATATATCTGTGGCTTTCATACCAATAAGGTTCCTCCTGTAAGGAAGGGATGCAGGATTAGGCTTTAAATCATGTAACCCCAAGCAGGAAAAGTAGCTTCCCTGGCTGGAAATGGCAGCAGATCTCAGAAATGACAGTACAGGAAAGAAAAACTTCATAACTTTAAATTATTCTTTTCTGCTGTGCTAAAAATTCATGTGATCTTTAAATTTGATGCCCATGATTAAACATTTCCTTCTATATTGCGGTTAGACTAGCACTGGGGTACATATTTGACAGGTAAAGGAACTGGAGTGCAGAGGATTTGGGGATTTGGAGGTTGGAAGGAAGATGCTAGGATGCCAGTCTTCTTGTTTTCAACTTCATGGTCTGCCTATTGCACCATCCATCCTCTTGAATGACAGTACCCATGAAACTTAACTGTGTTTCTGTTTTCACCCATTATTTTCTGCTACTTATTTATTTCTGAATCTTTGGCCTTTTGAGCTGCAACTTTCCAGTCTTGTTCCTTTAAAATATCAGTGATATTTCAGGAACTCCTCTCTTCCCTAAAACTTAATAAATAAATGCATGCAAACTTGATGGTGGACCTCTCTGTTGCAAAAAGAGCTGAAGTCTAAAAAGCTGAAGCAGGCACAGAAATAGCCTTCCAGGAAGCAGATTGACATGTAGTGCTTTGGTAGCTTTGATTTGAGTCAGCTGTAACTCACATAAATTTGTACTCTCTGTGCACAAAGATATTTTCTGTACTGAGAGTTAACCTGGCAAAACGCATAGCTAAAGACAACCTTAATAAAGATTACAGTGGTACCCAGTGAGCAGTGTGTCAATTATAGTAATTTTCCCTGGTTTTTCATTCCTTTTCTTTGCACCTTGTCTATTTCTTCAATGTAGGATATGGAATGTGTCTGTCCTTCATGTGGTCTGTCGGGTGCTACTGTTTTGTGCCATTGATGGACTGCAGTAAGGAAAAGGTAGCGTGTGGGACATTTCCATTTCTACTCATACTCTGGAAAACACTGCCCTGACAGAGTGAAAAACATTTCTGGTACTGACCTCCATCATTAACCTCTCTTTTCATGCCTTCCCACCACAGCTTGGTGTTAAGAAAAAGGGAAGTTAGAGCCAAATATCATACTCTTGACTGCTCCTTAGGAGACTGGAATGAAGGCCTTTTCATGTATAGAAGATTTTCCTAAAAATTAGTTTTGGAAGATTTTAAGACTTCACATATTGGCCTGAATTCCAGTCATGTTTTAATTAAGGGAAGAGAACAAAGTAAGTCTCTCTCGACATGGGTTAAATTAAAAGTGTTACCTGGGAAATGCAGAATTCCTTCAACATTTTTGAAAAATAGTTTCTGATACTTTGTTTAGAACAAGACTGTTTAAAAAAAACCCAAAACAACAACCAGACAAAACCCTGGCATACACCTCTGAAATAACCAAAACAGTTAAAAAAAAAAAAAATCCAAGCAAAATGAAATTACATTTGGGAGGAGGGGTGTCAAACTAATTTTTTTTTTCAGATAAGGAAGTCTATTATTTGCCCAGCACTACTGCTTGATGACTTCAGCATCTCTCATCCAGAGCAAGCCGTTTTCCTTCTTGGGACTCTAAATAATGCAATGTAAATGCATGGATGGATATATTTTTACAGCTGTCACTGTGCTTTCTTGGCAGCATCACATTAAGTCATTTTAGCTGCACTGTATTTTGGGGGGGGAGGGGGAGTTTGTTTATGATTTTAGGAGAAAACTATTTTGGCTTATACATTCTTTCTTTCCAGGAAAAAGCCACAGAACCTTTAAATTCCTTCTGATGTTTAAAGACTTGGAAAGCTGTATCTTGGGAGGATACAAACATATCTAATACCCTTTGCCATAGTGCCTATGTCTGTTTCACAGCACCTAAATCCTTACAGGAATCTGCTTCCACGTGGGTTGGGGTTTTTTTTTCCTATATAAGAAAAGAAAATGAGATAAATTGCAGATTAGCAGATGGCAAATTCTTAGCAGTCTATGTGAAATAATTTTTTTTGGTATTAGTCCAGTTTCAGGCGGATGGCTGTCCTCATCCCAAAACCTGCCATAACAAATTGCTAAGAAAGCTGAATACGGAATCATTTACCACTACTTTGGGAAGTTGTTCCCAAAGTCAGGGATAAGGTAAATTTTGGAGGGGTGGTCTGGGGATGCCCACATCTTCATTACCCGTGTTTTCCCTTTCTGTAAATAAACAGAAGCCTGCAGTCTCCAGGGCTGTCAATGTAGCACCTCTCACAAGCCTTAAAATTCATCTTAAATAAAAATAAAAAGCTACTACGTAGGCACAACAAAATTTACTATAAACGGGTCTTAAGTACATAATTACATGATAGACCCAAATGGCTCCAAAAGAGTTGCTCCAGGCTATTGTGTAAGCAATACTCCTTTGAGAAATGTATAAATACATGTAATTCAGTACATAATACACATGTTAAAAAACTACCTAATTACATATTTTCCCAGGAGAATGAAAAGGCTCCAAAAGAGCTACTCCAGCCTCTCCAGTACACAATGTGTGTTTTATAACCTTTCATGAATCTCTTCCATTCTTTTTCCTTTAGGAGGGGAAAAAAAACAGTAAGGAAATTAAATACAAAACACCTACTGTACATTTAATTTAGAGGACAAAACGCAATGTTGAAATAACATTAAGGGTGTGACGCAAACCAAGGAAAGCCAGGAAATTGAGTGTAAAGGCTGTTACTCCATCCTTAACTCACGTCACTTGTATAATGTTTCAGGCCACTGTTCTGTAATGGCAGATTTTAAATTTCATCACTTAAAGCAGGGTTGTGGCCTATCTACACTTACAGGTACTTACATGGTCTATACTGCTGGAATACCTGAGTGCTGCTCATGTATTTATTTATACACAGGAATATACACATATATTTTTAGGAATATATACATAATTTTTTGTAAAACCATCTTCTGTCTTTCCTAGTGCTGAAATCACTGCGGCTTTTTTATTTGCTTGAGAATAGGTTCACATGTATCAGTGTGATGAAGGGAAAGGAAGAAGTGAGTTTTGCCTTCAGCTCTGATGGTGGTGAGATCTGGGGCTGCTCTCAGGCATTTTGGGGGGGATCTGCCCTAAAGTCTGAATCCAGCTCTGGAGGAAATCCTGCTGCCCAGATTTACAAGCCCCCTTTACTGGCTGGTGGTTTTGTTAGTGCAGGGGAGTGGGATGTCCTGGAGAGAGACGCGATTTCTGAAGTGACTGATGCTGAGCCCTGTGGGGACAGCGAGGGCCTGCTGTGCCAGCTCTGAGCTGCACACTGCCTCGGCAAAAAGGCAGTCTAGAGAGGGGAGCGATGGTCTGATGTCTTCATAGCAACCTGTGTTACTAAGGAGATTATTATAAATAGTGTTTTCCTTTACATTTTCCATTAGATCAAAATGTAATCTGTGCCCTCTCTTTCGCACCGTTCCCTGAAAACAAATACAATAGTACATACGCTTTTTATCATTAGAAGGACACACTACATGCAAGCATATTTCATTGTATTGTATGTTAATTTGCCCACGGAGTCCAATAGAGTATGTTGCCATTTACTTTGTCTGTGGTAGGTTTTATGAATACTGTTTGTAAAAATCATACTGTGGGATAGCTATGTTTATCCCAAAAGCTGACCCAGGCAGAACAACAGGATTACAGAAAACAGATCAGTTTTCCATTCTTATTAAAATGGTCAGGTCTTTTTGTTTGTTTTTTATTTGATAGGTATGTTCTCTTCCTTGCAGTGAACTCAAGGCCTTTCAAAACAGCTTCTTTTTTTTTCCACAAAGAGCAAGACAGGAGTCTCCTGCTATAGATGGACCTAAGAAGTGGGGCACTCACCTGGGATGCAGGAGACCCAATGAGTTTTTGATTAGCAAAGCAGAAAGGTTCCCACAGGAGAAATCTGGAGAGTCTCACCTGTGAATAGGCAGGTGTCCAGAATTACTGCCTGGTGTATGAAAGCTGTCAGTGCCTCTCTGGTCTGAAGGAGGCAAACAAGGGTTAGGCCAGGTCTTTGGTGTCTTCACAAGGTGCTGTTTGGTGATGCCATAGAGTTAGCTTCTGGTCAAAACCAGGAAGGTTTCTGCTGAATCCAAAGCTGCTGCTTGTCTGTGTGTTCTTGCTGATTCAGCAAATCAGTAGGTATGGAAACCTTTTTTATCCAAATACTCCTGGTCAGTTCTACCCTTTTCTCGGATATTCTGTTGCTAATTGTTTTGCTATGTTAAGTGTCATACATATCAAATAGTTACAGAAAACTTGATCTTTCAGGTTCCTGTTTTTTTAGGAAAACCTTTTAAAAGTTTCTTAGGTATGTTTTTCTCTTAGCAGCTTTGACAATGGGACTGCCTTTGTGTTCATGACATTCTGTTCCTTTGGATGACAAGACAAGGTGGTTAAAAAAAGTAGGGGGGAATTTTAACTCTCAGGGGTCACAAAATTGGATGGGCTCTGAGAGGGAGCTGCCATATTAGAAAGGCAAAATAGAAGGTGAGGTGAGAGAACATAAAAATAAAACCCACGCTACAGAGTGTGGCTATCTCCATCAGAAACTGGATTTAACAGTGTTTTCTAGCTGAGTGGTGCTGTTGGTCATTAGCAGCCTTTAGAATTGGGGGTGCCTCTTATATGTAAACAGACCCAGAGCATTAACTAGTTTAGTATGTGCTTCATAGCAGTACAGATGGCAGAGGAGGAATGACAGATAGTGTCTCTTTCCCCCACTTTCCCTGATGGATATCCACTGTTTTCACATTGGGTGGTTTTGTTTGATTTGGCCCATGGCAGGCTTTCAGGTTAGAGGAGCACTGGCTTGCTGTTAGCACTAGGAATGATGGCCTTGTACACAGTCACCTAAAAATGTTTGCATCCAAAACAGCAGGTTGGAGCATGGTGGTGGGTTATGCTTAATGCTGTGTAGCACACCAGGGCACATGTTAACGGGGAACTTCCATGCTGGAGTGCAAGAGAGCGAGCAGAGTCTCATGTGAAAACAAAGTTACCTAGCACAGGCAGCAGATAAGTTGGCATTGAGTAACTGTGGGTGAATTACTGGGTGCTGGCTACCCTTCAGTATCCCCCTGCATACGGTCTCTTAACCCGTGATACCCTTCAATGGTAGGTACTGAGGAGCCCCTCAGGTTGCCCGTCATCTGCTGATGATGGGCAGGGTGAAAGCATCTGGTGTGGCTTTCCCAGTTCAGGTCTTGCTCCTAGCGTGAGGTTTTCTGGTTTAGCATTGAAATGGAGCTGGCCTCAGGTTCTAAGTATGCATACTTTTAAATCTGGATCTAAGCATTGGAAGAGCCTGGATCCAAGATACTCACTCTGACACATATTTCACCTGAACCAGCAAGGGAAGGTTAAAGTCTGTAACCACCTGTGGCAAACACACTGGGTGATTTTTTTCAGCTTTGGGCTTTGCCTGGCTCTAATTTTAATAATAAATGTAAGTGCAAGTGGAAACTAGACACTATGTTGACATCAGGCAATTTATAATTATAGGATTTTACCTTCATTTCCATAGCAACAGCTTAGAATGCAGCAAACAAAATTATGAATTGGATTCTGGTTTCAGTTCTGCCTGTAGAGACCCAGAATATCCTCATTCATTGGCACCAGCATCATTATTCAGTTGATAGAGTGGCTAACTGAAGCCTTCATCTGGCCTTCCTGACTTCTTTTCAGACGCAATAACAGAAAAGGAGCACTGTGAGGAAAGAGCAACTGGAATTTAGACCTGGAATTATACTAGGGAGAATAGAAAATTAGTTGGTTAGGGAGATAAGCACATCAATAAGTTACTGTTGGGTGACTTAGGGTCTAAATTTATAGCACACTGGTTAATCCTTGATTGTTGCTTGTGTGCTTACTCTTTTTGCACAGAAAATTTAAAGTATATTCCTATTCAGTAAAACAGGCAGACAGCCTTACAGGGCTCTGTAGGACACATGAAATTAATAAATGGATAAACGGGAATAATAATCTACCTCACCCTATCTAAGGTTGTTCTGCCTTTTAGGGTTAAATCAAAAACCTCTGACTCCTAAGACAGGGCTGTACATGCAACAAGGAATGTATCTGTTGAATACCAGAATGTTATTTTTACACTCAGAATAAAGCTGCACGTGCAAAGATCATGTTTTGCTTGTAGGGCTGGTAATCAAGCCTTCTGAGTAAATGCTCAAGTTCCGTTGAACTCGAGGAGAGGAAGGATGGTTCAATGGTTGCAGGACCAGCCTCGGTCAGGGGTGACGGATGTTCAGGCTGCCAGACGCCCACCCGACTCCCCACACGATGGTCCTTGCATTGCTCCGACTCCTTCACTGTGAAATACTGTTAGGATAATGGAGGACAAATGCATCTAAGGCTCTCAGCCTGCAGGGGAGCCACATGAGTACTGCAGATAAGCCGGAGTACTACAGGCTGAAAAATGCATGTGAACGTGTCCTTGGAGACAGGGTCTGTTCTGAGCAAAGAGAACAAGACGGAGAACATGCAGAAGACAACTGCCTCCCTGTGTGGTGCTTGTTAAGGTCAAGTCACGACAGGCAAGATTACCAGTGCATGCAGTTGTCATTATGCTAGGGAAGTAAATGAGATGGATTGCTTCAGATGTTATTGTAGACCATAAAATAGCACTGGTAGCTTCTGCTGTGCCTCTTGTCAAATGGGTTGCTTTCTTTGAGAGAAAAACCTGATTCATCTATTATGGGACTTGAGTGGCTTAAACAGAGCAACATGGAAAGTGACTTTAGCCAAATCATTTTTATGTAAATAATCATGGCTGCAAAATCACTACTAAGTGTGATTTGGGACCACCAGGGTTCTCCGATGTCTCCGTGTGTTATAGGCACAAGGGAACATGTTTGCTTTCTAAAAATAAGGTGCTGTCTGCATTTTTAGGTTTTAATTTTATTTTGCATCTTGCCCTCAAACTTTCTTCTCAGTTCTTCAGCATCCTTCTTGCTGGATCATTTTCATATCACAGTTTAGCTAACGGGGATAGAAGCCAGAGAAATCGCTACACAAACCCACCCATTTTTAAGATGCAGACAAGTAGCTATAAAAGGGCAGGATCCTTGAGATTGTCCTGTATGGTAGGAGTCTGGCTGGGTTGAGCTACCCCTAAAATATCAACTCTGTCCTGTGCAAACATTTGTTCTCTGTCATCCACTCCAAATGTCCTCTCCATAACTTCATCTTTCTTCCTGGATTATTTCTTCCTTTAATTTTGGCTACAAGAGCTGAAAGTTAAATGAAAGCTGAAGGGTTACTTCCACCCAGCTTGTGTTTACCCTGTTCCTGCTCATCTGCATGCCTGGGTCCCTGTAGAGGACTCCTCTCCAGGCTATCCCAGTGTGACCCAGCAGGGGAACGGGTCACATCCTCACCTGGAACAGGGCAGTGGTGCTGCATTTGTGTCAGTAGCTGTAGTGGAGCAGCACCACTTTATTTCAGCTAAAGATTGAGTCCTCTCCAGCACAGCAGAATTCATGCATGGCCTTGAATTCAACTGCATTTTAGCCTTGCCGAATAAATTTTGCTTTGTAAAGTGAAAGCACTAATCCTTGCTGTGATAAGAGGAATTTCAGAACTGTCCTACCCTGCACATACTCCTCAGTGAATGTGATATTGTATACGAGATCATACCAAAACTCAGAAGTTTACCGCGAATGTTTACTGCGACTTAATTCCCCATTAGTTCTAGTCATGCAATGGCTATTTTTTTCATCTCTTTAAAAACATTCTTCCTCCTGACTGCATTCCAAGGTAGGTGTGAGATAACTCACTAAATCACCATTTAATTTATAACTTTGTCAGCCATTCAGTGAGTCATGATTTTATTATTGCAGGAATGCAATCCACAAACAGATTCTACCCCACTCCCCCCCCCCCCCCCCCATCTTCAGTTTGTTTGGTCCCAAGTAAACCCTTGGTGCCACATTGCCCAACAGACACTTACAGACCATGTTTCCACCCAGGGCTTCTGCTGATGAACTCTATGTCTGATATTTTTTAAAATTTTTTTTTCCTCCCCACTCTTGCTTCATCTTCCCCTCTCCCCTTTGCATAGAAGTAGCTTCTCTGAGTATTTTTGTGTGTGCTGGTTCTTGCAGCCCAAACTTGCAGGGGCACCTTGGAACTGAAGTGTCTCAAACCTACCCCAGAGCTGTGCTTTTGCTTTCAACCGTTGTTTATGCAGCAGTCAAAAGAGACAAATGGCATGAGCACTATCAGTGAGAGCACACTAGAAATTGCTACCTCCTCCTCTCTTCCTCCAGTTAAAACCAGCAGTATTTGTAACCAGAGACAGCCTTATGCAACACACAAACATCTCAAGTATGGTAAATGATTTCCAATTGTTCCATGTGTCTAAGTAATTCCTGGTCCCCCACTTCTGGTATCTTTTGCAATTTGTATTAAAACAATTGCTTATTCCTATTCTATTAGTGTCTGGATGTTTTGTGTGAACAGTGCCTAGCACACTGCAGATGTTTTCTCTATCCTGAAAACTTTGCAGCCTCATTAACTATTTACAAATAAGAATACATGCTAAAATTAGGGATGGGATATATGAAAAGCCCCAAAGAGGAAAGTAGTGTATTTGTTCTATACATTTCTAATCAGCAAAACTGGGTGGGATGTTGCACCATGACAATTTCCTGATGTTCAGTATTTTCTGACTAGTGAAAATCTTCAAAAGAGAACTTCCTCTTCCATTTGGAGCTTTGTGGAGGAGGTACAAAACATGCCATTGGAGTGTCATTTTTTTTAAGACATTGAGTGAACGTTTCCAGTCTGTCTGGAAGACCTCGGAGAATCTCTGGATGGTCAGCTCACTTTACAGGCTAAGGTCCAGAGCCAGGTTTTGCAAGAATCGACAGGTAATTTTGAAGTCCTTTTTTTTGGTCCTGTATCTGAGACACCTGGATTTTAAGACAGGCATATATTTAAGCTTGTATTTTGGGATAGATCTTCTCATCTCCCTGTTTAGGCTTTAAAAAGAAAGGAGAAAAAAAAAAAAACCCACCAAAAACCAAACAAACAACAAAAAAAAAACCTAAGCAAGAAACAACTGCTCCCACTGTTCATTTATAAAATCTTGGCTTATATTTGAATGCTTCTATTCTTAATTGAAATTAGGTGCACATTAACACAATGTCTTCCTCCTTGTTTTTCATCACATCCCCTGTATTGCTCTTTTTCTTTTTTTTTTTTTTTTTTTTTGGCATTGATCACTTTAGTGCCAGAAAAGACCTCTAGGAAAACTAACAAGGCTAGGCTTTTTTAATTTCCAGTATAAGACAGTTTCTTGGAGATTTGTTTATTTACTTGCTCAGCTGACTGTGTTGCTAGGGCTTCACTTCTGCTAAAACCTGAACTGGTTTTGAACAAATCCTAACACTTTACGCCACAGATGTGATGGCAGAGTATCACTGTGACATGTTTCAGGATCATGTGCTAAGCTCTGTATTTTACTGCTTGTGGTTAACCCCGTTGTTGCACGTGCAGAGCAGTCAAGTCATCAATCTTGCTGTCATAGACCACATGTCTGTCAAAGTTTGGGCTTCAGATGTGTTGCTTAGGACATGGAAGAGAAAATGGCAGTGGGTTACTATGGAAAAACAGGGAAAATAAAAGCCTGTTGAGTGCATGGGTACTGTGATACCCGGAGCCAGTGCACATGCAATGGAAGGAGCAAAGACTGGGACATGGGACCTTTGGCTCTGGGAGTATGAATGTTAGAGGTATAAGAAAATTTTCAGCCTACACTTACAAGGTGAATAAAACAGATTGCACACAAATGTATAAAAGAAAGCTGTCTGACTGTTGAAAAGTCTCATTTTGCAAATTGTTGACTGTCGTGCAAGAAAGTACTCTTTATGACATTATTCTGCCAAAAAATTCTCCAAGAAAAAGTTTGTATGGGTGAGTCTGTAAAGCAGAGGAAGGAAAGTCTTCAGGACCAAAATCTTTAGGATTATGCTTTATGGCCCAAATAGGTGTCAGTGATGGATTCCCCAGGCTGCCTCATTGATAAGATACTGAAAAGCCAGGGCATTTTGTGCAGTAATATCAGCATGATGAGTGAAAACACTGCAGATTCTGAAATTCTGAATTCTGAAAGCCTGCAGATTCTGAAATGAGAAAATGCCAAAAGAAACACAGATTTTTTTTTTTTTTTCCTCAGCTGTTATCATGAGAGATCACAATCCTGTTGAGCAGTAAAGCAATGCTCCTTTCTAAACCAAGCCACAAATTAAGTGATCAGAGACAAGATTTTTTTTTCTCCCCCCCCCCCCCTTTTTTTTTTTTTAAGTGACTAGTTGACCCTTGGCGCTATACACTTTTGGGGTTTCTGGTGAGATGCACATCCACTGGGTCTGATGTTTTTTCAGAAGGTGTTGAGCACTTCCACCCCCTCCACTGAAGCTATACCTTGGGTTGTGTAAAAGGAACAGAATGCCTATAGGGATTTCCTCTGAAGCTAATACACAAACAGCAGTCGGAGGGCTCCAGCTCTTAAAAGTATAGAGAACCTTAAATAGATGGGCTGGGATAACTGGGAGGGAGAGAGAGACATCTGTTGAGTTGTTGAAAAGACATATGCTCCTCGCACTTCCTTTGTCATGCATTTTGGAAATCTTTTCTCTCTGAGTTTATTGCTAATATTTAATTTAAAACCAGATTTGGATTGTTGACAAAATTATAACTTGCAAACGGACACTTCCCCCCCTCCCTTCCCAGTCTAACCTGAGCAGTGCTCGATCTCCCATTTCCTCCTCCTGCTGGTCCCAGCTCATGCACCCTGGGTTGTGCTGGAGAAAGAGGGATGTCACCCTGACTTTGGCCTTACATGAGAGGGCAAGGCTGGCAGGACAACAGGGAAGTGATGGTTTGCAAGTTGGTAACACCTCACTCGTCCTGTCACCCTCCAGGCTAGTAATCACGTTTATATCAGATGGAAAACGTGACTTTATTTGTGTGTGTGTGTTTGTGTATGAGTGCTTAATGACATTTCAAGGCATCCGACAAAAGCCTAATTCCTTGGATTGGTTTCGTCAAATAATAAAATGACTTGACATAAGTATAATTGAAAGCAGATGTGGAAATATGGAATTTTAGCAGTCATTCTGCCCCCCCTCCCCTTTTCTTTTAGCTCTCAGTTCATGCCAGAAATATTTTCATTTTTGTTCCTTACTTCCTCTCCGCAGAACAAAGCCTGGGGAGGATGAGTTCTGGGGCAGGGAACCAAAGGGTATTCATTTCACATTTTCATGTCTTCTTGTAAAATTTCCACCTTTTCTGAGTTCATTTTCCATTATGAAGGGAAGTTTCGTGTACTTCCCCTCCTCTCCCCTGATTCTGAACTCATCCGCTAGATGAACTCTGTTATATAATCACTCCTGTCCACGATGGCTGTTTACTGCTATTGCTTGAATCTGAAATTGTAGGTTATGTGCTGGGCTCAGCTGAGCAAGCAGCCTACATTACGTTTTCGCATTCCCCACTTGGCTGGATTGAGTAAGTGTTAGGTGGAAGAAATTGTAAAGATGCAGAAAAGAAAGTGTAAAGTTTGCATGTATGCAAGCACCACTGTGTGTAAAAGGTGAAAGGGTTCTTTCCCAGAGTTTTACGCTATAAAATACATAGTATTTATGGCTGCTCCTCAGCCTAAAAAGCATCAGTGGTGATAACAAATGTATTATCAGTCACTTAAATGGCAGCGATGACTTCATCAGTGGAACAGCCCTTCCAAATGTGTCAAAACCAGTGTGACCAGAAAAATTGAGGGCTAAGAGCCACAACAGTGGCAGTTTAAAATCAACATGGATCTTCTTGATTCTTCAGCCATGCCAGCATCACGGTATCATTGCTCACACTGTTTTGAAAAGAAACGAGACTTAGAAAAGCTATTATCTGCTTTTGTTTAATCTTCTTTTGAAAGAAAGGATTGTGTGCTTCAGGAGAGTCGGGTACTCAGTTCCCATTTCAGCGGGATTCAAGCATAATATCCTGTCACAATCCCAGCCTGGAGTTTTAACTGAGGTCTTTTAGCCTCGAGATGTTTTTATCTGTCTATCTTCCCTGTGACTTTTGAGCCTTGTTACCATTGGGGGGGTGTGGGGGAATAAATATAACTGAGAGGCCTGGAAGTATCCAAGTCATTTATAGTGCCATAGGTTACATGCAAATAGGTGGTCAGTTAATGGAAGAAGGAAGAGAGACGCATTACTGCCACCACTAACGTAGAGGCTGCCAGTGCACAAGATGTTGCCATCTGAACTTGTTTTTTCTTAGAATCCAAAGTCACATAAGCCTCCAATCCATCAGAAATGAGGGTTCATGCTTTCAGCTGCCTGTGAGACTGATGGTTCCTTCCTTCAGTGCTGAGATGGCTGAGCTGTGTATGAAGAGGACTGAGACCACAGAGCTCCAACTGCAGGCACCAGTAATTTCAGGTGTCTTTAGAATTCAGAGTCTCCATTAATAAGCTGTGTTAGTAGTACAATGCCCGGTATAAAAGCAGCAGATAATGTCTGAGGCATCTATTCATTGTTGCTAAGATCCTCATTTAAATTGTGCAAGGTGAAATACACAGGCTGAAGTGCTCAAGAAGTAATCTGAGTGCAGGAAAGCAGCTGAATGTATTTAGAGTTTACAAAGATGAAGTGGGGAGTGGGATGGTCTGCAGAGGAGGGTCGGTGAAACCAGCCAAAAGAGGAACTGCCAGGAATGTGTCAGGGGGATAGTCTAGCAAAGACAGTTCAGCAGAGGTGTTAGTCCTGCAGAATAGTGACTAAGAGGAGTGTAAAATATAGCAGCCTGGTGCTTTAATGTACACCTGCACCCTGATAGACATACCTACCGCTCCCAAAGGCATGCTCCTATTTCACTCAGGACTGCAGTGTGGCAGGAAAATCTAGTATTAGATCAAACATATTGAAAGCGCTCTTCTAGCCCATCTTTTGCTGTCCTGTGAATCCTAGGGCTCCTCCAGGCTGCTAGCCAACCTGAAATAAGAGCACTGAGGAGGCATCAGGCTTTCTCCACGTTGGACAGATGTTGTGGTAGTCTTATTGAGCCCAGGCTAGCATGTTCCTCTTTGCAATGCACAGCACAGCTGGAGTGATCAGTTTGTGTTATGGAGGCGGTATAGGCTCCACAGAGAGCTGAAATCAAGAGGGTGCTTAGTAAGTGTAATCTGGTGCTCAGTTTAATATACTCATGTCAAAAAAGGACATCTTTTAATGAACGTTCTGAATAGCTTGGAAAAGTATGATCCTATATTAAATGATCATTATTTTTTAAAGTTAGTAACTTAGGGGTAGAAGTCAAAATTTCTGAGCTACTGACTATTGCTGTCTGTTCAGGTAAATTTCATACTGTTCTTTCCAATCTCAGTAGTGCTAAAGAGGTGGATCTTATGTTTCTTCAGGATGCTGTAACAGGATGTGTAAATACTTATAAAGCTAACAATAATGCTTACCTACAATGCATCTTGGGATTAGCCTAGAGAGACAAAAGTTTAAAGCCCATGTCTCTGATTCATCTGCCAAGTATGTTGGTAAAACCATCCATTTGTTGTGAAACTGACTGCATGGTTCAGCTTGCACATGCAATTTCTTCATCTGTGCACACACTTATCAGATTTGTGTGGACAAAACAAAGGCTCGCACAGTATTTATGAAAAGTTCATCTGTATGTTTTCTCTTTTGCCATGATCAAAATACCAAGACTGTCAGTCAACTTTTCACATGTACACACTGTTCTAGGGTCTGAAAACATAATCCGTGGGGACATGTAGTCATCAGCTCCATCAGATTGTTTTGTTTTCTGTAGGCTTCTCTATAGTGTAGAGCTTAGGTAAGCTTCCTTCAATGCATCTGTTAAATATGTAAAAGTCAAATATGTGGCCGTGTTTTCTACACTGGGCTAATTTGGTATCCCAGGATAAATGTGTAATGACAAGCTGAATGTTGTCTCCTGCTAGGAGGTAAAACGCTATTGGACACAAATATCCTTGGTTTGTCTTGGCTGAATGTGGTAAGCTTATGGCCGAGAAGAAATTTATCCCACTGTTGAAAGAACTCTGCAAAGTCAAAGCTCTCTGGATCAGGACCCAAGGCTAAGTGCACTTTAGCTGGAGTGACGATGGGAAAAAACGTGATGAACTTAAGCACTAGGTAGGCCTTCACATGATGCTTGCTTTTTTTCTTTTTTTAATTTTTTTTTAAAGTGTAATTGTGTCCCAAAACTATTAACACTGGCCGTTTCTTCTAACATCGGAGCATCAAGTCCCCCAGGCTGTCAGTTTTGACCTGAAGTTTGAAGGAAGCTTTCAGAACTCCTTACAGCATGTATTTGTGTTACTTCCATTTGTACCTCTAGGTCTGGAGACTTCCATACCAGAGTCACTCTTCTCAGCAAATCCTCCCTGGTGAGAGGGACACCTTATGTGTACCTCCTCCTTCTCACTTGCCTTCTCCATCCCCATTGTACCAGGATCACTAACTGTGCTTCCATAAAGAGTTATATACTGTGGGCATTAATTCTGCTACCTGTATCCCACAGCCTCCATCTTCCTGTGAAGGCCTGCTTTTGTGTCCCTCACCTTCCACTTCCTTCCTCCCATTATTTGGGAAAGTAAGACATTTGTTGGGGGACAGCATAATAAGCTCTGTTGGAAAGATGGGATGGAAAGAGATGAAGGACTGATATTGTTATTTCAGAAAGCATTAATGAATGTTGTCAGCCAAACCTTTGACCTAAGAGGGAGTGGTGGAAGCACAAAGCAGATGATGAAGGCTCTTTGTGTTCCCCATTACTGTTATGCTCGTTTTCCTTGGCTGTGAGCATCTGGAATAGTCTCTAACACTTTTAATTGAACAAATGCAGCATTCACAAACTGCCATGTGACAGACAAACAGATGAACCTACAAAGAAATGCCATGAATTTGAGTGTGTGGGTTCACAAGCTCAGCCAATTATTCACAACTAGAAAAATAAGATTACATAAATGGTCAAGATTTTTCAAGAGTGACTAATTGTTTTGGATGTCTTATTCTTTGGATGATCCATTAAAAATACCTTAAAAGGGCTTGTGCTTCATCATACGGATTCCCATAACTTTCTGAAAATTGAGGGTCCTTACAGATGTTTCATGGTGGACACCAAGAAAACCCAGAGGTTATCAAAATCCCTTTTCATCTGAAAGTGTTAGCCATAAAGTTATGCATAGGGCCATTGTTTTCTGGTTTATATCTGTCTGTGAATTCTCCTCACTTGTTTGTATACAGACTGTACAAATAAATGTTAACAGTATGTTTTAGAAGTTATGTTGTAGGTGGAAGCACTTTGCTGGGAGCAGACACAGTTGTAATGGTCTGAAAGACTGGGAAGGGAGGCCTAGGAAGAGTTCATCTGTTAGGTCTTGAATGCAGAGCTGTTTACTAACCACACACAAAGTATTTTAAGAGGGGATGGGGCATTGCAGCATTGCTCTGCGGCATTGCTGGTGTCTGAAGCATGGGAAAAGAACATATTAAATGTCCAAATAAACTGGAAAAGCTGAGTGGTGGCAGACCCTAGTAGGCCTTTTTAGGGTCGCTATAGAACGGTGGTTGCCTGAGGTAGGCAGGATTTTGGGGGGCACAACCACAACTGGTCACTTGCAGCACCCTGGGGTGAAGTTGGAGAAAAGCAGCTGAAAGGTCACACAATCCATCTAGCTAAACGGTCCTGGTGGGTGGCAGTCTGAAATAATTCCTGAGCTATTAATTAGGAAGATGCTTCTTCCAGGTTCCGGCCGAAGTCATAAGACATGCCAAGGCAAGGAGCCAAAAGATCAAAAGGACACTAAATATTTTTTTTTAAGCCATTCTGTGGAGAGAGGGAGGAGAGCGTTGTCCAGAGCCAGTTCACACAGGACACAATGATGGGGCTTGGCTTTGCTCTAGGATGTGAAGAAGCAGTCTGCCTGGCCCTGCTCTCCTTGGTTTTCATGTAAAGACAACTGTGGGTTCTTTTATCTTAGCTTTATCTTTTTTCTTAGCTTCTCTTATAAAACTTTTGTGCTGATAGTATCTTTTGCTCTCAGTGTTAGGGTTGCACAGTATCTTGGTTTGAAAAGGCTGTGTAATTACCCATGTTAACCATTTGTTACAAGCCTTTGAGAAGGAGTATTGCAACTGTTGATTCCAGGCAAATTTCCTAGTTAAGCATAAATAAGCCCACCTCATTGTAGCTTGAGACTGGCCTTTAATGGCACATGAAATATTGAGTTAATCCAAGAAAGAACAGGGTAGAGGATGTGAATTGCTGATATGGAGACAAGTGACAGGTCAAATTCTATATTTCATAAAACAAGTAGTTCCTGAATAGCACAACCCACAGAGTCTTGTTACCCAGACTTTCCTCTAAAAGACTCCACCTCTTTCTTCTCTCACTTCCATGAGTCTCCTGTTTGTATCCTCTGAGTAGGGTATATGCTGCAACCTTTCCTACACTGGCCCTGTGTGCCAATTTTCACTCACCCTGCACCTACTGTTCTGTCAGACTTGGCTGAAAATGAAGAGGGAATTTGAAATTTATTGGGGAGAAACTGATATGAGAAAATGACTGGTTGACAGTGTGGTATCTTAAATCCTTATTTCCAAGGGAACTTGGCTCAGCACAGAAAGTTTGGGGAACTGAAAGCAGCATGGAATTGATTTTTGCAGGAGGAACCTGGTAGGAAGAACACCAAAACATCTGAACTTGCTTTGTGTCCCATGGGTTCATTTCTTTTTTACCCCACTGCAAAATGCAAGATAGGACTTGAACATGGAAGTAGAAGTTGGTCACTTCTTACAGTGAAAAAGAAAGCCAGAATTTTATAAGCCAAACAGGAAACATGATGGTAGGTCCTGACCGTATAAAGTCTTTCTTCTTCTGCCATTCCTTTTGTGGTTACATATGGGAAACCCCCTTTTTAGTGGAATGTTTTTGTGGGGTCCAGACTGAGATTCCAGTGGGGAGTCTGTTGCAATCTTAAACTTGGAGCAGCTGCCGCCCCTCCTTAATGACGTCAGTGACATTATTTTGATAAAAAAGACCAAGTTCTCACAACTTTGGTGGAACTCAAAGTCATTTAGTACAAGAATAATATTTTCTTTAAATGTCATATTTTTTTAAAAATGTCATCACATTTTTTCAAATGTCATTGCAGAAAGGAGAGGTAGAACAATAGATTTACAGTATACCACACCTGAAATTTTTGTGCCTATTTCTGATTGTATATGAATTTATATACATATTTAAGAAAATAACCTTTTAAAAAATTTGTTATTGAAAGGTCCATTATCTCCTTTTTGGTTTTTCTCTCACTTCAAGTAGGAAATAGAGAAAAAGGCAAACCTACCAATTATTTCATGATATTTCTGCTAGTGAAAATGCACTTACTTAACATCTGGAAGGAACTAGAGTGTTTACACTTTTCGAGACCACCTGAAGGCCTTGGGCGTGCATGTTGTCTTATAAATCTGATTCAGATAAATGAAATTTGAGCTTCTAAGTGACTCTGAGATTTGGAAAATACCATCGGTTAATTCTTATGACCGTTAGTTGGTAATATATTCATATAATGAACCAAATCATCTAGGATGGTATTAGCTTTCAGTAAATGTAAACTTTTACTCAGATTCAAAGGAGTGAGAAGAGTCTTCCCCCTACAGTAACCAAACATGTTTAACATTCCCACTGAGCTTATTAGAATTGCACATGTAAGTGAAGCTGATTAAATGTCTAACGCAGGATCTGTAGAACATCAGAAGTGAAAGGTCACAGTATCAAGCTGTTTATTCTTTTCAGTAATTGACAGATGTGAAATTAGTCCTGTTTACATGAAATTGCATTTTAATTGTTGATTTACCCCTATCCCCCATCAGAAATATCCTAAAATTCATAAATTTGTCAATTTAATATAATAAACCTTTTCTCCACATCATTAAAACCATATTTGGTGTTTGATCCAGCCATTATTTTATGCTTTGTAACTCTAAGCAACAAGTCGTAAGTTCTGCTCCAGTGATTTCCTTCTGGCTATGATGCTTAGCTGATAATATTTCATTTAGAAATTAATCCTATTCTCCTATTGTTGAAGTTTTTATAAAAATAAAATTTGTCAAAATCAAAGACAGGTGTGGGCCCTTTATTGAGTTGAGGGAGAGCATGTTACTCATTTTCCATTCTCCATACAAATGCCTCCTTATAAGATGGCTGAGTGTGAGAAAGTTATAGCATCACTCTGCAAAACAATAAAATTTGGCACGATACAGGGATTCTGTAATTCCTGAGATAGCGAAGAGGAGCAGCCCTTCCTTTTCCACTACTCAAACTCCTGAGGGCTGTGCGTTTATAACGTATTAAAAAAATACAGTTCCCTCCCACAGCAATAACAAATTGCAGAGTGTCTACCAAAGCTTAAAGGACAGCACTCAAAAAGTGACAAGGAAAAGAAAACACGTTTGGAGCCGTTCTGTTTCACAGGTGTGGACTTAAGCACATGTTGCCTGTGGTTTCCAGGCGCATGTACGGTAGCTTGTTATAAAGCTTAAACTTGATCCTTATTGACAGCTATAAGACTGAAAAATACGTTGGGGCAGGATGTAAATCCGTACAAATATTGGAGATACAGCAATGGAAAAAAAAAAAAATCTTCCCACAGCAGCAGTGAGGAGGAAACACGTATTTTGAACTAAAAGGTTAACCTCGAGAATACACTCATTACTTCATGGTCTGTCACATTGTCACAAATGAAGGCCACCCTGTAATCACTTGGTGATAGATAATATATGGCCTTTGTGGAAACTGCAAATCTAGGTCGCAGCATGAGTGATGGTCTGCCAAAGATGGGCTGGATAGTGGTGACAACTCAGTGCAAATCCCACACCAAGCACACGCTTGTGACCAAAGGGAAGATTAGCATTTGCAAAGAGGTGCAATACAACCTGGAGACTGCAGGTGACTCCTGAAAATTTACATTCCCATGCACCAGGGCAGACTGTAAGCTTCCAAACTTCTTTAACTTGCCTTGAATTGCAATGTGTCCAGAGCACAACTATGCAAACTAGGGATCAGTGTGGTGCAGGGGTTCTCTTGTGACACTGTTTCTTCCCCAACCTAAGACTGTCATAAGGGTCTTGGGTTGGATAATGGATTATAAGGTCAGATCTCTGCCACTGGGATTCATAACGTATGGCTTGCCCTGCCATGGATTCCTTGCCTGAATGGGTTTTGGAAGAACAAAATCACTCCATGGGGGTTATTTCCACAGCTAAAGGCAACTGTTTTGCTGTCTCTTGGGTTGTCTTCCTCTGCCTGGCATGGGGGAGGCAGTATTCTTGTTACTAGGGAAGATTAAGTCACATTACTATGTGATTTTTAGCAGAGTGACTGATGTAGGTGCCTCTGAGCTGAGATTTTGGTATGCCTTATGCCAACTTTGCTGCCAAAGCAGTCCCAGCTCCTTAGAGGCTGAGCCCTTGGTGTGAGCTGGGCTGCCCTCTTCCATTGTGGGGGAAGGAGACCCAGCACAAGATAAAGGCCAGATCAGAGGGCCACCTCTCCAACTTATTTGTAGCTGAGTTTTGCACCGTACTCTCCCAGATATAAAAAGGGGAAGAAAATCTGAATATTTAAGGAAAAAAAAAAAAAGTTTTTTCCTTGGCACCATTTCTATATTTTCCTCTGAACTGTAATTTCTCGTATGCCTTCATATCCAACATCTGTTTGCTGGATCTGATTGTGAATACATGCTGGATGCCTCATTATGGGTAGACTGTAATCTCTCTGTACATAAATTAATCTTTTTACCAGTCTGGCTTTGCTGTCAGCTTGTTATGTTGGTGGCCTTTGAGACTTTATTGCACTTTCTGTTGACGAAAGAGAGAAAGTTTTGCATTAGAGTTTATAACCTCCAGAGCCTGGGGGAGGGATGGAGTATGCTTAAAGAGGCTATTTCAAAGTTTTTCAGGAGAGAGGACCAGAAGAGCAGGTGAACCAGAGCCTTGTCTATCCCAGAGTCTGGTGACAGTGAGCAGTGTGTATTTTGAAGAGAAGATAAGGAGAGTGCAGTGTTCCCATGACATCCCTCTTGCTTCTGGCAAATTTTAGGAATGAGATGAAGAATGTTCCCGAACCATTGTGTTTAATAGCTAATGACTTTTGGTTAAAGAAATCTGATCCTCCCTTTGGTCAGTAATATGTACTGAATAATGTCTTCAGATCCCTGCCAGCCATGTTTTCCATGAATCTTTGAAGGTCTGTGGAAATTTGTCGGGCTCATTTTTCAGTTTCTTGTTATTCAGATCAGCAGAGCTGCTCCAGCTGAGGCCATCTAAGGATCTGACCTTTGGATTCATGTCTGTGCTAGTGTGCTTTCTGCTGCTGCTCTGCTAGCATTTTGCCACTGTCTTCACTGCAAATAGTTGAGTAACGTGATGATCTGTGTAACTGGTAAAGAGTCTGTCTGACTGGCAAAATTCAAAGGAGTAGGAAGGGAAGGCTGGTTTTTTCTTTCTACGTGGCCTCTGGGATTGAAAAGGCTTTTCATTAGTTGTTAGGTGTGTATACATATGTCTGTATATTTGAGGAATAATTTTCCAAAATTTTATGGTCTCATAAACACGCTGGGTTTCATCTTTTAAAAGCATGGCCCTGGTACATGATAGGAAAAAAGAGCTTTTGTTCTGAAAGAGTTTTCTCAGTCATAAACCATGCATTTAGCTACTGAACTTGCCCACATTTTGTTACTGTTTTCCCTCCAAGTATACAATACAGTGTCAGATTAGACATTCTACAGTGTATTACAAGTCTTCCTTTTAGTTTCACATAAACAAAACTGATAAATATTGTCAATCAGTGTTACTATTTTTTAACTGCATATGGTGAAGTTGTGGTCATGAGCAGTGTAAGCCCAGGCAGCTTTTGTAGCTCCCTTTGCTGACACTAAAGGTTTTGTAATTTTCTTTTTAATTTCTTTGAACTATAAATAGAAGAAACGTACTGCAATGCTTTATTCCCGATGACAGAATATACAACAGTCCATATGCCTGAGTTTTGGCTCAGTATCGGCCAGATAGATGTTTGTAGTTTTTTCATGTGCTATTGATGATTCAAGGGTTAGATAAATTTACTGTAGTGGGAGGTATTGGCAGAAGTAATACTTGTATAAACATGATCCTTTTAGTTATAAAATAAAAACTACCACTAAATCACTTCACTCCCAGTTGCACACGTCCAGAAGTTCTTTCTCGTTCCCTGGGTCAAGGTTTGGTAAGTCCCTTCTGGTCGTGAGTTGCTTTCAGAGGATGATTTAAACTGTAGATAATTCTGCTGCATTCTGCTAGGAAATGGGTTGGCAAACCAAGTTAAACCACAGTACATTTGCAACCTGGTTCTCAGTGACAAGGAGTCTAACACAGATGAATTTCAAGGATGTTTGTTTCAGTTTCATAGATTAAGGTGGTAAATAGGCCACTTGATAGCAGCTGATACGTTGTGTATGACCATCTGCATCCCTGCAGAATTGACAAACCCATATATAATAGTTGGCTGTTATTGACACTGAGACTGCTGATCCAGAAGCAGTTTCCTGTCTGGGAGCTGTTATGCAGTGCAATACAAAAATCTTAATTTTAATATCTTTTTGGTTGTTTGTTTTTAATGCAGTTGCTCATGGGTTTGGAAACTTCTTTCTATGAACTGTGGCTATCTATCTGCATTACTATAGCATCATGTTTTTATGGCAGGGACAGAATTATTGTTTTATGCAGCATTTGTCAGTGACCCCCAAATTCAGATCCAACTTGAACATGAAATGAAAGATAAGCATGCCTTTTGCTAGCTGGGAATGACCTTATAGGTCACTTGCTAGATTTTCTGACACACAGTGAGTGCTTGACTTTTACCTTCTTTTATGTCATACCATGAAAACCTTTGTAGGCCCACATGGTAAGGATCCCTCATAAAATAGAAATGTTCAGTTGGCCATTTGCATCAGTTTTAGGTTTGTGCTGGTTTGATGAAAACAATGTATTTGGGGGTCTGAGATATGGGATCTTGGATATTTTTATGTGCTCACAGTATGTAAATGCCAAGCTTTTAACATGGTTGGTTTGTTTGTTTTCTCTGAATTTTAGAAACGAGGAAACTAAGGGACAAAAGATTTCAGGTCTCTCTTTTTTTTTTTTTTTTTTTTTTTTTTTCTTCCCCTCCATATTTTACTGTCCAAAATTTCAGGGGATCTGAGTATTTGGAGCTCTGACAAAACTCAGTCAAAGCTTATTACCTCTTAAATGCAGTCTATACTTATTTTAGCTCCTAAATACAGAGCTAGAAGCAAAATTTTAAGAGCTATTTAAAAATACATACACCTAAATACTACTTTGTATTATTATAGGTGTCTATGAAGAACACGCACTCAGTGTTTGTGTGGGTACTTGCGTATATATCTATGTGTATCCATACATGCATGTACAGTATCTGAAATATAACATGAAGACACATACAAAACACAAGAAAATAGCAATGCTTTGATCAAATTCAGGATACGTTTTTATGGTTTCCTGCTGGGAAGGCAATACCATTAGTGGTAGCTTGGGAACATGCTACTTTCTTCAAGGGATCTTTATCGGGCATCAAATGATTCAACGGATCTGGAGTTCCAACAGGCACAGGACACATCAGAAAATGTCAGTGTTGAGGTTATGGTTCTTATTTTATTTTTTTTTGATTTTGCATTATTTTATTGGATTGACTTCAAGAAGTATTATACAATTGAGCACACAAGCTTTCTCTGTGTGACTCAGGAGTGTGGTTTTTTTAACTATGAAACGTGGTGTTATCTACAGCCCAGAAAGGTTTTGTTTGACAGCTCTGGTAATCCCTTATGAACATCACCAGATTACAATTTTGATTTTGCTCTTTAAATTTTTTTCCCCACATCTGGCCACGCATTCATATATACCATATATGTATGCACAGTCAAACTGTTCGGTTTTAGTGCCCTGACTTATGAAAGACGACTTCAGGAGGAAACTGTAAGCAAAGATTATTTGGAGAAGCAGTGGATGGCACTGTTGGATTATAATTATAAGGCAATAAAGCATGCAAATCATAAATTACAATATTTTTTGAAAAATACATAAGCTACACTATACCCTCCTCAAAAGGTATGAATTGAGGTTAAGCCTCAGTGGAATGTGACATTCAGATGGGCGTTGTTGCTCTGTGGTGTATTATAAAAACCATTGGGGTCAGCTGAAAAGAGGCCATGCCAGTTAGGGTTCCAACATTTTGTGGTGTTTCCCTCATCCCAGAACTGTTGCTTATAAAGGACATTTTTTGCATTGACGGGTCCAGCTGCTAGGAGGGATGAAGGGCTGGTGGCAGCATGGAGCCACCAGCAGAGCTGCTCCTTCAGCCTCTTTGGGCAGACTTGTGTTTGCTGTCAGGAGTTGGGAGCTATCGGAGAACACCAGCAGCCTGCAAACATTTCATGTAAAAATGGGTGCATCTCTTCCTGTGCAGTGCAAAGGCCTATGCACACCTTGAATCATGCTCTTCTTGAGCTATGCTAAGAAAAACATAAATTGTGACATAATTTGGGGCTGATTGTGTGTTCTGAGGTGAATTTTACCCTGCCTTAATCTTCCTCCCTTTGGATACTTGTTCTTGGCTTTCCTTGGTATGGGTTGTGAAGGGACATTTGCTGCATGGTGGACCTGGCTTTTCCCCTGTCTAGTAAACATCTATTTCCTTTTTCACCACACTGCTTCCATAGATAGATTTGTAGAAGTGCGGATTAAAAGGAACAAACATTTTCAAGTGCTTGATCCACTGCAACAATCAAAATAATTTCCATTATTTATTAGTGACCACAACCAAATTAAAAACCGGCAACAGCAAAAATAGGTGGACTTGTGTTAAAGCACAACCTGGTGAAAACACTCCAATTCCTTCTTTGCAGTCAGGCAGATGTTTTGGGGTATTTTTCCAGGTCTTTTCCAGTATCAGGCTTCTCCCTCACAGCTTGTGCTCAGTTGTGTTTCTACACAATATGTTGTGTCAGTCTCCGGCTGCTGCCTGTTCTCTACTTTATTTTCTGTGCCTTTCTGGCAGTGAAAATGCCCACTCCACCTGCTTTGCAATTGCCAAAGGGTGCAGAAGGGTGCACGCAGCCTGGGGGGCCAGGGAAATACTCCTAAGGGTGTTTTATCTCTTCTTTTGAGGAGTACCAGGCCATAGCAGTCAGGCTCTGTGTTTTTAAAGAAACAAAACAATCTGAGGTGTGTGGTGGGAGCTGTTTAACCTGCAGCACATAGGGTTCAGACCTTAAATGTTTTTATGCCAGAGTCAGGATGTCCCATTCACTGCATTTTGAAAGGGGGAAGCTAGCTCCTGGTGCCACCCGAGGAAGGGAAAGAAATTAAAGGTTTAAAATAAAATAAAATGTCATATTCTGGATGCAAATACCTGCTGAACTACCCCTGATGGGAAGCAGCTGCTTTCAGCTGACTGCTCAAGGAAGGGAAGAAAGCCAGAGGTCCCGAAGACCTGGAGAGATGTGGGGAGGAGGGAGAGAGAGGAGAGCAGAGGCTGAGATGGTGAGGTGGAGTGCTGTGGGAGCACTGACTGTACCTTCCACTTAGCTCCTGTCCTTACCGTAGCCATGGTGTATCACCCTGGCATTGTCGAAATGGGAACCCATGCTGTATGTGGCGTGGGGGAAGGGGGGAGAATAAAACCAGATGTCAGATGGGAGGGGGGGAGGAGGAGGTTTGTTAGAAATACAAAATACTGTTTGTTTTTTAAAATAAAAAATAGTAGGAAGTGTGATGAAGGAAGCTGAGTGTAGGCGGGGAGGAGTGCAGAAGGAAGAAAAAAGGAAAGGAAGGGGGGAGGAGAGATCTGAGGAGAGGTGAAGGGGAGATCAGGGCAGTGCTCTCTCCTTTAACTCGGTATACCATTTGAAAAGGCTATATATAGTTAAGAAATGCTAACATATGGCACTCATATAGCATATGGCACTCAAAATAGTTAAGAAATACACTTGTCTTGCAGCCAAATGCTGCCTTCAGTTGCATGGGTGTAAGTGAGGATAGGATTTATTTCATACAAGAATGTTTCTCAGATTGCTCTGACTGTTAAAATAAAGTGATGGGAGGGAGCTCCCCTTCTATTTTATCTTGAACCCTCTTTCCTCTGTGTGCCGAAACCGTATCCCCAGGGCAGAGCAGGATACGTGTACCAAAAAGATCCACACGCACCCTGCCCCCAATCTTTGTCTGACTTTGAGTTCATAAAGGCTCTTGCTGAGGGTTCACAGAAGTCAATGGAGAGACTTACAGTCATTTCAACAGCCATTCAGTAGGCTCACAGTATCCACAAAGTTGGGACAGTTTTATAGGTTTTATTTTTCTTTTCTTAATTGAACTGTGTCAAAATACTTTTTTCCATTTGGAGATTAAAGAATACGCACAAAGCCATACTGCCAAAGGAGATCTTGCTCCTTTCCTTGGAAAGTGTATGGATTTGTGAATTGAGTGAGAGTGGAAAATCCTAATTTCTGTTTCTCGTTCTGTCCCTGACTGGCCTTAGTAATCATTTGCATCTGCAAAGCAGTTCTTAAACTTCCTGTTGCTTGGTTGTATTTAAAATTGGAGGTGCCATTTGAAATGGGAGACACAGTATGAAGGATGTTGCATACACATGTGGAAAGGAGTAGTCCTTGCTCCTTAAGAGTTTCTAATATAAATGGAGAAGAGACAATGGGGGGTGAATGGAATGATTAGCATCCCAGGTAAAAAGCTAATTTTACTGCATGGAGGAAACACTTCAATATTTTCCTACTTAAAGAAGTCCCTCCACTGGAATTAGAATAATATGTACAAAAAACATACAATCCTTTGCACCAGCAAATGAGAAAACAATATTTATTCTGTCCAAGGAAGGGGGTTGCTTTTCCTGCTGTTGTTATCTAATGATGGGACCCTGAGAGTCCTCATCCTTCATATGGTCAGAATATGAATTACAGCTCCGCATGCTAGGTCTCCTGATCCCGGGTCCTGAGCTGTGCAGTCTTAGACCACAGTGGCTTCAGTCAAGCTGATTAACTTCTCTTTTTCTCACTTACATATGGCAATGGACATCTTTTACCAGATTCTCTGACTGCTGCTGTTCTACAGGGGTTAATTGAGGCTATCCTTCAAAAGATGCTCATTACTTCCATCCCTCAATAAAAGGAATACTTTAAGTGGGCTTAAAGGTGAAGGAGAACTGCAAATGTCAGTTAGAGACATCATACTCAGTTGTGCCAATTTCATGCTTGGCACAGATGATGAATTCGTGTACTAATAATTGCAGAGGGAGTGATGATATATGGGAGATTAAGAATAAGTTACAGGAGGGAACCCACTTTACTCAGCCTGAATTTCTCTAGGTCTCCCCAGACTCATGTTGCAAGTGATATGTTTGCTATCTCTCCAAGAAATAGAGAGTACATATCCTTCTCCTTCAGCTAGCCACCAGAGTTCTTAAAGTAATATTCAGTGCTATGTAATTGGATTTACAAGCTCAGGTTTAGTCAATGTTTTGTGCTGTTGTGTAGTGTAAAACCTAGGTGCTGTCCTTTCAAAATAGCTGGATATATGAAATACAGTTCCAGTAATGATGGAGGTGTCAGGAAAACAGTGCCTGCTTTGTGCATCTTCCTGCACAAAAGTATACCAAGGAGAAAAAGTTGGGGGTCTTTTTTCTTGTTTAACAGTCAGTCTTGGTTGTAAACACCTGAAATTATATTCTTCATTCCCCTGTTAGATTAAGTTTAAAGAGATCATAAAGAAGGAACAACATGTATTATACATCCCATCAGTAAATAATAGTTTTGATGAGATGAATAAAGAAACTCTGTGGTAAATCCATAACTAAAAGCATGTATGGTTTGTTACTGAACTCAAATAAACCAGGAGGACGATTTGCACAGTGCAAGCCATCCCTTCAGATCTGTAAATCATGCACAACAGCCTAAAACATGAGCAGAACGTGTATTATCTCCCCTAGCACTGCCATATCTTGTGAGAGTTCTGAGTTTTATTGAAGTTTGCTATCCTTTCAGAGCATGTGAACTTCTTGGCTCACTAAGACAGCAATGTCTCATACAACCCAATTAGAGTTATATCACCATCACTCCCTATCATTCTACTCCTGAACTTTTATTGCTTCCTCCGCCTGCACATCCTTCGTTACCTTTGTAGTTTTCATGGAGACTTCCAGAGTGTGAGCCTACACACCACGAGATGACCTGAAAAGCCATGCCACACAAAGTGCTTAGTGATGTGTACGTTAGTCATCTGCCTAACTAAAAGTTACACTTCTGCCAGTTGTTTGCAGATACCCTAGGATGCTCTTTTGCTTACTATAATTTCTTCTTTAGAGCTCTTAGTCACTTCTTAGTCAGACCACCCCCAAGGGAAAAACTCTCCCCCAGACTTCTTTTTTTTTTTTTTTTTTTTTAATGCAACCTCCGGAGTAAGCAGATTTCGTGAATGCACCTTGCAGTTTTGCATTAGTCAGAACGCTCTAATAAGTCACTTCATCTTTCCTGCTCTCCCTAGCCTTGGAGCAAGCGGGGAAGGTTTCAGTCCTCCTATTTCGAATGTCAGTTTCTACACAGTGAAAATGAACATTATGGAATTTTTCTGCTATGGAATGAGAAATCAATCTCTTCTCTTTTGTTTATGAAGAGTCCTTAGAGAGAACAGATGAAAATGAATCTGTGATTAACAACTGATTGCTGCTTTTTTGCCATTGAAAACCTACTTTTAAAGCAACTATTTCAATAACATTAACATGCCTCCACTTCAAGCCATGTAGCTCAACAAGCTCTCGACACCTTTCCCCCGATCCACAGGCCTGTCTTTTTGCTGCAGGTCACCCTTCCCTTGCTCTGTGCTTAGAGCTCGGGCTTTGTGACGGCTGGCGCCCCACTTGCCTCTTGCTGCGGCACAGCCGTGCACTGATGGATCTGCCATCAGGTCATTGCTGCCTTCTCCGCCGTCTTGTCTCGGGGACACCACCGCTGCCTGTCTCCCGTTACAGTCCTCCTTCTCTGAGTCTGTTATATCAATTGCACTAAAGAAACAGGGAATAAACGTGTGTCCCCTCCAGAGCCTTAAACCTACAGTCACGGGGAGAATTTTCCTTTCAAGAAGAGGAAAGAATCTGAGTAGCCTGTCCCATGAATATCCCACAGTCTTTATGTAACTTTTTCTAAAATTAAATTCATCCATGTTATGTCTATTACTTTCCAATGTTTTCCTGATTGCACGATGTGATCCTTCCAGTGGAGACAACTGGTTTATATTCCCTTGTGAGCAAAGTGGAAACTTGTTAATGAAAATGTCATCACAGCAAATGCTTTTAATTCTCTCATAACCACAGGCAGCAGTATGTATAACATTCACTTGCCAGCCCCCTGTATGCTTGTCCATTGCAGCTACTGCTTGCTCTGGGGCAACTGCATGTTTTTCTCTCTACAGATGCTAGCAAAAGTTTTGTTTTTTCAAGGAAGTCTATCAATTTCATTGGCTAAATTTTGACCTGAAAGAAACTTTTTGCCAAGTGGTACCCAGTCAAAGCCCTGGGAGCTCCTGATACCTGGGAGTAACTCCTTGTGTTTTCACAGGTGCTATAAAAAAATAAAACACCCCAAGCAGTAGTGCTCTCTGTCCACATCTCCTGTTAAAATGATGTAAGTATTTAGATATGTTCTTACCCTTAAGCATTTGGGTCCACTAGCATATTTACAAATATCTGTATGGTTCATCTCTGGGCCTGAAACCCTGTTCATTGAGACTTACAAGCATGTGCTTAAAGAGGAAGCGATGCTTAACTCAGTCCCTGTGCCACAGGAGATGGATTGACACGTAAAAGGTGTCACCAAAGCCAGCACAAGAATAGAATAAATGCGTGGTTCCATATAGTGCCTATAGATGCAATACCTACCTGGTTTTGTGTGCGTGCCTGCTTATTTGTATGTGTGGCCATTTAGTTACTCTTAAGGCAGAAACCAGAAGACAATGCTTTGACAGGCCTGGGAACAGAAAGAGGGTAGAAAGGATTGAGAGGGTTGTTTTCCAAAAAAACCAAGCAGAGCTCCAAGCTGGAAATGGAAATGCTATACCAATATTTTTGTGCTCAGTAGGTTGTTGGAGGTGCAGCTACCAGATTTGCACCTCATCATTTAAGTATTCTGCTGCTTAAATCTTTTTCCCAAGGCATGTACCCTGTATTTACCACCAGATTAACCCCCGGCCTCCTTGTATGATATGCTGGCTGTTTTCTGGCAAACACAGTTTGAGTTGCCTTTTTCAATAGTTTACACCTCATTTTATACCCTCAGATAAATTGGTACCTTTTTATTCCAGCTACTATTTTTAGTAGAAAATGTTTTCCCTTATGGAGCCAAGGACATGTGAAGCAACCGTATTTACTAAAAAATCCATCTGTCCTTTTTTCCCTCCTGAATTTTAGGAATTTTTTCATGTGCCTTAATATGAGCTTCCTACACACATACTCCTCCCTCTCACTGTTCTCCTGATAACTCATATATTCAGTGTCTTAGGAGACCTGTTGTAGTACAGAGCAGCATTAAATCTGCGAAGGTGAACAAATGAGGCCTTCAACATGGTTAGAGAAACTCAGGAAACCACCTTCAGTGGGTTGACCAAACTACGTACTCGGTATTGCATGGGAGACAGTAACCTGACAACAGTAGCTACACAGGATTACAGTTAAACTATCTTTTTAAAAAATTTATTTTCAGGTGCCTGTTTAGCAGCAGTATCCCAGTTTTGCACTCTGAACTAACTTTATCATTCACCAAGGACATGAACCTGAAAAGGGTTGTTCCAAAGCACAAATGTTGCAATATCCTTAAGGATAGATAAGTGCATCAACTACTGAAGAACTGCTACAAACGTTTTAAATACTTTAAATGATTGTGCTGAAAATATTCAGTGGCTGAAAAGATGGGGTTTTTTGAGACTGCTTTTATTGCATCAAGTCTAGCTGTTGTTTTGGAAGGAGTTATGATAACACAGGGTTATATATTACTATCAATGCTAGCAGGATTGATGACACTAAAACCTGTATTTACAGATTTTCATGACTTTCTGACTGGATTAATATCTAAGAAAAATGTGTGTAGTGATGGTGTGTAGCAGACAGAAAATCAAAGCTCTGTATGAGGTATATGCTACTGATGAGTTCAATTACTATGTACATTACCAAGTGCAACCTGAGCACAACAGTAACAGGAAAATTAGTTAGATTAATATATAGGAAAAACATATAAAAGGAGAAATTACTCTAAATAGTTTAAGCATCTCCAGCTTCCCACACTTGAGCCAAGCTGCTTGTTTTCAGATCCAGAGAGATACATTGCTTAGTTTTACAAGATATAGTGTTGTTTAATATGTACATTTCCCTTTTTTTTGCTCTGGACTATCTGAGCATCTTCCAGACAGTAAGAGATTTATCTCCACAATCACTAAGAAATTTTTGTAAACCCCTTTTTACTGCTTATCATCAGGGATGCTTAAATCCTCATAGCTGCCATGGTTTTAACTGTACTTCTGAGTGCTATGAGCTAAAGC
Organism: Strix uralensis; assembly: GCF_047716275.1. Lineage (NCBI taxonomy): Eukaryota > Metazoa > Chordata > Aves > Strigiformes > Strigidae > Strix > Strix uralensis. The sequence continues at coordinate 12,577,675 of NC_133972.1, forward strand.
CACCAAGGGAGCTCTAATTTTTAGGCATCTTGGTACAATTGCCTCAACCTGGAGTGAGGTGTCAAGGCTGTATGTGCTGTGAGTGGGTAGGACCTTCCAAGTGGGATTCACAACAACTAGCTTCAATGATACAGCAATAAATAAGGGAACAAATTTACGTGTGTGGTGAGTGGAAGTGGGCTGATACTCATGTGCCTGTATGAGGGGAGTTGGTAAACTCAATTTTTATGCATTTATTCCTAGCTACAAATGCAGCTGGAAGCTAACTGACAGAGAATAATGTGGGTAAACATGTCTCCTCCTTCAGGCTTAGAGGCTTTAATTCTGGTATGTAAGAAGGTACCTCCTTCCCTTTGGGTCTGGAGACATCTGAAGATGTTTTAGTGTTGGGTACTGGTTAAGATCAGACTACAGCCTCTTATGAGTGGATCTAGTCTCCATTCCTCTATTAAGGTGAAAAGCAAATTAACTTGGGGTTTCCTATGCCAGATAGTTTCTTACTAGTTTCTGGTGCTCAAAAGACAGTATTCTCAGAAAGAGTATTTTAAGAAATACGGGAGTAGTCCAAGGCAGGAGTCAGGCTTGTGAGCCAAGTACCTACATCAATTGAAGTGAAAGAAATTAAGCAGCTTCTCACAATCTTTAGCATTTCCCATTGGTTAATACACTGCTACCTTTTGCTGGCCACAGCTAGACCTCTTCTCAGCAGTGAGCTCCCAACAGTGACCAAAGGGCTTTTAAACAAAAAAGACCAAACCAAAACCAAAAAATAAACCCAAATTTGATTAAAACAAAACTCAAGAGCTTTTTTAATTAGAAAGAGCTCAAAGTAGTGATATCAGACAGAATAGAAATTTTTAAGTTTATATACCTCCCCTCTACATCATGTCTTACCAGGTTGGTTGTCGCTTCCAGCCAACTTGGTGATTTTCCTGGCAGCAGCAAGTGTTAGCTGGTCACAAGAATATGCTTCTTCACACCTTGACACCTGCCTATCTATTTCATCCTAAAGATTCCCATGTCACTTGAGACCTTCTTGCCTGCTACTGTACCTTGCAGGCTGAGTAGCTGTCAAGGTAGGTCTTTAAGCTCCCCTTTCTAAAGGCACATACAACAAATAGCTGTCACAGGTAATTTTGGTGGCTTTTCTCTCACCATGTGGGTTATGGTAGAGTCCACCCTGACACAAGTCCCTCCATCCATGAAATAGGAAGTTCACACAACTAACTGAGAGCTGCAGTTTGGATTGTGAGGCTCGGGTGCCTAAAAATGTTCTGCAGCCATTGCTCAGCCCAGGGCTGTGCACTTAGAAGTGGGGGACTAACCTACAACAGACCCAGAACATAAGACCAAAAAAGGAGGTTTTCCATGGTCGATCTGCCCTCCATTTTTAATTCAGCTCAGAAACAAGCATTATTTTTAATGGAGAAGGTTACTAGAAACAGGTGTGCTTTGGAAACAACTGCATAAAAGAAATACAAGTACCAAAATGTAAGAATAGTTGCAAAGTTTTACTAAGCTGCTCTTCTGCTAGTCAGAGAAAAAGAGGTTGAAGGGAGGTAGGAGAGAAGAGACTAACAGGAACTTCAGATTTTTCTCAGGTGTGGGGGTACTGACAAGTTATCTACCTCAATTCCGATACTGCTTGTGCCACTGATTTTAAAAGAGAGCAGACTTGATTTAGAACAGCTCCTTGGAAGAAAAACTTTTAGTGCTTTTAAACAGTTCAGCTATAACAAGGATATTTGATAGACCATATTTGGGCTAGCTGAAAAATACTAGGCCTGAGAAGAAACAAACATTTTCTGTTTAATTCAACAATGTTCACTGCTTTTTCTTTGCCTTTTTCTGGGAACAGAGTTAAAGCAAGGATGTGTGTGGAAGCAGGAGAGGAGGAAGAGCTCCTGCTTCAAAGCTAAAGGAAGCGTCTTTAGGGTATGAAGTACAAAAGAGGGTAAAATTCCACTAATAACAACCATAGTTTTGGTACTGGTGTTAATATCACACATTTTTCACACTGTGGTCTCTGGACTACTGCCCTCCACAAGGGTCAGTGCAAAGGCTAGTGTGTGTTGAATTAGAGCTTTGGTAGTCTGTGCAGACAAAATGCAAGTAAAGGCCATGGGTTTCCTGTGCTGGTTCTCTCTCTCTACGTACTTAAACCACCCAGCCATGGCAAATAAATAGGCAGTTAGAGTGTGGGTGTGTAGTTGGCAGCCTAAGGAAGGATTTTAATGAGAAAGAGTGCCCACTCCTCCTCCTCTTCCTCCCATTTTTTCCCCCTTTCTAGAATGAAATTGCAAGCACCTTCATTAGGGGACAGCTGGGAAAAGTGTTTTCTTCATTTATAGGAGTCTTTGCTACTTCTCCAGTGTTTTCTTTATCACACGCTCAAGCTGTAGCCTGGCTCAATTCCCTGTCGCACAGGAGTGCTCCCCCAGCCATGCCGCTCCCAGGACAAGGTGCTGGAGTCCCTTGCCTTTCTGTCATCAACCAAACCCTATCTCCCCTTTACATTACAGCACTCCTTTTTAATTCACAATTGCATTCCTTCTTTCCCCCCTCTCTCCTTGTGGAAACATATTCTGTAGGTTGGAAAAATCTGCATGAATTGGCCCCCCAGGATCTTGTATCTCCTGTTTCAAGCCAGCGTGCTGTAGGAGCTCTGGCCCCACCAAGCATTCCCTTGCAGCAGTAAATGGTACTTTACACTGTAGCTCAGGAAGCTTTCTTTTCCCTGCGTAGCTGGGAGTGTTATTGATAAGACTCAGTTCTCTGTTGTCTGAGGACCATCTGTTACTGGAAGAGGCAAATACTTTGCATTTTTGGTGATAATTTGTTCTATGAGAAAAGGCGACTGCTGAAATGAATTGATGGCTCAGTCCTGGAAAAGTGACTTTAATGATAAACTCTGTCACCACATTTGGTATTAAATGCCATTACTGTGAGAGTCACAGTGACAAGGTCCAGGACTGAGTAGTCAGGGATCACTTTTTTTAATTGGTGAGTTTTCTCTAGTAGCAAAAGGTCATTTGAGAACATGCATTTAATGGATTAGAGGAGCCTCTTAGGCATCAGTCCTGGATCTCACAACATTCTTGATGTGGGTGCCAAAACGATGCCAGTTGACACACTGCTGTGGTTTATTTCTTTATTTTTCCATCCCACATTGAGGGGTATGTAGGTCAGTGCTGAAACACGTCTGTGAGGTCCTGTTAGAAAGCCTGTACTACCTGTTCCTGAGTTGAACTGGTTTTGGACTCGGTTAAGAACTGTGCTTTTCATACAAGCACTGACTTTACCATGAACTGTCAAATGAAGAGAGGAAAAACTGGAGCAGACTTTAGTAAATATTTAAGTCCAAAGGCGGCTTTTCTTTTTCTACAGGCGCTTGTGCAGTCTCTAGGCTTGTCGTCAATTCCAGCCATTGATGGGGAAAGCTCGCCCCACAGCCCTGCACAGAGGGAGGTGCTGGATCGAGGGAGGAACTGGCAAGTTACGCGAGTATAGCAAGCGAAGATGACTTGTCCAAGTGAATTTGTCTTTGAACCAAGAGAGGAACTGAGGCTCCCATTCTCTTTAAAAGAGTTGTATTTGCTAAACCAGCAATTCCCAAACGCGGCCGCCAGGGACTTTGTGTGCAACCACCGTGTAAAAACTCTTTATTACTCTGTTGTGTGTCTGGCAACTGTGACCACTGTGAATTTGCTGTGGCTAGATGTGCGACCACAGCTCAAATTAATCTGAGAGCCCTTGAGTCAAGGGCTGTTTTTCTACCGCTCTCCTTCAGAACTGTTGTGGGCTACCATGTGCTGAAGTGATCGTAGGTATTTTAAAACACTACTTCTAAACAGCAATCTTGGAAAGTTCAAAAATATATTGAGACACTTCTAATCAGACTGTATTGTGTCCTGATCTACTGCCATGTTTATGATTATACTTTGAAACTGCCTGCAGTAACAGGTGGTTAAAGCTGATATTGTAGGGAGTAATTTTTAGCTGTTGTTCCTAAAGCTTTCTGTTTAGGTAGCTGGCAGTAAAGGACTTCTGTGAGTAAATGGAGCATTTATACATGCTTTTAGGTTATAGGCTTGAATTTCCATGGCTAGTCCAAAGGAAAATACCAACAGCTGAGCTGTAAGTACTGGAAATATGACATTTATAATAGGCATATTGATGCAGTCTTAGCTCTGGTAAGCAGCAGGGTGGGAGCTGTATTAGCACAGTCTACAGGAATAGGAGCCGATGAGAATTAAAGTTTCCTGTTTGCTAATCTTCCAATAAGTGAATTCCTGAAGATTCTATATTCTGACTTATCTTTAACGCTTTAACAGAGGTTCTTTGTGGTAGTGCTGGAAGATAAAACACAGAGGCACATTCAACATGAAAGGTTCTTTTATTGCTGTGATCTCTCTTTAAAAAGTTAAGCTTAGTGGTAGGTTGGGTTTTCTGGTTAAGGTGAGGCTTACAGTACCTGCTAGTTCTGTGAAGATTCTACATACAAAGAGTATTTAAACCTTCTGTTACCATGAACATTTTTGGCTATTCTGGTGGTTTTGAACAGTTTGGATTTTAACATTTTAAAGAAAACTGTAATTACTATACAACATGAAGCCACATTAGCCCCATGTCATCTTTGACAAGAGCCATGACCTTTACAAGAAGATTTAAGAAACCATGTTGATAATGCCACAGGTAACCAATAAAATAAGGTAGTGTTTTTTCTTAATTCTACCCGGATTAGTGCCAAGAAGATAATACTCCCACATGGCATGGATAAGAAGAGGGGCTAGCTGAGTGTGCACACACACAAGTATTATTACTGAATTTCTTTTCTCTTGAATCAAAGATGAACTTTTGCTTACTTTAATTGCTTTAAAATCTGTTACTTATGTTTCCCAATTAGAGAAGGCTTCATAAGATGACAGCCTATTATGTATCCAGTGTGTAACTGTCCTTGTGTAAGTGGTGGTGAGGGAATTCAAACCTGTTTACTCTTAAGTGAAAGAAGAATAAGCTATCACACATCTATAATGTGTTGATAGCATTCACGGGGGTGGTAACTAAGGAGCAGCTGACTTGAGATAATTTGTTCTTGTGTCCATAATCCTTATCAAGATAATGCTGGCAAAAGCGTGTATAGTGCCAGTCTCCTCAGTATTTGACAGTGAGCATATGCTACACTGTCTTTTCCCTAAATGAATCCTGAGAATTAGTATAACTGTCTTAGATTTGGTGCCATTTGGATCTGGGTAACTAAAGAAAGTAGAATATTAAAGCAGCCTCTCTTGCCCTCATTTGGCCTCATGTACACCATGAATATACACATTAGCATAGGCTCTAACTATGCGATCACATGCCGCTTGTTTCCTCCTACATCTCTGCCTTGTTCAATGCAAGTGATTAGCTTGGCAAATTATATGACATTGGAAACAAGATAGAAGGAAGTGTGCAGAATTTAAGGCTGTGTAAGAGGGCACACTATTCAGTATCCTTGTATAATGCCAATGTAGAGGTTCCAGTTATGATGTAAGAAAGACCATTTCTGACTGTAGAATGATTGACATCAAGGAGAAAGTGGTGCTGAGTCTGCAAGTCACCATCTGCAATTTTAGAGCAAGACAAAATGTGATCATTTTGATCTGGTAACATTTTTTTACACTCTAAATGTAGTAGCATGCTGGTAGCATGGTTTGTACTGGTGTAAGAGATTCATGGGGAATCTGTCACTTGTGCTTCTGGCCCTGCTTCTTCCAGTAGACTTGCGAAAGGTCTTCTCCATGCACACACGCAGTATAGGTCTAAACGAGGGGGACCAGCCACTCTAGAATACCACCATTGATATGCTTCTGCTTTGAGATCCCTGCTAGCAGATCTTGGAGAAGAGCAAAGTGTCTGGCCTTTATAAATTTTGATCACAAGCATGAGCTCCTTCTAATTTGTACAGGATGTTTGGCAAACTACAGAGCTCTCCTACATATTTTGGACCGAGAGACAATCACTGATCTGGTCAGGAAAGAGATAAGACTTGGTACGGGAGATGATATAACAAACTGGATCACAAGTACTGGCAAAGCTTTGAGTAGAAGCTAGCACAGCATCTGCTTCCACTATATTGACTTTTGTCAATAATATCAGATATTTCCCCTCCCCCCTTCCATGAGAACTGAATTTATACACAAAGCTTAAAAGAAAAGCTTCAGGGGAATTTGGAAACATTGTCCTGGGGTATAACTGGTGTTAATCTATAAATTCGGTAAGCATCAGATTTAATCTTCTATCTCCTCAGAAAACAATAAGGGAAAAACGATGCGGAAGACTGTCAGCCTATGTTTCAAGTTGGCTTTGAAATGAGTTAGCAGCAGTAGAAAATCCCCCTCATCTTCAAGTGTTTCCAAGAGTTTTGTTATCAAGGATAATCATTTTTGGGGAAGAAAAGACAAACATATGCCACATGCAATATGCTCTCAAGATCACTGATCAAAAATACTGTTGCTGTATTATGGAGTCTACTTAATGTACGCTTTACACAATATAGCTACTGTAAAACCCAATGGTATGAATTTGAATATGTTTTGAGAGTAATCCAGAATATATCATTTGAAATAAAGACTGTAAATGTTTTAATATATTTAATTGCATACGGTTGACTCCAGTAATAGTACTGGGACCTGACTGAACAATTCCTGGTGAATGATTTATTCAACACATTTTACTACTACTCCTGCCACGGAGTGGCTCTGACCAAAAGCAAACAAAGCACCTTGTTGGCACTTATGCGGTGTTTTCCATGCTCAGAGCACTGGAAAAATATTAATTAATTTTCATGACGCTGTTGTTATAGATATGTTACACTAGTACTGACTGAGATTGGAGGTTTCATTGTACCTGGCAACATAGCTTGATATACCAAGACCTAGGTCAGCCTCTGAAGAATTTATAAATGGACCAAACAGATAAAGGTCATTGACAAGAGGCATCATCAGTGCTGGCTTGGAGAACAGCTGCTCTCATCTACTTTACAGAAGGAGTCAAACTAGAGTGAAAAATAAAGTGTTGTGCCAAAGGTGGCACAATACATCTAGTGGGTTTATGCTTTGCCACTACCCATGAATTGAATGAGAGAAATTTTGCTACAAAATGAAAAATTTGGGTATGTAGCTAATTTTTTCAACATGTTACAAGTAATCTAAGACAGTATCTTAATTTTCAGAGAAAGTGTTGTTCAGATAATGCTTCTGTTACCTGGAAGATGACCTAGCCTGAAAGCAGTCTAATATTTTACATATAAAATATACCTCTCTAGATATACATGATTTACATGGGCTGTTTCCAGGCTGATATACCTGCCAGGAGTAAGACTGAGGTGGTGATGACCATTTGGTGCACAGCTAGATGGGAAACAGCTCTATGTTGTCAGGAGGAGCTCAAAGGCAGGAGCAATGTGTGAAAGACACCAGAAGGATCTTGGGGAGTAATTTTAGGCAAGCAGGCAGGGAACACAAATAAGGGAGAAGAGGGATATAGGCAGAAGTGGAGATTACCATGGAAGCGTGAGAAAATTCCTCTGAGTATAGAAAAGCCTACAGAAGGATTTGAGGAGAAGAATGTGATTAGATGGGTGGGGGAGGAGGGAGATTTCTTTTTTTCTAGCAGCATAATTGGTACTATTGAGTGAGAAGGAAGGAAGGAAGGCAATAGTAGTTAATCAATTCTAGAGTTGGCAGAATATAGTACAAGGAATGGCAGTAGTTTTGAAAGAAAATGTTTAAAAGAAAGATTTTTTTGGACCTAAATGGTCATCAAGGGAAATAACCAAAAATTTACAGGTGCTCCCATATCTGTAAATCACAGAGATTTCCTTTAAAACTTACTGTACAGAAACAGCAGTTGTAGAAGAGAATCAGACCAAAAATTTTGAGCAGCTAGTGAGCGATCAGCAGGATCTTTGTGTTCTCAGGACTGCTGCCATTTATCCAGTGATCAAAATGGGAATTTCAAATGAACAGCTTAGCTGCCTTTCCTATGGAAGAATATAATTCACCCTTGCTTAATAGTTTCTGAGGACCTCAGCATGATCTGTAGCCGAAGTATTGAGCCTTTGCTAGAAGGAGCTTGTGTTACTCCTATGCATTAGACAGCAGCATGTGCAAGACTCGGACTATGTTATGCTAGTGTATCTGTTCAGGAGTTGCAAACCCAGATATGTAGCTGCTTTTTCATAACCAGTCAACTCATCTGTGCTTTTAAGGAGGGAGAAAGAGAAACATGGCATTTAAAACATGTAGGCAAAAATATCTGGCAAATTGTACTGAGAATATCCATGCTGTGTGTAGACCACTGAACTGCTCCACCTGCACTCAACTGGCGGATGCTGCATCGTCCAAGTGCAACACACGGGAACCTTACACCAACATGTACACGCACGCACAACCATGAAACCATGGTGTGATGTGGCTTGTAAAGGGATCCCTCGGCAGTCAGCGCCTGACAAGGGCTGCAGTTTGCGATTAGCGGGGTCACCCGGGTGGGGTGGTTTGAATAGCGCAACAGCCTTGAAACACATTTGTACAGTTAAAACAGCACCTTGGTGACAATACACATAAATTTTAATCAGCTCACTTCATCTGAGCAATGGACAAAGATAATACACTGGAAGGAGAGGGAGAGCGAGACAGAGAGGGCAAGGGAGCAAGAACTCTGTTTTCTGGAAGAGGTATTAAATTTCAAGTCTCAAGAGGGAAGTGTGAAAACAAAGAAAACATAAGAAGTTGCGAAGGGTATGCCCTGGCAGTAAATCATCCCTAAATGACAAACGCGCACAGGGAGGTATTCTTTAATCACGCCCTTTAGCAGGTTGGCACCCTTACTAATTCGTCTGAGGGTGGGGGGCGGTGGGGGGGCAGGCCCTGGCTGGGTCAGCACAGCCTGGCTGATCGCAGCACAGCTGCGTTTTCTCAAGACCTGCGTCGTTCTTGAGAACCGGAAAAAGTCCTTTTGAGCCCTGGGCTGATATGCTGTACCATCTTTTGTGCAGCTGTAATTTTGACAGGGGGAGCCAATTTGAACTTCTGTAATCCTCAGCCCCAGACACCTCCAACGCCTGAGACTGTGTGTGTTTTTTTTTCCAAAGGTTTTTCAGCTGTGCTCTTGAGAAAGTCACTCCATCCAAAGAAAGGAGGGGGGGGGAAAAAAAAACATCTGTCTGACTTCGTCCAGGAGATTGTTTCTATAGCTGTAACATTTTGAAAAGCAGAAAAAAGAAGTTATTTTTCCAAGCCTGCCTACCCATATTTTTCATTTTTTATATCCTCCTCTGTGATGGACATAATTTCCTGCCCCTCCCTTTTTAACCACTGTTGACAAAATAAAAGGAGAAGGGGAAAAATAAACTGAAGGAACTGATTGAAACTGGACTTAGAATTGCACAATGATCTTAAATTTTCCCAAGACTTATATTTTGGGAAGGAGCTGTTTTATGAATGGATATAAGGCTGACACATGAAACGCGTGGGATCTGTCTGAGTGCCTTGTCTGGGTCAGCTGTGACATCTGGCTCTTACGAATCTGGCGTATTGTGACTCACTAATACACAAATAGTAATCCTTGATAGTATCCACTTGTGATGCTTTGTGAGTGTTGTCACAAACAACGTCAAATGCCAGAGAACGGCCTTAATTCTGGCTTGCACCACTGCCCCAGGCCAAGGTGGCTGGTGGGGCTCAGCGCTGGGTAGGGATATCAGGAGGGTCACCCCGCTCCCTCGGCAGGACAGTGGCTCCCCACGGCACTGCTGGGCACCTGGGCGATTGCAACTCACCGGTCTGTGGGCTTCCCTTTGTATTTGCTGCAGGGCAGAGTCTGGTGCACGGCCAGTGGGGTGCTGCTGTTGATGGAGAGGGTGGTTTGCGGCGCAGCTTCCACGTGATGCTTGTTGTTCCCAAAGCTGTTAATGGCAGCAAACCTTTCAACCTCTCAGCCCCCCTCTCCTACTCTTTATCTATGTGCTGGCGAGGTGAGCAGCTTGGTCCAAGGCCTCCATCAGCAGTGATGAGGTTTAATATAAGAGGGAATTTTGTACCAGGACCTTGATCTATGTGTGGTATTGGCGCAACAAGGGTCATAGCCATGGTAGGGGAAAGTGTGTGGATTAATGTAGCCCTCCTGATGCCTGTGACACTGCCTAGACCGGCTTAAAGAACCTATCGCAGTGTGATAAGGCACCCCATGTTGTGATACAGTTCCGGATAAAATACAGCTAGAATTGCAGGAAGGAGTCAACAAGGGGGGAATTCACCTCATTTAACAGCAGCTTGTTTTTTCCTAATGTGTTCCTGAAACTAAGGGACTCGTGAATTCAGAGTGGTTCAAAAGGTGAGGCAATTGCATGTATAAAGTCTGGATTGTGTTTCCTGCACCTTTTCTAGCTGGAGGGGGGTCTTTAGGCTAGGTCCTAGCCCCGGTCTTGCAGCTTTGGCTGTGAAAAGCTTGATAACTGGTTTTCTGAAGTGCTCCATAATTAATTAAGTACTTTAATTTTTAAAATTTACCATCTTGAAAAGGGTGGCAAATGGTCTAACTACATACAGAGCAGTGACCATGGTGGGGGAAAGAGGCAATGTGCTGAGGGACCATGCTGACCATAGCTCATTCTGAATGTCAGGAATATCAAGTACAGGCTCAGTGTTTAAGCACAACAAGATGATTTAATCCCTAGTGGCAGAAAAATGAGGATCAGCATTACCTTTACTCTTACACAAGGATGAATTTCAAAAGGTTAGGATTCAGGATCAACGGTGTCAGGTCATCTCTTCCTGCGTCTGTTGTGGGAGTAGTATATGCACTATGAAGGTGGACATCCTAAATTTTTAAGGTATTTTAGTGTTACTGCTTTTGCCTGTCCATCTCTCACCCTGAACAGTGATGTGAGCGGGTGGAAGATGAGGAATTCTTGCTGGGAACCCCCTCTGGAGACCACAGTACCATCCGTTGGTGGCCACAAGTGTAATCCTGGATCTGCTAGGGCTCTTCCAGAGGCTTCATTTTCATTCTCTCCTTGGCGACAACTTGAACCTGCGTAAAAACTGAGGTCTGTGGTGAGCTCTGAGCCCCACATAGCTGCCTGGAGCCCCCATATCCTCTCCTTTCCTCACTCCTCGAGGACAGTACACAATAAAGGAGTCAGCTGTATTGCAACAGTGAATATTTTTTCTGTCATTTTTGTTGTAGCAAGTGAGGATTATTTGAGGATTATAGCTATCTGGGGAAAACTCTGTTCTGAGTAATTTTTGATATGAGGAGTGATAGGCAGTTGGTTTTTTGCCTGTGGCTAGAGTTCACACATTGTCTCTGTAAAGTTTTAGAGTGGATAGAAGACAGTGATTTATTAGTGATTTGTATTATAGCACTACCTAAGATACCTAGTAATAGGTAAAGGCTCCTGCAGCCCTGCGTGTTAATTGTGCTAAGCAGCATGCAAACACATAACAAAATGCAGCACTGAGAAACTGACCTTTCAAATGCAAGAGAAGAGCCTTGTGCTTCAAGAGGATGAGTGATAAATTTTGAAACAGGAGAAGAAATGTGTTTCAGAAGCTTTTTTGTTGTTGTTTTGTTTCCTTAAATTTCCCACACATGAACAAAATCAATCCAGAAGAGCCAAGAAACCTGTAATGGATGAAATGTTTTACACATATGTGATGGAAAACTCTGCTCTGCTAAGTCAAAAAGCAGCTTCTGAAGAACTTAATGTGGCTAGAAAGTCACAGGTGCCTGACCCTTCTGGCCCTGTTACATCACTGCTGCATATGCTTGGACTTCTTTCACCACTTTTTCAAACCTGCCATATGGAGAGCTCATATTCTGCTAACCCGAATCTTCCAGAACACTTTGCAGGACCTCGTGCCAGAGAAGATTCCCCACATCTCACCCTTTTATCCTTACACAGGAGCATTAGCAAACTAAACATCTCTCATTTCAACTTCCTCCCAGCCCCACTTTTTTGGCTCATGGATTTTATCTCTTTTCAGCAGCTGTTTTTCAGCTGACATTTAAACTAAGCTCACATCCTTAAGGTTGATTTCTAATGTTTCCTTGGGAAAAAAAAGAGCGTGCACACACACACATACAGGCACAGACACACACCCTTACCGTATGAGTTCTCTGCTGAACCCAAATAATGCTGAGTACATGGTTACACCTGCTTTTGGAGACTGCTGGCATCCTAAGCTTGTGTTTACAGTGGGTAACAAACCGTTCACCAGAGAAATACCTAGCTCGAGGGACCAATAATGGGCTATACATAAGGCTTTTGCACCTCTAAGATGCTGGTTCAAATCCAGCTCAGGTCTGTAGTGACTGTAAAAGTTTATTACCATGTGATAGCTGTTTGGTGGTCCTCGACCAGCGAACAGGTGTCCGGCTCATAAAAGGGAGCAGAGGAAGAGCGCTGTGGTTAACAGACTGGGCTGAAGCACCAGATTTCTTGGTCCCCTTCCCAGGTCTGCCACAGATTGCATTGCCATAGGCAAGTCCTCTGTAAATGGTGATAATATGCACGTGCCTCACGGGAGCATTGTGAGGATATGTTCATTAATATTGCCGAGATGCTCGAATGCATTGGGAATGAGGAGCTTGATAGAACTAGAAAAGCAGCTATCGTGTATTGGCAACGCCAGGGAGAGGCCGAGAGATGGATGGGTGTAATAAACGGTCTGCAAATGAGCTGTACGCTCATAAATGACCTGTACGCTCTCAGCGCCTGGACGTAACATCTCTAAATGGGAGATGAATTACTACCCCTGTGTGGTGTGACTTTTCCTGTGGATAAACAAATAGGAAACTGATGGTAGAGGTTATGTGCATTTTTTAAAGGGTGGTAATGTTTGGTACAAACACTCTGAGTTCCCTGGCCAGCTATAAGCAGAAATATCAGCCTCCAACCCTGTCATTTTGGTATACCTCTGCAAATGATAACATAGCCTGCTGCTTGGTTCTCTGAAAGGAGGAAGCTTGAGTGTTATGGACCACGGGGCATCCTACCTGAGGTACTGCCTGGAGATGGTCCTGCTCCATGTTTTGAGGACTAAATCTTTGCTGTCACCTCAGCTCTGCACGAGGAGAAGCAGGATGGGACCTGCCTACAGGACCTCCCTGGGTCACATGTCTTCTGCTTCTCCCAAGGTGGAGAGAGGGGACAGGATTCACAATTTCCCAAGCACCAGAGAGTCCCTGCTCTTCCCCCAGTTGTGAGAGCAGGAGGGGGTGGAAGCTGGTATTACCTTTACCTTTGAAAACTGGTGCTTACCACTGTGTGTCCAGGCCCCCGTTAAAGTACAAACATGCTGGTGGTAACGAGAAGTAAGGAGGGAGTAGGCCTCTGCTGCCAGGAGCGCTCTGTAGTGGAAGAGTTACACTCACAGAATCACAGAATTGTCTAGGTTAGAAAAGACCTTGAAGATCATCCAGTCCGACCATCAACCCAACCACTCCATGGAGAATAGGGTATTGGGGTTGTCCTTACAGCTCTCAGGGGCTGCAGAAGGTATTTTTTTAAGCATCAGGAGGCTTTGTTAGGGCTTTAAATCCCAAATTTAAGTTGTTTTGTAACGGCCCATCCCTGCTAACTTCTGAGGACCTGAGCACCAGTCTGTTTGTGCTGCTAGTCCTGTTGAAGTTAGTGGAGTGATCCATGTGACTAAAAGGTAGGAATATTTTTTACAGAATTGGGCTCTGAGTTCATTCTGCTGCTTCTTAGAGTGGTTCTGAAGCTTTTTCTTATCTTCTTTTATCTTAAGCATTTTGCTAAAGATACATCAAATGGTTGGGAGGGCTTTTTTTTTTTTTTTTTTTTTTTGTGGCAACAGAAGCAGAAGAGCAAATGTTGTGGTTTGACATTTGAGAGAAAAGGAGCTAATTATTGTTACCCGAATTAGCTTCGGTCAAGAGTAAACTTAAAATGTGGAGCCACACGGAGAAGCGTTTCGTTTACATTAGCGAGCGGTTACCAAAGTTGTTCCATTGATTCACCGGGGCGGCTCCAGTGAGTGCCAGCCCATCTGCGTGAGCAAGCTCAATGCTACCTGATCCTTCAAACTGAAAATCCTCCAGCTATGCCTGCATTTCAGACAGGCGTGCTGAATTACTTCTGCGTTCTTCTGAACTTCTCAGAGTACTTGCTTCACAATATTTGCAAAACCTTTAGCTGGCACATCTACACCTCTGTGAATGACATATTTTCCAGTGCACGGGAGGTCTTGACACCTTGATGTTTTAAATGAAACAGGCTGGAAAAAAAAAGACAGAAAATGGAATATTAATTCATTTTCTCCTACAAAAAAATATTTTTTAATATATTAGGAGAAAACTGATTTTCAGTTAGAAAACAACTTTGACTTTATAACTGTCAGGAAAACATCGAAACAAATCTTAAGCAGCTAAGAACTTAAAATGTTTGGGGTTTTTTAATGCTTATGAATGTATTTTAATTAGTGAAACATTTTAATATGGGCAAATCTGCCTTTTTCTCTGAAAAGATTTTGTCTGAAGAGTATTGCATAGCTCTGACTGTGAATGCAGCCCTCCTCTTTTGGCATTGCTTAGTTGCTGTATGTCGGGGAGTATATTTTGCATTGGAAGTTCAGGATACAGGTTCACACTTATTGTTTAATAGCAAAGTAAAAAGGAAACTGCTGATATGTTCCTAAAAGAAGTGATCATAGATTAAACCAGAGTGTGATTCAGAGACTCCCTCTCGATCTTTTGGCAAAATGTTGGACCTGAATGCACCATGCTCTTGAGAATATGAGCTCACTATTCTTATTTGAATATTGTGCCGGCTTAACAATGCTTAGTGTCACTTGCATGAATAAGTAAAATTACTATATGTCATCTTGGATTTCCTTAAGCTATAAAAATTAATCATGGCATTAAGTGTTTTCAGGACTAGAACTTTTAATATTATTTCCAGCGATCATAGCACTTGGGGGGAGGGAGGGAAGGAGCGTGAGAGAGAACTGAAAAATCATATGTTGAAAATTTTATTATTTGAGGGGAAAGAGGGGAAAGTATCAGGTAAAACTGTTGCTAGGAAAGACCTGTTGGAAAAATGTGTTGAGCTGTGGGTGAACATTGCCAACCCCCTGTTCCAAACTCTGTCTCTGTGCTGCGTAGCCTTTGGTTTAGCCCTACAAAAGTCTCCAAGATTACACCACTCTTGCATTGCATTTCTGGAATAGAGAACTGCCCTTTTGCTGTTCATAATCAAATGTTTCCTTCACCCAGTAATCATTTCTGTCCCTTCGTGAACTTTGCCATGTTACAAGATTTGGATTGGGTCATGACTGTCAGGAGCTAAATGCATATTTCCTGCAAAGTTTGAGGTGCTTTGGAAATAGAATTTTTGTTGAGCCTGTTTTCTAAATATAAATGTAATGTACCTAAGGGATTGAGAATTCTCCTACCCTTCTCCAAAAACGTGATAAAATGTTGGTAGAGGGCAGGAGTGATGGAGCAGGAGAAGGAGAAAAAAGAAAAGCACATTTATTCTGGATGGTTATGGACTCCACACAGAATTATGCTTTAGGGGTTTCACTGGTATTGTGTTGTTGTTACTGATCTGTGTTGTTTCTTGGAATAATTACATTTATTATTTGATTGCTTCTTATATGATAAAGCCCATGAAGTTCCTGGGAAGTATCCTATTGCCATGACAGTTACAGCTTTGTGGAGTCCCATCCTTTTCTCTTGTTCTCAGAGTTGGTCAAGAAGGCTCATTCATTACCCCAACAATGACCTCGACACAGTGCCAACTAGGGCAGGGCTAATACCACTGGCCCACCATAACATTATTTATTTATAAAGTTAATTAACTATAAAGTTAATGACTTTCCTGGTTCTTTACTCATCAAAATACTGAGTATGATCTATGCCAAACATATAGAAATAAATGAGAGCCATCCAAAAGCCATTACTAGACATAACAAAAATCATATTGGCTCTCTAATTGGCTGGGGTAATGCGGGAAATATATCTGTTTAGAAAGCTGTTTCCATTTATTTTTTCATCCAAATGTAGGGGAATAGA
The DNA here is from genome assembly GCF_047716275.1 of Strix uralensis. NCBI lineage: Eukaryota > Metazoa > Chordata > Aves > Strigiformes > Strigidae > Strix > Strix uralensis. Next base: position 12,593,758 of record NC_133972.1, read on the forward strand.
AGGTATGCAGTCATTCTGTGTTATCTTGTCCACTGGCTAATTATAAACTGTTGAAAGCTGTTTATTCATAAAGATAGACTCATTCTGCTCCCACCCTCCCCCACCATGGTAAATACACTAGTGGAAATCATCAATATGTTCAATGATCATATAATATGTTTGTTGTGGGACTGACTTAAAACTTTGGTGACCAGTTGCCAGTTCTCCCAGTTTTTTAAGTGCTAAGTTTTGGACTCATGGAATAATAAGGAGCCGCTGAAAAAGAGAGCAATATCTCACCTGTAAAGGAAAGAAAAGCTTGAAAACCTAAATCTTTAAAAAGGCAAAGGGTGAAAACTGTCAACTCTCAGTTATTGATGGAGATTAGCTAGGTTTTTCTGCATGTACAGAGTCCAGCAAGGTTCATTGCTTCTCACATGTAGCCATGCTATTTTCAGGGATAGAAAAAACCCAAAAGTAGTGTAGTATTTTTTAATAGTTTTTTTCCATTACAATGTGGATCTTGCATTAATAAACAGGACTGGAACAAGGGGGTGGTGTCAGGAGGCACGGTGCTTTCCGCAGATTGGCTGTCTGCACGCCTGCTCCAGGACCACAATCTAAGTTGTAAAGCCACTGGGATATATCTGCATCGTGCTCCCCTGTGGCTTGAAAGGGTCCACAGGGAGCAAGGGTCCATGCCTCTGTGGTCCTGCAGGAATCAACTTGGATGTCAACTGGGAGATGCCAAGCCAGATGAAGCCAGTGTGGATGGACCTGACTTGAGGCATGGAAGACCTTAAAGTGTCTCTTCACCACTCTCTATTTTATTTCCCATGTCAAGAAGCTTTTCCTCTTAGCCAGGGTATAACAGCTACTCTTGGTTACTACTGGGCAAAATAATAATTTCCCATGAAAAGATGTAATAGCAGCAGGCATATATTAGAGAGTTTTCCTGATTTTGATGCATGAGGTTGACATTAGTGCTCCTCTCATTCTCAGTTTTGATCAGTTAAATCAACAAGAAAGTTGCACATGATAATGATTAATATTAATCTGTACACACTGTGAACATTAATTCATTAAGGCTTTAGTTGACTGGTTGACATTTAATTCAGAGACAGGAAAATACAGAGTCAAAAATTCAAGCAGAATGTGTGATATTAGGTTCAATGAATGTGTGAGAATTAGAATACAGGAGCTAGTTATTACTTTTTTTTTTTTTTTTTTTTGGTCAGCAGTGATTCAGTGACTTAATACAGACCACAAGAATGCCTTTCCAATTTCCCAAAGGTCTGGGAGAAATCCTCTGACTTGAGCAGGAATATTGGGTTTGACAAAGAAATTTTTGAAGAGGATTTTAAGTTCTGTTACGTAGGAAATCAGACTGGCTGATCACATTGGTTTCTTCTGATCTGAAAATATGCAAACTTTCAAGAAATTGCCTTCTTAGACAAGAAGAAAAAATAATCTTATTAAAGGAACATTGCTGGCTGAATATGTTTAGAGATACTTGTAATATTTTCATAAAAGCAGGTCTGGCACAAAACAAAATGTCAGTATATTCTTGGTGCAAATAATTAAAGTTGTTAAAATGGTCTCATTTGGAAAACACTGAATTACTACAGGGCAAAAAGGGTTCTAAGACTGAGGTACTTTCAGGATTTAGAAGCTGTAAATTGGGATTCACATTTTTCTTCGTTTACAAGATTCTTTGAGGGGAAGTACTTCCATCAGGTGATGCAGATGAGTATTGGAGTAGTGGGGAGGTGACCCACGACTGGTGTTCCTGCCCTGCTCCTAGGGAACCTTATAGCCATTCTATATCCCCGTTGCCTTTGCTTTTACTTTATTAATTTCATCTGGAAACGATTCCAGGCCAGGTCTGCCTTCCTGTTCATAATCTGAATGGGCTGTAATCTCATCTGAGCCTTGTAGGTGCTAATACTTCAGCAATTCTGAGGTTTTTGAGGTCAGACGGGACTATTAGATGGTCTAATCTGACAGTATATTCACACTGGCCATAGGATTTTGGAATGCCTTCAGGAAATAAACTCTTGGATGAAGAGCAGCTGGCTTAAGTTGAATGCAGGCAAGACCAAAGCAAAGCTAGTCAGAAAGGGGGAATGCTTTGAAGAGAGGGCCAAGGCACTGTCTCCACCTTCCATTCATTGAAGACATATGGCCTCCGTTTATCAAAATTCTGCAAAGCCTCTGGATCCTGTCTGGCTTCGATGGCCAGGTAGCATTGCTTTCTAAAGATTTCACAGATAGCTGGGAAATGTCCCTTCCTTCCTCCCAGGCAGTGGTAACCTGAGAGCAGGAGTACACATCTCTGGGTTCTTGGAACTCATTTGATCTGGATGTGTTGTATCTGACTGTAAAGATGATGCTCACACTCAGGATCAGGTTAATGCAGCTACCCAGTGGTGTGTTAAATGTCTGTAGATGTTGCTGCCTTCTTTTCGAATGGTGTATGCTACCCTGGATATAGCAATTCAAGTCCTCTCCTGATGCTTGGCGAGCTTCTGATGTCAACTGCAGTACTCTCAGAGTGGTTAGTGAATCAACACCAGCTAATCAAATCCAAATTTTGATGCATGAACCATCATGACAATGGTACTCCTACTGACTGAAGCAGAACACACCGCCCATAAGAAAGCATGTGAAAACCGGATACGAGTCTTTCTTAATCAGAGAATGTAGAATCGTCTTGCAGAGAAGATCAGACAAACCCTGAGTCTGACTGATCTTCAGGAAAGAGGCTGTCTCTTTTTCCATCTGTCATACTCATGGTTCAAACAGCTTTTTATTCCTTAACATTTAACAGTGCTTCATTTGATATTTACTCTGCATTGGTTTTTTGCAATTTCACATAAAAATTTTAAATAAAAATTGTCTTGAATTGAAAATCATGAACAATCAGACTGGAAGTTTCTACTACTTTAAAACTTTTAAGTCTCAAATAATAATAGAAATATTAACAACAAGAAATTATTAAACCATGTCTGATATTAAAAACTTTCATGTATTTGTACTCTTTCAGTGTAGTAAGGAGGAAAATGTCCCTTGCGAAATAGAATGGGAATTTTAAATGCCTTTGTGAGGGGTGCTGAATACACTTGGAATTATGTTGTCCCCTAAATCATGGAATTATAGAATTATTTACGGAGGAAAGGACCTTTAAGATCTTCAAGTCTAACTGTTAACATAACAATGCCAATTCCACCACTAACCTATGTCTTTAAGCACCATGTCTACATGTCTTTTAAGTGCCTCCAGGGATGGTGACTCAACCACTTCCCTGGGCAGCTTGTTCCAATGCCTAATGACCTTCTTGGTGAAGAAATTTTTCCTAATATCCAATCTAAACCTCCCCTGGTGCAACTTGAGGCTGTTTCCTCTTGTCTGATCAGTTGTTACTTGGGAGAAGAGACCAAGACCCACCTCACTACAATCTCCTCTCAGAAAATTGTAGAGGGTGATAAGGTCTCTCCTGAGCCTTCTTTTCTCCAGACTAAACAACCCCAGTTCCCTCAGCTGCTCCTCATCAGACTTGTTCTCTAGACCCTTCACCAGCTTTGTTGCTCTTCTTTGGATACGCTCCAGCACCTCAATGTCTTTGTTGTAGCGAGGGGCCCAAAACTGAACACAATATTCAAGGTGCAGCCTCACCAGTGCTGAGTACAGGGGTAAGATCCCTTCCTTAGTCCTGCTGACCACACTATTTCTGACACAAGCCAGGCTGCTATTGGCCATCTTGGCCACGTGAGCACACTGCTGGCTCATATTTAGTTGGCTGTCAACCAACACCCCCAGGTCCTTTTCTGCCAGGCAGCTTTCCAGCTACTCTGCCCCAAGCCTGTAGTGTTGCGTGGGGTTGTTGTGACCCAGGTGCAGGGCCCAGCACTGAGCCTTGTTAAAGCTCATACAGTTGGCCTTGGCCCATTGATCCAGCCTGTCCAGATCTCTCTGCAGAGCCTTCCTACCCTCCAGCAGATCCCACACAACTTGGTATCATCTGCAAACTTACTGAGAGTGCACTTGATCCCTTCGTCCAGCTCATTGATAAAGATCTTCAACAGAACTGATGCCAGTACTGAGCCCTGAGGAACACCACTTGTCACCAGTTGCCAACTGCCAACCACCACCCTTTGGGCCCGACCAGTGAGCCAGCCAGCTTTTTACCCAACAAAGAGTGAGCAGCCAGTTTCTCCAGGAGAATGCTGTGGGAAACGGTGTCAAAGGCTTTACTAAAGTCCAGGTAAACAACATCCACAGCCTTTCCCTCATTCACTAAGCGGGTCACCTTGTCATAGAAGGAGATCAGGTTAGTCAAGCAGGAACTGCCTTTCATAAACCCATGTTGACTGGGCCTGGTCACCTGGTTGTCCTGTGCGTGCCGTGTGATGACACTCAAGATGATCTACTCCATAACCTTCCCTGGCACTGAGGTCAGACTGACAGGCCTGTAGTTCCCCAGATCCTCCTTCCGGCCCTTCTTGCAGATGAGCGGCACACTTACTAACTTCCAGTCAACTGGGACCTCTCCAGTAAGCCAGGACTGCTGGTAAATGATGGAAAGTGGCTTGGTGAGCACTTCCACCAGCTCCCTCAGTACCTTTGGGTGGATCCCATCCATCCCCATAGACTTGTGTGTGTCTAAGTGGCGTAGCAGGTCACTAACCCTTTCCCCTTGGATTTCGGGGGCTTCATTCTGCTCCCTGTCCCTGTCTTCCAGCTCAGGGGGCTGGATACCCCAAGAAAACTGGCCTTACTATTAAAGCCTGAGGTGAAGAAGGCATTAAGTACCTCAGCCTTTTCCTCATCCTTTGTCGCTATGTTTCCCCCACATCCAGTAAAGGATGGACATTCTCCTCAGCCCTCCTTTTGTTGCTAATGTATTTATAGAAATTTTTTCTTCTTTTACGGCAGTAGCCAGATTAAGTTCTAGTTGGACTTTGACCCTTCTAATTTTCTCCCTGCATAACTTCACGACATCCTTGTAGTCCTCCTGAGTTGCCTGCCCCTTCTTTGAAAGATCATAAACTAAGTAAAAGGGAATCTGTTTTCCTTCAGTTTTAGGCATATGTGATGAATTTAAATGAATTACATTGTATTTTATTAAAAGAGAGAATGTGATATGTCATAACCAAGATGGTCCAGATTGGGTTAGAGCTTTATGACTTTTTTTCATATGCATGTTTTTTCTGTGAGCTGTAATCATCCCTCACCTATTCTGCTTGTTACTCAAACATTTCTTCAGGGGTCTGCTATGAGAAATCTGGATTAAATTGAGTGCAGGGAGAGAGGATTTAGGATTCTCTGGTATCTCCAGCATGTCAGGTAGAAAGCTGAAAGTGTTAATTTTAAAATAGGGATCTTGATTTCCAAAGCTGACTGGAGACCCGACATCTGTGAAGTTTTTCAGATTTTACAAGCACATTGATTGTCCTCAAGCTAAGTTGATCCAAACCAAATACAAGACAGAGGCAAGCCCTCCTCCTTTCCAATTCCTGGATAAATATCAAGGCATTATGGCCTTGCTGTATACTTCTTTCAAAGCTACCTTTACTTGATGAAAGAAGACTGTGAAGGTGTTGGGGTGGAGGACATGGCCAGATTAGACTGAACAATAGTAATTCTTTGCCTCAACAGCATCCCACAGGGAAAAATGATACAAGGACATACAGAAATTTTACTTATTTTGAACCCTGAGTTGGGCAAAGTCCTACATTTCTTCTTCACAGAGAAGGAATAAGTGCTTTTTTTCTGTATTCATACCAATCAGAATTATTTTTCTGATTGATATGAAGAATAATTATCTGGACCAGTTGTTCAGCTATGACAACAGCAGTAGAAAGGCATACTGGCAGCGTATAAAAGCCAGCTTTCCTTTTCTGCAACAGTTGTTACTTTGGGCAATTTCCCCAAAGATGCAAAAAGTATGGAGAAAAGCTCTGGATGGAGAAGAGCAATCTTGTTGCTTTCTACCCTAGGAAGCTCTTGAGCTGTGAGAAGCAACCCTTTCTTTGCAGAGAAAAGAAATGTATCCATAAAAGAACGAAATTAAGACTATGTACAAAAAATTGGAGCTCCATTGATCTGTTAGTTTTTCCAGTTGGATTTAAGGTCATGGAAAGCTGCCTGTCTTCTGGATGCAGGGTCAGCAGGGGGTGCCCTGCTTCTTCAGGACACGGGTGAGGATTTCCTGCCCTAGAGAGAGATGGAAGGGCTTGGTATCTATGGTGAGACACCACCCTCAATGACTTGTACTTGTGGGAGAGAATTAATCACTGTAGGCCATGTTCTTAGCTCTTTACTGAGGTTTTGTTCAATCTTCCTCTGTCTAAGCAAGGTCCAAGTAAGAAAGTGAGTCAAGGATGGGTGCTCTGTTGCTCATGTCTGAGTAATACCAACATGATCTCTCCATTAGAGAGGAGGTGGTGTTTTGAAAGAGGTATCACTGAAATGAAATTATGGATAGGACCAGATTCCTAGCTTTGCCTCCATCATAAAGGACAGGTCACCCAGCAACAGGAGAGGATTTTTGCGTTACACAACGGGGACAGTCTTTGTGACTGCATTCCCATGACACAGAGCTCCACATGGAAGGTATGTGCAGCATTGTTTGGGCCATACTGCACTTCAGCTGAGGAAACTTTCCCTCCCAGTTGTTAGGGAGGGCCCAAAGATAGAAATAACCCACAGGGACTTGTCCATTACTCAGGCTGTCAAGACTTCATCAACATAGCACCATAGCACAGAAAATAGAGCAGAACACAGCTGTATACATAAGGAAATTATTTATCTTGATTTGCAGATGACCAGAGTAGGGAGCTAGGACTTTATTCTGCTTTTCTATGGTCTATCACAATCCTCGGGCAAGTCCTTCATTTAAGACTCAGTTTTCTAAGAGCAGCTCTGACTAACATGAGTTGCTTGTTAGGGGATGACCCCAAGAGTGGTTTAGAGATGGTCCATCCAGTGATGCCTTCCCCTGGCTCCCTGCATCCTCTGGAGACCATGAGAGGGATGTGGTATATATCTGGCTCTGTGTATGCTGGCTGCAACCTGCAGTGTAGCAGATAGCACAGCCACTTGCATGGTGGAGCAAAATGGGTATATTAAGGGTTTTTCAAGTTAATTTGAGTTTCTGAAGTGATGCAGAAGCATTGAAGGCAAGAAAAGGCTGTAGCCCACTGATCCAACCTTGCAACTGGATTCAATGTGGTACTCTTGCTTTCAGATTTAGGCATCTGGGGATGCAACTAAAAGTTGCAGGTTCCAGCATCATTTTGGTGTGAGGGAATCAGGCAGGAAGATTGTGGGAGCAAGGAACAAAGGAGGAAACTTACCATTGCCATGCAGATCTTGAAGTCCTCCAGAGTACAGGACTTGGCTCATGATGATTCAGCTATTATACCAAGGGATTAAGAAGTTTCTATTCTTCCTGAAGTAGTTACAAATATGAGCAGACATTTGACAAAATAAATTGTTACTAGCTCTCTTAAGAAACACTTTCAGACCAATTTTGCCACAATGGAAAGTCCATATTTTGGAACATAAAGGTGCTTCTTCATTAATTTTTGTATTTATCATTGTTGTTACGGATTGCTACGCTGTGAGTCTCAAGTAGTCCTTGATCTATTCCAAAGTCTAAAAGGGAGAAGGAAAAACCAATAAAACATCTTGGCCCTTTATTTTTTATTTATTTTTTTTTTTTAAAAAGGGTTCCTATGGTGCAGCTGAGGTCGGGAGGTAGTTGATCATAGCAGGAGTCTGGACCCATGCCCTACTATGTCTGAAACAAGTCTGGTTGGAGAGAGGGAGAGAATGTTAACTCTGGACTGGAGTAATTGACACCTGAGCCATATAGGAGGATTTTCATTCTAGTCCAGGGATGAATATTAGGAAAACAACATCTTTGCAGGAGAGAAACTCGGTGGATTGCTGTGCTGAAAAGAGCAGTAAAATTTCATGCCGAAAATGGAGGGACAGTTTTGCTGAACTATGAATCTTTGTCCTCTGCAATAATACCATTTGGCATGTTCTTCCACTTAATATATGAAACATATTAAGAAAAGGAGGAAGAAGCTCAGCGAACTTAACAAATTTCCATTTCCAAGAGACAGAGCAGCCTATGACCTGGCAGGGTGCCACTGTATGATGCAGGGCTTTGTGGAAATCGAGTTACAACGGTGAACGACTTGAAACAGAGTGCTGAGCTGTCAGATAAGTCACAGTTGGTGAATGTTAACTTCTATTTGTTATGTTTTGAAGACAAATACCATACCCACGTACCAGACAGGGCAGGGTTAGACTGCGGGGGTGAAGAAGGGAGGAAGGCAGACCAGAGGAAGGAAGATATCCTTTGTAAATAAATAGCAATGTTAGTCTTCCCCATTTACTTAGGCTGCATTGCTCATGACCCTGTTATACCAGCAGCCAGCGGGGCGAGTCAGTGAAAGACCATTTCTGTCCTCCCAATTGCCATAGGGTGCGAGTTGTGTTCAATGAGGCTTACATTTTAATATATTTATTAACCAAACTTTGAGTCACAGTCAACCCCATGTGAAACCCCATGAAAAACCTTTGGCCCTATCCTGTTACATGTTCTTTGCAGATACTATGTATATTTTTAGCTCTGTAAACTACAACAATTGCCCGTTACTATTTTATTGTAGTTAATGTTTACATTACAGTGGTGCACAGTGTTTTCAGTCAGAAAAGACTCTTTCGTGATTAGTATATATAATAACAAACAGGATCTTGTGGAATTATAATATAGGGTTCCATTTATATTTAGGTGCACCAGAAATGCTGTGGTGATTACCATGATATAAATAAAAGTTTTTTCAGACTTTACACATTTTATTCACTACAGCTTGTCAGAGTAATTTTGTCTACATTTCCAATGGAAAATAATTGTTATTGAGAATGATGTCCCCCCAATCTCTAAGCGAATTAAAAAGACAAGAGTTTTTAAAATGATTGAAGAGATGACTAAAAAGAAATAATAAAACCCAAATTTGCAGTTACAAATGAACATTTCTAGGAAACGTTTGTGTTTTCTTAATTTCATTTTTGTGACTGGCTGTGGTAATGAAAACAGAGGAAAAGGAACAAGACAGCTCCTCTGTTTATTTTATTCTTGGAGGTTTTACCTAACAAGGCTTGTATTCCAAATAGGTGCATTATTAAGGCAACACAGGAGTATTTTATAGATGCACTGGTATAGAAGTAAGGCAGAAAGAAAGCTTATTTCTAGGCTTTGGCTGGTGTAGTCTGTTACAAGCAGTAGCGTACTGTAAGCTCTCTGATGCTGTTCCAAAAGGTCCTAATACACCATGTCAGGAACAATGGATACAATTGGGCCAACAGTATTACAGCTCCTTTCTCATGCCTCTGGCAAGTAACAGGATTTCCTAGGACTTAAATCTGGTTCTGAGCCATTGCTCTTCCAGCTGTCTAAGCAGCTTCTGAACGAGTTGAAGTTACCTGGCTTCGGCGTTCAGTGGGACACAGAGCAGTGTCCCCTGTAACTCTGCCAGGCAGAGGTGACCCGTCACACTTATATCAAGGGATCTTCTTGTATTTTCTTCAAGTTAGGTAGCCTCAAATTTTCTCACTCTATTCCATAATGTACTTTGAGCTGTTCAGCAAGATGAGGTGATTTGTTAGTGAGCAAAGAGCATATTGCCCTCCCCACCCTAGATAGCAGTTTCTACCTTACTGTTCCAATGAGAAAGCTATGGAAGTGTTTTCACTTCAGGGTTTGTATTTAATTATGGGCATGAAAGCTGGCCAATGCATATGAACATGTTACACAGCATGTGTTTATCTCGCCTTGCTCATTCACACTGAGTTGATATTGGCTGGTGCAACCTATGAGGAAGCGTGCTGGTTTTTGGGCCCTTAAACAGAATTAAGTTCTGCACTTCCAACAGCAGCACACTCTTGCTTGGTCCCATTGGGGTCTTCGGCCTTGTGCAGTTAGGTTGAGCCCTGTGCCTGAGTGCATGTTAAAGTATTTGAGCTGTCAGGAGAAGCAAGTAGCCTTTCCCTCCTGATTTGGCCTGAGTAGAGCCTTCCTTCTCTTCCCAAGGACAGTCAGAAACATATCTTTGCTCATCTCTCCTTTAACCAGTCAACCAGACAAAGATGTCAGTAACAACACCTCCTTTTCTCCTTCCCGAGTCCCTCCCATGAGGTGTGCTGGTAGTAGACCTGTATCATTACAGTGGTGCTGATAAAATCCTGTGGAGTGCTAGTTACAGTAGTTAATTCTCTGTTGATATACACAGGGCAGTTCACATCTTTCAGCACTGCTATTTCAGCTCATTTGCAGATTTAGTCAAGCTTGTTACATTGGTTACATCTGGTCGTGTTTTGAATGTTTTCTCTTTAATCAGCATAGGTTTGAAGCCCAGGTGCTTTAAGTGTGTTTTTGTTTCCTCACTTATTTTTTGGTTTTGTTCTAATAGAAGTTGAATACCTGATGTCTTCACATGGCTTTAAGTGTGGTAGCTGTAGACACAGGTTTGGAGTTCTTTTGTCTCACTCTTATTCTACACATAATTCAATACAGTAATTGCCTGCGGTCCATGGGGTTGGCAATACACAGTAGAGATTCACAATCAAAGCCTGACTGTGAAGTATCAGAGGGTGTTGAGATGGCATGGTGCTTTCTAGATGTATCAAATGTGCTCCATTTACCACCACTGTGCCTGCCACACTTATGCCAGTTTAGAGATCCCCCTGTTAATGAATGAACTGCTTGGACATGGTCTATAGCCTCTTGAGCAATTATTTTAGCCTCTGCCATTGCAGTCTCAATTTGGCTAGAAATAACTATAGCTTTCTCTAAAGTTAGTTCTGCTTCAAGCAATAATTGCTCACATAGCCGTGGTATGGCTGTTCTCTCCACAGGCTCCACAGGCATATCCCTACGCTAGTACATATTAAATTCTGTAAGTTAGCATAATTAGTATTGGGTTCCTCAATTGTTTGTAAATGATGGAATATGTTGAGGAGTTCTTCATATTCAGTTGCAATAACTAGCTGAAAGCAGCAGTGAAAGTCAAAAGCATAAGTATTCAAAAGCCGAACTACAGTGGGCATTAATAGAGAGACTGGCTTCCCAGTATTTGAGCATTTATTCTCTTTAGAGGCAAGACTATATTTCTGGGAAATTTAAAAACCACTTTGTAGATAAATCATTCTTTTTAATACTGGCTGTGTTTAGAGTACTGAACAGGTTCAGAATCTTATTGTGATAGAGATAATAGAAACACACATGAGACCCTGTATCAAAAAGCAAGGCATCAAAAAAGGCCTGATTTATTAAGTAGGTAACTGAAAAAGAAGATGAAGTAGAAAAAGCCATATGAGGTTTTAGCATAGACTAGCCATGTTCACAATTTATAGGAGTCAGATGGGGTAATTTCTGTAGACCCGCCATTCTCAGGTCACTCGGAGGAAGAACATTGAAACAAGTGTTATAGGGCAGAGACTAGGACTGCAATACAGGCTGCTTTACTCTAGGACCTTCTATCTAACAGCTAAGGTTTTATTCCAGAATGCCAAATAAGCAAGTTGTGGTGTCAGTCAACAAATGTCCAAGGTAACACTGCACCTAACATGGTGGGAGGAACCCAGGGACCTTCTGGGAGGGCTGACTAGAAACAGTATGCCATGTAACAGGGACTTTGGAAAAAGTATAGTAGTGAGTCTCAAATAGTTGATATATTTCAAAAAGGTATCCAGAAATCTGGGTGGTTATCTGAGCTAAACTGAACCTTTTAAGGTTAACCCATCATTAATAAGTTCATTCCCAGGATTAATGGCCATGCAGTACAGTATGTGCGTGTTCAGTGAAGCCACAAATAAATTATGAAGGTTAATAAGTGTTTCTCTGAATAAGGAGAATTACTCCTCAGGGAACCACAAAATATGCTATTAAGACCTTAACAAAATAGGCGGCCTCTACCATTTTGAGATTGTGGCTTGTTTTGTTAAATAAGGCAGTAATTGTTTTTGTTTTAATAGTGTGACTGGCCAGGTATTCCTGCTTGAGCACTTTCTCTGTTTCTCAGGGTGAGAAGGTCAGATCCAGCCCTTTAAAATTTGATTTGGAAAATAGAACCAAGGAGGGGGTTGGGGGGGGGGGGGTGGAAGTCAAACAGAACTGGGTTATGTGTGGAGTTACGGGTCTATGGGAACAGTTGCTAACCAGGACCTGTGTGCCCAAGTTGGTGACGGTCTTCACCAGGTTGCCAGACTTTGCCCTTCAAATATACGTGAATGCACAAATGAATTATTGCTGTGGATTTTCCATTCAAATAGATGGGGATAACCTTTGCATGGCCACTAGCTAGGATGCTGTTGCAGGAGCTCTTATTTGAAATATCTGAAGATGATACTGCAACATAACAGCTTTTGATCATCGTGTCCACATTATGAGTTGACAAATGGTATCACTGGGAGAACAGCACTGTATTTGATTAGTACTGTGACACAGGGAGGAAAATGGATCAGAGAAACACCTATAAGGACAACAGAAATAAGTAGATACTGAGAGTGACAAGGAAATAAGAATAACAAGAATTAAACAAAAACTGTATTTGCAGTTATTTTGGTGCTCTGAGAGACCTTTGGGATCAATCTTCAGAATATATATCCAGCAGAGATAAACTGGCCATGTCAGATTGAGTTCTGTGCCCTCACAGCAAGCTTGAGTTTCACTGGTTGCAACTTGAAATGTTTTCTTGAAGGACACATGGGCTCTTTTCCTGCAGAGTCCTCTGAAGCAATGGAAACTAAATGACCACTGGTTTTCAGAGATCCACAAATCAACGTTGCCATAAATACTACTCTCTCTTGGTCTGGGCTACAGCTGTACAGTTAAGAGGAACTTCGCAGAGCTTCTGTTGTCCAGTCTCACATGGCATGAAGCTTTTATGACTCCACAGTTTCTTAGAACATGACAGAAAAAACCCAACCCACCAATCTTTGGTTAGCGTAATGAATTTCAGACGAGCTCGTCCAAAAATGGACCCTGTGGTCATCATGTAAAAGTCAATGCTTTCCAGGGGTGATGGCATTTTGTTATCATAATATTTCCTTAGGGTTAAAGGAGGAAATAAATGTTCCATTGCAGATACCACTGTGTGATAACTGTTGGCATATATTCACCAATGTAAGTAGTTCCTGATGTTAGATAGTTTGGTCCTGAAACTAGGTGAAAGGAGGTGGCTTTAGCTGAGTTTTGCTGCAAATTTCTGGTTCTAAAGCTAGTAACAAACCTCAAGGCATGAAAATAAAGGCAGAATGACCTCAGCCCAATTCAGATGCCGTACATGAACATTCTGTGGGCAGAATTTGAAATTTCTCTCTTGATCTGGGTCCAAAAGCTGTGGCTAGAATCTACTCTAATCAAACCGAAGAAGAAGCTTGCATAAACGCCTTCAAACAGAACCTGCCAATTTTTGTAGAGCTCTGCTGACAAGCAGTTATTTTTCCTGTGTTAATATCGTTGGAGGAAAGTATTTGAACAAGAAAATAAACAAAAAGGCACATTGACTTGAGGTTGAGTGGAAGAATGAGGATAGCTGAAGTCAGTGGGAGTTTTGCCATGGATTTTACTGGAGCCCAGGACTTCATGCATTCTGTTTCCCTCTAAATGTTTGCAGAGAACTGAGATGCTGAATAATGAAACCAATCTCCAGGTGCCAGTTAGTGTCTGCAAATGAGCATGCACACACATGCTTCTTATTAAGATAACCTTTTGCTGTTTCACATTTAACTTAAAAACTATTTCTTTAACATGAGGACTAGATCAATGTGGCATTGACAGAAGCATGGGGACAGACCAATGCGAGCTGCTTTTGAGCTAGTTCCAGTGTGTATTCATTCTGACTGGAAATTGCCTTGCCTTCTACCCCTGGTTTCCTCACAAATACTAGGGTCTGATCATGCCAAATCTCCAGGTGTTACTTTGTCATGCTTGCACACAGAGATCACCTTCCTCATTTCCCTTCAGTAGGAAACAGTAATGAATTATTTTAGCTAGTGCTGAAAGATTTAATGTACATATTTACTTCACCCCACAAATGGAAATTGGCTTTTTTTTTAAAGACAGCTGAATGTCAGCTCTATCAATTTTGACTTCCCTTAGGAAGAAGCAACAAGTAGTGCATGCAGTAAGGAATCAGATACTGTGATGGATAATAAGTGAAGTTTTTGAAGAAGATAAAAATCAGTTGCTCACCCTGTGAAATTTTTTGAGAAAAAAGGGAAATGGGCACTAGTAGGGAAAAGGACAATTTCTGAAAGTGGTGGTTGTTATTGGTGGAAGATCAGAGGAACTAACTAAAGACTGGTTCTGAAGAGAAGTGCTGTGGCATTTCTTAGTGGAAGCGAGCCAGATAAATTAGTGGAATATGAAAAAGTCCCAAGGAAGAGTGAGATTCAATGTTTTTAGCTGATGAGTAAGGCATGTTGCTTGGTACCTTTCAAGGTTGTAGCACTGGGAAGAAGTTGACTATGGGTTGTTTTTGCACAGTAAGCCAGTGAGATGTATAGGTGCTTCCTTTGTAAGGGGAAGAGTGTGGGTATGTATCCCAAAGTCAAAGAGAGGTGTGGAAGACTCAACGAATTTAGAGAGATGCTTGTAATCCTAGTGGAAGGTCCAGGTATTCCTTAGTGGCTTGGAAAAGTTGGGTAAACTTTTGCAAACGTCTTGCAAAGTCCTTTCTTGGCTAGTGTCAGCTTTTTAACTCACCATGCAGATTCTTAATTTCCCTCCTCTATCCAAAAGCAATTGCATGCCTGGCTTGGAGATCCTGAAACTGTGGGAGTTTCAGTGACTACCAGTATATTTCTTCATGGTAACTCATTGTTTGGTTTGCCTTCAGCAAATACTGGCGCTTCTGTTTAGAAAGAAGAATGTGATACTGAACCTACAAGCAAACAGTATACATGGAATAATAGATAATTACAATGTCAAAGTAAACTATGATCTAGTCAGGATGGAAAATCCACTTCTGGCCATTGCTGCAGTGAACGATGACATCAAGAACAGATAACTCTATAATGGAAACTGCTTGGAATTGCTTTATTTTAAATGGCAAGCACTTGCTTAAATATAACAATGAGCGAATGAAATAATTTGTTGAGACTTGACTCTCTGTTAATTGTATACCATAGAGTAGCAGGTGCCTAAGCATGTAATGGTTTGTTTAATCTGTATTTCTGAGTTGCTCTGAGTCTGCCAAGAACAAATACTCAGTACTGGAAATTAAACCTTAAGAGATAATTTGGAAAAGGCAATTAGCTGGTAGGTCTGGCTGAGTTGTAAAGAGTGATTTGTGAGAATCTTCCTAAGCAAGAAAATGCTCAGTCAAGGCCCAGGTCTATCAAGAACTGCAAGGGAGCTGCTTGTACCTATATACTACAGGCTTAATTTCAGTAAAGCAGAAGAGCTTCAGCTTTCCATGTGAACAAATATATTTTAAAAATTTAAAATTTTCACAGGTATTTCTATTGTCTCCTGACCTAGTGGTTTTTAAAGGTACAAGTGGGTTTGAGACATTCAGAAGGGGAATGTCTAAAATATCTTCAAAGTGAGATATACGTAACATCATCCAGTGTGCTTTTCTGAGAATATGTATTTGGTTTTTCTATGAACTACCTGTTTGTTCTCTTCTTTGATACAGCCTTATAAAGTCTAGATCACAACTGAATGAAATGTGATAGGAAATAAAATAGGTAACAAAGGTGGATTGATAATGAGGCATTTGCTAAGGTTGCTTTTGTATCTTGTTTCAGAGGAGGCTTTACTAATGATTTCTAATTTCCCCAAACTTCTTTATTCTTCTGTGATGCTTCAGTGCCAGTTGTGAGTGGGATTGGATTAATAAATGAAATCATGTAGATAACCCAAAATGACACAGCTTCTGCAATATACAGAGAAAATGATGAATACATTTAGACTACAGTATTTTCTCTGAGGGATAATTTGCTTATTTAAGTGATATATAAAACATTTTTTAACTTATTCTATAAAGATACAAGAACAAAAAAAATATTGTACTGATTTTTCTGGTGTTGGGTGCAGAATGTCACCATCATTTTCTTTTGATAGTACTTTAGGTAAGCATAAGCGATATTTTGTTGTGGAAAAGTGGAAAATTAAGTTTTGGTTTCATTTCATATATGTTTCAATTGTATCCTTCTTAAGATGTTTCCTTTCAAGGATGGCTTATTACAGTAGCAGTTTGTAAATGCGCGCTGTTTAGGGAAGATAAAATCATTCCAATAGTACAGAATACAGTCAAAATACATCAGTTCCAATTTAGCTTTACACAGATCACCATCACACAGAGTAGCATCAGAGAAATGAAAGTGCAGCCTTATAAATGTAGGAGATAAACCTTTGTCTTCACTCTTCCAAAGCAAGAACCACATCCTGTGAGGTGCTCAGCATCTGCTGCCCTAATCAATATAGCTGAGAGTTGGCTTTTCTTGATAGGTTTGTTCTTCTAGCCAGCAACTGTCCAGCTATAAGAAAGCATCATTGTTTGGCGTGAGGAGGAAAAAAGAATTATATCTTTTATGGGAAATCTAAATCATCTTGTCATCATATAACTCAAAGATGGCCAAGTATGTTTTCCTTCAAATTTGTTTAAACAAACAAATGTAATTCTTAGGTTTAGTCCTTGGAAGCCAAGTTTCCGTCCAACATGAATTTAGGACATAAAGATTTGTTTGTGATGGAAACAATGCCAGACACTTCTGCATAGCAGCGTAATGGAGCGCCGCTAGAATGTAGCTTATAAAACCGGATTCAGGAAAACAGAGCTACTCTGTCTAATTTGGCCTGCGCCGTGTGATTACAATAGCATAATTGTGCAGCTTGGAAGCCTTTCCCTCTCTGCTGAAACGATGCAGTATTCAAACACGTGTGAGAGCGTTTCTTCGACAAAAGGCCAGGGCTGAAGCCTCTGCATATCCTCCAAGCCCTCCGTGATGGGTCCTCCTCGTGCTGCTGCAACTTCCCACGGTGACCGCGTGCTGTCACCTGCACGTGGCTCTCAGGGCATCATGGTCCCCTGGTACAACCGCACCATTTTGTTAGGGCAGCTCTTTTTTCTAGCAGTTTGTAGAGTAAAATTCTCCTGAATGGGAGTGTTTGCTTTTCTACTGCGTTAGACAGTGGTGCTTGGTTAGCGAAGATAACTTATATATTCAGCCTGTGTTGATACTTGCAGGGTGTGTAGGGGTACTTACTGAGTGGGAAGCACTCACAATTTGGATTCTTTTGGAGCCTAGTCCAAAGGGTTTTGGAATAGATTTCTAATATTTGAAAGGAGCTGAGGTCCATTTCCTAGACAAGGTGTGCATATACAGTAATCTTGTTCCAGCAGCAAAACTACAAAAGAAAAGAATGAAAAAAAATCTTTCAGTACTGTAGTATTTACCACTTCTTGTTCAGTGCTTCTGAATGTTTCATCTGCTCCTGTGATCAGTAGTACAGCACTTTGTATGTGACTGTCAAAAGAATAGACAGACTTCCTTTTGGTGAAAAAAGGAGAAATTCAGTGAGTACTTCCTGTAAGAGAGAGGAGCATAATGTTTTTTCAGAAATATATAATTTGTAAGGAAAAGTTATAGCATTTTTGTTCTGAAAGCAAAATGATCTCCTTATACCATTACATTTTAGGTATTGAACTTTGAATGAAACAAAAATATTCACTGGGGCTCAAAATATTCCTCTGCTTTATCCCAGACCAAAGTTTCCTTATTGTTTGGGGAAAGCATGAGGAAATTTTATTTATTCTGTTATTGAGGATATGAGAGATGATGGGAACTAAATGCATTAAAATATGTTTGTACATACAGTTATAGGAAATGTGTGCTGGTTACCCCTTTTAGAAGCCAGCACATAGATATATGCATTTATATAGAGAAAAGATAACTCTGGGTTATCTTTGGGTTCTTGGATTCAAAATGCCGACACCTGAGGAAACTGAATGAAAAGTTGCTCAAATACTTGTGTGGGAGACTTCTCTGAACACTCTTTGAATGGTCTTGTAACCTCAAGTTAATATTTATGCCAAATATACAAAAAGCTATCAAAAAGACATGGGTATTTTTTATTCTTTTAAAGAGAAGCTCCATTCTGAGTGCTTGATTCCTCTGAAAAACAGACCTTTCATCTACTTTTAGAATATTTTGAGAGAGTGCAGTTCAGTAGCTTTTGATACTGATAGCATCAAGGTCGTAGCAGTCAGAGCAAAGGTTTTTGGCCTGACACTGAAATCCAGACCTTGCTGTATGTTCAGATATTTTTAAAATTAGAATGATTGATGAAATGTTTAGCCTTTTGCCATTATGGCCTCTGGTCAAGAAAAAACTTAGAAATACAGAAGTTAGGGTTTTCTTCTGGTGGCAACTGGGGAGAGTAGAATTGGTGGCAGAATCTCATTGCCCATCCCTTGTCAAATTTTAAAGGTCAAAATAAATCTCAAATAGATTAATAGATTTCAGATGCCTCATTGCCAGACTCTGTAGTGGGGGATAAATTCTCAGCCTCCACTGCAGAGAGTCACCCATCACTCACAAAAAGAAGGGAAATTTTAATTCTGTGATATGTAGTAAATTTGCCATTAATGGTAAGGAGCTGGAGGGAGACCTGCAAGTTTATTCTCTATGTCTTAGTCATTTCTTATTGAGCAAATGTAGCATCCACCTCAACGGGAGTTACTTCTGACTCGGTACTGAGTAAAACCTACTGAATATCCTGCTGATAGACTTTCTCAAGACATTTTCAAGTTTACATTTTGGATTCTGTACTTGGTAAATCTTTCTGAGCTGCATAGATCACCTTGGCCCTCATATTCCTGGGGGTAACATTGTCTCCTGAGGAAAGGCAGAATAAATTTTCCTCTGTGTATGTGTCCGTGCACTCGTTTTTTGCCAGTCCTGTACCTAATGGCACTACTGTTTGGGCACAACAACGCTCTTCAGCGACAGCAGCTTCTTGCTTGGGCAAGGCTTGCACTCTGGTGGGATCCATATCACAGTTTGGAAGCTCAGGAATGACTGCATATCTCTTAGAAAGAGATCTGAGCCATGTTCAAAGGCAGAAAACGGTGAAGGATCATTTGCTCCAGTGGTGACAAACCTTTATTGTTAAACGTTTGTATGTATTTCCAGTCTAAATTTTTTTAATTTCAACTTTTGGACCATACTTTCTCCCTTCTCCTCCTCCCTTCTGAATTGAAAATTTCTAAAATTAAGTCTGCTGTTATGCAAACTATAAGACATTTCTTTGAGTGATTTTAGGACAAGAGAAATAAGATCTGAAACCATAGACTAGTCTTGGCATCTCATTTGGCCAACGCAAAATGGAAATTGGACCTCAGGTCTTGAATTATGCCTTTAAGTCCCGAAGTGAGGTCTGCTCAGATGAGCCATGCTGACTTCAGTGAAGCCAGGGCAGCCATATGAGCCTTCCTGAGAAAAGATCTTTGCAATTTCACAACTGAAGTTAAAACCCACAGATTTCAAGGAGTGTCCAAATATGGTAAAATAAGCAGAGAAATACTTCCCTTTTCATCGACTGAGAGCTACCATTCACAACACTAACACAAAGCTTTTAGTCAATTCCAGGAAGTTTCGTACTACTTGGAAGAAGGGAAAAATCCAGCATAATAAGGGTCGTAGCTGTCTTATGTGACTGCTGTTGCTACCCTGAAGGTAAACAGGAAGAGGATCTGATACACTTAAAATAACCAAGATAGTTTAAAGGGAGAATGTGTGATTCTTGCTTCCTGTCTGTGAGACAGAGTTAATCACTGCAAGTAGCCAGCAGCATGTGTTTTCTTACGGAGAAACCCCTCTGTGTCATTTCACAGTATGCGCTTCAGTGGCTGCCTTGCTTTGATGACACAAGACGTACTTTCCTTTCTTCATCATCCTGGGACATTATGGGGTTTTCCTGCCCTCTGATAAGAATTTTTTTTTTTTTTCAATTCCTCTTGGCAAAAATGACTAGATAATGAGGTCAAACAAGGAGATACCCTGCAGTTACTGTGATGACACACCTCCCTGCTGGTGATTCACCTGGTGATATAAGACTTTCTGTTGATATTTCTATTAATGACAAAAATAAACATCTGGTAAGAAAATGACTTCATCAGTTATATGTAATTTGTGTGCTGAGCTCTTTCAAGAACTCCAATTATTTAGGGTTAGGAAATAATACACCAGGATTAGAGGTGACCTGCACTGTGGATAAATATTAGAGTTCACCTGGAGCCTGATGTGAGCCACAGTGTTTAAATTCTGCTCTGTAACCAGTTCCAGCTCTCAGCAGGCTGGGGAATGCATGTTTGCCATACCGATTCAAATCTGCCTTGGAAAAGTGTAAAAGGAGAATGCTTATCAACAGGATGTATAGCCACTAACAGACCAAAACCCTGTTTTGTTTCATTTTGTTTGTGCTTTAATGCATCTTTCTAGAGCATCTGTGCCATTATACCTAAGCCTGATGTAAATGAGGCTGGAAACAAGCCTGAATAACCCTGTCTCTAATTATTAATTTATTAGAGCTCTAATAAAACAAGCATTAGTGATTGTAAAACAACTGGCAACATTTGTGTTCATATTTAATGGAAGATACAGTGGAAGCACATGCATTTGGACCTTGTGATAATCAGGCCAGATAACTGGAAGGACATGTAAGAGCATTAGTATATATCTGATAGATTTTAATAAATGTAATTGTAGGTGTTCTCGTGAGAGCTTTTCTTTGTCTTCCCATTCTGTTATTCTGTTTTGCCAGTGTGCACCACTGTGTATCATCTCAGATATCCAGATGATCTAGGTCTCCTTCTCTTTACCTGGTAACTTCAATCTCATTATAATCATGAGATGTATCATTGGCAGCTGAGTGTGGAACTGGACAGCACAATTGCTGGACATGGGTATTCAGGGGGCAGATTTAGCTACGGGTAAAACCAGAGGATATAACTCAGAGTTTTCATAGTAAGACTCATCGGCATTGCTAATATGAGTATTATTTAGTAAAAATTCAGTTTTCTACCCGGGCTAAGCTGCTATAAATCTTCCAGAGTTTCTCTGGCACTGGTCAGTGCCCATCCACCTCTAGAAATCTTTTGATACTCTTGACTACCTACTGACTCCTTTAACATACTGTACAGAAAATAACTAGAGAGACGTGCAGCATATGCATAGACATCAGGATTTGGAAACTAAAGATGCATGAAAAGGAGCTCTTGTTTTCTCCATTTCCTAGGGACTAACAGAATTACATTGCTCTGCACTAAGGATTTATTGGATTTGATGCTTAGCTCTGAGATATTAAACATCTGTATGGATTTCTCATGCCTTTTCAAGATGAAATCATCTGTTTCCAAATCCCATAATGACCAGAGTTGTTGTTAGATTATTGGAATTACGGGAACAGTGAGCATTCATTGCATATCACTTATTCGTCGACTTTGAGGTGACAGAGGCTGGGCAGTCCTGCAATTGCAGAGTTGCTCACAGGGGAGTTGGCATCAGCCAGCGGTGAAGCAGATGGCATGGGCCGGGGTGTGAGGAAGGACCATTGACAACCAGTAATGCTCAGTGTATCCTTGTAATCTATGGAGTCTGCTATATATATGCCTTGCTTCCATGCCTAGCTATGCCCATAGTCAACATAGATGGTCTTGCTGCTTAGACATTATATTCTTGTGACCAGATGGCACATATTCATGCTCCTTGTTTGTAGGCTGAATGATGAAAATAGTGGTGCAACCTCATGACACCACTGTGCTGACTCTTCTCCATGTGTTTTCTCCAGCATGTGGGGCCTGAGGTGTCTCTATTTGTATAAACTGTTAGGGTTTTGTCATTTGGGTGGGAAAAAGCACTACTAAAAGAAAAATATATTCTAAATTGTACTTATACATCTCTAGAGAACTTCTGGATAGTAAACACGAGAGGCTCAATTCCCAGCCACATTGTGGTCATAAAGATCAAGAAATTTGAAAAAAATCACTGACACTGTGTCACAGTGTCTGTCATCTGCCTGGAAATCCTGTGTTCTTGGATTAGATAACCAAATTTTCTCCCTCAAAGCAGCAGACGTGGGATAAGGATGGCCTGTTAATCCTCCATCTCTGCTCCCAGGTGTTGTGATGACTACAACTAAGTGGGCCAGTGTAAGTCTGCAGCTAAGTCTGCAGCTAAATCTACAGCTAAGATGTAGATCCATTAACAGAAATGTCAGTTTACTATAAAGAAGGCTCTTGTGAAATTTCCTACTGGATACAGGGAGGTGACAAAAACACAGTGAAACATCCTGAGATTCCCCATCTATTTTTGCAGTTCCGGGAGGATTGAACAAGCAGCTAGAAACCAAAGCCTTTAACTGAGCCAAAGCAAATAAAACTTTTTTTGAGGTTCCTCTCGTATTAGTTACAAAGACACTCAAAACCTTTCAGAGACAGATGTGCTGCTGCTGGAAAAATAGAAAAGCAAAAACTGACTTAAAAGCATTGAGTTCTTCACAGGGGACCGGATTCTTTGAGCTGCTAGAGTAGGTGGTTTTCCACAAGGTTTAAAAGCAAAAAGGATAAGATAGAGATTATAAAAATAAGACAGAAGAACAAGTGAATCATTAAAAAGCCTGTATTTGACCAAGATTACAGCCTCACCTCATTACTTTGTACTGGGCAGCTCCTGTGAGCAAAGCTAATAACCAAACTAACACCTAAGAAAGCAAGAAATACTGTTCAGCCGTGAGTCGTTACCAAACAGCACTTATCAGGATGGTTCACAGTCATGTCACTGGTACGGGACAAAAACATGGGCATGGTAACTTTTCCTACTCATTGACTATTAGTCACATCTTGGTTAAACCGAAACATCATTTTAAATATTACAGAAATGTGGCACTTTGCTCAAATAAGGCATCTGTTCCAGCAAAATGTTATGTTTTGAACATTAAAAAAAAAGTTTTCTGTTTTTAAAGAAAGCATGTGGACATGAAGATGAGTCAGTTGGTTT
Organism: Strix uralensis; assembly: GCF_047716275.1. Lineage (NCBI taxonomy): Eukaryota > Metazoa > Chordata > Aves > Strigiformes > Strigidae > Strix > Strix uralensis. Next base: position 12,616,822 of record NC_133972.1, read on the forward strand.
GAGCGGTTACTGTATGTGAAGTTATTTTGAATCATGTAAAAATTAAAAATACTTCGAAAGAAATCACTTTCCTGAAATATTTCTTTAATGTTTTTCTTTGCCTTTGTTTTATTTTTATCTTTCCATTTTACCAACCACTCAGCGAGGGAGAAAATAGCAAACTTTTACAACTCAAAAAGATCAGGAGATTACAAACGTAGTCATGTAGTTGTGGGATTCTGAATGGAGAGTACAGATGAAACATCAGCCGCAACCAAACTCCCCTTAGAGTGTTAAGACATGCCAGTTAAAAGTTTAGGTTTTCTGTAAACACTAGGATTATATCTATGACCTTGATAATTTGACAATTCTTAAAATAAGTGGAACTCAGGGGATATTCAAAACCTTATAAAACAGAGTATTCTGAGCAGTGATATTCCCAAAAGCTGTCTAGAACAAAATAGGGGACAGTGAAAGCTGAGGGGATATTTAAATCCAAGGAGTTTCTAAGACTTCTGTAAGACTTTCCAGGGAGGTAGGGCTGTATTTGTCAATTTGCCTAAACATCTTCGCTCCATATGTTTTCACATTTTGCTCCTAAGCTTTTAATGCATTTTACATTAAACAATCATTGAATAAAAAGAAAATTATCCTGGGATAATTTCAGGAAGCAGTTTTCCTGCTCCCAGTGGTGTGTTCTGCCCATCAGGCTACAGAGCTGGTGTCTTGCCTGCAGCTGGCCTGGCCAGAGGAGTCCTGCCTTCCTGCCCACACTGCGATCCCACCTTCTGCCCATGGGAAATGACCTTCCAGTGTGCTATAGCCCAAGGATTATAGCATCTTGGAGCAACAAAAGGCAGAGGTTTTAGCCCTTTTAGATTGAGAGAAAGCAACACCGAGGTCAAGGACTTCTGAGAGATGTGCTGGCGCTTTGGGGATTTGCAGAGAAGGTGCCTGTCCCTGCAGCACAAGCAGAGAAGCCTGCCTTGCGCTGTCAGGAGCACCTGAAACCTTGGGCTATCCTCAGAGCACACAGGTTGGGTTCACCTGCAGGCACAACCCTCCCTGTATGCTTGGATTTTTCCCCAATGGATATTACTGAGACTTTGTTTGGAGGAACTGTACTTCAGCATCTGTGATGGAAACAGCCCTTTAAAGAATGGTTTTGAGATTACAGTTGTAGCGTTCCTGAAATTACCTGATTGCCTGCCGTGGCAGCAAGGTCCTGCCTGCCAGTGAAATTGAAACCAGGCAAGGTAGTAGCGTAAGGGCATTTCAGAGCATTCAGGTGTTTAGCACCAGTGTTATGCTGACACTACTATGAATGTTGATATGGTACAGGAGACAGAAATGGCCAGATATTTTGGCCTGAATTCCTCAGCTGCAAGTGGAAGTGGGAGGAGAACATTTTGAAGAGGGGAAAAAAAAATGCATGTGCTGTTGATCCCCGCTGTATTTGTGGATATGCTATGGATTAGAATGGGTTGGGACAGTGATCCTCTCGCAGGCTGAGAGAAAAGAAATTAAAATGGAAAAAACGCTCCCTGGCCAGTTTAGATTAATTTTAAAAAGTATTGTTTTGGCATGAAATTTACAGACCTCTTCTAGAAACTAAGATAAGAAGATGATGCAGCTAAGGCCTCTCACAAAGGTACACTGTGATATTTGTCCCTTCCCTCCCTTCACCCCTGCTACCTGCATTACCAAAAACCTGTTACAAAGCATGAGATTTGCCCAGATGCAACAGCAACAAACAAGAGGCCATGTACCTCCATGGCAGGGAGGACCAGAGACTACTGTAGAGAAGCTCTTTATTCTGTAGCTGCACGTGAACGCTGTCCTCACCTGCATCAGGAATACTTGAGACTGCTTGCCTGACGTTTCTGTCTACATAAAACCAATATGAAAGGTAAAACAACCCCACAGTCAGGACAGCTTTGCAGTGGCTAGTGTGAGTATGGTGCTACTGCATGTGACACAAGGAGCATCAGGTAGAACAAAGAACCCCACCACTTGCTGGTCCAGACAATTTAAATGCAGGCAAAGCAACTCAACACTGCTGCTGCCCATTACAGCTGATGATAGGTGGTGCCGTTCTGCTTGGGTCCATTTTGCTTCAACTCCTGAGCTGTTGGCTGTTTCCTCCTACTGCTCCTGCCTGTATTCCAGCCAGCAGAAAAGAGTAAGTCCCACTGTAATCTAGTTGAGGCTGAAGTAAGGTATTTTCTACAATGTGCTGCTTTAAAGCTGACCTGAAGCCTTTTGGAGTCTGTGAAATCTGGTCTGGAAATGTCACAGTAAGATACTGAACACTCTACTTCTGATTAATTCATGACTACTGTAAGAGCAGTTGGGAAATTCCCTTATTTAAAAAATATTGTAAGCTTGAACTGAGAGCTAAAACTTCATGTAAAATGCGTAGTCTGAGGAAAAAGCATGCAATCATTTTCAGGATGCTTTAAATGTGTTTTGTAGTACTCAATTTTTTCTGCTTTGATTCTCAAACCTAATTCTGTCTATATACGTAAGATGAAAGCCAATATGCAGTGTTTCCCCCTAAATTTTTGGTTTTGGAGTTGATGCAGTCTTATAAATTGGTTTGCTTTCAATAAAACTGATTTTTTGCTGATGGGAAAAGTTAATAAGGACCTTTTAACCAGCTTTACACAGAGTGTATTTCCTCATACTGTTTTGATGCCTTGTCTTCTAAAATTGACATAAAACAGAAAACCCGGAATTACACAAACATGAAAGCAATGCTCAGTTTGTTGATTTGGAAGTACTGTGGTGCTGAAGTCTCACGATACCCCTATTTTATCCATTTTCCCTTCTATGGAAATTGTTGGTATATTTGCCTGAAGTGTGGTTATGTCATACTGTTGTATCCCAGATGATTTTGGACACTGCAGAAAACCGTGGTTAGAGGGAGTGTGTGAAATGTCTGGACCTTTGAAAGGTTCAAGCATGAGATGAATGTGCTTCATTATCCCAAATGTAGGCTGCCTTCTGCATTCATAAAGTAATACTTTTTGCAGTAGATGAGTTATGGAAAAACAGATAATGATTCATGAAAAAAATCCTACTTTCACACAGTTGGATGATCATCTTACTGCTACTTGCTTTTTTTTCTAAGCACGAGTTTGGGTGTGGGTGCACAGTGGCATGTGGATAGGAGATGGGGGACTGTGTGTGCATGTGAGTTTATATATGGAATTAATATATGGATTGGGATATTCTTTTTAAGTCTGTAAAGTGTGCGTGCTGCTTTTATTCATTAGCACCTACAAAGGACTAATTGCCATCAGGCATGTAGGTGGAATTTTTGGCAGTGAGCAAGAAACGCAATAGGTTTGATGACAACCAATGATCTGCCAAAGCCTTGTCAGAAGAAGAAGCTAGTTTTGCTGTCACTCACCCACCCCTTTAAATTCAAATGCAGATGCTTCCAGGGGGTGTGTGGCACCCATCCAAGTCAGGGTTTGAAACGGAGGTCTCCTAATACTGTATATACAGACAGTGCTGTAGCTGCGGCTGCTGCCTAGTGCTTGAGGTGAGAGGGAAATGTGAAAACTCTAACAGACAGGAGGATACAGGCTGCTCTGTCCTTTCTGCAATAGTGACAATAGGGCAACAAGGACCCTGCCTGGGGCAGGTGGTGGCTGCCCTGCGGTGTCCAGGCTTGTAAACCCCACAAGAGCTGTCATGGGAAATTCTGGATTTACAAGGCTAACTTTGCTGTGCCGTGGTACATCGTGTGACTCTAATCAGTGTGGTACCCTTGCAGTTGAGTGACTGCTGTGTGTTTCTGGCATCATCAGTATCAGGTTCATATCTGCTGCTGAAGGACCAGAGACACTGACAACCCAGGAGACCAGAAAGGGCCCATCTGACCTTTGGCCTAACCCTGGAGGTGACTCTTTTGCCCTCTTGTCTATTAACTCCAGTTCTTCAGCTGGAAATTAAAGCTCTTGCAGAAATTTTCAGAGAAGTCCAGTGTAAGAAAAGTGATGTGGCTAGAAACTGCCAGTATGTTAAGTACCTGTGCTGTTGTGAACAGCATGTCAGTTGTGGCTGAAAATTTGCCTATATGCTATTTGTAGAATGGATATCTGTCATACAGTAAGGCGCTACAGGATGTCCGCATAAGGAACATTACATAAACAGTGACAATTTTTATCTCTCCATAAAAAAAAATAAAATTAAACCATTTGAAAGAAAAGTAAGAAAAAAAGAGATGATATATTGCTCTCTATTAGCCTTTGCTTTTGCAGGTGTGGTTTTTGTGGTTGTTTTTTTCATTTTTGCAGTTCTGTGTCTTTCATTTTGGCTGGAAAATGTCATTGCATTCCTTACAATTAATATGTTTGGGTCTATGGATGAGTTCTACACATATGTGATGCATAAAACATGCCGTGTTAACACTGCTTTTGGCTTGCATATGTCTAAACATCCTCTTATGGCAGGAATTGAAGAAGTTTGTCTAATACATGACAAGGAACTGTCCTTACAGCTTTTTTAGGGTTATTCTAAGAATAAATGTAATCCTTTAGCTAGTTGTGTAGAACAGATACTAACTCTCTGAGAGGGCCTACAGTGATGCGATTGAGGCAAACGGCATAGGTCTTTTGAGTCTGGCTCAAGTTCTCTTTATATCCCAGAGTCAAAAGGATCCTCCACTGGGCTTCCTGATTGCATACATCTCCTATCACCTCAGACGACCTCCTCCTTCCCCCCCAGAAGGAGGGAGAGATGCTAATTCTGTTGGAATGTGGCATTTATCACCTGTCAAGTTCAAGGGGAATTAGTAGGGTTACTGCTTCATACTGTATCTGTTTCAATATATTCCATATTCTTTGATTTATACCCATAACCTTTTGTCAAGTTTGGAGTTAGCAGTAAGAAATCAGTGTGAAAGTACATGAACTCTGTGTAATTGATCATATAAATAAACACACACACACACACACACACACACACACACACACACCCCAAAGGGTGTGTGTAGTGAAAAAAGACGTGACTGAAAGTAGATTACCCGTTTAAAAAAAAGTAAATTTAATTTATATGTTATACATAAATTCACATATTGGACTGGTTGCTGTAGTGTAGAAGTCTTTCCATAAAATAATATTGTATCTTAAGTGTTTCACAGGGCTGTTGTGAGACTAATAAATGCTTGCTAATCGCTTTGACAGCTTAAAAAAAGGTGCTATGAAAGTAATAGTTATTTCTGTTCTGCTTTTTTTATTTTCCATATTTCAATTGTGATCAGGAATTGGAACATCTACTTTTATCAAATGGTGGGTGGTATCTACTTCAGTTCTTATGCCTATTTCTCCAAGTCACAAACTGACATTGGAATAACAAATAAAGAAGAAACGTAACTAGGTGGTCCTATATTTCATTTCTCATAATGTCGCAAGAAGAACTCATTCAAATAAAAATAATGCTTTGTTTACTGCACATGTAATTAGTATCCTTAGGCAGCAAATTTTGCAAATTAGTGAGACAGAAACTTTGGGGTGAAATTTAGTCACACTATCATATTTCATGAGGCTCCTTGCCAAATAAGTTAGTATTGACCTTTCTGGTGATATGTACTATTCACTGTAGCAGAAGTTACATGGTAAACTTATTTAAGAAGGAGGGAACCTGATTTGTTGGGGTCTGATGTTCTGCGGAGCCTACAAAAAGGTAGTTCATGCCTTTATACATGCCATTTTCCTTATTTTAATTCTTTGAATTTCTGTGAAAGACAGCTTTACAAACACAAGAACTACTTGCTTCTGCTTTCTATACATGGTCACTCTGGTATTTGACACAAAGATATTAAATAGTCACTAAAGGGAAAGCAGATCTGTGAATGCAAGAAGAGATAGCCCATAGTCTGTTAGTAATAAGATAGATAAAAAGAATTGAGACTATTTGATTTATAGAAAACTGACAAGAACAGCACCTGAATTCATACTGGCCAAGAAAAAATTAAGAGTAAGATCGACTTTCATGTCCAAGGGCATGGACTGATCACCAGCTGCAGTCAGAAAGAATCGTAGAATGGTTTGGGTTGGAAAGGATCTTAAAAATCATCTGGTTCCAACCTCCCTGCCATGGGCAGGGACACCTTCCACTAGCCCAGGTTGCTCAAAACCCCATCCAGCCTGGCCTTGAACAATGCCAGGGAGGGGGCAGCCACAGCTGCTCTGGGAAATCTGTGCCAGGGCCTCACCACGTTCACGGTAAATAATTTCTTCTTTCTATTGAATCTAAATCTACTCTCCTTCAATTTAAAACTATTACCCCTTGTCCTATCCCTACACTCCCTGATCAAGAGTCCCTCCCCACCTTTCCTGTAGGCCCCCTTTAAGTACCGGAAGATGATCTCTCCCAGAGCCTTCTCTTCTCCAGGCTTGAACAACCCCAACTCTCTCAGCCTGTCCTCACAGGGGAGGTGCTCCAGCCCCCTGGTTATCTTTGTGGCCTCCTCTGGACCTGCCTGAGCAGGTCCGTGTCCTTCTGATGTTGGTGCCCCCAGAGCTGGACGCGGTACTCAAGGTGGGGTCTCACCAGAGAGGAGTAGACGGGGAGAATCCCCTCCCTCGACCTGCTGGTCACACTTCTCTTGATGCAGCCCAGGACATGGTTGGCTTTCTGGGCTGTGAGCACACATTGCTGGCTTATACTGAGTTTTCCATCCACTAATACCCCCAAGTCCTTCTCCACAGGGCTGCTTTCTACCCACTCATCACCCAGCCTGCATTTGTACTTGGGATTGCCCCTGACCCATGGGCAGGACCTTGCACTTGGCCTTGTTGAACTCCATGAGGCTTGCACAGGCCCATGTCTCCAGCCTGTCCAGGTCCCTCTGGATGGCACATCCTGTCCCTCCAGCGTGTCAACCGCATCACACAGCTTGGTGTCACTGGTGAACTTGTTGAGGGTGCACTCAATCCCACTCTGCTGCCTACCAAGATGGTAAATGGTGTCGGTCCCTGTACTGACCCTTGAGGAATGCCACTCGTCACTGCTCTACACAAGAGCTTCATTCCTATGGCAAAGTCATCACAACTTGTTATACTGTTGGAGTTTTATATCCTCCTCTGCAGAATGGCATGCTTTCTCTTAAGCAAGACACTTGCTGAGAGAGGACACCCAACCAACAGAGACATGGAAGTGCTTTGGTACTTCAGCTTTTCTTATTTCTCCACCTAAATGCTGCCAAAGTATTTAATTGAACCTATTTCTTATTTGTTACACAAGTCCAGAGTGACTACATTATCTTGTGATGCTTGTGAATGTTAAGCCACTGATGCTTGTAGGTGGAATTAAAATTGCTTTAGTTATAAAGGCAAGGTTTCAGTCTAAGCATGGTAGTGCTGAGCGATGGAGATATGTAACCTTTCCTTTCCTTTGGGGTGGATTACAGTTCTTCAGGTAATATTTTTAATCCACATATTGACTAATGATTGATCAAATAATGCTTGTAATTCACATATTGGCCAATGATTCCAGGAGTTGGGGGCCCTCCATGCAAATGATCTGTTTCCCTGGTGATCTTCCTCTCAAGAACTTGTGAGATGTTGCTGTTGGTGAAGTAACCTTGACTACAGCTTCCTTTTCTTTTTCTTGTGTAGTAATCTTGGCTAGTGGATTTGCATGATCAGGCCTTTCCTAGCCTCGTCTTGGCTGCTTTTTCTCTCTCCAAAGAGAAGCTCACGGGGTAACACCAAATTCCTTCTTGTAATTTCAGAAGTTCTTGCCCTTCTCCCCTTTAAAGTGGAAATGCGGTAATTAGACCTGAGGTAATCCCTGCAGCTCTCATGATACATGGTCTGTGGCAGGATGTGTCCAGCATTAAAAAATATAGACTACCCATGGCTTGGAATCAACATACCTGGATCAGCTCATGAAAATACCCAATAAAGAATATTCTACAGCCTCTCTAGGCAGCCTTTCCAGTGCATCATAACCATTATAAACAGATATTTAGATAAAATTTTGCTGCAAATTAAGCCAAATTCTCCCCGAGCTATTCCAAGTGCATATGGAAAACACTGTTTGCCATTGCCTTTGTAACTGCTTCTTACATATTTGAAGGCTCTTATCATGTCTCTGCTCCCCTGTCTCCTCCAGAATAAACAAGACCAGTTCCTCCATCCTTTTTGCATGCTAGCCATTTTTCTGGTCTCACAAATTTGCCTGGATTGATCCGATGACATGATGCTGAAAATTTGACTCAATTCTGTATCTGAAGCCTAACGAGAACTGAGCAGAGCAGCACAATTATTCTTAAGAGCCAAAATAGTTAAACCAAAACCAGTTTGTTCAAATATTTTGATGCTGTCAATTGTGTACCAGTGTAGGCTGAAGTTGATAAGGTTGATAAAAATGTCTTTTTATTTTAAATTAGAGGTAACTAAGCAATTAAACAGAGGTAAAAACATTAATGTTTAATTTAAAGAAATTATGAACCATAGCTACTTGGGTCTTTCTGAGGTTGAATGAAACAGAAGGATGTACTCTATTTCCAAAGACAGAATGAGATGCAAGAATGTAATTCCCTGATACACAGTTTTACATTCCTAAAGGAAGTGGACTCCACAAGTTGCTGTATTCTCTACTTGGCATTTTGTTATAAATGAACGTTGCAATTTGCCAGGCATTAAACACATCTGAACATACCCACAAGCTAATTTGATAAAACATCTGTGTGCATATGTGTATAACAAACCATGGAAGGAATTTTTACTATAAAAGATAAGAGCAACTCTGTAGATTGCTTTTTATTATCTTTTTTCAAAGTATTAAAGTGTTTTTGAAAGGAAAAAAGAGGAACAGAAGTGAAATGGATGTTTATTTTTTAGGCTGTTTAATAAAAGAGCAGGATTTTCCAGTTGTGCAAAGCACTCCTTGATGAAAAGCCTGTCTGTTGATTACATAATTTAATGTCTGTGGAGAGTCAGCATTAGTTTACAGTATTATTTAGGAGGAAATGATTTGGAGCATGATGTCAGGCTTCTGTTCTTTGAAAGTGCACAGACAACTTTTCAAAGTTGAATGCCTGAATTTTCGCTTTTAAGCATAAATCTAAGTTTAGAGATCTTAAATCTTGAGAGATGATGGGGTTTGGGGGTTTCAGGTTTTGGTTGGGTTTTGGTGTGTGTTTGGTTGTTTGGGGTTTTTTTTGGCAAGCTAAGACAACCAGTGACTTGAGGGTGGATGTTATTGGGGACTGTATGTTCTTTTTATGTTATTATACAAGGCCCCTTTTAAAGTGCCTGAGAGTGGATTTTGCTCTGCCAGATTTTAAGACTGAGTGCTAAGCTACAAAATAGTAGGAACTGTTTTAAAAACTTCATTTACATGTACAATGTTTGTTCTGGCAAGTTCAGCATTTTCATGTGAGCAAAAGATACAACATAGCATCTCAATCTTAACATCATCTTAATTCTGGGAAGTGCTGAAGTACATGCCTACCAATAGGCAAATACTTATACAAGTGTCTCTCCTGAGGAGGTGTGCTGTCCTGAATTCAGGCCTACAAAATACCTTAAGTAAATAAATAAAAGATGTTTTTTAAAAAGTCACCACCATTTTATATTATGTTGCTTCTCAATATATGGAACAGCACATTGCAAGAAGCTGATCGGTTTTACTAAAGTTTTTGATGAGTGTGGCATTAATCAATGTGAATCTGGCCTGATAGAAAAAGCATCAGTAACTTTGTGACAAGTAGCTTCAGGTGGAACTTGGGGCATCACAAAAGTGTGTGTGCTTTAGGTTTATTGTCTCATCAAAAAAAAATCATGTTATCCACCTCTGTTTCACCTGTTGCTCATTAAGATTTTCTTAGTGCTTTGATAACCTGTTGAGCATCAAATCTTCCTTTTGTAACTGTTGTAGCATTTAGGAGTCTAATGCTGTCACCAGCCTGTGGTCCTATTCTGTCCTACATGAAGAGCAGGAGGGGTGTTCTTTGGTACTGATTTCTTCCTGTTGAAATCTTTTTGAGGAGCAATGTAGGGCTTCTATTACCTTCTTTCTTTTTCTTTTCTTCACTCAGGGAGAAAAAAAATAGTGAAGCCAAGATATTTTTTGGTTGGCATGGCTTTATCACAATTGTGCACATGATCTATTTCTGTTAGAGTGACAGGAAAAAAGGGTTTTATTGTTGCATTTATTTTGTGATTATAGAGAAGAGACTTTATGCTTTGCTTGACCTGATGGAGATTTAAAAATGATGCTGCAGATTTATCAAGCAGCTGTCTTTAGTTGCATAAAGAACTCTGGGAGTGAAACATATCTTTAAAGAAGAGAAAAGAGAAGACTATGGATGACAGCCCAGTTATACTTCATACCAAAGAATGCGTATCTGTTGAATAGTTTTCTTTTTGTTTTGCATTTGTCCTTAAAAGTTGTTATTATTTCACATCTCTCTTTCTATGAATCATTCAGTAAAGTTAAACAAATGCCCAAGAGTGAGCAAATATTACTCACCTCTTTCCTGATACAGGTAGCTGTGTGGGTAGACAGGTGGAGGCAGGTTAGACTTCGACATTGTTATATTTTCAGCATATCTTTTTAGCTGACTAGAGTTTTCCTTCTAATCCCTGAAACAGATCAACTGCACCAGACTGGGGTAGAAGCATTATCCAGATGTTTACCACATGACTCAAAAATAATAATAATAGGAAAAAAATATCCCCATCAAAATAGACAACTTGTTTCGCATGGGGTATACACATTTCATACGGATGACTCACCTAGGTATAGGCCTGCATGAGTATGCTGGATTTCTCACACCCTACATAATAGGATAAAAGCATCGGAAAGTGAAAAGGCATTTTCTTCCCTCCCTTCCAAAAGGCAAAGTAAAACCATGCTTGTTCTAAAAAACAATACTAAAACCACTGTAGTTTAGAGGTGCTGAGTGTCCAACTAGAAAATGTACCATCTTTGAATAAAGAACCCAGACAGTATGTCATCCTTCACTCCTGATGCAAGTCCCCTAAAACCCCAGCCTGTTGTTAATGCTCTTTCATGCTATGTCTGTCCTGTTCTCCAATTGCTGTTCTCCAGCAAAGTTATTTTCAACAAACTCAGTTCTGTGGTGTGAGAATTTTTAGTCAAATTCTCTTCTATACATAAATCCTTTTTGTCCTTTCCCTGACACTTCTGTTTTGTGTGGCTTTGTGCTATATTTCTCTACTGCAATGCTGGAACTTCTAATTAAGATGTTCCAGCTCGAATAGCTACTTGAACAAAAATTTCGTGGATTTCTATCATAGAATGATTTGGGTCGGAAGGGATCTTAAAGATCATCTAGTTCCAACCCCCTGCCATGGGCAGGGACACCTTCCACTTAAATCATGTTGCTCAAAGCCCTGTCCAACCTGGCCTTGAACACTGCCAGGGAAGGTACATCCACAACTTCTCTGGACAACCTGTTCCAGTGTCTCACCACACTCACAGTAAATAATGTCTTCCTTCTATCTAATCTAAATCTGCCATCTTTCAGTTTAAAACTATTACCCCTCATCCTATCCCTACACTCCCTGATCAAGAGTCCCTCCCCACCTTTCCTGTAGCCCCTTTAAGTACTGGAAGGCCGCTATAAGGTCTCCCTGGAGCCTTCTCTTCTCCAGGCTGAACACCCCCAACTCTCTCAGCCTGTCCTCACAGGGGAGGTGCTCCAGCCCCCTGGTTATCTTTGTGGCCTCCTCTGGACCTGCCTGAGCAGGTCCGTGTCCTTCTGATGTTGGTGCCCCCAGAGCTGGACGCGGTACTCCAGGTGGGGTCTCACCAGAGAGGAGTAGACAGGGAGAATCCCCTCCCTCGACCTGCTGGTCACACTTCTCTTGATGCAGCCCAGGATATGGTTGGCTTTCTGGGCTGTGAGCACACATTGCTGACTCGTACTGAGTTTTCCATCCACTGATACCCCCAAGTCCTTCTCCACAGGGCTGCTTTCTACCCACTCATCACCCAGCCTGCATTTTTGCTTGGGATTGCCCTGACCCATGGGCAGGACCTTGCATTTGGCCTTGTTGAACTCCATGAGGCTTGCACAGGCCCATGTCTCCAGCCTGTCCAGGTCCCTCTGGATGGCACATCCCTTCCCTCCAGTGTGTCAACCGCATCACACAGCTTGGTGTCGTTGGCAAACTTGCTGAGGGTGCGCTCGATCTGGCTCTGCTGCCTACCAAGATGGTAAATGGTGCCGGTCTCAATACTGTCCCCTGAGGAACACCACTTGTCCTATGTTTTGGGAGAGTTCAGTGGGAACTCCCCACTGGGTTTTGGAAGAGTTCAGACTGTGTCAGTTCAGCCTTCCAAATTGATCAAACTGAGCAGCAAAATTTAGATGGGTTTATGCTCTGGCTTCAAACGTCCTTGAGATATCAGAATTATAAAGATATGTTGATTAGCCTAATACCTACTCCTCAAGTTGTGACAGGACAGAGACAGAAGGCCATTTCCTTCATGGGGGTGTGCAGTTTGGCAAAACTAGTCTGCTGTCTCCTCCCAGAATGTTCTTGAATAGCAAATGTTTTCATCTTCCAACTGATTTGTTTTTGTAAAGTGTTTTGGATGCTTTTGGGTGAGATGTGCTGTACTTAAATAACTAGAAATTACTAGCTGCCTAATAATCAAAGCATTATTCGAATGTTCCTTGGAGTCCATTTGTTGTAGGGTCTCTGCAGAACACTCCTGGATTTGTTTGTGCTAACCTCTTTATTTAGGCCATCTGACAAAATCCTGATATAACCTATAGTCACTATCAGTTTAAGACTTGATTACATCTGAAGATGTCCTTTCTAGCTTCAGACTTTGGTTGAGGCCTCATGTTGCACATAAGATATTAGCAGTAAGCCTGTCTTGATGAATCTGCATCAGTTCACACATAACGTGTTAACCCCATATTGACTATGAGTATAAACCGTAACTGGCTGAAGTCAATGTAACCTTTCATTTAAAAGTGAATGGGATGATAGTGAAGCTCCAGATTTCCTGTGGTTGCAGTTCTGGTGAGTAAATTGTACATGAACTACATGAGAGTTCTCAAGTTTTCCCTCTTTGCTTTTATAAATGTAGTAGATGTTACATAAATGGACTCAGCAGTTCATGCTGAATCACTGTGTCAAAACAATGTCAGCAATGCCAAATCTTGACATATTGTTGGAAGACAATGCTTTCTTCCCAAAGGCATTCATATAACTATCCCAAAAGGAAGGGGTAACAGAGCTCTCCTAAAAAGTCAGATTTTTTTTATTGTGTTACAAACTATAAATACATATATAAAAATATATATAAACTATCTTAATCATGAAGTCATTCATAACTTCAAAATTATTTACAATTTTTAGTAGACAGGATGGGAAGAAAAGCATGTAAAAGATGGCTCTTGATTATTCTCCTCTTATATATAGCACAGTTCTCAGCAGTGATGAATATATTAACCAAACCTTGATTACTCTCTGAAGTATTCTGACAGCATACTTCATGAATCCCTCTGTGGGGAAAGTAGCCACTCAACCACCAACCAGTAGCTAGGTTCAGTTATATATGGAGATACTTGTAAACCAGCTTTTTTTGGTGTGCTTTGCTTTGTTTTTGTTGTAAGTACATCATTGCTGGTATTAAAATTTAATATAGTTTATACAATAAAAACCTTGTGTAATTTTTTTAAAATGTGGTACAGCTTTGATTGCATTTCATGTGGTTTAACATGTTTAGAGAATTATTATAAGAAGTTTTACCATTTTAATTAAATGCAGACATTTATAAATGTTTCATGTCTGAAAGTTGTGTTTGGCTGATGCAAGGTCTGAAACTAAATCAGCATGGCTATGCCTTATTAATGAACAAAATTTCATATTTATAGTATTCTGACTTTTTGTGTAAGGTTTTATCACTCAGCAATAGGGAATATGTTCTCGGCAATGCCTGTAGTGACTATAGTTGCCAGCTGTAGCCCACCTCTTCCTGGAGAGTCATGAAATGAGCTGTTGCAGCATGAAAGTTCAGTCTCTCTGCTGGAGAAACCTCCCCATGAGCTGTTCAGAGTCACTCTTGCTGGCATGTCTGCCTCGGCACTACTGTCTGCGTGGCTCATAGAGGAGCCAGATGGGCCAGCTCTTGTTTTTGGCTGTTAGCCATAGGGGAGGTTGAGGAGAAATCCATGGTCTTTAAGGTGTCTCTTATGTACAGCAGAGGCCAGCAGCAGTTTTGCCTTATTTAACCACCATGGTGACACACGAGCAACAGTCTAGAGGATGTACAAATGGTGGCAACGGAGGTCACTCCTAGAAAGTTTTGTGATCCTCTGCTGTGTGCTTATTGGAGCATTTTTTCTGATATTTTTTCCTAAAACTCACTGGCAGTGAGTTTTAAAGCCAGTTCAAGATTTATTTCTGTTCCTTCTCTAGAGGTCTCTGAGCACCAACCAGTTGGGACACCTGTGGGAAATCCTGAAAAATACTGATGCCCAGTGTAGACGCTGCTCCTGTAGGAGCACTGTTGCTTGTAAGAGAGGAGGTATCCTGTCTCTCTCTGCTGGTTGGATGAGGAAAAGATGAAGATTTCATCACAGGCCTGAGAGGCAGTGTGGTGGTGCAGGAAAGGGTACATGATGGTTTCTCAATTTGCCTTTGTAAAGTTCATAATTTCATAATGAGTAAGTAGAGATATCCCAAAGCAAACAGCACTTCTTAGGACCAAGTTCTGAGTTACAACTCTGTGAGCTTTTGTGGGTTGTTTTGGGGGGTTTTTTTGTTTTTCCCCCCCCTCCCCCCAAAGGTGTTAGCTCAGTGAAGACATTTTCGGTAGTTGATAGATGATATTTTTTCTTTGATTAATTGGGATAGGGAAAGAGTCTGTGAGGAAAACCTCCAGGATTGATTGGAGTTTTCACTGAAAAGGCAGAGAAAACACTTCCACATCTTCTTTTATTTATTTTTTTTTTTCCTTTTTACATTTTTATTCTTTCCTGAGTGTACTGGGAACTTGCCATGTTCTGGGTCAGGAAAAAGACCACAACCAGTTTATTATTATTTTTTCTTTTAATGAAGTTGATTTTTTTTTTTCCCAGTATATGCACTTTGCAGTCCACTGGTTTGGACAGGAAAATCTGTCCTTGTTAAGAAAAATACTGAATAAAACAGAGTTGTTAGCCCATATCCAAAAATATTCTATGTTTTTGTTTTGGGTTCTGCTGGAAATGCTTCATTAACTTTGCCTCAGGACACTAATTAACAAACTGGCCATTAATTGCTGGTTATAAGGAACTTGTCAGCAGTCATTGTTTCCTTAAACTGCCTAAATTCAAGAGGACAAGTTTAGAAGAAAGCACCTCTCTGAAGGATCCTTGTCTTTCCTCCCAAATTAGAGAAACTCCCAGTACGTGAATGAAAAGGACCTTGGGACTATTTACTGTCAGATACTGTTAGTTTCTGAAGCAACAGGAGTTCGTCTAGAAATGACCAGTAATGTGATGCTAGAATAAGCTGTTTCCTGATAATGCTTCTTGCCTTTGACTGGAAATAAACCTCACTAAAAATAGTCATGAGAGGGAGTGATTTCATTCTCAAGGATTGAAGTGGTAGTCATGTATGTATTTCTTGCCTGTCTTCACTTATCTTGTTCATGTAATAAATGGAATGACGACAGATACATGTAGTGACATTGCAGCCAGCAATAACAATTGATGCCATTTACTCTGCAGGCGAAAAGTTGGGCTCAGACTGGAACAGGTATCTCAGGCCCCAGGGCATTTGGAGAGAGGTTACAGTGCTCAGAGTTAGGGGTGGAAAAGTATTCCACTAAACAAAGATGATAGTAATGTTCGGGGAATTCACAGACAACTTCTGTCATCTTGTATTCTGGAAGGATACAATGCTTCTGTTTTCATAGTTTCTGATTTTCAAAAGAGATGTGAAAAAGGATACAAACCCAGATAAAATTCTTTGATTCAGAAGAGTTAGCAGTGGACTGTTATGTGGAGATTAAAAAAAAAAAAAAAAAAAAGATATTTTTATTTAAAACAAAAAGAAACCCAGAACTCTTGAGAATAAGAGTGTGTTGTTCTGATAGTGTTTTGCTTTTCTTATGCTGAGCTAAAGAGGCCAGTTTCTCATTTGATTAATGATGACCCAAGTGACGATCCCTTTTTTCCCACATCAGGTAACCTTTATTTTTTTTCTTTTTCTCAGATTTAAAGTATCTTTTTAAACATCTGATATTTAGGGAATTTTACCTTGACATTCCTGTGAGGAGGGGTAGACTTAGATGATCTACTGTGGTATCTCTGTCTTTATTTTAATAACCCATATTATTGTGGGAATTTTGAGATTACTTAAACATATATTGGTGTTTGCATTATAAGAGCTTGTCAAATTAACTTTGATTATTGCAAAATAGATCAATGGAGGAATAAACTTTGCTAGCATTTGAAATTCAAATGCATGAATGCGTAGAGAAGTAATGTTCCATATCCAAACTGAAAACATTTTTTGAAGACTCACAGGTCTTAATTCAAGAAAGTCAGTCACATAATTTTAATTAAATATAACCACTGTCTTTACTTTCCCCTCTCTCCGATAACCTTGAGAAGCCTGAGGAAAAAAATTAAATTTCTGACAAGAGAAAACAATGTATAAATGCATATCTCTTTGCCCCAAATCATTGCTTTCTAGAAGGCATTTTGGTATTACAGAGAAGATTGTATTTTGGGAGATTGAATAGATTTTTGATTAATTTATGAATCTTTTTCATTTTGGCCTTTCATTAAAGGTGCACAGGGGAAAGAAGTGTAGAAAAACAATGGTTTCCTAAAACTAGACATACATAAAAGAAAATACAAACAACAGGAAGCAGAAAAGTTTAATGAGACTGCATGTCACAAAAGATTTAGTGACCTTATGGTGCCAAAACTAAGACATATTAAACCTGATAGACTCTTTTTTAAAGGACTGAATCTTCATCTCTGTTAAGCCAGATTTGCTTAAATGACTGTGGTGGGTTGACCTTGGCCGGATACCAGGTGCCCACGAAGCTGCTCTATCAGTCCCCCTCCTCAGCTGGACACGGGGAGAGAAAATATAACAGAAGTCTCATGGGTCAAGACAAGGACAGAGAGATCACTCCCCAATTACCATCATAGGCAAACCAGACTTGACTCAGGGAAATTAATTTATTGCCAATCAAAATCAGAGTAGGGTAATGAGAAATATAATTAAATTTTAAAACACCTCTTTGCCACCCATTCCTTGTTCATGGGCTCAACTTCATCCCCGATTTCTCTACCTCTTCCTCTGGAGTGGCGCAAGGGGACGGGGAATGGGGGTTGTGGTCAGTTCATCACCCATTGTCTCTGCTGCTCCTTCCTCCTCAGGGGGAGGACTCCTCACACTCTTCCCCTGCCCCAGTGTGGGGTCCCTCCCACAGGAGACAGTTCTCCATGATCTTCTCCAATGTGAGTCCTTCCCTTGGGCTGCAGCTCTTCATGAACTGCTCCAGCGTGGGTCCCTGCCACAGGGTGCAGCCCTTCAGGCACAGACTGCTCCGGTGTGGGTCCCCCATGGGGTCACAAGTCCTGCCAGCAAACCTGCTCCAGTATGGGCTCCTCTCTCCATGGAACCACATCTCCTGCCAGGAGCCTGCTCCAGCATGGGCATCCCACGAGGTCACAGCCTCCTTCAGACACCCTTTGGGCACGCTCTGGCGTGGAGTCCTCCCTGGGCTGCATGGTTGCAAACCATGGTCTGCACCACAGGCTGCAGGGAAATCTCTGCTCTGGTGCCTGGAGCACTTCCTGCCCCTCCTTCTGCACTGACCTTGGGGTCTGCAGAGTTGTTTCTCTCACATATTCTCACTCCTCTCTTCTGGCTGCAGTTGCCGCAGCAGTTCTTCTCCCCTTCTTAAATATGTTATCCCAGAGGCGCTCCCACCGTCGCTGATGGGCTCGGCCTTGGCCAGCAGCGGGTCCATCTTGGAGCCGGCTGGCATTGGCTCTGTCGGACATGGGGGAAGCTTCTGGCAGCTTCTCACAGAAGCCACCCCTGTAGCCCCGCTGCTACTGAAACCTTGCCATGCAAACCCAATACAATGAGCAATGAGAAACAACAGTCACTTTTCAGAGCCTGATTCATGTATTTTAATAACTGCAGCAACAAAGGGAAGATGCAGTGACAACAATATTTCCCTATGTTATTCGTGAAAATTGGGCCTACCTAATTCAGTGAGGTTTTAAGCTCACTGAGGAGCCACTGCAGAAGATGAAAATAATTTGGTTGGGTTAAACTCTAAAGGCAAAACTGACTGGAAAAGCACTGAAATAAGTCATCAAGGTTCTCTGTCAAATTTGGTATTTCTATCAGTGATCAGGAGGAGAATACAGAATGTGCCTCATTAAATTTGCACATGATGCTAAGTTGAGAAGGGCAAGGAACCTATATTGGAGAACTTGATTTCAGAATGATGAAAGGCTGTTGTAGTGGTTGTTGTAACTTACAAGCTAAACATGAGTCAAATATACATTGCTGTTGTGGGGGCAGAAGGGAAAGTGTATGAGGATGCTTGAGGGGAAGTATATCTTGGAAAAGGTATGAAGAAATCCCATACTATGCTACACACATTGTGGCAAGACTCAAGCTGGAGGATGGTACTGAGTTTTGGAGTCTACCCTTCCAGAATGGTGGGATCCAGTGGGCAACAGTCAAATGACTTAAGGCAGTCTTAGTGATGGACTATTGACTTAATTTGGGTTTGCTCAATCTAAACCAGAGAAGACTGAGTAAGAATATGATGATAGTCTTCAAATATTTGGAAGACTGCTGCAAACTGCAAAGAACTATTTTTTTTTTCTAATATGCCCACATAAGGAGAAATAATGAGCTTATACTGCACAGAGAAATATGAAGGTGAGACTTTAGGAAAAGTTTTCTAACAGTAAGGGTATCAGTGAGTTGCCAGAGACTGGTGGAAACTTTATATTGTTCACAGGCACTGTGGATGTATTTTCACAGCCATGTTGAATGAGCATCTGTTGATAATAGCATAAGTATTGCTGACTTTTAGAGTTACTGTGGATTCATGGGTTTACTGTGGACTGGATCAGGGATTGGGGGAGCTCTTATGATGTCTTCCAGCCCTATGGTGGTTCTGTGTAGTTAAACACCATGCTGAGTCTAGTCAACTGGGAGGAAAATTATTTCTCTATCGGACTTAAAGTTTTAAAAACAAACAAACAAAACACTGTCAGTGAGATGAGTCCAGGGGAACACACATTTAAAGACAGAAAGGAAAGGTACTGAGATTTAGTTATAATGGTGTCAGTCATTCTATTGTATTGTATTATATTTATATTATATTAGGACAACTACTTGAGGAGGACAAAGTAAGGGTTTATGCTGCAGGAGAACCCTTGAGCTCCTTTCTGCAGTTGGGATTCTAATAGGGATTACACCAAGATATAGCAAAGAGCTGATTGTGCCTCCAGAAGTTTAAAACCTAGATGAATGACAAGAAACAACATGTGGATGAAACAAATTGGTGGAATTGGATAGTGGGAGGATGAGCTAATTTACAGAAGAATAGCTATCACCCAATGTATCTCTCTTCTTGGCTGCAGAGTTACTGGCTGGCAGTGTTTGGTAGGCCTCATGGCAGAAGCAAGCCTTAAAGTGGGATGAAATCCAAACTAAATAGCTCTTTATTTTGAGCTAAACATACTCTAATCTTATTAAATGTTTAGGGGAATTTCAGGGAATTTTAGAGGGATGGGTGAGGGAGAGGTGGGTAAAGCTCAGTAACTGGGTGAGTTCCTGCAGGAACCAGTTTCTACCACAGAAAAGGGAGCAAGGGGTGGGAAGTGAATTCCTCCTTGTGCTCACTGGAATGGCACCACCTTCAGCACTGGTCAGTAATGGATTCAGATGCGCCCATGCAATTCGTGTCCTCCCTGAGAGTGCTGTTTGTTTAAAGATGGAGGCCTGGGTGTGCACTGTTTAAGGTTAATCCACCTGCTTTCTCATGCACAATTAAAGAAACCAATGGCTTGAGTGCTGAGATGACCCTCAGCACCCTTTGGTTTCAGAACTGATTCTTGCTGATTCCAAGTTCAGCCTTAGGAAAGTAGTCTGCTTTTTTTTTTTTTCTTTCGTCATTCTAAAATAATATTTCTTTACTTATTAGACAAGGATTTTGAAGGCTGGTGAATTATCTGTAGGGTTTTCAAATGAAGTGCTGGTCATTGTTGTCAATAAAACTATGAAAACCTGTACCCAAGTATAATATAAATAGCAAACATTAATTTGCTGACACATTTCAGGAATATATGTGGGGAACAGTATTTTTCTTTCTACTTTTAGAATTTGCTTTATTTGCATTTCGTTTTATTTGTGTTTTTCTTTGGGCTATTTAAAAATCCTTGGGAGTTAAACATGACAGGTTGTATGTGAAAAGAAGAATTGCATTGGAATATGATTTACCACATTTTTCCCATGCCATGAGTATATGAATTCCTGCTTACATAAGAAAGTATTTGAACATAAAAAGCAATAATTTGGAATCAGATTGTGCAGGATGAATCATGAGACAAAATCTCATTAGAGATCCAAAAAAATATTCTGGTGTTCCTGCCAGAGTGTTTTCATAAAACATTTTTTTTTTCTGAAAAGGAATTACTCAGAAGGTAATAATTTTAAAAAAAAAAAAAAGCAACCAAAAGTTGCAGTCTGATTTCACACTATGATACCTTACATATTGTTCCAAGGAAAAGTATATATATATTATATGAAAAAAAAAAAAAATCTCTGTTTACCTTTTCCCTGATATAGATTACTCTTCCAAGGCTCCTTCTGTTCCACAGTTAAAGAAAAAACTGCTGTCTTAGAATCCCACTTCTCTTGTTTATTCGCTATAAATAGAATCATTTGGTAGCGGAATAAAGTCATCTACAGTCTTCATGCTGATTTTTTTTTTTTAAACCAAAACTATCCAAATTCCTAGGTCCTTCATATTTAGTGTGAACATCATAGACTGCAAGTTACCAGCTTGTTTTCTCTCTCTTGTTGTGCTCCTGTGCTGAAAGCATCAGCCTGCCTTCACCTTTCATCCATCTTCTGTAGGAAATGCTGCCTGAAGTTTCCACGCCTAGATTACTTTCACCAGGATCACAAAGGACCCGCTATGCCTCCAGGAAAACACTGCAGATGAGCTCCTGTAAATCTCTGATGGGGCTCTTGTTGAAACTGAAGTGTGCCAGAAATGAAAGTGGCTATTTTTCTGAGAAAAGGAAATATATTTTATTTCCTATCCTTTCAGCATGAGAAAGAGATATCAAATTTAAGATGTCTTGTATGTAAAATATACAAAAATGGTGCCACTTTAGAGATTGTGCAACATAAAAATATCAATTAGTAAGTCTATGGCAGTTTTGAGCTGAGTGATTATTTTAATGTGATAAAAGTGGTAACTCCAAATCTTCATGTGGTCTGCCTTTGAAGTTATCCAAAACAGTAGTTCCCTGCAACTGGAGATACACTGGAGCCTCAGCTTATGTATAAGATTTGACAGATCTTTCAGTTAAAAAATAAAAATTTAAAAAATTTTGTCAGAGCGTTCAACTTTACATTTTTAAAATGTGTTGTAAATTCAAAGCAATTATCCATTTGGCAACTTTGGACATTTCATTTAAAAGAAAAAAATAATCTCAAAGTTGACTTTTTGTTTTTAAAAGCTGATAACGTTTCAGTAGTCCCAGTTGGAATATGCAGGCTTTTTTCTTGCTTGTGGGAAAGGTCTGATACTTCAATTTTTCAGTACAACTTTTTGAGATCGTAAACATTCTAGAAATGCAGGAAATCTGTTTTCCACTCCTACATGCAGAGGCACAAACCTGTGGCCGTACAACACACTATTTATTGAAAAAAGGCACTGTATTAGTATAGTATTGTTTTACCAACATATGTACAAATAGCTACCTGAAATTAGGTAGTTAACTGTTAGTATCTTAGAGCTAGGAGTGAAGAAAAAGCTACTGTTCTCTTAGCAAACACAGTGGGTCGTCAAATGGCAGTCCCCGTGGTTCACCTTTCTATAGGGGTGCTACACGTGGAGGACACTAGAAAGTTCCTAAACCCAAGTGTGCTCAAAGGTCCTTTCAGTTCCTCTTGGGTGGTTTGCTTGTGTTTCTTTTTCTGGTTGGGGGGGTGGTGGTGTGCAGTGAGCATATTGATCTTCAGCTTTTTTATTTTTGTTGCACTGTCCATGAACATATCTCCCACTGTATACCCCCAAATGACTTTTGGATCCACTGGCTTACTTCAGACAAGTTTGATAGAGATGTTAAGGCAGTGAGAAGAGCAGAGACCCTGTCAATGTCCCCACGAGGGAAAGGACAGTGGTATGAGCTTTCCCATAGTACACATCAGAAAATTCACAGGGCACAGAAGCCACCAGAAACACTAAAATTGCAGGGGGAAAAAAAGGAATCTGCATTTACATCTTCCTAAGCAGCTATTTGAACTTTTCACAAGAAAGAAACGTGTAGGAATGAGGCTTCATTATCTCTAGCACTTGTAAACTACTTGTTTCAACCCTTCCTTCTTCTCCTCCCCCTCCACCCCCCCCCCCCCCCCCAATCTCCTGTAAGTATAATAAAACCTGTTTGTGAGCAAGCTGATTCCAAAGTAAAATCTTCTAGAGTGACCTGGCAAGAGTGGGGATGCAACATAGGGAATATAGTGGAAACAGTGTGATGAAGCAAGGTGTCTGTGCGGTGGGAAGGTGGCTGCTTGGAGAGCGCAGCAAGGGTCTGACGTTCATCCAGCACCGCAGACTGCCCTGGGACGCTGAGTTGGCTACAAGCGCGTTCATGCCAGCAGGCAGCCTAGAGCTGAGTAAGTGGCCTGGGAACAGCCGTATCCGCTTTTATGTACGTTTTCTTCATTTGAGAGATTGTATTATGAAGCCAGAGGGAGTGCTTCAGGCAGAATATATAAATTAACTGGTTACTGAACTGTGTAGGAGGGACTGAAGTGCTGGAAAGAGAAGCTTACAATAAAACCTCCGTGTGTGCGTTGCAGAAAGGCGTTCAGGCTGCCCAGGTCAAACCTCACGCACTATTTCCAGCAGACAAAGGTGATGGCCTAGAACAGCTCTGGAGGTTGAACCGCTGAAAATAGAAACCTGGCTCACAATGGTGTTTTTCAACAATAGTGTTAATGTAAGATTTCCAGCTGACATGGGTGGAAGATTCAGGATGTGAATCCAAAG
This sequence comes from Strix uralensis, assembly GCF_047716275.1. Taxonomy (NCBI): domain Eukaryota; kingdom Metazoa; phylum Chordata; class Aves; order Strigiformes; family Strigidae; genus Strix; species Strix uralensis. The sequence goes on from NC_133972.1 coordinate 12,640,075, forward strand.
ACACTCTCAAACTATCTCAGAATTTGGAACTGGAGTTTGGCTACAAGTCCGTTACAAAAAAGCAAGTTTGTAGAACTCAAATCCAGTTCAAGCTATCAAGTGTCCTCCAAACTTTAGAGGGATTTGGATCAAGCATTTTGGTTATGGTCCACCTCTAACTTTCACCAAATGTTCTAAAATGTTTCTAAAACTTCTAAATCCCCTTTCCCTCCTACTTTTTCTTTCCTGACTGTATTTTGACTGTATTTTCTTTCTTATTCTTGCCTGTTTAAAAACGTCAGCCAGGGTTTTACCAGGGAGTTTTATTACTTTGGAATGCTTAGTTTTGTCATCTGCTTCTCTCTCTTTTTTGTTTTCCCCTCACCCCCCTCCCCCGTAATCTGTTTGCCAAATTTATTTTGTTCTGCAATTGCTGTTCCAAGGAATAAGCAGCAGTAGCTTTTGGTCACCTCTACAGTCCATTACGCTATCTGCTCATAACCAGACACAGTAAAAACACTGTTTGTGCTCTACACTACCAAGAAGTTTGTGGGTTTTTAAATTTCAAAATATTCAAGTGCATTCATGTAGAAGTTGGAGTCACCTTGGACTGTTTCTCTTGAGAATTTTGTAGCTGCTATGACAATATGGATGGATGATATGAAAAATATTCTGACAAAAATACTCTGAAGCAGAATTCATGGCAAATGAATCAACAGTACTTAGTAGCTTGCCCTTGTGTGTGTGTAAAATGTGTGTTTATAATGGAGCTTAGTTCATTAATTGATAGTTTTATTACCTATAAAAGCCATGAACCACCTCAGCTAGAGGGTTAGAAAAATACTAGTCTCTTTAATCCAATATATATATTTTTAGTAGCAATCTAAGCAGTGTGAAGACACAGGTCACTAATGAAGACATTAAGAATTTCAGATGATACATTGTTGTAGCTTTTACACAATGGCTCTGAATACAAAAGCAGTAGAGAAACATGTATATTCTCTTTCAGACTTGTCTATAGGTAACAGAAAGAGTGTCTGAACAACCCCAACTTCATGGGCACAACTGTAGCAGATATAGAAGTAAAAATGGGCTGAAACTGCTTTTATTTGGTCATACAACAATGAGAAATTCAGTATTCATGTATATCTGTATATGTAGTGGACTCTTTCTCCTGGCACTGAGCAAAACACCTGCAATACTTTTTATTAAGACATTGAGATAGACCTCTTTTTTTTTTTTTTACATTTAAATACACCATTTTTAACTCTAGATGCTAGAAAATGTTGAAAGTCTGTTCTTTGACACTAATAAAGTGGTGACTGTTAAAGTTTAAAGAAATTATAAATTAAAAAAATGGAGGAGGTGAAGACATGAAGAGAAATATGTATCTTTGTGGTCTAAGTATCACTTTTTGCTCATAATAACATTTATTAGTACAGTGCCTTATTGGCATAGAAATTTTGGTTATGTTTGCACAGTGCTTAGCACAGTCATCCAAATTTGCTTGGGGTCTTCCAAGTACACCAGTGTAAAGTATGTGCAGAAACCTTTCCTCTGCTTTCAGAGGATATTAATAAGTTTGTATTGCATAGTCAAGTACTTGGATGGTAGGAAGTGCCATTCTGTAAGGCTGTCAGCATGAACTTAGGTCAGTCCCTTATGCAGCTATATTGATAAATATTTCCTTAATCACAGTCACATGCTTCTCTTTTTCTGCATTGTCTTTGCATTATGCATGCCACGGGATGTATAATATTCTTGGAGTTTCCAGTTAATCAGAATTAATTTTTTTGTTGTTGTTCAGAGTAACTTCCTGCATTCAGGCTGTGCTTCAAATACTTAATTGTTAATTTCCTCAAAAATGTTGGGTTTTTTTAAAAAAATAATTCTTATCAGTCTGTTTTCAAATTCTTTCCAAAGCTCTTTTTCTCACCATACGAGTGAAACAAAGGAAGTGTTATCTCTGGTTTGGATCCTGGAAACTGATGTGCAGAGAGATTAAGCTAAATGTATCCATTCATTTTAGGGAAATCTGAGATGCTCAGGACCTGATTTCTTTTCCAAGTACTATGAATTAGCTTGATCTATGCAACCCAGCATAGCTGCAATCATATGTGACCAGCACTTACGTAATTCAAAAATCAGCATTCAAGTTAGGCATCCAGAAAATGAGTTAAACAGAACTTGTGACTATTCTTGACAAGCTTATAAAACGCTTACCTGATATTTCAAAGGCCATAATGTGAGTGCCTTTTCATGGGGATCACACAAAGTGTATCCTTGGAGCTGTAACAAGAAAGGTTACTAAATTTCTATCTTGTCAAATATGACCTAAACAATTTATTTCTGCTCTCCCCTAAAAATTACACTCTTGGAAATAACCAAACGCTTTTCATTGAAATGAACAATAATATCTAATTCAGCGCACAAAATAAAATAGTAAAAAATTTAAGCAATTGTAATTTGTCAGAGTCAGAACCAAAGTAAAAGAGGATTGTGCAAGATGTTGTAGTGAACAGATGTTAACAGAAGGGGATCTGATTGCAATGCCTGCAATAGTGGACTAATCTCAGAAGTGACCTATCTCAATAGCAATAATGAGAGTAAAAATATCAGTAGATTATACTGCAAATGTAAAGAGAGATAGAAGGGATGCTACACCTCTCTCTCTTTTCCCTGTGTTCAGACAAGAATGAGTAGATTGACCACTGCATTTTTGTGTAAACCTGCAAAACTTCTCCGCCAGTTGATAATTGATCTGCTCACAAGGATTATAGCATTATGCACAGGGCCATTTGGGGATGGCAGGTCAGCAAGTTCATTCCTTGAAGGCTACCAAAACTAAAAGTTTGCTTTAAGTCTGGGAAGTTTGCTAGGAAAAAAATAACATGGGAAAGTACCCCATTTATTTGCTCCTTGTTACTCTCACTTCACATAGTCTTTATTCCCAAATATAATGCATTGAGCTGAGAGGGTTGGCAAATAGAAACAAACAAAATGCCAAGCCCCAAACAAAACTGGATTCTTTCTTCTTCGTATTTCACCTGGCACAACAGGAGTTCCCCAGGCTGACTCGCACCAGGACTTGTAAAGAGCCTGTGCTTGAGAGGATGCCCAAGTGCATGTCATTGAAATGTGGGAAGCAAATCCAGTTGTGGGCAGGGAGGTTCAAATCTGGTTTACCCTCCTTTTCCTGCTTAGAAATTTGGGGAGGCAACAGCAATGTTAACTTTGGCTTGCCTCTTCCACCTGCAACCCAAAGTTCACCTGTGAAATCGACCTGATGCCATTTTAATTATTGGGTTTAAGTCATTTAATTGACCTTGATAGGAAACTGGAAGGGGGAAGGGAGGTATTCCTGTTGCCTAGACTTGTTCTGGTGGGGAACTGAGCTGATTAACTTGCCAGTTTCCCCCCCTCACACCTCTCAGCAGACATTCAGCCAGCAAGGGCAGAGTTTTGTCTGCTTCGGCAATGTTCTCCATGTCTATTTGTGCATTTAGTTAGAAACTTAGCTGAAAACCTACTATTAACAGTGGTTTACCATGGAACACTGGATTTCTAATGGGAAGGCAGTTTTGGAAGAAAAGACAAATGTTTCTATGGACAAGCTAGCCTTTTAGTGGAAGAAGCTGCATTCTAAAAGGCTGGGATTTGAGAATAGTGGCATTTTTAGAAAAGTCTGTCTAACAAAACACTAATCTATTCTCCTACTCTAAAGGAAAAAAAAATGTAATTAAAAAGTAACTTGAAGAAATTACAGAATTTTGTCTTCCTGAGGAAAAGAATCTAAGAAGCAAAATTTTTCATTTAGAAGAGTAAGCTTGAAGCTAGAGTTACTCTGGTCTAAAGTCCTGAACTAGAAATCCTTTAATGATATGAAGAACTTCAAGTATGTAATATCAAGGTTTTAATTACCTCTTACAAATTAAGTTAAATTCACCAGGCAGATAAATAAAAATGAATGCAAGTCCCACAAAAGAAAATGATCATTCTTTCTTTTTGTCTTCTTTTAATTCAGTCTGAACTCTTATGCTGTCATGACTTTACCATTGTTTAGGAATTGTAAAAGGATTTTCCTACAGGTTTCACAAGTGATGATAATACCATGGTATTATCAGAATTCTTGGAATTGCTTAAATTCCTCAGCTCACTAGTTTTTTTAACATGTATTTCATGTTACAGGAGGCACAAGAACAGCATCCTGTTCAAAGTACTGAAGAAAGACAGAACGGTAGTCCTCTTTGCTACTGGTAGGTCATTTAAGTAGCACCATGTTGTTATACAGTGACAACCCAAAATAACACAGCTGAAAGTTGTGTTACTGCACAATCTGTTATGTGGTGTATTTTCTACAGCATGTAGTTACTGAGGCGGTCCCTTCAGGCTCAGTGTTACCATCTACAGTTTTGTTTTGTGGTGCTAGGTGTCAGCTTGCTAGTGCCTTTCAGAAAATGGAGAAGCTATTTGATGCTGTTTAAATCCACTGGGTCATCCTTGGATATTTCTAGGCTTACACTCTCCGGAGGCTGTGGTGTCTGTCTGGAATTTCTCAACAGCAGCTGACATACTCTGCCTCCAAAGTAGACCAGTATTGCTTTTACCTCCTTTGAAGAGTGTTAGATCTTAGCTTCTACAAAGACCTGGTATTATTCCCGAGTTGGGGGTATCTTCACACTCCCAGACTCTCCATTTTGGCCAGGTTTGAGGTTCAGCAGCATCGAAGGTGTGGGATGTACATTGCAAGAGTGTCTCACTTTGGAATGTCTTCAGTTGGAGCAGACCCCAAGATAACATTTTTGTCTTTAAATTAAATATATATTTCCTTCATACAGAGCAAATGCAACAACCTATGATTAATGAGCAGCTTTTCACAAGAATTAATATAATTCTAAAGTTCTAATCATTAAGTATAATCAGTAAAGAATGTCTGAATAAACAAACAAATAAAGCCAGCTTTATTCTACTTCTGTAACATCTATGATTCTAAATGCCTGACTCAACATGTTTTCAGTGGATTTTGGCAGGTGTAGGGTTACCTGTTGTCATGATACATGGTGATTTAAAAAAAAAAAAGAAAGAAATAAAAAAAGTAGCGCATGTGGGCACTATGTCACTTACATTTAATGCTCTCACGAAAGAGGACAGTATGGCAAGCTTCTGGACACTTTGTTAAAGCTCTTGTCAACTGTGGCATACAACCTAGGAAGTCAAAAACGGGGTAAAACCCACAGAATGTGAACTTCAACTGAAAGCTTTATCATAGGTCAAGGCTTAAAATGCATAGTCAACCTTAACTATGCAAGTTTTCTTCGCAGTGCTTGCTTTTACATTAAAGATGTTATTTGTTAGATATATTCACTTCTACTGCTTTTTAATAACAGTCACAGTAGTCGGCTGCTACAGGCTTTATCCTGCTATGTATGCTACTAAATGTGTGTGTGTTCTAATGTAAGCAAACCTAATGAAGCTGACAGGACACAGATTTACATTAGTGATCAGCTTGATATTTTCATTCTCCTTGCACATGGGGAGGCACTGCCAGCACAACATTAGCTGCTTGTAAATTAATCCCTGCCTGCATCCCTTTGCCAAGGGCAAAACTGCCCTTTCTATCCCTAACCCCATCCCGAAACAAGATTTCTTGTAAAGCGGGCTCACACTGTGATTCATTTTGTGGTGGGATTGCAGTGTGACTCACGCTTCTCCAGTCCCACTGTGGTCATCTCAGACTGGGGAGTGAGGGAACACATGTGGTTAGAGAAGGGAAGAGGAGCCAAGAGGTCCATCTGCCCTGACAGTGGATGAGGTGTGTGAGCTTCTGGAAAACATGTCGCCTCCTTGTGCTTCACCAAGCTTGAGGGGAGAGTGAATGCGCAGCGTACAAAATCCATATGCTGAACCTGAGCTGGGCTGTTTTGAACATGGAAGTTCTACATAAGCAGCAAAAAAAAGTTATTTTCCCCTTGGAAACTTTTTTACACTTGGAATAGAAGGTTGTTGGGCATACTAGGTAAAAACCCAGGTTTACACTTATAGGGTGTTTTTCTAATAGTAGATATTTGTAATCTGTGACTGATGTTTTGTGTATAGAAGTTGGTTTAAATGGAGACTCCAGAAGATATCACTGGCAAAAGGACCTAGATTTGCAAAGTTACTTAGGGTTGTGCCTGCTCATTTCAGCATGAGCACAAGAATAGCTGGTAAAAAGGGCTCAGGTTTCCTCAGTACTCTGATAAATGAAAGATTACTGTATTGGTGAAGGGCTGTATCAGGACCTAGGAAGATAGTTTCACATAGAGATGTGGAAAAAAAAAATTCCTCCTATTTGTAATTCTTCCTTTGAACTTTTGATGATGCAGTTAAATTGAGACCCTATATTCAGCAGCTCTTAGTTCAGGACCATCGAGAAAAAACACACAGTCTCTCTCTTTCACTTATTCCTGGACTGTTTCACTGTTCCATACTTTAAGCCTTTGTAAGAAATTATTTGGTTTCCATTCATGCTCTATCATAACTCATAGTTCGAGGTTTTTAAAAATAATTCTCCTGGCCAAGTGCAGATTGCTAACTCTTACATAATGCTCCACTGACGTAGTAGTGAGATTTTTCCAGCATTGCTGAATGGGTCATTGTTAACATTTTGGGGAGGATTTGCATTTTGTACTGCGACTCTTGAACAGCTAGGTTATAATATTAGCAATACTACCTCAATATGCCATCTTCATATTTCACAAGTTTAACTTATTTTTTAAGTTGAACATCTACTCTAGCTGGATTATAAGTAACCCTTCATAATTTTCTTTCCATGAATCACTGAAACGAGCCCGAACTTGGTGTGAATGATCTACCCGTCACTTGCGTATAGGCACCATTGGCACTGTTTCAGCAGTTACGCTCAGGGGATTAGCTGGAACATTTTGCCACACTCAAAACCTGTCTGCCAGGGGTTTGACACTTGTTAGCCAGTATTTTTGGAAGGTCCCAAGTAACTAAGAATGATCTAGTCTCATTACAGCCTCTAATGATTCCTTGATCTGCCAGCTATGACAACCTGCATGTATTTCTGGGTTTTCCACAGTTTTCTTTATAAAAATTTTACTCTTCAGTGAGGGGCTCTTCAGCTTGACTTTAGAAAAATCTCCTAGGTTCAAGCAAACTTAATTCTTTCTGTCATAACTGATCTCTCGGTTTACAACTTGCACTCTACCTCAGAATGCCTTTGACAAGTCGTTCTCATTCTCATTCTCTTTTGTGGGTATTTTTCCAAATTAAGTGAAAGTAAAATTTCTCACTTTGCTTCAAATACATTTTTTTTCCTGTAAAGGACTTACCTACCTGCAGAATAGCCCTTTACATTCAAGGAAACCAAATGTCAAGGTAAGTGAAAGACCATATGAATCATAGCTGTGAAGATCTCAGCAGCCAAAGTCAAGCCAAATAATTATGTTTTTTACTTGTCTGGACAACCATGGTTTGCCTACGCTGGACTACTTTTCTTTTTTCACTAATTGCCTTCAATTACCTGAGTGCCAATTTACTCAAGGCAATTAACACATCTCTAAAAGCTAGTCTGAGTGGATTAATTTCAGGATAAGAATTCTTGTGCTCCAAGTAATTGAAGTCCAAGAAAAAAAGCTTGAGTGTCTTCGAAATATCTAGTCTAGGTTAAAAATAATACAACATTTTTAAAAGAGGAGTTGATCAGCAGTAAGTTAAAACTTGCATGAAGAAAAATGGGTTAAAAAACCCCACAACCTCAGCCCCTGTAACATGTCCTATGCTAGACAAGAGGTTCACAGTTGGAGCGGGGAGGGGGAGAAAGCTCAAAATTCATAAAAGTCATTGAATTGTAACTGTAGTTAGATATAAAAACCTTTGGTTTTGTTGTAGTCAGTATAGCATTGTATAGGCCTACTGGGAGGGCCCATGATTGGTGCATGCGAAGGTCTTTGACATCATTTCAGTGCTATTGAGACTTATGAAGGGAGATCCGGCTGTTTGCTGGGGCTAGGTTCCATCCTGTGTGGTGCAAGTTCAAGACATCTTGTGAATCAGGGCAAGAGAGAAAAATACTTTTTTTTTTTTTTTTTTTTTTTTTAATAATTGGCAGGGCAAGATCATTCCATGCAGGAGGAACAAGTTTCATGTTTAAAGAAGCTGGAGACTTCTACTGCTATTGTGTTATAAAACTTGAAAGGGCTGGTGGGAGTTTGGGAAGCAGAAAGGGACAAGAGGAGAAACAGGCAGAAAATATGTTTAAGAGATCACAAACTATGCCCAGTTCACTGGCTTTTTTTCCTGTAGCTTTATGAAATAAAACCTGACTGGGAAAAGTATGTGGGTATCTGTGTGGCTTCAGCTACATAATCTTCTACTGTCAACAGTGGGAGAGAGTAGTGAAAATGGGCAATAAATCCAAATCCTGAAAGGAGAAGCTACTGATTATATGGTGACTTACTCCAAGTTTATCCTACATCAGCACCCTAAACTGACCATTATCTTGAAGGCATAAGAAGCAAGGGCTCAACTGTTTTGGCTTGGGGTCCATTATTACTATTGGATGTCTGATTTCACAAATGGAAGTGCTTTCTGAGGACTTGAAAACCTCACTCATGTCAAAGTGAAAAATTTCAGACTTAAGCCCCTGAGGTTAGTCCCTAAGTCCCTGTGAAGGAGCTAGGTTTTCAAAAGTGCTTGTCAGCCTTTGTTCACAAAGTTGGAACACAAAACTCTGTATTTTCCTGTAGTAACAAGTGTAGGTACTCCATATTTAAAAAACTGAGGTTTGAAATTAAGCTGAAAACTGCTCTAAAAGCACTGCCTATTCCAAAAGCACTGCTTCCATGCAGTATTACAATTTTCCAGAAATAATGTCACATTATCTACCCAGAGGAGAAGGCACTCTACAATATCACTGGCATCATCAGCCTAAATTTGGGGTGATATTCTGGCACTTCTCGTAACTGCTGTGGGTGGGTATCACAGTCACTTTCCAACCACAAGATGCTCTGTCTTCTGGCCAGGCCTCATGTGCACCAGCAGAGCAGTGTGGTGAGCCTGCATTGCTCATGCCTGCACTGCACTTGGCATGAGCATTGGTTATGCGGAGGGCAGCTGTCTCCAGTCTCTTTGCTCCCTTTGTTAAGTAAGTACTGAATCCAATATAAAAACATAAACAAAAGTGTTGGGGGGAAGAGCTAGCTGAGAGAACTGTGTGAAGCAGCAGCCCTCCGAACTCAATTCTGGTTTTATCATGTTTTTTCATAGTGACAAGGCTGCAGTTTGTCCATTTAGTTTGCATTCAGGGAAGGATATTCAGCAAAGGACCTTTCCTTCTGTGTTATTGACATCCATGACAATTTAAGGCTGAGCTATGGAACTGAACTTTCCTTTACAAAAGCAGATTAAAACCAGTAAACAGCTTAGTCAGCAAACCACAGTTACTTGTTCCACAAAGAGGAGTCGAGTACAATTCAAGCAAGCTAACCGCAGCCTTGGACACCTGATCATATGAGTCCAGGAAATGTAAAAATCAATGTTCCAAAACAGAAGAATCGAGCTGTGATCAATGGAGCACTGTTCAAACTTTGGCTCATCTACCCCTGAAAATCGTATCTGAAAAACTCTCTTATGCTTTTAAATGGAGAAACAGAAGATGCACTGTAGAAGAGAGGCTCATGGGCAGTTTTCTGTGTCCACTAGAGGAAATATACCTGCAATTGCTTTGGACTGGATACCAGTTAACATGAGCTACTGGTTCTGTCCATGCTGTCTTTACGTTAGAGGTTTTTTGGACTCGGGCTTCTCTGATGGGATCCTTTTATGGTACCTAAATTTGTGCAATTTTTTTTTTTTTTTTTTTTTTGAGCTATGGGTGTTTTACTTCACATCATTAAATCAAGCAATCAGTAGGCAGGTTTGTCAGAAGGATGTCACAACACTTTCATTAAGCTTAGTCTGAGGCAGTTCAGACTTCATGAATATCTGCTTCTCTCTGGGTCAATTCTGATGCTTAATCCTGGCTTTAGCAAGGCAGATCTTGTGCCAGGTCCCTTGTAGCTGTTCTTGTAATGCCAGAGGTAGCTTTTCTTTCTGTTTGAGATGTCAGTGAAAATCCTGCTCTGAGTCTACAGCATAAAAAAGAAGTCAAAGCTTTATTAAAGCTGATTTCTCTCCCCCTCCATCTTTTCCCCCTTACAGAAAGGAAGCATCCTTCTGCTGTTTGATTGACGTTGCTGTTCTGGAGGGCAGCCCACACTGCTTGAACATGATCCTCGCAGTGCGGGGATGCACGCTAGATTTCTTCCCAGTTATGCAACATACTGGTTATATGCCAAAGCAGAATAATGGTCGTTCACAGGGCCACAGAGGAAAACACCAGAACTGTGAGGGCTAACCTGGGGGCCACAGGGAGGCTAATTCAGGGCAGTCACTAGGTCTCTGTGGAACACCCAGAAGATGCCCAGGTGGGCTAGCAGAGATACTGGCTGAGCCCAGCCCTTCTTGTTTCCTTCCACAGGGTTTCCTTTTTCTACTCCCCTACTCTCCTTGAAATGAGTGAAAATGACTTTACAGGTTAGATGCCAAAGGCCATTTGTTTTGCTTTCTGTTGTATCCTCTACAACCTGTTCAGGCTATTCTAAGGTGCTGCTGAAGGATTTTTTATTTGTTTGTTTCTTTACTTGGGTTATTAATTGACTAACATCTTTATAGGTATCCACGTTTAAGAACTATAAACACATCAGTAAAATGAACAATGCTTTTTAGGGCTGTAAACATCAAAGTGCAACCTACAAAAGGATTAAATTATTTCTCCCTCTCATCAACCCTCTGATGATGGAGCCTGATTGAAAGCTCACTGAAGCCAAAAGAAACTGTCCTCTCAGAGGTTGGGGATAGTCCCTTTGGATCAGACAGGGCGGTATAGGAGCAGATTGCTCTTGATCTGAAGAACATATAGTGGTGGTCATTCAGAAATCACTTAGATGCATTCTGCTTAGGAATCACTTATACCCATTAGGCTGAAGTCCTACTACAGATCTGGGCCTTTTGCTGTAGCCAGAGAAAGAAGGGGGCTGGAAAGCAGTTGCAGTCAGCCTTATCATAGAAAAACTCCCTGCTGGCACAAGTGTGTTGGCTCCCAGCACCGCACCTCCTGCCTCCTTTTCCTACCCCTCATCACCGGGGGTGTATTGGGGCCTAAGGTAGCGGGCGAAGGTCAGGGAATGGCCAAGGACCGCTCTACCCATTCAAAATTAGGGTATAATTTAGAGCTGTCTGTCGATAGCTGGCAGGTGCTGACTCCCATCCTAAGCAACTTTAATTACATCCCTGTTGTTCCCTTCCCTTTTCTGCATTGGTCTGCATGCCTTGTGTTTTTTTTTTTGTTTGTTTTTTTTTTTTTTTTCTTTTTTTTTCTTTTCTAACAGTTTTTATTCTAGCCCTGGATCCACTGGCTTCAAGACAGTTGTGCTGATGAGTGGCCTTGGTGGCTCTGGTTGTCATGACAAGTTGTGGATTGTGTAAGGTGAAATCTCCCAGTCCTTGCAGGGTCCTGGCAGCACCTTCCCGATGAAGAGGACTTAGAAAAATCAGTCTCTGGGGAATGAGCAGACTGCTTTTGTGAAACTCAGCAGCTCCCAAGTTTTTTATTGCTTATGTCACTGTTTGGAAAAATGCTCCATAGTAATAATAAGGATAAAGGCATCCCTAAAACTAGATAAACAAGATATTTTTTACTTTCTATGTATGTAACATGGTAAGACAGAAGACAGATAAAAGAATACTTATGAGAAATCCAGAAAAGCCCAAGAGAAGCTAACTTTTTGAACAAAGGCTCAAATGAAATTCTTAAAAGAACTTTTGTAGCTGGAGAAAACATCATGTTTGATTATTACAGGTGAGATTTTGTGGGGGCTTTTTTTTTCTTCTCTTGAAAAAGGAGGAGGAGGAAGGCTGTAGTTTTTTTAATATCCAAATGAAAGGAGCACATTGAATGTATACGTCACAATGTCAACTTTCTTGTGCCCCAGATCATGTCACTGATACCAGTGACATCACTCATCTAGTGATTTTATGTTGGAAGGTATCAAATATCTGCATTCTTTTGTTGTTAAACGACATGGCATAAGGAAGACTGATGTAAATCACCAGATTTCTTTGAGACACATTTTTACTGATATTTGATCACAGAATGAAGTGTGCTGTGTGTTTTCTAACTTTCAGACAAAAAGCTAGGATCCTTCTTTTAAACACACAAAAAAAAAGAACTCCATTTTAATTACAACACTGCAACCAGCACTGTCATGATGAGTAAGGCCCCAGGGTGTTTCTCTATGAAGCCAAGGTTAGAATTAGTTACCCCCTTTCTAGTATTCATTTAGGTTAGCTACGTACATCTGTGACAGTATGAAGATTGAGTTTTCTTGACCTTGATATGAATGACAAGCATGGATTTACCTGGGGGAAACTCAGAACTGTTTCCTCTGCAATCCCTGCCTGCTAGGAAATTGCTAAATTGTGTCAGCTGCTGTTAGATACCACGGTTTGCTCTAGCTCCACTAGCACCATGTAACAACCTCCCACTGTGGGTGTGCCCCCATCCACACTGTGGTTTACATCCTGTGCCTGAAAAAAGATGAGTATTGCCAACTGCTTCAGCCTTCTTTTTATGAGAGGGTCTCAGCAAATTTATGCTGTCAGCTTGGTCACTTTCTTGTTGTGGGACATGCTTTTTAAAGAGCAGGATGACATAATGCAATTGTAGAAGAAAAAGTATCTTATGTTTTTCTTGATACTTGGCTATTGTTCTTTTAGAAATCAGAGAAGTATTTTGATCGTTGTCATTCCATATCCTACATGTCATGTCTCAACACTGAGGAATGAGAAAGCTTTTATTTCCTACTGATCTCTCTTGAGAAAATGTCTTCCTTCATCTTCGAGTTTTCCTAATGAGACGGTGTCAAAAGTAAGATATTTTTGGTCTTTGAAGGCTTGGAGCTAATAGAAACACACTTTCTGTTTCAGGAACAGAATTCAGAAACTATATACTGATATGCTCTTCTTGCTTATCTGGCCTGCCCAAAGATAGATGTTCTGAGATTTCTCCTGCATTTTTGGAATTTGCCTCATTACTATGAAGGATGAGGTTCACCCAAGATGGCCTGCCCAATCAGGAAAGTTTACATTCTTTTCCCACAAAGTTACCAGAGGGAAATCAGACAGATAGGTGTAAACGTTGAAACATCTATGAAATTGCACATTTATTTCTCACAGAAAGGGAAATTTCAGAGCTGATTCTGATTTCAGTCCCTGGTTTCTTGCTGCCTTCATTTCTATTCAACTTCGGTCTGAGGCAAACAGCTTATTTTTGTTCTCCTGATGTTATCCAGCCATGGATGTCCTTATCAACCACCATCAGAGCTGATGATGGTTGATCATGGGAGCTTGTTCCCATTGAAGCTAACTGCTGTTTCTGTGTTCTTCAGGAGGTAATGCCTCTTCCCCTGCTTTCACACACTTGTTGGTACAGACTGGACAGTAGCCGAAGGGAGAACCCTGCTGTCTATATTCAATATGTGGATAAGACCCTGCCTTTTACTCTCATGGTCATTGTAGGGAGTAGAGGGAGGTTGTCACCAGCTGAACTCAGTTGATACCCAGTGGTCTTCTGTACCCTAGCAACATGAGGGATTCACTGTGCCTTAACGGTAACCAGTTCCAAAAAAGAAAGTTATACTTGTTGGTTTTGTTTTCAAATTTGTCAAATTGTATTATTTTTCCTGGAACTTCAGTGTATTGTTCTACGCGTTGTCTTTTGCCCATCTGACAGCTTTGTGGAGCTGGAAGATAGCATTATTCAGATTGGAAGGAGCCATAATTTAATTCCTGAATTTCTAGAGGAAAAGAAAAATAGCCCATTCTGGCAGTGAGGTGCAGGGGGTTGGCAGAGCACAAACACGTTCAGTCAGTTCCCCAACTCAGCTGGAGGCAACCCCAGTAATCCAGACTTTCTGGGATGCACGAACACCCTCGTTGCTCTGCAGTAACCCTTCATCTTACATTCCTATCTCTTTACCCCATCTGGCTTTCTCTACACAACTCCTGGATTCCTCGTTTATTTCTTCTGTGTTGCTCAGTTTTTAAAGTCTCTTTTTCTTCTCCATGTTCTTTTCTCCTTACTTTTTCTCAGAGTCCCATCTGTAGCAATGGGAGCCTGTGCACAGTCCACTCTGTCCTCTCTGCTGAGCTGCCTGGTATCTTCTGGTGAGTCAAAGATGAACTTTGTTTCCTGAGCTTTATGCTGATGGATTGATGCCACAGCACAGAACTGAAATGCCATTCTTGCTGTCTCGGTTCTTTCTCCTAAATTTAGGTAGTATATATTTATTTCTTCACTTTCTAATGGAAAGTAATTTCCTGGTAAAGTACATGAGAAATTCTTGTTCAGTCTCCTTGCTTGCTTCATGCAGGGAGCAGAGAAACTCTCTCTTTCCTCAGAATCCCAAGTTGTATTGGAAGGTTTCACTCATGGTTCAAGTTTCCTCTTTTCCTACTCAAGCTGCTATGAATAACTCTATGCATTGTATGTTTTTTGCTTAGGGCTATGGTTTAGCTTAGGGCAATGACCTGACTAAGGATTTGTTATTGTTGATTTCTTTTGAACTATAATGGAAAGAATTGTTGGTTTCTCTTGAACTATAATGAAAACTGTTCCTTAGTTCTTATTTCACATTCCTTTTATGTATAGTTCAGTGATCTCTCACTTCTATCAGGATGCCTATGGCAATTATAAGTACAAGGAGTCTTCCCTGGCTTGCCATCTTACTGATTTTTCTCATACATGTTACAGTTTCTTCTCTGGAAACTCGTACCATACAACAGAAGGTGAAAAGGAGGAATCTTTCTCATAGAGCTCAAGGATTCATGTCTTCCTCTTCTTATCATTGTTGCTATTAGCATTTGCAACTGCTATAAAGGCTTAAGAAAAGGGGGGTGGGTGGGTTGTGTTTTGTTTTGTTTGTTTTTTAAATGTTTTACTGTGCATAGTGTTTGCTTTGCCAGGGACACTGATGTTCCAGTTTTGACATTCAAGGGTCAGTTTGAGCTACTGTTTAAGATGTTTTAGGTACAAGTAGAAAAAGGTTGTGTCTGTAACACAGCAGCCAGTCCAAATGTGGGGTGGGGTTTTGTTTGGTTTTGGTTTGAGGTTTTTTGGTGTAGAATTTGCATATATAGGGAAAAATAAATTGGCAGTAAGGCAGAAAATACCATTGTGGTAGTGCATCTGTATCTAGGTTGGCAGCAACAAGTAATATCTCATGCAGGTATTGTTGTGACACTGGGACAAAGCTATTGCAGAATATAATTTGAATTGCTCTGAAGAGCACAGAAACAGCTGGCAAAATAGCAAAAGTTCATATCTTGCATTATGTAAATACCTGCTCTGTTAGACCAAGCCTTTGGGTAATATTAAACATTATTCCTTGGGAAATGAGACACTGAATTTCAAAGCAAGTGGGTGAAAAATTAAAAAATGCCTTTTAGTACACTCATTGGTGTGTTTATTTGAACTACTCAGATGGCAAGGGCTGAAACTCATGCCTCTCACTTTCCAAAATCTGCTTGGACTTAGTTATTCTTCTTTTGTTGAGCAAAGAAATAAAGATTATGTTAGAAAAGATAGAAAAAAGCAAATCCCGTTGTTCAATTTTTCCTGAATCTATTGAAAGAAATAATATTTGCAACTCAGATCTTTCAGATCTGTATGTCTGAATCCTATCAGAGATGATAGTTATAGGAAAGTGAAGGAGTAGAGTTATTAAAATATCTTTGCTTCGTATATTTTCTGACACATCAACTTTACGCCTATGATGGTATTCCTTTCTTACCAAGCAATGTTTATAGGTAGATTTGATGATAACTCCCACTTCCTCAACCTTCTTGAGATAAGTCAGTCCTAAGTTACTTTGGCCAGCTTCCAGTTTTCACATGTTTTAGGGCTTGGAGTAGAACACACAGCAGCAATTTAGATTCAGATCAGGTGTTATGCAGATTAACCTATTGTTTCAGAGACACTTTACGTTATTACCTGCCCAAATACAGAATTCAGGTATGTCCTGTGTCAGGTAGCCTTTAACATTTTCTGTTTTGCTTTGATAGAAAGCTAACATTTCTATTCCAAGCAGCTACCTATCTGTGAAATGAAAAACCTTCTGGTGGTGACCCTCTGGAGCAGAAGGCCTCCCAGAGGCTGCTTTGCCCACAGCAGGCCTCCTCTTGATGTGTATGTTCAGAGTCATAGAATGATGTAGGTTGAAAGGGCCCTCTGGAGGTCATCTGGTTCAACCCTCTTGCTCAAGCAGGGTCACCTAGAGCAAGTTGCCCAGGACCCTGTCCATCTGGGTTTTGAATGTGTCTACAGATGGAGACTCCACTGCCTCCCTGGACAACCTGGACCAGTGCTCAGTCACCCTCACAGTGAAAAAGTGGTTCCTGATGTTCAGACAGTGTCTCCTGTGTTTCAGTTTGTGCACATTGCCTCTTCTTCTGTCAGTGGGCACCATTGAAAAAAGCCTTGCTTTGTCTTCTTCTGGGGTACACTGTTAGTTACTGATCTCCAGATAGAATTCATCACCACCCTTGGGGCCTGGATGTTCAGACAATTTTTCAGTCCAACTTACTGTCTGCTCATCCAGCCTATACTTCATGAGCTTCCATTTGAGGATCTTATGGGAGACAGTGTCAAAAGCTCTCCTGAAGTCAGGCTAGACAATATGTACTGCTCTCCCCTCATCTACCAAGCTAGCCAGTTCATTGTGGAAGGTTATCAGGTCGGTGAAGTGTGACTTCCCGTTTGTGAATCCATGCTGACTACTCCCAATTGCTTTCTTGTCCTCCATGTGCTTCGAAATAGTTTCCAGCATTAGTTGTTCCATGACCTTACCACAGATTGAGGTGAGTCTGAACAGCCTGTCATCCCCTGGGTCTTCCTTCTTGCCCTTTTTGAAAACAGGAGTGACGTTTCCTTTCCTCCAGTCATCAGGCACTCGTTGCAGTGGCCATGATTGTTCAAAGATAATCAAGAGTGTCCTTGGAATATCTGCTAGCTCCCTCAGCACTTGTGGGTACACCATATTAGGGCCTATGGATTTATGCATGTCCAATTTGCCTAAGCATTCTCTGACCTGATCCTCATCCACCAAGGGTACATCTTCCTTGCTCCAAACTTTCCCCTTGTCTCTGGAGCCTGGGATCCCTGGCTGTAAAGTCGTTGGTGAAGACTGAGGTAAAGAAGGCATTAATCACCTCAACTTTTTCTTAGTCCTGTGTCACCAGTGTCCCTGCCCCATTCAGCAGCAGGCCCACATTTTCTCTAGTCTTTCTTTTGCTACTTGCGGACTTGTAGGTGCCCTTCTTATTGCCTTTGACATCCCTTGCCCAGTTCCACTTCAGGTGGGTTTTGGTTTTGCTGACAAGGTTTCTGCATGCTTGGACACTGTCTCTGTATCCTCCCAGGTTGCTTATCTCTACTTCCACCTTTTGTATACTTCTTTTTTATGTCTAAGCTTTGCCAAGAACATCTTGTTCATCCATGCAGACCTCCTGGCATTTCTGTCAAGCTTATTGCTCATTGGGATAGACCACTCCTGAGCTTGGGGGAGGTGATCCTTGAACCAGGGCTTATCCCATGGGACTCTTTCAAGCACATCACTGAAGAGGGAAAAGTCTACTCTCCTGTTGACCCACTACATAGTCATTAAGCTAGGGTATATGCAAGTGGTCAGTCTCAGGGCTAGCTCTCATTTTGGCTATGCCAGGCTTATCCAGCCTACCTTGAAGCAAGGATTTAGGACTCCTACATGCTGTTCCACCTTTCTGCCTTGAAACGAAGGGCCTGATCCAGCATGAGGTTGTCACCCCTGCTGTCTCTTCTGATATTGCTCAGGTCACACAAGGACACGGGGTCACACAGGCACACTGGCTAGAATAGACCCATGCCTCTGTGAATTAATCAGTTTGGATGAAGGAAAGGAGAAGAAAGGGAAAAGAGGAAAGGAGCAGTAGTGTAGTGGTATAAGTAATCCCTTACACAGGTATTGGCAATCCCAATGTCAAATGAAATACAACTGATACATTAACATCGGGGGTCTTGGCTCTTCCCCCTCCCCCATTTTGTTTGGCTTGACTACTCATGTTCACTCGTTTAGAAATACCACCTTTTTCTTTTCTGAATCACCCTGCTATAACTTATTAATTGTCATAAGGCTGTCTGGGCCTTGCTCACAAATTAGATTCAAATCTTTTTTCTTTTCATTTTTTTCCAAGTCTCTCTGAAGCAGAAGTAATGAAAGTCATCTTATGTGGTCTGTTTTCCTGGCACTTTAACAGAAGGACAGAAATAGCGGAAATTTGAGAAGAAGAATCTTTTCATAAGTACTTGCTCATATATAGAGATACTTACACAGTTTGTTCTGTTAGAAAATACATTAAGCAAAGGTACTAGAACTGCTACTAACCTTACTCCTTCACTTCCTAGTAACTACTCTCAACGACAGGATTCAGATTTTAGATCTAAAAGTGAAGATTAGCTCAAAGATTGCTAACTTTATTCTAAAGAGTACTGTTTCAGAAATTTCAGAGAAAACTCTGACTTCTGTCTTTATTTCAGACTCAAAAGATTTGGTTAATCTGAATAATATGCCTATTCTCATCCAAACATTTGGGGGCTTACCTGAATGTAACATCTGTTCCTTCAAAGTTCATCATTCATAGCTGAGCTGGGATGTAATGTCTCTTTTTACTGGAAATTTCTACAATCTTATCAACAGCATAAGGTTTTGATTAAGAAAATCAATTCAGTATTAAATCTGGATTTTTTGGCTTTAGTGGTTTAAGACACACACAAAAATTCTGTCTGATTCAGAAAGAAAATTTTCATTGATCTAAATTAAATGACCCAGAGAATTAATTTTCAGAGAAAAGAACAGGACTTTATTAGTGTGAGATCTTCCAATGCTTTGAAAATGTGGGTGAAAATTTTATTTCAACTTGGCACTGTACACGAAGCTGGATTCTAAGTACTTAAATACAGTACACTCAAAGCCATAGGGTACTGATGAAATGAACTGTAACTGATTTTCTGGGATAGTTACTGAAAAAACAACTTCCTACTCCATAGAGTAGGAACTGTTCCAGAAATCTCTGTTAATAGCGGTTAATAACAGAGGCTGGAAGTGCTGAATTCGGAACTCTTCCAAGGCAGCACTAAATTTCAGTTGCTCTGAACCATCTTGCCCTGTCTTGGCCAAATCTAGGCTTCCCATGAGTGAAGACTGCAACGAGCAAGTAGAGACGAAGTTTTTTCCTTTGGCCTACTGTCCTTTAACAACCTAAGAGAGCGGACACTGTCTAACTCAATTATTTGTGACCTGGGACTAATTTAATTCAATTCCACAATGGCAGAGAACCAAGTGTTGGAGACCAACAAACCATTATTCCCACTGAAAAAATACCCTTGTGTGGTATTATTATTTGAGGAGGGACAGCGCCTGATTTTGCGCTGCGTAGCAGAGTCTGGCATGAATTTGGTCTGGATTCATTCAATCAATGATGTTGGCAAACTGCAGAAGTTGTTGCCATTTGAGTCTTATGAAGTGAAATGTAAATGGCAGTTAGTTTTGCACACAGGCTTCAAAATCTGTTTTGTTCTCTTTCAAGGATCCACATGGTTTGTTTCAGGGTAAAGAGGATCTCTTCCTGAGATTGGTGCATATATATATGTATAATGTATTGATTGTGGAAAAACACTAACAGCTGTAAAAATTGAATGGATTTTAAGCACCATATGATTAAGCTGTGGGAGAAATTTTCTACCAAATGTGAATGGTATTACATTAGGAAAAAATAACTCTGAACATGTTAACCATAATAAGCTCCCCATTGATTATTACAGCATGTTTCATTTTAAATAGGAAGTGGTATGGGAGAAGTGAAACAAACCAGTAGGAAAGTATCTAAGCCATTAAATGTTTCTTCATCCTGTCAAATTCATTCAAAATGGTGATGATCAAGAATCAGGTGGGTTTGCATCATTAAATTCAAAATTACAATCATACCAATGCAGATTTTAATCATCTGCTTAACAAATGAAAATAAGTGGAAGGTTTTCTGTCTTTTTAAAGGTGTTTGTATTTTCCTGTTTTTTGTGTATCTTGGTGGAAGAGTTTGAACCACTTCTTGATGCTGTTTGTTTGAAGTTGAAAACTGATGCAGACTTTAATAGCAGAGGCTGTTAGTCTTGGGAGTCTCCTTCAGCTAAGGAGAAAGTGAAAGGTATGTGTGATACATGGCCGGCCTCCCTGGGGGCACATTGTTGTGCACAAGGCTCCCAGTTCTACAGTTTAACAATCTGAACACAATCCTAGATCTGTCCATTCAGAAAAGTGTTTTGAGCATGTATTAAACTGTCACTGACTTCCTATATGGAACTGGATGTTTTGCCAAGTAGAAGCAGACTGTTTGAAGCAGAGCTAAGGATTTGATCCTGTGTTCATTGAAGTGATCACTAGTTCTCCTTCTGAATTCATTAGTGCAGAAGCTAGTTCTAAAATATGCATTAACAAGGGCATGAGTGTGTTTATAGTCTTTATCTAAGGAAAGAAAAAAACCAGAAAGAATGTTTTCTGGTTTTTTTTCATGCTACTTCTGCAAAGTGCTTCTCCAAGAAGATCCTTTTCATATGTGAGCTTAAACCAATGGTTACCCCTCAGCATATGAACATTGAAATGTGAGTATTAAGGGCTGATAAATGTGAGTTTTATCATTAGTTGCTTTGCACTTTCCCTTTGTGCAACATTTTGAGAACTTTCTGAACTATCACATAGCTTGTGCTTTGGTTGAATAAGACCACCCACCTCTGTGATATGGTAGCTGCAAAGAGAATTCAGTGGAACTTGTTGCATACAAGTGAAAAGTAAATCAAATATTAGTGACATTCTCTTAAGAGACAATGCATTTATTTTGTGAAATATTTTCACCATTACAACTAAATAATAACAAAAATAATAAACTTCAGAAATCTTAGATTCTCAAGTAACCCAATCCCACTGCATTGGGCAGTGTGAGAGTTAGTGATTATGTGGTTTGACCCTCATATGGTACATCAATCATGGCAATGTTCTTTCCCTTTGCGTCCAAGTAAAACCACTACTTCCCACGCAACATGTCATTACCATCACAATAGGATCTGCTTGGTAATAGCATTTGGAAGGGATCCTTCACTTTAAAGCACTGTTTGAAATCAAAGCTCCCTTCCTGTTGCAACTTAGCTTTAAAACAGACTTCTAGTGATCCTGGCAAATACAATGCTCTTTTTCTTTACCCTCCTCAGTTCTGCATCCATTCATTGCCTTTTGGCTACTTTTTTTTTGTTTGTTTGTTTTAATGGAAAACCAGAGAAGAGGTTTTCCAGATCTTCAAATAATATTAAATTCTAAATTTCAGAGGGGAAAAAAAAAGAATTTTCCAATTGACATTTGCCTGTGTGATTTTGAAACCCCCATAGTATGTCCTTTAATAGGAACCATCCAACAAACTGCAACAATCTCCAACCTTTTTTCAAATGACTAACTCAAAAAAGAATGAAACCATACTTAATAAAAGTTGTACTATGACAAATTGATAGAAGTAAGCTGAAAAAGGGAAAAAAATCAGAAAACACACTAACTCCACCTATTGCGGTAAACAGTAGCAAATGGTATTCACTTAGTCTTCACTGTTTGCCAACAAATTGGTCAAGGATTTAATTTCTTTCCCTTAATTTTAAATACTGAGTCATTAATTGCTAAGATTTGTACCCTCTCACATAGTCAAAGGCTAACATTGCAAAAGAAGATAGTTTATTCTTATGTTTTGATCTTTTAGTATACATTGCTGCTGGTTTTTGGCTATTATCTAACCAAGAGTATTAGAAGTGCACCCAGCACTGTGTTATGTGGGAGGTCCACATAACATAATGGAAATAGTTATCTTTCTTAATTAAGAAGGATAAATATTTCCTTCCTTTCTCATGTGACAGCTGTTCTCTTAAAAAGGAAAAAATCCCCATTGGGCTTTTGGGACAACCTAGCTGGAGGGAATCATTTGTCTATTAGGAGGGAGAGGGCCTGCCTGAGGACATGCAAGTTGTGTCACGATTAAAGCTGTGTCGGCCTGATTCCCAGCTGGAGTGGATGCTGCAGGTTAGGGCCCTCTTCTGAGAATATCCAGCCACTGTGCGTTCACCCAAAGCTTCCCCAGCAAATTATCTGCGAGGGGAGGAGAGGAGAGGAGAGGAGAGGAGAGGAGAGGAGAGGAGAGGAGAGGAGAGGAGAGGAGAGGAGAGGAGAGGAGAGGAGAGGAGAGGAGAGGAGAGGAGAGGAGAGGAGAGGAGAGGAGAGGAGAGGAAGATGGCTTAGTGGAAGCTGCTGTTAATTTTCACAGCTATGTATTAGTACTACATAGTCAGCTTATAAATGGAATGTGAATTTGTCTGGTCACCTGTCACTGGCCTGTCTTCTCCACTTAGTGGTTACTGAATTTTAATGCTGTTCTGTTTTGGTTTTTTTCTTGGAGTCCTTCACAGGGTTACCGACTAATTAGGGTTGGTGAAAGCATAGACTTCTCTACCCAGGCCCATAACTGGAAAAAAATGCACATTATGACAAGCTGTACCTGCAGACTAAAAAGTATCAGGTTGTTTATAGCTATAGTCAGTGATTTTTTTTTTTTTCTACATCTCTCCTTCCATAAGTATGTATTCATGGGCCTGTCTCCATGATGGGGTACTCTTATTTTCTCTTTTTTTCTGTTGAGTCTTTCTGGACAGCAAAACGTGTGTCTGCATATGAATAGAATAAGGACTGAAGAGAAGGCAACAGCACTGTCTTTAGAACTGGTTTTTTGTCATTCCTGCCAGCTGTGCTGATTTCTTTCTTTAGTTCTAGACTGGTGCTTTCTATAACCAAACAACCCTGAATGGAACTACTGCAGCACAGCAACCTCATATTTGTCAAATGATGATTTTCTATTGTTTCTAATAAAGAGGAATGCTATACATTTCATGATTATTATCCCAAATTACTTGGACTCTTTGAGATAATTATTTCCTCTAACAAAGAAATTAAAAGGGAGCTTACTTAGGAATTTGTTTTTAGCTGTGAATGTCTTTTCCATGCCAGAAAACCTTTCTACGACTACAAGCATGAAGCCTAAGTATAGGAGAGTTCTTCCTGAAGTTTCTCTAAGAGCATTATATGCTATGGGCTGATGGGCTTCTGTGGTCCCACATGACCTTGTGGGTCTAGTAGTAGGAGTCCTCTGTCAGCCTCTGCTGGAGAGGCAAGGAAAGCTGACCAGGTCTAAACAAACTTAATTCTTATACATGTTCATTGCAGCACTGACTGGGATCTGCCTGGCTGGAGAGCGGCCCCATGGAAAGGGACCTGGGGGTCTTGGGGGACAACAAGCTCAGCATGAGTGAACAGTGTGCTGCAGTGGCAAAGAAAGCCAACAGGATGCTGGGCTGCATCTACAAGGGAATCACCAGCAGAGATAAAGAAGTCATTGTCCCACTCTATTCAGCACTTGTCAGGCCACACCTGGACTACTGTGTTTAGTTTTTGTCCCTGCTATGCAAAAAAGATGTGGACAGGCTGGAGAGGGTCCAGAGGAGGGCCACAAAGGTGATCAAGGACTGGAAAGCCTGCCATGTGAGGAGAGGCTGAGAGACCTGGGTTTGTTCAGCCTTGAGAAGAGATGGCTTAGGGGAGACCTTATCACCATGGTCCAGTATTTAAAGGGTGGCTACCAAAAGATGGAGATTCCCTTTTTACAAGGAGTCACATGGAAAAGATGAGGGGTAATAGGCACAAATCACTCCTGGAGGGATTCCAATTGGGCACAAGAGGAATTTCTTTCACAATGAGAACAATCATCCACTGGAATAATCTCCCCAGACAAGTAGTTGATTCCCCAACACTGGACGTTTAATATTCGGCTGGAGTGGGTGCCAGGTCACCTTGTCTAGACTGTGCTTTTGCCAGAAATGTTGGTCCAGATGATCCTTGAGGTCCCTCCCAACCTGGTATTCTAGGATTCTTTTTTGGAGTGTTTCTACTGTCAGTTAAGTTTTAATTGTTGTAAATATAGAATCATAGAATCACTCAGGTTGGAAAAGACCCTTGGGATCATCAAGTCCAACCATCAGCCCTATTCTACAAGGTTCTCCTCTACACCGTATCCCCCAACATCTCATCCAAACGACCCTTAAACTCATCCAGGGATGGTGACTCCACCACCTCCCTGGGCAGCCTATTCCACTGTCTGACCACCCTTTCTGTGGAAAACTTTTTCCTAACGTCCAGTCTAAACTGCCCCTGTTGGAGCTTAAAGCCATTCCCTCTTGTTCTATCACTAATCATCTGTGAGAAGAGACCAGCACCAACCTCTCTACAATGTCCTTTCATAGTTATGCTTTTCTGGCAAAACATGTGGGCAGCCCACCTGTCCCTAATGGATTGGGGTCCATCAGGCTATTCATTATGACCTACAGCCTGAAGCGAAGGATCCTTTGGCAAAGAAAGGAGATTGAGAGAGATTTCTGGGAGAAAGAGAAAGGCTGTATTTAGGAACACTGTTGTTGCCACGTCAGTGTACAGAAGCTGCATGTCATTATATCCTCTCAGAAAGGACCGACAGCACTGTGGATGGGGAAGTGTAAACATGCAGTCTGCAAACTCATGAACTGAGAGGGCCAAGAAGCACAGTAAGTGGGAGAAGCAGGTGGCAACGAGGTAAAGCAATTAATGAGTCCAACTAGTAGGAATGATCAGGGGCCAGCACTGTTACTGGCAGCAGGTTAATGGGCAGCCTAGCTAGTGGATGCTGATGGAGAGTGCACTTAAGAGTGACTCTCGGGACTGTCTGACAGCAAACACGGAGTAAACCCATAGCAGTGGAGGGCTTGGCCCTCAGGGGAGCTGGTCTAAAGAGCTACCCATAAAGAGCTTCAGGAGCAAAACACACTCTCTGTAAAGCTGTGAGAGGGCGTAGCACTGGGGAAAAGAGGATGTGCTGTTAGGGACATGAGATGAATCTGCCCATTCATTGCAGTCTTGGATATGAAATGGTGAGTGCTGCAGCTGGACAAGGAGCTATTTCAGCAGTTTTAGTACAGAGGCTATTGCTGGCATGTTCTGGGGAAAAGATAGTGTTGCCTATGGGATTGTTTAGGATTTCCTAATCCATTTCCAAAATGTTTTTCTCCTCTTCCAGTACACTTCTCTTTATTTAAACCCATTTGTTTGACTTACTGCTTATAAGTGGGGAAGTATGGCTCATTGAATACCTTAGCAATATAATTTGATTGCCAGACTGCTGGATAATGGCTTGAGTGTTTTATCTTGAACCTTTCAAAACTCTGTTGCTATTGCCACAGCCCTGCTGCTTGCTAATCAGTGTCTGGCAGAAAGGTTAGGTTTGTGAAAAGACAGGTCAACAGTGGAGGGTGAGTTGGGTAGTTTGCACCGCTTGCTGTTTTTCATGAAAGTTGCCTTTCATGGACAGAATGGCAGGGAAAAATTAACTGACCCGAAAAGAGGGTGAGCTGGGAGGTGATAGTCTGCTGATAGTGCTAAGTTAATTGGGATATTCAGGCAAGGCTGACTAAAGAATTGCAGAAGGATCCAACAAGGCTGAATGACTGGTCAATAAAATGGTAGATTAAATTCAGCGTAGACAGAAACAAAGCGATGCACTGAGCAGCGAAAAAATAATCCTATCTTTACGTCAATTTAAGGACACTGTTAGAGGGAGGACACTGGGGTAGTCAGACCTTTGGTCTAACCTGATAAATCTTCTCTTGGACATATTTTTTCCTTTTCCTGGAATAGTAGTTCTACAAAGGCTGTCCCTTTATACTCTGTAAACCATAGGAATTCACAGCAGTTTAAAAAAAAAAAAAAAAAGGAAAAAAAAAGTGTCTGATCCTGGGTCCATAAAGAATCTTGCAGACTTCAGTACAAGTCCACAGAAAAGATTGTGCAAATAAATCTCTCCTTGCAGAACCTATTCTTGGTCTCTTCCGTGTGAACATCTTTGCAGGAGAGGGAAAGTGGGGCTAGGGGATGACTTTTCCATGTCATGTGTCTCAGCATCTGTCTCTGGGCATTAATACAATTCTGCTTTCTCCTCCATTCAGAGAAGAGGAGAGAGAGATCAGTGTTTAAAACACAGTGGGTTAAACCTATGGGATACAGGCTACCTAGTTGACTTCAGGTCTTTGAAAGCAAGCGTACTTGTGTACGGTTGAGGTAGGAACAGAGTTGTGTCTATATGAACAGTCAGAGCAAAAGCCAGAAGTCAGTCCCAAAGCCACGTAGTCCTCTTGGTATAGGAGGTTTTTAAGCTGGGGGTCAGAGTACATTAGCTAACCCAGAGAGTACCATTTCGCTGGCTTGTCTGGCCTGCTCGGAGAGGAGTTTGTACAGTCCGTGCTTCTCTGTGCTTATATTTTAGGACTCTCAGTTTAGTCTGGGTTGGAAAATTTGGGCTAGACTGCACTCCTAAAAAGAGCACTCCAAACACTTCAAATGTCCAATTTTGAGTGCCATTTCCTTTCTCTAGGGAATGTTGTTTTCCTAGATACAAAGCTTAGCATGAGCATCAACGTGGCAGACCACTAAGGTTAAGATAATTTCTTCTATCTTTAAAAAATATTTTATAGTATTTTTAACAGCAGCAATTAATTCTACAAAATAGAATACTTTATGATTTATTGCAGTCAGGAAGCACTACATATATGACAGAATTTTCCAGCCACTTTGCTGTAGTTGGCTGCAATGCTTTATAACCACTTGTGGGATATGGTAATTTGCTTCACAGTTCTCTTAAGTAGTTATAATCTATTTTTTTAAGTTCACCTGCTGTTTCTTTTTTGAGGGGAGTGATGGGAATTTCAGTGTGTGGTGAACCAAAATTAATTTAGCATTTAATCTAAAGTAGTAACTGTTGCTTTGTAACATAACCTTTCATTGATGCCTTCATAATAGATATAATAGATAACCAATTTGTATCTGATGTAGACAAACAGAAAAAAATTGATGACAAGTGGAAATGTGTTTCCAATTGTAGTGAGAGTTTGAATTGGCTTCAAGTTCTAATGTTTATGCAATATAAATTATTAGAGAGGCTAAGGCATTGCCAGTAGCTGAACTTTCTATTATTGGATGGAAACTTAGCTATAGCACTCAGTGAGCTGAATCTTTTCTGTTTGCACACGCACACATACACACAGAACTACTGGGATAAAGTAGACTACAAACCTAGAAAGTTAGTTTAGATACAGTTAAAGAGATGTTGGACTAAGTGGTGTTTGAGAAGTTCACACTTCTTGTGGCTCATTTCGACCTCTTCCAGGAAGTGATCTGCCTTTCAAGTTGCAGCATACATGTGTTTGTGCGACTAGCCTGCATACGGATCACTGAAAGTTTTCAGGTTAAAAACCATTCTCCCCCATTTCAGTGAGCTGTGAATGTAGGACAGAACAAGGCACAGGGTAAATTACTTATGTGGTATATCCCAGGCAATAAAATTCTGCATGTTTCTCTTGAATTAAGTACTATGGCAACAAGAAATTCCTCGTATTGAATCGCATGTGAATGTTAAACTAAATTCTAAGCGATTTGGTATGCTATAGAAATGTTTCAGGCAGCTAAAGGACATCAGTAGGCATTCAGCGTTATCTTGAAGAGTCTGTCTGATTTCTGCCTGAAAATCAGAGATTGGAATGTTCATCTCTGAGAGATGATTATTTTCTGCAGAATCCTTTCCTGTTTGTGGCAGAGGACATACTAGCTAGGAAACTAACTGGTTCGGAAATTTATAACTTTTGCCCCAAGTCATGAATCCAGCTCCTACAGATATTGACTTCTCAGAGACCTGAGTCTGACCAATGAGACTATAAAATAAGTTTTCCTCAAAGGGGTTTCATTGATGGATTTGAAGAATAATTCAGGTTTTTAAGTTCTAATTAGTTAAGATCTGCTAAATCCATTTACTTTGTTGTATTTCTTTTTACATGTATCTGAATGATTTCTAGTTTGTAGTTACTTGTACTTATATCCTATTATTGTATTTTTAAGACTGCAACATTTTGTTACTGCTTCTGAGCAGATGCTTCATTTTGGAAGGGGATTCTCTAGCAAAATGGAGAAATACAAGCTGAATTTAAGTATCATTTGTTGTTGTAAGGACTTACAGTTCATAAGCAATGCTGTTGCTGAAAAATAATTTCAATATAACAAACTTAACTGAACTTCCCATGTTGGGAGGTTCTTGCAAAGTTGCTAACCTATTGCTATTCTATGACAAAGTAGTGGAAAATTTTAAAAAATTATTGTAAGATATTGATATTAAAGTTTGACTGTGAAGAAGAAACAGGTGGTTGAATTCTGCCATTAGTGGCAGCAAACCATGTTAGGAATAGCAGTTGGAAAGGACAAAAGGAAGTCTCAAAAAGAAATATATCCGATAAGCTTTTGTGTACTCTAATGAATACTGGTATGTATGCCCTCATACACAGACCCATTCTGAATACCAATTTTGAGAGTATCAGTGTTTGCTGACTGTCAGCCCAGCACAGCAGACAAGCTCACAGGAAGAGATCTAGTGTTCTGTTAAGACTCTGCTGGATACGTTACTGTATATATATGTAATTGCCCGGCCATGCAGAGTTCACTGTGCACCACTCACTGTGCACCACTCAGTTTTAGGTGGCTAGCTCTTGTTATGGGTGGTAGCGATACACTCCTATTTCTGCCAAGTCTGGCCAAATCCTTTGCATTTGAAGGGAACAGTTATCAGTTCGTTGTTACACTGAATGTTAATTAGGAGTTCTCTGTTAAGTACAGAGAACCTAAATACCCAGTTTCTCATTCCTGCACATAATCACAAATAAATTGACTTTTTAACCCTTAATGCTAATTTACTAGCTGTAGGAATGATAGAGGCAAAGCAAACTTTTTGTTGTGGTTTCAAACTAGGGAGTGCAGGTAGTACAGAATGTAAATAAATAAATAAACAAAACCCTGAAACTATTGTAATGAATGTTGTTATACTCTTATGTGTGTGTTTGGTGATATCAACATTCCTTAAGGTATACATTTATCTGCTTGAGCTGTTCTAAAGAGAGAAGCATTAAGAAAGTACTTTTAGGATTGGCTATTTGGATTTGAATGCATTGCCCATTAAAATTTCATTTTGTTTATACTTCTGCCACTCTAAAAGTGGGTGATTTTGTGCAAATCAGTGCATCACTTGGAGCCCGAGATCTCCATTGTCAAAATGGAGATAACATTGTCTTATTTCAAGTTTTATTCTATTTTCTTTTTAATGTTTTGGTTTTACTAGCCTCTTATGGGACATAATCCTTTCTTGCAGTGTGAATATGCAGAACTTGCACAAAGATTCTAATGAAGATTGACATCTCTAGGTATTAATGCAATATTAAAAATAAACACTAATTATTTGGATCTTTCTCATCCCCTTTCTACTTCAGTGGATCTTTTCTTTAATGGGCTTGTTTGCAATTTAAAGGGCTAAATAATGTAACAGAGTTTTGCCTTCTGGAATTTAGGTTGGTTTTCTCTGCTGTGTTTCTTCCTGTGGTGTGAAGGGAACTTGTCAAGAGAAGGTACAACAAAGCAGTAATTATTTGTACTTATATCTAAGACTTTCAGGATGCTATTCAGGCCCCTTTGAATTTGGTGAGAATTCAATGGCAATGCTCTCTCTGTTTTAATGGAGTGAGGATTTCGTTCTTTCTGGTCTTACAGAAAAGTTCCTGGATTCCAGAAAAGAGCTTTACTTTTGTTAAAAGTTTCAGCGGTGTTTCTCTCAATCCGTCAGCACTCAAAGCCATAATTTTCCAGTTTGATATGAGGCTGAGTAAATGCTCAGATAAGAATCAAAATTTGACCTTCCAGTTCAGCTGTGACAAGTAAAGCCATTGAAAAAAATCATTCAGGAAGGAGCACAGGAAAAAAAAAAAAAAAATCTAAGATGTCTCATAGATGTATTTTTTCTTAATTTCTAAAAAGCCACAATAATTTTAAATTTTAAATATATTTTTCTTGTTCAGAACATTTAGTGAGAACATGTGCAGTTTTGGCTGCATGTTGAGAGATAATTCACTGAGATGAATTATTTTGTTTTGTAGTGAGATCACTGTTCATAAGATAGGGGATTAATATGTATTATGTAGCCAAAATCAAGTTTTTATGTATGGCATTTCCTTGTTTGGAGGTGGAGAGAACCCTTGCCTCTTTAGCATATCCAGAGTAGTTTGCTTTTCATGTTACAGCAGGAAGCAGGAAGACCTACAAGAACTATCAACTACAGTTAGCCAAAAGCTATCAAGTTCCTCCTGTGTTCTTCACAGTTGTGGTAAAAATCAGTCATTAAACAGATCTTCAGAGAATGTGAGGATCATCTGAACAGATCTTGTTCTCTTTTCCACTCTGAGAGTAACCCAAGGGACCTCCTGTCTCCATACTCAACTTGCCACTTACTATTGCCAAGGTATGAACCAGGACCTTTGTAGGATGTAGAAAGATGTCTGTATGTCCTTTGGGCTAAGATAAGGTGAATCGTTATCAGAATATCTAATATAGGGTTATATCCTATACATACATATGTATGTATATTCATACGTACACATAAATGAAAGATAAATCCCCAGAAGTTCACGTAGTCATGGATACTTTTGCTATCTCTTTATTGTGTGTACCTTTAGTTTTAATAAAGCAAACAGTTGATATCGAGTATTTAAACTGATAATTTTCTATCACAAAGTGGCGAGGGGAGGTGTGGGGTGTGGAACTTTATTCCTAACAGCAAGTAACAGCTAAATTCAGATCTGAATTCAGCTTCAAGCTTAGAAAAAGAGTAGAGAGAAGCAAGGATGTTTTCACGTGTCTCAGACTTCTAAGCCAAGGTCTCCTACACTTGCTTTATGCAAGTACTAAATAACTGTATTTTATAATTAAGTAGGTGGACATGATGATAAGAAATTATTAACTGGCAGTTGGCAGGTGTACCTTATAAAGATGATGGAGAAGTACAGTCGATATAAATCTTCTGCTGAATTTCACAACTCAAGCACGTAGGTGTGCACATGGACAAAATTAGTTGTTAAGTAGAAAAGTAGTAAGAGAATATGATGTTATAAAATGTGTTGGCTGTTCAACTTGCTTCCCGTTCCTTTTTATTCTCTGGGTTGCAAAGCAAAATTGAGTTCATCCTTTGAGAAGTTTATGATCAGTGAAGGACACAAACAGAACAAGTGGGACAAGGGCAAAGGTGCAGTTAAGATTTTTCAGTACTTGATCAATTATGTAATACTTGATGGGATAATTCATGGTACAAAACACAAGTGACACTTTAGCTTTCAGGCAGCTGGAAGACAGCGTGAGGTGGTGCCCTTCTTGCACAGCAACTACCATGGGAAAAAAAACGTTAGAGATGCAAGAGAAATATAAATGTGTGTGCAGACAGTTTTGCCTGCTCCCTTGCTTTTCTTTCCCTAAAAGAGAAAGAAAGAAAAAAGAGTGTGTATGTGTGTGTTACATGGGAATATTCAGCCATGAAAGTGGTTGCTTCTAGAGACTTCTAGACTGAAAAAATTTTGGTAGCTTTGGATATAAGCTGTAGTGAAGGTGTAGTGTTTCAGTTGTTTTTTCCACTGAACACTACAGAGCACAGTAAGAAGAAAGTAAGCCTTTTCTTCTTATTACTAGTAGGACCTTTTTTGAATTTTTACCTTGTACTTGATGCAGTACTGATTTGTTTTCAGTTTTTTAGCCAAACTAAAGAAGTGTTTTGATTCAAATTAACTTGGGTGGATTTTTTTGCTAAACTGGGGGGGCAGGGAAAGGGGAAGTAAGGAAGAAGCAAAATGGTTTATTTTCTCAGGCCTTTAAAATATTTTTAATTGAACACTGGCAATTTTCTAAAGAAAAATGTCACTTCAAAATGAAAACAGATGAGTTCATTTAAAAAAAAGTTTAGGCTTTTCTGAAATTTAAAAATCCACAATAATAAATTTACTACAATCACAATAAAACTTGTCTAATAATAAAAGTCCTTTTTTTCATCAAAACATATAATAAAGCCATCAAAAACTGCTCTAACTGTGTTTGGTTTTAGTTTCAACTCCTGGCTGACACTACCTCTCTTTGCTAATCTCACTGTTGTTAAAAAGTTTCCTTGCCCTTTCATTTTCGCCCTTTCACTGTTCTCTCCTCTTTGAGGTTTTTTTTTCCATGCTGCTTCTTGAAATGCAAGTTCTCAAAGAATAATCAATGAAGGTATTAAAGCAACCACAGAAAGCTTGTCAACACTTGAGAGCAGCACAACAGATATGGATCTGCGTTAAGGTCCTCCTTCAGCTCAACCCATCCATGAGTGAGAAGAATATGGTGACTCAGAAAGGACTCCTGGAAGGTCACTTGTCGGGTAAACCAAAGGAGCAAGTTAGTGAGCAAGTAATATCTTTCTTGAAACGGTCTCAATCGCATTGTTTCCATTGTATTCAGAAGAGTACTGGTGTCTTTGTCTTTGTACAATATAACATTGTCCTTTCCCACCATATCAAGTTTATACCCTGCCAGGCAGCACAGAGCTGTCATGCATCCTCTTACTTCATAAGCAGAAGAGGGTGGAGGTACATATTTCTGGTTTCTGTTTGGAAAGATTTCCATGCTAACATATCTGGTTTTTGAGAAAATCCAAATCTAACTGGTTCTAAGAGATGACCCCTCATAATAGTCTGTTTTCTTCATGGTTTCTCTTGAGCTGCACTGCTCCGTACCTCAGGACTTTGCTGGGCTGCATTCCTAATGGTGGTTAGGCCTGGGTCTAACAAAGGTTTCCTGCGATATTCTTCACTGTGTGAGGCTTGATGTGTGCAAGAAGGTCACATGAGCTCAGCTATGGTGTGAAGAAGAGCTTCAGTGCAGAGCCAAAGCAACAGACTTCAATGGAAGATTACCCCTCATTGCCCCTTAAGTTTTTATCTTCTTTTTTTGTTTGTTTGTTTTCCTTCCCCTCTCCTATGTACAATGGCTTAATTCAGACACTGGAAACATGGCAGTAGAGAGTTCATAAACTATAAAAATTACACCGTCTCTTTTCTAGTTTGTAGAAAGTCTGTAAGTTATGATAACAGCACATCTACAAAAAATAAAGATACTTTCAACATTTAAGGAAATATAATAATAAAAGACCAAGATACAATTATGGATTTTATTTTTTTTTTCATGGTAAAGATGGTGTAAAATGGGGCTGCAAAATTATGCCTGTTTCCTTTTAAAATTCAGCATAACCCACCCAGAAAGTTCTCTTGAATTTGGGATCTCTTTATGTATTTTTCAGTTTTGGACCTCCTAGCTGTCTAAATGGAGTTTCAGGAACCTATGTTTAAGCTCCTGTTTATTAATAGCTTGGTCTTAATTTACAATATTATTGGATTGTTGCAGTCAAAAACGCCGTTGTTTTGATTAGGATGGATGTGGGGATCAAGAAGCAGCCCTAAGAGAGAAACTGGAGAGCTTGTTGTTTAGCCTCGTAAACTGAAGGCTGGAGGGAAATGTGTAATAGATCTGTATAAATGCATAGCAGAGATGAATGCAAGGGTCAGAAGGAGGGGTGCTTAAGCTAAAGGACACTGGTCCAGAAAAAAGGATATTAGTTGACTAAATTTAGGCTGGAAAATGCTCCTCTGATGGTAAGGATATTCTAATAGCGTTCTGGAATTGCTTTTTAATGTCAACTGCAAGACTCAGGCCAAACCCAAATCACAGGTGTAAAGTCTGAATGACTTTCTGAATGGGATTATATAATCAACTTGCATTAACAGAGGTCTGCTTTGGATGCACTTTCTTTTCCCGTGTTGAATTTTTTTTTTTAAATAAAAATTTAAAGTTTGAAAATGAGGAACTTCAAATGTTTTTCTTTATAATATTCAGAGATTTATGTAAGAATTATATGAATGAAAAGTTTTGCTGAAAGAAAGCACTATTGTTAGGAGTTTGTTTCTAGCATTAGGTAAAACGAATCTTGATTGTATGATGTGCCCTGTATTGCTGCATTCTTGTGTGATACCTCTAGATATAACTGGTAAGCCATTGAAGGACATACTTACAAAATACAAAGGACATTTATGTCCCTTTCAATACCCCATGGAATTTATTCAAAAATAGACTCTTGTTATGACACAATCTCCTAGATGTGTTGTAATCATATGTGGTTTGTGGTCATAGTTTAGTAGCTTTGAGTTGCTGCCTGAGGTGCAATGAAACAGTTTAAGTGTCACAAATGCTACCCTGTTTCCAGACAAAGATTGGCTTCCTTTGCTTCTCACCTTGAAACGTTTGGAGATGTGACCTTTTTGTACCTGTTTTATTTCAGGTGATGATTTTTCTGGTACACCACATAATTTAACACAGAACTTGCTTTCTGCTTTTCAGTGGTAAAGTCTGATACTCCATGCATTGCCTGACAGTCCATTATATAAGAGTCAGACATTTGGGTTTCTCTGGACTTGGTTTCACTCTTTTTTCCAGCTTCTGATATGTAACAATTCATGTTCGGAGGTCCTTGTTGTATGCAAAGCTTGATTATCCTTCATAAGATTTTATTTCTTATGTTTTTTGCTGCTCCATTAGCTCCACCGAAGTTGCATCATTTTATGTAAGCTGTAAGATCTGGCCTGTAAAACTCCATGAATGTATGTTGAAAGTCAGGTTTCCTGAATTTAGAAGAATAAATGAAAATTTGTTGATCTTGACTTCAAAGCTGTTGAAAAGAAGCATTTGTAGGAATTTATGCCTGGGTCAGGGGAGAGTTTAAGTAATGTACAGATGGTAGCTATGGAAACAATATCTGAGTTTGTCTAGATGGTCATGAGGAAGGTAAATAACGAATAAACTGTACCAAATAAATGTACAAGCTGTGCTGATCTGAGGTAAAACAAATTCACAGGAAAGACAGACACAGAACTAGAAGTTTACTGGCAGCTGCACTCTTGTTTCTGTTCAGAGTGTGTGCAGTCAATATAATGTTAGCCAAGGGTTGGGTCGGCCATCTGCCTTGACCCTAATGCTACAGGCTCCAATATAAATGTAATAAAAAATAAAAATCTATTTCATGCCTTCCAGAGTAGCACTCAAAGTCCATTGCTCTCTGGAGTGGTTTCGGTAAGTATAACTGCCTTTACTTACAATGTTTTTAGCTTTCAGTTTCTCTGGCTCAGCTCTGATGTGGCAGTTACTAGCGATTGTGTGAGTTCAGGTAAATGGAGCCGGATTAAAAGATTTCAGGCTGCCCCCTCTTTTTCTATTTATCTGCTTCATGCTACTTTCACAAAAAGATGTCAGCTGAGAAATCCCATTGCAAACCTTGCCTCATACTAGCAGCAAAGCTTTATGTGAGGTGTCCAGATGGGATGGCTTTCAAGGGCTAAGGCAATACTAAGTATAAAGAGGTAAGACTATTAATATAACCTTTAAACTTTTCAAGCTAAACTTCAGCTTTAATTGGAGAAATGAACTAGATTTCAATATTAAGATTTTGGCCATTTATTTTTTAACTGCTATTTCCATTATTGCATATTCAGACATGGGGGTATTGATCAACAGGATTTTGTAAATAATTTGATTGCCATACCTTACTTGATCAACTATTTAATCAAAATAGTTGATAAACTGTTTCAAAGACTTTAATGGGGGTGGGGGGGTATTTGTCTCACTAAGTCAGAAAGCTAAGATATTCAGCTAGTGTTAACAAAAGCAGGTTGTTTGTAGAATGAAGCATTTTCTTTCCACATCTGTAAATTATTCAAACAATTTGAGATTAAAAAAAAACCAAACGTTGCTTTATGTTGGTGATTGGGACACTTTATCCAAGAAATGGCATCACATGAGCTATAGTGTCTGGTTTGGTACTTACACATGCTTACATATTTCTACAGTCTGCAGAAGAATGAATAAAGGAGATTGAAAGTCCCATGTAATCATTAGATTATCCAGACAGCTGTCCTGGAGATTGTGGGTTCATGTGTCCTTCAGCAAACAAAACCTGCCTGTATTTCATTGTAGGTGAGTGGCTAAAGCCACTTTCTTCCATTTACAAATGATAATCTTTAAAAAAGATTATTGTCCATCTTTGTGTATTGTAGAGATGGATGAGCAGGGCTGATTGACTAGAAACAGCTCAAAAAATCAAATCAAAGTTATTTCTGAACAAATTGCTTTTACTAGTTGGGGTTGAATTTGTGAAAGTTTCAAGCTAAACTGTATTTAATGGAAATTTTGTGGTTTGTGAATAAGTTTTGCCCAGCTCTCATCTGTGTGCAGATCAAAACACACCCTAATGTTGGTCATTCCATAGCCATCTTGCACACCTAAGTATGGAGACTTGTCTTTTTACAGAGGTGGCCAAATCAGCCTACTTAAAAATGTTCTGTGTGCAGTTATTCTCCAACAGTAATATTTCCTGGATGATCTCTGACAAAGTAGAAACCTGTGAAGAGAAAAATTTATAGTTCACTGGTAATCATAACATTAGAGTTCTTGTTCCAAGAATGGGGGCCTAATTACCTTCTGAAATTCCAAAAAATCAGACTGACTGTAGCATATTTTACATCATGTGCTAAAGTTATTTTAAGATATGAGCAATTTCAATCTTTTTTAATAAAAGCTTTTTGCATGGCACTTTAGGAAATCTGTATGTAAGTGGGTTTACAGAATCACTTTCTTGGCATTTATTCAGGGGGATGCAAATCCTGTTAACTGGAAGCTATATATAGATGTCATAAATGCCCAGCCATAATTTAATTAACCATTTGTCGGGTTTTTTTAGAAACATCTTTAAAATAAAATAAAATTCTATACATCTTATTTGTGGTAATTTTAAATAAGGTTAATTTACAATCCCTGGGCAAAGACCTGCTTATAAGAGTCTTCAAAAGTTTGGTAAATTTGAATTATTGTTCTGCATTTAACAACAAAATCAATTAAAAAAAAATCCATCCTTAATTTTTGTTGTTTTCACTCATGAAAGGATTGAGACATGATTAAGAGAGTCCAATGGTAGTGGTGGAGACAATAACAAAAAAAAAAGTCATAATAAATTAGTGAATATTGTGACAAGTTTCATTGCTTGCAGTGCTTCAAAAACAATCACTCTCTCAAGGGTCTGATTCTGGTCCCACTCAAGCTGATGGAAGTTCTTCAATTAATTAAATGAAAAACAGCACAGACACAAGTTAAAATGAACTTGGTAGCTGGAGTGCTGCTTTACATTCTGCCTCAGCAGAGATTAAACCTGTTTCCTACCAAAGGAAATTCTCTTCATTTACTTATTAAATTTTAATTGCAAAGCATGTGAAAAGTAATATTTTAAGTTCTAGTGAGAAGCATCCCTGTCTTGTGTTTACTTATGTTTAATCTTCATATGCCTCCATCACTGTGGGAGTTATACTCACATGTTTCCCATATGGAAGACAACTCTTACCTATTTACCCGTGAGTTGTTGGTGACTATTAAGCCTTGGATGACCAGACTGTGCTGGCTTGTCTAAATTCCCTATTTCAGTTACACTACCTAAGCTGCATGTTGTCTGAATACCTTGGCTTTAATTCTCTAGTATTTAGTGCACCTTGAAAAATAGAGCTATTGCGTATTTTATGTTATAGTGATGAAGCGTAAAAATGGGTTTTAGACCGTATTAGGTAATGCAAGTATGCGGCACTTTCTCGTTGTGGTGGGTTGACCTTGGCTGTCTGCTAGATACCTGCCCAGCCGCACTCTCACTTCTCTTCCTCCACAGGATGGGAGGGGAAGTAAAATGGAAAGAAAAAAGCTTGAGGGTTAAGATGAAGACAGGGAGATTACTTACCAAGGGGTGCAGGGGAATGGGCGTCCGTGGTCAGTCCACACCAGCTCCTCTCTGCCACTCCTGCTCTCTCACTCTGTTCCTCAGCTCCAGGGGGGCTCCCCACAGCCCACAGCTCCCTCAGGACATACCCCCCGGCTCCAGGGGGGGCTCTCCAGGGTAATCTCGGGGGGTGCTGCTGGAGCCCCTCACGCCTCCTCCCGCTCTCCCCTAGGGGGTCACAGGGCTGTTTCTCCCCTTTTCCCCTCACCCCTCGCTGTCAGGCAGCGTTTTGCCCTTTCTCAGCTGCGCTCTCACCGAGGCGCCCGCCCGTGGCTGAGGGGCCAGGCTGGGCCCTGCGGTGGGGCCGCTGGAGCCGGGGGCAGCCTCGGCCTCACCTCTCCTCACAGAGACCCCCACCGCCCCCCGCCAGCACCTGGGCACCTGCACCTTACATGCCCATCAAGAAATGTGCAAGCAACACCCTGCAGACACATAGCAGAAAGTCATATTGCTCCCTCAGGTAATTTCCTACTCCTATTTCTCTCTTTCCATCCCTTTTCCCTTCCCTAGTATTCACTGATCTGACCCTGCCAGGCTAATAGCATTGCCCTTCCATGTGCCATTTGAAAATGTTTGGTTAATTCTAGCTCTTCCCTTCCCCTTGGTAGCTTTCAATACGGCATCCAAAGAGCAGTTTCTGGTACACGTGGTTTTCCCTGAAATGTCTAAATTAACAGCAGGTTTTCCGATTGCTATCATTTTTGTAATATTTTATTTTTAGTGAGTTTTTCTACTGCAGGCTGTTGCCTTACAGTAATATTCTCTTACTGGCTTTTGAGAGTGCTGAGGGAAACATGCCTGGCTGCTGGGCAGCAGCATAGCCGTCTCTCGTAGGCCTGCCATGGTGTGGCAATCTCTCTCTCGCATTGCTTCAGTTGTTTCAGAGCAGTTTCTTAAATTAACAGATGCCAAACTGCTGTGTGCGCTGTAGCAAGATAGAGGAGCACAACTGTCTTGGTAGTTCTCTAGCCTGCTCACATGAAATGCAAAGTGTTACAATTGATTTGTGTCAAAACTGACATGGTGAAACGTTGATTTTTGTAGGCATTTGTGTGCTGTAAATGGCACAGAGATTTGTAATAATTGTGACAATTACTGTGAGGAAAAGCTAAACAAATGTTATCGGTTGGAAAAATAAACCCTGCAGGTGCAGTTTGGTTTTGGGAGGCCTTTGGGAAGGTGGTTCACCTGTTCCTAATGGCAGCATACCCTGCTGGGGATTTTGAAGTTTGTCGGTGGAAATCTGCTGCTGCTTCCTGAACTGCAGCATGAGAGTAATATTTTGTGTGGGTGGTCGCTCAGAGTGCTAAGGAGCCATAGAAATAATAAGTATGTATTAAGACACCCTCTCTGGTGTAGAGCCAGGCTGTCAGTGATAAGTATATGGATTTACAATTAGGTGGTGCTTGTTGTGGTGAAGGAAATCTTACGTATTTCAGTATTTTTGTTAAACTTATCAAAGATTGCAACTTTATGGCAATGATGACACATCTGTACACATGTCTGTGTACAATGCTGACTTCTACACTGTAAGGTTTTGCGGCCAAAGAGCCTTTGCTAATTATATTATCTAAGGTTTGGGCAAGGACATGCATTGATATTAATGAGATTCATCCAAGGTATTAGCAGAATGAGGTTCTGAAGTATTTTCCTCCTTAGGATACCTACTGTGCTACATATTGAAGAGCAGGAGATAAGTGGATAATGGGGAGTGGAGGAACAGAGCAAAACCTACTTGTTAACAAACTCCATTAGGAGTTTCAAAAGGCCTTTAAAAACCTGCTTTCTCCCCTCAAAGGCACAGAGAAGAAATCAGGTAGTCATGATGTGGATAACAAAATATTATTTTTGAATCTGCAAATTGTTAGGTGACCTAACAAAGAAAGAAAACAAACAAAAAATGATGTGATAGGTCTTCATCCCACTAAAAAGCTACAATCAGAAGAAGCCAAGTTGCCTTCGAAATATTGTACGGCTTTTCCAGATTTTATTTATATGCAGTGACAAGGGGTTTGAGGAACGGTTTGTACGGCAAAATTTCCAGATGTTATGAAAGGTCTGTCTATGCCGTAATGTAAATGTTGAAGTAACTTAGCTTAAAAGCAGCACTGGAACACTTTTGCCATGATAAATTGGCAGCTTATCAACACCAGTGATATTTCACTCATATGTTCCTCAGTCAGAAATAATCAGGGAAGGTAGGTGGGAATGGGCTTCTCAAAGAGTAGGACAGCCCATGCTGAAACCTTTGTTGAAATAGATGAACTGCTTCTGGTACCCCAGCTTGGTCCTTTGAATGCAGCTGGGAGGTCTCCTTGTCACAGTGAAAATTGAGTACAAAAGGATTTAGGGGGATTTCTGGGCACTGTGACTTGGAACACAAAAGAATCAGACACTCAGATAGCAAAAAAAACCCCAACCAAAACCCAAGAAAACCCACTTTTTTCAAGTTTTGTACATTTAAAAGATGAGGATCTGAAAACCATCAGATAATGTGCCTTACAAGAGTATGCAAAGTTACAATAAACAGTTAGAAAAAAGCTATGAAACTGATCACTATCACTGTATCACTTCTTATGTTTAGAGGATAAACCAGCCTTTACTCTCTGAGGTCAGGAGGAAACTTTTTGAGGTTGGGACAGCTCATCCTATGGCCACCTACTGATTAGATTTTGCTGCACCTCTTACTGAATCAGCTGGGACTGCCCGCTGTTGAGGAGAGGATATTGAGGCATATCTAGGTCTCATCTAGCATGGGAGCTCTTTTTTCCATAAAGCGCAAAGCAGGGAAACTGGAAGAACTGTGGTTTGGGGAGCTCAGGTTGAGGTAGGGACAAGGACTGCTGCTGCAGAGGGATTCTTCCATCACATTCAATTAGCTTCTGGACTGATAAATGTATGCTAAGAAGTTTGGGGTTGTTTGTGTTTTGCTTGGGATTTGGGGGATTTGTGTGGTTTTTTTCCTTTGGTTGCATTTTTTTTAAAATCTTTTCTTGTATGTTACTGTCTCACTGTTACTTATATCTTTTTTCTTTTTTTTTCTAATAAAGAAACTTTTTATTAGTAATTTGCTATGCTAACTACAGAACTTTAATATACCTTCAAGATAAGGCTGTGACAAGGTCCCATGTAAATCAGATACAGCTGTTTCCTAAATCCAGTCATTCTTGCCTTCTTGTTTTCTAGTAATTACCTCCTCCACAAGAAATACTGTATTCCTGTATTGTGCCCCTGAGTATACTAAGTGTTTCTATTTGCTTGCCTGCTGCTGAGACCCCTTAGATTATTTTTTTTTTAAAAAAAAAACTTTCTTTCATCTAAATAAATAATACGGGATTGCCTTTACTTTACTTTGTATCATCAGTACTCCCAGCGGTTTAAGAAGGTTTTTGGTGTATACATTCCTTGTCTCCCTTGATGTCTGCCTATGGAGGTTTGATGTCAGGGATTGCTCGTACACTCTGGAGTCTTGTCAGTCACAAGCTGAGATCCCCTAAGTTGGCCATTCTGGCTGATCGTAATTTTTCGACGTTTTCTTTCTGCTTCTGGGAGATGTGTGTCTCTTCCTGTCACTTAATCCCTGGGTTTTTTTGAGCAATTAGTCAAAGAATTAATGCAATGTCAGTAAATTACCCCAATCTCTGTCAGAAGCCTTCTTGTCTCCAGCTGCAACACAGTTCCAGAGGTTTGGCTTTTTTAATGTCTCCCATCTCTGAGAAGGTGGGGTTTAATTTGTATATTTGTTCTGTGTCACTTAAGCCTGTTATATAATACCATTTGCAAGGTCATCTTGTCCTATTTCTGGTCCCAATACAATAAAACACTTAAGCACATATTTATCTTTAGCTGACTAAGTACTCTTATTGTCTCTGACATTATTTTGCTGCCTTCCTGTAAAAAGGTATCTACTTCCTGGATAAAATCTGGTTTATTTGGCAGATTTGGTGATATTTTGCCTTCCCCTTGCAAATATAGAGTCTCTGTCATGCTTTGCAGAAAGCACGAAGTTAAATAGCTTTTTCATAAAAATTCTTTTTCATGTGGTCTGTTTTTTTCTCTGAGTAGAACAGATAAGTGAGTCAAACCATACAGAAATCAGATTGAAAGTCTGATGGGGACGTACCTCTACTTGCCATAGTAACCTTTTGTCTCATCAGCCACTCATTCTTCCACACTGTTCACTCCATGTCATTCTGTTCATTTGGTGTGATTTTTTTTCCCTTCTCTTTTTCTTTGTAAAGCTTTCATCCCAAGGATAACATTAGCATCACACTGAAAATGAGGTATACTGTGCAATTTCAGATGTGTGAACTTCACTTAAGTTTTCCAGGTTTTATGTCAAAGCTCTCCCTTCAGTTTACTCACATGCTACATTCAGTTCTATGTAAGAATTTTTGAAAATGGAAGAAAAATTCCTGAATCTATTCATGACCCTTTACCATGCCTTTTGGGGTGTAATGGTTGCTGCTTTCCATATGGTAGGGGTGGAAAAGCAGTTCCTGTGCTTTTCCTCTACTGATTCTTCATTGCAAAGATGACCAAAAAACCCCCAAAGTATTGTAAGGCTAATTAGTTTAAAAAGCCTTACAGCTTCTGCATCACTGAAATATTAGTTTTTCACCAAGCATGTCATAGGTCAAAGATGTTTACGTAACATGTCTCTCTGTCCTATCTTCCTAAAATGGTAAAGCATGAAGCAAACCCATTCTGAATGAAGGTGGATGACAAAATACCATTTGCACTTATGGCATAACTATTTTTAGGATTTCCTATTAGCTTATGGGCTTTAATTTACCTTTACAGGCCGATGAAAGAAACATTACTAACTACATTATTTTCCAGATAAGCAAAGGTATGAAAAGGCATATGCTAACATTTTCAAATGTAAATGTGGGATATCCTGTGGACACCTAGGTTGTGATATATGGTTGTTTTGTGCTTCTCAGTGTAAGTGTGGTTAGTTTTGCCATTCAACTCTGGTAGTGCTGCAGGTAGCTGTTCCAGAGTGTAAAAGTCTACAGAAAAGTGCAAGGGAAGAAGAAACTGGCGCCAGAAGGGGAAGAAAAGAATGTGTCAGATTTTTTTCATGATATTACACTGGTTTGAATAATAGTGTTACTTTATTGAAGCAATTTCAAATTCAGAAGTTCATTACAAGAAATAAATGTTTTGATACTACAGCATTATATGTCCCAATGACATAATGGTTACTACCAACTCCTAATAAACAGTGACTTCTTTATAACATGTACTGACCCTTTAAAACACTTTTTAAAATGGGTAAACGGGATACCAGCTGTATTTCTAAACCTCTCAGAAAAATTGCCATAAGCCTACAGTTTATGCAGCTCCCATCATGGCACTTGAACACCTTTCAGAGGTTCTAGTTATAGATCACAAATAAAAATACTCCATATTGATTTATGCACCTTTCCAGAATTCAGGACACTGCAAGAATGTTGTGTCACGTGGAGTGATAAAGAATGCCAACTGTATTTATTTGCTGAGAGCCCTCCTTGCCAGGCTGTGAGTAATGCCCTGTTGTACATTCTGCATTTTGTGTTCCAAAGTCCACACTCTGTGTTCATTGTTCCACGTCATGAAATCTGGACACGATGTGGGCAAAATAAATTTTGCATACTTTTAATACCCCTTGGTGATTCTCAGCTAAAAGAACAAGTTAATTTAGATGAAACACACAACCAGTTCAGTACAATCTAAAAAAAAAATTGTTCTTCCTTGCCTGTGCCACCATTCAAGCTTTGCTTCTGATACAGGATAAAGGTGAGCCTTTAATGGCTTTGAATGAGCATTAGTGCAAAGCTTAGCATAAAACCTGCCCTAAGTATAGCTCTGATAAGACACCATCTGGGCTTCAGTAAACACACAAGTGTAAGTAGCATAAATTAGTGTTTGAAATTTCTGAAGTAATTTCCTTTATCCTCTTGTTAAATAACTTGGCTGTGGATGGTCTGTCGGTTTAAATGATAGCACAAAAGGTCCTACAGCTACAAAACAAACTATTTTGGCTTGCTTCTTGGGTGGTTGCTTATTGTTTTACAAGACAATGGGAATTGTCATAGTGTTTTGGATTATTTTCATAAATTTATTGAATATTTATTGTCAGGATTACTTCAGTTTTTTATTTTGAAGCTTGATACTACTTACATTTTAAAGAAATCCTCTGGTACTTTTCCAGTTTTCCGTGACTTTTCCTAACCGCTCGCTTTCAAAATCCTTTTAATTTTTATTTGTGAACTGAGTAAACAATCTGGAAGTCATTGATAGACAATAAAAATGGCACCCCACAATGTCTTTTTTTTTTTTTTTAAAAAAAAAGGGCGACAGACGCTATTATCTTGTCTACGTTTGACATACTTTTCTAAAATTTCCCACAATTACTGGCTCAATTTCAGCTCTACTGGTGGTAGAAAATGTAGAAATGTTAGACAACAGGGCACTGATGTGAGCTGGTGTTTTGGATCATCCATTGTTATTTATTGCTATTTATTACTTGTGTATTACAGTTTCCAGGATCCAGAGTCATGGATCAGTATCCCATTGAGCTAGGCACCAGGCCAGCTCTAGAGAGCAAGACTGTCCCTGCCACACTGGGTTAAAACATGATA
Source organism: Strix uralensis (assembly GCF_047716275.1). Taxonomy (NCBI): domain Eukaryota; kingdom Metazoa; phylum Chordata; class Aves; order Strigiformes; family Strigidae; genus Strix; species Strix uralensis. The sequence goes on from NC_133972.1 coordinate 12,684,723, forward strand.
GTTAACATTCTGGTGGGCCGTCAACATGAAAATGTCTCTTTGGTTCACAGAAACACAGAGGAGAACCAATACAGCTGTGAGGAAATTCAAATGCTAGTTTGTGCTTTTACAACAACTCCCATGGGGAGGTTGTGCTTCCTTTAGCACTATAAGATCATGTCACTTCTTGATGTTTGATTCTACTCACTACTACAATATAAGTACTTTAGAAATAAACATAAAAACTGGGGGGGGCGGGAGGGGGGGCGGGGAGGAATGGACACTCATCATGCAAGACAGTGTAGTATGTAGCTTTTGTTCCCTACTGGCATATGTAGCAATTGCTTGTCCTTCCTGTATTTGCATGTAGGTTACTGGAAAGCATGAGAAAATGAGTTGCAAGTAGATTTTATCTTCCTTGTGAAAATTGATTTTATACAAACACATCACTATATACGCTCCCGCATTCTATAATTTGGCAGGGCAAGTTCACCCCTAAGCAGAGGTGACCAGATTCAGTAGACAGGTAACAGGTAAGGAACTGTGGAAGTACTTTGTTGAACCATGAATGTTATTATGTTCACAATAGCACAGAATATGCTATTTCTGGAGAACCGAATGTCTTTTGACTGATCTGAGATCAAGCTGTAGCTTTGTTGCTTGTGATTGGTTTTGACCAGAGAAAGATATTCCAGTATATTTGTTCAAATGAGCCTTTGTTTCGGAAGGCAGTGTTTGATTGCCCTTTTAGAACAGGCACGTGTACCAGAATAAGCATGTTTTTACCTCTGTAGCTTCTTCTTATGGGGAAAAGGCACTGTATTTCCTGTGTTTTCAGGAATAGACGAGGTTTCAAAAACTATAAAGTCACAATAATTGGTGGACATGTTGAGGTACTTGTTTGTCTACAAATTTAGCTGGTAACAAGCTGGAGTGGAGTTGCTGAATGAAATCAGTACAGTATAAAATATTAGCCTGGAGCATCTTTACATATGCTGAATTAAAGTGGTTCTTGATAATGCTTGAATTGTTTCTTCTTCAGCACCAAATGCAGCATTGCTGGGAATTCACCATGTTGTGTAATGGGATTAACATTTATTTATGGATTTCATTCATCAGTACTGAAGTCATTTCCTAAAGGCATTTTTTGAATGCTTTATTATTATTGTATTAACTTTCCATTGTATCATCATGATATTTTTGGTAGAGAGGTGTCAAGTATGCAGGCATTTCAGAAAAACGCATGAACTTGGAGTCCAACTGGTAGACTTAAATTTGTCATTTTTGCACATTGCCAGTCTGCCTTAGATAATATTTCTTGCTATCAATTATAATGGATAGATAAACTGCTTTTATTTCATTTCCAATTGCTTCATAGCAAGTTTAGACAAAGAGATGAAAGGCTTTTGTTGGATGTCTTGAGAGTAGGACAATGATTGGGACGTTCAAGTGATCTCTATAGAGGTGACATTTAGAAACTCTGAACTGGTAGAGGTTACAGGGATGTAGTTGCCCTGTCTCACAGTCCTTTGGGGATCTTTCAGATTTAGGCAAGCTCCCCACTGTCTTTTGGTAAGAAATATCTCCCCTTTTGTTTTTTCCTGTGCCACACAGAACTAGAATCCAGTTTGCCCATTTTTAATATTTTTTTTTTTTTAATGGCTCTGGAATTCTTATTCTATGAGATCTCAGTTCCCTGGGACAACACCTTTGGAGAGATGAAACTACTTTCACTTCTTTAGACGGAACTTTGATTTAATATTTCTATTGTGCATTTCTATATTTAGCATGTTTCTGGCTACAGACTTTCTTTGTCACAGCCTTCTAAGAATACCATTACTAAAACCTCACACATCATGCTACGAGAAGTATTGATTTCATAGTAATTTTACTGGGCTTGTATCTGGTTTTGCTAAAAGATCATTGAATGAAGGCTATCATTATGGATGCTAAAATTGAAACTGAGACCACTAGGTGAAGACCAATCCAGCTGGTTGAAGACACACAGCTACCAAGTCCTCATGATCATTCTTCCTTTGCAGTACAACAAGTCGCATGGCAGGAAAAGAACTATGCAACTGCCTGCCCCATCTCGTCCATGTGATAAATGTAAGAAGAGATGACAGAAATAAACCCTAGCTCAATCAAGTGACATTACATTAGGAATTGTAGAGAAAAGACTTAAGAGTTTAGTAATCCATTAATGGGGGTGTTTAATATTTCTTGGCTAGAAATGAGACTTTTTTTAGAGCTACAAGGAATGAGCATTAACCCTGCTTTAAAACAGGTATAGGAAAAAACCTATTATGAAAACTTTTAGAAACAGATCCAGGAAGCCAGGTATAATTATGCTTGCCTTTAGTGATGAAGCATTTTAGAGACAGGTCAAATTCCTTCCTAGAGTAAATTGCATTAGTGGTCACAAAACATCTGGAAAAGTACGGTATCTCTAGAAACACCCTAAGTGGCCCGTTTTCAGAAGGCTTGTCTGTATAACATGGTTTGATGTTTTCCTCTGAGTGTGGCTTTGTTTTTTGGTTGGTTGGTTGTTTTTTTCCAAAGCAGAATGTGGGCTAGGAGAGGAAATATAAAAATGTATTGAAAGAGTACAGTCTATTTATGTATATAGCATTGAATGTCAGATAAAAAGAAAGGTTTTGAATGGAGAAATGAAGACTTATGTGATTTCAGGTAATTTGTAATGGGAAAGGGCATATAGTGCAGATAGGTCAAAGAAAAAGAATTCTGAATATCTACATTGTATTTTTTACCTTGAATGATTTACATTTTGCAGATGGGCCATGTAGATCAATTTACAACTTTTTTTTTAATCTGGGAAATTCTTCTCCACAATTCATGTATCAGTTCTTTTTGTTTCCCTTAGGGAGAATGTGACTGAAATCTTTTAAAATTATAATGGAATATTTGACTTAGCTTTACTACAGAAGTCAGCTCAAAACAAAATGTTATTTGTGTCAGAAAGAGTGGAACATACAGGTATTACTTTACATAACATCTCATATTTTATATTGTTCTTTTATTAGAGTATTAGAGCTAAAGCCCTGCATGTGAAATTACCTTTGTTATGTTTTGTAGTGAAAATCACTTTATGATGTTAATTTGTCATAGCTAAAATTGTGTATTATAAATGCAGTGTTTTTATTGGCTTACTATCACGTTTTCATTGGGCATTTGATGAGAAAAGTGGCAAGAGTTTGGCTGTTGCAGCAAAATTGTGAACTGTCCAGGAATTAGTTAGACACTAGGAAGTCAAAGATTTCCAAATCCAGCTTTGAAAGAGGGTACCAACTTTTGCAAGGAATGAAGTGCTTGCATATTGAACGTATTATTGAGTGTGGGCTCACAGTCTCCTCACTTGCTCAGTGGGTTGTCCCAGACTTACTTATTTTTGACTTGATATTATGTGGTGCAAAGAAGTACGTTTATATATATATGTCTTCCTATGCTGGAGCTTCAGTTCAGCAGTGGCAAATGCCCAGAATAGAGTTTAGCATTAACCAGCTCCTTTCAAACCATTGTTCTGAATTGGAGTGTAACTTTCCTTTTCACATTGATAAGCAGTCTTGTCCCCTGCCAGTCTGGGTCGGGCAATTGGAATTTTTAAAGAGTGTGCTGAGGTTCAGTAATGTTTGATTTTTGTTGCTTAAAAGTGTAAAGGAAATGTTAGGAGAAGAGGCTTCAATTTAAAATTTCCAGATACATCTCTTGCAAACATGGCCGGGACTATTATTAGAACTGTCTGTCTCTTGTTATATTTATACCTCTGCAAGTCCAAGAAGAAAGAACAAATGTGGCATATAAAAACTGTATTGATGTGTATTTAGATGAGAAATTATTCTCCTTTAGAAATGGTGCATTTGGATAGCCGTGCCACCCTTTATGGCAGTTTAGGGCCTAGAGCAGGTACAAGGTCAGAAGCAAGCTGAGGAATGTGTTTCAATCAATGAAATACTTTATTTTCCAAGTATTTCCTCACATGTAATGTTTCTTGGTAAATACGAAATTTATTTTAGAAACATGATAGTGTAAAAGAATAGTTGTTGACCACACACTGTAATCAAGTGACTACTGGTATCAAATGGTCCTTTTAGCCTGAGTGGACAATTTGTTTGTTGGCAGTAGTAATGAAATGTCTTTGCTTTATTGCCTTGTCACTATTAAATAATAGTTTCAGAAATTTAAGGCTCCACTCCAGGGGCAAGAAATACCTGTCTTTTTTGTGTTGAATGGCTCTTTTGTTGCATTCATTTTTCTGTATTACTTTTATTAGTTTCTTTGCAAATAGGTAGAGTTCAGGATGCACTCTATTGACACTTAAAATGGAGATAGAAACCACAGCACCATCTTCACTGTAAGCAAAACTCTTTTCAATCTGACTATCAAGTGTCTGAACAGACAAAAGAGCTTTGATCACTTTCAGTCTCTTTTAACAAGGGACTTGTTTTAATTATAGAATGCTTTAGCTATTACTACACATTTGCCTGGCACAGTTGGCATATGACATCATTTTACAAAAGCTTGGGTTTCTTTAGAGCATTCCAGCCTTAGGCTGCTGTTCTTAGAACTAAAGAAGGAGCATTATTTTTCCACCAACTGAAGAAGGTATCTTTAAATTAGAGCCAATAAAAATAAGATGATAATCCAGAACCATTCCCAAGTAAAGACCACAAAGCAGCAGTCACCTAATGAAGACTTATTCATAGTCACCACTGCAGTATTTCCGGTGACCTCATGACAATACCAAAAATTTTCCCATTCCCTCATGCAGGAAAAAATAGGATAGAATTTCTGGTAATCCCCCCACCAGTTTTCACTTAATAAAATTGTATTATTGTCTAGAATAAAAAATGCTGGGGAATGTTTTTCTTTCCTTGGGTATGTTGTATACAATGTATATTACAGATTAAGTGCCATGTAAAGTCAACATAATGTAAGAAGAAACTGTCATCTGTCAATTAATAATGAAAACAGTAAATAATATTTGATGTGTGAGTTTGACTACATCTCACTATGCATTATTTGTATATAGAGTACTAATATTTGGTGTTGCTGATATCTGTCAGTATTTACTTCTTGAAGTAAAGTATGATGAAATGGGTCTTGTTAATTACATTTCAGTGATTCTTTGGTAGACCAGAATATGAAGACTATTCTCAGCGTAATTCATGTAACCAGTGTAAATTCTATACCTATACCAGCATTTGGGTTTGTTTGCTATTGTCTCCATTCAGCTTTATGACTTAAGTCAGGATTACTTTTTTCCTCTAATGAGATGTAAACCATTCATTTTTTCACACAGCACAGTATGTTTAAAACTTAGCATAATGTAGCTACAATATTATGACAGTGGCTGTCTGAAGTTAAAGTTTTATAAAAACCTCACAAGTTCATTGAATGATTTCTCAGAAATCAAGACTGCTGAACAAAATTTTACAGTTTGGTGTTTGTCCAGCTTCAGCCTTTCCCTGTATTTTTGGGGAGTGAATTTGGTTTTGGATGTTTTGGCATCATCAATATGGAGTGCTTCTTATAGTTAAAACAAACAAATATATAAATCCCTCACTGAATCTTGGTATTTCTGCATTCTTGTAAGTCTCAGTTCTGATTTGATTGACTACAGAAGTGCAGGATCAGACAGGGACAATTAGTAATCCAGGCATAGGATTTTTTTAACACCACTGTAAATATTTCAGTCATATTTGTGCATAAATTCAAATTTCTTACTTCCTCAATTACACACCTGAAGGAATTTATTTAAGATTAGTTTGCATTTTCAGCAGTATAAATCCTATTCCATAATGTTTTGTTGCATATGTGCATTCACTACCCAGCAGCTCTTTGGTGATCTGTAAGATAAGTTTATCCTTTTACTAACTTCAGTGTAAGTAGGGGATGTATTTGCAATGTATGGCAAATCCAATGAAGATTAGTATGCTTGGGGTATACTTATGTGAATTTTCTTTAGAAACCTTGTCAGTTTACCATCTGGTGATTTTTCTCATGGTAAGTCTCAGCAATTATTTAGTTTAATAGTTGGTATTGCTAAGTATTTGACATAAGAAGTCTCATTTTCTCAGAATCATTAACAAAATACTCTGATCTGACTTGAATAAATTTCTAAAATCTTAATATATCAAATTATATATCCTTTATTCTGGTGGATTTTGAGCCAATCTTTAGCACACATGACTGTGCTTACTGGTGTAAAGAAGTCTTTGTATTACTGTGTTTTTAATGTACATAATTCAAAAAGCTACCACCATTTACCTATACTAAACACATTACAGAAGTTATAGCTTATGATTTAATAAATCAGTGCATAGGTTGTGTATTACCACCCCAGGCACTAGAGTTGGCATCAAGAGTCCAAAACCTCATTAAATTGGATGAGTGTGAATGCTATTCAATACCATTTTACATTTGGCAGTTTTAGCCTTCTGTTTTTACAAGGTTGAATAACATTTTGTTTTCTTAAGCTTTGGGTTTGCATGCCTTCAGAAAGAGAACCTAATTTTCTATTTTAGAAAAATTATCTCTCTGCAGTGTCTACAGGGAGCATCTACATGACAAAATTAAACAGTGGAACTGTAGTCATCTTTATCACACTAATCCTTCCCCAGAGATTAGACTGTATTTATTCTAGTGTCTGAAGTCTTCCAGCATATTTAACATGAGTAGATTCATATTATCTTTAATTATGCTATTTAAACCCTGTTCAATTTAATGCTCAGATAAGTCATGTTCTTCAGGAGCCATTTATACGTCCAGGGTGAGAAGTTAGTAGGATAACGTCATTGACAGTCATAGTTGCTCTGATTTAGCCCTGTTAGCGTGACATACTGAAACCTCATTAAATTTCCCTGTTAAACCCAGTGATGCCAGCCCTGTCAGTTGGTGAAGGTTGCACACTGTAACCAGCTGTGTTTTCAATTTAGGGAGGCCTTAGCACAGGCATAAGACACAAATGTGAGTCTTCACTCTTTGTGTTTACATCATAGCCCTGAACAGTTGGTGGAAGGTTTAATGCGATGACGTTATGGGAGCGTTACCTGCATTTCAGGAGGTCGCCCTTTGTATTCTAAGGTGCTTCTTGCCTTGGGTATTCATTTTGCAGTTGTGAAAAGAGAATTCAGTCTCTGCTGAGTAGGTCCAGCCCCAGCACAGAAAATCCCGTGTTTTCCTTCAATGGTTCGAACTTGCTTTGTGTCCAATATAATTTTATTCTGCAGATTCTGGAATGGCATGGGGTCTGTGCAAGCATTTGTCCTGAGTTAGCCACTTCCCATATTTCCCCTGAGAAGCAGTGGTGCAGGCCTGGAGGGGAATGAGAAGAAAAAGAAATTATTTGGGGACTCTTTAGGGTATGTTCGTAGGGGTTCTGGTCTAATCCAAATGGACACTAATTGGCCTGCAATCTTCAGCTGTGTTCTCTTCATGCCGTTTTACAAGCAATAAACTTGGCGGGGGGAGGAGGAAGGGCTGGAGAGGGAAGAGAAGACAAAACAAAAAAACTACAAACCACATTTCTGTGTTTCTCTTGAGCTCCCTGCCGTTCCTTTGGGTTGGCACAAGTCATCTGTCTCTCTTGCTTTTTGTAACTGCTCTTCTTCCTGGAGGATGAGGAGCCGGAGTAGACTTTGCTGCTTTTCATTAGCACCCGCCCTGGAATGCCTTTGAACGCTGGCAGGGCATTTTCACAGGGGCACTGTGAGGAAGAGGGACAGTGGGGCTGGCAGTCTAGTCCAGCACTTGTTAGAGCCTCCAAAGTGCACCGCCTCACAGGTGTTATTTTTATTTTCCATGGAAAGGGAACCAAACCAGAAATTCTGTGAAATGTGGCAAAAGTATTCATGTATGAAACTGACCTAAAAATGCTGATTTTTTTCAAAGCTGCTCTTAATGGAAGCATACATTTCAAAGGATGCTGAGCTGGAAAATGTTTCTCCTCTCTGTGAGGGCATCTCAAGTTTTAATCTGAGAGAAATAGCTAGCTGAATTCAAAGGTAGCTGGTGCAACATGAGAGGTAAGTGTCTAGAATATGGGAAGTTCAAATCTTACCTCTGTGAGGTATCCAGTGAGTCCACACACTGTTATACCCTTGGCTTTCCTTGGGTGGAACTATTCCACTTCATAGAAAAAAAAAAAAAAATAGTGGGAACTTAAGTCTGCGTCTTGCACGGGACTTTGTCAAGTCGTTCCCTAGCTCCAAAACTATTTAATGGTGATCTGAAATAGAACATGTATAACAAGGTTAAAAAATATTTACCTGAGAATAACAAATCTGATGTAAGCCTCTTTCCATCACTTTTTTTTTCTTTACCTCAGTAGAGTTGAGAGTAGAGGGAATCCTGAGCCAGCACTGATTTAGGCTGGTACGCACACCAGATGCAGTGTGATGCCACTCACAAACACCATCTCGATTCTCCCTCCCAGTTAGCTAGTGTGATGCTGTTTCTGCAATGAAAATACCTGCTTTTCGGCCCATGACAATGCAGTTGTGCAGTTTCTGGTTATAGACCTCATGTAGTTCATAGCACGGTCTCTGCAGAATGCTACTTTATACAGTGAAGATCTGCCATTAAAAAACTGAGTCTCATCAGATGTAGCATGCCCCCCTCATAGGTCTTCCACATCTCATGGAAATGCTTCTTTATCTCTAATTAGTTTTCAGCCTCCATTCTCAAGGAAATTACATTCAGAGCATGACTCTCTTCCTCTCTCTTTCTTCTGGAGGAACTTACGAGTTTACTTACACAAGAAACCTGTAAGCCTAATTACAGCAGATCTCTCTTCTTTCAGATTGAAAAACACAAATATGTGTTGAAACTTCTGCTTTTCTTTGCAGCATTATTAAAAAATTACTATCTTCATCCAGTGGTAGACCACTGCTTTTTTAATCATTGTCTTTGGTTTGCTAGTGAACCAAGATGTTTTCTGGTTCTTGCTGTGGAATTGTGGGTCTTTTTGTTAATAATTACAGAATTTTAGGGTTAAAAGAGAGCACAAGAGATCACCTAGTTCATCACCCTGCCTCAAGCCAGCATGAGCTAATCCTGACAGATGTTTGTCTAACCTGTTCCAAAACTTTACAGTTATTCTTTAAGGCCCCAGGCAATCTATTACAGAGCTTCACTATCCCTACTCTTGGGTATTTTTTGCTAATGTTTAAAAAACTTATTTTCTGCCATTAAGCCCATCACTTCTTGTCACTATGGATATGGGAAGCAGATTGCTAGATTGCCCTTTGCGGTAGTCTCCTTTTTGTAGCTTAAAAATTGTATCATGTCTCTCCTGTTTCACTTTGCTTGATCAAGCTCCAGTTCTTTCAGTCTTCCCTTGTGGCTGCTGTTTTCTACAGACCATGCATATTTGCTATCCTTTATACCTGTAAACTCTTTAGACAATTCCTGTGTTTCCTTTTTTTACCTTAGCTTAGAATATATTCCACCTATCAGTTTGGCTGCATTCTTCTTTACTCGAGCATTAGTTCTTCTAAAACTCCTGTTCATTTGTGGTCTACCATTGCAGTGCTGGATAACAAGAATACAGAGTTAGCTTATGTTGATATAGTACCTTTTTTTGTGTTAAGAGATTACCACTGGAGGCAGTGAGGGAAACTCACTCAGTTGTCGCTCTTTCCTCAACATTTACTTAAGAACAGAGTTGAAGATCAGACATGGAACTATGTGATGTTACCAACAATGTCTGTATGCTCTAATAATCCATAGTTTTCAGTGATGTTTTACTGCTGAGTATATGAAACTTCTAGGGTACATTTCTCTAAGGCTTTAAAAATCGGTGCAAGAATTGGGCATGTTAAAACACCTATAGAACGTTCATTTTATACTAACCTTATAAACAGAAATCTGCACTGTTGGCTGTCTCACTGATGGTCAAGTATCATTGGGTTTTCAGCAGAAGAGCCAGCAAATGCTGTGGGTCAGGGGAAACCCCTGGCAGACAACCTCTATGGAAATAATTTTACCCCAGCTTAAAATGGAGGGACTTGTGGCTGTTGCATATGTATCCGTGGAAGCTAGGCATTTATAGATATCAGAGGGACTGTGAATGACTTGTAATCTTTGGTAAAATCTTTAACAAGCATTAACCCTAGCCATAGTCTTAAATTTCCATGACTGTCTCTCCAAAAATGTGTCTCTTGGGGAAAATAGTGTTTTGGTTTTGATTCTTAAATTCGGAGTGAAGAGTTCAGTTATTTGTGTAAGACTGTTATTAAGTCATCATGTCTTAAGAGTTAAATGATTTAAAGCACTTTGCTATAGCAGAACTTTTATTTGCACACCAACCCTGTCTTCCTTGAAAACAGAAACATTCAAGGTGGGAATCCAGCTTCTCAGCAAATGTTCCTCAATACAGAATTTTTTTTTTTTTTTTTTGCTATTACTGCGTGTTAAAAAAATGCCTGTGTTTTTTTTTGGTTTTTCTCATTTACTTTTTGAGAATCCATATTTTATCATATTCGTGTCTCTGTCACTGTCCTCATTTATTTCTTGAATGCTCTGTTTGCAGATATGTGCACCTTGTCTAAAAAGCCAGCTGGGATGCCACAAATAGTGTCTGTTCTATTTATGACTGCAAAGTAATTACAATGGAATTTAAAGACTCGGTTTATAGATCTAAGACGAGGATCTTCTGTGTACACTAAAAGGATGAATCCTTTCCAGACCACTTCTTATTTGGCTGAAGATGAACTTGAGGAAGCATTTTGGAGTGTCAGCCAAGGCTGCTTTTAGAAAGACCTGGGTGGGATTCATACTGTTGATATCCAAATAAAAAGAGGCCTTGATTTTAATCTCTGCATGGTTACTTTATTGTAGTTATGAAACCATGAATTAACTTTAAAGCTTTCAGGGATGAAAGGAGACATATAAGCAAGTGCCTGTTATCTTTTTTAGATTCATGGGAAAATATTTTAACCAGTGTCCTAGTGGCTTTCTCTTGTGGACTTGTCTTTTGTTTATTCTGTTTCTGTGTGGTATGCGTTTTAGTTTCTTTCCTATGAGAGCAAGAATCTGTGTGTGAGAGAAATATGTACGGGAACAGGAAAAGAAGATGGGCACCGGTTTGGGGAGGAGAAAGGGGCTAATCTGTTGTACTTAAAGTGTAGTAACTATTCACTGCTTAAGGTGAAGCTGAATATAGCTCTTCCTGGTAAATGTTACTGAAAGTTGGTAGGTTTTAGTCTTTCTCAGCTAAAGAGCTGTTTTCAGAATTCAGTAAGGAGTAACCAATATAGGTATGTGAGGAATTATAGATATAATCATTACAAGGAATATGGTTTAGATTGTCTAGAAACCTTTTAGAGTTGAAATACTCTTCTCAGTTTCTTTAGACATCTTGGCACCCTCTCCCCCCATCCAGAAATCAGATGGATGTCAGGGCATAATCAGTAGGAAAAATATACTTATTTTGCATACAATTCTAACATTTAAAAGTGAATGAAGGTAACTTGTGGACAGGAGATAATACATCTAGTGTGGAAGAGACAAAGAAAAAAAGTTTATTCTCTAAGCACTGATTTAAATGATTTTGAGATAAAGAGGTCTCTGCCTTCAAACTAAGACATATCTTGTCATCAAGACAAAAGATATTTGGCTGCATGACTGTAGACTGCATTCCCAAGCAAAGGTTTATGTTTTTGTACCTGAAGAATAAGATATGCTGATATTCTCAAACATACAGTGACAGTTTCTTTCTGGTTTGCTTCTTGTGATAAACTCAAATGGGCTTCCCAGGCTAACTGGAAGGCAAAACTGGACACATCTAGTGATAATAACATTAGTTAATGAGTCATGGCCAATGTACGGGCAGAAGAGAAAAGAACAATGAGAGCATTTTGAATTTAGCCACTGAACATACAGTGAAAAACAGGCTTGCTTCTCCTCACCAGCATGGAAACTCAGATACTTCAAAGTCCATTCTGCATTCTTTTCATTATGAAGTTATAATTCTTGAGCAGACCTGCATGGTAATGACGTTACTAAAAAATATCTTCTAAAAATGAAATTCTTTGCTTAATTTAGCTCTCTTCATGGATGAAGCATGAACGACATTTTCTTCTTTCTTCCATCTGCTGTAGCCTGTGTTTCATCTTTCCTTTTTTTCTACAATGTTATTTTACAGCTGTAATGAATGTATTAGGGTTCCTATATATAGTCAATCTTGTGCTCTTAGCACAGTTAGAATCAGACAGGGAAAATACCAAATTAAAACAAGGCTGGTGTGCCAAAAAGGTGGACTAAGTGGAGTGATACTGTTGTCCTTGGCAGTCTGCTGAGCAGATACCGTCAGTGTCACTTGTGGGGGGAGAGGGGCCAGGGGATGAGCAAAAAAAGACCACCTGCTGCATGCTTTTTTACACTGGGATTATACAGTTATTGTAGTCCCTGTGCCAAAAGTGACAGACCGTGAATGTGTGTGTGGATTTTTTAGTGGTTACATATATTTGCAGTGTATGTTGGCAAACAAAACTGACACCATCTTTGTTGGAAAGCAAACAATTGTTTACATAGTTAGTCCAAGTCTAGAAACTACTTGTGCTCATCCTGATCATCCCTGCATTCCCAGCCTACAACATTTTGTCTTTTCTACCCTTCTCAAAGAAGAAAAAGAACAGACAAACTCCAGATATTTTAGTGAGCTTCTACAAATATTATTGCAACTGTGTTGGCAGGAGTGAGAACTGCTCTTTGGGTCAAAGGCTGCTAGTTAAACAAATATAGTTATGCCACTCAGACTGCCTATCAGTTATGGGAGCACTGTCGATTTTTTTTTTCTTTTTTTTTTGGGGGGGGGGGTGTGTGACAGGGACACAACAAGATTAATACATCCAAAGGTTGGAAATTATTTATAACTTTCTAGGATGTAAAATTTTCTGGAATAAGGCACACTTGCTTATCTGTGCCATGTGAAACTTGTTCTTCTCCACACATTAGTGGGAATTTAAGAGTTCTCAAACTCACTATACATTTTCTTCCTCCTAAATGTATATGGCAGGACTCAACTCCAATATCCTGCTCTTTCAGCATGGGCAAAATGCCTGGTGAAATCAGCAAACTCATAAATTGGACTTTTAAAGTGTAACAAGATCTGAATATAGGAAGTACAACCATCATCCCTATTTGAGAGAAAAAAATTTGCCCTTAAAAGCTTAGCTGAGACTAAATCATCATTTACTTAATTCAGTTGACATTATTTAATGTTGGCAGGAGCATGTGTGTATGTACCACTGCCCTTCTAGTCAATGGAAGATGTCATAACCATTCAAGTGATTTATCAGTTTATAATTATTATGCTCTGTAGTAGCTGGAGGCCAAGAGGAAGATAGTAGAGATTCTGGTTTGGCTCAGATTTTCACTGTGGAAGCATCCTACAGAATGGTAGTAAGAATGAAATCAATGTTTTAATATGGAAACCTAATAGGATTATCTCATCCAAAAGCCTATATCATTTACTGGCCATAATTATAATACTTTGTTCTGTAGACTGTAACAGAATTGCTCTTGCTATGGGATGACTGAGAAAAGCAAACTGTAAAATTTTTAGGCGAGGGTATTGTTCTCCATTAAATTCAGTAGTATTCTTCCAAAACGATCCAAATAAATAGTGTCTAAAATTAGCACAGGCTTCAAGATGAGGTTTTACAAAGGCAACTGTGCTACCATAATCCACCTCTACCAAAGAAAAGATTAAGCAAAAAGAATAAAACTAATCTAAATCAATCTCTGCTCAATCTAGCAAGCCACATGCACAAAACTCCAGGATTAGGTGGGTTTACTCCCTGGCAGAGTTGTTTCTGCATGCTTTCCTTTTTATTCCAAAGCTGCTGCAGAATGCTCAAAGACTTCACTAATTTAAATCTCTTAAATCCACCTATAGTGGATTTGCAACCCCCTTCTTTGGGCTGTAAATATTACCTTCCAACTATGAACATTGTTAACAGATTGAGGTCTGCCTGAGTCTGCAGATGGCCTGAATCAGATCTCAAAGCTGCTTCCTTCCTGACACTTTGAAAAAATGATGATGCACATCATTGTTCCCATTATTAATTCTTTCCATAATTGCCTTTTTAGCAACTGGTTTGCATACTTCCCCAGGAATTCAAATGATCTCTCATTATCATGAATGCAAAAAATCTGAACTTCTGCCATCTGGTCATACATATCTTTAGCCCTCTCAACTTTTGCACATTCTAAAAACAAAAATCTACACTGTGCATTTAGATCTTTTCCTTTTGTGTATTTTCTTGGTAGAAATGGATGTGAAGATTTATGGTAACAGTTGCTCTTACAAAAAAAAAAAAGTCAAACTTTCAGTGGGTACTATTTTTGGAGGTTATTTGATCAATTACAGAAAAATCTTACTGAATTTAGTGGAGAAGGATAGCCTGTCATAAGAGTATTTTATAGCTTTTTTTTTTTTTTTAAATACTCATTCCATACCAAGAATTGCTTAGTGCACAAGACTGTTTAAAGGGTGAACATTATAAAAGAAAAGAAACTATGGGGACACTGGGGACAGGTTACTTGAAAACTTGAGCCCAGCAGGTAGCAAGTTGAATTTCATAAGAAATAAAAGAGAAAAATAATCTGGGCTTTCTAAATAAATGTGAGCATGCATATGATTCCAGTAGTCAGAGAAATAAAGTTAAATTTTCATATATGGCTCAGTACAGCTTCATTTTTCTGTTTAGCAGAACATGCTGAACAATCGCCTCTCTGGCACTGCCATACCAGGATGTGGAAGTGTGGCATGTAATCAGGATCCATCAGTACTGTGCCTCTTTTTGTACCTGATGTACTTTCTGCAAGGTGTACGTGCAGCTTTGCACCGTTAGGCAGTCCGTGGTTTTAACAAAACTGCAAATTGGTTTCCAAAACACAGTTTCAAAATATGGACAGTTCCACTGTTCTTATGTCTCAGATGGGAGCTCTGTGGCAGGGGGTTTAATATATGGTCTCAGGTCATTTCATTACATGGTGAGTCTGATGCCCTGCTTTAACTCAGCTGCACTTGGACAGGAAACAGAAGGGACAAGAGTAGCTCTGAGCCAGTTTTGGACCCCTCTGAAGCCTGGGGCTGTTCTCAGATGTACTCAGCTTTCACAAGAAAGCAGAGCATCCTCAGGACCTCACTGGCCATTGCTGTGAATGAAGTGGAGTACAGCAGTGGTCAAGAAATTTGGTCCCTTGTCCTGTGTGGGGAACTTTATACAAGTGATCTAGAGTTACCATTATTACTTTTATGAATTTTTTGGGAAGATCTTGAGATATTCTTTTTGGGCAGGTGTGTTGTCTTTTAAGTTGTCCTTCTGCTGCCTGTGTGCTGTAAAAGGGCTGGGACATTCAAAGCAGAATTAGGCCCAACACATACATACTTCTATGCATAAGACAGGAGATCCTCCTAACAGAGTAAGTCTAGATTGAGAAGGAATAGATTTACTTACACCTGTGCATAGGCTATGTTTAAATTATGTATCTGTTTTTACTGTATGGATTTTATATCCTGTGCTCCATCACTTTAATTTAAATGCCAGTATAGAAACTGCAATACAGGCGGCCACCAGATCCACGTAAGCAGCAAAGAGTTAAGAAACTAAGACAGTCAAAACGTGGAGGAAGATGTAAAGACATGTTGCAGTCTATGAAGATTACCAGACCACCACAGAAAAGCCTCAAAGCATCCTTCAAACCTCAGGAAAAAATGCACTAAAAAGTTACCATGGGAACAACCAATTTAATGAACCAATAAAAACAGACAGCTATCTACACCTCAACCAAATTATACAAACAAACAATAAAAACAGAACCGTAAATCAGATGAACTCTATAACTAAGCAGGAAGTGGAAAAACTAAAATATTAAACACAGGAATAAAGGGGAGGAGGGGAACCCAACAATCCAGTGCTAAGATGTAAAGGAATAAAAAAAAAAAAATTGGTGTATAGAAAACAAAATTGAACATCACCACAAGGCAAAATGTAAAACTAAGTAAATGGTTCTATCTAGATAATTGTTAGCAAATTTTTTTTGTGATTTCTACTCGTTTCTTTACTGTATCATCAGTGGATTTTTCAACATCATACACAGGCAGCCTGCTTCATCAACTGTACTGAAGTCAGTGTGTTACGCTGATTTCATGAGAACAGCTTTTGTCCTACATACTGGCATTAATGAAGAATATGTTGGATATTGATATCCAGTCTCCTGTCTGAAAATATAGAAGACACATGATTTGATTCAAGGGCTGTCAATCTATATCTCCTCAGGCATTCAGGGCCCTTTAGACTCAGACTCCTCCAATATTTGTCTACATATTGTTAATAGTGAGCTATGTGAAACTACAGAGTGGTGTTATAAGGAGCTATTTATTTGACAAAGCATATTTACCTTGAAAGGAATTTAGTAACTATTACTACCAGCAAGGCCCAGTTTTTAAAGACAGTAGAAAGAACAATTTGTGAGGAGGAAAGGCTATTAACCTGTAGCTAGAATAATTTTTAAGGAAGAATTCAGATGTGATAAAAAGAGAGACTAGGCTCCCTAAGATTAATTTGTACGTTGAAAGTAGCTTGCAAGTGTTCTGTCTTCCTTAACCAAATGGTTTCATTTGCATAAGATTTATGGATATGATGTCAATAAAAATTTATACTCTAAAAATAGAAAAAACTAAAACCAAACCAAACCCAAAAACTTAGCATACTTCAGTGTGTTGGAAGCATCCTTCTTTCTATTTTACTTATGAGATAAAATGTAATTTCTCAAATTACTGGAGTCCATTAAGGAAGAACAAGACTGTGTGGTCCAAAATCTCAAAGGAATTCTGTTTTATGTTCGGGAAGCAGTTTGTTCATGTTCTCCCAGACAAATATTTGTTACTTAGCCATTAAATCAAAGATGAACCCATGCTGCCAAATAGATTTGAATTCAAACCATTAGAGAATTTTAGGTTTTTCCCTTCCAGAGCTTTTATTTGTGCCCATCTCTTACTTAATGTGAGGCTTTTAAACTTCCAATAGCTTTACTAGCATTAGTTAACAGATGAAACTGTGAACACTGAAGTGGGGGAAATGGTGCATTTTTGTTTGAGAGTTTCTATTAAGATTCTTTGTCCAGCCTCTGAGTTTGCCTCTTTCCACTTTTCGGCAAGGTCATGGTTCTCACAAATATATGAACAAGCAGTTGAATTTGCATATGAGAGAACTTATAATGGAAGTGGTATTTTTACATTCTTTTGACTCGACGCTGACAAGTAACTAACACAACACACACCGTACATTTGTACACTGGACTAGTGGAAGAGAACTGTCTGCACTTAAAAGTTGCAAACAGCTCTGTTAAGTGAACTTGAGCAACTGAATTTGTTCCTGATCATTATTCATGAAGAAGTATGGAACACATTCTTCAGATAAATAATTAATTAAAAATAGATTTTGATTCTCTTGATCTCTATTTTGAAAATGGGAAACCATACCCCGGGCTGATGAAGAGCAAAATCCTTCCCTTGTTCGAAGGCAGTCACCAATTTAAAATCTGTGTGGTCACATCAAGGCAGAGAAATTATTTATTTGCTTCAGATATCAATTAGTGTCTGTGCCACAGTTCGGAATACATCTCAACTTTTCTTGGGAATCCATCTTATAATAACGTTCAGAGTTATTCCAAGCAGATCAGGGCATCCCAGAATAGCCATTGAATATGTGAATCTGTGCAAAAACTGAGATTTAGCAGCAAACTGAGTAAGTTATAACAATAAGCTATAACATTAGCATTTTGCCACAAATTAATCATGTTTCTACTATAGAGGTATCACTAATTGAGGTTAATCACGAGAGATAGCTGAGAAAAAGACACAACCTCCCCACCCCAACCCCTTGGGTTTTTTGAGATTTCTAGCAGACATAACATATATTTTAAGTTACTTGCTCATGGTTCCTTGTTTTTGTTATGTGCTCTCTCCCACTGACGTTCTATCTTGGTCTGCCCATGCACAGAACTCCCAATTTCTGATGCGCTGAGGTTTCTTGCATACCTAGGTTGCATGTGAGTTAGGGAAGGTAACAGATGAAGTGTTCTGTGTTTCCAGTCATCTCTTTGTAAAGTGCCTAAACCAGGTGATTTTATCACTATGTTTATCATATCTCCTTAAATAATCACGGACCATTTTCCTAAGGAAAGCCCAAGTTAGTTTTCTCTGAGACAGCTGTTTCTCCATCAAACAAGCCTGATGCTCTATATTTGTTAGTTGTCTTTTTACTCTATCTGCCATCAGCTGCAAATCTTACTTCCCATGCCCCTCTTTCACGCCTCTAACATCTGTAACCTACTGATGCAGCACCATGGTGATCCTGGGAGAAGCTTTCTCCAGAAATTTAATAGAATCAAATTAAATGAGAGTTGTCTGGAACTGTGGAAGAAGAATTTTTCCCATGGGTAAAGATGCATCGGTATATGCTATGAAGCTACCTCTCTGTGCAAAGTAAGCATACTTTGTCAGGAGATTAGTGACTTGAGTCTTTCCCAATATGCTAGCAGTATTTTAGTTGAAACATGTGGTGTAATCAATAGAAAAAAGTAAATGGGTGATCGGTGAAGATCTGTTTGTTTTACTGCTTACTGCTTGGTTGCTAAGGAATGACTTGGAATATGGGGGCCAGGTTTGTGAAATTAAAGTTCTTTATCCATTACAGATTTTGTTCCCTCTGTGAGTCTGCGTCAGTAGCACATAGTGAAACTCAAGAGTTATTCTAGTCTCCTTCATTGCACGTGCGTTGACTGCTACTGAAAAACTTGCATGATTTTAGAACACATGCTACACTATAGAATCTCAAAAATTAATGCAATTTTTTGGAGAATCTTTATTTTTTGATGAAAAAAACCCCAGACAACCCAAGCCAAACACCCTGGATTTGTTCCTTTTTATTTGTTTACAAGGATATGATTGTGAAACATTACTAATAAACTTTTATTAACAATAATAGACGACAGCTGTGGGTAACATGGACAAAAAGCCTGTTCAAAGATTCATTCCTAGGTTGCATGTCATGTTTAAAGCTATAAAGTATAATGACCTTTTCAGAGATCAAAGTCCCTTCTTTTTTTTTCCCCCCAAAGAGATGTTTGAGGTTATACGTGAACTGAACACATTGAGTAAAGTTTCAGTTTCTACCAGAAGTTAATTAACAGAGAAGTTGAGAATGATAGTGCCATAGGGGAATAAGGGGGACAAGCCAGGTAGATGGGCAGGTGACCACATGCACTTTTCCTCATGCACGGCCCAGTAGATTAGCTGGCTACAAGTGCGCCCTATTGCTTCTACAGGACCATGAAATGATCCTGCCATAGGTGGATTTCATTGTGTGCGTTGTGGTGGATGTGTGGCTGACAGAGAGCAACACTTTGCTGGTAGTCAGCTTGCTGTGCTTCGTCACTCAGAACAGCGCACTCTCATGCCTGCACAGAAGCATGGCTAACGTGACAGTTTTGATGCTCTTAGTCCTGTGGAAAGTTTTCTTCTAGGCTGACTCTGTTCAGCTGGTCTCAGCCTGCCAAAGGATAGCCTCACCATCTGGATGCACATTCCTGTATCTCCCTGAGTGTTGTCATAGGCCTTGATAGTACTCCCTGTCTATAAAGAATCTTTTCTGAAACGTGCTGCAGAAGTAGTGCGTGTTCTTCCAAAGGTATGTACTATGTACTTTGCTTTCCTTTAAATTGGTGGTTATTCAGAAAGTTATTCTTTCTGAAGATTGGCCTCTCATTGCCCCCAAACCTGTCTTGAAGTTCCTTAGGTATAAAGCAGCACACTGCTCTGTGAAGGAGAGAAGATGTTTGGAATGGGCTACCGGGGCACTGCCACAAATGTGGAAAAGTATATTCTATTTGTCTACTTTTGGCCTGGTGTCCTGTCTGGAGAAGGCAGGCAGTCTTCCTACAACTCAGACTTGTATCTGAAGCTTGCAGGTTGTCTTGTCCTCTGCTGCAACATAAAACAAAATGAGTAGTATCGACCATATAATGCAGTGTTGCTTACCAGTACTTGCTTCTATAAAGTCAGATTCAATTCTTCCATGCTTTCCTCTGTTGTGTGAAGGACCATGGACTCTTATGGATTGTTTTAACTGTAAGGTTCCAAATCCCAAATAAACTAATTTTCTCAAAGTCTTCTAAGAAATAAGTAAAAACTGTGATGAAAGCAAAATATTTTTTCTTTGGTATAAACCATTTCATGTTTTCTAGGGAGATCTCTATGGTCTTTGCAGAACTTCCTTTTCTACAAAATCCAAAACTGGTTGAGTAGCAGCCATGACTGAAGGAAAATACTTCTTGTCAAGTTTTATCAACCTGGTGAAGTAAGATTTCCCCCTCTGCTGTCTTTCATGAATGTTACAGCATCACTGTTTTTGTCGGTAACTAAGCTCATCCTAAGCAAGGATAGGCTTCTCAAGGAATGTATTCAAACCCCATGCTGTTGACAGCTGTGCTGAAACTGAGCAGATGTTGACAAGGCTAGTTCTAGTGATGACTTGTACTTTCACAATCTTTGGTCAATACTTTTACCAGCTATGCTCTTAGGTGGCATTGTCCTGACCTACACTGGTCCATAAATAGCCTTTAGCTGAGCAGAGAACCAGCACAGGTGGGGTTCATCATCAAAAGAACCTGGTATTTCACCACCTGTTTTTCATTCAGCATTTTTTGGACTTCCTGGCAAACCTTTCTATAAGCCAACTTCCCAGCAATTCATTCTCAAGTTACTCAATACAATATCAATGTAATAAACATCCAATTTCTTTTTGTGCTAAAGTTGAGTGCCCCCCTGATTGCACCATTCCTGTTCTGATATTGCTGTATATACTGAGTCACTGGTTTGCTTACAAATGTTGTAGAGAATCCCAGGGAGTTTGTCCTTCTCTGCTTAGGCTGGCATCATCAAGTGTTTCAGCAAAGATATCTTAGCAGCCAGGTTTGGAGGGCTGCAGCTCAGAATGAGGGAAGGGGCTATTTTGAGTGCGATTACTCCACTAGAGACACAGAGCTTGTGGATAAGCACATATATTAATAAGGGTTGAATTTTGGAAGATACCAGATACTGCAGTGATGAGTGCCATGCAAGTACCTAGATAAACTATTTTCTGTGAGGCTGCCAATATAACATCAAATGAAGTATGAAGTTAACACCTTGTATTGCATGTTGGCCATGAAAATTTCACCCTGAAAAGGAGGAATTGATAACACTGTGCTATCACCAGCTTTAAGTTTTACTATAGCCTAATACAAAACCAAGTCTCAATAATGGTACCTGGCTACCAGAAAAATGATGAGATGGCATTTAACAGAATGAGGTTAAGAGAGGAGTCAATAACGAGTACAAGTTAATCAGTAAATAGAGCGAGAGCATGCATTTAGATACAGCCATACGTTGCCTGTACAGAAGCATCTTCCCATCAATAGCAGTCTTTGCCATTGTTTTTGGATCAGACTGATAAAGCATTGCAGTTCATATATAAGCAAACAGATGGGTACATAATAAGTTTTCAGAATCATAGAAGTAATTAAGCTAACCGGCATATATTTGGTACAGAGATAACGTGACAATGCAGCACCCTTATCTCTGGTTTTGGTCATAATATTGTGCATATATATTTGTAGTTCCTTCCTCTGCCTCTCTCTCTTTCCCTCTCTTTCGTAACATTGTCCAGATCTTCTCTCCTGCCTGTGGGGCCTCACATTAGGGTATCGTACTTTTTCCTATCTGGTGGCCTGTGGTTTGTCCGTTCCTCTATCACTTGAGTGTTTCTATTTTGGTGCCAACTTATAACATCCCAGACTTCAGATCAAGGGTTTCTAACAGAGACATTGTGCCATGGACCTGCTTGCTTCCCATTTGTGATCATAAAACCTACCCATTTTGCTCACAGAAGGCTCTTGTGACAACTGTAGGAATTGTTACACTGGAAACTCATACAAGAAAACTATTTTAGTGGTTTTCAGTGTCTATTTAGTGTAATAAACAATTTATTCCTTACCTCATCTTCTAATTTCTTCCTGTTTCTCGTGGCTGAAGACAAGGAGGGCTTAAACCATATGACCAGTCAGTGCTCTGAGGCCACCACAAAATACTCCACAAATTACCATGTGACATTTCTTTGAAATGCTGCAGAAACTAAGTAAAGGTATGGTGAGCACCTGGCTTGAGAGTGTGTTGCGATATACACCACATGAAGGGTTTCCTGCTGATGGAGGTACGTGTTCCAATAAGAAAACAGGAGGTGATGAGGAGATGGGATGTGGATAAGTAGCTTCAAAGACAATAAAAAGTTGATGTCACTAGGTGACATACCTTTAGCATTGTATGTTATAAAAATCAAACTTTGAACAAAATGGAAGCATGAAGGCAGCATAACCTGTGAAAAACACAGCTCCTAACAAGAGCAAAATAAATTCTATTCCAAATTCTCTGTATATGCCTATATAACCTTTTACGTAGTGGCTTGGATATTACTGTAATTTTGTTAATGTAGGGAATGAATGAGGAAACGAAGGGTGCAAAATTGACAGAGCAGGGTCAGATAGTGTTGTCATACTGGTTATTTGTATTTTTGTGCTATTCCATGCATGTTTTGTGCTTCTGTTAAAAAGAGAGTGCCTCTCTATTGTCAAAGCATGTTGGGAAGTTGAATTGTCCCTTGGGGCACTGCTGTTACCTTTGACATGAACCTGATCACCCAGGGATTAAGGGAAACCTGCAGGGTTCGAGCTGTGTTGCAGAGAGCAACAGAGGTGGGGGCTCTCTGAAATAGAGGTCATGCTGGGGCAGATGCACACCCATCCACTCAGTTCCAGCAGGGACCTCTTCTTTTAGTCCAAGATGTGCTATGAGCTGGTGGCCTGTCCCAGACCCTCCACGTTTGCAAGAGAGGAAATGTTGACAAGACGAATATAATTTTCAGTAATTAGCCATTTAATTCTGGAAGGTCTGATGATTGGGAGAAAATCCTTCAGGATTTTCTTGCCTTCTGCCTTGAGGACGTGTTTATCTTGTCTGTGGCAGCAGCGTCCACACTCACATGCAAGCTCACTAGCTAAGCGGTGCATGTTAATTGCATTCACACTGCTGAAGCTTCCATGTCCCTGTGGAGTACAGCAGTCACATCCATACTGCCCACAGGAGAAGTATCTGAGCATGCGCAGAATCCTCCTATGTGCTTGAGTTCCCTTGTCATGGGAGGATTTTATTCAGCACAACTTACATGCAAAAAAGTGTAAATTTTATTTAAAGAAAACTAGAATTAAAACTTCAGTTTTTCCAGTCTCTTGTTTGTCTGCTGCCTCCATATTTTGGTCAATGGCAAAAGTAGAGGCGAAAAAGATATGGAAAAGTAAAAAAATGTTAGAGATTGATGAGGAAGAAAGGCAGTCAATGAAGGCATAAAGCAACCCCTTCGTAAACACGAAAAATACCATTTTTTGTTTTTCTTTTTTTTGCAAAATATAAAAAGTAAATGTTAATATGACTTTTTTACACACACACAAAAAGGACAACTCTTTATTACAAGCTTTATGTTGGAATTCTGATACATACTATTTCAGACTACTAAAGTGCATTTATATATTTTACTTGTCATATGGCAGGATGGTTTCATAGGTTTTTTCCAGCTTTAAGTGGTTTTGGTCTTACAGCATCACTTTATAAAGCTTTGTCATTTAACCTCTGCCATTCTATTCCTCAAAAGCAATTCTGTTAAAGTGAATATATGACACCATAACCAAGAAGCCACTGTTCTAAGTGTTTTATTTTAAAAAATAAAGGAACAAACCCCCAAACCATAAGAGTGTTTTGACTGACAAATCCCACTTAGTACTGTATTTTAAATCAATTATTAATTGAACTCTAGATAAGAAAAATATTAGACAGCTACAAGATGTGGAGTTCAGCTCTGTGTCTCATATTGAAGTATTTTCTTGAGAAGAATAATGTCTTTTTGTCTGACTATGAACCATCTAAGATTTATGATGCCCTTAGTTTTTCATTTCTGTGTTTTTATGTGTTTGGATTTTGTAAATAATGATGTAGTAGGTAACTATAACATTGTCCCCTAGCAACTCTTAACAAGTATTTGAAACAAAGCTTCTCAGTTTTGTGACATATATCCAATCTGTCTGAATTCTCTTGAGTAATTTGGGATAAATTTGACACATATACTCAGATTGGGATTGTCAATAGGCACTACAAACAAATATTCAAATACATATAGAAATACAATTAAATGGTTGACTCACTTGTCCTAAGCAATGCATTCAGGCTTTATAGGATCCAAAGAATTGCAAGGTATTTTACTAGGTAGCATTTACTAACAGCAATGTGTAGTTTAACTGTCATTACAGTCTATGGCTCTAGCTTATTTGAATTGTTCATGATTATACTGGTTTACATTTCTGACTGTACTCGGGCATCTACATAGCATCTCTCTGTCTCTCTCTCTAGCAGGAGACTTGGTCGCCCCCCATCTTTATGCATGAGCTAAGTAAGCATGAAATGCTTACAGATATTTCAGATGATCATTTGGGCCAGTGCTGCCATAGTTCTGGGGTCCCAGGTGAGAATGCAAGGAAAGAAGGAAAAAAAATGCTTCACAGTCCGTCGGGGAAAACACTCACGCTGCTCAGGGAACTAAGGCCTGCCCTAACAAGGCAGCCAGAATTTCTCTTAGTGAAAATGGAATAAATCCAATGGAGTCATCTATATGCTCCACACTTTCCTCACCCAGGCGTGTAGGAGTTGTGTCTGGGCAGACTGGGTACAGTTTCATTCTGTTCCAGAATTAGGAGAGCAGATGGGTGACTTAGAGTCATATTTCCCTCCCATCTCTGATCCTGTACTGAATCCAGATCAACATCTCTGTTTTCCATCTCATCACCCCCATTCCCTTCTAGCCAGGCTAATTCTTTTCTCTGCTTCCCAGCCTCCTCACAGAGATGTCGTCTTTATTTTAACAAGAGGCTGTTACCAAAAGTTTCCTCTAGGCATTGTGATAAAGGATGAATGTTGGTCCAAAGTCAGAAGGAAGTATGGAGTATCTTTCTTCTCCTCCTGCCCCCATCATATTCAAGGAGAATGGAAGTAAGCTTGTGCTAAAGCAGAATTTACTTGTTTGTAATCTGTTTTAAAGGGTGGGGAGATGACTTGTTAGAGTAATCTTGTACCCCAGGGATGATAATATTATCTTAACAGGAGAGAGATGTTCATTTAAGCAGGGAATTCTGCCTTCAGTGTGCCTGCATTATTTTCTTTTTAAGAGTCCCCTCTCAAAATTGTTGCTGCTGTTGCTTTTCTGAACTCCTTTGAAGTGTGGGCAGGTTTCTGGCTCTAACGGCTTTGATTCCAGATTATTCTTCATGAGGAACCCAAAAATATTTTGGTGTTCATATGGCTTTTTTTTGGTCTATTTCCATCTTTTCACAACACATTCTTTACCTTTTTGATGCTAAAGTGCTATGGGGAGAGATGGGGTTGTTTATTCTTGGCTGTAGCTCTTTAATCCATAAAGCATATGGAAAACCTAAGGGAAAAAATGAAGATACACAGTCTACCAGTTATCTGTGCTTTATCTGTGGAGACTGTTCCTTGCATGTTCCTATTGAGTGCTTGTTTTTGTCTCCGTTTACCTGGGTCATTTTTTAAAAACGTAAATCACTCTTGTTACTATGCTATCTAATCTCCCATCAAATCTATTTAAATCAGGTGCACTACAGGACAACTCTTTCCTTGGAAGGGCTCTAGAAATGAGATCTAGGTTAAATTTAGTATTAAAGTTATGACTAAACCATTTAGTAAGCAATCAAAAGTTAGAGTGCGACTCCTCACAGGCACTCCAGAATTCACTAACTTCTTTTGCATGTAAAGTAATCTGTGCCATGTAACAAGTACTATATAAATGCAACTGCAGTTTAAGGGTAAGGGTAAGGAGTGTGTACTTGTATATCAAAACTGACTTTTTCAGCCGTAAGCCTGGTCCTTAAAAGTAAGGTTAAGCAAGATTATGCTATCTGTGATATTGATGCTGTTGTTTTCCTCTGTATGCTAAGTAGTATCTCTTTCCCCTTTAGATTTCATTCCTCTAACAACCTCACTATGTGATAGTTTATTGTTTCTGAGACCTGTTGTGTCTAACGTACTTTGATGCATGACCACTACCCTGAACTTCCCTTTTAAGGACACTTATGTCAAGGGTGTATCAAACATGCCTTGTGTCACAGGGGGGACGCCAGCGCTGTATGAAGTAGAGCCAACAGAATGTAGAAAGGGTCCCACTGACAGAAATCAGGGCTCTTTCCCCAGCCCCCAACCCTGCTTATTTAGTCTAGCAGAATACAAGAGCATATGCACAGACAAACTGGCGTCCCATTACATTCCTCCAGGGTAAATAATTTATCAGGACTGATGCTGATTAAGTATAAATGCGGAGAGTGTCAGGAGTCCAGGTGACACAGTGGTGTGTGCTGGGTTTTGCCTCCAAGGAGTGCAGGTCACATTTCACCCTTCATATCCACATCCTCTTTTGGGGAACGTTTGTGGTGCTTGTGTGGGGTTTTTTTGTTTGGTTTGGTTTGGGTTTTTTTTTGTTTTTGGAACGGAGCTCTTTTAGAAGAAAAGAAAATGTATTCACTCAGGCTCCAGTGTCATAGCACACATTTAGTTCTAGAGTGTGTATTCATTAGAAGATAACTACATTTGGTTGGATCTTCAAATCACTGATTTTATCCAAGCCTCTTTATAAATCCTTCTGTTTCAGTCCTCCCTCCTGAATCCATTTTATTTCTGAATTTATATCTATCTCTTTTAAAAATGTTCTGGTTTATTTTTGCCTTAAGCCCATAGGCTTTAGGCAATTTAAAGGTTGTGTACACGTACCTCTCATCAGATGGCAATCCTCACTGCACTGTATACGTGTCCTACAGGCACTGAGGCAGGCCTTGGGACTCCAGTAGCTCTCAGGACATCCAAAAGCTAAATTTTGTAACACCTAAGGTCCTGCTGTGGATGTGGTCAAAGTATCCAAGCCTCTTTTCAGAATGGATTGCAGCCGAATGATTCATTTGGCTCTTGCACTGCTGAGGTGGGAAATGCCAACTGCTCGTTAAAATTCTAGGCCTAAAACAGTGCATGTTGATACAGAGCATGCCTGAGCTCTGCTGATAGCTACTTAGAAGATCTTTGTCAAATATACACTTTAATTAGATCAAAAGTGTATCCACTACAGAGAGGACAAAAAGGTCAGGATGGGAAATTGGAGGAGTGCTCTCCTCTAGAGAGAGCACAAACTTCAGCAGAAGCTTGAGCTACTAGTATGTGTCCAGAGAGATGAGTTTTGACTACATGTGAATCAGCAGGGACCTCAGTTGGAATGCACAACTGAGGAAAGGGATGGGAAGGAAGCTAAACCTCTTTTAAGAACTCTGCTGACCAAGGAGCTTTAACCTAGTGCTGCCAGGCTCACTTTTGACATGCTTCATGGTGTGGCTTGGGTCATCCTTAAGTCCCTGTTGTGAGCAGTAAGGAAAGTGTCTCTAATGCACTGAAGTATTCTCTGCTGCACATCAATTTTGAACGGAGGGATAAACAATGATAGGTGATATTTGCTAGATGGTGTGTCAAAAAATATGTAAATCTCAGAGGACCTGGCTCTTTTTAAAAGCAAGAAAACTAACTGGAGAAAACATATGAAATCGAGTATGGAGCAACTGATAGGGCCATCAAAGAACTCCCCATCACAATATTTTAGTGTCCACCAAAAAATGACTACCTGGGCTCTCAGCTGTAAATTGCATCCCTGAAGCAGATATCAAAACCAACTCAACATTTTCTTACAGAAAAAGAGGCACCCCTTACAGAAAAAGAGACTCATGGTCCAGGCATGCTCAAAGTACATGGCTCTTGGAGTCCAAGACACTGATCTTTGGATTTACCTTCCTCTATTTCCCATATAGCTCCTTATAAGTACATTAGCAATCCAGTGGAATGTGCGGAAGTGACTTCCAGACTCATGGAAGAGAAGACAATCAGTTGTCTTCTGGCATGGAATATTTAGAGTAAGGCAAAACAAAGTCTTTAAATTAACTGAAAGTCTACCAGTTGTTAGTAAAAAAAAAAAAATATCATGTTAGCTAACTAATATAAGACTAGTTATAGAATAGAAATATATGACTCTTGCACTGGACTGGGTGGATTGATAAATATTTTTAATCAGACCGTATCTGGTCTGTTCCATTTTTTTGTTGTGTTAAACTGTGTTGACAGCTATTCTAGGGAAAGTATTCCAGTGAACTCAATAGAGGGGGAAAGACATAAAAGCTTCCCAAAGAATAACTGGGAAGAAATCCTTTAAATAAATGTAGAAATGAGCTTAAAACCACAAAAATTTGTTGGAGCTAGTCATGACTTTTCCCAAATATTAGGCATATTTGAATCTAAAGTCCTGATCCTTCTCTGCTTGGAAGAATTGACTTTGAAAAATAAATCATCTGAGAAGTTTAAAAATTTCAAAATGTGTTGATGAAAACATTTTGTTTTTTCTAGTTTTGTTTTAATTTAACTTTTCAGCTCAGGTATAATTTCACCTAGGAGGCTTTAAATCTGAATGCCAAAATAATATTTTATATAAACAGCAACTTTTTTGTTTGAAATTTCTGCAGTAAGCATTATTTTTTTGTCTGAGCATTTTTTCCCCATGAAAAGTGTTAGTACCATGCAAGCTGTTTTTCCTTTTTGCTGGACCATCTTACAATGCTAATAATTTTGTTCAGCCTCTGAATTACCCAGCTTCTGGGCTTTACTGTCAGTCCCCCTAATTCGGGTTTTCTTGCTTCGTGGGATTTAATTAATCAATATCATTATTTTAAGTTTATGGTGAAATGTCTGTTAAGTCTGGCAAGCATTGTAGCCTAAGTGAAGGGTAAAGATATCTAAACTTAGGATAGAAGACCGTAAGAAATAACATCTTGATGAAGGAAAAAATAGACTCAGAACTTGCTTCTGATATATTTCTTCATTTTTGTGTTTATATATAGCAGTCATGTTCATCACAGACAATTTAGAGGACGGGGAGAATACTGGCTCCGCTGTACATGTCTCCTTGACAAGGTGAATAAGAGAGTGTCATCTCAATCTAGTTGTGAAGAGAGTGTGGAGCCCTCTTGGAAGTGGTACAAGGAAAGTCTGCGTGCTGCACAGGAGTCAGTCTTCTTTGGAAACCTTTTATTAGTACCAAGCAATAAACTAACTAGCGTGTGTTCAACATCATGAGCTACAGCTTGAGTGTTCCTCCCCCTACTCGGAGGCTTGCCAGTAGGAGTAACAGTTTTAAGCAGTAGACGGCTGTGGAGCCGTTCGGGCCTGATCCTGCAAGGTCTGCTGTTGAATGTGGCCTGTTATTCATCTCACGTAATGTACAGTGTAAGTCAGTTGGATTGATGCAGACAACTTACCTGATTTGCCCTTCCTGTGGGTGGGAGAAGTGAGTGACGAGCACCTTGCCAATAAGTTGCAGCAGCCTTCCTCTGTTTCCGAGCATTTTGCTGTAGCTTGTAGCTGGTTAAATCAGCCTCTGTCAATAGTCACCCAACAACAGTGTATACCATTGGCATTCTCTCAGAAGCCAATTTTGAGGCCTGCTCCTTGTGAAGGACTTGTAATGCAAAACCCGAGCTGTGTTGAATTCACTATTTGAGTGGATTTGGAATGTTTTTGGGGAAAAAAATTAGAGAAAACCATGACTCATCCTAAGACATCCATAAAATACAGCAGTGCCAGAATCATAAACTGTTGTCCATGAATGTATCACCCATCTATTAGAGACAGACTTCTGCCAACAGCTCTGCCAATAAGAGGCAGACTTTCGCCAATAATTTTTTAAGGTGGAACATGCTGGTATTTATCACAAAACTAAAGTTTGCCACTAGAAGGACATCATGGCATTGTTTCAGATTATTTCTTCCCCCTTTCTCAGCATCTCTAAATACTGTGCTGTGGAGGAGTAGCCTTCTTGAATATGCTTCGTGGACATTAGGAGCAATAAAGGAAACACAAGCAACAAAGTTTCCAAAGTTTCCCAGAGGTCAGCACTGAAACGGGACCACCGGCAAAAAGGCAGCATAAAAAAATAAAACCATGCTTCAGAAAATGGTGTGTCTTGACATCCCTCATACAGGAGGTTCTGATAAATCCAGAAAAATAATCTTATATCTTAGCTGTTCCCTCTACTGCCTGAAAATCAATAGATTCATAGAACCACATCTCTAGCTGAATCACCCTAGTTGCAAGCAGCAACATGTATTTTGCTGAGGTGTGTACAAAATATTAGCAGTTAAGGACTGAATGGGATAGATTGTTTTAAGGGGTGTTATGTGTGCTTACACAGAAGAAGGAAAAAAAACCCCACACATCCTCATCCAACCTGTGATAGTCTGTATGAGGCACGCTGCGGAATGAAGACTGTGATCATTTAGAGCAGCTTAAATTCAACCATATTTTCATAGTGCTTGTGTTGCTTATTGTAGTCTCTTAGAAAATATGGTAATGCCGAGAATAACAAGTGATAACTGTAGGAGGGACAAAAAAGCAAGTCTGAGAGAGGATGTAAGGATTCCCAGTTTCTTAACTTTATGGATGACATAACTGCTGTCACCACAATCCATCGATGCAAAGAGGCTGGAAGCAAGCTGGCAGAAATACAAATTTTTCAGTGACTTGACTGGTGGAGTCATTTATTTAACTGTCCTTTTGAGCAATGTTAGGACTCATATAGGTTCCCCATAGAGCACATACTGTATATCCTTCCTATAAAATATGATGAAGAGCAGATCTTTTTGAGCACATTAGCAACCAGATCCAAAACAAGAGGGCTATAATTTTACAGTTACTGTGCATGATCCATTCCCCCCACCCCCATCCCTTTTTTGGCTGTTACTTTTTAAAGCATGAAATATATCCTGTAGTGCAACCCTTCCTGAAAGAATATATTATCAGTGCTTCTGTGTAGTGGATGGAACTGTCTAAAGATTTCTGTTACGTTTCTCATTTTTCCAGTCTTTTTCAAATTGTTTTGAGAACGAGACAAACCAAAATCACTTGAACTGGGAAATGGAAAAGGAGAGGCCAGAATTAAGAGTACTGTAATAAGTTTTAAGTGACTATTAGGACTTTCAGTGACTTAAACAATTCGAACAGGATGCTGGCTACAGTGCTTTTGATGAAAGGAAATAGAAGACTAAAAATACTTTAATTGCCAAAGCCAAGCTTCCTCACTGCTGTTGACTGTAATCAGGACCACCTCAGGAAAGTGAAAGTGGAAGTTATGATGACTGGTGTCTCCTCAAGTGCATAATGAGAGAAACATTAAATGTGATGTGGTGCTATCATCCTGTTATTTCACTACTGACATGGCTTAGAGAATTTGCATGCTCTAACACAGTGAGGTGAAGTATTTTTTTACTCAATCTATGGGACTGGCAGGGCAGCAAAACAGACTGTCAAAAATTTCCTTTTTACACATTTATTGCGGGGGGGTGGGGTGGGGGGGTGGGGGGGTGGGAAGGGGCAGAAATTGTGGCAGATAGGCAAGAAAAAGATAAAAGGAAAAAAAGTTCCTCTCTCTTGTACTGTGTAGGAGTGCTTATGCTCCTGTAAGCAGCCTGAGAAAGTGGGAAGAGCTGCTTTGCTGTGGGATCTCCAGAGACTGCCAGTTCCATTTTTACTCCTAACAGAGTTTTCCAGAGGTCATAAGCAAATCAATGGGTTTTTAAGTAAGCAGGTATTAAAAGAGTTTTGTCTGAAGCTTGCTGCCTTAGACAGAACCTGTCTCCTTTGGCTGGGATTGTGATTCCATTTTTTTGGCAGCAAGTAGGAAGTCTGTAGGGCTTGTGGAGCATAGGGAAACTACCGCCTTATTCCAATACAAGCTGCAGAGATGGTATGGCAAAGCTATAACTTCTCCTGTCCCTTAGAGAAAGTGACTGTTGAACAGACCTGACATTGATGCATCTGGGAAAGGAGTCTGACAGGGGACCCACATAAAAATAAGCAGTATTTGATGTCTGAAATGACAGGTGGCCATCTGACTGAAGCCCCTCCTTGTCACAGGCCATGGGGACAATGTCTCACACACTTCAGTAGTTAAAAATTCAAAAACTAGCCATGTGGTTCTAGTCAGGAGATATTCTGATCCGTTGAGTGAATTACAAAGAATGATCCAGTAGGAATTGGCCTGAAATTCACTCATCTATCATTCAATATGTAACATGTTTTTTGCATTATGATTCATGCTGTCATTGCAATTGCTGTAACTATCAACTGATAGCTGACAGTGGGAGCCAACCTAAATCTCAGGGTAAACAGGGAGGGTAAACATTACTTTCAGAGGAGTTGTGCCTGCTCCTCTCCATCAATTAATTTAATTAGCTTCATGAAATGCCACGCACCATTCTTTGTTGTGTTGTCGAGGGAAGATGCGGATTTTAAAGGATGTGTGAGTCTTTCCTCCTGCTATGTGGCATAAATCAACAGAAGCCTTGTGCTAGAGAGGGGAAAATGGGCTCCTAGTGTGAAATCCTGGTCAGTGCTAGAAGCTCGGCTTCGATGAGGGAAACCTCACTCCCTGACTTTCAGAACTAGCAACCAAAGTATGAACAAACTTTGAAGTTGACAGTAAGGATAATCAATAAAAGATACCGAATCTTTGGGTTTCTGTGGAACAAACTGAGATAACTGCTGTAACGAAAAAGGTGAAATGACACTTCTCAAAGGTCCACTATTTGAACATCATTGCTATACAACAGTGCTTACTGTGGTTTCTTACTCTGTTCCCTTTTTGCACACAAGAGCCCTGTTTGCTGTGGGAAGAATTTTTGAAAGCCCAAAGAGTGCAGGATCAGGTAGAAGTTAGGCATGGACATACTGGCTGTGTTTTTGGAACATGATATATCATTCCCTTGCTAGTTTCTTGTAATTCCTGGCTCAGAGAGTACACTTTATTCAGAGAAAGCAGTGTAGCTCGTGTATGTCGTTGGGACATAGCCCAGATGTGTGTCGGGGACATGCAGTGTGCAGCACTGCTATTTGTTTTCTGAGTGCTTGTATGTCATGGAACTGCCCATACATAATTCAGATGTAAGTGAAAGCCACTTTCCTGAGCTCCCTTGTTGATTCATAGAGTCTTTTTAACTTTGTAGAAGCTTGCAGTGGCAAAGGGCAAAGGTAGCTCGAAATGCCCTTGTCTTTCCTGTAGGTTGCATTTGTTTAAATTCCAGTTCTTAATCTGACATAGCGTTCTCAGAGCCATATCTTTTCAAACTTTCCAGTAATATTAATAGGCAATGAGGCTAACCTGTGTCAATTTTACATAGCAAAGGATTTTCTCAGCTGAACTTTTAAGTATATACAGCACCATTTTCTATCACTTATCACTGCAGCATATTTGTTGTATAAGAATGATGTCTCCTCATTCCTCCCACTGTTACCTTTCATTCTTTGCCAATCTACATAATGATTTTGGAGGATGAATGAAGAAGCTCTGTCTGGGCTCTTAATGAAAGCTCCCTTTTTATCTTATCTTCCACCTTCAAAGTAGCTTTCTGATAAGTTTGTTTGTTAGGGAGAGTAAACTGTTTGCTTCAGCTCTGGTTTAATTATGATATGGAACAGTAAAAAAAGCTTCATGGAAAAGGATGAGTGGTCAGTGCCAGAGCTGGAAAAATATTTCTGCATTTCTACAATTACTCAAAACTTGCAATTGACTTCACCCTTTGGGATTGCTTTGTACATATAATCTAGGAAAAAGTTTATTGGCAGAATATTTGCAAAAAGAGGGAAGTTTGGACTTGAAATAATTCCCTTCAGTTCAGGCTTTACATAGCTAATCTTATTTGAGGTTTTCTGCTTATTTTTTGCTTGCTTGTTTGTGGAATAGGGTATAAGAAATCCAGTCACAAAAGAGTGCTCTCTTGTGCTTGGTGCATACATGTAAGAAGATGTTGGTCCCTGCCACTACAAGTCTAAATTTAAGCCTACCTTCTGTCTGGACGTCTCTGAGTATGTGTCCTTTTTCACTCAGAAATCTTGTTGAAATTAAATCCAGGCTGTGTGAATGTCCCAGATGCAGTGTGTGTGATCAGTCCATGAAGCACATGGAGAATGCAGGCAGGTCCAGGCTGGGGATCTGCACTTATCCGGTAAACTGGGCTCAAATCACTGATACAGTGCATCAACGGTAGGTATTTAGGAGGTGCTGTGCATGCACCACTAAGTGCAAAAATAAACATCCCAACCTATGAAGTTGAAGTCTTGGGGCCACAGTCTAAGACACCACAGCAACAACTGAAGCACAGAGAGTGACTTGCAACAAGCAGTTCAGAGAGAATCTACATCTAGCCAAATGGTGAAATTTATTCATGAGCTGAGAGACAATATAGTGCTTTGAGACTTATTTGAACCCTATTCAGAGGATTGAAGTGATGCATATGCCTTATGCTGGTCCTCCACAGAGGAATGAAATTCACCCAGTGTGAATAGTTTTGAATAGAGAATGAATATTTAAACCACATGGAGACAACTGATGAATAGAAAAAGAGGATAAATTATCAAATTAATTAATATTAGTAGTGAGTGCTTACAAATACTGCTCATCAAGGACTAGACCTTTTGTTGCTCTGACTGGGTGGGCCCTTGCTGGTTTGAATTATCTTTGCAAGAAAACAATCATCAAAGAAGGCAAAACATATTTTAAGAAACCCTTTTAATACAGCACTACTCAGAACAAAATATATTATTGTTTAATACAGCTATCATAGATGCAATTCTGAATATATAAAAGTTAGCTTCTTGGCTTGAAAACAGAACAATATCCTATTCCAATATATTTCTTTTACTTATTATGAGGATTTTCAGTCAAACATAATGTATTTGTTTGTAACAACCTGGAACATAGCTGGCCCATAAAAGTGGGAGAGCAGTAAGCCAAACACTAGTGCTTGAATTTTGAGAAGTACTGAATAACATATTTATTTGGTTTTTACCAGTATCATAAAATATAAAATTACTCTTAAATGTAAACCAAACAGAAAACAATGTAGAAGCTCTACACTGTAGTCCAGATTTTGATGCTGTTGTGACTACTGTTTCTGAACATTGTTCAACTGTTCAATTTTAATCACTTTCAACTTCTTTGAAGTACAATAGTCTCACTTTTAAATTTTGAGATTTTGTGCAATGACTGAAGTCAATAAAGAAGAGGTTTTAGGGGTATTTTAAGTAATTCTAAATATTTTTAAATTTGTGGATGAAAAACTTCGAAAAGATGTTTGTACTCTAAGGATAAAACATACATAATCTTTTAATCATAATCAAAAACTTATGCAGTGTAATATTCAGCCATTTACTCCAATAATTTCAATTTCAAGAACTATGTTGGTTCATTGAAAATTTTTTTGCATTTGCAATTTGTAAATTTTTACATCATAATGAAGATTTTGAAGTATTTAAGTGGCCTCAGATCATTAGAACATTGGATAAAGAGGAAGCCTGCAATATTTGGTTTTATGAACCGCACCCGGAAAAAAGTATTTCCAGATGGAACTATTATGTTTATTTGACTTAATTTTTCACTAACTAAGTTATTCACTCCCTGTCCCTGTCTCCTCTCTAGTTTCCCAGCTTTAGTTGTGGTCTATCTTCCTTAGCTGACACCTTGTAGAGTGTGATTTTATTTCAACACAGTGTTTAACTGACACTTACATGCTCTGTACTAACATCAGTTCTCCGTGATGTCTGTGACTAGCCCCGCTTTATTCCCATTGAAGACACTGATTCCTTCCCTTCTCTCCCCCAAGTCGATGGTAGTAATTAGGCCATTATCAAATGAGGTCTGAAAATTTGATGTCTCTCTTAAGTGTACACTGTCAGAATAGTGGTCCTGTCCTTGATATATCCTAAAGTAGTCATATATGTGTTTAGTATAAATTAAAACTCTAGTTTTTATATTAAAACTCTAGTCTACCCACCTATGCTTTCCTCCCAGCCTCAGGCCAGTTAGCTGAGATCTTGCTCTAGCCTCTTAATAGCTTTATTTTTCCAAACAAATTTCTTTTCAGCTAGAGTTTGGGTTTTAATACAAGCCTTTGGTTTCAATATAGAAAGTCATCGTGCTAGCTATTGACGTCATTAGCACTTTGCACTTCTTTGTAATAGCATTGCCATCTATGCAAAACATATCTTCTCAATTGCAGAAGAGACTCTGACCTGTGAACTAGGAAAAAGTCTACGTGCTGTGGTCTGGAGGATAGAGATTACAAATATTGCAAATAAATGGGTCAGAGATAAGAAATGTGCTGTGAAGCAGCTGTAGCCCCTCCAGTAGTCTGGAAGGTGAAGCAGAACTGAAGAGGCTGGAAATGTTTCCAAGAACAAAGAAGGGAGGGAAAGTCTCTTAACCTTCTCAGGGAAGGAAGCATGGGAGCTAGCAGGGCATTAACAGCTAGTGTGTGGATCCAGAAATCCTGAAGGGACCAGAGTACATAAGAGCAGGAAGAAGAGCCAGGAGTAGAAGTGAAGGTTAGAGTCCTCTCCCCAACTTCCCTCCCATTGGCTCACCGCAGCCTCCTGCCTCCCAGCTCAAGGCTGCGACTGCATCGGGCTCTCCTTGAGGGATAGACTAAATCCTCCCTTCACTTCACATGGCCCTTTTCTTACCTGCTCCTCTTTTCTTCTTTTTCATCTTAGTTACTGACTTTATTCTTCAAAAATTATTTTTAATTGTTCCACATTTTTTTATTGCATTTTTATTTTATTGCATTTAAGTTCTGCATGTCTTCAGTCACGTGCTTTCCTGGCTCTTCTTCCTTTATTAGAACAGGCAATGTTGCACAGTAGCTCTTTGATAAGTTGATAGCCATGTGCCCTGAGTCAACGATGCAATATTAATCAACCTGTGTTATGCAATGATTACGTATATCAGTACAGCATGAGTCACTCTTCCACAAATAGTACAGACTTTCACCTGGTTGTTACCTTAGAGCTTTCTGTTGTTTTATTTTCTTGTTTGGGTTTTTGGTTGGGTCTCGTTTTGACATTATGTTGTGAGATTCCATCAGATATATCTTTTAATTTTCTTCCTAATTATTCTGTTCCTTGGGAAAGCAAAAAATACAAGCTTATACAGCTGAACTTTCAAATGTTCATGATGAAACAGATAAAACTTTCTCAAATAGTTATAGAAGTCATCTTTTCTTGTAAATTGCATCATGACTGCTTTGAAATCCAGTGGAAATAATTAAAAAGTGGCAAGAGCGTTTGTTGCAAGCCCATCTTTAACATATTAAAATTACTCCTGAAACAATACTGGCTATGGACAAAAGGTAGTGTTTCAAGAAGAAAACACAGAAGAAAATAAAGAGTTGGCCTGCCACTCCCAACACATGCATGCGCAGGCTGCCACAATGTTTTTGTAGATTGTCCCATCTTGAAATCACCAGAATGCAAAATAGGCACTTGTTTTATTTTCCACATTTGAATTAGCTAGGTGATGTCACAGACCCTCTTGTTAAAAGTGACTCTCTCTAATATAAGTGGACTCAACAAAAAGGTGAGTGCAACTTCAAGCATCACTAATTCATAGACCAATTTACTTCTGGTGGATATGGGGAGATATGGTATCCCTAGCTTTTTCTCTGGAGGTTGCAATTAGTATAGGAATGTATGTACAAACATGTGTGTGGCAAGAAGGCTTTTTTCCTGCGTGCAGAGCAGACACACTTTCCCAATGCAATGTGCTGCAATCCTTGTTCATAGGTGTAGGACTCCCATAGATTTATCACTGGAAGACAGTCTATGGCATTGAAAAACAGAAAAAGAAAAAATCCCTTCCAGCGTAAGAGAAACTCTATTCTTAATGATTTTTCTATTGGTATCAGTAGCTAGTGAGGTGTCTTTGTGGCCTGATTTAACTAACTCCTCATGAGGTTCTGACAAGGTGGGAAACAATATTTATAGATCTGGAATACTGACTGGGCAATACTTTAATACTTAATTCCCAACAGCAGAGGTATAAAGGTCTATAACTCACAAGTGGTGAAGCCAGAAGTACTGTAAATTACAGAAATCTTATTAGTCACATCTGAGTAGGAATGTGCTTTATTAGCAGCTCCCATAAATTTCTGGACTCCATCTCTTATTGCTTTAAATGCATGAATTAATTTTTATTTTTCTGTAGATGGTTTTGTATGTTTGATTGTATTGAAGGCAATCTAAGGAAATTAGCTATACCACAGTGAGGCATATCACTCCATGAGTTTAGGGGTTGGCTTTTTCTGTTTTGCAGAAGAAAGGTTACCTGTTTTCTCTGTTTTTTTCATCTCATGCTGAGTTGTTAGGGGTTTTTTGTTTGTTTGTGGAGTTTTTTTGCTTTTTCCCCTGTGGGGACATGAGATCATCGATATCCAATCCACATTAAGGAATTTAACTCCTTTACTTAAGGAGATTTTCCACTGGCTGCTAAGGAGAATCTGTAGATTGAGAATACCCCTGAGTTACCTGAGAAGGAGGACATTTTTGTTTTAATACAGCCACCTACTCTCTAACTGGGCCTTTATCTCTTTACACAATGCTGGTTTGAAGACATGAACAAGATCTGCAATTGTGATCCTCTTGTTGCCTTTAGGAGCAATAGGTACACCTGCAGGCCTGGATGGGGTGGCCACTCCCCATAGATGCAGACCTGATGTGTTTCTAGCCACATGAAGTGTTTCCAGAAATATAATTTAACGTTAATTCTGTTCCAGGTCTGGGCTGAAGTTTGCACTTGTCTTTTCTAAAACAATACTTCAATCCATGTTTGCATCTGTAGTTACATATAATATTTTTGATGTGTTAAGTTTAAAAAAAAAAAAAAAAAAAGAAAAAGAAAAGGAAGAAGAAAAATCATGCTGGAATCTTATGCTTTGTGTTTAAAACCAGCCATCCCCTTCTTTCCCTCTCCTCCCCCCCTCCTCGGTCAATAGTTTTGGATCCTACGTAAGTGCAACAGACATGACTGATTTAGACAGGAAAATATGTGGAATGCTTGCTCTATAATTTACTTTAAAACAAAAATAAAGTGCCAAAAATAATAGTATAATACCCAAGATGATTACCTTTTCAAAGGGATATACTTTCACAGTAATTACTGCATGTGTAAAAACAAAAGGGATTTTTTACTGAACAAACTGGCTGATAGTTTAACATATCCCACACATAATGATTCCACTGAAATCTTAAAGAATACAGTATAGACTCCTCTGAAATCTTAAAGAATACAGTGTAGGTCACATTATACTGCTGAAAACATGCATGTGAACTTTACTGAGGATGATATGGAGAGTCCATCTCATCATCTCACAGTTTTGAGTTATATTGGTGATTCTGACTGTAAATGCTCATATGTTACTGTGAACATGATTTTAATTTGACATGCTACTCATTGTAATCACACCCAACTGAAAACAAAGAAACTCACCTGTCAGGTACATGATGGAATATATTACAGTTTCTATAACAGATTCTTGTAACTAACGTTAGAGTTTTAAAAGTTCCTTATGACTATTTTATCTTTGATATACTGCTATGGTAATCCCCCAGTAATGGGATAAACACAGATAGGATCTTATAGTCATGAAATATGGCTCTCCAGTAACCATTTATGGAAAATGAACCAGACTAGCAGACAGTACCATATTTCATTATTTTCTGCATGTATTCAGTTGGGCTGAATCTAGATGGAAACTTCAGAATGTTAAAAAGCAAACCAAACCAAACCAAAACCCCCAAAACTCCAACAAAACGAAAAAAAAACCCTCCCAAAAAACTAATGCAGGAAGAATATTCACTACTCAGACCACTACTGACATGACAGGACTTCACGAGTCCACAAGATGAGATAGACTGTGCATATCAGTGGCTGCATTATAGAAAATCAGGGTTTATTTTCTGTTAGAGACTATAACTTGATTAGAGTTTGTAATACATAACCAAGGTCATAATTAAGGTGGACTGAGACAGACACCGTTGCTTTTGCTGCAGAAAAAGAGATTCAGATCTGGTGGAGACAGGACAGTGGGATGGAAAAAACTGGGGAAGGATAGTAAGTTGGGAAAATTATAAGAATAGTCAACATGTGTTCCCCTGAAGGTACCTTTCAAACTAAAGGAATTTTGTTTCACCAGCAATGATGTCCAACAATTGTTGTCATTGTGGGCAGTGTTATATGTAATCCTGTGCTGTATAAATCAGATGTGGTTCCAGATTTGAGTACAGATCTGTATCCACATTTTCCTAAAACGTAAGGAGAGGTGGTGACTGAGTTTCAAACTACAGTATCTCAGCACTCCAGTTCTTTATTATTCTTTCTCATCAGTGGGGAGTTTTGTGCCACCATTCCCCATGTATGGAACCAAAATCAATGCCATTTTTTTTCAGCATTATCTTTTAAAAAGTTTCTTTTTCTACCCTAAATATGTGGCAGCTCTAGTTCCCTCCAGTAAAGCAACTGGACATCTTTTTTATTTTAAATGCTACCATGCTGTAAATATATTAAGATATCTGCTGCCCTTGCACCCAATTGTACCTGGTAATTTGAGAATGAAGCATGTGAGAACCACAGCGCTATTTTGAACCAAATCAAAAACTTACTAGTTCATAGGGTTTTATAGGAATTAAACTGTGAAGAAAACTATTTTTCACTGGTAGAGCAAAGTAGGTAAGATTATTTTTTTTCTGTAAAAGCTTTTTTAAAACAAACAAGACATAAGAAGTACCTTGCTAATTATCATCAAGATCTCCTCTGCCTTGCCTGTCTAATTCCTTTATTTAATAAATGAAATGTGCTTAGTAGATTCTTAGATGTATATTTGTAGTTCTTGTATTCATTTTCCTCATGTCTGGAAAAAAGTAAAATACTGAAGATAACTGGTGAGAGCAGTGTTAGTGGCAGGACCCAGCTTTGGAAACCCTTTTGCAGGCCTTTTGCATTGCTAAATGCAGGTTCCTGATTAAATGTTTGTCTGAAACAAAGACATCTTTTTAGATATTTCCTACTGGTGGTTTTAAAATTTGTCTGAGTTGAGGAAAAGACAGAATTATTGGTGGTGGCACTGGGCTGACTCTAACCTAAAAAGACTCAGATTGTGCATATGAGAATTGCAAGAAATAGGCATTGTTTATTCTTTAGATTCTGTGTTTCTACAAAATTTATCTATTTTTCGAGAAGGCATAAATTTGTAACATGCAGGTAAATAAACAGAGGCTTGTTTGAAAATCTTTTAACTTCCTATGTATTTGAGAATTGCTTAGTAACTTTATTTGGTTTGCACTGCTACTTGAGATTTTGGACTGCTGTACAGAATCTGGGAACATGTTTTTGTCAGTTAGGAATAAGCAACTGTCACAAGAATAAATATATTCATATCTTACATGAAGGAATTGGTGGGCTATTTTCTGTAACTATTTTTACTGTGATATTTCCTTCTATAATAAGTTTGCTGACAAGTTATTTTTCCCCACAGGAGTAGTAGACTCAGGGAAATCAGAGATGGAAAAAGACCTATTAGGTCATCTTGTCAATTTTCCTGCCAACACAAGATTGTTCCTTGCAAGGAGTTTTTTTCAGTATTTCTGTCTGCTGAGCCATATGAAAAGAGTCAGAGTATACATTTTCTGATGTAACAGCAGCAGCGAGCAGTGAGGAGCTGCTATTTAAATTCTTTTTTGGGGCAAGTATGGTCAGAACAAGCTGGAAAGAAATTCAGGGCAGTTCTTTGCAGAGTAAAGAATATTCAAAGGTGAAGTAGGAGTAAGGAGTGAGTTTTTGTTAGTTTTATCACAAATTTCCCGCTTTGGGTAATGATATTTGATTATTGTTGTTTGCAAAATGTGCTTGTTGCAAGGTTCTGGCTGCACGTATAAAATGTACGCATTGGGCCCCATTCCTCTGGCCACTGCTCACAAAAACTGTCCGTCCTTAGGAATGTAGTACCACAGATTGCATTGAGGCTAGTCATAGGAGTAGGAATTCTTTGTACAAATAGTTTTCAGCCATGATTGTATTAGCTGTGGGGAAGAAAAAGTAATATTGAGAGCTGCATAGCAAATATATGTTCTGGGAAAATTTACATGTAATCAAAAATATTCCTGTTGTATGGTGGGACAAGAAACAACTTTAAAAGTTTTCCATCTTGCAAAGAGAGTGTGGGTGTACTTGTGCACCAGCACAAACACGCAGAGCAGCCAACACCCCTGTGCTTGGGGCACATATCCAGCTCTGGGCTATCTTTCAACAGCCTCGTGAAGGCTCTCCCAGGCTCCTCTTTGCCACTGTGGAAGCTCTTCCATGGCACTTAATTTTTTCTTGATGTGAAGCGGGGCAGCTGCAGTGAGGGTGAGTGCCTGCAGTATGGCCTGATTTTAAGAGTCATATGCAGGATATGAGCAACTATCTAAAAAGGAGCTCTGACGCCAGGTCCCACATCGCCAGCAAGCACTGTAACCACCTCTAAGCTGTTGGCTGTCCTTGATCCTCACAGTTTCACACTGGGACTCCAAGGCTGGTTTTTCTTAGAAAATCTCATGAGAACTGATATGTTCACACAGTGTGTTTCAGCTTCAATGAACTTACTCCATTTTTTCTATCAAAATCTGTTATACTGAAACATTTGCCATTAGCTCTGTTTCTTCAGACTGCCAACTCGTAGTATCTTCTGCTAATAATACCAAAAAAGTGTTCTCTAAAACTGAAAGCAACCTGCATAATACTATTTTGAATGTAGAAACACTGGCCTGTTCAAAAAGGCAAATTCTGCAATACTAAGATGAATCAAAAGTACCAAGCGGGTCTTTCTTGCAGCTGTCCCTTTCCTCAGGTGGTATCTCTGGGTATTACAGTATGTGAGATTATATGATTTATTAGGAGGAAAAGAATTATTAACATTGCAGTGACTAGCTGTGCTCTCCTTGCAAGTAACGAAACAATGGATCTGGCTGCTGCAGATATGTCTCTGGATTTCAACAGCAATGTTATAGCTAAACACATCATAACAGATTTTTCCTTACATGTTTACCATTACATGGTACTTCTAAAACAGATTAGGGAAAAATACATAGATCAAACTGAAACCAGTTGCTGCACTTCTTCGCTATTGTAACCCCAGTCCTGAGTGTTAATGCCTCTGGTTGCATCCTGCTTACCACCTGCTGTATAAATACTGCACTGCTTTTCTTTGCTGACTTTACTCAAGAAGACCAATGCAATATGACATCATTCACGTTATCATTTTTTTAAGCCCTTCTAATAAAATACTTAATTTTATGTTACTGGTTGTATTTCTTAGTATTAGCTTGTGTGGCTTGCAATGGATTTTACATCATCATCTCCACTGTGACACAACTCCTTTTGTCTGTTGGGAGATGGTTTTGTTTTGTTTTTACGATTTGTAAGTACATGACAACATTTATGATAATATAAAATTCAGAATGAAGTTCTGTCCAAGTTCCAGATAAATGAGT
Organism: Strix uralensis; assembly: GCF_047716275.1. Classification (NCBI taxonomy): domain Eukaryota; kingdom Metazoa; phylum Chordata; class Aves; order Strigiformes; family Strigidae; genus Strix; species Strix uralensis. The sequence continues at coordinate 12,728,326 of NC_133972.1, forward strand.
ATCAAAAGACACGGTGTGTAAAATCCATTGTAATCTTAATCTAATAGTGGCTGTCTTGGTATGTAAAAAATTCAGGAAACGATGCAAACATTTAACATATTACTGATTGAGTATAGCATGTCTCAGAATTGATATAAAGAAGATTGTTGAAAATAAAGAATTACTAAATTTTGGCTATGACTTTAACAATAAGGATTTAAATTTTTTTTAAGCTTTTACTCAGGGCTTTTAACCACTTGATAATTTGAAAGAAGTTTCAAATTCTTGTTCTTGTCTTGCAATGCTGGTTTATCAACAGATACGCATTATCTGCCTCTGGCTGCATATATATTATTCACTTGCTTTGCCTTTGGGATCTCTTAAAAAGCTGTCTGAAGAAATCCAGCTATAAAAATAGCCTCCTTGCTTGTTTCACTGGTTGGTTTTTAATGCTGTTCACCTGCAGTGTCATTTTGAATTCAGTGGGAATTCCTTATCCTTTCATGGAGAAGTGGAAGCTGTTCTAAATAGCAATGCTTGAACACATACACACATATACTCTGGACAATAACTGCATTGCATTCAGCAGTCTAGAGTACTGGATAACTTAGAATAAATGTGAATCCAGATTTTTGTACCACCAATTTGTGAAATTGCTAACATGGATTTTGATAAAGGGGAAAAAGCTAAGATTTGGTGAAGGGAAAATGGAGGGAAAGGCAGCCCTGGGTCTGGTGAGTTAAAAGTGCTAGATCCTGCCATACTAATGTTACAGACTTCATTGTTAGTTTTCTAGAAAAAAAAAAAAAAAAAAAAAAAAGGAGGATCTTATAGTGCAAAGTAGAATGTCATGCAAAAAAAGAGTCATAGTCTAAAAGGGTCCCACCCTGACAGGCTGACTATGAGGCAGCACTGGTAATGCAGTTATGAAGAGGAAAGTGAAAGGGCTGTGTTCACTAAAAGAAGTATTTCTAGAAGAAATGTATAGTGCTGTACAGCATGTGCTAGTTTTGTCCTGGTTGTGAAGCCATGTAAACAGCTGTAAAGCCCTTTCCACAGTGTTTGAGGGAGATGGCTCAAAATCAGAACAAGAGCAGGAAAAAAGATGTTTTTTTCCAGTCTGAAAAACAGAAAGCTAAGCAGAAAGGACTAAAAATGCATGCAGTGGGTAGATGAAGTGGAAAATAAAGAACTATGCAAGATTGAGATGGGCCAGAGAATATAACATTATTGACTTAACATAAATTTAGGCAGGAAATTAAGTCAAGTTTCCTGACCATTATAGCACTGAGAGTCTTCCAGTGGAGTGAAGGTGGAGCTACAAAAGTTTGTTAATCTGAAGCTACAGAAGTTTGTTAACATACCTCTGAGAGTGGGGCACTAGACGTGATGGGGCAGGAAACTGCTTTCCACCTTATCTTCCCCTCCCTATCTCCTGTAAGAGGAGAGTAAAGCAGAATTGCTGAGGATGGCAGGGACCTCTTGAGATCATCTGGTCCAACCTTCCTGCTCAAGAAGGGTCGCTTAGATCAAGTCACCCAGGACTGTGTCCAGTCAGGTTTTGCATGTCTCCATAGATGTAGGTGCCACTACTTCTCTGGGCAACCACTACCAGTGCTTGGTCAGCCTCACAGTAAAAACGTGTTTCTTGATGTTCAGACAGTATCTCCTGTGTTTCAGTTTGTGCCTGGTCCTGTCACTGGGCACCACTGAAAAAAGCCTGGTTCTGTTTTCTTTGCACACTCCCTTCAGGTATTTATACTCACTGATAACACCTCCCTGAGCCTGCTCTTCTCCAGGCTGCATAGTCCCAGCTCTTTCAACCCCTCTCATAAGAGAGATGCTCAAGTCCTTTAGCCGTCTTCGTGGGCTGGACACTCTTTAGTATGTCCATATCTCTCCTGTACTGTGGAACCCAGAACAGGACCCAGCACTTCAGATGAGGTCTCAGCAATGCTGAGCAGATGGAAAGGATCACCTTGCTTGACTTGTTGGTGATGCTTTTCCTAACATATTCCAAGATGCACTTGGCTTTCTTTTCTGCCAGGTTGCATCAGCCTGTGTGGACAGCTTGTCATCCACCAGGACCCCAACGTCCTTGTCAGAAAAGCTGTTTCCCAGCCAGGCCTCCCCCAGTGTCTATAGGTTCCTGGGGTTATTTCTCCCCAGATGTAGGACTTTTCATAATTTTCCCTTGCTAAACTTCATAAGATTTCTCTCGGCCCACTTCTCCAGCCTGTTGAGGTCCTTCTGAGAATCACAGCACAACACATCTTGTGTGTCAGTCACTCCTTCCAGTTTTGTATTGTCTGTGAACTTGCTGAGGGTGCACTCTGTCCCAGTTTCTGGGTCATAAATGAAGATGTTGAACGGTAGTGATGCTAGTTTCAACCCCTGGAGTACACCACTAGCAACTTGCTTCCAAGTGGACATTGTACCACTGATCACAACCCTCTGGGCCTAACCATTGAGCCAGGTTTTAATCCGCCTCACTGTCCACTTAGTTAAGCTGTATTTTATCAGCTTTACTATAGGAGAGAGCATCAGAGGCTTTACTGAAGTCCAGGTAGACAACATCCACTGCTCCCCCCTCATCCACTAAGCTGGCCACCTTATTATAGGCGGCTACGAGGTTGATCAAGCATGATTTCTGCTTAAAAAATTCATGCTGACTACTTCCAATCACTTTCTTGTCTTTCATGTGTTTGGAAATGCTTTCCAGGAGGATTTTCTCCATCACTTTTCACGGGACTGAGGTGAGGCTGACCAGCCTTTAGTTCCCTGGATCTTCCTTCTTTCCCTTCTTGGAGATAGGAGTGACGCTTGCTCTCTTCCAGTGTTCAGGAACCTCTACAGTCTCCATGATTATTGAAAGATAATTGAAAGTGGTCTTGCAATGGTATTGGCCAGCTCCCTCAGCACTCATGGGTGCAACCTTTCAGGCCTCATGGACTTATGTATGTCCAGTTTAAGTGCTTAGAAAGCCTCCACTGAGGCTAGGTCTTCCTTGCTCTAGTTTTTCCCCCTGGTCTCAGGGGCAGAGGAGTGATAAATGTCAGTATTGCAGTACTATCCCCATCACCTTCACTGGATTTTGCAGGAGCTCCCCAACAGAGCTGTTACTTAACAGGTGGTGAGGGAAAGGTGTGGGACTAAATCAGGGGCCTGATAAATATTTGTTATCATTTCTCCTCTGTCAAAGAATGTTATTGTACCCCATTGTGGTTAAAGCTGATGAAGATGTGTTGTCTTCCTCATTCACTCACAGTAGTATCTAGAGTAACCAGGAGAAAAGCAAAGCAGGTATGGTCATACTATGTAAAGGACATGACCGGGAGGTAGCAAAGAGGTACCTGGTAGAACATCTGTGCAAGTGAAACAGGCCAGGGGAAACTCCATCAAGGGACATTTCAAAGTTTCATGTCAAACATGTATATTACTTCCAGGTTTTGCATAGACTGATTCCAGCTCTTTAAAATCTGACCCACATATATGTTTGTGTAAGATGAAAAGATTATTGGAGCTGTTTTACATTTCAGAACACAGTTTTGAGGATTGCATGTGGATGTTGTGATTCATGATCTTACATCGTTTCAAGCTTGGCAGTGTTGTAGCAGTAGACCTTTAATTTTCTGTTGATCATTTATCATGTTTAAGATGAATACCTCAAAGCTCTATATTTAAATTAGTGGGATCCCAGTTCAATTTAAATCTTAGAACAGAAAGAAGGAAAAAAAAAAAGTTTTTTACAACAGTTTTCCCCTCTGAAAATTTCTAAAGCATGTAAAAAGCAGAAGTTGTCTAGTAGTGACATCGTTGTGGTCCAGATGTTTCTGAGATGTAAAACAGCCTCTGTTGAAACAACACAGCAGTAGCGCCCAACTTGAACTACATGTAGAATTTAGGTTGACAGCATGGAGTTTAGTTGAGTCATTCAGGGCCAAATCCTGCTTTTCTTGCTAATGCAGGTGGTTCCTGTGACTTCAATGTGACTGTTCACGTTATCGAGGTAAATTTAAAAAATGATCTTTTGAAGATAATTCTTTCCTCAACAACTTTCCAAGATGTAGTTTTTAAAAAAACGTACTGCTAGATTTTATTTCAATGCTTTACTTATGAGATATTTGTGAAGTCCTATTAACACTGCATTTGTGTGCATTTACATGAAAATATTTACAAAATCTGCGTGAGCTGGGTTTCGTTACCAAAATTTGCTTCAAGAGCACCTTCTTTCTTTTCAGGGGATTTGCAGAGTCAGTATTTTAAAAAAAAGGACTGGTAACCAAGAGCTTACTCGACTAGTTAACTAAAATAAAAGCATGCACTGCAAAAATACAGCATAGTAATATTTTGCTTTTTAGCGGGTTTGAATTTTACCTGGGTTTTAATCAGTAGGAGTGGTTCCTTACTTTATTCTTAAATCATCTTGTAAATAACACATTCAGCTCAAAGCTCTAGAATCTGAAGTGCCATTCTGATGATAATGTATTTCCAAACTGAAAAGACAAACTGAGTGCTTGAGTAGGTGATGTGCTGAGAAAGCTAAGTAAAGGTGATTTCTTTCAGACTACTTGGATCAAGGTGAATACACCATACTGTGACCTTATTGCTGCTTTGTGCCCAGCACTTCAGAGTAGGACTCATTGTAACTGTCCTGCAACCTCACTCATTTCATACTGATATCCAGAGAAAGGCTTTCTTAAGGTACCATTGCAAAGTTGGGTCAGGTATTTACTTTCCAGAAAACCTCTGTCTTCTGAGAGGAAGACCTGCTGATAACTTACCCAAACAAGCTGGATAGGTATTGCCTTACCATTATCCTAGTAAGTGTATTTACAAGGTCAGGTTTCTAGCACAGAAAAGGAAGTTTATCTGGTGTTGATAGTACAGTAGGTTTTTACAGGGAGGTATTGGATTTCAGTATTCCCCTTTCCACCTGCATTATCTTTTACAGATACCAAATGACAATTGTTTGCTGACATGTTACTGAAGACTGAGTGAAAGAGTAAACAGTTGAGGGGAAAAATCCTTGTCTAGAGAAGCCAAAGCTGGGGGGGGGGGGGGGGGGGGAGATCTCTTGGAGAGGTGCTAAAAAACAAACATGAAAATCATTCTTGCAATTGAATGTTTTCCCTGATATTTAAAAAATGTAAACCATTGCAATTTTACCTCATAGCTCATCTTCTGTTCTTTCACTTGTTTGGTTTTTTTTGCTGTTATTGTTTCTTTAAAACCTGGGATTTGCAGCCTTATCATATCTCAGGGTCTTATGAGAGAGTATTTTCTTGGCTGTGCAGAGGTCTTTCTAGCCTGACAAGGCCGGCTTAAAAGGCCCTGAAATACAAAGGCATTGTCGAGGGTGCAAGAGGCTTCCAGAAGATAAACTTTTAAACTCTGGTTTTGTTTTGTTCTGCTACTTTACTTTATCATGGCAAGATGCCTGGGCTCTTCTTTCGCTAAATGTGCAAGTAAAGCTAACTTGGTGTTTGCAGGCTCTCTTAAATTTTGGGCTCCGTTTGTTGGCTGCTAAGACACCTTACCAGGGCAATGAACTGAGAGACAAAGAGGGTGAAACTGCAAATGCTAGAAGCAGAGGGAAGCATTTATCCCATCACAAGAGGCCTTTGTTTTTCTTGCATTTGGACTGGGTATCTGGTTAAATGTCTGGATATACTAGCCATGGACACCTGACTTTCTCAAGGACAAAACTTGGTGAAATGCAAAGGTGTGTTTAATGCTCTGGCTTGATGAAATAGCAAGGCTGTGGCTAGCTGTTGCTAGTTAAATCTGTGAAATCCATAGACTAAACCTCTAGTTAAAAAAAGCTTTCTCTCATAAGACTACTTCATCTCTTCTTCCAGTTCTGTAGAAACTAACATACCCTATACAATGTACTGTATCTTGATATATACAGTAACATTCTGTACGGCTGATTTCTGAGGGCAGCTTCATGAAAAGGTGCATTGTGTTTTGAAAGAAGTCAAAAGTTAGTACTGAAGATTTAGTTAGAATAGCAGGGGGATAGAGGTCATCTTCATCTTTCTCAATACTCCCCCTCCCCCCAATGGCAGAAGTTGTGCACCACCTGTTTTTTATATTAATATTACTCTTCATGCCGTTCTGTAGCTGTGAGCCCACAGAGGTCTGCACAGCTCACTGACGCCTGAGGCCCAGCCCTGCCGCAGAGGTTTGGCTCTCTCGCTCCACTAGACTGAATCTGAAGTTGGCAGAGGTGACTGCAGTGTCCTGCTGCTGGCAGACGCTGGGTTTCTGCTTCGCTTTCCTGGGAAACAATGAGATTCACGTGCAAGAGTGTAGAGGGGGCTTTGTTGCAAGGTGCTGGGTTATGCTGCTAGACAGTGCTGCGGAGACAGTGATCCACAATTTTGGGGCTGGGGGGGCAGAAGATCCCCAAGCATTGCGGCCCTCTGACAAGCATGGTACAACCATGCTGGGCAGTGAAGCCTGCTCCATCCTGCTGCACATGGTGTTATTACAAGGTCAAGCATCTCTGTTCTTCAGGCTTTAAGGTTTCGCTGTATCACTGTCTGGTTTGTTGCTTGAGGTGACTCCCAGGATTGCAGAAAGGAATACTGTCCTGCATGTGATGTCTGCTATTGATTTTAGATGTTGTATAACCTTCCTTTCCCACCATTCCTGCTGCTCATACTAAAATGTTTCTTGGGGGAGAAGGGGGATCCAATAAAAGGACAATTTGTTCTGTAAACTGTGACACTAAGAACAGCTATGCTTTGCTCTAGCTGCCCACAGCAATAACCTGGCTCCCTTCCTCTGTGCTCCTGATGGGCTCTCCTACAGTATATCCAATTTCCTTTGCATACACCCCAGGCCTGGCCCCTGTGCATCCCCCTTTCCTTCCCCCATCTCTTCAGCATCCTTGCATGCTTCCCAGTTGGGTGCAAGGCACCAGGTGCTGCAGGGTCCTCTGGTTAATGACTCACGGATGCAGAAGGGCATGAAGGAAAGAGCTGCTGGGAGTGGCTGTGGGTGTCCCTTCTCTGGAGGCACAACCAGACTCTCCTCCTGCTCTCCTTCCATCCTCAGCTTTCCAGACATTTATAGGAACCTGCTATCTTTGCAAATCCTACCTTCCCCCACCTCCATCAAACATAGTTCAGACCAGCATATAAGTTCAAAACTGGGAGGAGAGGCAGAAGGACAGAGAGGATAATCAAGCTTCTTCCTCCACAGAACTCTAGCTTACAATACTGAGTTTGCAGAGTAACTAGTATTACATTTGTGGGTAAGGGGTGAGGTTAACCATTAACAGGGGAATGGGGGTTCATGTTCTTCCACCCAAGTTCCTTTGCTCAGTTGTGCACGTTGTCTCCACTCTTACGGCCTGTTCTCAGATGATGGCAGGCAGCAGCACTGTGCAGAGCCCTTTCACCTTGGAACGAACATGAGGGGCTGCACTAGGGTTCCCCTTGGAGCCTTGCCAATTTTGTTTCTGCAAAGCTGGACACCTATGAAATTTCCATTACATCAATATAGTAGTTGTTGCAGCAAAACATAGATCATTCAACAGTGTTACAGAATTTGTTTGCACTGCCTTTTTTTTCTTTTTTCTTTTTTCTTTTTTTTTTTTTTTTGGTTGAAAAAATAAGCAAGCTGCATGGAAAGGGTGAACATATACCCAGGAAATAGTTTGCTGATAACATAGGAGCCTTCATGTCTGCTGGGTGGTGCCCTAAGTTTTCTTAACAAAGAAGTGAGTGTTAGTTCTTCAAATAAAAGTTACTTTTTGCACTCACGTAACTGAGGCTGAGAATTTCCAAGATGAAAAACTTGGCTTTTTATTTATTTTTCATTTTTTTTTAAATGGGGTATAATTTGAGCGGGATCTCCTCTCCCTCCCGCAAACCCCTACCCCCCACATTGCCCTCCCCACCTTATGAGGATTACAGTATCCCAAAAACTCTTTAGCACTGTGAGCAAAGGAAACAGAAATGGCTTTGCATTATGAACTGAACAGAGATTAAGTTATTGGCGGCCTTGAAATAGCTCTTTCTCAACTTCCATTCCCATGAGGTTATCCACATAAAGTTGCTGTTTAGTACAGGGGTCAGCGTGATGAAATTTATTTGTTGAGTCTCTTCGGTGCCAAAGCTTTTGCCAACAATCTGATCTACCTGATAGTGGTACTATTTCAGAAATGTCCAGTCAGTAAAAGAAATGCAGTGTCTGTGGAGTTTCAAAGACAGCAGTAATAAGTGGGATCACAGCAAAGAAATCAAACCAAAAATGCCTCTCCTTTTAATAAAATAAATGCATATAATAATTACTTAGACCATTTACAAGCTATAGAAAAGTAGATAATATTATTTTTTCATTTCACATGCCGCCCCTGTCCCTAAGCATGTGGAATCTTTTTTATATGTCTCCATCAGTGTACTGTATTAGATGTGCTTGTGTCAACTGCTATTAAAAAAAAAAATAACTGGTTGCTGGCCCTTTCAGATCAAAATTGATAGCATCAGATTAAATTGCAGGGGGGAGAGCACAGGACAAAGGGTTAAGACAGCGTTGGACTGTGGATTTTGCACATGGTGTCCGTTTTGTTTCCTTTTGTTTTACTGCATTTAAAGACCTCTCTGCCCAAACATTAGCTATACCAAAAAACCCACAGTACAGTATATCTACATAAATCATACATGAAATAAAGGCTTAGGAGATGAAGTCTTGCCGTTTTAAGTACAGATGTTGTAAAACTGTATATGCTTTTACTTAGTCTCCAGACTGCAAGGGAGGGTTGTCTTTAATTTTATTTTTCAAAACCTTTAATTACCAACATCAAATGAAATGATGATAATCTCTTCTTTGTTTAGTCATCTGTGAAATGAGTTTATGGCAATGGTTTCCTCTAAGTCAGTACCACATCAAAACCCTAGTGTGTATGGGAGTAGTGAGATCGTGTTAACTATGGGCAATTCAATTTCCCATTTTTGCATTTTATAAGGAATATTTATACAGGTATAGGGATACCAGGAGAAGCTTTCCGCTCATCAGCCTGCCTTTATTTTGCTGCAGAATAACATGAAACCTCAGAAAGAGTTCATCATACCCCTGTTCATCTCTGCAGCTTGGCATGGATCATCTCGAGATGACTGAAAACCCCCTTTACAGTAGCCTCACTTCTCTGACCTCTGCTGTCCTACTGCTACTCTGAGGTAATGTGATTTGACCATCAGGCTTTCTGCTTACACGCAAGTATTACCCAAAACCATTAAAAAAAAAAAAAAAAAAGACACCCTCAAATTGCCTTCGTGTTCTCAGATTCATGAAATAATGGTATTTGCAATGCAAAGGCCTGTTTTAATTTGTTGTATTGCAAAATAAATGTCTGGTAGGAAGCAAAGTTAGCCGTCTGTGGTTTCAAATCTCTACATGCCCAGTGTGGTACACCAGCTGATAACATTATGACAGATTCTTGGCCACCTCAGCTGGTCAGTGTGCTCTAACCTATACAAAGGGAGTGTTTTACCTGTCGGTCCACCTCTGCACCAAGGGCTGCTTCTTCACAACTGCCTGCTGCAGTCAAGCTGCTGCAGCAATCCTGCAAGACAGACCCACTGTCCTGTAGAAATCTCACAGCAGTAGCAGGGAACATAGTTGCGTTTACTGAAGGTTAGGGTTACCCCTCATTTCATGAGCATGAGACCTGCCTGGAGGGCATGCCTTCCCTGTTTTCCCTCTGGCCCTCTGGCTTTGGCTACAGGGAATTTTCTTATACTTGAAGGTCTCAGAATGGCCTTGGAGGCTTTTTGCGCTGAGATGGTGTTTGCTAAAGATAATACAAAACACATTAAATTGCCAGAACTTTATGCCTCACTTCTTAAAAAGAGTAACTGTATGGCAGAACTTTGTTTAGGCACTAGTTTGAGGAAAGCAGACTCATGAAGGCAGCAAAATCACAGTGGTGATGAGTTTCTTCTGTCCTTATGGAATGGCGTAGGTCCATGCAAGGGAGTGAGCTGCCTGGTTTTTGTCTTGGGTAGCTGTGTGTCACAGCTGCTGGTGCATCCAGTCTTAGTTGGTGCCTTGAGAGCCTTGAGATATTTCTGCCCTGATTCTTTCTTCACCCACAGGATGGCAAAATTTGATGTTGCCTACATGGCTGAGAAACTTGCAGCTGCCCTTTTGTAAGGCTGCACAGGTTCAGGCAGCAGATTTTGAAAACAAGGTGGAGAATGTGTCAAGTGCCTGCAAGGTGTACTCTAACTTTGCTTAAGACAGGTTAGGGTTGAGGGTGGGCCTCATAGTCACGGTTCATGCCAGGACTGTTTGTCATAATAGCAGTGCAAGGAACAAGTACAGTGTTGTCAGTATTATTTTAGGAATTTAATCAAGGGCCATATGCTGACTCAGTCACAAGTGGATGATACGGATGTCTCTTCAGTTCTACTCTCACAGTAATTGTTCTCACTCCCTCTTTCCACCTATTTTACCCTATGTTCCTTTTATATGCTATCCACTGTGCTCTGATTATATTCTAAATTATTTTTTCCTCCTTCTGTGAAGTCCTGGTTGTCCCATTTTTGTATTTTCTTTTGCTTGTAATTAGAAATCAATAACACTTTATTCAAACTAGTGATGTCAGAGGGTTTGAAAAATGCGCATGATGAATTAATTCACACATCTCTTATTCAAAGAACGAGATATCAAGTGTCAAAATTAAAAAAAAAATATCAGGATTTCAGGAAATTTCAGGATTTCAGATTTCTGTATTTTACCAGTTAACATCAGAGTAAGACAGCAATAAATTATTCTAAAGCTTCTGTCAGTCTCAGAATGGACACTGGTAGTTCAACTACGTGTCATTCAACCCTTCACCCCTTTGCCTTAATGATAGACTGCTTGGTATTTTCTCCTAAAGTTTTATTTAACCTATTGTGAGTTAGGTTTCCTGTGCCAAATCCTCTAGGCCTATTTTCATAATTTATGTGATAAGATAAACAGTATTTGTCTGCTGAGGAAGGTTGAATTGCCTGCCACTTGCTTTATGTCTTATCTGTTGCTTCAAATAAGATAGAGGCAGATTCAGCAGATGAATAGTATCAGAAATTGTTTTTTGTGGAATGCATATTGCTGGAGTCTTAAAACAAATAAACATGAAATAATCTTGAGTGAAGGCCATTGATTTTATCTCTATAATTCTCTGACTTCTGCTGTCCTTTCTGTAAAGGCCTCTGCAACCAGGCACACGTTGCCCAGCATCCTGGGCTTGTGCTGAGCCAGCGCTCCAGTGCACCGTAAGGTGAAGCATGTCTGACAGGGTAGGGGCTTCCCACTGAGCACCCTTGCCCACCCTGGGTGATGAAACCCAGGGAAACAGCAATAGACCTGAGGCAGCCCTGGGGAATATGGGGGCAAAGGTGATCTCTTCTGTAACTTGGTTTCAAAGGCAGGCCAGGCACAAACAAGCTGGCACCACGGGGCCAGGCATGCTTGGGGATTCACAGCCATCCCACCTGCAGAGGTAGGAGGTCAGCGGCTGCTGCTTCCCAGACCTGCTCTGGCTTGTCAGATTCCTCCAAGGCTGACAGAGAGCAGCCACAGTCTTGCTACAGGGAACAGAGGTCCAGGCAGCACCAGTGTCACCTTAGAGGGCTGGACAGAGAGGCAATGCCACGTGCAGAGCAAACGTCTGAGAGTCTAAAAGATGGGCTGAGACTGGTGTCAGTCAGGTTGATCTTTGCTGAATTTGGTTGTGTTCATGTTCCACAGAGGTGGAAAGGCAGAGACAGCGTATACCACCAGATGGATAAGCATTGGTATTAAACAACAGCTATAGAGCTGGAGTATGTTTCTCAGTAGAGATACAAACACTATGAAACTGCAGTCCTCCAGAATGAAAAGTGAGAGGTGGACAGTGATTTGTTATTTCATACTTCACTGCACTTTGATGGGCAGCAAACCAGCATGGAGAACTGTGCCAATAATATGCAAAAGTGTAATAAGCTGGAAAACCAGATGTAGGTAACTCTTAACTGTATGTTCTTTCCCCCTCCCCATGCTCAAGCACCTCCCAGAATGGTCTTACATTTAAAAAGGCTTGTTGAATAGCACGAGTCTGGGTATTGTGGTGTGGTGATGTTTCTCCTTGGAAAGGCCTAAAGAGTTTTGTATCCGGTACAAAAGAAGCACACTGAATTTTGTATTCATAGGGCAGTACATAATGTTGTTTGGATTTTTCCATCTTCATAAAACTGATAAGCAGAATTAGTTAAGGAGGATATTGTGCACTTTTCCCATTGAAAGGTTTGACGTGAGTACTAGGGGGAAGAGAAAACTGGGCAATGGGACAGGGTGAGAACTTGAACACTAGAAAGTAATGTTGGGTTTTTCAAGTCAGAACCAAACAAACGGTAGTTACCAACATACAGCAATGAGGGGCTAAATTTCATTAAAAACAAAACAAAACAAAAAACCCCCATGCAGCTGTCTGTTGATAATTGATCATTTCAAGACTGCAGTTTCAAAATATTTAAGAGAGCTTTGCCCTTGTCCTGGCAAAAATCAGGTTTTTGCTGTGTTAGTATATATCTCACACTGATTTATTGCATTGCAATTGCTGTAGCTTGGCATGTATGTAGCTGAAGGCCATGTTTAGAATTATAGTGTTTAAATGTTTTTGTTTTAATTAATTTTGTGTTAAAATCATTTAGTGCAAGTTGGCCTGGATGCCTTTGCGAAAGACGACTTCATTTGTCCATGTGATATTTCCTGGTAAAAGAATGGTTAGATAAATAAACAAAACAAAACAAAACAAAACAAACAAAAAAAAAAAGGCACCAGCCAAGTTTTCATCCTGGCATTCCTTTCTAAGTTCTCATCATCTTCAGACATCCCCTCAAGCCCTGCCATGGTACTGTTGATTTTGTATTATGAGAATAAGACAAGTGCCTGGAGGTGCTGCAGATACCATAACTGGATTAAGGAAGCCTGCAAATTGTGGCAGCAATTTCCATTAAAAGTTTTTTAATTACCACATGGATCATGCCAAGAAACTATTGCAAAATATAGATAGTTTGATTTGTTTCATGTCTCCAGGGTGTGTTGTAAAATGGGATTATTACCTTTAAAAAAGAGTAACTGTCACAGACAGACTAACCCAGGATGTTTGCAGTGCCAGTGGTATTCTGCTAAGCCAAGAAAAATGGCTGGTGGGCCCTTAAAACAGCCTCTTGTATTTTATTTTAGCAGATAGAGGGACTTTCTTCTCATTTGCCATTTTCTTCTCCTGCAGAAGCCCCTTTTTTGAAACATTTGCTATAGCAAGATGCGGCCATCTTCTGAAGTATCCCATGTTTCATTGCCTCGCTTTATAAGATAAATATAATACATGACAGTTTTAAGGGGAGGTAGTCTCCACCCTGAACCGAAGACTGAAGAAACATGTATATCAGTGGGGAGGCAGCTGAGATTTCCCAGTAACCAACCCTGTATATTGTCTCCTCCTCCACTATATTGTGGTGGGCGAATACAGCTGGGAAGCTGAGGTATTTGCTAAATTGCATCTTTAAAACTTTTATTGTTCAAAACAGGACTTCATGGAGACATCTGCCTCTCTTACCATTCAATGAGTCATGGCTCTGTGTTGTTTTTTTTTTTTTTTTTTTAAGTGTGAACTTCGATTTATCAAGATTTTTGACCCTGTCACAGAACATTCGAAATGCCAGGGATGTAAATTTAAGGATTATTTTGTCAGGATTTTGTCATTTAGCTGTAGGTTGGGTCCTGTTAAAAGGTTTTAAATGCTTCACATCTGCTGTGCCACAGTAGAGGAAAACAGAACCATGTCTGGAGTATAAAGTGCGGTTATGGTCAGAAAAGTGACTATGTGAAAACGGCATGTTCTTAGTCAACAGATCTGTTCCCTATGTGTATTACCACTTTCATATGCATGTTTCCTTTGCGAGAGTAAGTCTGTCATTACTTTTCAATCCTTTTGCCAGTGGAGCGCCAGCAGGACTATGGGGAGCAAACTATATGCTATCTTGTCTCTCATGTCATAAATGGAGTTGTTAGTGAAATCCCAGTTGCAAAATCTTTGTTACTGGTGATGGAGAGGATGCATGAGCCAGCCTAACTTCCAGAGACATGGCTGACAGCGTAATACTGGTTAACCTTGCTTCCGTCTCCATTCCCCCCCACACGCCTAAAAAGAAACAAAACAAACCAAACCCCAGCCCAAAACCAAGCACTTGTACCATCTTTTTTGGTTTCAAACTGAATAATTTGATCTGGAAGTCATTGAGAAACAGTAAACATGAAACCCTACTGTGACATATTTACGGAGTGATATATTCAGAAGATGACCGCACTTAAATAAAATAAGTTCAAAGACCAGTAATCGAAAACAAATACGGTCAGTCCATCTTCCAAAAAAGAAAAAAGATAGCTGAAACAAGCATTTCTTGGGTTGGATGGATACTGGTATAGGAATGGTAGTGAACAGACGATAAGCTGGTATGACTGAGTATGAAGTGGAAAAATTAGCATTAGAAGAACAAAATCCTTACATGAACAAAAAGCCTGAAGCGAAATTTATCTGTTGGCTTTTATTGTTCATGTTATTACTGTCTTAGGAAAACTAAGCAGAGAGCCTCTCCTCTTTTCTCCTCCTTGGGCTGCTTTAAGAGTTTGTAGCACAGTAGTGAAGAAATCATAGTGCCATAATTCAACCCTAGCGCTTTTCCACTGCTGCAAATGACCAGCCCAGCTGAGGTTGCAAACTCATTTTTCATAAGGCATTTTCCTCATCTGCATACTTCTGAACCACTCTGTCTCACCGGGTAGGGTGAGTGGGTATACATTTCTGCAATCCCAAAGGTAAGTAGATGTGCTCTGTTTTGGGCTGTCTGCAATTACCGATGGCAGGTAAGGATTTAGTCTCTTGCATTCCTGCAAACTGTGAGCTGTATCAGAGGTGACGTGTAGGAGGGTGAAAATTGTATCTCTGGAAATTTCCAAGTGAATTTCCACATGTGGAAAGGCTGGAAGAAGCTGTAAATTGGAGAAACTTACATTCACTTAAGCCCTTTTAAACTTTCTTCTAAATCCATTTCTATATCCTATTAGGTGATAAAATTCGAAAACCTCTTTCCCATGCTGACATGTTACTAGTTTATTAACTAGTGTATTTTGAAGTGGGTGGGGAAGGAGGAAGAGACTAACTAGCAATTTTGATTAATAACTTTCATCTTTCTTGCTTTAGAAATGATTACTCTTCAGCTGCCATGTGTTCTTTCCTACAATATTTCACTTGCACTTGTTCTGTTTTCTTCCTGGGATGGGAGTCTCAGTGGAAAGTACTATGTCATGTAAATAATATACACATGACAGTCTATTATTTTGTATGGTTATTAATCCCCGTGGAGTTGAGAGCTTTCTGGTTTGCCTTAATGTAAAATCCATAAGCATGTTCCCATACAGAAAAACTTTCAAACTTTTATTTCATAAAGCTTAGAAAAGATCTTTCCCATGATTGCCTGAGAAATTTTAAGAATCTTAAAAACCTGCTGATAAACTTTGACATGCAGATTAGGATTCAGATAGGCTTAACTTTTTAGCTTTGTATACAGTACTCACAGATATAAATAATCCTTAAAACCCTGCTGTTTCTAAGTTTGGTGTGTGTTAATGAAGGCTTGAAAAAATCAATTTTAATTGGAGATGGCACTAAAACAGTTGTCCCTCTCAGGAACAGGCAAATGTCAAGGTAGGGAATTGGAATCAAGCCATCATGCAGTACAAAAGAGGTGTTCCCTAGGCCTCATATATGTATGTAAGTAATGCCTAATTCTTGCCTCCTTTACCGTATATCCTTAAATTCTTCACAAAGCTGCTAAGTTAGAAATGTATGTGTGCATGTACAGTCAGAGTTTATCTGGACTTGGGATTTTCCTGAGAAGAGCTCTACGTCACACCTATTTTACTGTACAAGCACAGAATCAGATTTTCAAAACGTTGTAATTAGGCAAAATCAAAATAAAATGGCACTGATTAAAGCACTTTGCTGGGCACTCTTTCCGCCCCAGGTTTCTACTTTCTAGCTGCTTCTAGAAAATCTTGCTGTTCTAAAATGGAAAAGAGCTTTTTTTTTTTTTCCTAGGGTGGATTTTTACTCTTCCCCTACACTTCCTCTCCCTTTACTTTTACAATGGCTGAACTGTTCAGGCTAAAAAATATATTTTAAAAGTAATCACCTGCAGCCAGAGGCTCAAAATATAATCCTAAGTGATAGCTGTCTGAGAAATCTATCATTGTCTGAAAGCAAGAGCTGTGCTATTCATTTCTGTTATCATTCTTGAAGCAGTTTCCTTTTCTGCATGATCTATACTTTAAGAATCATAAAGTTTGTAACAACCATTATTAGATAAACTTGACAATATCTCCCTGAAAGAAATAACTCGGGAGAAGTAAAATGAGAAGCTTGTAAAGCAGAAAACTAAACAGCCCACTTAATGGTCACTCAAAAAACCAAAATGACTTGCATATGGTTGAACAGGGAGAAACAGTAAACAGGCAGCATGTGCAAAATTTTTACTTCAAATACATGTGATGTCCCATACCCTCTTAATAATTCTTTTGCAAGAAAATAGGTGATAGTTGGGAGGCCTGAATTCCCCTCTGTCTCTCCTGTCCTGTACAGCCCTAAGGAAGGCTGCAGCCAGGGAGGAGTGGGCGAAGTGGTGCAAAACCTGGGGTTGTCCCTTTGGAGCTCAGCAGCCTCGTTCTATTAACCCCAAGGAAGCAGTTAATTTAGACAGTGAAATAGGGATCAGAGCCTCACAACAACTCTCCTGTTCCCCTGCAGGCTATCCCTGAGACAGTGGCAGTCCCTGTTGCTGTGTTCTGTGTCCGACACACAGGTAAACTAGCTCAGGGCTATTGTAACATCAGGACTTGACAGGCTGCCCTGAACACATTTCAGCAATCCCTTCAATACCACAGCTACACCACAGTGAATCCAACTCAGGAAAATCAGCTGGGAAGCTGAGCACCAAACACGCTGTCAAGACTGCAGAACCAGGGGACAAACACCTGAGTGCAGGAAGCGTCCCAGAAATAACAGTGGGAAAGCCGTGTCCAAGCTGCTGGCAGTGGTCTGTGTAAACATTGGACTTTGCATCCCTGAGTTTCACAAAGATCACACAGTAGCCAACACCACAGTAAATCTTAAAGACCAAATAAATGTGTGGTTTACCTCCCAAGGTCTCTCCCCTAGTCTTATTATCACCAACAATGGGGCCAGTGTTATAAAAACAGTCAATGTTGGCTAAGCCACTTGAATGCCATTAAGAAAAATGTCTCCCTCCCTGCATTACAACATAAAAGGTTTGGTGGATTTGACTATTTATTTCTTTTTATTAAAATTGTGGTAAAGTTATAAATGGCTCTTACAGTAGCAGTAGCTCCTGTGTGATAAGATGTAAGCCATTATCTGTGAACAAACAAAAAGAAGATTAATTAGAAGAGTATGTAGAGTTCTTGTCAATCAGGCTTTTAAATGTTGGGGGGGGTTTTTTGCTTTCACACTTTAACTTCTCTGATGAGGAGGAAGATAGTGTTGATAATATTGGCATAACACCTGCTCTGATATAACTGTATATGCCCTGACTATGGACACATACTCACATTTCTATTGGCAGAAACAGTATGAAATCTGCACTGACCTTCTGGAATTTTGCAGTTTTCTTCTTAGCAGCAGCATGAGATCTTCAGGAAAGCCCTGCTGGGAAATATTTTTCCCTGTTTTTCCCTCCTTTTTCTACTTCTGACAGCATCTGGTAAATTGGATTTTGGTATTTTTGCATAGCCACTCCTCTCATACTCTCACTTCATACTCTCAATTTCTTCATTCCAACATTCCCATACTCATTGCTCTCCAATGCTCATGCAAGCAGACTGGAATTACTCTTTTTTACTGGGTTACTAAGCATACCACTGAGGATGTTTACCAGGGAAGGAAAGCCTGACATGAACCTAATAGATTAATAGAGAACTGGTCCCAGAATTTTTAAGAGAGTCTGGAGGGGTTTATATTCTAGAATTTCATCTCTGGTGAACAATGCACTGAGCTTTAATTGATTCCTGCACAGTGTCTTTGACTGATGAAAGGGACACTTCCCAAAGAAAAGCAGCCATCAAAATTTTCACATATGTATGCCCAAATGGCCTTGGAGCGAGACTTCAGATCCTGCCCCAATTCCATGTTGAACTCCAATTAACTGTTTTATCAAATTCCATCTCTCATGATAATCATGACATCAGTCAGCTACACCCTGATTAATATTCCTTACTTCAAACTGTATCTGAAACAGGTTTTGAGTAATACAGGAACAAAGTCCAGTCTCATTCTCAAGTAATATTGAAATCTTTAATTAGAGGGTTAAAACAAATTCGTGGAAAGCAAACTTTTAGGGTTGCAGTGGTATCTTCTTATTGAACTGGATAGAAAGGAATTACCATTTATTCATGCTTAGATTTTTTTAGATGAAAAACAAAGGCTTAATATAGATGTGTTTCATCTCTGCTGTGTTATAGCTAGGTACCTGTAAGACTGTGGTCTGAGTAACATGTATTACAGCATCTTCTGATCCACCCCCTCACTGCTTTAGATTTCTAATTTTTATTTTAATTTGCTTATCCTTGTAAGGAGACAAGAATTAAGTAACTAGTCTGTCTGTACCTGTCAGTCTTCAGATCTCTCTGCTTCCTGCTCTCCCCTATCTTTCACCCTTCCTGCCACACTTTTGGTCATTTAACTCCCTTGTCAGGGAAACAGACATCTCAAAGATGGGGCTGCCTGTGCAGGTTTCTGAGCACGATGAGCTGAGCTGGGTAGCGAGCCCTGAAGGAAGGCTCAGTGAGGATGAAGCAGGAGGAGCAGGTATTGTGGCCTCTGCCTGGCAAGGACCCTGGTACCGCTCTGGACAAGAGGCAGGACATGTCATCTCTGATGGATAAGAGACACTGTCTAGGGTGTCAGCGACAAAAGGAGAGGGAAGTGGGTTAATACAAAAGGAAAATCTTCAGAGGACGAAAGGGACACATCTGTAGGATGCAGGTTTCATTACTTCAGCTGTATGAGAATGACTTTAAAGTATGTCTCAAATTGACATGGGTCCTAAGTACTTCAAAGAACTCTTTTTTTTCCCAAGATATTCAATTGTTGGTTTTGTCTTTGTGCACAGATATCTTTCTTTTAATTACTTTTCCTTTACCCATATGAAGGTTATTAACGTAATCAAGTACTTTTGCTCAGTAGTTCCATCCCAGAGGCATGTATTTTGCCGTCACCAAGAAAAATATTAGAATTCAAACCAGATCAAGTTCTTCAGGATTACATTTTCAAAAAGATAACATGCTTTTGATTTTAAGAATGAAACACACATGCCAAAATGATGTTTTAAAAGCAGCTAGTGTAAGGTTTAGGAAACGGGTCAGGTTGACAACTTGGGAAAGTAACGTCAACTGTAAGCAGACAGTTTTCACCATGTTGATATGTCAGTGCTTCTCAGTGAGTGGAAATCTAAGATGTAACACATCCACTGTGATTCATTCAAACCCTCACCAAGAAGAAACAAAACAAAATCATGTAGCAGAGTTACCCTTGTGATGTCAGGAGTGCTGTAATATGTCATCTCAGGAACATTGTGATTGCCTATCTTCATAGCAGTCAGTCAGCAATTACCACTTGGCTATTATTTTGGGCCACTAAAACTGATTCAAACTCATCCCTTACAGATAGAGGTCTTTACAACAGATTCTGTTAATACTTTGTTAATTTGTCTATGCCTTTGTTCTTCAAACCTACAATCAAATGAAGAGGTTTTCATCCAGGACAAATTTTCACGGTGTCATTATACATAAGTTAATGATTTTACACTCTGGACATGAGAAAGTTTTTGTCAGTTGTGAACCTGTGTCTCATACAGATGAGCAGTTATTTACTCAGGGTTATTTTACCAGAATGACTGCACCTGGTGGAGTAATGTGTAAAAAGTCAAGAATCTGGTGTTCACTTTACTGCAGAAATTTGTTTCTCCACCTGAACTTCCTGTCATTTCTAATAATGATAAAATGGTGAATATTTTCTTCTTTCCTTTTTGGCAGAAGTCAATGATTTTCCTTATTTGTATGATATGAAGTATTTTATGCAGTGAAAAAATTTTTTTAAATACCTCAAACTGCATCTTTGATCTATTTCCTAATTTATCCATGGTACAAGTTACTTAACTTGTAAAAAAAGAAACTCGATACCTGAAAATGACTTTTTTTACTGACTGATTTTACTAATTTTAACACTCAGTTCTGACTATACTTAAAAATCTCAGTGTTCCAAATGGCTACCAGAAAGCAGCCTAAGTTGCAAAAAGAGACTAGTTATGTAAAGATGGATTGTACTTGGGGTACCCAGTTCAAAGCATTCTCAAAGAAGCAGGGGTTTTGGAAGGTATTATCCCTTAGAAATTTTCTGTCTTCTTCAAATCAAGTATAAGACACTAGCTGCTTTTGAAAATTAAACCAATGTTTCCAGTTGCAGCTAGAAGCAGACTTCCCGAAAAGTTCACAAAGAGCTGGTGGTACTTGTGAGATTTGTTTTGCTGGGTGCTGCATGATCAGAATGTTCTATCTTCTCATAAGCATCTGAATTCTGGGACTTCTTTGCAAAGTTAGTTATGAATTCCAAGCTTTTGACTTTTTTTTTTCTTAAATCTTTTTGTGAGGTGATGAGAGACTAGACTGGATTTTACTTCAAGGAAAAAAAAAAATGTATCTTTCACAAGATAGTTACTTTCAGAGTAGATATGTGATCCTTATTGCTGAAGCCCTGTTTTAATGTAGTGGATTGCTGTTTTATTCTGTGTGGCGTGATTGTATGGTGTTTATTCAGTCTCTGTGTCCACATGAGTTTGACGCTAATCAGCTGTAATTGCATAATTTACGGATCATTACTGAGAAATCCTCTACTGGTCTAGCAAGGACCTTCTGCATTGCTGGGCTCTGTAGTTTCAGGCCATCATTCTTGCGGTCCTCAGTCTTTCACAATCCCATCAGTTTGGCAAATGCCCAAAACATATTTAGTCATGAACTCATTACTGATACAAGAGGCAACACACTGCATGAAACACCATGCTGCCCACAGCATTCCTAAATAATATGTTCTGGAATGCTTATCTTAAATTCATCTTGTTATTACTTTGGCACACTTAAATAAGTGGACTTGTCAACAAATAACAATCAGAAGCAACGGGCAACGTTTCATTCAAATTATATCATTGCCCTCCAGATTTCATCGTCCATATGTGAAAAGCATTCCATTCTTAGGAAATAAGAAACATGGGAGAAAAATAGTGCATTTTTATTAGTATTTGAAAGCAATTCATGTGTTTGATGACTAAAAGAGTCAATGATATCAATCTAACACTGCAGCATTATGGTAGCCAAGACCAGTAGCTTCTACCCCGTACATCACCAATGAGTCACTGCCTGATCTTATCCAAATTGCCGCTTGCCACCAAGAGAATCCTTTGACCCCAATTTGTTTGCAAAACCAGCAAGAGGTGGCCATCCAGAATTTTAGAGGCAGAAATTAAGAAGCACTCATAAGAAGTATGTTTACGGTGTCTCTGTGCTTCCTTGCATCCTTTTGTAAAGTATAGAAAACAATCCTCAACTTCTGTGAGCATTTTGGAACCTGCCTTGTTCATTGGAAGTTACTGAAAGTGCATGTCTGTAATAAGGACTAATGTGCTCTTCAAAGATATTGCTAAACGAGTACTGAAAGAGGGCTAATTTTCATTGTGTGTGAAAAGCAGCGGTAATGTATCTTGCAAACTGTGATTATGACATTTTTATATGGTTTAGAGATTTAAAGATTTTGGTGAGATTAATGGTCTGAGATTTAAAGTGAGCCTTCACAGTATTTCATGGTTTAGGAAGCAGCTATTCCAGTCATAGAATATGTGTGTGTGGGAAGAGTGTGGGAAGGGGTGTGTGCATAACTGAGGGCCTTCTGAAAAGAGCAAGAGCTCTTTCTTGGTTTACACATTTTTAAAGAATACGGTGTTGGTTTAGGGTTTTGTTTTTAAATCCATATAAGAACTCCTACTCTGGGCACTGGGAAAGGCACATGGAAGAGTTAAATATGACATTGAGCATGGTATGGTGAAAGAGAAGGCATGAGTGGGTAGTAGATAAGGAGGAGGCAATACTGCTGATTGTGTGTGATGTGGAGTGTCACCTATTATAAGATAAATAAAATGGACAGTCTGTGAGCTATCCCTATTTTTCTGTCACTAGAAGTTATCTCCAAATACAAAAGTATTAGAAGCAGGAACTATTCCGGTATATCCAAATAGATACTATATCCTAATATATCCAAATACACTCTTCCAAAATAAAAAATGTAATTAAATATTTTGTTGTTAGCATGGTGCTCTTGCTACTCAGAGAGGCAATTGTCTGCTTTGTCTTGGATTTTAAGTGTTCCTGCATTGCTGCACTTCCCTTATACCAGTTTTGCTGCACTGAATCTCTATTTATGGCCAGTCCACTGCTGAAGGGAACATTGACATTTTCAGCTATGCTGGGTATTTCCCATTGTAACAGCCTACTGTTTCCATAGAAATCCTTCAAAGTGTTTTAATAGAATGTGAGTAAAAAAAGGAGTTTTGTTGACACATTTATTCTGCCAGGTTTTTAACAATCTGATTAATGTCTCCTCAATACTCACTTCTTTTAAAAAAACAAAAACAAAAATGCAGAAAACATACATGCTGTTTCCACAGCATTTTCAGCATCCATTTCCAGGATCCCTGAATTCGTTTTTCCCTTCTCTTTTTTTTCCTCCCCACCACCCCTCACCCTATCATCATTCTGTCCCTGAAAGCCCTTTTCTACACAAAATTAGCACTAGCAAATCTACAGTGGTGACAGAAAGCCCTTAAATCAGACATTGAACATTTTATGATTCATCAGAAACTCTCCATGCCTCTGAATCAAGTTACTTACTAAATGGTGACTGCGTTACGGGCAGAGCGAGATGTGAGTAACCCATGCCACGCATTGTCAGAACTTTTGGAGGCCGCTGGAGATACCCACGTTGAGCTGAATACATTTTGTTTTAAGGGGGTGTTGATTTAAATGTTGGATGATTCACTGCCTCCTGCTGTCTCCTGCAGTGTGGGCATAATACTCGTACTTTTGAATGCAGAGCTTTTTAATCGCTTTCATTTAATGACCATCCTCCTCCTCTTTGCTACCGCACGATACCAGTTACCTTGTGAAATGTTCCAGCTACTCCGTTTCATACTCACTTCTTATCAGGATCCAAAGTTGTACTCCAACCTTCCTAGGAGTCATAATTCTAGCTTTCAGCATCTTTGTTATTCCTGCAGGATATTATTACATATAGCCGTGTGAATCCTTCTCATGCTTCGCCTGCGTTTGCTCAGTTCACACAAAAAAGGATTAGCTGTCTGTTAAGTATGAACAGAAATATATAATGCTGGCAATGGCACATATTAACTTGTTTTATAATTAAGTTTTATGACATCTGGAAATAAGGTTTTGGTGAGTCTGATGATGATCAGTAGACTTTTTTAAAGCAATCGGCTGACCTATTTATTTATGACAGCAACAAAATCATTATGAGTGACTTCATAAACCTGAAAGATAATTTGAGTTTTTCTAGCACAGAGTGAGTGGGTTCTCATTTTTTTGTACCCATTATGTAATTTGAAAGATTTCAAGCTAGTAACCTGCTAAGCAGAAATTTCTTGATCTGCCAGGCCCTACAATGCCCCCAGACAGTGAAGCAGGAGGAGGTCCCTTAACTAAGCATGTATCTGTTTATCTTTCTTAAACAAGATGCTTTTCTCGTTTCTGACTGCCTCCAATCATTGTACATTTTACACATCTTGATACAAGTTTCTGAGTGTCTCAGTATAGGCATTTAGTGTCTGTTTAGATGTCTCCTGTAAGTCCTGGGTCATATCCTCCAGCATTTTGCAAATGTCTCAGACAACGTGGTGCATCTAAAATGATGCTAGATGCCTATACTTAAGCACCTGAATCCCATCCCTTATTACTTTTTAGCCCATATAAAGCTTCCCTCACTAAACACTTTATAAATTAGGTAAATATAGGGCTCCTTCATTGCATCTTCAAATGACTTGTGGTATGAAGCTACCTCTGGTACTTGGATTCCATTTCCACTGGAGTGAATAAGAGCCTTTTTATAGCATGCATGTCACTGGATCACAAATGCTTTGGATCCTGAACACTTCTTTGACTATCCCGTATTATTTTCATAGTTATCAGAATGAATTGGTGTAATTAGAACATAAACCCTTCTGGCTGCAGAGATTGGCTTCTGCCTATCAGTTGCTAAATTCTGTTCAGTGTGTGTCAGAGACCAAAACTGCAGCTGACATCGAGCGATGAGGAGTGCTCTGTGCATGCCCCTGGAAAGACAGGATTTTAATGTCTTTCTGTTACTTGAGTAAGGTGCAGCTATTGCCAGGAGACTTCCACGACAGTAACAAGCCTACCAGATACCATGCAGTCATTGTCTAAATAGCACCTTCATGGCACTTATGTAGGATTTTCTCCATATGGCTTTCTTTGGAGGCTCAGCAGCCCCGAGTAAATGTATGGAGTGCTTTTTAGTTGCAGGTAAACTAAACAGATTTATAGGGAAACTAAGTGAGCGAAAGCACAAAGTAGGAAAGCCTGAAAAAACCTGGTGGAAAATCGTGAGTAGAAAGTCAATGGAGAAGACTGGGCAGATGCGGTTCTGGAGAAAGACCAATGAATTCTGGTTTCTTAGCAAGCCAATCCAGCAAATCTATGCAGCCATTACATTAAGAAAACTGGGGAACAAATTGATAGGTGAAAGATACAATATTGCACCTCTGTTCCTGTCAAAGAAATTGTTGCCTATTTAAATACTAAATAACACAGTCTTGTCTTGTACATGAACCCAAGCATGCAGCTTTTTAAAGCTATGATATCACAAAAAATGCTCAATGAATGGCAGGAAGTGAATGGTATAGTACAGTATGGGTGGTTATGAGAGCTTTCAAAAACCAATTTAGGGTCTTCTGAGTTTTCTTACAGTTATTCTGCTGCTAAAATTCTTTGCTTAGGGGATAGAAACAGCTCATTAAATTAAATGCAGCTTCTTCAAGATGTGACAGTACATAATGAAGTTAATAGTGATTTGGATTAAGGAAATTTTGATACTGATATTTTTGCTCTGACTGTTGGCATATATTGAATGACTGGATAATTCCTTTGCAATGAATAATGGATCATTTTGTCTAGCATACTGTAACATTATGCAAATTCATCACGCCCAGCAGCAGTACAAACTTCGCTATTCCCTCTTGTTACATCTGGCCTGTGCTGAAATAAGGAATGTTGAATTCAGAGAATAGGAAAGAGGGTTGTCCAGGATTGCAGGTTTTTGTAACAGCTTTGCCATTAAGAGCTTGTTTAAATACGTAAGTTGTATGACTTTTTGTCAGATTTTCTGCATTCAGTCAGATCAGTGTGGTGTGCAAGTTTTGCCTGCCTCTTAAGCAAAATTAAGCTCATGTTTAGCATCAATGCACAAAGTTGCTTCAGCTGAACTACAAGCACAATTGTAGTCACACAAGTCTAATGTCTCCTAACACACTCTGTGAATCTGAGCATGCCATGAATTTTGCTCTGCCTTGGCTCATATTGCTGCTGCAGAGCTTACACTATAACGCTTACCAGTGGCACAATTACTGAAAAGTGTTTTTATATTCTCAAGTGAAAACACACAATAGCAATGTGGAGGATTCTTGAATTGTACAAAAATATTGGGAGTGGAGAGCATATTGATTTATCTGTGTTGCCTGGGGAAATACA
The DNA here is from genome assembly GCF_047716275.1 of Strix uralensis. Taxonomy (NCBI): domain Eukaryota; kingdom Metazoa; phylum Chordata; class Aves; order Strigiformes; family Strigidae; genus Strix; species Strix uralensis. The sequence continues at coordinate 12,754,240 of NC_133972.1, forward strand.
ATTTTGCACAATTTCAAATGATCTATCCAGAAATGAATAGAAAGAAAAAAATCCTGTCCCTAAAAAGCCTGCAGATGAAGGCTGTAATTTGGAAGCTCTGAGGAATGTCAGTAGTGAGTATACTGTGAAAGTGCAAAATTTTCAGGCCTCTTCTCTCCTATTCACAGTGTGGGAACCCATGCTCAGTAGAAGCTATTCCCTACAGAAAGGGAGAAGAATGGATCCAGACACTAGCTGGGATAATTAGATCCTTCCATGCACTATTTTATCAACTTACACATTTGACTGACAACATAAGTTTTGCCAAATACGAAAAAAAAAGACTCTGCCTGTGAATTTGATGGTTAGCTAAACCATGCTGACTTCAAGCTAAAAGCAGCATGTATGTTTTCATATGTGGAGCATCACAAAGCTCTCTGAGGGTCTCGCATGGAACAACTGCTATCTGGGGTGCACAGCACCCTGCCACCCAAATCCAAGTATGCGTTGGAGGTGCAGCAGCTTCAAACACAGGCAGATAGACATGCTAAGTATGTCACCTTTACACAATGCTGAGAATGCTGATGCTACAGCTCTATTAGCTGAACTCAGGACTCAGCAGCTAGGAGGAATATAGGAAAAAAGAATTCAGGGAGGGAAGAACAAAAGAGAGAGCAAGAAGATGGAAGCTGGGCAATTGTACTGTTTTCTGAAGGAAAGGATACTCGTGTTTGCACAGAACAGGCAGATAGTTGATTTGCAAATTCATCATTATCTGGTTTCTTCTCAAACAGCACAGTAAGATCTCAATTACATATTCACAGATGTAAGTTTACTGTAAGAAATGGAAAGAAGTGCAGAAGGAGATTTCTGTTCCTAAGAAACCGTAGTTGTAAAGAGGTATCCATCCTTGTGCTACCAGTGCTTTCTTCAAGGAGTGGCAAGTACTGCCAGGGGCTTACTGTTTAGTTGGAGACCAAGGTCCTTGCTGCTAGGAGCTAAGTGGAAGGAAGGAGTTTGGTAATTGGCCAGTAAACTTTGTTCTTGAAATAATACCTAAATGAGAGCTGTTCACTGAAATGTAGGCTCTTCTGCCTCTCTGGGAATTACAGGTGTCTCTTCCTACACTGGGCAGTGCTAGAAGGGCTTCCGGGGAGGCGGAAAAGGCTGTCTCTTCAAAGTGTCATCGTACATCCCCAAAGGGCACTACTTCAGAGACACTACCTGAAAGTATCCCTCAAGGGATTTATTACTTTCAGATCCTATTGCTTACATGGTGCATTTAACCCCACTCTTCAGCACAGCTCTGCCCCTTACTAGACAGGATTAAGTCCTTATCAAGCTTTGTGTACTACAATGGGCCAAGACTATTTTAGGAATCTTTTCCCTTGTGTTGAATTCCAAGCTCCACACAAGCCCCAGTCTGGGCACAGGAACTGCTCATCTGTGGCCTTTTCTGACTGCAAACCAGTTTCATACTCTTAACACTTGTTATTGTCTGTCTTCCCTCTTGAGATTGCTATAACCTAATACTAAACATTGCTGTAAGGAGTTATATTAAATAGGTCTGCCATAAAGAGCAGCATGAGCTACAGCAGATTATATTCTCCACATTTATTGTATGTTACTGCAGATACGTTAGCTTTCCGCTATTAGTACCAAATACATATGTGTTTTACTTGCACCTCCTTTTTTGCTTTGCTTGCCCTGAAGTGGCTGATTTATGTGTTTTTAAATAGTTGGTGTAAACAAATGTAGTACATGAGACCTTTTGCAGTACTTGTGAAACCCCTCCCAAGTCCATCTGTCCTTTGCAATTGTTCCAAGCCACAGAAAGGGGTGTGTGCATGTGCTTGTGTGTGTGGATATAACTATATATAGAGCTGCTTAATAATCAAGCCTATATTTTTCCCATTAAATTGTGCTGGAAACATCTCAGTTTTAAATAAGTCATGGTTTCAATACAGGATATTTTTTACCTTTTCCCTTAAAAATTAAAAATTAAAAAAGAAGGTATCATGCAAAGTTGCGCAGTTTGATGAAGAAATCTGAAGTGGGTGTCATAAGGGAATGCACTGCTTCTTGAACTGAGTTAATTTATGAGAAGGATAGGGAAATAAACAAGGGCTGCAAATGGGGCAGTACCTCCTTTTTCTTTTGCAGTAACTCGTGATGTCAAAATACCAAAACAAATTTCTGCTTAATGCCCCAATCTTCCCCTCCTCCCGCTCCAGATGTGCTCCCCAACCCACCAATAATACATAAAGGAAGGTTTTTAGGTGTGTATAATTCAAAAAGTGAGCAAACTTCTCTTTATACTGTGACAGTTAGACTTGCTTGGAAAACAGGGAAAAATTTTCATTCAGATTATTTCCTGGTTCGTTTCTGAAATTTGTAATTTAAATAGCAAAGCCTCCTCAATATCTCAAATATTTGAATTAGAGTTGCAACTGTTTATTGAAATGTTTATTGAAAATGTGGGCCTTTTGCCCACTGAAATTTTACTGCTGATGAAAAGCATTGCCACTTTTTTCATCAGATGTAATGCCATTTTATTTAAAATGAAATGGAACAGCAAATTCATGACTACTTGATGGATTGTTAAACTTCTTTTAATAGGTTGTCTCAACTGGTTGGGATTTTGAGGTTGGTTTTTTTCTTGTGTGTGTGTGTTTTCAGTATGATGATTGTCTACCCCTGTTCAGGTCATGCTTTAATACAGTTAGTGGCATTTTGAGGATGAGAACTGAGCACCATTAAAATTAATACACATTTTGTCATTGCTGGGGATGAGACGGCAGGCCTAAATAAATTCTTCCACAAGTTACACTGTTTCAAAGGTGTTGTTTAATGTCCCTGTGTGATACTATAGTATTATTGGTTCTTTACTACCTAAGGAGTGCCATTTCAGTACTTATATATGAATTACTTTGCAGTTTTAGTTCGTTTTTGTTCAAAGATGTGATGTGCAAGGTCTATGTGAGCCACAGTTATTGATAATAATTTAGGACAACTCCACTGAAATACTCTGATGTGTTTGTGGAGAGAGTTTCTTGACATTTCTTTATGTCTAAATAGCATGCAATGAACTACAATCACTTTTCCCTCAAGATAAATGATGGAAGTGCAAATAAGAATGTTGGGAATTGTTTTAATTGAGCATTTACAGTATCCTCTCTCTTCTGCAAATCTCTTGTTAATGTGATTTTTAGTGATACTTCTTATTTCTGTTTTCCTCACATAATGCTATAATTGAATGAAGCTTGGAAATGCAGAGGGACCATTACAAGAATTATATAAATAACTAAAGAGGTGAGGAGAGAAAAGGGAAAGTACACTTTAAAGTCTCCAAAGGGAAAAAAAAAATCCATGTTCAGTTTGATTTTTAAGGTGAGGTATTCATCTGTTCTTAATTTATCCACACTAATACAACCTTCCCTATTCAGCTCATCATCTCCTGATGAATAATGCATGAATAAATATTGCTACCTATATCCTCTGCGAATGCAAAAGTAGTTTGTAATTCTCCAGAAAGGTTTTATTAATAGTACAGTGTTAACCACCTTGGTTTGAGTCATAATTAATTGTTACTGTATATTTGTGAAACCCAAGAGAATGAAGACAAGAGGAGGCAGAAGACAAAGAAAAAAAAAAAAAAAACCCACCCTGGAGTTAGTTGCATTAAAAGAATAAATTCTTTTTAGTCTGAGCAGGAAGCTGGTAATACTTGTTAACGTAGTCATTCTTTAAAATAGTCTTTCAGATGATTCAGTTAGAAATCTTCATTGTGTTCTAGCTATTAACAGAAACCACCTGAATTTTTGGATGGAGGTCCAGTGGAAAGAGAGTTGTAATATCCAGAAGCCTCTGTAATGGTATGCTAAGTTTTCCATTGATTGGTTTCAACCCTCTTATTCCCTTTTCATTTTTAAAATATAATATTAAGGAGGGGTTGAAGGGTAGGCAAGTTTGACATCTTACCCATTTTTTGTTTCACAACCTATTAAAGAGAAATATATCACTTAGTTTAAAAAAAAAATAAATTTAATCGGCAACAGTAAGTTGTGTGCTACACACCCCATTAACCTTGTGCTTCACACTATCTCCAAAAAGCCTGCGTAGAAAGGTGGCACAGCAGATCACTAACAGGACCAGGAGTGAAACCTGAATATGTAAAATATCACTCAAAGTCCCTGTATTCCTTCATCAGTGTGCAAACTTTGTGGGTGATAAAATCCAGGGGAGCTCTGGCAGCAAAGTGGAGGGAATTCTCCTCTGAGTGTAGCTGCATGGATTGGGCAGGGGAAAAGTCCTGGTAAACAGTGGAAAGCACCAGTAAATAAATACAAATGTAATACTCTGAACTCTTCTGAACCCTGACAGTGGCAATTCATTCCCAAAGAATACCTATTTGTCATTCCACCCACTGCTGTGCTATAGCCGACACTGAAAACATATTAGGAAAGTGTATGTAATGTTCAAAGCATCTTCAGGCTCTTTCAGATGTAGGAAAATCCAGACTGGGTTGCTCAACCACCTTTTCTACCAAAACACCAGCTGGAGAGGAGCTCCTAATTATTTGGAACTCAGTGTGCTAGTATGAGCTTGAACAGATGAAGGCTACGCTGAGCCAAACTGCCCTTTCACACCACCTTTACTCTGGTATAACATCACCAACTTAAACACCATTAAGCGACAGATGAGTGGGTCTGCATATCCGCATCTAGTCTGCAGAGGGAAATGAAAACTTTTTCTTTGAAGTGATCTGTAGGAACTGTTGTGGTCAGGGGAAGGAAGAGGAAACACAAAATACAAGGTGGTCAAAAAACTGAAAGCAAGCAGTTCACAGGGAAGGAGGAAGGCTGCTCATGACAGGGACAGAGCTCCCATATTGAGAGGCATCTGTGCACGGTGTGTTTTTCTTACTGTCATGCCTGTAGTATGCAACAAACACAGAAAAACAGTCAGTATTTGTGATTGGTGATTTATCATTCCTGTCCTGTGCTATGTCCAGGTTAAACTGCATGAGAACTGAATGTGCATACCATAAGTAATAACATTCATTCAGGAAGCTGCAGAGGTTTTGGCAGCCACTTCAAAACTAACGTAGATACTTGGAGGTTTAAGGGGTACAGACTCATATTTTTCTCTGTGAAAACAACACTCCACCCTATTATCTCTTGACGTGAATTGTTTCTTGCGAGAATATTCATGAAATCTATTTAAGGAAATAGGAATTTAAAAAATTAATCTTTCATTAATTGTCATGCTGCTGGTTTCACTTTTCCTTTAGCCCACTCTAGCATGGAACTGGATGGATTGTACTACTTCACTATTTAAATTCATATAGCTCTAGGCAAAATCTCAGGCAGACAATATGTATATCATCCCCGGAACCACCGATAATAATGTTGTTAACATGACTTACCAGTCTTTATATTTTCAGCAAGAAAAGCTAACAGAGTCAGACCACTTTGTTAGCAGAACACAACTGTGAGTCTCTGAAGTGTAAATTAAATCTCTCTTTGCTGCCTTTACCTGCATCTCCAAGACACAGAGGGAACGTTACCAAACCATTTCTTTACACTGCAAAGTAGCATATTTTGGAAGATCTCCAGCAGTTGCTGAAACGAGCCCCTTGGGGGTGGCTCTCCTCAGCTCTTGCTGTTTTCCTCTTAGTGACATGGAGTCAGAAGAGGGGACTGTGCATAAGCAAAGTTTTGTTTGCCTCCATGCAAAAGCCTTTAAGCTCCCCAAGAAGTCCCCTCTCCTCTAAGATGCCCAAGAATGAATGCCCTAGTTCAATCAAACTGCTTGTTAAGTCCCTAGCCCATCAGTGGGAACTAAGAGAATAGGCAGCAAACAGTAGACTATTGTTTCTTCCAGGCACTGTAAACAGGTAAATAAAAATTCAGCAATCTGTAATTTAGAATATAATCTCAGCACTATAACCCTGCTAACATTACTCAGTATATTTGTTGATTTACATAGAAGCAGTATAGACAATGCACTGAATACACTATTCAGGGCTTAGAGTTTCACCTGTGGATAACTTACAGCCCCCATGTATGCCAAGAAAAAAAAATGTTGTTATTACACACAGGACTACAAGGAAGCTTGTATTATCAAAGAGGTAATAGCATGTCATGTATTTCAGTTTGTAAAACTGGCATTTTTAATAAAAGATGTCAGTTTAATTTAGAGCTTAAGCAGAGGACATAGGCAAATATTTTCCAATTCATTAGGCCACAGGCCCAAAGCATGGAAATAAATTCTTCTGATGAGTCCTGTCACCACACTGTAATTCCAACACTGCCATTTTTTGAAATTAAGCAGACCCATGCCACCCTTTGCTCTACTAATGTAGCTCCAAACGCTTCCAGGAGTTTCCCAGGGCTGGCTGTGAGGCTGCATCATAGTGGGAGCCATCACACGGGAGGCACATGGGGAATGCAAGGGGTGTTTTGCCCAGAGTAACTGGTTTAAGATAAGTTATGAGCTCATGAATCAGGAAAACAAGCTATTTTCAGTTCATGCTCTCTGCAAGGTTCTCTTCTTGATGCCCAGTCATACAAACAAAATCATTCTGCCTTTATAGCACTGGAACAAGAGCAGGGTTTGAGAATCTGAATATAAGCTGTGGAAACTGCCTCAGTGTAAGGATGAGGAAAGAAGAAAGTCACAAAATAAGTGCTGCAGCTTCTGGGTGTTTAGGAGGGAGGAGTTCTACCATGTGCTGCCTGTTGGAGGGGTTTCCCTTCTTTATTGTGCCAACTGGCAAACCTCTTACTGAAACTTCTGTGTCAGTTTTCAATATTACTACCAAAAATCAGTTGGCTGTTGTAATCCTTTTGTTTAGATAATTGCAATCCACTGTAGAACAAAAGATTTACGTCATCTGCAGAAGTATGCCAGCTTGTAGAAAGTGCATGGAGTTTGATTTTTTGTTATTGTTGACATTTTCCTTTCAGCCATTCATATTTATAAAGGAGCAAAATCGCTTGGTGCCGCTTGCCTGGTGATTGCATTCAGGTTAGACATTTAGAAACAAGTATTGCTAAGCTATAGCATTGTGCTAATGGTAGATTAAGGTTGTCTGGTGTGGTGTGAACTGGTCAGAGGGGTGGGCACATACCTTCTGCATTTTTCCTCTGTTTTTAGGAAACAATATATTGTGAATTGGAGAACACTTTGTTTAGCATAAATTGTGCAACAAACGGCTCGCCTAAGTGAAATGGAGCACACAGCTTAACCACAAAGATTAAAAATATTTTTTCTGTTTTTCAGATCTGGCTAAGAATTACACAATGAATGGTGTCTTTGTTTCAGCCTCTTATAGATACAATGTCTGTGTGCAGGTATTTGGGAAAATACCTCTGCTCTCCTGAGACCCCAGCTGGACTACTGCATCCAGTTCTGGGGTCCCTAGCATAAGAGACATGAACCTTTTAGGGTGGGTCCAGAGGAGGGTCATGAAAATGATCAGAGGGCAGGGATACCTCTCCTATGAAGAAAGACTGAGAGAGTTGGGGGTGTTCAGCCCGGAGAAGGCTCTGGGGAGACCTTACAGGGCATTTTCAATATATAAAGAAGGCTTATAAGAAAGATGGAGAGGGAATTTTTACCAAGGCCTCTAGTGACAGGACAATGGGCAATGGTTTTAAACTGAAAGAGGGTAGATTTAGATTGGACATAAGGAATTGTTTTGCAGTGAGAATGGTGAGACACTGGAACAGGTTGTCTAGAGAACTTGTGGATGCTCCATCACTAGAAGTGTTCAAGGCCGAGTTGGATGGGGCTTTGAGCAACCTGATCTAGTTATAAATGTACATCCTCATGGCAGGGGTGTCGGACGAGATGATCTTTAAAGGTCTGTTCCAACACAAACCATTCTGTGATTCTATGAAAATTAGACTTTTCTTTCATTTATTTCTGCCAAGATACTGGGTCTAAAGGGAAAACCCTGTGATCCAAAACTGGGCACAGTTGTCTTCCCTTCTGCTGCCCAGCTGCATTGGCCTTAGTGTGAGTTCAGTCATTTTCTGGTAAAGTTGTTAGAAATGGTCTTCATTTCATATTAAAAGAGGAACTTTAATAAAGTGGAAGCAAGAAACTATGATGCAACAATGAAAGTGTCCTGGAGAGTGAATTTGGAATTAATCTTCCAGTGGGTTTATACTGTGTCCAGAAAAAATAGCACCATATGCACAAATTTTTCAGTTACTATGTTTTAGCGACTAATAATATAAGAAGATTTTACAAAAATCTGAAAATTTGAGTGTGTGTCATGTAATTGACTCCTACACTTATGTGTAAAAGTATTGTTTCCCACTATCTTTTAATGAAAACAACTCTGATCTGGTTGCTGATCAAAATTTTCAGATCAACACTGCTAAGTACTAAGCTCATATTTCTTCCTAAAGTGCTATAAGTTCATTCTTTATTTCACTCGAGGGAGATTTTTTTCTAAGGGTTTGTCACAAGAGTGTTTAAATTTGCTCCATGATTATAGTGCCATGATAATGGAAACATAAGTGACATGGCTGTGGTTCCAGTAGTTACCAGTGCTATGTTAAATAATACAGTAAGTAACTTCTCTTCTGGCATAGATCTAAATAGCACTACACCCCTAGATCCTTCAGAAAGTATTGAAAATACAATAAATAGGATTATGGTAGCTAGCCCACAGCACAATAGTCACTGAATTTTACACTACACAATCTAATATTGTTATTATTATTTACCTGTGATACAGAAACAGTACACTGTGACTCCTGGTTAGCGGGATTTTTATGTGGTTGCCTAATGCTTGTCACTGATTCTCAGTAAACTCAGTGAAAGTATACAAATTCTTAAAGCTCCGTACTCTGAAATATTTTCCTGAGTCAGACTTATACACCTTAAAGCAGTGGAAGTATTTTCACTAACACTAGTAAGAACTAGATAGGAATACAAGGTACAACAATAACCATATTTTTCCCATAAGTGGTGTGTAGGGGACCCATACTTGTCTTAACTGTGTGTATGTCAACTGAACATGCCTATATTTTTTTGTTCCATTCAAGTCTTTTGCAAAAGAGTTGGTGTAGCTGTGCTAATATATTTTTTGTGGGAAGACTTTCAAGGAAGGAGATCTTCTTTAATTGTTCCCTCTTAGAGCAGTAAATAGGTACTTCCATCTTGGAGCAAGGAATGTCTGACTTTGGTTGGTTATATTTTTCTATCCCCTGGCCAAAATACAACCTCAAATATGCATATGCATTATGTATAGTGATTAGGGTTTACTTAGTAGAAAGCATAAGTTATATATTCAGTTTTGCCACAAAATAAAGTCCTTTCTTCCAGAGGAATGTCTGCATTTCTGCTATGCCTATCTGGTTAAAGGGCACATGATTTCCTGTAATTTACGTGTTTTGTTTTGTTTTTTTTTTCTTTCATCTTTCTTTGATAGTTTGTAGAGAAGCTTTTCTATTTTCTAATTTTGAATACTTCCTGGGATAAACTAATGGGATGCAAGAAGGAAGTTTGTCTTATTCAGTAGCTAAAAATAAACATAATTAGAAGTTTGTGGAAGGACATCTTACTGGTCTGGGTCTGGATCCGGATTTATAGTTGTTGTTGATGTGGTGGTGTCTCCTGCAGTGTCAGGCAAGTAGGTGGAACGGGGCAGGTGGTGCAGCTAATTGCCTTAGTGTTTATCATGTCTTGCATGAGGTTTTTTATATCAAGACACAGAATGAATGGATCATTAGGAGTTTGGCAAGAGTGTTTTGTGGGAAGAATAGCCTAGAAGGAATACCACTGTAATAAGCACAGCATAAAATCTAAAGATAAGCAGGAGAGAGAGCTTACAATGGCAAAACACACTATTTGTATCAGCTTAAACTCCTGAACTCATAGTTTGGAGAACTGAGAGCAATAGTTATTATCTGTCTGGGATCTGCTTGGGTCACTGAAATCTTGGACCCACAGCCTGTGTGCAGACAGAATTGTCATTGCTTTTCATCTAATAGACAGCAGAACGGAAATTTTAGGCCACGGTCATTTAGCTTGCTTTATTATATTCACTGAGGTGATTTCCCAATATGTGATGTGAAGTGGTTGGTCATTTCAAATCCTTTTTAAACTCCTCTCACTATCACTAATAATGAAGACGTGATTCAGTCATACCGAGGACTTTATCTTCAAAAGATTTTGCATATTTTGAAGTAATTTCTCAGCTCTATTTTTATCTCTTTAGTTGAGCAGTATAGAGGGACCCAGCCCAAATGTCTGCTAGAAATCATCTTCTGGATGTTACAGATGCATTCAGGAATCCCCAGCATAGCAAGATCTGGCAGAACTTAACCGCAGAGCCTCCCTCCCTCCCTCCCCTAGGTGCCCATCCATACGCCCCCATCAGCCACCACCAAATACCTGCTTGTGCCACAGTTTGACAACACATATTCCTTTCATAATTTCTGCTAGCAATGTACTGTTTAAGCTTTCTTCTAATGGGTGGCTTACAGCGTTTTTATGTAAGTCACTGCATGTCTGTGATTCTAAAGGACTGCATAGTTCAGGCTTATTTTTCTCAGAACATTCCTAATAAATTCTGGTTAAGACCTTCACTAGCAATTCCTTCCTCACTCAGGAAATCTCACATTGTGCTGGCATGAATGTTGTTTGGGTTTGGGGTTTTTTGGGGTGGTTTTTACTTTTTAATGTTTTAGTTACGTATTACTTATGGTGATCATTCTCTCTCTGTTATCACACACATTACAGTTTACAACGGTGAATGCTATCAGTCCCAACATTTATAACAACCTGCTTCGCAAGTACTTGCTCATTCAGTTTTACGGTTACATGGGCAGAACATGAAGTATCATACAGTTGGGTTGAATATCATATCCACTGAACTGCTGGTTATTTAGGAAGTACATGTCTATGTGATCTCTAGATCTCTGTTCCTTCTACTTCTTCCCTCTTTCTACAGCCACCAACTCACCTCTCCTAGTTTTGTTTTTGATTAATCATTTCTCTTGAAGACCTAAGTTTGGACTCCCCTTTTTTTCCTTTTTTTTTTTTCTTAATCTTAACTTTTGTGCTTTTGACATAGATATTCTATTTATAGCCATCTACATAATTTCATATTATTTTAATGAAACCTGTTTGACACAGCTACACAGGAGTAGACAGCATTTATGACATTTTGACTTACTGAGATCATGAACAGTAACAAAGGTAGTAGAAGAATCACAGCCCCAACAAAACCCAGTGGAAATAAGAGCGAAAATGTGCAACAAACTGAACGACTGAGTGTCCCCCCCATCCCCTGCCCCTGACCTGAGTGTCAGGAGAGGCAGAGCTAAATCAAAACTGCAGTTGAACAAATAATCAGTGGAAGATAAAAAGCAGCCCTTTGAAGTTACAAAATATAACTTATGTTCTCTTGTTTTACTTTTCTGGCTGTCTTGGAGGCGATTCTTCTCTCAGTTCATTGGAAATGGCTAGTCTGCATATTTTGCTATATGAATTACTGGCAACTACGTCTTGCAGTTATTTAACTGGAGAAAAAGGTTAACAGAGTAATTGAATGTAATAAAATTCTCCAGTGATAGTAAACACAGTGGTCCATAGGCCCAAGCTAAGAAGAATTGTCCTTAGAAAGCAGTTTTACAGTGCTGGCATGAAAGCGGTCTAGCAAACACTGACTGGGCTCTGCTTCTCACGTTCAGAGGAGGAGAAACAATGAGGCATCATGTTATCTGGTGTGAAAATACTACAATCCAATTTAAATTTGAATAGTATGATACTAATGAACAGAAGTCAGGTCAGATCAATTTGAGACCAAAAAGTGTTTCACAAGCCCACCTCAAAATGTTAAAGCTGCCTTTGCCCTCACAAGGGTGTTTTGAGGATTAATGTCCTGTCAGCACTTTGAAAATGTAAAGTGCTAAATATATATTATTATAACCTTTTCCATTTATTACTTTTATTGATGGTCTCGTGGTTTCCATGACGCTATGTTGATTTGCACGGGATTTTCCTGCAGTGTGCATTTCATCTCATGAAGAGTAAAAAAACAAATAGTTCTTTTTAGGCCTTGTGCCTTGTTGGATATCCTCCAGTTACTGGGGGACTTGTTTATGACCCACTATCTCTGTGCCGTGAAAGCCTTACTGCAATACATTATGCAGCTGTTTGTTTTCAACTTTGTTTTCTCAACTGTATAAGCCTCTGCTGCTACTGAGACCAGTGTGCTGCTCCTACTGACTCCTAAGGGGTGACTGAGTGAAAAGCAGACTCTTACCACCCACTGAACTCCCCATGTTTACAGTAGGTGCCTTTTTCTGATAGCTGCTTTGGTGTGTTCAAGGAGTGGGGCTGAAGCCAAGCTTGTCAATCACTGGCAATCAGGGAATATCTTGCTTGTTGAAGTTCAGTCCAGTTTTTTCTGCCTCTTCTGGCACTGGCATTACAGCCAGACCTCCTGGTGGCCGAGCTTTTCTGAGGAAAATTCCAAACTTCATTTCAAAATTTTAGATTTACAGTTTGGCTCAGTAACATGTCTGTCTAATTCCCAGCCAAGTCCCCAGGCGGCATTTACTTTTGGAGCAGTTTGCCTCCTCAGCTCTGCTTTCCTACAGACTTCAGGGATCAAGTTAGTCCAAGAAAAGCCAAAGGCATATGAAACCACGTGTGCTTTTTGCTTCCTCCTCTGTTGAGAGTCTCAGCAGGGAAGTTGGCCCCGATCTGCCAACAACGTTCCCTTAGCCGACAGCCTCAGCCAGGTGGGTTTTCCTTGGCCCCCATCTCCCCTTAAGAAACGACAAAGAGGGTTGGAAGCCACAGCTGCAGAACAGCCAGCCTCCTTCTTACACCATGTGACAGGGCACAAGCGCAGCAGGTTGTGCCCCAATGTGTGGATGAATAGGACACACAATGCAGACACCAAAGCTATGTATGTCTGTGGTGTTGTCACACCTCTGACATCTTTAGGGCCTGCATCAGCTGCCATGGCTTTAAATATACATCTCCCCATCTTTCCTCTCAGTGGTCCAGGGTGTATAGGGGTGGACAAAATCAGAATGTGCTGCAAAGGCTCTTGGAGCTGCCACCTCTTGTAACCTTTCAAGTCTGCCGCTGCATCATATGGCAGACTGACACCTCCAGGGGAGACAGAGACTCACCCTTCCTTTGTGAAATACAGGGGGGTTGGTATCACATAGAAGAGCAGACTAATGTGGGTTGGAAGGGACCTCAGAGGGTCATCTAGTCAGTTTTCCTGCTCAGATCCAAGCTAGGTCTGGTTGCTCAAGGCTGTCTCCAGGTGAGTTTTGAATATCCCCAAAACCAGAGATTCCCCTGCCTCTCTGGGTACCTGGTCCATGCCTCACCACCTCATGGTGAAGAATTCTTTCTTATATCCAGGCCAAATTTCTGTGGCTGGATTGTGCAACTGATGTCTCTTCTTTTTCTGCACATCTCTGAGAAGCATCTGATGTAATCCTCTCTATAATCACCCATTAGTTAGTATTCAGCTCTGTGGAGCATGCAGTATAGGTTCTTTGCCAAAAATCTATCCTCAACATTTTTCTAGAGCATTATCTTAGCTTAGTTTTTGCTCTCTTGTTCAACCTAATGAGACTAGAGTGCAGAGAGAAGAGAGACGAGAGGGAAAAAAGCTAATGATGCAATCAATTATGTTTTGTTTAGCACCTTTGTGGATTAAAGCAGGAGTGATCGATATTGAAACAGCAAGATCCAAATATGATGATTCCCATAGACAGACAGCTCTCCAGTTCTGCCAGAGCAATTCCTTCTCTTAGTGGGAGAAAGCCCACCTGTCCAAACTGGAGAAAATAGTGAAATAATCTAGTTTCTTAAAATGCTGATTTAAAAAAAATCAAACAGCCACAGGCCTGAACTTTATGTAACTCAGCTTAGAAATCTGTAGCATCCAGTTCTCTATAGAGAAAAATGTCAGGGTTTTCCTGACACACCTAAAAGATGAAATACATCTAGTTTATGTGCCTAGTAGCTGCTGTATGTCCTTTTTGAGCTGTTACTCCAGACTGCTGTGGACTCATGCCCACATTATTGGTCCCACCTTGCTGTCGTATCTACTTGCAATAACTTGTCCCCCTCCTTCTGTGTCCTCTCCACATGGCTGTGATATGGAGAGGGACAGAAGTCCAGGCACAGGGAAAAAGTGGGGGCAAAAAGGAGCCTCTTTGTCAGACTGTTTTTGGTATCAAAAGGAGAGGGAAGTCAGTAGGGCAATGACTGCTCAGGACATGGTTCATTAAGATCTTTGGGCACTGCCCCTTCCACAGAGATCAAGAGTCCCATCATGATGCTCAGAGTGTCTGGCATGGTTTTCATCCAAGTCAGATGACCACAATCAGGTTTATTTCCAAGAGGAACTGTCCTGCTCCTGATGGAGAATATGTCCTATCTCTGTGCATACTGTCTGCTGAGAGAGAAGATAAACACCAAGACATACACAGAAGAATTGCATGCAGAGGTTGCTTTCTTACATAGCTTTGTGGGCTGGCGACTGACCTCTTGACTATCAGGATAGTTATCAAGAAGCATCATGCAACCTGTCTGCATCTTGTGACCTCAGATGCGAATTGTTAAATGATACAAAGTTCAAGAAGTTTCTTGGACTATGTGTTCATAGTCCATGTTTTCTGTTTTCCTCAGGGTAATGCTGAACTAGGAAAGAAACCCAGAAGCGATGCTGTTTATGCCATGCTGTCTCTGGGGCTGAGACTCTTGGGCCATGTGAATGAAACAGGTCTTTAACCTTAGACGTGCCAAAGAAGAGAAAAGGATGCATATTCCTTCCAGGATCAGACAGATTTAAAATTCATTTCTAAATGAAGTAATTATCGCTCTATGGATCCCAGTAGAAAACAGGAGAAATAAAGAAGTAGAAGTTGTGGGGTTTGGGGTTTTCTGTTTTGTTTTGTTTTCTGGGTGATTCTAACACCACTGTTTAACTAATATGTTATATTGGTGAAATCAAACCAGTGGGATGAACTCGTCACGAACAAACAAATGCTCAAACAGGAGGCTCCAGTCTCTTTCAAGAAAAGGAAGTTATCTACAACTTACAACATTAAAGCTGATATCCTTAGGATATTGTTCACTTGTATCAAATCCTGCAATGTCACAAAACACAGCATTCAACCTTCTTTACTACCTACAATAAACCTCACAGCAGATAACATTATATTTCATGTGCTATAAGAACACCTTCTCTAACAAGACTCTGCCATGTACTTTTAATTCTGACACCCAATCTTCAGAACTGTCATAGCAATCATTCATAAATTACCAGAGAAATATTTGTTGAATTTATTTAAATATCCAAGTTCAGTGTTTTACAGTATCATGGATTTTGGGACCCATGGTACTAGAGCCGTGTCCCACAACTTGAGATGTGCCAGGTAGTCAGCTGGCCATCAACACATCAAACACTTTTAGTATCACAAGATGGTCAAAACCATTTCGTATTTTTTACATTGTTTCTTTTTTTCTTGTTTTCTCTTTTTTTTTTTCCCTCCATAGATTTTAATATAATCTACCTTGCTTGTATATCCACATATAAAAACTCTTTTCCACCCTCCCACATCTTTAGAGATGTACGAGAATCTGATTAAGAACTAGCATGAAGGACAATAAGGATATTTATCCACGCACATTTTAGCATTTTGCTCTTTTAAGAAATAAGATTCTTAAATCTTACTTTTCACTGGAAACAAGTATAATCCTAATTAGAAATAAGCATTGATGTCCAAGGATTGAAGTTTGTTCTGGAGCAGAAATAGCTCTTTGTGCTTTTTCCTCATGTTGCTGAAGTATAGTTAACATGATTCATGGTCTGGGAAAACATATCTGAGTTAGCCCAACTGTGCAGATTGCATCTACTAGAGGGAACGTTTGGAGGCAGGGGATGCTCCGGTGTCAATGTCCTGAAAGGTCTAATTTTGTGCCTATGCAGGTTGAAAAAAACCCATGAAATGGACTTTCATGTTGTTTTACTTAATGGCAATACATTTTCAGCTGACCAAAGATTAATTTTCCTGTATTGTTTTGCAGAAAGGCTGACATCTCATTTATGTTGCCCCAAATCACTCAGAAACAGCAATTCTAACCATCTAAACCCTTTTAATTTATTTCTGTAAAATATGTCTCTGCTAAATGTTAATACAAGTATTGGGTCTTTGAAAAAGTTTATCTACAGTCTGTTCTTTAAATGTAATAGAAGGCTTTAAGTGGGCCCAATTTCTGTGTATTCTCAGGTTCTTGCAGTATCAAAGGAGTGATGGTAGGTTTCTGTCCTACCCCTTAAGCACAGGATAAAACAAAGTGATAAATGGAAATCAGGTCTTCTGCTTTGTGGACTACGTAATAGCATAGGATACAGAGAATGAGGGTGATGTATGTCAAATGTGAGGAAAATTACAAAATCATCATATGCAATGCAACTTATTTTGCTATTTCTTTCTCAACGGAATCCAGGCAGCGCAGCAAGACTGTCAAATCTGTATTATAAAATAAATGGCATTAAAGGGAGAGGGTAACACTTGCCATTATTTCTGCTTTCACTATATTTGTCCAGTCTCTGGAGAATGATCAAATCTCCTTCCAAACAGTAAAATCTTTAGAACAAAATAGCTTCAATATATGTGCCTGTGTATGCCAAGATAGATTAAGCACTTTATGAAAGAGATGCTGAAGTTCAATATATCTTTCCTTTTACCTTACACATTGGAATGGCCTCAAGTTATAGGATCATAGAAATGGGAAAGACCTATTAAGTTATGCATTTCCTTGCCAGTGAAAGTGTACTCTCAGTATATAGTATTTTCCATCTCAGGCTATTAGGCATCTAGCCCTTCACTTGAGGACATAGCACAATAAAGGCAGTGTTGAGAATTTTTCCTACTGCTCAACCTGAAAAAGGATTTGTTCATTTGTATTGCCTTACTCACACCTGTAAGCCACCCTTTTCTGTCCTTCCTTGAGAGTTCAGCCATCAGACTCTTGTAAACTCATCATATATACTCCAACCAAGTGCAAAAGGAAAGCGGGAAATCTGTTTTTAAGCTGAATTTATGGACAAACTGTTACATTTACTATAGGTGAAATATTTTTCTCATCTTTCTGTTCATAAAATTTCTCAATTATATCCGTTTATAGCTCTTCAGCCCAATTTTTGTCTTTCTTACTGTTTTCCCAAACACTTAGATGACTCAGAGATGAGAAGGGCAATTTTGCCCATACAGTTCAACACTTGAATTTATTTCAGTAGGACTACATACTTGACTTTAGAAATTACTCAAGAGGTGTGTTTCATGGAAGTGTGCTACCTTGTTTAACATCAGCTCCACTTCCGCTGTTCATGGAAACAGAATCAACTTAGCAAGCAGAAGCACTAGTGATCATGTTGTGTGCTGAGCTGTAAGAATTTCTCTCACAACTCCATATAGTATATGCAGTTTTATGGGCTTTATAACTTGTCTGTCAAATGGCACCTTCAATCACTGTCATATTCTTTCTTTTCATACTTGAATTTAATCTATCTGAATCTTTCCCTTAAGGTCTTCATGGTAAGTAAAATGGATCGTATGCAAATGGTTAAAAAAGACATTTGAAAGGTGCAAAGAAGATAGAGGCAAACACTCTAAAATCCCTTGTTGGAGAAGGGCTGTGTAGTTATTTAAAAAAAAAAAAAAAAAATATAGAGAGAGGAAGCCACCACTGGTTTGCCTGAGAATTTGTGGGATGGCTGCCCATTGTTAAATTAAGTTCATCCATTCATTTCCAAGTATTTTCACCACACTACTTGCTCTACTTTTTGCAGTGGATACCAGCCAGGTTAAGGATTTACAGCCTTCCATGGCTACTCTTGCCAACACATAGATCTTGAGAAGGTGCTCAGTGTGTATAAAGAAGCTTTAAAATAAAACGTGTTTGCTGTAGGCATTCACTGCTCTCTTTCCTTTCTCTCCTTTCTCTCTCTCTGCCCCTCCACCACCTTAATTTGTCTATGGACTTGGCTTCTTTGTTCTTTCATGACTAATATTACCATCTGTGACATTACATATCAAGATAGCAATGCAACATATTAAGCACAGGAAAACCCGGAATGTTTGAGCTCATCCAAGCATTTGTTGCTTAAAGCTCCAGCATTACTTGTAGCCACCTGAAGCATCCCAAAGTTTCTAAAAGCACATTGCAATAAATCAGCAGGTTTCTGTGTTGTTATTGAAACTGAGATATAGGACCTTATTGGAGCTGCCTTCTTGAAAACAATCTCGGCAACTTACTCACAGTTTTATGTCTCACTAAGGGCTCATAAAAAGAGCTTTCACTTTTATGGTATTAGCCTAACTACCACCTAGGGCAGTTCATTTTGGGAACTCCCCAACTCTTGTTGAGATCTCATATACTACAAGGGAAGCACCACTCTCAGATCAGACCTATGACCACGACCTGTGTGAACTATGCTCTCGTGCAGCAGGGGCCCAGCAGCAAGGCAGGACCATAAACAAGTGCTTATCTCTGCCAACTTCTGCCTT
This sequence comes from Strix uralensis, assembly GCF_047716275.1. NCBI lineage: Eukaryota > Metazoa > Chordata > Aves > Strigiformes > Strigidae > Strix > Strix uralensis. The sequence goes on from NC_133972.1 coordinate 12,772,797, forward strand.
TCCTAGGATGGGGAAGGGGCAGCAGGTGTGGAGAGAAATGTATCAAGTCAAAAAAATCTTGAAACGGACACGTCCCAAGATGCAAGATCAAAATCAGAATGGAGGTCTCTCCTCCTCTGGATTTTCATATAGTTCTAGACAGATCCAAATCTTGTTTAGCTAATAGGGATTGCAGTAACCACCAAGATCTGATATTCTGAGAGACAGTTCTTTCCTTCCCTTGATTCTTCAGACAATGAGTTTCTTCACTGTTTATCTCAAAACGTGTACTCATCTGCAGACATCAATCTGTCCAGCTTTTCTCTGCATTAATAATTTTCAGCTTCAGGTTCTAGTACCTGCATGTAGAATTGAGTATTGAATAATTGTACGCTTGACACAATCTTATTTGCATTATTGCATTCTACTGTTTGAAAGAAAAGGGTTATATCTGTAGCACAGTGACAACAATACAAGGAATAATAAAGATTCATGGCAAGGTTAGGAGTGTTCCTGCACGTCAATATTTGAAGTCTGTTACCTCCTTTCCAGTTTATCCAAATTGCCCAGTAGCACAAGTGCGGTGGGGGCAAGCTTCCTTCTCTTGTCTGCTCCACCTGGAGCACCCACACCTCCTGAATGCTGAGTAGTTTTTGAACCTGCTCCTCATATTGCCAGGCAGTTGGGTTGAGCTTATGCAGAAGTGATGATGGGAGAGGGAACAACCATCAGCTGTAATTAAGGTGGATCCAAAGCTGTAGTTTTTTCTCTGTTCCCAGACTAGACGGGGAGCCAGAAAAGAAGATTGGACTTTTACATTAACTTAATTGACTTTGATTTGACCCTATGCTAGGCAAGCACAGAGGTGCATTGTCCTTGCCCCTTATTTAGGGCAAGTTTTAAACTAACCCTGATAAAACATCTTTACTGTGTTTTGATATACAAAATGTGTGTTGGCATGTGTATTATAGTGCAATATTTTTATATTATTTTTAATTCTCCTATGTCCAGACATTTATAAGTCTCTCCTGTCTTACAAGACAAACATTCTACTAGTTTCCTGTTGAAGAAAGCAAATAAATATAATTATTCTTTTTGTATATGTCATAGAAATGAGAGAAATATTACACAAGACACATATAAAAAGAACTATGATAATGTTACTATTTGGATTCATTAATTTCACTAGGCATGATTGTAGACTTAGAAGAACATGTAATAGTAGAATTATTCAGAGGAAGGAAAAGGTAAGCTGGGGAGAGGAGGAAACTGGAAGAAAAGGGCAAAGAAAGGGCAAGACTAGACAACAGAGAAAGGGGAAAAGTGTCTTCTTCAGCAGAAATCTCCTCAGCTTTTGTCCTGGGCCTGCAATCAACCTTGCAGGGCCAAAATGTTTGCTAGTGGTGATGTGTTTCGTGTGGGTACTGCAACATTTATGACCACTGAGTTGACATGATATGTGATACATGATTTATCACTGACGTAGGGTTCTTCGTCTAAACAGGAATTTAAGGATAACCAATGTGCACACTAGACAAACACACGTGCAGACTCACATGTGTGCTCAGAGTGCACACATAACACTATAGATGAAAATCTGTCTGCATAGAAATGGACAGAGGTGTGGGTGTTGACCCAAGTGGGGCTACATTTTCAGTCTGTAGCACACGTGGTTGTCTGTTGCATGCGTTACTGTAAGAGAGACAGGGTGATATAGAAAGTGTATTCAATATTCAGTTTGTTTGTGTTATTCAGATCCTATCTGTTTGTTGTAGCTGATGGCTTTAAACCTTTAGTGTAAGGGGAATACTGATGCTATAGCTATGGATGACTGAAAAAGACATGTGGTTAACTCCTCATGTCCACCTGTGTGACCCAAAAGAACCTTTGGGCACAGGCCATGGTTAAAGATGATGGCAGCAGCTTCTGTTTCTGTGCTGTCTTTCGGGCTGGGGCCCAAGGGATCCCGTCAGCTGACATATTCCCCAAGGACGTGGGGCTGGGTGCTTTGCTCAATGAGGCTGTAGAACAACCTGCATCAATGAACCACATTGCTCCACCACACCTCAGATGTTTTCCACCCCGCCACTACCCCCTCTCCAGGGTCTCAGGAGAGGGCAGATGAGGCACGGGAGGCTTTCCCCTAGCTGTGGTCGCTCCTGGCTCCGGGCGCCCGTGGGGCGTCAGCAGCCCCTGCGGAGATGGGGCTGGGGAAGGCAGGTGCTGTTCCCACGACCAGAGCCCGTCTCCCAGGGGTGGAAAGCAGAGGTCAGGAAGTTAGCAAAGGTCGGCCAAGTCTCTCTGGCTCTTCCTAATCCTCTTTTCCACCCACAGCCCCTTGAAACTCCCCTGATTCCTCCCAGTGCGGTGTCCGGGGGAGTTGCTCTACTGCTGCAGGATTGAATTTATTTTGCTCGCTTCCAAACTATGCTTCTGCAGAGTCTCAAGTCAGCTTTGTTTCAGCTGGTGTCAAGCAACACACAGGAGAGATGCAGCTCTATTACACTAGTTTGTTTTTCTTTTCCCTTTTTTTTTTTTTAACCTTTTTTTGTTTTTACTATTTTGACAGGAAATCTTGCTCCTTTTTCTCTTGCATAAGTATGAAGTAACCCTGTGAAAACAAATACGGTTACTTGTTGTTTACATGTGTAAAACTGAAAGGACAGTTTTGCTGATCAAGTTAGTTCTTGCTAATCTGAAGACTAGAGCTGTATAAAGAATTCATTTATTTGTATTTGTATGCCGGCCAAACCAAAAAATCAACAACAATAAAAACATTTCTTTTGGTCCACCCAGAATTAAAATTTGTCAGTTTTCTTGCCAAACAGCAACACACAAATTTGAAAGAAATGTCATTTCAGGTCAGAAGACATTTCATTTAGGCTTTTAAACATTCATTAAAATGGAATATAGGTAAATTTCAAGAGACCCTTATTGCAAAATGAGAATTGGAAAGTTTTTGTTTTGAAAACATTGATATGATCCTTCTTGACATTTCAAAATGTTTTTTTGACCCAAGAATTTCATTCTGCTCTAATAAAGATTGTTCCACATAAGGAAATTAGAGCAAGCTTATTGATACTGATGATGCTTCCTTACACAGGACTGGAAAGGTTAAAAAGTGGTTAACCAGCAATCTTCTTCGATATAGCTGGAGAATGTACTTTTTGTTTTTGGCTTTATACGAAGTATCCAGGCACTAAACCAAATTAAAATATATAGACTATAGTGTCAAGGGAAAGTTTTATCCAAACAAAATTTAAATAAATTCATGCATCTCACTAGGTTAAAAAATCAAATAAACAAATAATTTTGCACATATGTAATGGTCTCAACATTTTGTCATTTCTCTTCCGCTTTTAAAACAATAAGACTCAAATGTGGATAAAATCATCTTACTCTTCCCACTCAAAGTGAACAACTTTTTCCAAGTTCTTATGCTGAAAAAATGTGTTTCTTAGGAATTAATGATTAAAACTATATAGAATAAGTGTTTTAGTGCTCTAGTTAAGGAAAAATAAACAACTGCATTAGCTAATCTGAGTTCAAATAAACAGATGCATAAGCTGGGCTATTTCAAAGCAATGCAGAACTGAACAGAGACCATTAACACTCAAATCACTTCATAAGGTTCAGAGATGGTTAACCTCTTCAAAACAAAATGTGCCTAGATCTTGTATGGCTGCACTGAGGGAGTGAGGAATAACACCCCTATACAATGGCAAGCTGTGACTGAAGATTTGCTGAGTGTGTATGCTGGTACAGAAGGCAGGTCACATGAACTTAATTTTAAAGATGAAGCGGACAAAAAATATGGTCTCATTTATTGCTCACTGCAGCCAGCAAAGCTGACCACAGTGGTGTCCAGTGCTCTTTTGAGTCTCAGCAAAAAATCTAAAAAAGCTTTAGCTCCCATGTGTCAGAGAAAGCCCCTTTGAGATATTACCCAAATTTTGTGACATTATATGGACCCTTGCTTATTCAGCACTGTGTTTAAATGATTCATGGCTCATGATAAAAACTTTAATGGCTTGTAGGAAAATCTTGGCTATCACCTGCGCAGCTTGGTAACAGAGGTGGAAAACTCAAAATCTGTGCTTTGGTGCATTGTGGATTTTAAAACAGATCTCTCCAGATTGTCCCAAGTCTATGGACTGTTTCCACAACAAAAACAGCCGCAGAAAATGGGGTTCATATTCCAGTGAATTTGTTCTGAAGTGTGTGTATGTTAAACACAGAACCATATGAACTAGCAAAGGACTGAAAGAGTTGCATATAGTTGTCAGAACACACAAGAAATAAAAGAGCCTCATTAGGTGCAACAGTGCTGATATCTTCGTAGGAGACAAAAGACCTGCCGAAGTCTTCATTCAAGCATTGTTTTGCAAATGTTTTAAATTCAAACCAGCATGTATTACTTTGTTTGAATTTTTGATTCAGTCAGCTTTCTTCATAGCTCTATAAAATAATTCAGAATCATTGTCTAATTTTTCATTTCCTGAGGGAAAGGGGGAGACATTTAACACTTTCTGAACAGCTACCAAACAAGAATTTGTTCCTCAGGAGTCCACCCCAGGTTTTACACATACCTCAGTACACGCCAGGAGAGGATTTTGGTGTTTTAGTCAGCACTGTGTGATTACACATAGGAGTGTAGACATGATCAATAAGGTTTCTAGTTACAGAGGTCACTATTAAAACCTTTACAATTGCCATTTACGCGTAATTAACATTACCACACGGTTTACAGTATTCCCCACACTATGAATGCTGCTGTAAAGATAATTAGGTAAAAGTTAGAATTGTAAAGATTTTAATTTGTGTATTCCTTAATACGGAGTCTCAATGCTGTGATTTAAGGAACTCCCAATAACTGCAGAAGCAGCAGGGGGCTTTGCATGGGAAAGGAAGAAGAATAATATTTCTTTTAAGAGCTCCTTAAAACTTCGGCCCACTTATGAAATCCTCTATAGTCTGTACTATTATAGCCTAAATAATCTATACTATAACTCTAAATTTACATATTGTAATTACTTATTTTTGCTCTTAGAGAAACATCTGTTTCTTCTGTTAGAAGAATTCCACTTGGAAATTTCAATTTCAGGGTTCGATAAAAATAGCTGTAAGAACTCCTGATGTTTTTGGAGGTCAGAGCTTTTAAACAGGTTTTCACATTTGCCAGTTTTTACAGCCCATTTTAAAAATATGTGCTAGTGTCAGAGAAGCCCAGCTGCGCTGAAATGATAAACATGACTAGGGATGCTTCAGACTGCGGATGACCTCTTCAAAACAGAGGAATGTGGCTTGACTTTTCAGGCAAGGGGAGAGCAGCACTTCTGGCACCCTAGGGACTTCCTGCCTTGTTCTAGGTGGGTACTCAACTGCTTCCAAAATGTGGGTCCAGGGAATGGCCACACCACACTAGGAAGGCATGAACTACCTCAGCTGAGATGTGCTATCTCTGTGTCACCCCACAGCCTGCAGTGTAGACAAGTCCTGAGTGTGTTTGAGCTGTATAAACATAACCACAAGCTAAACAGTTCCATTGTTGAATACAGATTTCCACTGTGCTTGGAAACTGAATTATAAATGCCTTTTCATAAAAGCATCCTAAGGGTAATGGATGCCTAAAATATATCGACTCCATTATCAAGGAGTAGATTATCCCAGCTGAATACACAGTATCAGAGTTTCCTGATTTGTATATAATCTACATTCTTAACATTTTCCTGGAGTGCTGTTGGTTTGGGTTAGTAGGACTTATTGTACTCTCAGCGCTGAAAGATGAATAGGCCTATCAACCGAACAGCTTAATAAATTTGTTAGGCTGCGCATGTCGTGCTCCACCTCTCCCTCGTTCTTCATCGTGTATAATGTAGCCTAATGCAATATGACAGCTGTTAGCAGAAAAATGGTGCAGCAGCCATAAAAAAGTGATTTATGTCTTATTACCGAAGCAGCTAAAATTAAGAAGCTGGTGTTTGGGAGGGCAGCAAACAAGTGAAATGTGAAACACAGCATATATATATATATTCATGAAACATAGGAAACTGTGAAATGCTTAGACTGACAGTGAAATTCTCCCTGGGTATCCACCGCAAGGTCGGACTAATAAAGGGGGTAATTGGTGGTGATGGTTGTGGATGTTCGGAATTGCCTCCATGTCACAGCTGCTTAGGCTAGAGTATCAGAAGCATGTTAAATGCATCTCCTGACATGAACCCAAAGATCCTTACTACCAAACGATATAAGAAAGCCTAATTTAAGGTGGCAGCTGGCAGAAAGAACAACATATCAAGCAGGAAAGTTGTTCTTAGCAGGCATGATGTAGAGAGGAAACAGTGGGATGGGAGAAATAAAACGTGGGCCTCATTCCCTGCTTCATTTTTCTGCTGGTGTAAATCCACCAGTTTAAGGCTACAGTCACGGATTAGGGATTTCTCCCTGGATGCTGAAACTATGAGCATCAGAGAAAATTCTCTATTTGGTTTACAACATACCTTATGTGAGTAAACGCAATGGTGTAACATCTTGTCAGTTTTGCCACTGAACGATGTAACACATTAATCTAAGACACGGTGAATTATAACCACCACGTCAGATCACTCATTGGTTTTGGTTCAACATACACTGTGTATATATACTATAAACACACATATGTCTATGTACGTATATACTCAGGCTACTGCTAAGTGTGATGTTTTTGGTTCAGTGGGTGGCACTCTTCCTTCTGAGTCAGTACTAAACTAGTTCTTCCCCCCATGGTGCTTAATGAATAGTGGAATATGGTCAGGTCAGAGAGGTTAATAGCCCTACTTCTGTGAAAAGTGCCAGGGGATCTTTCTTAGCAAGCAGTGAGAACCTCACATTAAATACCATCTGAAAGACAGCCTGGGACCTGCTCAAAGTCACAGACTGGGGTGTTGCTGGAATGCAGAAATAGGGGGAACCATGCTACATATTTAAGTGACTGAGTTGTCCTGCCCCCATATATATTTACCAGATGCAGTGAAACTTTGCTGATGTGGAGTTACAAAATAGTAACCAAGAGTAGTATGTCTGGAAAATAGTAGAGCTTCTCTTTGGCATTTTGATTTAAATAAGTATCAGAGAAGCAGATTTCACCTGGTAGTGCGTAGTAAGTAATCCAGGATGGGGATCTCTCAGACCCTTTGCTGTTTTACTCTGGGTGCAATAAGTACTGAATGAGTTGGAGCAAGTGAGACCTGTGGCAAAAATGGCCGCATTTTGTGCCGCTGCTAAAGGCCTTGTCTTGGGCACCAATTCCAGTCTTTTTAGGGAAGGGCTATGGAAGTCCTGGTTCCTATGCATTACATGTCCTGAGTGACCTTCTAGCCACTGGATAACCAGGGTAGAGATTATTTTAACAGGATGTTTTACATTTGGATCATATCCGTGGCAAAGTGAAACAACTAGGAGGACTCTATTTTGTGAAGCCCCATTGAGCTTTTGACCTTTGCAACTCAGTGTGACTAGAAGCTGCACACTGGCAGCTATATGGGTCTCTGTGAGATGACAGCCACTGAAATTTAGCCATCAAAGTTTGTGTGACTACAAGACTAGGTACAGGTTTTGCAAATGCCAGCAGTACCTTAATATTGCACTAGAGAGGCATTTGTAACCAGAGCATTTCTGTACCTAACTCCATAGAGACCTAGTAGGTCACTGCTGTCGGACTGAATTCAAATCGCATCCAGGTCCTCAACTAACCATTTCCCAAGGGCATTAATGACACATCATCCTCTAACATCTTGTGGACCAGTTTCCTCAAGGTTCAGCTTCATACCTCGCTCCTCTCCCCTCCCCAGCCTTTCTGTCCAATGCACAAGGAAACCCTTTTGCCTGTGCAGAGGAGTCCAATTTCTGCTAGCCCACTGGTGGTGACTTCTGCCTCCACAAGCCACTTGGGGATCAGAGTCCCCATCTCCCATACATGCTCACGTCTTAGAAGAGCATATATGATTTTTTGCAGCACTGCTGTATGCCTGGGGGAAGAACCATTGCCTTGCAATGGGCTATGGGATGGACTGGCTTGCTCCAGCATCGTGCCAAGGAGCTCATGCTGCTTCTGCACCCAGGACTGTCTTTGTCTCTGCCCCGAGCACCCTGTGCAGGGAGGCTGTAGCTGCTAAACATAGCAAAATGGTTTAGGAATGATGCTAATGCAAGGACAACAGGATTCATCACACTACCTCTGTGGGATTGAGACACATCTTAATGGTGTTTCTTTGCCATAACTGTTTCACAAGCTGCATGATTAAATTCTACTGTGTAATTAGGGTACCATATTATTAAACATAAACTTTTTCATCAGTTTCTCTGCAACCTCTCTATTAGAGGATCAAAAATAATATCTTTATATTTCTGGTAAAATCCTTCCATTAGTCGATATTGAAATAATATTGTTACATTTGTCACAAACACTGTTCACTCACTAGTTGTCTCCTGAAAAGTGTGATTGTTTCAGATGTCCAGACTAAATGTTCAGACTAATTCCAAGCACACAGCAGCCTGTCAGACAATAAGATCTTGCACTGGTATGTCTTGTTACCTGAATAGATTCCAGAAACTGAGCATAAACCGTGTTAGGAATCACTTCAGCTGCCATTCCTTAGTGGTATTCAAGGTGAAATGAGGCAACTTTTAAATAGTGCAAAGTAAGATTGTGTAATAATTTAGGTCAAAAAAGTGAGTAGCATGTCACATAACTGTGATGTTAGATGAGCAGAATATAGTGAATATAGAACAGCAAATACCATGCATCACTGTCACCATTCTAGATCCTTTTAGACTAACCATTTCTTGCAGTTCGAGTAAAGAAAAATGTTAGTATTGCTGCCAGAAAGTTCTGCAAAGAGAAAGTTTGATGGCAAAGGATGCTTTGTATTTTGATGGGCACTGTTTAAAATATGTTTAGAGAAACAGGGTACAATAAATGTACATATATTGGAAAGCTGAAGAACTCGCTTTCTCATGAAGTGTAACAGCTTTAATAAATGCCATAGAAAGAAGTGGTTCCTGCCCACTACAGAAGGATTTTTTGTTCAATTATAAAAGGGCATGTGATACCAGAAACTGAAGCAGTGCAGGCAAATTGAAGCAGTCTGTACTTCTTTGTTTGCTTTTCTTTTTTGGAATGACTGCGCAGCACACATGGATCAAAGCAAAGGGTCATGTGTGTGGCTGCAATCTCTACCATTTCTTCTTTTATGCCAAATCATGCAAAAGTGTTCCAAAACTAGGCAAATTTTGCCAAATAGTCCTAATCCTAAGGAATTATGATTAGATGAACTTGTTATTCTATATAATGGTTTTACTGAACCGTCATTGTTTTTATTAGTTCTGTGTTATATATCAGCTTGGCCAAGCATGCTGCTGAAGAGAGTATGTTTCTACCTGGTTTCTATCTTTCAGTGACAAGCTATGCTTTGGTTCCGTGTCCTTTCCAGCTTTGCACGAATACTAAAGCACCAAATCCTTTAATTTTCAACAACTATCTTAGTAGATGCAAGGCCTCCTTTGGGGGAAGCACCATAGCCACCTTCTTTGCAAAGACAAGGCATAGGGCCACATGTAATTCTGCATTCAAACAAATAAATATGTTTCCATGTAGCTTCAGTTCCAGATCAGAATTGTTATGGTGGTCTTCAAAATCTGTCTTGTTTTTCTTGCTATATCTTACAATACTTCTCTGATCTCCTGCCTCTTTACTGTCTTGCCTTATAACTGTACAGACAAGCATTACCAGGATCAGCCTGAGAAGTAGCTTTACATGCTCTTCCACCCCAGAGTTTTCTTCAATACAACCTGAACATCCTTGTGGCAATCCAAAATTAGGGAATTTCTTCAACAGACAGAACTGAGTTGTAGTACCTCTATTCTCTGCTGGCTGAAAGTACCTGGGCTTGGGTCCAGACACTATAAAGCTTTTTGGGGAGTGCTGTGCCTGTGCTTATGTATCTTTTTTCTTTATGTTCCTTTCTTTTTTTGTGATTGTCTTCAAGTGCTCCATAATGAAGGATATTTTTGCCTTTGTTTACTCCAGAGTTTGTTAGATCCTGATTTCAGTTATACTTGCCTACATCAGAAATATCCTAATGCAGTATCTCCTAATCTCCTCTGGTGTCCCAGAGATCAGGTCTGACTCACTTCTCCTATACCTAGTCTTTAAAATCAAATCTGTTCTTTTTCTCCTTAAAACTGTCATTATGTTCTACTGTACTTTAAAGTGTAGTATTACTTTGAAAAAAGAGCGTAAAAATGACATTTCAGGGTTCTATATTTGTCTGACAGTTGTTTCTGTTGCAGAAGTGCTCATTTTATAAGTTAAAAAGCTGTCTCTCCTAACACCTAGCCCTGCAAAATGCACAGGGTGTTATGATTCAAGCTATTGACACACCATCATCAGATTCTGCAACGAGTGTAGGCCATCTTATATTGTAAAGCCTTTGTCTGCTTGTAGCACCCTGTCTTCTTCAAACCATGCCCTTGGTGACACTGCCAGGCCCTTTGCATTGCGTGAGCGTGTTACAGGTCTAAAGGATCACATTCTGCAAGGAAAACATACACCACAGATACAAACATAGACCCTCTACTTGAGGTCATTCTTTTGGGGGCCAGGTTTGAGGCATAGCACTTTTAGCACAGAGATCTGGTCACCATTCTGCTAAATGTACCAGGAAAGCCTTAATTTGATCTCAAAGGAGTGTCTAAGAAATTTAAAGCAGTACCTCACAGTTTTGCAGAAGTGATGATCTGTTCAGCTGCTTTGGCAGGAAATGTGTTGCTAAGGGTGCATAGGCAGCAGTTGGCCAGTGAAGGGGTTAACTGAAAGTGGTGGATGTAGCACATTATGGCACCAAGCAAACTTCCACATCTCCTTGCAGTCAAAGGTCTGTCTTTCATTTTCTTTTATAAAATGTATCAAACAATTTGGCATTAAAAGTACAACTTTTGTCATATTGAGAATAACAACGTGTTATAAGACAAAGGAACAAAGGCTGGAAGTTGAGGGAAATTAAAAAAATGGAAGAAAGAAAGAAAAAATGAAGATGTGAAACAGTTGTGTTGAGTTTGGAAAAAAAAAAAACCAACTTCATCGTTCCCCTCCCTCCTTGTCTTTTTTTTAATATACTTGAAAATGCAACATTTGGAAAAATCTACATGTGTCTAAATTTAGGCTCTGTGTTACTTTACTCTGCATTTCTTTATCACACTTTAGTCATCCATATATCATTTTGTAGAAAGCGTATGTGGCAGGCTGATGCATGTCTTATTTTATAAATATTTATTACCCACTGCTATGTTCCTATCTTTGAAGTTACATCCACTTCTCCTTTTCAGTCTATGCTCCCTCCTTTTCCCTATTAAAAAAACGTCTTGTCAAACAATTTTGTTTATGTGGAAGTAGTATGAAGACTAGTTTAATTTTGGTTTTAGCCTCATCTTTGTTTTAGCTTGTCTTGCTTCCCCCCCCTCCTCACCCTCCTTCCTTTTCTTTTCAGATAGTGTAGGCCAGGAATAATAATGTAAACAACATAATCTCTGTTACTGTTTCATGAATGCAGCAAGGCAAACCTGGCCATTCATAAGCTGATTTGCCCATCGGTCTGTCTCCCCAGGGATGAATATGGCTTGTGCAACTGGAACAGCTAGGAGGACTTGAACTTGAGCTTGAAGGAAATGGTGACTGGCCTTTGAAGAAAGCTCAGAGATAATCATCACAGGCTGTAGCTGCTCAACAATGAGGATAATACAGTTTTGTGATGTAACAGGAAGGGATCTTAAAAACATGTATTAAAAAACACCAAAATTGGCTGCATCAGAAGGATAACCAAGCTCTCTGGTTTGCTGCAGCTAACTGTATTTTTCTCTTGTGGTGTTGAGTGAATTTTCTCTGACACACAGGATCTGTGTCTGCTTATAACCTGATCCTTCATGTTGTCCTACCAGAGAGAGTGTGGTAAAAATTTTACTGAGGTAACAGTGGCATAAGTGATGGAGAATCAGCAATGAGCTTTTCCAATCAGAAACATGATGACCTAAAAATTATGTCTTATTTTTCTTCCCTCCATCTGTCCCTCTAAGGAAATTACATGAGGAGCATTTGAGTGAGTGGGACTTTCTCAGCCTGGAGGAGAGAAAGCAAAAGGGGGGCCTGATTGCTGTGGTCAGCTACCTAATGAGAGTTTCTGTTTTACCCTGAAGCCTGCCATTCTCTTCCAATGCCCAAAACCATGCCTGCATTTTCCAGCTATACCAACTGGTCTAATAAGCAACAATCCTTGTCTTGCCTAGGAATCCCCAAAGTTCAGCTTGCTTTTCTTACTGATGATGGGCATTTAGCTGACAGCCTTTGTTATAATGCTCAAGTCCCTTTTCCAAGGGGCAGCTCGCTTCTATGCACGTGAAGTTGGGATGGTTTTCTCCTACATGTGTCCTGTGTTACCTCTGTTACTTTACAGTTATCAATATTGATTTTCAGCTGCTCTTGTGTTACTTTGTGAAGTTCTGCAATTCCATGCCACCAGCCATTGCCTTTGCTGTTTGATTAACTTAGTATTGTCAGGAGACTGTCATCTGACTTTTCATCCACTTCTCAGATTTTTATACTCATAGCACAGACCCTAATGCAGAGCCAGACACTAATGACATCTCTCATTTCTTTCATGTCTTTTAATTAAAACTATTAGTTATGTGTGTGCTGCCTTCTTTATTCCATGATGGGTTGGCTTCTTTAGGAAAAGTTAGTGGGGGGTCTTTATAAATTCTTTCTGGAAAATCCAAGCTGACTATATCAGCATGTTTTCCTTTCCATGAACTTGTTGATTCCTTCAAAGAAATGAAGCAGGTTTTCCACCTACAAAGCACACATTAACCCTTACTGCATTTATCTTTCTTGACCTTTTTATTCATTCTTAGATATTATGGATTTTTCAAGGTAGTTAGTTTCTTTTCTAACCTTCTTTAATATGTTTTTAGAATTAACTTGCTGACATTTCTGTTCTTTTCTATGTTCCTGACTTAAACATGTCTTTATCCTGCTGACTTACCATACTGGATTTTGGGGTCTTTTTCCGTACTGTGCCTCTATACAGTATTCTTAAGTAGTCTGCAAGCTGCCTGAAAATATTTTACCCTTCCAGCTCTCTGTTTTAGTTTCTTGAAGTTTTCATAGGCTTTTGCAGATTCTCTTTCTGAAAACATACTCTGCTGTAGCAGAGGTAGGTAGGTAGAAAGATAGACAAGTACAACTTACCTTCTTGCTGTAACAAACCTCAGTGTGGTAAAGTTACTGTTTCAAAACAATATTTTGATAATAGATTCTTGAGCCAGGTTTTGCATAGCAGTTTGCTTCTCCTCTTGTGGATTCCCAGCATAGCTGCTTCCTGAAGAGGTCAGTCATGACAACAAAAAATTTAATCTCTGCATGATGACCTGATGTCACAGTTACCGCATGGGAGTAATTGAAACCACTCCGCTGTTGCTGCATTTCCTCTCCCTGCAGTCCCTCTGCTCTTCCCCAGGTGCCTCAGACCCTCTCAGTACCTGGGCTGGGTCACTGGCAGGGCAGGTCTAGTACTGGGCTTCTCCTGTTTGGACCTGGAGTTTCTATTCGTAGAGAATGTCTCTTCGTTGTTGACATAATTAACTTATTTATCTGATTGGTCTCCTTCCTGCCCAGGCACGTGGGGGTGGCATAAAGCTCCTGTGCCTGATTTTCTTAGGCTGTGGAAATATGAATGGAGAAGCTAAGCCTGAAGCCTAAACCTAGAGCAAATTTCACCACAACAGCTGTGTACAAATGACCAGGCTGTCCACTGAAAGCGTGAGAAAGGAGTAGGATTTGCAGGAAAAGGTATGCATTAGAAAGCATGACAAATGTAAACCTGATTCATACTAAGGTAACTCGCCAGTGCTGAGACAGGCCTGAATTGCTCCTGAGGGTTGTGTCATGTGTTAGAAATTTCAAAAAACTGAAATAGTGTGATTTGTCACTTGTTAACCAATCTGTCTGCCCAGTCTTTAGATAGATTTACGGCCTCTGTACACGCTTGGGGTGGCAAAGGCAGTGAGTGTCTGATGCCTGAAAGTGGCGCTGCGTCTTTGTTCTGCATTGAGCCATTTCTGAAGCTGGCATGGGGAGGGCTGGGAGCTGGCTGGGAAGGGCTGTGTCCGTGAAGTAGGAGGAACATAGCTCAGAACTAAGATTTAGACCTCTGAAGGTGCTCCTTATGTAGAAAGACCCTGAGAATTTGTATTCTGTAACTGGAGATTTTTCTACCTCTGCCCTGATGTAGGTTATCTTTACATTTTTCAAAGGCATCCAACTCTGATCACTCTCATATATGGTTCATTAAAGTGCCCATGTCACCTACCACGTTACTCTTTGCTTTTTTACACTCAGTGATCTTTCTCAAAAAATAGGACTTCATTTTACTTTTAGTTAAGCCATCCAGGTCTGTAATACCCTGCTGACTTCATTAAGATCAAGCCCAGGCCTATAAACTGCATCCTAATGCAGCCATAAGAGGCATTCTTGCGTGTGCATAAGTTGTGGAGGAGCAGTCTGCTCAAGAGCCCCTCTAGGGACCCCTTCTAGTATCTCTTGCCAACTTTCCTCTGAATGTTTTTCTTGTTTGAATAAAGCTGCTGTGTTGTTTTTGTCTGCTGTTATATGAAATTCTGGAGGCCATAACTCTGGTGATATACATTTCTGTCTTCTCAGAAACAGAGTAACTTTCTCATGCAATAGAGATTGGATGAGTCAGACATAATTGTGATGCTGCTTCCTGATGTGGTGTTGTAATGTGTACATTGAATTTGCCACCGAGTCCGTAAGTTGCAGTGTTACTGTTCAAAGACAAAATAAATTAATTCCCTCCACAGTCCTTGTAAGATGAAGACACATAGATAGTGTCTACTCCTTTCTCCCAGCTATTCCACTTCAGGTGTTTGGAGTTGCTGGCTGTCAGAGAGGAAGGGGAAACCTCACCATTCACTTAACTCTGTCCTGCAGAGATTTGGGATGCTCTAGCAGCTGATGATTTTCTGCACTGTTTTTCCAGTCAGTGCAATTCTAGCAATGCTGATGAGAAGCCATATCAGACAGGAGAGATGTGATCAAAGGGTGACAATGTGCAATATAGTTCTTTTGAAACCATGAAATGCCCAGAGGTCATAGGAGCTGGGCGACAGGTATTTGCAAGCCATGGATTTGATCACTGTGCTGCATTTCTATCAGGAACATTAAGGGAGGACAGTCGCTCTGAGCCCTAGGCGGTACTTGAAATCAGTCTGTGGTGGTATTTCAGGGAGACAGACAAACTTAAGTAAGAACGGGATCACTGAGGACAGCCACTGAGACATGCCAAAACAGACCCTGTTAGCCCTGTGACAAGCATGGAAAGAATCATGATATACACTGAAACTACCCCAGTGACTCAATAGTCCGAGCAGCAGCATGAAGATGTTTCTCTAAGGTAGGAAATCCACACTGAGTAGACACTATCTGTGTATCTGTTTTTCAAAATCATTTGGTGTTATCTGCCTTTGTCTGTGTATTATTAGCTTGATCTAATTTGTTTAGGACAGGTTTTTTTCAGTTTTAGCTGATTGTTCTGCTCAGGCAAAAGGCAGCTCTTACTTGTTCTTTTCAGATGGGGCATTTCAACAAGCCTGTTCAATAGCAACAGTTCTCAGTAGCATTTCTTAACTTAAAAAGAAAATCAAATGGCTGGAGAAAATGGAAAAAAACTGGATTACACCATCCAGTACTGCACTTTGTGTCATGCCAGAGGAAAGATAGCTCCCAATTTTACACCTGAAGTGTAAGCTTCATTTATACCAGGTTAATATAATAGCATGTGGAATCAAGTATCCCTTATGATTTTATTCTCTTAGAGCAACTTCCAAATCCAGTTGGATTTGTCCTTGCTGGCAGTAATAATAAGAATAGTGATCATAACAAAGGAAAGAAAGCAAATATTCAGTCATGTCTTAATTATATCCAAAACAAAGGCTTTCTCTGGCTTCGATTGCATTGATTTGTTGAAAACTTATTTTCAGTAAGAGGAAAGAAATTCTCCAGCCCTTGTAGAAAGGCTTTCAGTGCCTGGTTATTAAAAGGCCTGCTTATAGCTGTGGTGGCCTATGCTTGAGCACTGTGCAAATAATCCATTTAAAGATCAACCTCAAAATTCTTGTTCCCTGATTCTCACCCTGCTGGAATGTAGCAGGAGTCCATTTATCACCATAGGAATGCAATGACTGGTGAAAACCCTTCATAAGTTACTTTACTTTCGAATATGAAGGTATTCTGATAATTTCTCACTCAGACCAGGGATCAGCTGCCTGTGATCAGGCCTCTTTGATCACTTCATCTGACTACTAATCAATTTATAAACTAGTGCACGTGAACTGACAGCCCTGCAATTTTGTCTCAGTAGTACAAATTCTCCCTTTATCTGTGTAAGTAATCTTAATTCTGGATTATTCAAGGGAATTGTGGTGATGATAGTTGAAGACCTAACAGCCTGCAGGCAAAGTGAAGTTGCAGTTGGCTTTAGCTTTTTTACTCAATGCATTTCACCAGGAGAAGTGAACAACCTAAAATTCCATTACATGTAAGGCCATGAATTCAAATGTCCAGTCACACTGAAGAGAAAGGCATCACACTGTTCAATCCAAAGAGGCACCCACATGTTTCACCTTTAAAGTAATTTTTTTCTGTTATTTCCCCAGCTCCCATGAATTTCCCAACCAGGAATGCATATTAAGGGACGATTACACAATGCATGGTGAAACTCCCTTTATTTATTTCACTTGTGTTGCTGCTGTTGTATAAGAAAGAGCAAAATAACAAAAAGAACAAAGTAAAATAAAATAGTAGCTGACCCAAACATTTTTAACACGTTGAAATCCCAAATGCAAAGACTCTTTCTTGCTTTCTGTCTTTCTTTCTGTCTTTTCTTTGCATTGATTTGCACAAGCATTTTTTCTGTGAGCCAAATACATCTCTGGTATAACTTCACTGAAGTCACTGGACTTACACCAGAGGTGGTTTTGGTCCTCTGTCCTGGGTAAATACAGTAGGAATAAATTGGTCACGCAGGCAGAGTGTCTGGCAGTAAGTGCACTGAGTGGTCCTGGCAAACCAATAGGAAAGATCTAAAATAAAAATCCCAAACAGGTCTTTTATTTAACATAGGGCCTAAAAATCTACTGGGAGCTGCTGAATACTGCCCACTAACTGTACAAAGTATAGGTAGCATGCCTTCCAAATATCAAAATACCAGACGGAATGCTGTGAAAATAAATAACTTCTAATATAAACAAATGAGAACATATCAAACTGTTACCTCTTTAAACATAATGTAAATAAAAAAAATACCAGTCCTTCTACACAATAAATATTAAGAAACCATTGACATAGTTGAAATGTACTCATATAAATTAACAACTTTAATTACATTAGCTGAACAGACATTGGTTAAAGCACTGCATGTAGTATGCAAAATAATAATAATAACAATAATAATAATAATATCAACAACAAAACACAAAATGATAAAAACAAAATAGGCTTCATAATA
The DNA here is from genome assembly GCF_047716275.1 of Strix uralensis. Classification (NCBI taxonomy): domain Eukaryota; kingdom Metazoa; phylum Chordata; class Aves; order Strigiformes; family Strigidae; genus Strix; species Strix uralensis. Next base: position 12,790,391 of record NC_133972.1, read on the forward strand.
TCTTGGCTTTCATAATTTATATATATGTATATACATATATATAGTTGTGTGTGTATATATATACTGTAGATATATATATAATATGTATATATACATACATATATATATCTTCAACCCATCGTCAATGTATTGTTTTTGAAAGTATTTAAATACAAAGAAACCCATTGAGAATTAACACAGATTCACTATATCTCAAAAAATAAATAGCTATATAACCCAGAAGTGTTGTTTGTTTCTGCCCATGAAAATGTTGCTTATAGTTGTTCACGAAAGGTCAAATTATGATTTTATTTACTCGTACTGAAAACCTTTTTACTCCACATATAATGCAGTGAGAGCAGATGGGGAGTAAAGTTTTCTTCAGTGTAAGGAAAGTGATTAGCATCTGATTCTTATACTGATGCACACTATTGACATGAGGTTTAACTTAAAGAACTTAATCATTTCCATCGTATCTCTTCTACCTACACTCCAGAAATAGATTTTGCTCGCTTTATTGATGCTGACTGGTAACTTTCTAGGAAAGGAGACCCTCTGAAATCAACAGCATTACTTACAGAGTAAGGCACTATTCCACACGAGTAACTATAATCCATAAAAATTTCCATTTTGCACATAGACTTTACAGATGCCTGAACTTCTCTGCCTCAGAGATATTGCTGCTAGCCTCTACATGGCCTTGTGGCGTCACAGTTAAATGAACTTGATGGCTTAAATCTCAACTAAATACAAAAAAAAAAAAAGAGGTATATATAACAGAGTCCTACTTTGCAATGATTTAGTAAGAGACTGTTTCTATTGAAGTCAATGACAAAACTCCCATTTCATTTGGTTCTACAGTTTTGGGCCCTAGATCATATTCTGCTGTGACATGAGTGCAGAATAATTATAAGCATCTGTAAGCATTTCCTTTTGCTAAACCCCAAGAATACAAATACATTCAGCCCTCCCAAAGAAACAACTTAACGTGCACTTCTGCCAGTTTCTTAGGCCTTGTATCCAGTGAGCATCCGACATGGAGAGGGGGAAAGACAGCTAAATGTGGTCAACTGTGAAGCAAGAAAATTGTGGAGGTACTAAGCAAATACATTTCTGTGATTAGATGTATACTGAAAATACATTTTCAATATAAGCAGGAAGTAGGTTATATGGAAAGGAATGTGTTAGTAGTTAAAAGCCTCTTTTTTTGGTATAGTCATACCTGAAAGGAGAAGTAACTTTTGAGACCGCATGCCCTTGAACAACTGTTTAAATATGGTAACAATTTCTAATGCTATTTTAAGTACATGCAGATTTAATTAAATCAAATTATCGGGGATTGGGTGTTTTGCTGGAATCAGTCAGTCTTGATTAACATCCCGATTTCTTATTTTATTTTATCATATAGTTTTTCATTTCCCCTACTTTAAATAACTCTGACCACAAATCAAAACCCCATGACTGAATCTAGAGATTGGAGGGAGAAACCTTTAAAATTTGTGACTAGTATACACACACAAATGAAAGCTAAAAAGCGGGGCTTAGGAACAGTTCCTTCTTGATTTGAAAACCTTCTTCTGATTTTGGTGAATCCATCGTGAAATATGCTCACCACATCTAAAATCCTATTTTCTTTACTCACTTGGAAGTTGTCTCAGGCTAGTTTCATGTTTTCCAGGGCCAGTCCCCATTCACCACATAAAAGGTCGTATCAAACTCGGCATCAGACTTCTTTTTAAAGGCTATTTCTGCTTCGGCCAGGAAAACTGTGAGCCTAAACTTACTCTGCTTGCAGCCAAATGGGAGTTTTGCCATTGTATTTAAGGGAAGGTGCTGGGATTTCAGGTCTCCAATGCTCTCTAACTAATCACATTTGAGAACAATTTTTATCAACGTGAGCCAATCTCACCTGCCACTACGTTCAGAGATCCACCATGATGCAAGCAGCCTGGTTTAAATAATTTAATTAAATAATGTTGGATATGGTGCCATTCATTCAAATCCTTTCTCTCCCTTAAACACTGCCCACAGCAAAAGGACCCTGTGATTCACCCTGGCTTACCTTTACTCATGTAAGTAGTTTTACTACTCTTGTGAGGAGACCAGTAGGCGTCAAAGAGCCTGCTAACATGAGTAAGGGCTCTGGGACAATGTGCATCCAATTTTAAGGCCAAGTCTAAAGCCCAGTGAAATAAAAGGTACTCTCCTCAACAACTCTCACAGACTATGTCCCTGCTCCTGCTGTTCCAGAGCCTGGTTCTACTTCTAGAAAAATCAACAGTAATTCTGCCACTTGCTTCAAAAGAAGCAGGGTCAGGAACTTGGTTTGTTTAAGTTATAAAGATAAATTAGTTGTGCATCTTTTATTTTTTTTTAAAAAACTTTCCTACCAGCATTTGGTATCCCTCCCTTTCCCCAGGAAGAAAACACAAAAAACCCAACGAACTTCTGCAAATAATTTAAATCAGAAAGCCTTGATATTTTACAGAATACTTTAGTGACAAATTTAGTGCTTACCCAATTGTTATAATTTTTTAAATTTTTTTTTGCAAATTGCAAACAAGTCTGTAAAAAAATGCATTGTATAAAAAGTACATAAATGTATAACCCATTAGCTGTACTATGCAATCTAAATACTGTGGAATAAATTAGATAGAAAACTTAGCTATAAGCATGTACGTTGATATCTATTCAACAGAGGAAAGGGCTTTTTTTTTTTCTTTTCTTTCTTTTTTTCTTTTTTTTTCCTTTTTTTTTTAATCTCTATTGATACATACAAATACAGACATGCGCCCATGCGCACATATGTATGCACACACAGAGAACACCCACGCACACATGCACACACAAACAGTTTTGGCTGACAAAAAATGAAGGCCCTGATTACACTGTTCAAACATGGTTCCCACCATGAAGGTGCTAACACACTATCCCTAGCCAATGTGACTGGGTTAAATTGTGCTATCTTTTTTTCTTTTCTTTTTTTTTTTTTGTTTTTTTGTTTTTTTGATTTTTTTTTTACATACTGTGCTCTCAACAAGGTGGGGAGCCACATTAGTGCTTCTTTCTGTGAGAGGCATTTTGAAGCCTGTCCCATCAGAAGGCAGCTAACGGGGGCTTGGTCCTGCAAACCTGTGAGAGTCTGAAGCTTCAGGCTCAGGGTTATCAAACTCAGTGTAAACAGGGCCTAAAGGTTTCTCCCCCTACCCAAAGACAAATGTTGTAACTTTAACATTCTTTTAAATATGACAGCGATAGAATTTTTTAAAAAAACTATCTACCTATGCCCTACGGGTTGGACCCTTCAGGTTAGGTGTTGACACTGAAAATTAGGTCTTACAGGTAACGCGCAAACCCATTAAGAGTTGTCATGCTAGAGGGTGGTGGTTGAGAAGCCAGTCTTTTGCCGAAGACTGCATTTCAAACAGAAATCCTACCACAACTGCCATTTTCTGTATATTTGCAGGGGCGACAGTGGGCAGGCCCAAAGCTGCTTGCAATTTTACATCAAGACTTTCTAAGTGTACACCAGCACTTTAGGTTTCTCTCACACAAATGCCATTTTGAACGTGTAGCCTCCCACTTGGTAGCAACAAACAAACAATCTTTTAACATACTGTGCTTTGCACACAAACATTCATTGTTTTAAGAACATTAAAGTGAAGCCAGAAGTGCTTATACCTTGTGTATACATACATATATACATACAGAAATATATACATATATATATATATGTATATCCCTTGTATAAAGTTGTTTCCCAACAATGCACAGTTGCTGTGCACCAGGGACAAGTCTTAGTGTTGTACATGCAAAAGAGTACAATTATGCTTAGATGGACCTCAGATCCGAGCACCTTGGATCCAAATCCCAGGGCTTTTCTGGGCGTGCTTCAAATGGCAAATTTCTGTTGAGGGCACAATTTGAATTTAACTGGTTAACAGATATTCTAGCCTGAATGTAATCAACCCACTGACCCTTAATTCAAACCCTAACTTATTACAGGTGAATGGTACCAACCACAGACTTTTTAGAGGCTCGCACAAATGTCTTTGGTGTATGTGTCTATTCATTTTAAGGTACAAAATAATAATAATTATTATAATAATAAAAATAGCTATTTTGTGTGCTGTAGCAGTTCTTGTATAGCTCACAATAAGTGCAGCTCTCAACCCCTCCCACACCCAACCACCCTCCCTTGCAAATATTTGTTAAATAAGGATTAGACAGGTCAGACACCATTGTAGTGCAAATAGTAAACGATTAAAAATTTTTTTTTACAAAATATAGAAATGTTTGGCTCCAGTAACTGGACAAACATGTTCCTTTCAAGTATCTCTCACTGAAGAATTTTTTTTAAAACAAGTTACTTCCTTTTAAAAAAAAGTCTTTCTGGTTTTTTTTTCTTTCTCTTGCAGGTAAACAGTTTCAAACCAACTAGGTTGCATAGTTCTAACGTTGTAAGCACCTTTACAAAATGTAACTTTTATTCTTTCATTTGTTCTTTTTTTATTCTGTTTTTTCTTCATTTTTCTTTTTTCCTTTTTTCTTTTTTTTTTTTTTTTTGTAAATGTAGTGCAGAAGATGAAGGTGTATACACCTGCACAATATTGTCCCTTTACCAATGTTAAGTATATGTATGTGTATAGTGTCTGTATGTATAGAGATATGTATATAAATACATAGCCATATACATATACACACAAACACTACACACCTACTCAGTTCCTCGGTAAATTCTGGGGGAAAGTGCCAGTGAATGTAGTGTTCATACACATGGCTTTTCAAGGAATTTCAATGACATTTTGGACTTAGTCCAAATTGCTGCAGGTTAGATGAGCTGCTACCACGGCTTGAACTGATGGGTAACTAAGGGAGGGAACATAACTCCCCTAGTAATAACTAATGTTTAGTATACTATGTAATAAGATAAGGAGCATACTGAAAGGAAGGGGAAATCCCCAACCCATACCACCATTCAGACGTATCTCATTCAAGCCCGGGTTCATGAAGCTTTCTTCCTTTTTATAGCTGCAGTCTTTTCCGATCCTCCATAAGTCTTTTTTTTTTTTTTTTTTCCCTCTTTTCTCTCTCTCTTTTGTTTTTGCTTTTATTTCCGATGATTTTTTCATTCAAAAAAGGTTATACCATGTCCGGTCTTTCCTCTTCTTGGGCTTTTGATACATTTTCTTCTCAACTGAACGAGAAGGGTCTTGAGCACACATGTGTCTATGAACAGCCACACTCCTCCACAATCATATTCTGTATGTCTTTCTTAATGATGTTCTGGCCATCGTCATAGTAGAGCATGGACATGGGCCGCAGCTTGGTGGGCACACAACATGACTTGAGGTTGGCAAAGGGGCTATGGCCCCGCATGCGGTAATGGTTGATGACAGTGGAGTGGAAAGATAACGATGAACCAGATGTGCCTGCTATATGGCTAGGGCACTCTCCTTCGCAGTAGTTGGCATGATAACCTGTAGGTGCAATGATCCAGTCACTCCATCCTATGTCCTTGAAGCTGACAAAGAACTGCTTCTTGCAGCAGATGTTGACTTTGCCATCACACTCCAGGCCTCGTCTCCGCCGCCTGTGCTGGCGGTCCTCTGAGTGCCGGGCAAGCATCATCAGGAAGGGCCGATGCGATTGCTCTTTCTCCTCTTCTCCTGTGAATTCTCCAGCTTCCTTTTCTTTCCCTTCCCCATCATCTTCCTTTTTCTTCTTCTTGCCCAGTAGCACCAGGCTGGCTCCAGTCTCTTGGCACAGGTCGCAGGCAATCCGCACATCCAGAGAGCTCTTGCCTTGGTCCAGGAGTCTTTGGACGCTGCTGGAGACAGGAAAGATGTGCCAAGTGCTCTTACGGGTGTCCACTGCCTTTTCTGAAATCAAAGTCTCACTCTTTTCACCTTTCAGCCCCCCGTCCTCCATATCTTCTTCTCCTTCAGAGTTGCCTTTTGGCTGTCGCTGCTGTTGAAACAGGCGGATGGTGACTTTTGTCCTGCTCCGGTTGGCCTTGGAGACCTTCAGGAAGAGCCACACTTCAGCATGTTCCACCACTGATAATTCACTGCCTTCCTTGGAAATCTCAAAGTGCAACATTTTCTTGGCTGTGCCTGATTTGGTAAATGGAAATAGACAGGAAGAACTTGTTAGTATGTCTGCTCGCATTCTGTTAAAGAGAATTCTATTACTGTCACCACAGGCATGAAGTTCCCTAGGTTTCCTACTCGGCTCTTTAAATTTTTATGATTCTTCTCTTCTAACCTTCCTTCACCTCATCCCCCCCTCGGTTAGTCTTTTGTGAAAATTCTCTCTTTAGAGAAGTATTTCTTTGCATGTTGTTTTCCAGTATCATATTTTAACCTAAGTTTTTTGTTATAGTAATGATATAGCCATTTATGTAAAGCATCTCATGGCAAGTAAGCATCAGTAGCTAAGAGTTCATTTGCTTAAGCTGTTAGCTGAAAGGCAAAAATGCTTTTGTGACGACAGTCCATGACTATATGTACCATACGCATACAAATCTGTGCCTAATAGCTGAAGTTAGGAAGTGAGTTCCACACCTGCCAATTCTTTGGCAATACTTTGGAAATTATGTGGGAACGAGGTCTGCCCTTTCTCCCTCTGTAAAATGCCATTCTTATATACATCTTAAAATGAGTTGTAAATGTCAATTGTTTCAAAAACAAAGAAATACTAAAATATGAGCCTTGGCTTTGAGAGGTTTGCAGAGTTATATTGCAAAGAATTGCAGAATTGCAGCAGGCAGTCTCTTCATCCTGTGAGATGTTAGCTGTAAATCCTGTTCTTAATTTAACACACTGTACTCGCTGTGATTATAGTAATGGTGAATACACTGAGAAATGAGCTAAAGAACTGTATAATTATGGGGATGGTTCTCTGGCATAATTGTATCAACTTGCTGAGATGTCATGATGATGATTATGATGGTGAGGGGGTGTTTCTCTGATACAGAGCTCATATCCCTGGCAGAAGTTGGAATGAATAATAAGGGCTGTTTAATAATTTGATCACTAGAGCATGAAAAAGTTAAGAGAGAATGAATTAGCTGGGGGGTGGTGGTGGTATTATTTTTTTAAGAGAGGTGCTTTTCTATTTTCTTGACAAAAGAAAAAGCCATGTTGGCATCTTTTGTTCTTTCTCAGCATGGAAGCCAGAATGGACTGGGGTCACAGATGTGAAATGTAGAGATATCTGACCTTAGTGAGACAGAAACAGTATTCATAATTACCAGTTTGTCAGTGATATAATTCTTGAGCTACCCACGGTTGTTGACCCAATTCTCTGTGCAGCGGTTCTGCTTGTCAGGGAACCAGAACTTTGCACCCTAAAAAGATCAAGTGGTGATCCAAACTAAGTGGTTGGACGCACACAGGAAAAATTGCTCTCACAGCAGCAAGGCTCTCCTCCTTGCTTCCCACTGCCACTGAATGCCACTAGTAGGGGCTCCCTGACCATGTCCCTGCTACCCTGTTCTCAGGTGAGACAAAAGTGGGGCAAAATCACAAGTGACATCTATCCTGTATTCACTTGCAAATTCAAGAGTTCCTGGTTTCTCAAGTCTGTAGGCAGACTGTGCTGCACTTTGAGCTACCTGTTACTTTCCTTCTCTGTGAAGTCCTGGCACTGACACAGTCAGCTTTCCCTGGTGGCATTCCCAGGTCAAAGAGACAGACATTTCTGAATTACAGTGGCCAAAGGGCACAGCGTTTTGTTTTTGTTTTCCCTCTAAGTGAGAGTGTGAAATTGTAGACTTTAACTGTCACTGAGATAGGGAAACACATGGTTTGTGTTAACTGCTTCTCACCGACTTTGCTGATGCCAGTCTCCAAAGTGAGTTACATTAATTTCTCAGGGAGCTACATGAACCAGGGGGACTGTGCCTTAGAAAAGGAAGTGGCTTATAGAAAAGACAGCACAAGCTGACCAGTACTGTGAGGCATGGTGGAGTTAGTGTTTTTCTATTATTGTTTAAATAAGATTCATTCAAGAATGACTGAATGTTCATTCGTCAGCTCTTACCAGCTAACACCATTTTTTTCCGTCTTGGAAATGAAACTATGGCAAAGCTGCTAGCTGCATTGGAGCAGAGGGCAGGTGATAGGCATTAATCCCACTCCTGCCCGGGTTTCAGAGCGTGAGGAGATGTACAATGACATTCCTTGAGTCTGAAGGAAGTCTGGTCCAAAAGGCTGCTTGCCTTGTATGTAGGGATGTTGTAAAGAGTGTTCTCCATGAGAATGGATACTTCTACAGCCTGCGAGGACCAGCCAACCAGCCTGTGGCTTCATTCCCTCAACTCTCTCCTCTAAAGCAAGCTTCTAACTTTAGCTTATCCCTTCCCTTGGCACAGTCCTGATAAACCCTTTCTGAGGGGAAACTGGGCTTCAGGGAAACCTGAAGGGACGTGACCTGCCAGGAGTGTGTTGCTGCCTCCAAGACTCTCCATTCAACGTCTTCTGCTTGTTGTCCCTACCCAAGAAAACCTTGGGGAAAAAAAGATGGTTTAGACCAAGCTGCAGAAAGTGTTCAGACACCAGCAGCCTCTTCCCAGCTGCTCTCACCCCAGAGCTCACAGGCCGGTGTGGGGAATAGGCATATACTGCTGGGAAGTGCAAAACTTATTCTGTGTTCCTGAGGTACCAAGTTGGGCACAGACAGCAGTTCTGGTGCTAGGAGGGATCCTGTGCATGAGCAGATCAGCTATTCTGGACATGAACATGGAAGACTGGTGCAGTCATGTGCTCTGAAGAAAGCAGGTGGGGTGTGCAGACCTGGCTCAAAAGGGGAAGAAGCTGTACGGCCCATATGAACAGAAAAGTCAGACATCCCCCCAGTTACAGAATAGCCTAACACTCTTAAGTGCTAATGCATGATATTTCACATTCTGTTATTTCCATGCTAGTGGGAGTTGAAAATAGTTACGAAGTGACATATCTCCAACAGTAAATATTCATATTACCTTATGCACTGGCTAGAAGTGTAGCAATGCAACCAGTCTTTTTGACAGATACTACATGAAAGAAACAGGACCTCAAGGACTCTCTTAATACGTTTTTCATATGCTCCTGTATGTGTGAAAGTTGAATTCTTCCTCATTACTAAAAATATTAGAATAGTATGGTGAAAGTACCCGAGTACTTGCTTTTTTTTCACTGGAGGGAACTGAGTTTGAGTGAGGTGGTATAAGACATGTCCTTATACAGGGATAACAGCCTCCCTGTAGGTTGTTAGCTACAATAACAGCCTCTCTAGATGTGGTTAGCTACATTTTCCCACACGAATGGTCAATTCAGATACTAAAGAAAAAAGATGCAGGAAGCTTATATGGGCCTAATATTTCTGGAAGAAACAAAATCCCAAGTCCTCAAACCTGCATAGCTAATAAAAGGTTTTATAGCAATTTAAAAAAACCGTTCCCTTTCACAGATCTTTTTAGAAGGAGACTGGGAATGGTACAAAGTTGGGGATAAAAAGCATGCTTTCACATTAGGAAAAAACGAAGCTTTTCTGAATTCTCTCCACATTCACAACTAGTTTGTTACGATCACACAGCACAAATGGTATGAATCCTGCAGTCTTTACGAGGTCACTATGCTCAGACAAGCTCATTTTGAAATCAGAGTTTGGCCTGTGCTAAAACTGAATTGCGATCTCTGGATCTGGCTTATTATGATTACACATTCACTTTATAACAGGATCTTTATTTCCAAAAGGTTCAGTGCTACAATAAAATAAATTCTTCAAGTGTTCTGAGACAAAAAAAATCACTGTATTTCATTTTGTCCAAATATTGCTTAGGGATTTAGCAGTCTTTCCTTTCTGGTCTGGGTTAATGACCAGGTTCAAAGCTTTGGAAATATATACTGCTAATCTAACTGAAAGTAAAAAGGAGACCTTCCTGCAAGTTGGGGATGGTATCACTTCCATAATTACACTTTGTTTATCCTCTTGTCCTGCCTTTTCATCTGCTGAAGCTGATTTACAAGGGTCTTTTTCCATTCCTAATCATCCTGCTCCTCCTGCCTGACTCCTGTGGAAAGACCCACAGCCCAACGGTGGTAATGCCTTCATCACTTCCATGCTCATATAAACGGCGATGTCAACAGCCTGGATTGTTATCATAGCAGAAAGCAGCTGAAAAAGGAGATGAGGGATTACTTTGGGCCCCCTTTGATTGCTTTTCCTCATCTCCCCTTCCCAAAGCCTTGGAGAGGCCACCTCTCTGCTTTACTGCTGAGCAAAGTCCCTTCCAGGAAGAGGGCTGTGACGCTGAGGGAGCAGTCTAGCAGCGCGAGTGACACCGGCAAATGCTGTGAGAAATGGTTAAAAATACAAGCCCTAAGAAGTAGTGCATATATGGTAAAAGGTTTAATGGAAGGACTTACTGAATGGAAAGAAAGTGTAGCATCGGTATATATAGCATGAGAGTTTGCTCCTATCTGTTTTTCTCTTCAGTGGTGCTCGCACACACCTTTTTAGGAGAGAAACCTGAACACGCGAGCAGAGGGGCGCCTGCACAGGTACCCTCCTCTGCACCTCTGGAAGGGCTGCTCAGGGCTGAGCGTGGGGCTGTGTGCTTGGTACCTGCTCCCCAGAGCCCTTGGTGATGGCCACGGCGCAGGAGAGCGTGGAGGGACTGGCAGAGCCCTCGTGGGCCCAGGCGCGGGGGACTGGCGGGGGCAGCCCTGCGTGGGGTAGCTGGTGCTGCGCTCACGGCAGGAGCCTGCGGCTCCAGCACGCTCTTCCTCTGAGGCTAAGGATCCTTCCTTCAGTATCGCTGGCTTTAACTATGCAGTCGAAGCTCATTTATTTGCAATTTGCAGCGGGATTCAAGATCAAGCCCCGTTAGTTCAAGATATATACATATACTAGGTAGGGTCTACGCTATACAATTAAGAGGATCTTTTTTTGAGTAAAATGCTAAGATAATTAAATTTTTTTTTTTTTTTAACCATATGCTGTTAAATGTTTAAGGCTGTTTTTTTCCTAATGAAAGTGATTATCCTTTTTGACATTATAATGTGACTTATTCTTAATTTCTCTTAATACACAGTATGTAAATTTTCCTTTGAAAAATGCTCACTGTGTAAGAAGGTGCTGTTACTTTAAATTTCCATGCTTCGCTGCTGCTTAATTTTGAACCATTTTTATGTTATACTGTAAGTGAACTGTTTTTCCATACAAAGCGAGCTTTTTTTTCCTATTTTAGTTGCTAACTTTACTACTGCCTATGTTTAGATTTGGGGGAATTTGTACTGCGTGCCAATCTGTAATTACATTCAAAAGCATCCTTCTCTTCACTTCTCATTTCCGTTCCCCAGGAGACAGAAAAAAATAGGTTACTAGAAAGGTTCCTCTAAAGAGAGTGAAGAGAAGAGCATGGTTATTGAGAGATAATTGCTCAAAATGTTTACTAATGAGTGACCACTAGATTTAGATGAATTGTTCACAGCATAGAATTTGTTCAGTGAATTTAGCACTGTTATCATCTGGCAATTATCCCCTGGGCAGATTGATTATTACAAATGTGTTATTACCGTGATTAGACAGTGGCCATTTCTGTGAATGCATTTCAGCCTATGGATCACTGGCAAACGATTTATTCTAACTATTCATCACCCCTCGTATGTGACTGGTCATCCAGGTTGCGTACTTTCATTCCTGCTCCCTGACTGCCTGACTGTTGCCTCTTACAAAGGGAGGAGCAATTATGACACAAATAACAAACACCTTATCTTTATGTTCACATATCCTTTGCTGCCAGCAAAAGGAGATTTTTGTTGTAAGAAAAAAATAAACCAAAAAAGAAAACCGGGAAAAAGAACTATTCCCCAAGCATTCATGGGTGAAAAAGCAGCAGCAACCTTGTTTAAATACCTTTTCTTGAAAAGTTAACTCAAAGGGGCATTGACAAGGTCATTCAGAATGTGAAATAATTCAGTTCTGGTGAACCTTGACTCTCCTCTGCTATTTTGTTAGGAGGGAGAAGCACTTTACATCCACAGCCTAGAGTTCTTTCCAAATTGAAAGCCCTTCCCCCACATGGCTTTAAATATTTAGAAACAAAAAAGGTGTTTGTTTGGTTGAAGTTTTTTGTTACTTGATTTTTGCATTTACGTCTAAAATAGCTCAAACAAAGTTTAGAGTCACTTGCACAAATAACATATTTCAAGATAAAAACAATACCAAGTCTTCATCTTTCATAAAAGAGAGTACTTTTTTGCACATGTTTGTAATAATTTGTTTTAAATTCTAAAATTAAGTGGATCAGAAGCTGCCAGTCTGTTTTCATTAAAATGTTTAATTTCTGTGCACTAAGGCCCAAATCCCAAGCCCACCAAAATGAATAACAGAACTTCCAATTGCTTCCAGTAGACTAAGCTTCAATCCTAAATCAATCTTGCAAAGCTCTGTTGCATTAAATGAGATTGCCTTTTCATACCCATACAGACATATCTAGATATAAGAACTCCTCGGCAGGAATCATTTACACATAATGCAGTGTAGATGCATCCTGCACACAGGAGAGCACATGAATGCACATATTTATTTGCAGGGGTCTATTCGTACTATAATGGTGCAGGTACAGCTACACGGGTATTTAAGCATGTCTGCCTTGGCATACCCGTACATATGGACATACATGCCCCTATACACACATACAGGCAAATGCATATTCAGATATTCCCAACTGCTTTTGCATACAAAACTGTGTGCATGGCTACACACAGAGATGGACACATGCAGTACTTTCTCTCTCTCTCAGGTATCTCTTTCTAAACTGTTTCCCACCTTCTCAGATTCGTCTGTGCTTTCTCAAACCAACCAACCTCCCTGAATTCTCACATTTTGTTACAATGAAACAGATTAATACAGAATGGCTTTCTTCTTCTGGAAGTAACTTGCTTTCATTTGCTAAACTTGAAATCTTTGATATAGTATGCCAAAGCAAAAAAAAAAAAAAAAAAAAAAAAAAAAAAAATTCAAGGGGAAATAGGCTTCTTTTCTAAAAGCCAAGGAGACTGCATTAAAAAAAGATGTGAGAAAATCAGCTCAGATGATGATTCACAGTCACATTTCTCAGTATCTTGTAAAAAATAATAATAATAATTTCTGATCTCTCTAGATTTCCAGAACTTCTAGTATCCATTAATTTATCTTTTTCCCCTTTGCCTCTTTCCTTCCTGCATTATTTTACTTTCAGTCTTCCACTCCAGTGAATCTCTGCCTTTTAAATAAACTAGAAGAGAGAAACAAGAGCTCCACTCAGAGAAGCTACAGATAAGCATAAAGATCTCTGGGATTCAGGATCCAATTAGGTAAAATAGGAGTTTGCAGGAAGATTGCCTCGTGTGGAGCAAAAAGCCTTTGGAGTGTGCCCTCTCGTGGCCATTCTTTATTCCGCACGGATACCTGTACCATTAAATACATTCGCTTTCAAAAGGAAATTGATGAAATGATTTAAAGAGGCATAAGCGACCCATCCTTTTTTCCCTCCTGAGCTGCCAGCCTGGCTGTACACGAGTAGGCATCTTCCTAGGAAAAGGCGTGAGTGTGTACACACCTGTATCTGCACATGAAAGCAGGCATCACATGATCAAGTCAGTTCACCTTGAATTCAGTATGAAGTGATACAAAAAGGTAGAAGCAGTCTAAATAACTGTCAGGCTTCTCATTTTTTTTCCTGACAGTTCTCCTAACTATAAGCCTTTGGATTTCAGTATTTCCATCCAGTAATTCCTATCACCTTCGTGGGGGCTGATGTTAACAACCCATTTCATTGGTAGTTTAGTTGCCAGGATCAAATTCACTTGGCAAAATCCCAGGTCTGCCTAATAAGCTATCTACTTAAAATAATGAAAGAGTTAGGAGCCAACCATATTTTATGAGCATTGGGTCTCTCAGTTATAGAAACTGTTGGATTTGCTTGTCACAAAACTGTATGACCCCTCTCCTCAAAAGTCTATTTTTAAGACCTTGAAGTAATCCACAGAGCTCTGGCACAGCTACCCTCATAGCAGAACTAATCGAGGTTAGTAATCTTAGTTTGATATGCAAGTAGAAAATAATTTTCATGTTTTACTTGTAAGAGTGCCAAAGGACAGTAGGGTGCATTTGTAAACTTTTGCCCAATACTCACGGTCATTAGTTTTGCAAAGATCTGCCTGGATTTGTTAGCTGTGAAAACTACCTGCCAACTATTTTGCTGATTTCCTGGACATAACTACACCTGTGCTTCAGACAAATTCACTGCATTTAGCGTCCCCTGTAATTGTCTGAAGCCCGTGCTCGTTTGAATTTTGGTCTATTTTAGAAAATAGCAGTCTCAAGCCAGAGCCATGTGCACAGGGCACTGTTTGTTCATTCACTCCATTTCATTGTATGTCTGAGGATACAGCTGATGAAAGATGGAAATACTACTTTTTTATGAAGGCAAGTAGTAAATGTGGCTTCTGAAAGGTAGGGGGAATGGCTGGTTTATGTCAAGTCATACCCAAAGGAACAAAAAGCCTAAAGTCTTATTTCTCTTTCCATAGACCTTTATTTGATACAATGTGAGATGTTTCCATTCATTTTCATTGATTTCCTATTGCCCTCTTTGGAGACAGAGCGAGTTTCACATTAAAAGCAGGAAGAACATTAACCTGACCGTGAGGAACACGTTTATTCTCCTGCTTGGTGTTTTAAACTTATACAAACTCTTCCCAGTTCCCACTGAGTGAAAAGTGGGCACTGTCCATGTGGCTATATTCTATTCCTGCCTTTTTAACTCATACTTCCTATATGACATGTCACTTGCCTTCTTTTTGCCTCACTTTCCTCAACAGGAGAAATAATACTGCTTTAATATTTGACATAAAATACTGCTGATACGTGAGTGGAAGAGATCCCAGAGAGAGTTTACTGAAGTTGCTGCAGCATTGGCACCTGTAAAGTCTGGTAGATCCTCTGTTGCTAGCAAGACACCAAATATGAATGACTATGGATGAAAAACAGTTTTAGCAGTCTGAAGTTGCTCTACAGAGTGGAGTTACCAATTCCATTATAAGCCCAAACCCTAGAGCTCGGTTTCTAGGTTGCTAATTGCTCCTCCCTCCTCCCAAATCAAAGCCTAGCAGGTATGGGAAAAAGGGCCGGAGCAGCTATCCTGCCTTGGCTTCCAGGATGGGCTCAGCATGAAGGTGGAGGAATAGCAGCAGGGAAGAAAATACATGGGAACACAGCGGATGCCCCCGTCCTTCAGCTGCGCAACTCCATAGCATAACTCTTCTTAAATTAATTTGGCTAGCAGCGGTAGGACAATGCTATGTAAATCAAACTAAGTGATGTGTTAGTGTTGGGTAGTTTGTGGCGGGGGGGACTGGTGGCTGGACTATTGGCCAGTGTGTGGGCAATGGCACAATTTTCACTGCTCACGTGACCCCGAAAGCCAATGGCTTCAGGAGCCGCCGTTGGAGGGTGTCGTACTGAGTAGGCATATATCAAATTCCAAATTCCTTTGTGTCAGAGCTCAGGAGAGACAATAATGTGTTTACAAATGATTGGGATTCACACAGTGAAGAGAAACCACTGCTCATGCCATATGTGTTTCACTGTGCTTAGAACGAGTTGCTGAAAATCAGGTGGGGAATCCGACTCATAGATAGCCTAGAGATTTCCTTGCTTTTAAAAACTCATTTCTAAACTAACGTTGAGCTTCCCCTGCTTTTAATGACCACTGGCATTGACACCTTCTGCCTGCTTTCTGAAGTGGAGGGGATGGAAAAACCGAAAAGCCTGAGGTTTCATACCGAAAGAACTGATAATGTGTATATTGACAAGGACTCCAAAGGCAAGGGCTCCTTGTACAGCTGGAAATCGGACAGCAAGCAGGAACGTCTGCTCTTAAAAGCATGCACACTTCTTGTGCATGGCTTCCCTGCAAACAGAACATCTGAGTCAACAGGTTTTCAGGACTGGAAACTCTGAGTGTTGTCTTAATTGTTTATACTGCTGCAGCAAACTTTTAAACAAAAATGCTTGGAGTTCCTTTGCATACTTTGCCTACCATATGCTGTACCAAACAAAACAATGACATTCTTTTAAAACCGTCTTGGCAACAGAAAAAATGCTTTGGCTAGACAGCATCATAAAAAGTTGCTGTTAGTTAGATGATAGAGTTATTGCAAGATACTGCTATTGATGCGTGTATAAACATACTCACATATACTAACAGATATCCATGCACTACATATACATTGAATTAAAATGGGTTCTGGTCCTATTCATGTAGGAACAAGACAGAAAGTACAACTTTAGAGCTGTTTCCTATAGGCAGTGGATGTGAGTCTTAAGCCATTACTTAGTAATATCTACAGTCTGAGCTCTTACTGTATAAGAGTTAGGGAAAACAGAACTGTGAAAGAGTTCAAAATACACCCTACCAAGGTTGCATTTTTTTTGCGGGAGAGTTTTAGGAACAGAATCTTTTTTTCCAGTATGCAGAAGTCTGCATTACAAATTGGATCAGCTACAGCAACTTGTCCGGTTCTATTGAAGTCATCTGACAGTCCCTGCAACTCTTCATTGCCGAAGATGCTGTGTTAAATTTAAAAAAAAAAAAAAAACAAAAAACAAAAAACCAAAAAACCAAAAAAAAACCCAAAACCAAACAACCCACAAAAAAGCCCTCTCACTTCTAAAAGTCAAAGCTGCTTCATCTCATTTTATAACTTCCACTATAATTTTTGCATGAAAGGGTTGTTTCTCAAGCACTTTGCAGCTCACTTTCTGTCCCGATAAACTCCCTAAAAAGCTTCAGCCCTTTTTCTTTCACCATCAGCTCTGCAATCCAGTACTTTACTGCAAGTACTCTGGCTTCACAGGCACAGTTTGGAGGTCCCCGCTGCAGCCTGACTTTCTGCTCAAGATTGGTTAGAGAGCTTCCTCCCTGTGTGGCTGTCTGTGCTTAGCAAGTGTAATCTGTAGCCAAGTCTAAGTCAGAAAAATCAAATTCCTTCAGAGTCCTGTACCCCCCATCCCATTCCTCCTTCTCCCTTCCCCCAGGTCTCATCCTACAACCTTGCAGAAAACATTATTGCTGAGGAGAAGAAAAGATGTTAATTGCAGTTCTGGCAGAAAGAATATTTTACAGATTTGGTTTTCAAGCACTCACCTGATTCTGCAAAAGTGATGATTTCTGAGGTTTGCTCCACAACTTCATTCATTTCGGCTCTTCTTCCAACATCATCCTCTATTTCCACATAACCATCCTCTCCCACCTTTCCCACATGGAGTTTTTTGATGGCATTTAAAAGTGCTGCCTTGGGCACCGGCTGGGTGATATTAGGTCTGTCCCTCAAGTGCAACATGTTCAGTATGTGCTTCTTTACTGCTTCCACCATCTCAGGCTGTGAGCTGGGCACATCCTTTGAGAGCGTGGCAAGGGCACATGATGGACAGTCAGTGACTGAACTGTGCCCCTCGGATCCTGGTGTTGGGGAACTCCTCACTATAATCCAGCAAAGCACCAACAAAAATCCTCTCTTCCAAAGCAAAGGCATCCTGGCAGCAAAAGTTGTTGTGATTCCCTTTTTAAAAGGCCCTGCTTTTCCTCCCCCTTCACGCACAGTTTTTTTGGGGCTGGTTTGGTTTGTTTGTTTGTTTGTTTGTTTTTCCTTCTCTTCAGCAAATTCTCTGGAACAAGAACCAAAAGTTTTCTGTGAAGTTTTGTTTGCAGGTTCCCTCTCTGAATGCAATAAGTGCTGTAGATGTTTGTGGCTGTCAGGGAGAAGAGTTCTGACTCTGTCTCAGAGTAGGAGAGAGACACAGAGAGAGGGGGAGAGAGAGAGAGGACGGATTGGCCTAAAGTGAGTGAGTGAATGAGAGAGGGAGGGAGTTTTGTCTGTGAGTAAAGGCTATGATTAGGAAGGGGGAGGAACAGGCAGGCTGGCTTCCTTATGCTCATTGCTCCCCTAACACACACCTCTCTTCAAATATCACTACTCGTGGTTTCTGCCCTCCCCCCTTTCTAAAATCTCTTTTCATTCCTGTAAATTTACTCTTTTTTTCTCTTTTTTTTTCTCTCCATTTGGCCCTCCTGGCTCCCCCCTGGCTGTCATGGCCCCCCCCCCTCCCTTTTTTTTTTTCTCTTTTTTTTTGTTTGTTTGTTTTATTCCTTCAACAGTATCACTGGCTTAACTAAACAGAGGAAACATGAATGAATGAAAAGAGTGAAGCCTTTTATTAACGAGCACCTTGCTCTTGGTCCTGCCTGGTATTGTTAGGGATAGCAGGAGATGTTAAATAGCTTGTGAATGAGATGGAGATGAGGGCAGGGTCTCTGAATATTTTGGGCAGGACATTATTCTGCCTTGAGTAGAAGAGAAAAGATCTTTTCTGCTCACTTCTAAATGCTGGAGGTTATCAACACTGGCAAGAGATCTGACAGGAGCAAAATAACACTGTTGTTTGGAGGGCTATATAATACATGATACGCTCCCCAGCTGCAATATGCGGTCAGGCACTGAAAACCTAAGCAGGAGTTGGTACAGCACATATATGTGACATGCTAAGGTAGTGCCCTCATACAAGAAATATCCCTACTTCTATGCTAGTCTGTGCCTAGAAGTTCTCAGGCAGATATATTTAGGCTTGGGGTTAATCAAGTAACATCTGAATAATGCTTTGAAGGTGAAAAGTGTTACATGTCATCTGGCCAGATCATACTCACTCCTGACTCAGGCAAATCCCTCAACGATGCCAATAATAATCCTGTCCGAGTGAAGGCTGAGTAAGGTCTTCTACATTTGGCCCATTGTTGTTAGAAGGCTCTTTTTGTTTCATTCATTTACACCGTGCAGAGCAATCAATATTAGAATAAGACATCGGGAATGAAAAGCAATCAAAAATACTGCTAGGAGCCAGAGTTTCAACCAGTGTTGGTAGAGTCTTGCTAGTTTATGCCCGTGAGGGTTTCGCGCTGCAGTGAAGAGGCATTCCCTGTGTCACTGCCATGGCTTCATGTTGCCTTCACATTCTATAGCCTCTCCGTTCTGTTCCTTACCTAGCAAGGGTGAAGTTAGCAAACTCCCTCACATTTGAACTTGGTAATGGAAAATGAGAAAACTACGGCTGATAGACTCTAACTTTTGAGGTTCTTTCCCTCTGGTCTTTAACTTGTACAGATTTTCTTAGAACAGCTTCTGCTTCTTTAGTATTTACCGTCTTTCTTCTCCTTCCCTTCATTCTGTCTCTCACACACCCCTGTCTTCTCAGGTGTGCTTCCCTCCTACCCAGCAAATATTCCACTTTCACTACATTAGCATCAACCATTGTATTTTAGTGGAAAGCAGTAATTTATAAATATAAGCATTGTAAGGTCTCTAATTTCCATGAGATGACTACAGGCACATGGGCTGAGAGACAGGCAAGGAATTATAGTTAGAGTAAATGAAACATACAGAAGTAATTGAACAATCAACCAAAGTTTTACAAATGTTATATATTGCAAGTCCTTTTCAATTAAGCTCTTTTATAAGTCTTTCACTGTTATAAGGCATCCACAGTACACCCTCATCTGTGTTTTACTGACCTCAGTTGCTATACTGTTATATACTGTTACACTTATGGGTCTGTCAGCATTATAAACCCTGCAGCCATTCTTATAAACACATCTTTGTAACACAAACCTCGCTATAATACATCTAAATTTCTTGGATCTTGTGAACAGCCCAAAGTCTGTTGTAATTATATGAAGTCTGAAAGTCAGCTTGAAATAGAACTAAAAGTTTAATTGGATGAAAAAATAATTTCAGATGAAAATATGCATTCATGATTAGATGTACTAACAGATGACATAATTAAAGGGGTTATTTATAGTTCTAATATAGCACCTATCCCAACAGTGTCTGATGAAAAGTAAGGGATAGGCAAAAATCAATATAAAATACAGATAAGTATATTTAGGTTCTTGCTGTGGGGTATACGTCGCTTGCCATATATAACAGGTACACTTATCACAGACAATCTCTATTACATATAGGTATAGCATATTTTACTTGCATACCATGATGATGACAGATTTAACATTAAAGCATAACTTTCTAAAAACCACTGTTTTCTAAAAGCGAGTCTGCTGATACTGCTGATACATAGTTCATTTGTACTTGCATACTTACATATATATATGTACAAAAATACATGATGTTTGAATAAATATAGAAATGGTGGTTCAGACCCTTTCTATAAAATTACCTGAGCTGCAGAGCTCTGTATATGCATTCATTCAATATAGCCCTAACAGTATGCAACAGCATGCACAGGAATTAAAAGTTTCAATTTTAAAAGAAAAAAGCTGATGTAAAGTTTTACCTCTCTAGTCCTGACTCTCAGGAGGAGACTGCTGTATTGTGCATTAAGAACTGCTGAAGTTCCTCTTTGTGGTATTTATAATGCGAAGCTTTATACTGTATTTCTCATGTGTACACTCACATATAATGTCTGTCAAAAGTAAGTGGGCCGGATCACTGTGCGGGATTGGTTAATCCTGTTACATCAGCAATTGACTGTTTTTCCTGTATGAGACATACTTCTGGTAATTATCTAATGGAAACTCCTAATTGTCTAGCATGACAAAATATCGTGGATTCAACTTGTAGTGGTGATCTCTGTATCCTTTTAAAGACTAGAACTTAAAATCAGACTGAAAGCAAACATTATGAGTCAGGAAGACACACTCCAACTTGTTTTATTGCATAGCTAGATATAGATATTATTAGATGTAGATATCACTGATTTAGTTCAAATACAGTGTTTGCCAGATACTTAATTACTAGTTTGCAAATTGTTTTCTTCTTCTTTCATACTTAAGGATATACCAGATAATCTATTTGCAAATTTGGATTCTTTTCAAATTCAGGAAAATGCACTTGATTAAGAATCCTTTTGCTGTGGATGAATTTTTTTAATTCAGTCTTTGTATAAATATGTCCTTCTGTTAACTTAGGGATCCCTTTAAAGCTCTTAAAAAATGATTCATATTGTTCTTGTCCAAGTCTCCTGGCTTCTTGACGTGCAGATTGCATCACACTATTAAAAAATGTTTAGACATCTAAAAATAAGTTACAATGAATGACAGGTCACATTTTTTGCAAGTGTGATATTAACACATGTGGAATAAAATAAAATGCAATTTTCATTTCAGTTTACTAATGAAAATCAGAAATAACTGTATGCCAATTAGGCAGTACAAGAGTAATATATATAAGGTCAAAAGTAAATCCAAAATCTATCTCCTTTCTTAAACACACATAATAGCTGGCTTTATGTGGTACCGTTTATGACAAATGGCATGATCATGCAGTCTTTACTCATTCAAAACACCCACTGATTACCAGAAAATCCCCATCCTTCAGATTTTTTTTTTGGCCTGAATCGTACTTATAATTGTATTTTTATGTCCTGTTGGTAATGTAAGTTTAATCTGTCTTGGAATATGGCTGATCTGGATCAGGGAAGAAAGATTTAAAATTTTCAATTTACAGTGATACCAGGGAGTCCTTATAGCAGCATTGATTCCAACTGGTGCGTGTGCTGTATTCACACGACAGCTTTGGTAGAGTGAGCGAAATATCAGGACTTAATGGGAAACATATGACCAGATAGGTTGTTTTGTTTCCCAGGTTTAATATGCATATAATAAGTTTTCAGGCTGTAACATGCTGTGGATTGAAGCCTCTTGAAACAGGTTTCAGTAGCTTTCCTGCAATCTGACATTGGTGGTTCCAGTTGTTACAAAGAACAGCTCTTCTTTTTCCTTTTTTTTTCCTTCAGGGACAGTAAGAGGCATGCTTGAAGAAACAAATAATGAGCGTGCACATACCTAGTTATTTTCAGGACCGTATTTTTAATGGGGATCCTAAAACTGAGTTTTGGCAAAGCACTTTTCCAGCATGGAATTCTGTTTTTCTCAGGACCAAACTGAATTTGATTTTAACTGGCATCCTAAAACTCTTTGAAATTAGTTACATACTGGTAGTGCAGTCACTGTTGTAATTTGGCAGCAGACATATGCTCAGCAAGAGATCTTGTGTTGCATTGGTTTTACAGAGAGTGGAAAAACTGCCCTGAAAGGAACCAAGTTATCTTCTCCTTGGACTCGGCGTAGCGCGGTGCTCAGTTTGCAGCAGCTGGCGCGTCGGCTGCTGACCATCACACCGCTCCTGATGCAGCACCCAGCCGGTCCGTAGCTTCTCCCGCAACGGCAGTGGGTCAGAGAATTCCCAGTGTGAAAGAGTGTGGTCTGTGACAAAAAGAGAAGGCTACCGAGTGAAGCACAGCAAACATGTATGTGATTTATAGTGCAGGATAACTTCTGAAAGGAGATTAGGAGAAGTGAAAAGCATTATTCATTTCAGAACATGCTCCTTATTGCCTAGGGGAATTTGTGTATAGCTTTACCAAAGGCCTAATGAAAGCTTTACTCAGTGACTAATTTTTTTTCACACCTATTTCTCTCTTTATAAATATTTTTCTCCCCACCCCTCCACTTCTTTTCATTTTGTTGAACACAGCAACACCTGCTGGCAGTGTTCCGGGAGTACTGCTGGAAAGACCCACTGATCTAACTCTTCAGACCAGCTGCCATTAAGCACTGCCAAGCCATATTAATGAGCTGCCTCTATTTTTACCCCTTCCTGCCAGAAAGGGCAATTGCTCTTGGGAAAGACTGTAGCTGGTTTTTTTTTTTTTTTCCTTCTTTCTTTTTTCTGGCAGCTTCAGAATCCAGATAATCATTGTTCATTTAGTGAAGTTGGGATTTCTAACTTAAATTCTGATACCACTGATTGAGAACACATAAAACATCAGAGTGATGCTGAGCCTATCTTGCTGGCTCGCAGGCATATTTTAGTTCCCTGCTGGATCAGAAATAATTAAAGGAATGGGACTGAGAGAGAAAGGTTAGTATTCCAGCAACCTGTCTCTTTTTTTCTTAATTGTGGATTTTATCTCACAAACCATTAAAAACAATGGCCCAGTGCCACTTCATTATTCACCTAGTGGAGATTGTGTGATTTACTGGCTATTTTAGAATCCCAAATTGCACACAACAGTATTTGTGTGTCTCTATTCCTGCTTTGAAGAGCAGTCACTAGAAAACACATTGGCACAGATTTCTGTGCAAATCAGCTGGAATCTCGCTCTGTTGTACCTTATTTTACTGTAATAGCAAGAAAAGATATGCCAGAAACTTATATTTAGAAGTTTTATGTTTCTACTTTTATGTAAGTGGACCAATTAAGGCCAGTCTTGCTGTTGCTGCTAACTCTAATGCTTATGTGCTGTTTAGAGGGGCCATCATAATTAGTGAGCTGGTCAAAAAATAAAGTTCATCTGAGGATAAGAACTCGGTCTAGAGGGTGGGCTAAAGAATAACTTTCACGTTCTTGCCTTTTTTTTTTTTTTTAATGTTAATGTATGACACTTTTTGCAGGGGGGCAGGATAAGTATAAATGTTCTCTTTTAAGAGAATCTTATATAAAGTCAATCTGACTAACAGAAGCAAGTATGTTAATTTTCTTTCTAAACTATACCTATGTCTTCTGCCATGTCATTCATTGATCTTTTTTCTTGCCAACTCATGGAACAGTGAGCTGTTTCTTTAACAGGGATATTTTTATGTCCATGTTATTTTAGCATATGTGTTGCCATTTTACACTTAAAAATAAAAACCAGGAGATATGAATACATAAGCCAGGTGACACAGATGATGTTATTAGTGTGATGTGATATGACACAAATGTGTTCTATAATCAGAACTTGTTCAAAACTTTGCATTTGGAGGAAAACCTATTTACAAAGAGAATTTTCTTGAAATTACAGAGAATATGGAGTGAAGTTATAACTGTAGAGGATAGTCCAAAGACCTAAAGTTGTTCACACAGCTTGTTCATTTGACAGGTGATTTTTCAGTACATTACTAGAAAAGTAATTTTTTTTTTTTCTTCAGAAACAGCTCTGTAATGTGTAAAATGTCTTGAGTGATGCTGTCTTCAAAGATATTTCCAGAGGTTATGATTAGAGTCACATCAGTGATTCAAAGCACACAGGGAGGGACCCCCAGATGACAGATCCTATTTGGTTCCAAGTAGGGTGAAAAGTTTATGGCTAAAGTTGGGGCAGCATTTAACATTTATAGGTGAATTAAAGTTATTATGGAATGGTAGATTCCACTAAATTAATTTGCATGCTGTTGAAAACTTCATCTGTTGCACAAAACATACATCAAAATAATTCCTTATGTAATTGTACTTCAATCAGTGGAGTTTTATCAAGGATATATTTGGGCCAGCTGCAAAATAATGGGGAATGGTTTTATTTCTCTGACAAGCCCTGAATTCTCTGTTCTGTGTTCCTTTTACTACAGTAGTCAAATCAGAACACACACAACAGTGTAAGTACAGACCCCTGTTATCTTTTAGCTTTTAAGGCCAATTCTCGATACCAATGAAGTTAGTGCTGGCTGTGGGAGCAGAAGTCAGTCGAATCAAGATTTGACTCTGAAGGTTAATATTAACTATGGGTAGATCAACAGAGAAACAAGAAATCAGGTCTTAGATAAAAGCTGTTCAGATGATTATTCATTGATGAACTTCCCAGTGTAATACTGCCTGTGGATTTTAGAAAGATTTACAGCTCTGTTTGCAAGAGGAGGGATGGACCCTTAGTTAATGTAAATTAGGGTAGCCCTCCTGACTTCAGAGATGGGGTTACATCAGTAGAAGGTCTGATCTAAAGCTTTTTTTTTTAATTTAACTTCTACATATTAATGTCTGTTTTTTGGCTTTTCCTTTTAAAAACAGATCCTAGTTCTTGTACTGTAAGAAAGGCCCAATTTCATATTGTTTTAGCTGCCTCGATGATGGGGATACATTTTGCCTATTATGTTTTGATTACTTCTAAATCTGCTGATGTGTGGGAGGGAACTGAATGAAGCTCGTAAGCTTGCCACTTTCGTTGAGCTGAACTCAACAAGAGGTTATGCTGGCAAATCCTCCGAGGTAGTCATCATGCACAGGTCATTGGGAAAAGCTGCAGTGTCACACATTGACAGATATTCCCTGTGAGAGTGGCCAGCAGAGAATTGGCATAAGTGAAATACTGACGACACCAACAAGTGGCTTAAAAAGGGTATGTTGATCTTGTGCATCGTTACTGCTTTGTCCATTGTGAATCCCCTGTGGAGAAAATCACTGTGAAAAAGTAAATACCTCCTGCAGTGAAAATAGTAAGGGGAAGCCTGACTGCTTGCAACCAGTTAGTGAATAGAGTCTTAGTTGGGGACCCAGGAAATCTGGATTCTCTGGCTCTGCCCTCGACTGCTGAAGACAAATACCTCATCTCCCCATCTGTAAAACGGAAAGAATCAAGATCTGTTCTGAGATCTGTGGGCCAGAAGTGACAACAGCCCTTGCTGTTGTTTGGTTTCTTATGACCTTTCAGGATCTGAATGAAAGAAGCCGTAAGGGGAGGCAGAATGTGGGTGAGGGCACCGACACCAGCTGATCTTGGCTGACATCAAGCCAAGTGTCAGTTCTTGTCGTGCATTCTGCCTTTCTTGGTACCACCTTGGTACCATCTTGGCACCACCTTTACTTGGTGTCCTTCAGTGCTGCTTTCTGAGGCAACAGTGAGCTTCTAGGAGAGACAGTTTCTAGCCCTGCATCACACAGGAGGATGCTGGGGCTCTTCCAGGAGCGAGCATGAACAAGTATCTGTGTCTTTGCTGAAAATCTCAGTACAGCATTTTTGCTATTAACCATCAAATTCAGAAGCTCTTTTAACTTGACATGATGTCTAGCTAAAGCACGTAATATGCAGTGAGCAACGCCATGCTGTATTCTTACTGCCAGCACTGGTTTGTTTTCATGTTGGTTATTTAAAATAATGTTTAGACTCATGTCCAGTAGAGATGCAGCTTACCTCTGAGGGATGGGTTGGGTTTCATTCATTATTTTCAGGGAAACACAGGAAATTACTGAGAGCATTTCACATATGGGGAGGTGAGGGGAGTAAAATAAACATCATTTGCTGATGTAATGAAACTGCTCCCCCCCTCCCATTTTAGAAAGCCCTGGAGATGACCCTGAGTCTCCGGGTTCAAACATAAATCTGCCTAATTTTCAGAATTTATCTCAGAATTTTCCTCAAATCTGGGGCTATAACACTTAAGATTTGACTTGGTAGCACTGAGGTTAAACCTTTGGAACAGGTATGGGGTCCTCAAATCTGGATTTAATTCACTAATCTACTTCCGTTAATTTTTCTCATGTGACCTCACATTTTATGGTTGAAATTTTATACTTGTAGCTCAGTGCAGGTGGGAGGTGTAACATGGAGACAGTTAAATACCTACTTGCCTGGCGTCTGCCTACAGACTACAATGTGCATGAACAATAAGGTTTAAGCCTGATTATCACTGAGCACAAAATTGTACCTGCCAAGCTCAGAGGTCTTGTAGAAGTGCGTTTAAAATGAGCTTTATAACACCCAGTAACAGTTGAGGGAACAGAGGGTTGATAGGCAGCAGTGATGGCCAGTTGCCTAGAATATCAGTTCCTCTTCAATAACTTTTGTATGCCAACTATGAACTTATAAACAGTTATTTTCTTTATTCATTGTCTGCTTATTGGTGTCATGCCCTCGTGATGACTCCTGCTAAAAGGGGTGACATAAGGTAGCCCAGAATAAAGTTTTTGTGTGCAAACAGGGCTCATCTGTGTGTCCATGCACACATTTTTTAATTGCTCCTTTGAAGCTGCCTGTTCAGGGACAGTAACCAAGCATCTAGGAAGTATAAAACCAACAAAGAAGTGTTCAGATGTTTCTCATGAAGCAGATTCTTTTTGGGGGGTTAGTTCTGGTTCCTTTTTTTCCCCCTTAAACTGAATTTAGCTCCTGTGATCAGAGCCAAATTGGCAGCTTTGAACAATAATGTAATCTGCTCGCTCACAGGAGAGGTGCAGCAGGAACAGTCGCAGGACAGCCTTCCTCACCCACATTCTCGCATGCACAGAGGCTAGCTCATGTCCCCAGTCCAACAAGTTCTTGGGACGCTCAGCTGAGCTGCCTGCTGTGGTGTCTTGCTTTGACTGAGAGCTGAATTGAAGGAAGTGAATCCTTTCATACAAATCAGCAAATAACCAATCTGGAAGTGATGTTCAGGGAAGTATTCCCAAGGGTATCTGCAGCCTAGGGAGAGGGGGGTCTTGGAGGTGTCATGTAGAGGTCTCCAAACTTATAAATTTAATGTGCAGTGGCAGTCCAAAAAGCCAGCAAAATGTTGGGTGTTGTCAGAAAGAGTGTGAGAGCAAGACAGAGGGCACCATTTTGCCACTATATAAAGCCCTGGTGCACCCGCAAGGTGGGTGTTGTGTGAAGTTCTGGTCTCCACATCTCAGAGAAGGACATAGTAGAGTTAGAGAAGAGCCACTAAAATGATTAAGGTTGTGGAGCAGCTGCTTAATAAGAAGAAAGGCAGCTTGGAGAAGAGAAGGCTGAGAGAAGATATGCTTGGGGTTTAGAAAATCATGAAGATGGCAGATAAGGTCAATGCTGAAGTGTTATCCACCAAATCCTGCAGTACTAGGGGAAACTCACTGAAACTAGTAGGAGAAGATTTAAAACAGATACAGTGCTTACACAATGGAGACTAAGCTTCTGGGATTTGTTGCCACAGGAGGCTGTGGAGGCGCACAGTATCAGAAGACTCAAAAAGCTCCACAAAAAACTACCAGAGGGAATAGGCAGGGACATACCCTTTAACATCCTTAATACAACAATTGTAGATGCTGGGGAGTTTGAAGGGACAGGCCCACAGAAAGTGTCCAGGCTCACATTCTCTCTCCAAATAGCATCTACTGTTGCCACTGTTGGAATGAGAAAAGGGGGTTAGATGGACCACCAGCAGGACCATGCAGGGAGTTTCTCACAGCTTTATGTGGTAGCGAGGCGCTCCTGTCTCTGTGCGGTGGAGAGAGGAAAGCTCCTGAAGGTGATTCAGAGCAGGACCTAACTGTTCCTGCCCTGAATCACCCTCACAAAAGCCTATCTCTCGCCATCAATTTCAAAGGAAATCTACCCTAGACAAAACTTAGTCTTGTGAATAACCATCTTAGTCACAACTGACACAGGTTGGGTTTGAACTGCTGATCTAGAACTGAAGAAAGTGTCATATACAAAAACTCAATCCAGACCCCTCTCAGTCATTTTGGTGGGTGTTTGTAAGAGTAAAAACACTGTATCAGATTATTGGTTAACTTTGATCACAGGCAATTGGAAACATTTCCTCAGCCAGTGATGTTGAAGCAGTTCGTCAAGCTCTGGTTAAGATGAAAAGTTAAGAAAACATCTTTTGTATATGTTAGTCTGCTTTCTCATAGTCTCGAAGCTGAATCACTGGGAAAGACTGCCTCTGCTGTCTAGCTGCAAAGCTGTTCTGAATTGCCCAGGTATGGCCGGATGTCCTAACGTTTATGGGAAGTCTGCTGCATGTCACCATCTGGAAACGGAAACAGGCTGTGAGGCTGGAATTGCAAGACAACTTCTGACTCAGAAAGAAAGGTGAAAGTCAGGAGGTGGTTCTTTCATGTAAAGCTACCCCAGTAGCTTCCTTTGAGCACTCCAGCTCATAGAAATAACTGCTTAAGTGACAGTTTGGTATTTCATTACCTGATCTCTGCATACAATGAGCTATTTAGACATGAAAATAGAGACATATTTGGAGATATATTACTAGAGTTACAGATGTTGTGAGACATTTTTAAGAGTCTGCTGAAAATCTGGTCACTTCAGAAAAAAAAAAAAAAATTGTTCCCAAGCATATTCTGAGATTCAAGAGTAGGCTAAAATGCAGTAAGAACTGCACAGAATCTAAACTTGTCTTTTAAATGTCTTCTAACTGTCAAGTTAAGTATAAGAGATAAAATAGCTGGTCACTGGTAGCATGAATACTTGGTATTCAGATAGTATGTAGATCTTTTCAGAAATCAACAGATTAATCACCACTATATCCTTTGAAACAGGTATGAGTCTTTTTTAACTTGCAAGATACAAGATGAGATCTTGCTCACAGTGCTCTAATTTGCCGTCCAAGGCTACCAAAGAAGTCTGTGGTCAGGATGGAAATGGGAACCCGCCATGGGTCCCAAGCTTTTCTCCCTACTTGCTAAAGTATATTGCTACCTACTTACGAATTGTAAAACCATTGCAAGCTGCACAAAGCCTCCAATAGACAATGTTTAGGATACAGTTACCTGGTCTATGGTTGAACATTTCAGTATCTGTAGTACTCCTCAGCTCATCTTCTGGCTGAGTTTCCAGATATTACCATTGGGACCATTATTCACTGATTCAATAAAGAAAATTCTTTTTGTTTCCCTCACAAGATGTCTTTGTGAAAATGAGAAGTGCAATGTTATTAGTGTTTGGACAAGTAAATGGTTAGCTTGCACACTCTATCTTTTGTTTAATTACTGTTCAAAAAAGACATTTGAATTGTCCCAGCTCAGATAACTTTTTAGTAATGTCAAATCTCTGCAGCTCCCATTTGCAACTGTTTTCTTAGTGCTTGCAGGACAGACAAGTTGAAAGTAGTGTCATATGCCCTTTTTATTATCAGTGCAAATGCTGACCACCTCACATGAAAAAGTTAACTTGATAGAAAGAGTCCAAAGTATCTGACCTTCTCTCAGGGCATCTCATAGCTATATTCAGGGCTGCACAATGCAAGTGCTGTTACTCTACAGGGGTAAGAATTCAATTTACACTGGCAGTGCTTTCACAAGACCATTTCAGTTCAGTTGGTAAATATTTCCAGGTGGCCAAGTCTAATTTTAGGGAGGGCAAATTTACAAAGGTTAAATAGCAAGCAGGATTGCTATAAGTCTCTATCAATTTGAAAAAGGTAATTAAACACAGCATTCTTCCAGAGATTAACCAGAGGCTCAGCATTCTACATTCCTACTTTTTTGTGTTGTTGCTGTTAAAATCCATGCACCAAAGATGCATAAGTTCCTTTTGTAAAGATATTCTGGAATTAGCAAGAAGAAAAAAGTTACTGTAATACCAGCAGATGAGGCAGAAAATGGGGATCATGCAGCTTTATGTTGGAAAGGCCATTGGGGTAGTTTTTGACCAGTTTTGAGTTTGTGTGTGTGTTTAATGAATAGAGAAAGGCAAGAGCTTGCTGTAGGCCAGCCGAAACATCTTGCAACTGCAAAATGAAGCAGAAGAGTTAAAATGGTGGCTCCTATTCAGAAGTTCCACCAGAAGAGTCCTTCCAGTTTCAAGGGCCCTTTGTGCCGTCAGATGCTGTTAGCCCCTTGTTAGTCATTGCTGGAGAAAAAAACCTCAACAACACACAACTGAGTTTGGTCAGTTTGCTCAGCTGCCGTTGATGTCACCCCTTGCCCACTAAGAGTAAGTTACTGTAATAATCCTCCCCTTTTATTAATCATAACTTTGTAGAAAGCAAGAACTGGGTGACATCATTGTTGAAGAGGACTGGCTAACTTATGCTCAGCTTTAGTCAGCTTTCCTATAACATCTCTCACGTGTCATATGAAAATAATTACCAGCTCTCACTTTCCATGTCTGACCAATCATCCTCTTTTTTCCTCTTTATGAGGTTACAGGCCTCTGCCTATTTCAAACACCTGCTGAAGGTGTAATCTATTTAGAGATGAAAGAGAATATCTTTAACTGGAAGCTGGAACATTCCAGGGGATCCTCATAGGGTGAAGTCACTTGCCATATAAAACATTAGCAGTATTTATTATAGTGAAAACATCATCTTCCATAGTATAACATATCAAAGTGCTTCAGATACAGCCTATCATCATACTCTGAATGTGATTTCAGCATTGGTACATTCCACTCTGTATTTTCTGCTCTGCTTTTGTTTTGGATAACATAAAATGTTTGTATGCTTGTACGTCTATCTATATAAAAAGGCAAATAAGCCAAAATTCAAGGGCAATTTTTTTCATTGTTGATTTTTTTGAAGGATATTTAATTAGTTATTTGCCAATGTCCTTCTAGTCTTGCTGACCTACTGCCTAAGACCAAGGAAGAGATAGACTCTACCTTTCACTTTTAACTCCTTTTTTCAGTCATTTTGAGGCCAAAAGATACCTTCTTACTTCGGGAGAAGTGCAGCGGAGAAGAGGAATTTAGACAGTAAGGGAGGGTTATTTCATTAGAGCAAGTGATTCATTCACACCAGGGAAGGAAATACAGGCAGGACTTCAAGTTTAATAGCCTTCATCTGTTAAGGGTCAGGGAAAAGAGCAAACAAGTAGCCATGACTGACGGAATGGGAAATACTAGGCAGACAGGTCAAACATACAGGTAGATGAATTTCAGCCGAACACCTGGCGATCTGAGATGGATATTTCTGTAGCTTTTAGGGTTTTTTACATATAGTCTGTTAGAATGGGTACATTTCCTTTTGGACAGAACAGATTATTGGAGAGATTGGTCACAAATATATACTTTTTTCTCTAAAGGTCTAATTTAATTTCTATTGCAATCAACAGCAAAACTCCCTTTGACTTCACCTAAACTGGAATAAGTTTCGGGTTGTGCTTGCTATGGTCAACAGTCTTCTAGCTGTTCAACTTCATGGTGTTTGAACTTATGTGAAATAATTGTGATGATCTCTCCCCCTTTCCCAGTAAGATGGGTAGGTCCTCAAAAAAACCATCACAGCATAATATATTTGCAGCCTAATAGATTTAACATCATATGATCCAGCCTCACCTCCTCCAAGATAAAAGATGTAGAATTTCATTAGTACCTGCATTCCCATCTCTCCAATGCGACCAAGTGCTGATTTTCACAAATATGTCCACTCTTGACAACAAAGATCCTAAGGACCAGGTTCAACAGCATAAAAAGTTCTTCAATTATCATCAAAATAATTTGTTGAATCTGAATAAAACAAATAGAGAATGAGGCAGATTCCTTGGTAAATTACTTGTATGAATAATTGCCATTATTAGTGGGCAAGTGGACCTTCATTCCAGTTTAAATTTAGCTACCATCAGCTTTCAGCCACTCTACACTGTCATGTGTTTGTCTGCTAGTTAGAGATGTTTTTACTGTCTGATATCTTCTGTTACTGTGAGGATTTGAAAACTGTCATTAAAATTACATCTTAACATTATCTTTGAAGGTTGTTTAAGCTTCAGAAGTTTATCACTGATGAACAGTCTTCCCAGGTGAAGTAATTCTTGTATTTTTCCTGAAACCTTTGATTTTGCGCCTCTACTCTTTTTTTTTAAAAAAAGTGTAGTTTCACAGACTGAGGAAATACCAGTTTTTAACTCTTTTGCAATAGAATACAAAGAGCTTTGCTCATTTAATTTATTTACTGTGACCTCTTAATGTTTTCCCCTGGGGTAAAGTGCCACATCCCATGAGTATAACATGTATTCTCTGTTGAAAGATGTATTTATACTCTCCACGGTACTAAGATACCTGTAATGCACTTGAGCAGAACTTGAGATGCTGGGTCAGCATGTAACACAGGTCACCTACACAGATCACTGTCAACTGAGCACTCTGCGTAAGTGATCTGCTATTATTACTATTACTGTGGCACCAAAATTTTATTACTTTTGGCCATTGCCAGTAATGAATTAATATTTTATTCCATGTTATGTATTCAAATTGCTACACTAAGTAACACTGAGACACTGGGAAGGTTCAGTGGAATTAAAAGGAATTGCCGTATTCTGTGCAGTTCCACATGAATAGTTAAGTTTAATTGTTAGTTAGGTATAAACCCACTTAATGTCTCCTGTGTTGATTTTACCACATTGATTTTACATTCCAAATGCTCATTGGTATTCCATGAAGCCGTGCAAATTGGTATTATTTATGTTTTCACTTTAATTTTTTTACTGAAGGAATCCAGAATCAGTTATTTTGCCCTGTTCAGTTTCAAAGTGCCCAATGTGCAATACCAAATCTCATCCTGTGTACGTGTTTTAAACTTATGAAATGGTAGTTTGACTTAGCTGAATCTTGAAGAATCAGGTAGAGTGTAATGAAACTAAGTCTTTTTTCCAATAATCTGAATTTTTTCTTTGTAAATATTAAAACCCAATGCTCAGGTGATAAGAGAGCACTGAAGTCAACACCTTTAAAATTGATTGGAAAAATGCATTTGACGTGGGAATGGTTAACATAAAAACATGATGGCAAACAACATCTGTAGTTGTTGCTAAACCAGAAAGTAATCCATTATAAAACATGCATACAGTCTCACATTTTCTATTTTACAGAAAAATACAAAACAGAAATATTTATCATGCACGTTTGCCCTTTTTCTGTCATTATTGCTGACAGAAAAGTTCCAAGTAGAATTTGAACTGATGTATTGCTGGTGTTCCTTTTCTGCCTGATTTATAAACTAGTTGGGATGAGAAGTATTTATTTTTGTAATTAGCACCTATTGATCATGGAGTTTCATTAATACTTTTAGCTTCCCTTATGAATTATTTGCATTCCTCTTAATTAGTATTCATAGAAATAGAATGCTGTTCAACATTTCAGCAGAATCTGTGGCTTTAATACGTACTAAGGGCTTTAGGAAAAAAAGAAATCATGTCACTGAAGAACACCTATAAAATAAGGCAATTTAGAGAAATACACATTACTATAGATAAGGGCCACTTAACCTCATGTCAACTGATTGTGCTTAATCTTCCCGTCTGCTCAGGTTAACCACAAGTTGCCATAATGTTTAAATGTCAATCCTTCTCAAGGCTGGCTGATTCATATTTAATATCATGGTATTTTTCATGTATACCATTTTGCCTAATTTTCTACTCTAGTCTATCTTGAAATATGCTATAACCTTTAAAAAGAAGTTTTCCATGTCAATTTTGGACAGTGTTACTGGAAGAATTCAGGGAACTCGCACTGCTTCTGCCTGTAACGTACTTTGTTCTGTGCATAAAGGGGATTTTGGTTTCCAGGCCATTCATCTGGCACCTTTCATGAACATTAAATTCACAGTCAAAAAGGTTTAGCCTAGGAAATAAAAAATTCTGTATCCATTTCAAATCTCAAGGAAAATATAGACAGTCAGAAGTTAATTGCTCAGCTCAGAATTTGGCTGGAATTACTTAACGTGCTTATTCATAAAATTCAACGTGCCTAGATTTGATAACTTGCCCCTGTATGACCTCACTTTGCATTTTCACATTATATTTGAATGTGCATTAGCATCATGCTGCAAAATATAATGCACCACCAAGCAATATTATGTAACTTAAGTTGTAAGAAATTTTATTTTCTCTAGTATTTGCTTGATTACATGAGTTTCTGTATGTTCGTATGTGACTACATCTACATACATGCAGATATACATAAATAGGTGAATATGATTTTTTGTGTGTGTGAAGCCAAGTGCTTCACTAGCCAAGTGTTAGGAAGTAGCAGAAATGAGGTGGACTTTTCAAGCATGTCTACATGGATTGTCCTGTGGGTTTTGGTGTTGCGTGTCAATTTATGCTTATTAAGCACAGTTTCTTTGTCCTGTGTGTGCACCGCAGATGTTATATCTCATTCCTTCCGACCAAACAGCAAGGGCAGAGTTAGTGAGTCTGCCCCAATAGCACTCTGCATCTTCCCAGTGGTTGTGGTAGTAGGGCAGAGCAGTAAGAAACATTGCATTGTAGCTTTCAGGTAGAGGAGGCCCACTGTTGATTTCTTATTTCATTTAGTCATTTTATATAGTTATAGATGACCGAGACTGCCTTTTTTCACATTAAGATGCACCAGGCTGGTACAGCAGCCATCAATTTGGATGATGTCTTGCTCAATGTTTTCTTGTCACTTTTCTTGTGAAAGCCCCCTTGTCAAGGGCTTTGCATCTTCTTTCAGTTTCAACCTGTGACATTCATTTAAGCTTGAGGGAGTAGCCCTTGTGGAGCCTCCTCTCCTGAGATTCTTCTTTGAAAACAGGTTTCTGCTCTTCCTGAAACTAGTCTTTTTGTGCTGCAAGGCAGAGATTGCGTGGTAGGAGCATCATGCTTCTTAGAGCTCATAGAGCAATCCAGGCTGTTACAGCTCCTGACACCTCAGGAGGGAAAGTGCACAGACCACTGGAAAGAATAGATGCTGGTCACCATCCCTCATGCCAGCCAAGAAGGGGTCAAGGGACTTCTGAGTTTATCAGAGGCATTGATGCTAAGCATGGCTGTCACCATGGGTCTGTGAGATCCACCAGCTGTGGTCATACACCATGTATTTCCACTTCAGTGGTTGTGTGCTCAGTGCCATCAGATGTGGCATGTTTCGTACTGTGTAATAGCTTGATGACTCCTTCACCTGCTAAACTGACCATTTCAGTCCCTTCTCTTTCAGGGCCGAGTTTTCCACTCTGGTGCATTTGTAATGCTTGCCGAGCTGGGTATCACCCCTGACTGGGATCTTTGTTCTTGGCTATTTCTTCTTTGTATCTAAGATTTAAAATCTCTTCTGATGACAACTTCTGATTGACAGCACTATAACTATCATTGTAACCATCATCTCTGGCCTTTGTAGCTACCTTTCAAAGGTTTTTTTCTAGCAGTTCTTTGTTAGGCCTAACTACTCACAGGACCCGTTTTCAAACATCATTGTGTCATATTCTCCTGGAGTTCCTGAAGACTTTAATTAAAATGTCTTGTTTTCCACATTTTGTTCCTGAGAATATCACTGGGAAGGAAGTTCTACTCATCATACAGGGGAGGATCTGGAAATAGCAAAAGTTCTCCATACTCTGTTCTGGAACATGACTATCATTAAAGCACAATTCCTCTTAAAGTTCCTAGTAATTTCTGTTGTAGCATCATACAAAATGTTTTACTGAAATACAAACTGTCTTACTTTTCTAGGAAATTGCTGTTAATATCAAAGAAAGATTTGTGGATGTTCTGGCACAAAGTACCTCTGATGAAACCGTATCCACTTTTTACCTCTTTACTACTCAGCTGCCTGTAGCTGCATGCCCTCAAGTATTCTTTTCTTTAAAGTAGTCCTGAGATCAGTCAAATGCCCTTTCTTGCCTGGATCACACTTCCCTCCGTTATCTCTGGCTGCCACATTCAAAATTTGCCAGTAATTCAGTGCTCCCACAGCTTGACAGATTTACTAACAGATTGTTACCAGGCTTACTGTTTAACATACCAATTTAAAAAAAAAAAAAAAATAGGGTGGCAGTTACCTTGTGATTTGAGCATGCTTAGCTGTTTCAGTTCTGGTTTTACTTCAGACATGTGTCCATTACAAATTTTTATTTGCATTCACTCTATAACCTTGTCCTTTACGCTCAACAGCTGTATCTTTGCTGAAAACTGAGGCAACACAGTTCATTTTTGGAGCCATATCTTGAGTCCTATCCCACCCCTTCTTCACAACAATAATTCTTGTTATTTTGTTATTTGCATTGCACACAGGACCTTTTGCTCTTTGCGTTAAGAAAAGTCAGGAAATCCATTAAGTCTGTGTGATTCAATATAACTTTTGGCAATTTTCACTCTTTTTGACCTCCAAAATGCAGTCGCATTCATGCATACTTTGTTCCTTTTCTATAAAAGCATCCCTACATAATCCTAGTTTTCTTCTGGTATGCTTGTCCACTCAGTAAGATCTGGAGTCTTTTTCAGATGTCTTTTTGTCTTTTATGGAATACAAGACCATGGTTAAAGAAAAGTCAGTTTTGTGTCTATTGAAGTCCTCAAGACTGGCAGGAAAGGATAAGGCATGAGAGCTGTTAGAATTTTTTTAAATTTCCCAAGCTGTAACAGAATAAAAATAAAAACTGAAAGTTCAAAAAAATAAAGAACTGGATAAAATATTCAGTTTATGGCATTTTCTATCTACTTCTACCATTTTTATTTTTTTCTAAATGTTCATACTATTATTATTTGAGAATGTCATTTGAAAAGTGTTTCAAACCCCATTTGTCAATTTCTGAATGATTGGCACTTCTACTGGGACAGAAATTGCAGGTACTTTTTCTGTCTTTGTTTCTTAGTAAAGATATTCAGGAAAACTGCCCTTTTCTACTAAGCTTCAGTTTAGACAAATCCACATTTATGTCTGGAAAAAACTTGCAAATGATGGAAAATTTTCCATCCAAATAATTTCATCTGAGTTTTAATCTCCAGAGCTGCATTATAATGCAGTGTCATATTAAGCCACTACCTTCTGTCACTTGGCTGTCCCTTTCATTTGACAAGATGCAAGTTCATTATATGCTGTAATATTGTGATTCTGAGGGATTTAATCATACAAGCTAAGGTATAAAATTTGTAGCAGTTTGCCTTCTGGCAGTCCCACCATTCTGTATTGTATCCAGTTAAAGTGATATGGATGGGTCAGCATTAGATGAAAGGTATCTGTGTGGATGGAGGAGGCTGTTGAAAAAGAGGTTCTTTCTCTTGACAGAACATGTACCAGTATGTCAGAAGCTGAAAGGATTAATACTGGGATAGAGATAATGTCTTTGGGAGATAAGCAAGGCCAAATTTCTGCCCGGTTGCAGTCATTAAGATTCCCAGCTTAAAGGCACTTTGCACAAATGGTCCCCTTCAGTCTTGCCTCTTTGACCAGTTCTGAACCTGACAGTTACATCCGGCTGATCTAACTTTCCATCACAAGTCTACCTGCATGGTACCCTTCCCAAAGACTTTCTGTACAGCAAAGGTGTGATGTTTAGAAGTTGTTACCCTTCACTTCTGAG
This sequence comes from Strix uralensis, assembly GCF_047716275.1. NCBI lineage: Eukaryota > Metazoa > Chordata > Aves > Strigiformes > Strigidae > Strix > Strix uralensis. The sequence continues at coordinate 12,828,177 of NC_133972.1, forward strand.
CTAATTGTACCCAACTGTTGGGAAAAAGATTGTGCAGTCAGTGAACTTCATAATGCTCAGTTTCATTTGTTGTTGTAGAAGGATCATCTGGCTTCAGAACTGGCTTGATAACTTCCACAAGTCTGTGTGGATTTCTAACACTTGTCTGCTTAGTTTCACCTTTTGCTCTGTAGACAAAAAAAAAATATGTATCTCAATATGTACCTCAGTGAAATTTAAAATGTGTCCGTTCTTTGCATGCTCCATAGATCAGTGATCAACACATTGCAAAAGTTCTTACATAGTGTGTAGTCAACATGCTTTACTGATGGTGAACTGACTATGTTGTGCAATATAACAAGGTTCTTCTTTCCAGACCTTTTCAATGGAAGTTGGAAGTCTCCTGAGAACAGCGGCTTAGCAGATAGATTACCCTTTTTTTTACCATTGTTCAACTCCTAAATAAAATTCATTTATAGCTCTTGCTTCCTGACAGACAGTAATTTGTATCTTGAAACCTAAGACCGCTAACTCATAATTTGCACAACTTGACCATTTCTGGTCAGGAAAGTCTTGAGTGTGAACTCGCACAGAGGCTGAATTATCTCTGGCCCCACGAGAAATAGTCCCTCCAGGTCACAGTTGAGGTCATTATTAGAGTGTTTTCTAAAGGCTTGTCAGTATTTGGAGCATATTGTTTGCTTGTTCTTGGAGGGATTTAACCCTGCAAAGTGCTGAGCGCTTCTGATAGATACTGAGCACCATCAACTTTCATTTGGAATAAGATAAAACTGAGGACACTCAATCTGTCTTGAAAATGTTTAGTATTTTGTAAGATTGAACCTTGACCGATTTTTTTTTTCACTTTACAGTCCCTAAAGAGTCTTAAATTTAATTACAAAAATTCTGCTGAAGCTCAGGCAGAATGGACACTAGTACATGCCAATGGTATTTAAAGTTGTCTGTCAATGGAGTATTGAATTGCTCAATCTGGGTTTTAATAGCTTTTTCTAAATCAGTAAAAAAATAGTATTTAAATCCCATGAAATGTAAATGTAATTAAAATGTACTTTTAATGCAAGACAGTGCATGCAGAAATTGTTGGATATCTCTCCTGTACTTAGGGGAAAAATGACATTGGGCTTAGCTCTTTTTAAAAGTCTGCTGAGGGCTTAACATTTCTCTATGCACTCCTTGAAATCAGAGATAACCAAATGATGAGATAAGTGGATAGCTCTTTTTTTGTTGTTTTTAATTCAGTGAAGGCCTCCCAGTGCATATTCCAGTTGGAGTTGATGAATAGCTCCTTTGGGATGCTGTAAGCTCCACTCAATGTATTTATGGAATACCTTCCATTTACACAGACCACATCTTTCTTGATCAGTCCATAAGGATCAGGGGAGAGAAAAAGAAGCAGTAAGCTGCTTTTTTTTTTTTTTTTTTCATTTCTGAATAGTTGTTTTATGCTCTGTTTTATGACTGTGGCAGACTGAAGCTGCTGGGATTCAGCCTGGCCTTAACCCTAGAAGATAACATCCTCCCAAACCCTAAAGCCATCCAGTTAAAGGGTCCATTAGCCATTAGTTTTCCTTTTTAGATGAAATATTCACACTGTGTAAGGAAGACTTACTGGGATGAATAGAAAGATAGTCCTTCTTTCAGCCCAGTCCACAAAACAGCACCATTTTTGATGCAGTCTTTTTCAGCTATACCTTAAACGTAACTTCAAATGCTTCTTACATTTTCTTTACAAGGCCACTGGCAGCAGATCAGTGCACTGCAATGACACCCTGAATTCTTTGTAGTACATACTCAGTTCATGTGAGTCGGCCCAGGGTTGCACTTCTCCTGTATGGGTTTCTTTAGCTTTTTCAGACCTGCCTGATGGCTGAAATACAGTGGCTGTAGTACTATTGATGGGTGGAAATTAAAAGGAGATGAATTACAGGCAATAACACATGCTTCCATCACAAACTCCTCTCCTATAAGTGTGTGGGAGGTGAATCTGATTCACACACTCCAAGCTAAATGGATTGCAAGTTTTGAGGTAAAGAAGAAATCTTCCCCTGGGTCAGAGTAGTGGATGCTGGGATTTTTTTCGTTTTGCCTTCTTACAGCAAAATTCATGTTTTATTTCTTAAAATCATTCTACCCTAAAATGATCGTAGCCCCCAGCACTTAGATGCTGATGATGCTTGATGCTGTTCTTTCTATGGCACATTACAGTTCCGGATGCTCATTATTATTCATCATCTTTCTTAATTGCATTACATAGGAACTGTTTTATGGCCTGTGACATGTGGAGTAGATGTTCTATGCACTGTTTGCAATTAGACATCTAATTCATGGTAGCCTACAGCGCGAGGAACGGCTCACAGATGGTTCCAGATGGTCCTTTCCAGTTCCGTGTTCTCACATTTCTATTACAGTGGAAGGGTAGGAGCAGCAAAAGGTAACTACAATCTCTGTAATTTCTCTTCTTTACAATGCTCTTTGATCTCCATTTCCTTTGAAAGAAAGAAGGAAAAATAAGTTACTTGAAATCAAATGCAGAAATTAAGAGGGAAATAAAAGGTTAAAAAGAAATAGTATGAGAAATTATTTTGCCATAGTTGGTTAGCAGGTTCTCACTACTGTATTTTTATCATTTGGCTTTGAATAGCAGTGCTTTGCTCTGGCTACCAGACCAAAAGCTCACCAAATGTTTTCATCTGTCAAACAACATCTAAGAACAATGTATTGCCTCTTCTCCGGTATTAGTAGATTTAAATTACATTACCCTGTGCATAGGAAAGTGTTAACTTTTTCCAAAACTGTACAGATGAGTGTCTATACCTATGTCTTTATCTGTATCTGTATCTTGCTAATAACTTGCATATGAAGCACTCAATATCTTGCAAAACAGACATATGACACTTTTGCTGCTGCGTAAAGTCTCCACACTAATATTCCCACGTGCTTTACGTAACAGACACACACACTCTGACACAGAGGAATGAAGCAACCTGGTAGGGGGAAGCCTCAGACCAAAGGGGGTCACTGAAATGCAGAAGTGGGAGAGCAGATCCGCTACAGGAAAGGTCCCAGACCTTCTCTGCAACAAGTAACTCGTGCACAATTACCACAGTAATCCATTTCGCTGAGTGTACAGCTTGTCCATGTCAGACAGGCACACACAAAATCTATCCTAGTTAGCATGGCCAGGGCAGCACTGAAGAGCTCATTTTCCCTGCAGTGCGTAACACTGAGTTTCATGCTCCTTTAGTCATTAGTTACGGGGGTAAGGATCCAATTAAGCCCATATATGTTTGGAAGCTCCCACTTAGGGAAGTTCATATGTCTATGTTTCTGTGACTGTGTCTGTAATTGTGACTCTTGGTATTAGAGTTGGGGTTAAACAAAACTCTAAATCCAGAATGAGGGAGACACAGGGTGGACTTTGGATTCAGACCAGGATTTTGTAGCTAAAAGAGCTTGTGTGGCTGTGGATGAATGGTGGTGCTTATTGGTGTTGGTACAAGCCACTGTGTATCTAAGACTTTGAAACAAGAGAGCTGAGGTGGCAATAGGACCAGTCTTGTGCTTTTGCTGGATCAGAATTTCCTTTGGATTGAAAGGCTCTGCTAGTGTCACTCCAGCATATTTTAAAACAAGAATTTCCTGTGTGCCAACTCTTAGAAGGAAGATCTCCAGCCAGGGGGTTAAAAGCTAGCCAACCTTGTAATTTATCAGTTTCAACTAGGCCAGCGTCTCAAAGCTGAGAAGGAGAGGTTACATCTTGAGACAGTTGTCTCCTGACACTCCAGCAACATATGGCAAATCAAGGGCTGTAGCGCTTTCAAGATTAACTGATTTTTTCCCTGACGAGTGAATATTCTGGGACCAAATCTATGCCTGAGACCTGTTCCTCAAGGCATTTTAGAAAAGGTAAATCTGGCCTGCTATATGTAAACTCATTTTCATTTTCAGTGTTTCAGCCTGCAGGAGTATTCAGCTGGAGATAGAACATTAGTTTTTTTTCTCCATTTGAATAAGTAATGGGGAAAGAAGCTTTAATCTTACATCTTTTTTCTGTCATAGATTTCATACATTGGATTTTTTTGTTTTCTCCTCAGTCTGTCAAGGTCTCCAAAGTGACCTTGACAAGTGATTTCTCCCAGTACTTCTGAGTGTGAATAATCCCAGTTATTTCTGTGCTGATGGTTTGGTTTTATTATGGATTTCCTTGAGCCTGAGAAGCTTGAAATAGCAGCTTTTATCTTAAAATGTTTAAACTTGATTGAGTCACAATAAGTCTGTAGCTGTCTGGATATGTAGATGCATATCTGTTCTTGGCACCTATATGGCCTTCACTGATGCAGTCTTCAAGAATCTTGCAATCCTAGCAGGGTTTTACTCCCACTGCCCTTGCCAGGCAGGGAAGTATTAGCTGCGTTTTGCAGATGGGAAACTAAAGTGTGGCACAGAGAGAGTGACCTGTCCAGGGACTCCCAGGAAATCCAAGTGCAAGTTCACAGCAGCGTCCACTAGGTCAAGCTTATCCTCTCACCATATTATCAGAGCAGTTGGAGAAACAAAGTAAATGCAACATTATTATATGTTAACCCTCTTTTGAGTTAAATCTGGCCCCTCATAACAGTAGTAATGATTTAAAAATAATTTTAAGCATGGAGAATGTTGTTCTTAAAAAATACACCTATGCAGTCGAATCAAGTCAATAGCTAAGAGCAAGTTCTCTTACCAGGCTGTGATAAAAGCAGGCTGATTAAGCCTCAGGGACTTCAGTAAACCAGTTCTGGATTTGTGGTGGTGGAACTTAAAAGGAGTGAGCCAGCAGATGCACACCAGTGAGCAGCTGCAATGACAAAAAGTGACAATCTTTGCCTGCTAGCATTAAAGAAACTTCTTGATTATTTCAAATGAGACATTTTTCTAGTTGGCCCATCAGCAGGTACCATATTTTCCTATGGGGTGGGTATACACCATCAATTAAGTTGTTGATGTTCATTTGTACAGTGTAACCCATATATAATCTAAGGTAACCCATCCCACCCCCTGTTTACAGAGTTGGTAAAAGGAATGTTAACAGGACAGTGTAGAGAGGAGGGCAGTGAATTGCTGGGGCTATCAGCTTACAGGTCCTGTTATGGCAGGCTCCACCTGAAACTTCTCTAGTATGATCTGGTCAAAACTGGCTTACCTGTCTGTACCTTTTGCTTCTGCGGTGTGAAATGGGGATAAGGATGTTTTATCTGTACTTGTCCAGCACTGAGAATCATGGAACCATTTGATTTGGAAGCGGCCTTTGGAGTTCACAACTTCCTGCGCAGAGCAAGGGCAACTGAAGTTAGACCTGGCTTCAGGGTGAGATCAGGGGGCCCGAGGATGTCACCGCTTCTGCCTGGTACATGAGACCTCACCCATCAGATTATGGGTCAGGGGGAGGGGGCTGGGGGAGCCCATGGGGCAGGGTCTTCTGTATTAGTCGCTGATGTAAGCATTTGAGGGATGCTTCTGGCATCCTGGGCACCACAGGAGGCCGGGGCTTGGCACTGCAGGTGGGTGGGATGTGGCCTCTGCACTCCAGCAGCCCCTTGGCTGGCTCCTCGCTGTGCAGGACACAAGCCAGGCCTAAGGGAGAGGTGGGGTGGGAGAAAGCAGCAAGAGGACGGGAGCCAGCACAACGTTACTCTTGCAGGAGCAGCTGGGGCTTCCTTCTGTGTCCGTCCCTGTCGCTCCTGCACGCTGGGGAAGGGGCAGCGGTAGATTCCGTGAGGAAACTCACAGCCCCCAGCAATAAAATCGGGTATGAAATAGATTTATTGCTCCCCGCCCGAGTCATGTTCTTCAATTCCTGCCTTGGGGAAGACAGACGCTTCCCTTAGGCGAAGAATTTGGCCTGCCCGGGAAAAAAAAAAAAAAAAGGAAAGCGAAAAGGGAAGCTTCTGCAAATAAGGGGCTTCACTGCAGCACGCCCGTCACCTGCGCCCTGAGCACCCCTCTTCTGCCTGTGGGTGGGTGAGGCCGCCACAGCGCAGCCCGCGCTCGGGGCGCTGCGGGCGGGAGCGCGGGAAGCGGGGGGAGCCGCTCCCCCCTTGGTTGGTGTCGGAGCGCCCTCTGCTGGCGCGGGCCGCCCCGCCGGGAGGGGGGGGAAGGCGGCGGGGGGGCGCTGCCCGAACCCGACGCTGTGGGCAGGTGGGGAGAATCCCATTCTGCGTGTGGGGTGTCACTGAGCGCTCAAAACTTGGCCTGGTCAAGTTTCCCAGACTTCCTCCTACTCCTCTTCCCCACCCGCCAAAAATCTTCCCTTTTTTAGCTCCGCTGGTTAGTGTCCGGGAGAAAAGCTGAATTGTCGTGCATCTTCTCCATCGCCAGCTTCTCCGATGGTGTGTGGAGACAGGCGTTAGCCTGGGTTTGTTCCTTAGTCTTGCTCCGTCCCTGTGACGGAAGCAGCATTTTGAGCTATCGTTTCTCATCCCTTCAAACACCTGATTCTCACAGTCTGTGCTGCTGAAGAGATGCCCGCAACCAGTTAATCCGAGGAATTTATTGCTGGTTACATATTGGCATATATAGAGATTCTTCAGGAGCAGACTTGTAACTGATTGCTTAGCTGAGAAGAAATAACCCATGTATCTCGCTGTTTTGACCATTATTAGAGGATGCATAACTTCCAAAGGCACAGTAGCTAGAGTAATGGTCTTGCAGTGAAAGTAATGATCTTGCAGAACAGTCTGGGTATAATTTTCATTCATTTAAATACCTTTTGGTACGTTCAATGAGCTGTAATCTGGTGGGGACTTTTTTTTTTTTTCCTTCAAACCATTCCACAGGGGATTCTCCAGCCTCTTGTAAGGGATGAATTCCAGCAAGATAGGAGCTGCCTGAAGAACCACAGCCATTTGCCACAGGGACCAGCAAAGACTGAGAGCACCAGGAAAAAGGAATAACTTCTACATAGCTGTGAAAAAGTACCTGGATGGCCAGAAAAGGGAATTGCTCTGTTCTTGGACACAGATTGTTGTCACATGTGCAGGAGTTTCAAGGAAACAGGGTTGAATGAGGCAGGAGGGCTCTTCACAGTCAGAGCATCCTTTTACCCTTGTTCAGCTCCCAGATTGAATATTTAACATACTGTCTGCTACTATCTGAAGTCTGCTCCCGACTTTGTTTCACTCACCCAAAGATCCAGGGAGAAGTCAGTAGTTGTGTAAGGCTGGAGATGCCATGTGGTATGCAAGGGAGTGGGAAAAAAAGCAAACCTTTGGCTTACAGGCCACAGAGTTGACATAGACTGAGGTTGTGGGCCAGCCACAATTGTCTTGGGACTGCTGTTCTCTTCTGCTGGCACGTCATCTGCCTGCAACAATGTGCTGACTGAGCCTGCTTGTCTATTGTAGCGCTTATCCTACCACTCCTTTGCCCTGTAGAGCATTTCTGTATTTCAGCTGTGGATCATAGCAGCTAGTCTTGTTTCTGTCCCTCTTCAGTCAAGGCAGGAACAGAAGCAAACAGATTTTCTTGCAAGTACAGATACCACCCCAGGGTGTGGGAATGTGCTCTTTGGGATCTTTGCTGCTTTTACCAACCTGTGAGTCTCTCTTTTGTATTCATGAAGTTCATGTCAGCACAGTAAGCTTTGGTTGTGGTATTTAATAGCACAGAGGAGGGTCAGTCAGACAGCCCTCCTCTCCCAATAACAAGACTACACAACGTGTGTTGCAGTGTGGTGGGTAGTACCTCACATTCCCTAGAAGCATGTAGAAGGTAGGAGTAGTATGTCTTCCTAGAAAGGACAGTAAGGAGAAGTTAGAGATGAGCATGTTTTATTCAGTGAGCTCTCTGCAAACAGAGATTTGTTAATGACGAGGAAGAAGCTTCCTTTGAGAAGGGTTCCAAAGCGCTTGTGGGACTGGCAAGTACAGCTAGCAACCAAGATGCCTATGGGTAGAAATGTGTATCAAAAGAAAAATAAGAATAGCTTAGAAGAATTAAAGCTTTGGCTTCTCTTTCTGTGCTTCCTCAGGAAAGGATATAAACTAGCAGCAAAATGTTCTCAGCATCAGCAAAACTCTAGTGCTGTCAGAAAGATCTGACATGTGTTAAACTTCTGCAGATGAGGATTGAAGTCGTATCAGATCAGATCGCTCAAGGAACTGTGTGCCCTGAAATTTCACATGAAGCCATGCCCAGCAGCTCCCAGAATGCTGATCAGGACACGAGGTTCTACTTAGGGTCCAAAACATGGGGGGTCGTAATCATTCTTCTTTCAAAAGTAATTTTCTTGCTGTTGTAATGAATATGGACAGTCTTATACTGACAGCATGGGATAAAGAAGTGTAACAGTGCATGTGGCCCCTTGAAGGACCTGTGGGAATAGCTGGTCCTGCTGTATAACAAAGCAGTACCCAAATACTGGAAATTAGCCGAGAGCTACGATTCCCAGCTGACAGCCCAAAAGGAACAGAGAGGACTAGAGGCACCTCTTTTCGATGGATAGGCTTTCAGAAGGGCTGAGGGACTAAGAGACTGTTGCTAAGTGAAAGAGTTTTTATTCCCCCCTAGATTAATTTTAAAGGGCATTTCTGTCCAGCTTGCTCAAGAAAAGTTTATCACACAGCTATGGCTTTTGTTGTCCTTGGCTAACAGAAAGCAAAACCAACCTCAGCTGTGTATTCAGAAAGAAAATTGTGCTTAATGTACATTTTCCCTTATCATCCCTCTGCTGTTCCTCTAACCTGCTTTGAAGGAGGATTATATGGAGGTGACCTTAGATAATGTCATTGTCTATTAAATACTTGACCTCCCTACCATGTGTAGCAAGAGTGATACTGGTTGCAGTGGTGCTTTTCATGGAGATTTCTGTGCTGCAGGAACTGGAATGCAATCGCTAAACTTTTTTTACTCAGATCAGGATACGGAAAGCAGATGGCAACAACTTCAAGTCATTAGTGTAATGTTTGACACCACATACTTTTTTTCTGTCTCACTGTCATAGCTGTTGCTTATGGCAGCACCTGAGACTGATTTTTCATCAAAAGGAGACTTTGGAAGGGTGAACAGATTTTACCTGGAAAATCCCAGAAAAGAACCACATCACAAGGGACAAGCCTGTTCCTCCCGGCATTTTACAGCTTCCACATGGAGAGCGGAGAATTTAAATCAAGACTTATTGAAATAAATTAAAGCGATGGTTCAGATCTCAGCATTTCTGTGTGAATGTTTGGTAAAGATGTGAAAGGAACTTATTTATATGAGCTGTTTCCTCCATTTCTAGTAAAATCTAGTCTCTTGATAGTTGCCACCATCTCAAGACTGAGCTGGGTGTGTGAGACAGGTGTGGGCATGAGAGTCCAAACATGTCCGTGGTGCCCTTCTCACACCCTCTTGCCTGTTAGAGCTATTATTACCTGTTTTATAGCAGCAAATCTAGATCTCAGCAAAGCTCAGTGTTGCATTATGCTTGTCTGCTAAAATGGGGATGAACTCTTTCCTATCTACTGAATTTTACTTTAGTGCCCTCATCACAAATGATCCCCCTCTGTTCCAGTGAGAGGCCCATTTTCCCCTCTCACTTTGCACTGAAGGCTAGCTGGGATGTCACTGGTATCCCACCCAGACAGCTGGGACAGCCACGTCCACTGTCGGTGGTTGAGAGCCTAATGCCATCGTGACATTTCTTCCTGACTTGAGACATCTTTGGTCTGTTCTCAGGTGGATAGCCTGGCTTGGCATTGTGGCTGTGACTATCAGGCTGGAGGATGGTTTTCTATGTGTAGTTCCTCACAGAATTTTTTCCTTTGCTGTTTAGCACACCTGTAAATACACTATGTACTAATGTATTTATGACCTTCTGAACAGCAATGTCCATATTCATATGTTCGGCGTGGCATCGACACTGGAGAAGCCAGTTCTGTTCTGGTCCACTGTGAAGATCCAGTGGGATCCAGTCACACATCTTTACTGGCCTTTTGTGCTGTATTTAAGAGAGTGAAGTTGCAGCAGGCTTTCTCAGCCATCTCATTGCTCTGTGAATGTTTTGAGCAGCTGATATACCTTGCTGCGTGTTCACTCAGTAACTTGAACTGCTGATATTCTTTGCCTTGCACATCATGATTTGATATTCAGAAACATCGCCGCTGTACTAATTGTTTATTAGTTTTGGCTTCTCTTTGTATTTTAGAGTAGGAATCATATTCTAAGAAATGGGTTTTTAGGTCAAATTCTCTCTTGCTTTTCCCATAGTCTGTCATTTCATGAACTTGAATAATTTTTTTCATTTGTGTTCTTTGGAACTATCATGTCTTTTATCTAAGCATATATCCCAGGCCATAACAAAACTTGTCTTCCCTTTGCTAACTTTTTTCGATACCTATAATACTGTGTATTTCCTAAACTGCTGAACTAATCATATTTCTCCTTCTGAGACTGCAAGGTTCTGTTCATTCTTTTCTTCCTAAAATGCTGAGATTGTGGGGATTTAAATGCTCTTTGCTTACTCTGTCCTTATAAAACAGTGGATTTTAGTTAACGCAAAACTAGAGGGGAGAAATATGTCTCCGTGATAGTTTTCTGACTGCAGAATGAAAAGGAATGTGCTTTATTTTTAGTTGGTGTAGATCTGTTTATTGCCTCGCTAAGCGTATGACCCATCCTGAAATCAAATTATCTTCCATATTTGTGTTCTAGTTGCAGCTAAAGACAAAAAAAGTTTGTAAAATACATTTTTAGTTAGAACGCAATTAATTTATATAAGAAAAGTGATATGCTACATCAGTAAAGCTTGAAACAAATTTCTTGTTGAGACAAGCTTGCCAAAATTCTCTGTGTCAATACAGGCATAGTATTTGTGTTGCATATAGGAGTAAACGGTGGCTGCAGTGCTGTTGAGAGATGTTGGTATAAATAAATCACTGGCCTTCTTGCGCTAAGTAAGTACCTGTCGCTTAAGAGGTGCATAAACAAGAAAGTATCTTGGTCAAACAAAAATATTTTAAAATAAATTAACAGAATTCTTGGTGGCCTAAGTGTTTGTTTATACGGATCTCTTAATGCTACACAAATATTACTTCTTACAGGGATATCTTCAGTAAGGTGCAGAACATTCCTGTGTAACTTACCTCAGCTGAAGTCACCCATGTAGGTTAGTGAGAATTACCATCAAAGTAGTGTATTTGCTTCAGCGTTTCTCCTGGTCATAGCAGAGCGCGCTACGTGTTGCGGGGCAAAGCGTGCCAGTCAATGACTTGTGAGCATTTCAAGCATGGATTGCATGAGTGACCTCATTCACACGCCACGATGTGAGCACAGACCAGGGAACAGAGGACTAGGCAATTGTGACTCTGGGAGAAAATACCCCAGGAGGGATTGTTGAGGCCAAAGTCAGCATGCTGCTATAGGAATGAGCTACGGGCATGATATGGAGCATGCTGAAGCAGGGACATGCCTGAGCTAGTAAAAAGAATTGCTGCTGTAAATCAACTCTTTCGGCTTAGTTTTGATTCCTGGGTAGATGGTGTCTATTCAACCAGATGTAAGTTCAGCGTTATATCTCTCTATTACATGGAAATATTGTCTGTGTCTTTCAATATGATCAAACCTCTTTTGTAAACTAAATCATCAGCCATTGTAAATCCATCACTTCCTTCATTCCTCAGGGATCTCTGGTACTGATTTTGAGAGTGTCTATGGGGAAGATTAATACTGACTTAACTCAGCAGACTACTTTAAATACCTTATAATTTCTGGGGATGTAGATAATTTTTTCCTGAAGGAGGTCCATCAGTGAGTTTTTTAAATGTATCTGCAGCAGGCTGGTCAGAATAGATGAATGCTCTGTCTGACATCGGGCAGATGGCACATGTATGTTGTTCCTCCTCTTCAGTAATATGCACAACAAGTATTGCTCTTTTATTGCCTGGACTGCAAGAAGAGGTTTATGAGTCTGCAGATATTTTCGGTGTTAGGCTTCATCCATATTATCAAGCTGACTTTTTATATTAGTGTCTCTTAGCCAATGGAATTTCTTTTGGCAGATAGATCATTAGAATTATTGATTTGCACCTCTTTGTGTGGTATTTTTTTTCCAAATCACATAGATCTGAGGGTTGTGCTGATTAGCCTCTCCATATGTGATCTATGACATTCATAGCAAGAATCTTTTTAACTAATTTCAAAGCTGAGCAAGTATTAATCCTAACATCAGAGATACAGCTGTATTTCTGACCTAGAGGACCATTGTTTCATTAGGCCTGATTAACTACAGCACTATTCCAGTTTTGCTCTGGTGTGGATTTATATCAGTGTACAACTTCAGTAATGTGATAAATTAAAACCAGTGCGCCAAAATCTGATTCAGCTGAAGTCAATCGCAACAGTACTGCTGACCTCACGTAGCAGAATGACCTGTTTGAAAACAGTTGCTGTGTCCTCGTGTCTCAACTTCCTCATGGCTTTTTGTGACTGAGAGTGGAAAAAAGCCAGAATTTTTTTTTTTGGTCTCAGCTTTCTGTAGGCTCTCAGCAACATGCTATTGTGCTGCCTTTGCAAAGCACAGTATATATATCTATCTGTTATAGTGTCCAGTTCAAAGGATACAGCTCTGCTGCCATTGTCTGTTTTGTTATTGTTTGCTCTGCATTCACTAGGCCTACAAAAAGATCTGATTTACTGCCTTACTGTTACCCAACCGTGGGACATTCTTGTGGCTTTAACTGTTTGACATATTCTTAAGAATGGTTTTTATTTAATTTTTAAAGCATAATTGATCAAATGAAGGGAAGTTTACTGGCCCATATGCTTGACCCTTATTTAATGAATAGAAGCTTTTTCTGCTCTGTAAACCATTTGTTCTTGTTGCGCTTGCTAGATGGCATTTCATACTTTAAAGTGGTTTTTGGGTGATGTAACATGGACTGTCCCATTTGATAGTGGAGATTTAACACTATTTACCTCAGTGTAGCTCTTACAGTTTTACCAGCTGAGGATTTGGCCCTCATCTCTGCTGCTTTAATTTCACACAGGCTCTCTTCCAGCATCTCTGGTCAAGGTTAAATCAGCTTTTCACAGCAGTCAGAAAAAACATCATTGATTCATTCTATATTCTACATATGAGCCTTTATTTTACTCATGTCTGTTCAAAGATGTCTGTGTCAAATGCCAAGCAGCTATCTAAACACTGAATATCTCCTTGTAATAGAGTTACATGGTTCCCTTAAAACCATGTTTGAATTCCAAGTTTTAATGCAGTAGCATGAATCAGCCATACCACAGTGTCCATGGTGACAAATGAAAGACAAAGGTGACAGACATATGACATAGTTCCTGAGATTTCTTTGCTGCTTATGTGTGTCGTAACCTCTCTCATGTGGTCTTTATCCTTTTCTCATGTGAAGGTGCTGCGTATGTACCAGCAGAAAGGCCATCACGCGAAGAAATGTCATTATGTACATGTGAGGAGCCTTCTCTGTGAGGAAAGGTATATAAGCTGTCACAGTAAATCGTTCCCGTTTTCCTACTTTAGTTCCTTCCAACTATACTGGACTTTGACTAGATTGCTAGCTCCAGCCATGCTGGAATAAAATATCTGTCCCCTCAAAAAAGTCAGGAGTGCTGTACCTCAGAGAGAGCACATCATATTTATTTAGGGGATAAGCACTCAGCTTAACTGTATTCTGCCTGGCTTCTGGAAACCTGCAGCTTATGCTGGACACCCTTATTAACTCACTGTGAAACTTTTGTCATCGATTTAATAGCATAACAATTCCCATTCTAGTATCATGGTACCTATATTTACAGAGTTTACACCACGTAATATACATCATCTTGAGAAGCATCCCTTGAACATGGGAAACTCGGATAACTCCAGCTGTTGTTATTGCTTAACCCAGTGAGCTTTTGGGAATTATTCCCACTGTCTCTTATGTTGTGATAATGCAGTGCATAGTTTTGTATGACATCTCGATTTTACTACAACTAATATGGAGTCCATAATGTAGCAAAAGAAAGTTTGGATCTGACATATGAAAGAGTAAGAGAAAGAAGACGAGTGGAGAGAGAATGTTAAAAATTGTAGAATTGTTGAGATTCTTTGTCAACGGTGGTTGTAGACCTGTTCTACTTGGATCAACCTCACATGAAAATGAGATTGGCCTCATGCTTACCCTAGCTTGCCTTGACTGAAATGGATCTCCAGCTAACTCCCATTGGTAGATCCACAACAGGGAAATATTTGGATATCCTGCTAAACCATTTTTGCAATTCCTTTGTGCCAGCAGAGTGATAAAAAAAACAACCACAGCCTGGGCCAAGATCTGGACTTATTTTCCAGTTTCTCATATGGGAAACTTTATAGTATGTGAAAAATAGAGTGGACACCTGCTTCTATACAAGTTATGTTAAAGTTCTGCTGCACTTCTGTGAAAAACAAAATGTTCACTACTTCATCCAGGACCAGTTGAGAGGTTGTGCTTTTGTGTCATATTGCACAGTAGGAATGATAATCCGAGCACATAATTTTTGATTGCTGTTGCTTCATTTTCCACCTGCCTTAAATCTGCTTCGCTGTGCACCAGCATCTCAGTAAATGACAATTCCCAGGAACTGTGTCTGCCAGTTTCCTGCCATAACCACCGAACCACACACGAGGGATTCCTCCCAGTATGTGGTGTACTCATTTGGCCTTGGAAACACAGTCCTGTTGCACCGGGTCATCTTTAGACAAAGTCACTGAAGTCACTAAGAGTCAAAGAGAAAGTCATAATGCAGAAAAATATGAGGCGTCCCTCTGTTTAAATCTCATGGGCAGATCAGGGATATATTGTCCCTAAGCACAGCAGCAAGGCAAGGAACATTTTCTTTGCTGTTGCAATGGGAGAGATCACGACACTGAAAAGGCAGGGGGAAAAAAACCTCAGATAAGACTCTTCTTAAACATGTTTAGCTTACAGTTCTGGGTTTTTTTCTTCCTTTGCCAACCTGTTATTTTCTACATTGCCAAATTCCATCTCAGACTGATCACAGTGGTTTCAAAATGCTGTATTCATGCCTCTGCAAGGGCACCTGGCCCTTGAAGGGGGAAGCTATGGTATGTAGCCTCCAGCTTTCCCCGATGACGGGTTTCAGACAGGAGGGTAATTCTACAAGCCTGAGGAGCTGTAGCTGATCCTGAAGGAACAGAGTCAGCAGCAGGAAAGATTTTGTATGTGCAGTGTAGAGCTGGGCAGTCCCTCTACCAGAGCTGTTGCTATACAGAGTATTAGGGGTACCTGCTACATGAAATGCACTGATAGTAATTTCTTTCTTTTTGTCCTAATAGCAATGTCCAGCCTGCAACTGTTTCCACTGCAGAATGCCTACATTAAAGCCAATTAATCTGAAACAACCAGTAGAAATCTGAATGAAGAAAGTCACTGGGGCCTCTGGAAGGAAAAATAATTTTTGCATTTTCATTGTATTCGCTGCTTTATGTTTTATTTCCATATCAAATCTCCATTTTCATAACATTTTACTGTGCAGCAAAGCATGGGGCAAATTTGTTCTGTGAATCTGAATACCCTCAGTTCACAAGTTCCTGAACTTTAGTTGCTAGGAGTATCAAAGTCTGAGCCAAACTGAAGGGCAGCCCATTTTTGTAACGATCAGAGCAAACCCCTTGATCTCAAACATCTTGGCTTATCCAAGATCCAAACCCTTCACAGCTTTAGCCCATCTCTCACAGTGACATCTAACACTCTGCTTTCATCCAGAGGGTGCTACTAAGAAACCACTCATAATGTCATTAATCCCAAGATGTGTTTTTAATTGTAACAGAAGCTTAATGTTGCCAGAGGTATGTAGAAGATATCAGAAGGAATATTCCGTTAGACTTCGTGGTTTTGCTAGACTCATCTTTGAGGCTCAGCTCCTCATCTCAGCTCCAGGCAGAGGTTGTACATCTGGTTCGTAGCAAAGAAGGGATATGCTGCACTAGCTTGCTGCTGAGCAAAGAAGGTGGTTAACTTTGCATATGTCTGCACTTCTGTCTCTGTGCAGTGTGCTCGTTGTTGAACTGGACAGCTATCATGGAAAGACCACTGATTTTCTTCCCATGTTCTTTAACTGTAGTCACATGTGGCCAAGCTAAACTCCCGCAGTGCAACTGTTTTTTCCTATTTACACATGTTACTAAGAAACATCAGCTAAGGATATGTTATTACAAGTTTGGGAATGACCCCATTCTTGGCACAGGGCCAAACCAAACATTTTATTTCATTTAAAAAAGCAAAATGTGATAGAGTCAGTAGTTATAATTATGATTGGCAAGCAGAGGTGGTGTGCTACTATGAAACAGAAAGACGGGAAATTCCAATAATCCTAATTAATAAGCATAGTCATTAATTCCATCAGTGGGATTATAAAACAGAAACGTCATTCTATCTTAAGAGCAGTTTGGCCAGGAAAGGGCACAGGAGACAAACTGTAAAAAAAGACTGATTATTTGATCAAGGTACGTTGATAAGATAAAGATGTTAACACCGAGATTTTTTTAAAGGCTTGTTTTTGTTAGATTCATTAAGCTTCATGTCTATAATAAAAAAAAATAAATTAAAAAACAGAAATGTGATTTAAGTAGCAATGAAAGAGACCTAGAGGGGGAAAAAAATGATGAAACAGTGTTATGAAATAGACAAAGAAGAATCTAAAAAACATTTAATTGTCTCTAAGCACAACACAGAATGCTTTCTCTTTGTCACACCAATACTGTTGTAACCAATTTCTTAGTCCTCCCCTTCTCCTGTTTGCATATACAAGAGGGAATATGTTGCTTTCTCTTTGACAGTCCCTTGTTAGAACATATGAACCACAACACTCTAGTAACAAAATTACCCTGTTTTTGTGGTTGTTTTCTGAAGAGGGACAGTAATTCAGAAATGACTATTTTCCTCTCTTTGTACTGGTTATTTCATTGTGGACTCTAAATGCTGGCATGAGACACACTGACTGCACTGGAGTAGAATTTGGAGGGGATGTTACTGGCGCACCCACTTGCACTGTTCTACTTGAGAGTTTGTCAGTGTTTCAATTGCAAACTGCTCCTTGCAGAGATTTATAACTAGGTCATAAAAGTTCCCTCCCAGCTAAAATTTGCACTTCTTTTAAGTTTTATGACACAAGCACAAAATAGAAGTCTGATTTTTTCATGAGGTATATTTCATCATAATGCATAAAGATTTACGCACTTAAATCCCATTCTTGTTCGGGAGAGGTACACATCAGATTCCATCCGCATGCATCGGCATAGGGATATAGAGGCAAATCATCACCTGGATGTCCCCAACCTCAGTGAATCCCACAGAACAATGCCAATTTACACCAGCCAATCTGGCCCGTAGTCAGTGTCCTTCATTTGCTGGCTGTGACCAAATTGTTTTTGTCAGTCCTTCAATCAATATAATTTCAGTATACTTCCAAAACTAGTGGTGGAGGAGAGAGACAATCCATTTCAATGTACCTTATAAAGCTGGAGTCAGAACAACACATAATGGATATTAGAGCCTGAAATACACTTTTTTTTCTCTATCAGAACTAGCTGCCTGAATCCAAACTAATAGGGGCTAATGATGTCCATTGTCATCGTTGTCTCTGTCAAGAACTATATAAAGCAACAACTGGAAAAGTGCTGAGTCTACAATATCCACAGGCCCCTGTCACGGGATGATCTCCACTGTTATGCCAGGTACAGGGCTTGTTATGCACACTGAAAAATTGACATTTCATTTGTTCATGAGTTATATTTCATGTCAGACATAAGAATTTATGCACTATTTTCCTGTCTGTTACTATTTGTGGACAAAAGCTGTGCTTCAGTTCATGAGAGCCCTTTACAAACATCGTACGGTGTTGACCGTAAGAGAAGCTCATGGGCCATCATGTCAAAGGTCCTCTTCCTTCCTGAAGCTTTAGCAGACCTATCAGATATTTATGTTTCTTTCCCAAGAGTACCAACTGTTCTTCCATAGTTACCCTGTACTCTTGGAAGATCTTTCCATTCACCCAGAAGCCAGAACTTCACGTAGTTGTGTTGAAAGCTGTGGGCTAGACAATTAAAGGATAGTGCAATTGAAATGGTGCCAAATCCATCCTAAGTACAGGCTTTTTGCAAAAGCACCACAAAAGTACTTGGGCTGCCATTGCACATTACACTTTTTCTAATAACACTGTTGGTATTTTACCAATCCAGTTTTCAGGGATTTAGTTCTCTTTTGTAGACACAGCCACACTGTATTTCCTTGGCCAATAACTAAGGCCGTGTGAAATACTCTCTGTCAAATCCCAAACCACCGAACACCGGCCAGGTTTCAGTTTTCATTATGAACTCAAAATTCAGACCAGGATGGTCTGTTGAGGAAATGGTTTGTTAAGGTTCGCAAACCTTGCAAACAAATTTTGGCCCTGTTTTGATTAACCCCACTTCTAACAGGCAGAGGCATGTTTGAACACTAGGTTGAAGATGGCTCCTTCTGATGCATTTCCCATGTCCTTGGCTAAGCCAACCACACAAACCAAGCCTGCACTTAGCCACTGCTTCTGAACAAAATTTGTAGCACGGTCTGGCACGCTTTACCTCTCAGGTGGTTAACCTGTGTTGGAGCATAGGACTGAAAGAGCCATTTCAAATTACTTTGAAACATGCCTCATTCACAGTACAGGCATGGAGCTAGCTAGTCAGAGCTGCATGGAGCTAGTGTTCAGGCTTCTTGGTTTCCATCCAAGGGTACTCAGAGCGCAACGTTTTAAGTTACTGCTCAGTTAGTTATATATTTGGAACACAACAACAATTTTAACTTCTAAATAAGCTGATTAGAAAAGAAAACTCGTCTCACACCCAATTTTAACACTCTGAAACAACTCACCATTACAGCATTCAGTGTGCAGGGGTGTGTATGCATGACGGAGATACTTTTGCTTTTGTTTTTTGTCTCTCCTGGCGTTGTATTCCTGAGACATTGTTTTATCACCAGATGAAAGCCTTGGCAGTGAAATATTGCCGTGTGGCTTACATTAGTGATAGTAATAGTCTGCTCCAGAATTACCCACCCAACATGCCTTTGAATTTGTTTGACTGAATTGACCCGTCGAGGTCTCAGACATGGCTAATCTTTGTTCTCTGCCAGACTGTCTTCATTAGGACATGGCAGGATCCTGCAGAAGCAGCATTCTGCTGGGATAGTGTCATTTCAAAGTTTGCAGAGTTTACGGTCAGTAGGTTTGTTACCTGGCAGCACAGTGTGTATTTAAAAGAGTGTTAGGGGTTTTGTTTTGTCTTTTTTTTTTCCCCCTATGCATGCTAGCTTCAAAGCTGGGTTTCCCCATACCGACTCATACTACACGGGAAGCCAATATAGGCAGACTGTATGTGAAGGGAAACTGTAAGTCTGGGAGAGGCACTAAATCCAGTATTGGTTGTGGCACTGTTGAAGCTAATTCTGGCTGGCGAGTATGAATGAGCCTGAGTAATGCTGCAGTCTGTCACCTCTCACCCTAGCTAGTGTGACAGCACTTGCAAGGCATCCCATGTAAAAATAAAACATATCTTTAAAAGTGTTAGAAACTGGTATGAGGTGACTTATTTGATTTGAAACACAGAGTTATCAGGAAAACCAGCCCTCTTTCAGTTCAGCTGTATCCATGGAGCAGCAGTCACTTCTAAGAGTGCTGTGGGTTTGTAAACCGTGCATGCAAAATATTTTCCTCTCTTTCTCTCCCAATACCTTATTTTATCTATATATTTAGAAAATGGCCAACTTTCTGTTCTTGATGTTCTGTTCAAGTTTATTTCACTGTAATGAGTCATGTAAGAGAAGTCAAAAAAATTTTTCCTGTGTGGCTGAGAGGCTGAGCTATTTCCATCTTCGTGAAAAAGGGGAGAAAGAATGGGAAGACATACTTAAGAGGGAACTAGAGGATTTGATGTACATATGTCTAGCTCCAAGCATCAGAATATTACCTGCAGACTGGGATATATATTGAGCATAAAAGAAAAACATCTAAAATTGATTAAAAGAAATATTTTGATCCTGAATGTATAAATTGATCGGTCACAATCATTGCCATGAGATGTTCTTGAGATTAAGAAGAAAATCTCAAACTATCTGGGAAAAGGAACAATGTGTCAGGTGGAGGAATGATGAGGAGAGAGCAGGAACCACCAGGAGAAAGAAGGGAAGTGATAGTGGATGAGAAGATGGAAGAACCTATTGCTGGATGGGAAATAAAAACAAGATTAGAAAATAGGTGGGCAGGGGAAGTAAGAGAGGGAGGGAGAGGTGTGCTAAAGAGGAGTCTAGATCATGAAGCAGGGGAAAACAGGAACTAACTGGCTGGGTAAAGATTTGAGGGCAAACAGCTGATGTGGAGATAGATACAAAGACTGTATATATCCTGTGTGTTGGAACACAGGAAAGGGAGATATGGCAACAAGGAAGGGTAGATGGTCAGGGGAAGTTGTCATAGAGTGGCAAGAATGAATAGATGAGGAGCTACAATATAAAATGGGAATTGAGGCTGTCTGGACAATAAGACTAGGATTGGGAGAAGAAAAGGGACAGTGCATAAGCATCCAGAAGACTCAGATTAGGCAAGGTGAGAGATGTGCTGGGAACAGCGAGGGGAAAGATTTCATGAGAAAGATGAAATTTGGATCCTGAGGTAGCAGCAGGGAAGAGATTAATGAAGGCAAAGCTGTGACAGAGAAGGTGAGACAGGAGAGGTAGTGCTGACATGGGATAGACAAATAGCTGAGGAACATGGAATAGTACATGTGATATTTAGGTCCTCTCACAGTTCCTCTGCTGTCAGCAAGTCTGTTTAAATGCTAGCAGAGTGTGTGTCATCCCACTTCAGTGTTGCCAATAAAGAGGTCAACAGCCTATTGCTATAAGCTACTCCATTAAATTAAATTACTTAGACCTGTGTGGAAAATTCATATGGTTGACAGTGCAGTGCTTACAAGTAGTTACATGATGGAACTTCTGTTTTTTCACTTTGCTTTCAAAAAACATAAAAACCAGGCCAAATTGCACAAAAAATACATATTGAGAGTACTATTAAAGTTTCATTTAAGCACCTGGAAGTTTTAAAATTTCCGAAGCGCTCTGAACTTTGCAATCATGATTATGTTTCCCTGCCCTGTCCCATAAATTTGCTTTCTGATACCATCTTTAATTGCAGGCATACTTTTTTGCAGTATGTTTTTTGGGGTTTTGTTGGGTATTTTTTCTCCACAGGCCATTTACTCACTGACCTGCTTTGAGAGTGAATCAGGAATAAGAACTGGGGCAAAGTATTGTCTTTAATACTCTTTCATCATTTGTTACAAAAACCTGTGAGATGTATAGTGATGGAACAAGGTGGGTGTAGGAAGAAAAAGAACAAGTCATACAGCTACAATAGTTGAATACTGGCTCACATAGTTGGATTCTCTCCCTTTCCCTTTACCATTCAGTCCCCGTGCCTTGCCAGGCATCACACTTTTCCACAGGTGGTCACTAATTGTGTGTTCCTCATTTCTGGGATCCTGACAGGAGACTCTAGGGTATGGTTTGCAGAAGTGCTGAGCATTCACAGCTGCAACTGAAGTTAGTGGTACTTGTGTTTTAAAGACATAAATGACTATGTAACATTATACACTCTGAAATATCCATATGATAAGTTTTAAGTGAACTGGTTAGTGAAATCAACTGGCATGAAAAATACAGGGATTTGAATGTGGAGGTAGTTTGGAATTTCTCAAGTCAAAGGTACAAAACTATCTGTAATTTGGATCCCAACAAGGTGGGTGGAAAAGACTTACCAAGAGGGCCTCAGCCCTAACTGGATGAATAACCATCTCAAAGGGGATATTAAGAGTAAGCAGGGAGCTTACAAGGGATGGAAAAAAGGATTGACCAGCAAAGAAAGCTATGTCTTGGATCTCAGAAAGTATACAGGCAAAGTGAGAACTGCCAGGAATCAGACTGAGTTGAACTTTGAAAAGAAAATTAAAGCAAGCAGCAAGAAGTTCTTTGGTTATAGAAATAAAAAGACAACAAGAGAAGAAGGGAGATGAAATTGGAATGCTATATGAACTAAGGATATGGCAGGGATTTGATTCTCAAAGTATAACCCAAAAAAGTGAGTAAATACCTCAGTTTTCAAAAAGGGTGATGATGGACAGGATGACAAACAGGAATGAGGATCTGGAGAAACCAAAATGAGGTGAAGCAAAATTCAAAATGCTTACTATAATCAAGTGAAGAGAGTGGATAATCTCCACTTCTGAATGCTGAAAGAACTGTCAGCAGGTCACAGGCAAGATAATTTAATAAATCTATAAAAGGGCTGGTGCCAGGTAACTAACAAGAGTAAATGACACATTACTATGAAATTATATTTAATATTTCTAGTAAATTGAAAGCACAAGTTTAGTGCTGCTGAAAGGGAGGAAATCTGATTTGGGGAATTTACTTGCCTTCTAGGCTCACCTCCCTAATAAGCAACATTTTAAAGATAAGGACAATTAGAAATCGTGGGGAAAAGGATTAAATTTCAGCTGAGGTGTATCATATTTTGTCATGCCAGGATAACTTGATATCTGGGTTTGATATTCGATGGATATTGTCTGTGTGTACTTCACTGAAAATTTCTTGTAGATTATATATGGATAATATAAGTAGTTAAGAGGCAACAAATAGGGTTTAACACTGAAGCTTCAAGGTGGCTAAAAGGATATGCACAAACGTCTGGTACTGATAGGTGAAGGACAGCTGGCAAGAGAACACAAGTAGATATTTGCAAAGATGGCTTTGGTCCTTACCTGCTCGAATGTTTTCATTAATGATGCTGGCTCGGAATTAACTGTATGCTAATAAAATCTGCTCTTGACTTCAGATGGGAAGCACTGTCAAAAAAAGGAGAGATCCAAATATCATATATAAAGAATCATATGTCACAGAGGACGGGACTGGTTTTGTCAGGTCATGCACATGAAGAGCTAAAGCCAGAAATTTCTACTCTAAGTTGAGAACTCATCAATTTTCCTATGCATGAGGAGGAAAAAGACCTGGGGTTTTGGATTACATTGTGACAGCAAATGTTCATGTCATTTGAAGGAGTCCAGGAAGTAGCAAATGAAACCCTTAAACTATGACAAAGATAACTTCAGTAAAGATAGGGAAGAATTAATACTATTTTACAAGACACAGGTGAGATCCAAGAAGGGTATACCATGTACAGTTCTGGCCCTGTATGGTGAAGAATGATGAATTTAAACTAGAATCTATGTCTATCTTATGGAAGAAAAGCAGAACAGCTTTGCCTGCTTTGCCTGGTAGAAGAAGAGGCTGAGGCAGAAGATTGTTAATCTCTATAAATACATATGAAGAGGTGGAGCTGGTTTGAAGGTGTGGGGGCAGTGAGAAGGAGAATAGTCAATACTGGATTTCAAGAAAAGTTCTCTAAGCTAAAGAAAATGAAGGGCAAAAGAATGCACAGATATGAATTACATGTGTATGCATTAGCCTAGGAACTGGGATGAGCTTTGTGAGTATCAGAAGGCTACTGAAAAGCTTCTGGTAGAAGAGACGAGCAAAAATGCTGTACCACAGCTGCAGCTAGCATCCCTCAGTGCATACTGACTTTCCTGCTGCTTTCTCTCCCTCTGACCAGCAGCAGCAGGCTGGATTCCTCCCTCCAAGCTCCATGCAGGTTGCTACATGTTCCCTTTTAAATATGTTTTCTGTTGCCATGTCCTTTGTGCCAGTACTTGCTGATTTTCTGAGGCCAGACATTACAAGCACATAAGTCACAGAAGAGACAAGGAATCTTGTCTTGCCAGCCCATTACAGCCTCATAAGTCTCACAGATGTTCAAATATAATGGTTTTGAAATGAAACTCCCACTATGTGGTTGAATTATTGCTGCTAGTGAAGGACCTGCCTCCACCCTATCTGGCTTCCCTTTATTTTTCAGTGGTGCTTTCATGGTTGTTTGTGTGACTGGTGTATCTTATTTCCAGTGATGGCTAAAGCTCAGCGTTTCCAAATTCCAGGCTTGGTTCCATTTATCGTGACACACGGACTTTCTGCACTTATTCCATAGTAATATTCATCTTTTACTCTACCTCTGTCTTGCATTTGCCCACAACAGTGTGCTGGGTTAAGCTTGAAGGTCCATCCCTAACCCAATATCTCATTTCTGAGGATGGTCAGGGACAGATGACTGAAGAAGGCTGTGGGAAGAGGGCAAATGTAGTGAGACTTCCTCAAAACACTCTTCAGGCTCCAGGAGTTTGTGGCTCGGGTAATTCCTGAGCCAGATGATGGGGCCTTTGTTTTTAATAGCTCTGATGGATTTTTCTTCTGTGAATTCGCTCATGAATTTTTAAATGCAAGTTAACTTGTGGTATCCCACAACATCCTGTGGCGAGGGGTTAGCTGGCTTTACTGTGAGTTAAGAAAGGGAAAAGCTACCTTTTATTTGTTTGAAAAAGGCTTCCTGCTTTTCATTTGATGCCTTCTGGCTTGTATATCAGAATAAATAGTGTGTAGTTGTTTCCTATTTACCATGCTTATGCATCTTGTGATTTTACAGGCACCTATCGTACTGTCCCTTAGGCCGAAGGGTCTTAATCTGTTTAATCATTCCTTAGACAGAAGTCAGTCCATGACTTTTGTCAGCCTTGGTATCCTGCTCTGTATGTTTACCAGATTTACTAATTATTTGGGTGTAGTGGACAGTGGTTTCCTCTTGTGGCAGTTTGTACTGAGATTTCATATCCAGCCAGTATTGAAAGGTGAACTGATAGCGCTTGTGAATTCCCAAGAGCTCAGTCAGATGGTGTTTTGGTTTTGAGCCTTTAATCTGGCTCTGCCCAGTGCTCAAAGCAGTGCTCTGAGCTGCCAGCTTTGCATACTTCTTCAAGGTGCTTAACATTGTCCCTGTTCCTCCCTTACTTCTTTCTACCACTCCCTTCTCCTTGTCAGTTCCTTTCCATGTATGCATACATACTCTCTGGCCTTCTGCAGACCCTTTCACCCCATCTGCAGTGTCTCCATCCCAAGTATAACAAACATAAAAAAATAAATCTGTTCCTAACAACTAACATTACACTGTCAAATGCTAGCAGATCACAGCCTGTCTACTCTACCTCTCCCCTGCCTTCCCAACCTTTGCTTGCCAGTTCCAGGTCCATCATCACTTCCTACCCAAAGCCCTAGGGTGTCTCCTCCTTGCTGTCTCCTGCCCTTGCACTCCCTACCTATGCTATGGCATAGCCATCATAACTATTCCCCAAAGCAGCCTGCCTCGAGTTGATAATCTTGAACACCTCCCGAAAGAGGAAATGTAGTCCTATCCATGTTGTCAACACAAGAGCCACAACTTATCCCCTCAGCCTCACTCAGCTCACCACTGCGCAGGGAAGGGAAGGCATGGGAAGGAGTAGACAGCCATATGGTAGCTGCATGCACAGAGAGATCTTCAGCCTAGCCACAACCTTTGGTCCTGTCACTTCCTATCCCTGTGCCACTGCTGGCTCAAAGTGAATGCCTTCATTTTCAAGGGCCAGTCAGAGAAGGGGGGAAAGCTTTCAGGAAGGAAAAAAAAAAAAAGCAAAAGAAAGTAGGAAAAAAAGAGACAAAGTTGAGTTGCCTTTTTCCCTCCTCTCTTGCAATTGTCTTAAGGCCACACAAGTGAGCAACCCCCATCTGAGAGGTGCTGCCTTCTCTGCCCCACAGACTGAGGCACTTTAGGGTATTCTTACTCTTTTCCAGCTCCATTCGGGACCACCCTGTGTGGCATCAGTATATGGTAATTGTCTAAGGCAGAGCTAGGAGGAAGCAGAACCCAGAAAACCGAAGGGCCATACATGTAAATCAGTGGATTCCCCCTTTCATCTCCTGGTCTAGGCATTGCTTTTATCTCTCTCCTTCACAGGTCTGACCAGTATCGCTCAGAGATCAAAAGATGTCTGGCTTCATCTTGTCTGCATTCAAATACATTACACTCCTAGTACTTGCTTGAGAATTAGTTGTGATTGTTATCGTGTGATTAACTGCATATAGCCTGTCCTTATTACCTTTGGCTACTGTGGTGAACTACACGCTTGGTGCCTCTGAGTCCCTCTAGTTAGTGACAGGTTTAGTTCTTATCAGAAAACTTGGGTAGATAGATTTGTGACAATGATAATGAGACTAATGATAAATGCCAAATGTGATGGCAAATAGGTGACTGGCAATAGGTCCAGTACCGCAAGCCACCACTGACATCATGAACACTGAGCACTTTTGTCCAAAGCAATTTTGGTAGTACCCCACCTTACTGGGGGTAGAAGTCTTTTCTGCATTCTGCTGTGTAGCACTCTTTCACCTTGCTTTGAAGGCTTTCTCTTGATTAGCAGACCACTGGTTTATTTTGTGTTGGTTTTTGGCTGTAATGGTTACTGACATTTGTATAACTACTGTTAGTGACTTTATCATGGCTAGATTTTGAGCTGCACATGGAAAGTAATTTCTGCCTTCAGCTTGTCTTGTAAGTGTCTTCTTGAAATGTGGCTTTATATGCTGGAGAATATTGAGCAAAGTAATTATTCTTGTTCCTGTCTCATACTAAGAAAAATATTCTGATTAGTGGGTTGGCCTGTCAATGACACCAAACTTTGCACTCTAATATGGTTTTGTGTATACGGATGTGTTTGTTTCTTCCTGAAAATTGGCACTGAATAGGAATTAGTGAGCTGATAAATTAATCCAGTCTTATATTACTTGCTTAACAACGTTGCACTTCCAACAGACTAGTAAGTCTGATAAGTTTGTTAATCTAATATATTCATAGAAATCTTTTTTGGTGGTAGGTTAATTAAATGTAAAAGAAACTTTAACATATTGTTTGCGTGCTACCAGTCCAAATCTTTGCTGAGGCCAAAACTGGCATCTGTGCGAACCGTTTGCTACATTATTCCCATGGCCTAGTCATCCCTAACTGCCCTGAACCACAAATCATTTGCTCATTCCTGTTCAAGCCATCAGTCTAGCCCTCTGGGCTTTGCAGAATCCAGCAATAAATCTAACTCTGATGACCCAGATCTTCTGAACCCTAACCTTAAAATTAAGGTTAATAGTCCAAAGACTCCTAACAACAAGAGAATTAATCACAAGCCATTTGTCTCTGATAGCCTAGCTTCTAGTCCTACAGGTCATGCAGTGTCCAACAATAAAACCATCGCTTTAGTCCTTGCTGTCCCAAAATTAATATGAAACCTTACCCTAACTTTTAACCTAACCTGAAAACCAATATCTGATCCTGAATTAACCATGAATCTTTAGTCTGTGGTACAATGAAGAGATGCCGTTGGTTAGCCTTGGTGTTGATGACATCAGAAACTGGAAAATAATGGCTTACAGTTACCTGCTGTAAATTCCCATACTAGCCCATGGACTCATTACAGCAAGTCTGAATGAGTAAGGTAATTTCTGCTGTTGTTATGGTTAGAAATGCAGCTGAAACTAGCTGGCAGAAATGCTTAGTTTTGTGGCTGTGATAAGTTGGCAGGTAATAATTAGGAGTAGGTCTGGGTATAGAAAATGAGGAACTGATGAATTATCTTTACAACTGGATCATTTCCTTTTCAATGAGGCAAAGAAAAGATCTGAATCCAGAATCTTCTAGTGCTGGAAACAAAGAAGAGACCTAGAGGCAGCATGGGCAGATGCTGCTGTCATATTCTTCAGATCTGAAAATGACCTGAAAACTCTAATCTTAAATACCTAATGCTGACCTGATTTTTATTCCAGTACCTACGTAGAAACAATCCTCTCCAACCTTGCAAGCTACAGAAGACTACAGTTTATCTTCAAAACCCTAGACCTAATCAACCCTACCTCCAAGTGGCCAAGAACGCTAAACTACATGCTCTTCCTGAGTTGTCCATCACCTCTTGCCTGGAGGACTTGCAGAATGAAGACAAAAAAATTGTCCCATAGTGTGTCCTGCTTGAAACCTTTCCCTATTCCAAATGCTATTCTTGCCTTAATGCTAGCATAGAGGCCAAGAACAGGTAAAGATCCTTCTGGTACCTCCTCTAGTGCTTGGTCTTTGAACATAGCAAATCTTCAGTCCCACAATAGGACCTGCTAGGTAATAACAACCTAAAATAGTCTATGCTTCTCTGAATGCTAAACCTAATCCAGCAGTTTCCCTATGCTGGCAAGGGGAAAGGATGCCTTCTGATTTGGGTTTGAATATGAGTTGTTCTGAATATTAGAATTTAGTTTAGGTTTACAAGTAGGTTCAGAAAGTGAGAAATTCTGTGACTTACTTGTAGAGAAATTCTACTTGCCCAAATCTTGCAAGCCCCAGATGATTGTAAGGTTGCAGAAAAATAGCTTATAATTCGTTTAAGCCTATTGTATGTTGCAGGTCTTTCTTCAGGTTTGGACAAGGCTTAGGACTGAGGAATCCTATCTTTAGCTTTATTACTGAAAGTCACAGTTTCCAGTGAGGGAAGATGATGGATGTAGCTAACAGAGACAAAAGGCTTACAACGAGTGTGATTCTGGCCATGGGTTTCAGGCCTCTCCTTCTGGGTAGGGTTTAGGCAGTGAAAACTGTGAAGCTAGATTTGTTCCTGAATCTCACAGACACTGAGAGGCTAAGATGAGGGATGAAGTTAGTAGGGGAAAAGAAGTTATGACTAATTTCTTATCCCTCATCAGACATGACTAGATTAAAATAGACTAGGACTAAACAACCTGCAACTCATGGGAACCATAAAAATAATCATAAACTATTTGACCTGCAGGCTACTTACCTCATGTTGGTCATGTTGGCAAGTTCCCAGAATAAGAAATGTCCCTGAAGTTCTAGACTTCCTCTCCCCCATCTTACCTCTGCCCTGAAAGACAGGTTCTTGAAGTGCTGAAATTACTCATCAGTTATTTTTTCCTGCTAGCTGTGTCCTTCATCTTACCTGTTATGACTTGCATAAAACTATTCAGAGACTTCCTCCCCCTCAGCTTCAACCCTGAAAGGGAGGTTTGCCTCCCTGCAGAAACAAACATTAAATCATTTCTGTCAAATGAACACATGACTCTGGCACAACTTGCAAGATTCAACAGTAATGTTGTTTTCAGAAGAGTAATATTTCTTTTCAGAAAGAAATTCTATCAGTACACCTAACCATATTCCTAACCATGATCTGAAACAGAAATCACAAACTATTAGAGAAAAAACAAAGTTAATTGTGAACTAATTCTTCCTGATAACTGCATCTCTCTGTCTTTATCATAGCAAGACTCAGAAATGAACATCATTTTAGATTTCTTCTCTTCCTGTCCAACAAATCCTAAGAATCTGAAAGAGGTGCTTACAACTCAAGAGAAGTTATTTGAAATTCCAGGGTTTGATATTAGAGCTAGCTCTATTGGTTTTCTTTTCTTAAAACCTTATCGTATCTATAGTATTCATTTTGAGCTGAGTCAGAGGCTAGACAGAAACAATCAGTCATATACCCTTTCTCCACACTAACAACTACTTTCTTCATCCTTGTCTACCAGCATCTGCAAGATTTAGGCTTGTGTTTCATTCTAGATTTTGCTGTACTGAATTGCAACCCTTGAGTTGACCCCAACCTTAGCCTGAAGTCCATAAAAATGATCCAAGACAGTTTACAATGCAAACATATTATATTTTACATTACAAACTCACATTTTTAAGCTGTATCCTTCACCTGCTCATTTGAAATTCCAAGAATGAGGAAGGAAAGCAGCTCCCTGCTTCCTAATCCCAATCCTTGCCAGAAACACACTTGCCATGCTGCTACTCTATGTCACAGTGCCCCCAGACAGCCCTATGAGTGCTCTGGCAAGGCAGCAGGTTTGCAGCGGGGCGAAGGAGGTGAAGCAACCCATATGCACGTGGCTGGCTAGGTAGAAATACCCAGCAGGGTTGATCTTTATAGGGAGACACATGTAAATGGTTCCTGTAGCTGCTGGTAAAGATGTTCTTCCTAGCTAGTTCCTAGTTTCATCTGCTGAAGTTGTCATGGGAGACCCTTTTTTCAGGCAGTGGCAAATTAACTCCTCCTGCAAGGCACATTGCCTATTCTCTTTATTGTCCTTTGTCATAAGACACCCAAACACATCTCTGTTTCCCCTGTCTCCTGGTAGCAGGAAGTTTGGAAGCTCATTGAGCACTCCCTGGACCGCTGGTCTTGAGCTCCAGGCCTGTGAAGTACACAGGGCTAGAGGTTGTCATGGCCAAGGGCCTTCCTTGGTCTCTGTACCTCAGGTCTTAGGGTGGTGTGAGGGGTGCCCAGAGGCTGTCCACACTGGGGTGTCCACTGCCTCCTCCTCCCAGCTGACCATGGCATGCTGCTGGAAGCCCTGGCAGAGGAAACATGCCAAAATCTGTGCTAAGTGGGAGTGTTTCCTGCAACGTCCTAGCTACCAAAGTGTGCCCTAGAGTTGCTTGACAGCAGGCCCAAATCAGCTGTTTCTAGCAGTTTCATACTGTAGAAGAGTGTTCTCCAGTGTCCAGGAACAACTGCGTTTATTGATGTTTATGTAGCTTTAGAAATAAAAAATAATCTGTATCAATTTCCTCTGAAGCTGAAGGCATCAGTGGCATAGGTTCCTCCCCATTCCATTTCTATTCCTGATCCTACCTCTCCTGTTTCTGGTTTCTGAATTCCAAAACAAACCTAGGCCTGTCCCCAAGAGCAACTATGAACCACATTGGATTCTGCCCATGCGGACCAACCTTAGGGGCAAAGAAGAGCTCTTTCAGAACCTCCCTTCAAAACCTAGTCTTAGCCACAGCTTAGCAGCTCCCATATGCTACAGACCTTCTGGCAGTGGTGAGCCTCATAGGATCTGATAATAGATCGCATGTTATCCTCTTATTCCAAAGCAAACCCAAGCTAACTGCTCCTTTCTTTTTGGAAAGCTGAAGAACTTTAACCTAATTTGACGCTGAGTATTGGCTTATGGATAAAAATATAATAGAACTGGGCCATACAAGGGTCATATAAGTTAGGCATTTCTATTCTAGAAAGGAGAACATGCAGGGAGAGTACAGTAAGGGTTTATAAAATCTTTGGCAGAATGGAAAGGATCAATGGTGATCATTTGTTCACTGTCTCTTTCAATACAAACCTAGGGTAATCAAATGAAATCAGAAAGAAGCATGTTTCAAAATGCTGAGGAAGTTGGTTCTTTTCAGATTGTGCAACTAAGGCACCGAATCCTTTGCTGGATGACCTGTGGATAGTTTACATGTGCCCAGGGTAAGGTGAGACTAGACAAGATCATGGAAATGAAATTAATGGCTGAATGTTGGGGGTGTATTTTCAGGCTTACCCTGTATTACACTCGAGGTATCTCCCTATGATTGTTGTCAGAGCCAGGCGGACTGTTGGTTTGACCTTCTATGGCCAATCTCATGTTCCTGAATCCAAGCCCTACATGGCTTTATCAAGTGTGGCCAGTGATCTGAAGCAGCCACAGATCCAGCCACAGCCACAGGGAAAAGCCACTCTCACCTGCCGTCAAATCCATTTCCTAGCCAAGATGAGCTCACAGCCCAGGAGCAAATCAAATTGAGCAGTCCCTGCTCTCCCAAATCCTAACCCCGACTTTATCATGTCCAATGAGCCTGGGACACTAATTATAATCCATGTTTCTTTGAAAGCCATGCAATGAAGGATTGAACATAGCTTCTCAGACACTGTCATTTTGAAGTTTAAACTGGTACTGTACTTGTAGCCAGAACTAAAAGTGCCTCAGAAATAATCTTCATCTTTCACCCTTCCTTACCCTGTGCCTGTAAGTTTTGAAGGATGTAGCAATAATGATGCTTTTTTTCATCTTCACTTTTCACATCTCTAATACCAACACTCACCCAAATCTATACTGTAGCTTTTTGGCCCCTTATCTCCCAAGCCATAAGCCTTTTGCCTGTGCTGGCAGTGCAATCTTTCAACTAGCTCTGTGAGTGCTGCAGGATCTGGCAATGAAATTAAGCTCTTCTTTTTCAAACCCTAATGCTGTCACCAACCTTAATACTAGTTTTCCCAATCTTTCCATAAATTCTGACACCTCCAGTGCTCTTCTAATCTCTTCATCTGCTGAAAGCTGTTCTTCCTTCTCAACTGGCTGTATGCTGGGACAGATTTCTTACACTCTTTGCACTTGTATTCAGTGGCTGAGAATGTTAATTTCTGCCTTTCATGTTCTTCCCACAGTATGTACACTGAGCCATGATTTTCAGTCTGTCTGTGTCCTGAGTCATCGGCTTCTTTATCTTGCATCTATGTACTTGTTCTGCACACTAATGGCTGTCACTGTTTTGATTTTTCCCTTGGACAGCTCCTGTGCTGTTGACATTTGTATGCGTTTCCCCAGGGTTGGAGATATTTCTCTTGATATTTTCTCCTGCAAACTGAAATCACATGTCTCACAAACAATGCTGTTTCTGATTAGAGAATCTTTCTTGTCTCGAGTTACATGTGGATACCAGAGCTCTCCATTGTGTAACTCATGTATCTAAGTTACCCTCTTCTTCTTGATTCCAGGTAAAACCAAAATACTTTCCTCACCTCCATCCCAACCCCAATACCTGTCCACAGTATCTTTCTGCCACAATTATCTACTATTCCTGTATTTCCCAGCCAAAGCATGGGGTATGAGATAGGGACAAATCTTTGCCTTATTAATTCTTATGGTCAGTTCTGTATTCTGGATCCATTTTTGCTTTGTACTGTTTCAATGATTATGCAATTCTACTTGTTTAGAAATCCAGCTTTCCTGTGGAGCGAGTCATATTGCTTCTCTCCGTAAACGTTGCCTTGTTCTCTTCTTAAACATGCACCCTTCTTCAGTATGAGTGTCACTCCCCCATCACTTCTATCCTAGGTAATAAAATGGCAGGATTTCATTATCCTTCAATTAAAGAGGCTCTTTATTAGGAGAAGCCTGTTCACAGATGCTGCAAGTCAACTCCAGCTAGCACTCTGACTACATAATGCAAACAGACTGGTGCCTCCTCCAGACTTTCTTCTCCTCTAGCTCACACTCCATGCATGTTGCTACATCTCTAAAGAAAGACTGAAACAATCTACACAATTATTGGTATGGTTTCTACCCTTTTCAGATGATGATAATACCTCAGATGGGAGAATTTTGCTTACAAATTCCTTGTTTTCTGTTTGGCTTACACGGCTACATTCCGATGGTTAACCCATCTCAGCAGAAGCCATTTTCAGCTAGTTTTTTCAGTGACAAGATACCGTTCAGCTGAGTTCTCTGATTCATCTTGGGCAGGGGAGGGGATGATGGAGAGGAACGGACAGGATGGGACAGGGGGAAGGGCAGGGGGAGAAGAAAACAAACCAGGGTGAAGGTGGTGGAGGTTTTATTTCTAGACTCTAGTCCTGACTCTGATTTCATTTCTGCTGACATCAGGTCATTGATTCAAATACCACCACACCCAATTGTACCAGTTCAAGTAGAATTCAGACTGGCAGGTTCCAGCAAATACTCTCTGATAAATGCATTGATTGCATCTTCCAGTTCCTTTGAAAGCAGCAATACTGTAGTGATGTACTTGGCCTGGTGTTTATCTGAGGGGACTATGCTCAATTCAGTTGTCGCTGAGCTGCATTGTTTTACAGAGAGAGGTTTGTTTTATGCAATCTGTGCACAGTTCATGCAATGTGCCCTCCAATTGCTCCTTCTTCCAATCAGTTCCAGTAATTTGGCATTACTAAGAAGAGGTGGACATATTTTGTTTCATTTCAAACCCACTCACACACTTTTGAAATGAGGAACAGAACTCCAAAAGGATTAGATTTGTTTTCCTTTTAAAGGGGGCAAAACGCCAATTTGGGCTGCTGTGAAGAGAAGGAAGTCCTGAATTAACAATTCATGAGTTTCTAGCTGTGGCCAGACACTCTTCTCCTTGGTTGAGTTATGAAGAGGGGAAAAATCCCATATTATCAGTGGATCCCAGTTCTTACAACTGCACCCACAACTTCTGGAAAGCTCTCCCATTCTTCCCATTCTCCCAGGAAGCAGTTCTGCTGTGGACATAAATTGTAGTACTCACCTTTATTCATTTCTGGATGGCAGAAGCAATGGCAGCTTGTCCTCTCTATAGCAAGACAGTTGCTATATTCGTCTGCTTTGAGAGGTCTGTTTTCAGGAGTCACTAACTCCTAGTACTTTCCTTTTTGGGTTGGTGGAATCTGGAGCAGACCAAGGGCAGTGCAAGTGGGAAAAGTTAAATAAAAGAATTATGCCCAAGCCCTGTCTTTTACTGCCACCACAGCTGCCACTGCTGCCCAGGAATATAAACTGCATGCAGGATAAATGGAGGATGTTTACAGCTCAAAGGAGTATGGATGCCAAAATGCTCAGCTGCAGCTCTGGGCAAAATGTTTCTGGCCATTCCAGTAGTATGAAACTTTCGTGTTAGGCTCTTTGGGAAATCAGTGTCCTTGAAAAGCAGGGGCTTGGTCGTGTCAGAGCAAAGCCAGTCTGCATTTGTTTATGGTGGCATATACCCTGAGTTTTGCTGTCTTACGGCACCTTGCCTTTGTGCCTTTGCTGCTGTTGGATTTCAGAATGGGTGGCAAAGTCTTGCATGTAGCAAAGAAAGCCTGGTTTTCTTTCATTTCCTTCTCTCTGAACAGATAAAGAAAAAAGCATCCACTTGCAGAATGAGGCTGCTTTTTTTCACAATAGATAAAGAGAAGAGATTTCAGAAAGAGGGGGGCCTGTGTAGCTCCCCATGTGACAACTTATGTGACTTATTTTTTGCAGCTGTCCAAATTACCTCTTAAAAACCTGCATATTTGCAATAACTGTACACACCATTTGCCCCTCCACTTTGGCTTTAAGGTCACTGCCTCTTGCCACTGTGCAATGAAGCTGGGGCAATAGCAGCAGGGTTTGCAGCGGTGGCCTCAGATTAGCAGAGGTGAAGCTAGGTAACGGTGGGTGAGGGCAGAGCAGCTGGCACGGTGGAGCTATCTGCCAAGACAGCTGGGTATCTCTGGAGAGCAGTAACTCCCTACTCCCAGCTGCTGCTGCTGCTGCCAGCACAACTTCTGTGCTTCTGCTCTTATTTTTTTCTTTCTCTGCTTGGGGCTCAGAAAGCTTAGCAGCAGCTCAGAGACTGCTTTGCTGATGAGCTTATAGGTAACATCAGAGTTTCTTGCAGATGTGTGGTACAATCAGCAATGCAAACCTCTCGAGTGGACAAGTCATGACTCAGGACAACTTCTTTCAGAAGACATGGCATCTAGATTTTGTTTTAGTTTCTTTATCTTTTCTTTCTCTTCCTGAAAGAATGCAAAGATTCCTAGGTAATAAGCCAGTTGCAGCAGCTGAGACCTTGAGAAAGAAACACCAACTATCGTGATGGGTGCAATAAAAAGTGAGAGGCTTGAAAACCTTGGTATTTGCCAGGCATTGTCCCCACTCAGCTGAGGGACAAGCACTCCCTCTGAGCTGCTTGGGTGTGTGAGAGGCAGTGTGTCAGCCTCAGTGTCCTGCAAGGTGACCAAGATTTAGAGGTTGAAGAGGGACACCGATATTTTCATTCTCCTTCTTGTAGGCCCTACATGATCATTGCTGTTATTCCAACAGAAGCAGCGGAGTAGGAACAGAAAAAGTAGAGTTATGAGTTTTCCAACTCTCTCCAACTTTTTTTTTTCCTAAGCCTGGGATTTTATAAAACTCTAACTCCAAAACACATTAAAAGCCTGAGCTGCTTACAAAACCTCCAGCTCCACAGGGTTTGCTTATCCCTAGTAATTATCACTTAATATTTGGCCCGGCACAGCTATCTTTCAGTCTTATAAGGATAAATGTATTTGTTTCACTGCTATCTGAGCTCTTTTTCACCATCAGACTGAAACCTATAGTTTATTATTCCTGGACAGAGGCCTACACACACTATGTGTTACTTCTGTAGTTCCCTCAGTCAGTGGGAAATGTTTTAGTATTATTATCATTAAATATTTTGCCAGACGCCCTGGTCTTCCAGCTTTCACATAGATAGGGAGGGAAGGGATGTGTGGCTAAAGTGCAGGCTTAAGAAATGGGAGACAGGAGGTTTTTTTCCTTATCTGTGCCAAATTTCTTAGAGAGAAAATTCCTCTGGTAACAAGAAAGGCTATAAGGCCCTTAACTAGCTACTATCTCCTCATACTCAGGCTTCTCAACCCATCAAATCAAATGAAGCATTTCATGACCACAGGTGCATTGAACAGTAAGGCTCAGGCTTAAATAACCTGTGCAATACTTCTTTGCATCATTGTTTTTTGGTATGCATAGAACAGTACAAGCTTAGTTCATATTCTTAAAGAAGAAATTAAAGAACCCTCATAACAAAGTTCATTATTTCAGTGGGTTTAGTACCTTCTCAGTCACTGGGGCTTTTTTGTGAGTTTGTTTATACGTGTTTAATCTAAAAGGTTAATCTGAACTCTAAATAATGGAGTTTAAATGCATAAGAGACCAATACCAACTTATTTAATAATGCTGCAAAAATACAAACAAATTTTAAGCTCACATCTTTCAAGGTTTTAAGGCTGTAGTTCAGAGCGTAACTGATAAGCACTAGGTGCTTTAATACCTATGAAGCCTTTAATTTATGCAACATTTACAATTTTTATTATATTAATATTATGTATCACAGCATGTTAGACTAAGAGAGCGATGTCAGAGCTGAGTGAGGCACAAGATCACGGCAAAGTATATTTGCAGTAGGAAATACACTAATTTCAGACTTTTGAATCCTTCTGTGCCATCATGCTGCTCTCCTAATTTGTCATTCCTGGAAAAAGACCCTGAAGCTTGTAATACTGTTTATGAGAGTTCCCTTAACCACTGCCTGAAAACAATGTGTGCCAGTCATCTCATTTGGGCTGATGTGTCTGTAGTTTCACCAGTTATTCCCCACTGTTCAAAAAGGGAAGCTTACAGGCAGCACCAGTGGTGTCATATGGGCAAAAGAGCAAGAGGAAACATTAGGAAAGAGCTGACTACACAGAGAATCAAGGATCCCTAACTCCCATAGCAGTGGTCTTACTGTGAAAAGAGGAGGGTTGAACCTGCGCACCTCACTGAAAGGTTCACATCTCAGACTTTCTGTTGGACTGACTTTCAGTCCCCTGACCTCAGCCAGAGTTGCTCAACTTT
Source organism: Strix uralensis (assembly GCF_047716275.1). Taxonomy (NCBI): domain Eukaryota; kingdom Metazoa; phylum Chordata; class Aves; order Strigiformes; family Strigidae; genus Strix; species Strix uralensis. Next base: position 12,865,376 of record NC_133972.1, read on the forward strand.
GAAAATCAGGCCCCTTTAGGTACAATTGGAGCATATTGATTTCAGAGCTGAACTTGAGGAAATTCCAGTCTACTATATTACCCGTCCACCTGCACTTTGGGAGATGTAACTGGACCAGGAAAAAACGAGGGCTCGTAGTTTGGCAGAAAGACTGTACGCAGGTGGATGTGGAAGAGCCGTATTGCCAAATGCAATAGGATGCTGATCCCTTCCACCCACCCCAGGAGCCGCCTGCTTTTCCCCCAGCAGCAGAGGCCATAAGGACCAGAAACTCACGCAGTGGCGAGCAAGTTAATAGTTCTCTTAATGGCCTACATGCGCTCCATGCATCAAATGAAATGAGTATGAAAATGGTTCATTACCTGCCTGAGATCCAAGGTCACGTTTTTCAAAGGAATTTAGGTACATAAAGTTGCAGGTGGACAGCTAGTAATGTTTACAAAAGCACTTATGTGCCAGATTCCCATGGATTTCAGTATGGGTTAGACGCATGGAGATAGAGTGTTTTTAGGCATCCAAGTCCTTTGAGAGGTGAAGTATTTTGCGTTTACTGCAGTGTCCTGCAGGGTGCATAAGGTTTATTACTATAGAGCAGCTTGTGTGCTGTCAATCCAACATACTGGCTTACCCTGCAGTGACTTGTTCGTCTTCCCATACCCAGTGGAACAAAATCTGCTGCGTACATCCCACATATCTACCATTCAGGGAACAATGCCTATTTGTGTTCTGGAAGCCTTCTCTTGAGTTTACTTTTCTTATTAAGAAGGGAAAAAGATGGGGGTGGGGGTGGAGAGAGAGAGAGGCATCAGTGTCCAGCACACAGCACATTACCAGCTACACTGCCAACTAACGTGCCAGGATTCCCTCGCTCGCACATGTTATGTTGTTTTGATGTAACTAAACGACAGTTGCATTCAGCTGCTTCTTTCGATGGAAAAAACATCTTCAAAAGAGCAGATGAGCGTGACCCCTTTTCTCATTTTGTTTCCTATTACTTTAATTGTATATATATATTGAACGTATCATCTATCGTGGAAAATTGCTTTCGTCTCTGTAACATCTGCAGGACACTACTATGGCAAAGACTAGTGCATCTGCTGACGCAGCTTTTGCTCTCCCCACTTGTTATTCCATTGCATAATCACAAATTTCAAACCTGTATTCCTAAAGCTAGCGGGCTAAACCCACTGATTTCACTGGGAAGCACAGGTGCTCAGCGACACAGCAGATCGGGCCATTTTTGTTTAGGTGTCCAAATACGCCTTTACTAGCTTAGACATTTGGACTCAATGATTTTGCTCTGGGAGCATTAATCTTGCATCTCAAGTGTACACTAAATTCCAGTTTGCTTCCTCCGTCTCAGTCTGTTAAAAATTTGGTTCCATGTTTTTATTAATACCATTCAGCAGAGGTTTTTTTCTTTGCTTCAACCACACTGTCAACCCTCTACTCACTCATTGGTGATCCCAGAATGATCTACAAGTAATGTCCTGTGTATGCATACAATGTTTATTGTTAGAAGATGAATGTACCCCTGATGCTGAGGCCAATACTTACAATCTCTTTGCATGTCATCCTCTACTCCTTGTAATCCTTGTAAAGCAGAAGAGACTCTCATTTGACAGCAGGACTAGAAGGTTTGTGCAATTAATACTGAGGCTAATTTATTCTGTGAGTGTCTCTGTTTAATCCCGTGACTGTCTGTGTGCAGTGCATGCATATCATCCCCGAATGCCTTGGTACACATGTTAACAATGGGAAAAGTACTTGGTGGAAGAATGTAACTTTCTAACTCAGCTGCTGCAGTTGGCAGAGGCTCTTCCTCTCTTAGTCCACAATTTGTCTTACTTGATCTTGTGACTGCCTGTGGAAATGCCCCAAATTGTTTTTCTTGCATTTTCACCTGCAGGACCTTAAATTAGAGACAGGAAAAGCATGTCAGCAGTATTGAAATAAATGTTTTTCTAATTGAGTGCTTTACTTTTTTTAACTGAATTTTTCAAAGCATTGGTTTAAAGATGAAAATACACGAGTTGGGAAAAAGAAGGAGGTAGGGAACTGCAGAGTTCCACATGCTGAGTTCTTTTTAATCCTATTTTTAGGGAAGTAAAGACAGTTTGCTTCCCTTCAAATGAGCTGTCAGTTTACTCTCCAAAGCAAGTGGAAATCTTTCTGAGAGCCATAGAGATCCTGGGATATCTGCCAGGGACAGAGACATTCATGACAAGGTTCAGTACCTGGTCTTCTTGCCTTTTTTTCTTTCACTTGGTAGCATCATCACACCCCAAGGGGTGCATGCACCTTGTGAAGTCAGAGCCAAGATTAATATTTGAGACTGGGCCTGCAAGCCATTTTAACCCACTCTTCCAAGTACAGACAGTTCCTTCTCAAACCCCATTAGTAACAGAACCTGTCCAGTGACAAGGCCCTGCAAGATAATGCTTTAGAAACATCTCAGATTTGTGTGTGTGTGTGTGTGTGTGAAGCAAGGAGAGAATTTTGGTTTTTTGCTTCTCCTATTCTGCCACTGTGGAAGGGACCCCAGCTGTCTGTAAGTGATTTTCAACCAATTTATGTCAATTCAATTGCTAAAGGCCAGTTTTTTGTGATAGTAAAAATTTTATGTATATATATATAAAACACATTATATATACACTTAAAAAATTAAGCATGATCTACTCTGGTTTGCTTAAATGACAGAAATCTCTGGGCAAAACAGAATCCAGGTTAGAGATAGTGAGAACATTTCCAGAAGCACTGAGCACTGTCTTGCAGCTCCCAGCTGAAAGATGCACTTGTAGCCAGCTTCTGAGGCACCATCTCTAACAGTGCATGTCTGTAAATCCTTACAGTGTTTTGAATCATAGAATCATGGAATACCAGGTTGGAGGGAACCTCAGGGATCATCTGGTCCAACCTTTCTTGGTGAAAGCATGGTCTAGACAAGATGGCCCAGCACCCTGTCCAGCTGGATCTTAAAAAAACTGAATCTCTCCTGTATTGGACCTTTGATCAGATTAATTGCCAAAATGAATGACTTTAATTTTGTAATGTCTTGGGCAAGTAATAATTATCAGGGAATCTATTAAGGAATAAATCAGTTTTTGAAAATGAGTGAATCTGGACGGTAAGTAAAGCTCATAGTGGTACTTTTTTAAAACTGAAGAGGTAATTTAATTCAAATGTCTAAATGTTCACATGTAACATATTCATGGGACTCTGAGCCCTTTTCCAAGAGGCACGCAAGCTCCTAAATTCATGGGACTTTCCATGGGAACTAGGCTTGCTAGGTATTTTGAGAACAAAATTTGATGCTTCTAAGTCACTTTCGGTGCTTTACAAATGTTGCGTTTCAATCAGCTTAGTCTGTATTTTAAGCACAAAAGCTTATATTTTCACCTGAAAACTGGTGTTCTGTTTTTTGGGGGCAGGGTTAATAGATTTGCTGGTTCCTTTTCTTTTGTTGAATCACAAACAGAATAACCTTACAATGGCCAGTAACCCACTTCTTGGTAAAATGAACTAGCACACAAGTATTGTAAATTCACCACAAGCCACAGATAAGAGGGGAGAAGCTTACGTTAGTGCAAATGTAAACATGGATTTAGTGTTTGTATGTATTTAAGACATTTACACATTTACGCCTCATTCCTGTGTGCAAGCTAGAAGAATGACAAAATGTGACTAAATCTGTGGAAATTGAATTGGAAGAGTCCTTGAAGATTTAATAAAAAACCCCACCACCTCTCTAAGTTTTTCCATCCCTGGGTCTTAATACGTCTTCTGGGTCAATCCTCTGTTGAAATCAGTGGGAGTTTGCCACTGATTTCAATGGAAATAGGTTTTGGTTCTTCTGCTGTAAATCCCCTGTTGAGAGAATCCTACTGATCAGTAATGACTCATTCAGAAACAGAACTTGTGAACTGTTTGAAAAAAGCCCTTTTCCATATTTAGCACTGCTTAAAATACATTATTTTAAAAAATCATATAACGAATTAGCTCAGGAAATACAACTGAAAAGTTCTCTTTTTTCCTAAACCCAGCCTCTTCCTCTCTCTACCCAGCTCCTCCCCCCTCAAAAAAAGTGAAGTATACAATAATGCCAGTAATTATGTGTTATGTGATTTTTATTGCTTTGCAATTTATTACAAATGTTTTTGTGGGTGGTACAAAGTATTTGAACAGGTTTTCAAACTAGTCAGAAATTTATTAAATATTGGTGATTGTTATTACAGGTTGTGTTTTATGATCTACGGTTGATTTATATGTACAAAAACCAAAAGGCAACCCAGTGTAATTCTTTCAGCATTCTTCTTGTGGTAATGCTCTACAATGCACAGCGAGCCTCTCCGAGCCGAAGAGGCTCTGTGTAAGCTGAAGAACAAAAAGTGACCATTACTGAAGCAGAAACAAAGGCAAAAATATTCTGCATGCCCTGCTGCTTCCATTAACTTGGGTGGGGTTTGTAGATAGTCAGCATTTCCACAGAGTTTTTTGCAAACTTTAGGAAACCTGAACTTCAGATATTGGATTCAGAACACTTTGCTAAACTAAATGTTGAAGATCACTTGGAATGCACATGTAGAAATATCTTCCAAAGGAGGAGTCAAGTAATTGCTGTTATGATGTATGTCTGATTAAAAATCTGTATGATAGATTCAAGCAAAGGCACAAGGCTCTTCATGTATAACAGCTAGAACGTAAGGTTACCCAGGTTATTTCATGACGCACACATTTTAAACTGTGCAGTAATGAGTAATAGTCAAAAAAGGACACATGGATGTATTTGCCCTGCAGATGTCCTGCAGATCCCAGGCTATCTAGCTGATTTTCTCAGAAGTGCTGGTAGACCCTCCATATCCTATCCCATTTCAAATACAGATCATAACATCAACCACACCACGCAAGGATTCCCCATACATCTCCTCTCCTCATTTGTTTTATTTTCCCTATTGGTCACCCATCAGAAATGATTCCCATCCTGACTGGTTTGAGAACAGATAATAATGAACAGCAAGTAACCACAGAAAATCTTAAATTTGAACAGGATGTTTTCAGATAAATAAGAAACATGCTTCTGCCTGGGAAGGGGAAAAAAAAAAAAAAAAAAAAAGAAGAAGGAAAGGAAATTCAAATGCAATGGCTGTTTATGGACATAAAGGTTTTCCTGACTCTTCTTTCCCCCTAGCTGTTAGAAAACTGTAGATTGCTGATAAACTTAGAATTGGATATCTGTTCCACCCTACTTTATGATGTAGGGAAAAGGGCATGGCTGTTGCATGCACTGAGGTGGCATCACCTTTCTTCCACAAGCCTGGCGCAGCTGAGCTTATAGACAACTAACTTGCTGGCCCAGAGGCTGGGCACTAATTTGTCTTCAGCTGCCAGAGGTAGCGGTGGCTGGGAAATGAGTCACATCTCCCTCTGCTTCTGTTGCTGAAGCAGAGGGATTACCAAACTAATGAGCTGCAAGACTGTCTAGGTTTCTCAAATTGTAAGGTCCCAAAGAAAAAAAAAAAATGCATGGCTTGGGCTTTGGGCCATCTCTATATACTTGCATTGCAGCCAGCAGCAAAAGGTTTCTGCTTCATTTCAGCCTTCAAAACCCATGAGATTTTTTTTTTTTTTTTTTTTTACATCCTCAAAAGCAATGCAAAAAGATTGGTATTCCTAAGCATAGTAGGAAGTGGTCCAAGTGACCCTCTGGACTCACAGGAGAGGGGGAAAAATCCCAACACGACATATATTCAAATCCATGGTGGGCTGCTGAAGAATAGTCTAAATTTTAATCCGAGTTTCATTCTGGCCTTGAAAGTGTATCCTGTCTAAACCAAGCAAGGATCCACACGGACATTTTCTCTTTAGCCCTTTCCCTCCACCGTGCTGTGCCTGTCAGCATAATCCCAGACCTTGCCTAAATTAAAATATGACACTGCACACACAGCTCTCCCCTAGGTAGCAGACAAGAGAAATGTCCTATATCTTAAGCCACCTTTGGAAAGTCTAAAAACATTATACTGATGAAAAAGGTATTGTGCTGAATGACAGTAGAGCCTTTTATTTATTCATTGGTTGTTGGAGATTTTGGTTGAAAAATTCTATAAGCTCTGAATCTTTGGTGCGAGATTTAAGTCTCTGCTGAATCCATTAAAACATGAGGCTGTAGCAAGGAGACACATCATTTCTTCTTTAGGCATTTAACTCCCATTTACATCAATGGAAATTAGATAATTCACACATCTGGTCCTTCTCTAACATCTCCAACTGTGTCCTTGGGGTGCTGAACTTCAGACACTAATAATGGCTTATTTTTAATGCTAAGCAAGTCACCTTCAGAAGTCTAGGTGCTCTTACAGTGAATAAAATTTGGCACTCCGAAGTGGAGGCACCTAAATTCCCTAATTGTTTTTAATCTATTTTGTATCTTCATTTACTTTTCTGTAAGTGCAGGCAAAACTATATAGAGCTTCTTTAGCTCTATTTGTATCTTCCATCTTCAATTTCAGATTTAGGGTACGTTGACAAATATTCCTTAACTTTGAGGAAGGTTTGATTTCCTCCACTATTCCTTGATCCATCCTAAATGTCCCTCTTCGTATTTGTTATTTTCACTTTTCAAATTTATTACTAAAAATACATACATGGACATGTGCCCATACACATATATGTAGACCCATAGTTATTGTTTAGGTGATTACACATAAGTGCTGTGCATTTTCCTTGATAATGGTAAAAACACACGTTAAAATACAGTTTTATTATGTAGTATTTGTAATGTCCATTTCAGCATCATTCTCATTATGTAGTATGTGCATTTCAGAAGTATATTTAAATTCAACAGAGCTTAAAAGGCAGACAATTACTTTTCTCTAAATAACATATTCTTCTGTGGGTAGGTGAGACACTTGCTTTTAATTTCTCATAGCAAATCATTCTTTCGAGTCTCTTAATAGTTGACTTGTTTTTTGTCTAGAACCCTTCCAGGCAGTTAACTGCTTTCAGAAATAAATACAATAATTCAGATAATGTCAAAACCAGCATGAAGATCCACATGCTGATCTTACAAGGCACTAAGTGCCCTGAGTACAATCCAGAAAACACATTTATCTGCAGGCACACCCTTGTATCGATTGTAGCCCATGACTGAACCTTTGAATCCAGTGAAATCAAAGTCAGATCTTCCTTTGAGCTCTGAAATGCCAGGCTTCACCCTGCCAATCTTTAATCAATGCGTTGTGGGCACATTGCTGTACAGCTTGGAAGAGGGATCCTCATCTAGAGTGACTTCTTGCTCTGTGACATTACACCCCATGGCAGTGCCCCAGCAGGGAACCTTCTCCTAGAGCGCTAAGTGTGTATTTGGGTCAGATAGCATGACTTTATTTTGTGTCTCCCTGGACACATATCTAGACATCATCCAGGCAGCTTGCTGGCCTTTCTAGGCACTAACTGTAAGAAGACACCGTGATGCTAAATTAGGATTAAGTATGCTAATCATCTTCTAGGTACTGGCCTTTCCCAGGGATATATTTTTTTTTTTTTACACAGAAAAGTGGAGAGAAAAGGGCCAAGGGTTCCTGGCGGGGACACTGCAAAAGACAGAAGCTGAACATGGGTGAGTCCTGCATGAGAATGTGTGGAAAACAAGGATGGGCTCATCCCAGCCCTTGCAGTCACAGAAGGGGTGACTAAGCCAGGACTTTGCCCTTTTTCAGAAGTCTATGATTTTCAAATCCTTTTAAGAGTACCATGTCTGTGGTTCAGACATTCTTCTGCTTAAACTTTCCCATCATGTTGTCCTGGTGGGGGGATTAAACTGAAAGTGTGGAAATGCTCCCCTGAAGCCCCAGATGAGTTTCCCAGAAGAGTGCCTGAGCCCCGGGCAGCATGGGAGGGCTGGTTACCCTGCAGTGTTTCACCTCCCTGGAAAGGGGTCGGAGGAGCTCCAGGGCCACAGGGAGCACAAGGAGAGGCCATTTGCCTCAGAAATGGCTGGGTTTGAAGCAGGTGGGACCCCATGGATTGTGCCCACTCACAGCAGACTGGTGACCTTACATGATGGGACTGAGCCAGGTTGTGACAGATGGTATCTCTGGATCTGAGGCTGGGTCCTGGCTCTTACTGTTTAGTTAATTAATTGGGAGGAACATACAAATTAACTTGGTAAATTGTGAATACAGTATAAAACCCTCTGGTTTTGTAGATAGCTTGAATCCTATGCTAGAGTAAAATGACAAGTATAATCTATGTTGCTGGTAGATTTTAGTGTTTTTCTCCTGGCCCTTGTCAGTTGATTTGCAGAGGTAAATCTGGAAGGACACTGCTAAAAGACCTGTGAGCTAATGAGGTTTATTGGATAGGCAGGACTGATGGTATAGAGATATTCCTGGTGCTAATATGTACCTCAGTAGGGTCTATCTCTAATAAGTCTTCGTAGTAAAACTGACTTAGCAAAGTGTATTTTTCCACCACAAACATAGTCACTGAAGTGATGTTTCTTACATCACATGGGCTGGAAATCTGATTTCTGAGCCTGGTGCCTGAGATGTTTTATGTAGTTAAGAAAAAAAGAGAAAAGAGACAGATATACCCACCATCCACCGACACTGGCAGACATCCATGTGCCAGTGGGAGAAACGGGTAGATTCCGTTCGTTGCTGTGCTTTGGGGTGCAGGCTGCCACTTGGGGAAGGGCTGTGCCATCGGATGCAAACCAGCATTTTGTGGATCTGCAATGGTGCAGGGAACCAGGGATGGCAGGGCACAGGTGAGAGCATTGGCCATGAAGCCTTTTCTTGCAGCCACACCCTTCATGCCAGCAGCTTGCAGGGAGTCAATTTTCCCAGCTAAACCTCCTCTTTGATGAGCTTCCAGATAATACACGCACTTTAAAGCATTTTTCTATCCCAGCAATGCAACAAAAGGAGCTGCCAGTCTCAGGACAAGAGCCCCATCCTCTCCAGTCAATTCTTTTGAGATGTGGGTGATGCCTCTGTGCCAAGATAGTCCATTTACCTCCACACTGGCTTTTTCCAGCAGGTTTCCAGGAATGAGAAGAACAGCTGGAGAAACTGAATGTTATGCCTCATTGGTGGGGGGAAATTCTCTGTACGGCAATATTAGTACTCACTGCCTGTTGTGGTCACCAAGCACTGTCATCAAGGAGGTTTCAAGGGGCTGGTAAGGAAGTGGGATGTACTGAAGCTCTCACGCTTGAGCAATTCAAGTCCAGAAGGGTAATGCAGGGAGTATGTTTATCATGTAAACAGTGAACTGTCTGTAAAAAGGGAAGTTTTATGCAGCGATGGGGATGTGGGAAATAAGAAACCACAAATTAATGAGAAACCCTACTGAGGTTAAAGTAATTTACTGATTAATTTTGATTTCACTTTGTTTGGTCAGAGTGCAAGGGGGAGAAGACATAGCATTGCATGATAAATCTTTTATTGGCACGGGTTTGAGATTATTCATAAATGAGACTAACCCACATCAGTACCAATAGCTTATGCTGTACCATTCTACCAGGTATTTTGGATGTGACAGCCGGACAGCTGTTTCAGACAAAAGGTTTGAAACCTTATTGGAAATCATCTCTTCTCTGTTTACCTGTAAAGCTCCAGTAGGGTACCCTGGTATTTATTCTTTAGGGGGATTTTGAAGAAGTAAGTCACTAAAAATACCACTGTAGTGATATTGCAACTAGAAGCAACCCAACTTTCCAGTCTGATTTCTTGGGACCTTCCAAGTATAGTTACAGGGTTGTGTAGAAAAACAGGAATCTCCCCTTTCTATTCTGCCCATGCCTAGCCCTCAAGGTCACGCATAAAATTACTTCCCTCCAATATGAGAATTTAATCTGATTGCTCTTTTTTGCCGAGGCAATATTTTTGGGGACTATTTTCCCAATTTGAGGAAAGTCTGAGAATGGTGGGATGGTAGTGGATAGCTTCATTTTTAGGAACAGAGATGGGGCAACCGTTGAAGGTTCGGGTTTTTTAGTGAACCTTCTGGAAATGCACAGCTGATGCAATTTATGAGAAAATGCCTATCACTGATTATATAGATATCAGAGTAACAGCTTGTAGCCCAGAACAGTACTATTTGAGATGAGGGAGAGGTTTTTTTACTAGGATTGGGACAAAGGTAGAAACTTGTTTTTCAGCAGAGTTCTCAGATGTTTATTTGCCTGCTTGGAAAGTGCTCAGAAGGTTAGTGGTGACACTGGGAGTGACAGAGAGAGGAAGGCTGAGGTCAGTGTCTCAAAAGCACAAAGGTATATTCGGCTCCAAACCATATTGCTTTGTCCTCCACCGTATCATACCCGCACATTTCAGAGCTGGCAGCAGTTTTCAAATTCTTAAAAAAGAAAAAAGAAGGAAAACCAAAATAAAACAAAACAAAAACCTGCCACAAAACCGTTTTCTTCTTACTTTCCAAATGTGAAATTAAAGTTGTGTGTGCTGCAACAAAGGCTATGTTAAATGCTGGATTAGTTGCAGAATGAAGATCCATTATCTTATGACTCATCTAGCAGGAAACGGGTGCTTTATACCAAAGAAGAGAAACTAGGAACTTCCCTGCTGCAGTTTCCAATCAGAAGCAGCACTGTGTTCTAATTCTGCAGATTGTGAGATGCCAGACTGTCACCATACTAATGCTGTTTGACACTGCTTGAGCAAACTGGCCTTCTAATCTGAAAGACTGCCCTTCATTCATTGTATTTTATTATTAAGTGGTTTAGAAAATTACAAGCTTCACTCCTGAATTTGCCAAGAGAAATTGGTGTTTTTTTCTAGATACCCCAAGATATTTGTATGAACAATTTCAAATATTAGGGATGAGAATCTCATAAACTACTGGGTGTTGCATCTGCATTTGGTACACAATTTCATATAAGCCTACTTCCATCTGCTTTACCTGCCACCTTTTCTCATTTCTTTGTCATCTTGGTCCCTTTTTTGCTCACTATAAGAGCAGGATCTTTAAATAAAAACTTTCCAGTATATCATCTATATAATTAAGCATACAACATTGAGCACTATGGTTCTGAAACATAACTTGGATGGTCACAGCAGATTTCTGGAAAGATGACTTAGAAAAATTATCTGACAACTTGATGCACTAATACAAATTCAAACAGAAGAGAAACTTCTGGCTATAGAGGATTTTGATGAGCTCCAGGACAAAGAAGAATTGGGAAAGAAACTTTCTTAGAAACACTTGCCTTATCCTACCTTGGTGAGAGGTAGGGATGTTTTCACATGGAGAACAGGAAAAACAGGAAAGTGCAAAAAAGATCAACAGTCTTAACTCTTCCAGTCATCCACAGATGAAGAGAATAGCAACCACCACACTATCTTATAAGAAGTGTAGAGTCATGATGACAGAGCCCAATTTGACACCAGATTTGGCACACCACAGGCTGTTTTAGGGCCTTCTGACTGCACTGTGTTTTAGACAGCACTAATACGATGCTAGAGTATCTGTGCTAAATTGAAAGTTAATCTGGCTGTTTCATCTTCCACGGGCAAATTCTTCATTTAAATTCTTGGCCTTCAAGACGAGAGCAAGGCTAAATCTTCATATGTCCAGGTACATTCTTATGCTATCTTTATTCTAAAGCTGGCTGGACATGAAGAATTCAGGGCATATTTAGCTCACACATAATTGCCATGCATCTATTTCTTCTAGCGTGCAGCTGGCTTGCTTTTGCCCAGCTCAACACATGGGAAAAAGAAAAGTTGTTTCTTGCATCTGTCCCTTTGGACTTGGCTCAATTGTTTTTGCTTGTTGCAGTGTAAGGTAATTTATGCAGTATTACTGTAAAAGTGAGGTTGAAAGAAATAAGAAAACTTGAGGTTGCTTCAGGAATGTTGTTCCTGTAGTGTGCTCATGTTGCACTTGTATTTTATGACCAAATTGTTAATTCCTTGAAGTTACGATAGCGCTATGATCTGAATGTACAAAGTTAATTTATTAACAAGGTAAAAGCATGTGAGAAAGAGACAACATTCCCCTCCAGCATCTGAGAAAAAAATAGCCATTTGGGAAATAATTGTCTCCTACACACAAAAGTAACAGAGGGGAATTTTAAAAATGAAGTGTCTGCACAGATTGAAAGCAAAACTTCTGAAACTTCAGAACACTTAACAGATGAGTCATGCCTACAATGTTGACAACTTCTATCAAACTCTACTTCCAAATATTTTTAACTTTCAAGGTGGTACAGATGTGTGGCTCTATTTCAGAGCATCGCAGTTCAGTGTTTCATGTCTAGCAGTACAGTTCTAATTTTCTGTGTATAAACCAAGAGAATAATTTCTGGATGTAAATCTAGCTTAGGTCAAGGTCAGGTCTGAGTTCAAAGAAGTCTAAAGTTTCAGTTCATATTTGTTTACTGTGAAATCTTGCCAGACCTCTGTTGTCCATTATGTCCTCTATGTCTTTTAACACAACAGTTCAGTGATGGTGATTAATTCACAGAAGCCCACAAGGAGCCTCTTGATCATGTTTTACCACTTAATTGAAAATAAAGTTGAGAGACTTCTTTTCTTCTCATGATACTGATGGAGAAGTGGTATCCTTGGGACTCATAAAAATGTTCCTATCTGTACCACATTTTATAACAATAAAACTTCTGATGGAGAAAACCCATCTCCACGTTCCAGCTCCTCCCTGCTAATGATGCCTATTGTGCAAAGCTGTCATTGTAGTTACTGGGTCTTATTAACCTAAAAGCTCTGATAATCCCTGTATCTGACTGAGAAAGAGCTAGATACTTCTTAAGATTTCTGAAAAGACATTCAGAAGACCTAAGTGAAACATGAGCAAGACAGGTAAAACTTTCAGGAGGCCTGAATGGATGAACAAGGAGCTCCTGGACAAGCTCAAACACAGAAAGGAAGCCTACAGAGGGTGGAAGCAAGGACAGGTAGTCTGGGAAGAATACAGAGAAATTGTCCGAGCAGACAGGGATCAGGTTAGGAAGGCCAAAGCCCTGACAGAATTAAATCTGGCCAGGGACATCAAGGGCAACAAGAAAAGCTTCTGTAGGTACGTTGGTGATAAAAGGAAGATTAGGAAAAGTGTGGGCCCTCTCCAGAAGGAAACAGGAGACCTTGTTACCCTGATATGGAAGGATATAGAGAAGGCTGAGGTACTCAACTACTTTTTTCCCTCAGTATTGACCGGCAAGTGCTCCAGCCACACCACCCAAGTCAAAGAAGGCAAAGGTGGCAACTGGAAGACTGAAGAACCACCCACTGTAGGACAAGATCAGGTTCAAGACCATCTAAGGAGCCTGAAGGTGCACATGTTCATGGGACCTGATGAGATGCATCCGTGGGTCCTGAGGGAACTGGCGGATGAAGTGGCTCAGCCACTATCCATCATATTTGAGAAGTTGTGACAGTCTGGTGAAGTTCCCACTGACTGGAAAAGGGGAAACATAACCCCCATTTTATAAAGGGAAATAAAGAAGACCTGAGGAACTACAGGCCAGTCAGTCTCACCTCTGTGCCCAGCAAGATCATGGAGTGTGTCCTCCTGGAAACTATGCTGGGGCACATGAAAAATTAGGAGGTGACTGGTGACAGCCAACATGGCTTCACTAAGGGAAAATCATGCCTAACAAATTTGGTGGCCTTCTATGATGGGGTTACAGCACTGGTGGATGAGAGGAGAGCAACTGACGTCATCTACCTGGACTTGTGCAAACCATCTGACACTGTCCTGCAAGACATCCTTGTCTCTGAATTGGAGAGATGTGGGTTTGATGGATGGACCACTTGGTGGATAAGGAATTGACTGGATGGTTTCTCTCAAAGAGTTGCAATCACTGGCTTGATGTCTGAGTGGAGAGCAGTGACGAGTGGCATTCCTCTGGGGTCTGTGCTGGGACCGGTGCTGTTTAACATCTGTTTTGGTGACACGGACAGTGGGATCGAGCGCACCCTCAGCAAGTTTGCCAATGACATCAAGCTGTGTGGTGTGGTCTACATGCTGGAGGGAAGGGATGTGCCATCCAGAGGGACCTGGACAGGCTGGAGAGGTGGGCCCATGCAAACCTCATGAAGTTCCACAGGGCCAAGTGCAAGGTCCTGCCCATGGGTCAGGGCAATCCCAAGCACAAAAACATGCTGGGTGATGAGTGGGTTGAGAGCAGCCCTGCAGAGGACTTGGGGGTATTAGTGGGTGGAAAACTGACTGTGAGCCAGCAATGTGTGCTCGCAGCCTAGAAAGCCAACCATGTCCTGGGCTGCATCAAGAGAAGCGTGGCCAGAAGGTCGAGGGAGGGGATTCTCCCCCTCTACTCTGCTCTTGTGAGACCCCCTGCAGTGCTGTGCCCAGCTCTGGGGCCCCCAACATCAGAAGGACATAGACCTACTTGAGTGGGTCCAGAGGAGGCCATGAAGATGATCAGGGGCTGGAGCACCTCCTCTGTGATGACAGGCTGAGAGGGTTGGGGTTGTTCAGCCTGGAGAAGAAAAGGCTCTGGGGAGACCTTACAGCGGCCTTCCAGGGGGCCTACAGCAGGCCTACAGGAAAGCTGGGGAGGGAGTCTTTATCAGGGAGTGTAGGGATAGGACATGGGGTAAAGGTTTTAAACCGAAAGAGGATAGATTTAGATTAGAGTCAAGGAAGAAATTTTTTAATGTGAGTGTGGTGAGACACTGGCACAGGTTGCCCAGAGAGGCTGTGGCTGCCCCCTCCCTGGCAGTGTTCAAGGCCAGGTTGGATGGGGCTTTGAGCAACCTGGTCTAGTGGAAGGTGTCCCTGCCCATGGTAGGGGGTTGGAACTAGATGATCTTTAAGATCCCTTCCAACTCAAAATATGATCCTATGGTTTGGATCCATGAAAATATATAACCATTTTTTCATAAGGCAGGTCTTTTGTGTGCCACTTGATAAATGACTGGCAGGTGAGCAGTGTGATGGCTATGATACTAAAGCCACACTTCTAGTGATATTTCTACCATCAGGTCAAAACATCTCAGTATTTCACCTGATATCAAACTGGAAGCAGGCTGTTTCCATTAAGGGCTGTCTCAGAACTGAAAATTCACAGTGCCTGAATCCAACAGCTCCACTCACCTTCAGCATTTTGTGTGTGATTCCCTCACCACAGAGTGCTTATCGGTTCTGAGTCAATTATCCCCTTGAGACCCACTGTGCAGCAGTACACTGTATGGGTCGATGTGTCTTCAGTAGTACCATTCATACAGTAGTTCTCAGCCCGAGTAATCTGTCAGAGTGAGGCCCTTTCATTCTAGTTCAAACGTTCCTGAAATCCAGAGGGGGTCTGATTTCATGGGTCTAGTAGAGGTTGCTCACAAAAAATAGAGGTATTTTCAAGATATCCAGAACCACAAATCCAGCCCCCATTGAATTTCAGTTTCCCTTACAGGTCATTATTGTTTTCACCACTTTATGGCAGTACTGGCCAAAATCAATCTTTTACAGCTCCACTTCCTACTCATACTAAAAGAAAAAGGTTGGGGCACTTAATTAGAGCTATTTATATTTTCTAAATGAGGAAGGCATTCTGAAAAAGAAATTGTTTTTGCAGCCAATTCAGGGACCTTCAGTCTACAAAATCTGCTCTAGACACTTTCCCACCACAACTTTCTTTCCATTATTAGGAACTTACACCACGTTGTATTTAGCTTGGTACTTTGCCAAAAAATGTTCTTTAGGTCTCTATAGTACAAAATCTGACAGAAAGCATAACACAAGGAAAAAAAGGTATTTTTAAGTCCATACTTTTTTCCATTTTCCCATCAGAAAAATTTTTAAAACAATATTAGTAATATAAATCCATCTCTGTTCCAGTTTTTGCTCTGGTTATTTATACCCTTTAAATATGATCCATGAAGAGAAGTCCAAAGTTATTAAATCCATTCAGATAGTCCTTCAATATATTCAGGAGCTGAGTGTACCTGGCACAGGCACTGAGTATTTCCTTTTGGTTTCTTGAGCTAGAAGTAAGACTTGAAGTAAATTATTTTCTGCTATGATAATGATGATACTACCAGACGTCCTGAGTGGAAAAGGCCAGGGAGGTTCCGATCCTGACTCACGTTCTGATATTGTCTCTTTCTTTTTTACCCTAGGAAAACTCAGCTCAGATTCCGTCTGTGGTTTTCGGTAAGAATAGTGCTTTTCCCTTCTTCCCGCACAATTTTCCAGCCAGATTGACTGAACGACAGAAAGGTCAAATGACTTACTTGGAGGGTAAGCCATGAGTCAGTAGCACAGCTAGCACTGAATCAAATCCTTTCCTGTCTTCCAGTCCAACCACTAGACAACACACAATTGCTTTCATTGATCAGAGAGCTTTAACGAAGTCAGCGTTAGCTGTGGTATATGCTAGCATGGGTCTCTGAACAGTGTTAGTATGCTGTAGTATGAGTCTGTGAAAATCAGTCACCTTCTACCAGCAGTTCATTTGGTATGTGGCAGACAGCAGACCTTAGGTCGCTCTCTTTGCATGCCTTGTGTCCTGTCTGTGCATATCACTATTTGCACACTTAAGTCATGCAGCTGTGCTCCCATCTGCACTGGGAGTTGGTGTGTACAGTTCTATTCAAGGGCTGAACTACAGACTTCATTCTCAGTCTTCAGGTCCTGGGACCTCCAACAGGATTTCAGCTGCCCTTCCTTTACAGTCAAGAAGAGGGAAAAAGGCCCATTATTCTGTTCTGTAGTATTATGAGATTATGGTTTGGAAAATGTTCAGAAACGCTGGACAAGATAAACTCAACAATCTGTTTTGACCTTAGACTCCACCAATATTTGGATTTAGCTGACCTATATGCATCTGCATATATTTTGGCAATTTTGCAGAGAGACCAGTGGAAGATACTGTAAAAAACAGAAAATATGTCTGAAAAGGAGCTTGAGCAGGCGTCTAATCTATCCTCATCTAAAGCAGGATGAACTTTTTCTACATCATTTCTAGTAGGCGACTCAACTTCTACCCTCTACCTCCCCAGGCAATCTCTGCTAGCACTTCACAACTTAAATTATTAGGTTAGACATTAAGGGAACCTTTATTTGTCCTCCCTCATTGCAATGAGAGTGTGTCGCTCATGCATATGATGCAAAGCAATCAAAAAATAGAGCTCGTGATATGAGATGGTACGTATTACAAAGTCAATGGTACAGAAGTAATGTGTCTTCAGCAAGAACTCCCTTTCTCTTATGGTACCTTTTGCAGTACAAAGAGCCCTTTTTCCCTGTCTTTTTACTGAATAATGCCTGGTTCTGCCTTTCTCCTAATACGGCTCTATTTACAAAGATTTTCCAAATGTGATTCTACACAACTGCCTGTGTATGTGAAGAAAAGGTAAGAGGAAAAAGAAATAGTTTTCAAATGACACTGAAGATTTGACTTTTCAACTTTTCAAAGCCAGGAAATTAATATTGAATCATCTGACTGAATTTGCTGTGCTGTGCTGCAATGCTTTAGCTCATACGGCACACAAGATAACCACTGTTCAGAGACCCTGCAGTAACTCAGCAAAATAGGATGAATGGAGGATGACGTTTCTGCTATAAATCATCAGGTCTATTGTGTATATGTGTAATAGACAGGACTTGGGAAGCAGGGAAATATGGGACTGTTATGGAATACCAGAAGGAACTTTTTAACATGTTTTTTTTACTGATGATGGGTTGGCAGCTCAAAAAAACCCCCTCTAATATAAAGTCACCATATAAATTAGAAATGGAAAGAGCTACTATTAGATCATCTTTTCCATCCTCCTGTCACTGTGGAATTGTTCCCTACAGTGTGTTCTTGAGTGTTTTGTCCAGTCTTCTCTGAAATAACTTAAGCAACAGGGTTTCCATTGCTTCTCCTTGGAATCCTACCCCACACTGTAGTAGATCTCGTTAATAGGAAATGTTACTCTAAAACATAAATTTTTCTGCTCTCAGTTTCTTCTCATCAATTCTACTTACACTCCCTTCTCTGGTCCTGATCAATCCCTTTGCCTCTTAAGTGCTTATATCCTCCTAAGACTTATGGGGAATTATCATACCCCAATTAGATATCATTCAGCCAAGATATGTGAAAAGCCCATTCCCTTCATTTTCCTTCAGCCCACATCTAAGCCTCGGATCATTTTTTCCCTTCTCTGAAGTCCTTTCAGTTTGTCATCGAGTTGCCCTCAATTTAAGTTGAGGAGAGTTCTGGTCCCTACACTGCAGTCGGAGACGCGGCAATTGGGTTTCCAGCACACCAGAAATCCCCAACTCACCACAAAGTCAGATGGAGAAGAGTGGCCACAGAGACCACTCAGGAAGAAGAAGAAAATAAAGGAGAGTGGCAGCGTTCAGGGAAGGAGCAACGTAAAATGCCCACAAAACAGCATAAGCAGTGGCCACGGCGGAAGAAGAGCCTCAGCAAACCCTTGCAGGAACGCTGGGAGCTGCATTGCCCCATGGCAGTGGGGTATGGCACCAATGGCTTACACCCTGGCTGGCAGGCCCAAGTAGTGCCGGTGGGGTAGAAATGCCCCCAAATCACTCTGCACCCACCCCACACCGGTCATGTCAGGCAAGGCTGGCGTCACCGCTTTGCCGGCATTGCTAACCATTTTGCAGTGTCCCGCGCCATGACCTCATGAGCGGCAGCAACCTGGGTGAGCGTGTGTTTTGCAGATGGACAAAGCCCACTCTGTGTACAGGTTTTTTTCCTTGTGGCTGTAAAATTAAGGAGTAGGAGAGAAACCTGGGCTGTATCACAGTATCCCGGTGGTCCACCCCCTCCGCCCAGCCCTGCAGACGGTCCAAAACGTTGTCATTTTACCCCAGAAGGCAAGCAGGCCTGGGGTAGATCCAGAATGGATTACAACATAATCCAATTCACAGGGAGGGGTATTTTTGAAAGAGGATTATATTTTTTTTCTGGCTAGCTGCCAAAAATAAATAAATGTTGTAAGTATAATGTAATGTTTTTAGAGGGCATGGTGATGGAAAGAGAAGGCTCGTTTCCATATCCACATTAGAGAGCAGGAGGGGGTAACTTGTTTTTTGCAGCAGTGTGCAAAGCAGTCTGAGGGTAAGGTATAAACGCTGGTATTTCACCGTGGAATTTCAAACACAGTATTACTCTGAAGAAAGCACTGCTTCGTTTCTAATCAGAACAATGTACTATGGGTGTTTGGTCTGCATTTCAGCATCAAAAAGCCTCTGCCTGAACCTTTTGTGACCTTCAGAGAGTTTTGCATAATTAGCTTGATTAAAGACACAGCACAATTTTAGCACCAGGGACCAAAAACCACAAATTACTGAGGATCGCATGTTTTGCAAAATAATACCATTCATGTGATTATTTGTTTTGCTCTAATCATTTTTGAAATATTACTCTATTGCTTCGACTTGAATTGCTGGTTGTAACAGATAGCCAGTTCCCAAATAAAATGTAAGTCTCTACAAAAATGTTTCCATTGCATGAGAAACTGTTATTGGATTACTCTAATGTCGTAGGGCTGAGTTTGATGTTTGTATTAGGGATATGACTGAAAAAGGCCAGCAGTACAAATACATTTCAGCTATGTATGCTGTCATTTCACTGGGCCTTCCTCAGATTTTCTCTTACAATTTTGATTTTAGTGTGTTAATCTCAAATTTTCATTGTGGCAAATCCACTAAAAAACAGACCCAAAATGCATGATAATATATGTCTAGACTTTCGCATCCGGGGAACATCGGGCCATCTTACAGAGAGCAGTCTGGGGACTGCTTTCATCAAAGAATCCACAAGATAATGTGGGGGACTTGTAACAGAGGGAAGTACTGCCCTAATGTTCCTTGGACCATGCAGGGTAGAAATTGAGTACACAGCCCAGCCCCAGAGTGTTGCCAGAATGGAGGTACCTGTCCATTGATATAAATAAAAGGCACCCCTTTGGCAAGGCAACCCACCTATCTCCTGTATGTTATAATGGAGACTGCCTAGTTGTTTTGTCTCCGCTCACACAAGAGGTAGTAATTTCCCACTGCCTCAGGGTGGTGGAAAGAAAAATGCTCAGAATGTCCCAAGCGTCCCAGGCCCAGACGGAGAGCTCTTTTATAGGATCCTTACCCTCTGCCAAACACCATTTTTCCTCACCGCTTTGGTATGGAGTGGCTGTGGATTCATGCCTATCTGCTTGCCTTTTCTAACAGGTTTCCTGACACACTCCCTGTCCCTCAGACAATTAACAAAAGGAATCAGGCAAGTGCAGTTGGGTTCACACAATCTGTGTTCACGTGCCTATGTAGCTCTGTAAGGCCAAGCTTATATCCTGCTCCTCTGTCCGATTTCCAGTAGCTTCCAGACTGAAGAAAACGGTCAGCTACATCACAGAGCTTGCAAGCTATTTAAAGTAACCCTGCTCTTGTCCACACTGTACCTACAGCCCTCTCGGCCCGCTGTCCTGCTGCACAGATTTATGCAACCCTCTGCTGTTAGCATGCCCTCATTGCTGCAAAAGATCTCAGCTCAAGACCTTCATGTGTTAAAAGAAATTAAGGAAGTTGCAAAATCTGTTGGTACAATAATAACAGTGGGTGTTCTTACAGAAACCAGTATAAGCTGGTTGAGTGGCACATCTGGGATGGTTTTAAGAAGAAACTTGATTAATACCACAGATGACTGCTATTTAAAGCCACTCGTTTTGATGCGTAGTTTGGGGGAGGTTCAGTTTACCCCTAAGGAAAAAGCAGGAGTTAATACAGTAAGCGTACGTGCTCTGCTGGACAGTATTGATCACTGGCAATTTAGATTTGATATTTTAAAAGCGGGAAACTTGATTAGAATAAATATGAGGAAATTCCAGTGGGGCAAAAAGTGCAAGGAAAACAGCAGCAAATCCCTCTCCCCCTTAGATCAGAGATCAGGTGAGATGATCTCATTTGGAAAGTAAAGTGAAGCAGAAATAAAAAGTTGGTTATGATGTGTGGTTAAAGAGGTATCTGCTGCAGCTCACCCAAGGAAGGCAAGGTTTAAATGGAAAATGAACTGGGCCATCACAGTAGATAAAGGTAGGAGAGGACATGAGGATAAGTCCAGAGTGATAAATGTTGCTTATTGGATACCATGTTTGACAGTTGCGTGCCAATGAAAAAGGATTTTGGAGCCCATAAATATATTTGTGTGTTGGTCCTTCGTTGTTCAAAGACTCCTACTTCCAACACTCCACTTGCAGAGATCTAAGGTATGATTAGGGTTGAAGACTCTCGTGCTGGAGGAACTTGGAAGAAACTCATATTCTGTAAAGTAATGGGATACCAGAGTACTCATCCAAAGTAAGTGAAGTGTGAAATAATAGGTGGGATACTGGCACAGATATGTTTTTCCAAGTAATTAGATATAGCTGTTATTAACCAGCACTAGAAAGTCCACACAATGACTATTTGTAGTAGATCAGAGGAAGAAGCTGGAAACCTTTTACTTCAAGGGGTAAGCTTCACATGAATCCTCAGAAAAGTGAGGAGCAAGTTAGCAATAGAGTGAAGGACCATAGTTGCAGTGTATAGTTTACAAAGTGCCAAGGCCACATAGTCTCTACTAAGGAAATTCAGCTCTGCTCTTTGCCAGAGAGTCTGATGTGAGTATCTGTGCTCAGAAGTCGATGAGGATGAGTGGTGAATCCTCCATAACGCACTGAAACTTTTAAACAGCCTTATGACAACGTCTGTGTCTTTGCGGGTCGCGGGAAGGTTCTTCTCTTGGTATAAGAGAGGCTAAGATCAGTGCAGATTTTGGGATGAACAGATTTTAGGCAGCACTCAGTTCAGCATACGGACTGGTTGCGGCACCATATGGAAGGTGATGATATTATAGCAATAGATGTAATGGATTTGATTGTGATCTGGCTTGCACCAGTTCTAGGCAGATGCAACTCCTTCAGCTTTAATGGACTTACCACAGCTTCACACCAAATGAAGTGAAACGAATTTTGGGTACAATATATCTACATTAAGCAATGAAAGACTTGTGATTTGTGAGATATCTTTTTTAATTTATCTTTTTTTTTTTTTTTTTCTTTAACTGAAGTGCTAGCATGTTGTGTGGGGAGATTTTTCATTCTTACTAACAGTTGCCATTCTGTTTGTTGTAAACTGTGTGTGGGTTCCTGTGCAAGACAAAGGCATGGCACTGCTCTGGCTGGGGAGCTTTGTGCCAGCTCTTCACTCAGGAACTTCACAGCAGTTTTGGACACATTTTTCTTCACTGGGAGTGGAGGGAAGAAAACAGAGCATGTGTGCACAGCAAAGGCAAACTTTCCAAACCTGGTTAATCTCACCGTACCCTTGCTGTGCAAACCCGGGCTGCTGTAAATGAAATGGAGCCGGAGGAAGCAAAAGCACAAGGAATAGAAGAAAGGGGACAAAGGAGAGAAGCAACGGAGAAGATGGGAAGGTAACCAGCTAGGGAGAGAGGAGCACTGAGCAGCAGGCAGGCTGTGATAGCAGCGCTGTTCTTAGAAAAGAAGCAAGCAGAGGCAAACATTTCTTTGCAGATAAAAAAGACCTAGAGATTTGGAGCTGTGCTGCCTTTCCTCTGTGTGAAAACTTGCTTCCTGACAATCCATTCCCCACCACTAGTCATCAGCTTTTCCTGAGAATGGGTGGCTGGAGTCAACGGACAAATGCTTTTCTGAAAGAAGAGCTCCCATCTTGGTTTAACATGTATACACAATTCCCCCTCAGCTCCTTATCAGCTCTTGGTTCTTCCTATAGCTGCATAAATTGATATTGAGCAACAGGTTGCTTGCCCCCCATTTGGAAGGACAGAGAGGAAAATGGGGGAAGCTGAACAGGGTAGGGGAGATGGGATGCAGCAGAGAGGGCCAGGGCTGAAGAAAACAGCAAGAAATTCATCCCATGGCCCTCCTCCTCTTCTAGCCTCCTGCTTGGCTGTGGCTGGAACGCATCTGATGTGTAGGCAGCACTCTGGGCCCAGGAATTTGTATGGCCTTGACATTCACAGGAATGTGCCTTCTACAGTTGTTAGAGATGCTTTTGTCTTGTCAACATGGGAAACGGCCTGGTTAAGTCAGGCCTGGGAGGCAGTCACAGATTAGGGAAATTGTCTTTGGAGTTGTCTGTATGGGCCAATGTAAATTTGAAAAGGGCAGTATGCTATTGTTTTACTTTTTTTGGCCACAGCTAAATAAAGAAAATATGTTGCAAATATAAGAGGTATCTACTTTCAGCTTTGCAGTCTTAAAAAGACTGATGGTCTGGATAATAATCGAAGTTTGGGATTTCATTTTCCTGTAGGCTGCTTTGACGAAACATGAAGAAATATTGCCATTTAAATGTTGTCCTTTGTGCAGAAAGGCATTGCTGATTCTTTCAGCTGGTCCACTGCCTTTGCAATTGCTAGCTGGTCGTCAAGTAGAAGCCAATAGAAGGTTGTGCTACGGCCAGCATAGTGGAGGGGCTGGAAAGGCAGCCCGGAGAAAGACAGCATGTGACACCCACCTACCTACCTGCACAACAACTCTCCACGCCACAGTAGTGGTACAGAGCAAGAGTAACTCCACTGAGGTACACTAGTGTAAGGCCAGGGCTTCAGTTGTACAGACAGGAAGTTTGAAGAGAGATGTGACATGACCACAGACAGCAGAGCAAGAGGCACCGTGAGAGCTACTTCTCCGCCACTCCGTCTCTTCCTCTTTGCATGCACAGTCATTCTGCTTACGTTCGCTGAGCCAGACTCAGGCCAGCCAACGGAAACGCCCCTGCGTCATTTCTCTTTCATGTGTGTCTGTTGGACCACATGACCTGTCAGAAAAGGCAGAAAAAGAGAAACTCATTGACAGTGCATGAAAAGGGGAAAATGATTGTTGAACCAGTGAAGTCCCCATGGGTCTTGGGGAACCAATGAGGCGGAATTGCAGCACAAGGCACATCATGTGAGTGCATTAGCCATACTTGCAGTTGTTTGGTTTGCCACAGCAGCTGGGCAATGCCAAGAGCCAGGGCACACACCTCTGCAGAGTTGCAGAAGGGAAAATACAGCATTTGTTCTGCTCTTAACTGCAGTTGATGTCAATAGAGTCACAATTGACCAATGTGAAAGGAAAAGCTTTTTTGGTTTGGTTTTTAAATGTTTTAATCTGTTCCATAGTTCTATCACCAATAACTTCCTTTTGAATGTAGTGACAATCTGCATTACACTTACCCCAGAGCAATCCTTAATAACATAATTTTTTCTAATATGTCAAATGTTGCTAAGGGAGCTAGTCCTCAGTGAGGACTGGCTGTGTAGAAGGTTTCAGCTCTTGGAGTTCAACTGTTTTTAATTAACCGCACAGATAAGTGTAGCCATTTATTTTCTTTGAACTGGAAAAGGTTGCTTTTCTATTTTTAACCCCTGAAGACAGCTGAGTAGTTCAAATGAAAGTCCTCAGTCCAGAAATAACCTTTTTTTTCTTTTCACCCTATGAGGACCAAAACCCAGTTTGTCATGAGCCAAACTTTAACCCATGCCTACTCAGTTCAGTTTGATTATATTCAGGTCAGGTTTTCATAGCTTGGTAATAACGATAGTATCTGACACTCATCCAGCAGGGCATTGAGCAACATGGCTTGCATTTGTCTTTTAAGAGAGCGTCCTTCTGCAGCAGTGCTCACACAGAGAGGCACTGCTTAGTAGGATTCTTCACTGAGTAAGATGCTACTCAACATGTATAAGGGTGACAAGATCTGGTCCAAAACAAACATGTATGACCAATTTTCCGAAAGACCTCAGCATGTTGCCATTAATGTCACAATGGGGAGAGACTGCGTGCTAAGCACTTACAAAAATCTGGCCCTTGTTTGGAGTGAATGGGGGCTTGAGCTCTTTAGAAAATCTGGCTGCAATTGTGGGTGCTGAGTACTTAGGAAGCAGTGGTGGTCTTGAACCAGGGCTGCCATTACTCCCTGATTTACACCCTTGTCAGCCATTGATTTTCAGCAGAGTTACACCCTTCTGGAATTGGAGTAGCACAGCCAGGCTGCCATCATTTAGAAATCAGAGCACATATAGATAGCTTATATTTTATTTTATTTTATTTTATTTTATTTTATTTTATTTTATTTTATTTTATTTTATTTTATTTTATTTTATTTTATTTTATTTTATTTTATTTTATTATTTTATTTTATTTTTTTATTTTATTTTATTTTATTTTATTTTAATTTTTTTTTAATTTTTTTTTTGAGAAAATATTTTTGAAATATTACCCTGTTGCCTGAATCCGGGCTGCTCCTGATCGCCTGCCAGCTCCTAGATTAAATGTAAGTCATTACGGAATGTTTTCCTCACATGGGAAAGACTGGAGTGGCTCGGTGTTAGTTTTGCCCTCCAACATTAATTCTAATTACCTCAAAATGCAAACATGTTTGAGTTTCCAGCAGATGACATTATTTTCTCTTTGACATCAGACATCAAAGAAAGAAAAATAAACATGGGACAGTGACAGCATTAGGCCTCTAGTCATTTTTCAGAAGGTTTTTCATGTTCTGTTCCAGACTGGTTCTTCTTTAAGTCTTGTCTCGGATTTTAGGGAGGGGAAAGGTTTACAGACTCTGAGACTGATGGAGTCTTTTCCCTTCCAGTTCTCTTTAAATAAGAGGGGGGTGAGGGGAAGGAGAGAAACAGTCTGGTTTAGATCAGGGTTGGAGTCTTGGTTTTTAGAGACTCACACACACCCCAATACTTGGGTTATTTTCTTAAATTTATTTTTAGCTTTTCTTCTGAATGTTCATGGATGATACTGCTGCATTTAAAAATTACAATAGTTCAAATAAAACAGAAATTTGACAAATGTGGAATGTTTTCCCTGTGCTTAGCAAACACAAGAGTCGAACCTCAGAATTTTGCAGATGTTTAGTACTTTTGAGACATCATTGTTCGGTCAGGTGTCACTGCTGCTGAAAGCTGATGTTGTCGGATGTTCCCTCTACAGAGCACTGACCTTTCAGACATTTCAAGACCACAGGATTTGAAAATGGACCAATGAAGGGAGCTGCCTCTCCTTCTACTTGTGAGGGTTTGGGATGTGCTAGCTTTTACCCCCACAGCTTTCGTGGAGTCATGGCGCTGGCAGGTCTAGGTCAACCTTCATGCATCCTGGCAGTGTTAGGATCCTCTCACCTGCACTCCTGCCTGCACCTAGACCCCACTTCTTCCCAGTTTTGTCCAGGCTCCAGGGGTGACGCTGGAGCTTGTGCTAGATCCTCTGTCTGTATCTGAAAAATGGAAATAATACCACTGCTCAATCTGCCGTACACCATGGAGAGAATTAAAGGCTCAATGATTAGAGACCCTGACTGTGCTTTAGTGAGGCAGGCTATAGAAAAGTCTATACAAGAAATCAAATCATGGGAAAATTACAAAAGTCTCTTCCCAGGAACTGGGAAAACAAGGTTATTGCAGGATGTGGCTAAGATGCACTGTGCTGGCAGAGCTGTGCAGGGAAGCTTGGACAACACATCCGTGATACTTGTTCCTCACTTTCTTGAGCACTAAGACTGACTCCCAAGTTTTAAAAAAGGTCAGCTTCTGATGGACACAGCCTGCAGGATCTGGTGCCGTGGCTGCACAGTGCCCTTGTTCAGCATGCTCCTTTCTTCCTCCAGTGGAAAAATAGCTCCTTCCACTGCACGGGGCAAGGAGCAGTTTTTTATAACACACACACCCCCATTAAAAAAGTGTAGAAACAGATTCATTTTCAGTTAATAAATAACAGTAAATAAATAAATAAGCACTGCGCTCTGCAGTTGTTGCCTGCGGTGTGAGCTCCAGCGTTTTGAAGTGTTCTCATTGGGACACCACAAATGTTTGTAATAAAGCTGACTGGCAAAATCTTGGGCCGGAGCCTCTGGGCTGCTCAGCCAGCTTCACAGCCATCCTCCCGACCCATTTTCCCTTGATGCGTGCCCAGGGCAGGCAGCAGATCCCCAGGGGCCCTGCAAGGGCTGTGGGCTGGGATGACTGGGCCAATGGGCATCAGCCAGCCCACCTCAGGCTCCCTGGAGCGTGTTTATCCTCATGCTGAGGCAGCTGAGGATGGTGGAAAGATAACAGGGTTGAAAGATGCACTAAAATAATTTTTGCATCTCTCCTCTGTTCTTGCAGTAGACACAGCTGTAGCCTAGAGCAGGGTGCTGCCAGACTGAAATTTTTCCAAGAGATTTTATTTAGTCCCTCTGTGCAATACCTGGAAACCGCTGCGACATTCCTGACAGGAAGCATTGTAAGGGTGACTATGGATTCCTTCACAAAAGGTAAAGAGAACAGGCTTGATTGAGGAACATGCTTTACCTTTCCAAAACTGCCTACAGTGACTCTGGGAGAGGTCTAGCAGGAGACATCCTGAAGGGCTCTTTTGTAAAAGAAAGTACTGAAAACCTGCCCTACAAAAGTCAGTGTTTCCATTTGGGCACTCAGAAGTGAATGTACTTAAAATCGAGCTTTGTACGGAAATTTGAACCAGCCTGAATACTAATATTGGCAACAGCTCTGCATGTTGGTAGAGCATACCAATCCTCTTCGGGCAGAATGTATCATTTGGGGATATATTTTCAAAATTAGATAAACCAAATGTTCTTACAAATGGATTTGATTACTTTCTGTCTGTACAAGACCAGGTTTTTGTAAGGGAATGGACAACTGCCTGAGGAGAAATAGTGGTGGAATACGTGAGTATCCTTTTTCGCACACATCAGTGCATATTTGGTATATGAGGTGGTGCTTACACAGGTTTTCTTTGACTGTTCAGGCAGCCAGTTTTTAAAATGTGGCCTGTGGTGTTTCTGTTTCTTTGATGTTTTCAAATGAGATCTAGTTATTTTAACATGTCCATTATATCTAATTCTCTGCTAAGGCCATCTCAAGGCTTCAGAGGAAATCTGGATCAGGTTTTATTTTGTTCAACCTATTTCACCCATCTCTAATTTAAAAGAAAATGGAGCTGTATCCTCTGGTAAAATGACATTCACAACTTTGTGTTTATGATGTGAGAGATCCTCTTGCTTCAGAAACGCACAGTCGTTCCTTTCCAGTTAGCAGAGTCTGTTAGCCTCTAGAAACATGGAGCCAATGAAGAGTGGGTGAGTTGTTCTCTTCTGGATGCTGAGTGATGGACAATAGTCAGAGTTACATGCACACATTTAGAGTCAGCCTGGTGCTTCACCCAAGGTCATAAAATGAGACCAGTGATACTGGAACAGGATTACATCTTCAATGAAGCCTGAACCAGACACTGCTGGGACTCCACCATGGGAACAAGCCTTACCCAAATCAAGTGGTGCTCAAGCCATTGCTATAAATCAGCTGCGTGCTTTGGAGGATGTAGGATGACTATGTATAGCACAGGCTTGCTCATGAGAGGTACCGGGCACCCCCAGCCCTTTGCGCTGGGATCATTGCACGTACAGTGATTGCTCAATCATTCCTCAGGTCAAGTCCTCACTAAATTCTATCCCTAGCAACAACATAAATGTACAAAGCTGTACAAAATGATGTGCATGTGTGATAAGTAGCAATGTGTCCATTAATATTGCATGACTTGGTGGAAGAGAGATTTTTCTAGTCCAACTTCAGAAGTGCTTAGGACAACAAGATATTCTCTGTGGGAGCCGTCTACTTTCCACGTGGAAAATGCATGATGGGGTTTTTGGGTAGGAGTGGATATATTTTGCTGCTTTGAATTACTGTCTGGATGAGTCAAGCTATTTTTTGTCATGTCTGATCTCTGCGGTGCTGGCGAATGGTTAGTTCTGTGTGGACGGTGCATGAAAGTTCCCATTAACGGTCAGGTTCTCCTCAGCAGCAGATATTGATCTTTTTAAATGAAAATAAGTATTTTAAAATAATTGCTCTGTTATCAATACCTCTTTGGCAGTTTCACTCTTTGCGAAGCATATGTCTGGATAGGAGTCAGAGCTGGTTTTGGGAGAGATGGCCTATTGCCATACCCCCTTGCTGTTTCTTTTAAATCTGGCTGTAGTGCATCTTTACGCTTTGTGTGAGGGTTTTTTTTTCTCCCTCTGTTTCATGCCTAGCAGTGGTGCTGTATACATTCACGAAGAATGTCTAGAAATAAAGATAAGGAATTTGGAAAACTGTAAATGTCCTTATCTCTGCTGTAGGTAGAATGAGTACCCGGGAGAAAAATATTGTTTTGTATGAGGTAACAGCTGCCGTTACTGTAGGTACTGAATGAGACTGTGCCGCAGTCATTAATCTTGTACTCCTCCCGTAGCCTTTCACTAATGAGAAATAAAAGCAAGAACATCGCTGTTTGGGGATTAGAAATGGGGACTGTGCCATTCAGGAGGAAAGACCAAAATCCACTACTGCTAGCAGCTGAGCATCTTTTCAGATGAAGTCTGGTCTTCTGAGCTAACACTGCTTAACTAGTAGTATCTCTTGCAGAGAAATACTGACTAGGTGCTTTCACTAGTTGCTGTGTTTTGGACAGGAGGTGACCTTCACATGCGCATTCATATTAACTGTTCGTTTTTTGTACAAAATAACCATCCCTTGCTGAACCTACCAGCAGCCAGAGCCTGATCGCCTGATCAGAACTGTATGAATGCCTGTAGAGAGCTCCCATCACAAGCTGGTTTATTATTCTGTCTGTTATCACTATGCAGCTAGTACACCGAGCAGTGATTACAATGAAAAAGTCAATATGATTTAGATACTTACAAACATGATGTTTTACACTTGCTTGAAATTTTAAGATCTACTGGAAAGAAAAACATAGCTTCCAAACCCAAAAAAAGATGAGAAACATGAACAATGTGCTCTGTGCTGCTCTGTACTACCAATGTTTGGATAGCAGTCACTTGCTCCTATCTGCCAGAGATTAAGCTGACAATATAACTACAGGGACACCTACAGAAGTTCTTCAGAGCATGTTCAGTTCAAGATTAGCTCTTTGGGGAATGCCACATAAGAAAGACAGCAGGCATTCAGGATATTCTAGTGATTTACCATGTGCTCTGTGGGAGGAAAGCAAGTGCCCTGGATGCTTAGCAAGCCTATTGTGTGTGCAATGGTGATACACCATGCAAACTGGGCAGCTGTTTCACCCTGAGGTCCTCGGGAGAAACTGGTTAAGACAGGTTCTGATTCCTAGCCACTGGACCATGTCACATGTCAAGTAACATGCACAGTGCTCCAGTTGTCCTATGGGACCTCTTGACAGCCCCACTTGATAAGATACCTTTTGCACATATCTTTCTCAGCCCATCTGTGAACTCCTGAATGTGCTATGGGAAACACAGACCAACCTAGAGGCCTTCTATGATGGAGTGACTACATCAGTGGACAAGGTAAGCACTACAGATGTCATCTATCCGGACTTCTGTAAGGCCTTTGACACAGTCCCCCACAACATCCTTCTCTCTAAATCAGAGAGGTATGGATTTGATTCATGGACTGTTTGGTGGATAAGGATTTGGTTGGATGGTCACATCCAGAGACTAGTGGTCAGTGGCTCATTGTCTGGATGGAGATCAGTGACGAGTGGGTGTCCCTCAGGGGTCCGTACTGGGGCCAGTACTGTTTAATATCTTCATCGATTACATAGACAGTGGGATCAAGTGCACCCTCAGCAAATTTGCAGATGCCACCAAGCTGAGTGGTGCGGTCAACATGCCTGAGGGACAGGATATCATCCAGAGGGACCTGGATAAGCTCAAGAAGTGGGCCCATGTGAACCTTGTGAGGTTCAAAAAGGTCAGGAGCAAGGTCCTGCACATGAGATGGGGCAACCCCTGGTATCAGTACAGGCTGGAGGATGAAGGGATTGAGAGCAGCCCTGTGGAGAAGGACTTGGGGGTACTGGTGGATGGAAAGCTGGACACGAGCTGGCAATGTGCACTCACAACCCAGAAAGCCAACCGTATCCTGAGCTGCATCAAAAGCAGCATGGCCAGCAGGTTGAATGTGGTGATCCTGCCCCTGTACTCCGCTCTCATGAGACTCCACCTGCAGTACCGTGTTCAGCTCTGGTGCCCTCAGCACAGGAAAGACATGAACCTGTTGGAGCAGGTCCAGAGGAGGGCCAGGAAAATGATCAGAGTGTTGGAACACCTCTCCCATGAGGACAGGCTGAGAGAGTTGTGGTTGTTCAGCCTGGACAAGAGAAGGCTCCGGGGAGATCTTATTGCAGCCTTTCAATACTTAAAAGGGGCTTATAAGAAAGATGGGGACAGACTTTTATCAGGGCCTGTAGCGATAGTACAAGTGGTAATAGTTTTAAACTAAAAGAAGGTAGATTCAGACTAGATATACGGAACAAATTTTTTATGACGAGCGTGGTGAAACATTAGAAGAGGTTTCCCAGAAAGGTTGTAGATGCCCCATCCCTGGAAGCATTCAAACATCTTGTTGTGGGAAGATGGTCTCTGACTGCCCATGTCCAACCAATCAAATCCTCCTGGATAAGATACCGAGGAAGTAGGAGAAAGGGATGCATGAGCTGCACTTCTTCCTGGTTGAAAGGAGCCCCTGCAGTATGTGCAGCTGCTTGGTGAGCCAAACACAGTAGCTTATCCTCCAACTTCCTACATCATGACCAAGAAAAAAGCAGCATGGTTATCAGTTGTGGCAGCTTCTTAACTTATCTTACACCTTTAAATTGGTATTTGAAGTGTAAAGAAGGTGAGGCCAATGTTTGCTAAATTGTATAAAATAAGGCTTCTACAGCCATGCTGTTAGGAGTGTCTTAATTCCTTTTGATTTCAAATGCTTGTGAAAATCAGAGCCTACTTCCATATTGTGGCACCAAAGCAGTCTGGTTTTCACATGTGGTGAGCACTAAATAGCCCAGTTGAAACTAAAACCTCTCCGTGAGGCTGTTTGTATATCAACATATAAGGTTGGTACGTGTAAGGTTCCTGTTTGTTCATAGTTCTAGTCCTTCCCATAGCCTTTGCATGGCACACACATATTCCACATGCATCTCAGTACAAAATGTGTGCATGGACTAATGTTTCTAGTGGAGTCCAACATCCACAGCTTGAAACAGTGCTCATCTTCCAACATGTCATTTAGTAAGAAGCCAAATTGTCTTCTCAACATTACTGGGTTCAGCCTTGAATCATGGGAAGAAACCCTTCTCTACGTAGACATAAGGATTGGGGCTGAGCCTGAGCAGATGGATGGAAGAAAAAGAAGGACCCATCTGTATTTCTGGGGTGATAAAATGGTACCAGTGGGAAGCAGGATGTACCAACTACCTAGTTGTTGGGAGAAGGGGCAGCATTTCACGGTGGAGGCATGTTATAATAAGAAGTTCAAGGAATCCACTGTGATTCAACAGCTGGTTCAATCAAACCAGCTGAAACTGCCTTCAATACCATCCTGGACCAGATTTTTCAGAAGAATTCAGCAGCTTGGTAGCTAAGCCCTTTTGCAAAACATCTTGCCACTTATTGTCACAATAGAAGCTGCTGGATGCTGACCACTTCAGAGGAGCTGGACCAAATGCGAGATGCCAAGCACTTGAAACTCTGGCATTGAGCTCTGTGGAGAATTTGATCCATTATGTGCTGCTCCACTTCAAAGTGGGTAGCAGCTTGTGACAACGGTACAGCATCACAGCAAATGTCACTTTTTGTGCAAACATTTAACCAACAGAAAGCGGCTTTTTAGCGTGGTAGTAAATTTCACCCAAATTTCAAATCACTTTGATTTTTTTTTAGAATTTTCACTGAATGGAAAAGAAATACTGGATTCGGGCCTTTCTGATGAAAATATTTACAAAATTTTTCAGGGTAGCTTGGGGTGCAGGAATGACAGAGGAAAGTAGGGTTTCCTCACCAAGTCTTGTTTACTGTTTTCTGATACAACAAAAAGAACATTATTAGGACGAGTTTAAAATCAGAAAGAGAGATGAAACCTACTCAAAGATTTTCTGTCATTTTCTGCACAGATTCATGTTTTAACTTCGGGAGAAAGTTTCCTTCTCAAAGGAGAAAGGAAGACAGTTTAGCACAGACTAAGAGCTGCAGTTCAGCTCTGCAATCTGGGTTCAGACCCATCTCCAGCTTTCAGTATAATCTTTCTTTGGATATTTTTTTTTTAAATCAAAACCAGGAATTATACAGCTGTTGAGATAAGAATAATTAAGAACAATGCATTTCCTTTTAAAGCTCCTCAAAGGATAACCTCTAATAAGATGAATTGAGCGTCTCATTCAGGCCACACACAAATGATGGCTCATATTTAGTAACAACATTTTTTGGGGCAAAGATAAGCTAATTTTGCTCAAGAACAGAGGGTGGTCTTTAAGCCTTGCATTTGTCAAAGAAACAAGCACTTTTTTATCTATTGCGTCTAATCTTCCACAGCTCAAAAGGAATAATGTAGGGGGAGGGAAATTCAGGCAATGTATTTATGTTGGAGCACAGGCCTGAGCATTTGAACAGAGCATGAAGTTAAAGAGACAATGGGCTAGACTGTGAAAACCTCACTTGCACTCCGAGACTGGTATGTGCTGATGCTTGTGCTTCTGTAGGTACTCAGCCTTGCAAATAAGTGCTGGATGATCTGTGATCTAGGTGCCACAGAACACACCTGGATTTATAAGGAACCTGAAAATCAGTTTCTCTTAGCTAACATCTCTGTTGCTTTTCTTAATACCCTTTTCTTTCTATGGAAAAGATTCACTACTGATCAAGATGGAGCATCAGCAACATCATCACGGTGGAAGTGAGCTTGCAGGATGCCAGGGGATGCCTGTGGTCCTCTGCTCCCTCCCCAGACCCGCTGGGATCTGTGCCCTGTGGGTGCTTAGCATGGGGTGCAGGATCCAGAAAGGCACAGTCAGACAAGGAATTAGGACCCGCATCTGGTACGTGGTCCCTCTTGTTCTGAATGCCTGCTAGGAGAGTGGCTCACAGTTTGCTCTCATGCACACTAGTGTGAATCCAGAGAAACGCAGTGAGGATGCTCCTCAGTAGCCTTTGTGCCGGGCGTTGGAGAGCAGAGCACAATCTGGTGCTGCTTCTCCGTGCTCATGAAACCGGCCTTGTTTGGAAGAGTTCATGAGGGAAAGCCTTAATATGGACAAAAGGCAAGACGTAGTGCAAAACATGCCACTGACAGGTTCTCTTCCTCCCCTCTAGACATTTCACCTGAAAAAAGAGAAGTACCAGCTGGAGTTATAAATGATTCCAGCTCCTAATTGCCAAATGCTTCCCCTCTCCCCTCTGTATCTGTTACAGATGCATCATTCACATATGAATGTTTCCTGGAATTTGGTTCCAGAGATTTGAGCCTGTGAAGTTTTGGGGCCAGACTTACTCAAATGGAACTCCCAGGGAGCAGAAATTGCTTCTCTGTTTAAATCAAGGGGCTTATCAGGGAATGTTAAATGATTTTTTTACAGCTAAAAGTCAAAAGATCTGACCAGTCTTTTCCTTGCTATTTGCTGCATAGCTTTCAAATTAAAAATGAAAAAAAAACCCCAAACCAACAAAAAAAACCCTCTTTCCAGTCCCCCTAGTCCTCCAGACAGCCAAGTCTGTTCCTGTCACCACCCTTCTAATTACTGGAAAGACCCCACTTGGCTGGAGAGATCAATGCAGGATTGTTTTACACCAGCCCAGATATTTTGCCTGCTTAAGCAGAATCTGAAAGAGTAATAGAGTGATCCATTAGCCAATCAAAGAGCATTCAATCAAGCAGTGCTCTGCATTTATCCAGCATTTTTCACCAGCAGCAATTAAGCATTCATTGATTACAAGCATTAATTAGGTCTAATCACATCCCTGCAAATGAGGTGTTATGAAAACACGAAAATGAATGCTGTGTTTTAAAATGGATTTTGGTGGTGAAGGAGATAGGCATCTCATGGGCTTCTCGGGACCCCCTCATGCACAGAATTCATAAAGACAAGGTACTCATCACCCCCCAAGAATCAGGTCCTGCTGGTCCGTCCCAGGCAGGGCTGTCAAACATTAAAGTCTCTGATTTTGTTATTTGCTGAACTCCAACCACTAGTCCATATTACCCCATTATAATGAAAGAGAGCGCAACAGGGGAGAACAGGCAAGTGAGCCGGAGGCCTGGCAGCACTGAGATCAGTGGCACAGCCGCCTCGGCCAAGGACCACACACTAAATGGGAAACTGCCAGGCTCAGGAGTAACTCAAAGCAGTTGTAGAGTTTGCCAGACTCCGTAGGATTACCTGATGTGATTTTGCTGTCATTTTTAATCCAAGGCTTGATTTTTCCTTTTTTTTTTTTTTTTAAAGGCAATTCAATTTATACATATGCCTATACGTATTTAATAGATTTTAGCTAAAGGCGAGGTCACCCAGTTTGTGCCTTAGGCTGAATAGTAGCTTACAAAAGCTCTGTTAACAACTCTATACCTGTCTGTGCTTTCTGTACCTACTGGGTTGGTATTTGATGCGTACATAGCATGGCTATAAGACAACGTCTAATTACATAAAAGAACTTTTCTCTCCCAAGCCCGGTCCTGCCTTTCACAACCTCAACCTTCTTGTTTTTCACACTCCTCCATTCCACTCTAATTTCCATTGTTTTATCTCACCCAGCTCTTTCTGTCCCTCCCCTCAGCAGGACACAAAAAAAACAACGGGCAAAGCTTTCATTTTGCAATGTTGCAAAATTGGGTGGGTTCATAGGAAAATATCAAAAAACCAAAAAAGGAAACCCAATCCTTTCTCCCAGAACCCATGGCTTGATTCCAGGGCCGAGAAAAGAGAAGAGTGCAAGGCTGCATTTGCAGGGGCTAGCATGGACACCTGGCTGCATGGCTGCAGGGAACAGCGTGAATCATGAGTGAAGCCTGGGTCCTCCACACCACGTGCACACGCTCAGCTTTATGCATTCGGACGGTGTCGTTCACATCCTTACACCCACTCTTCTGCTAAAAGTTAATCAAGGGCGAGGAGGTGGGGAGACCCGACGTGGTTGCATGAGTAAAATCAGTAGGCATGTAAATCCCACAGTAGCACGATACAGATCGCATTCCCATCCCAGTCTAGCCTGCTCCGCCCTTCCTCCGTGGATGGGGGCGGAAAGTAGATGCTCAGACTGACACTCGCTCGAAGGCTGTTCTTGGTGTTCAACATGGTTTGTGCGCAGCATAGTTTACGTGCCTAGCTTCTTTTGCATGGTGCAGCAATCCTTTCAGCACACAGGTGGGAAGGCTCACAGCCTGAGGGTCACTGGTCCCTGCGTATTCAGAAAGGCCTACTTAAAAGAATGTTGCTTTCACCTTGACTTTTCTCTTGCCAGTGTAAATGAGGAGGAAGGTCAGGGGGTGTAGCGCCACTGTAAACCAGAACATACGGACCAGTGTGCGGTGGAAAGGCAATCCCTCGATGGGGGTGATAATGATTACGATGGAGTATACTGCAATTAGGATACCGGAAATGAAGCCTTTCAGCAAAGAGCGTGCTGCATTAGCTCCAGCATTAAAGTGATTGCAGTATATGACAGTAATTTAAAAGGGAAGGGAAATCTGGGCACCAAATGGTACAGCAAAGGACCCTTTAAAGCCTGTGAGCTGTGATGATGTGCAAATGGCAGAACGCAGATGCTGACATCCTTATAATACTGCAGGGAGGCCCAGACCAGGATGGGTCCAGATAAACTGTTGACCTCTTACTCCTGGAGGTGGTCCCCACTGGACTCATGGGTAAGGCGATGGGCAAAGCAGATCACGGAAGGCCTCACCAGTGCTGCTGCTATTGCTCAATGGATGAAGTGTTTGGGAAATGCATGCTGTTTCTTGGCGTGGTAAGTGGGATGGCAGCATCTGAGTCTCCGCTTTCTTCTGTCAGTGTTTAATGACTCCACAGGTCTCAGTGGAGTTGCCTCCATGTAAAACTGGCACATCAGCAAGCCAAATCAGGCCTCAACATCTGTAAAGCTGGATAGGTTCACAAGAATTTAATTCCTTCTTAAGTATGTACAAATCACATGGGATGACACTGCCTAATTCCCTGCATTTCTACATAGCACGGTACTGTCACTATTCACTGGGAAAGAATTTCATATTTGCATTTTCCCAAATGCAGTAATACTGACATTGCTCATCTTCTCCTAACACTCAATAGCAATAACTTTTCTCTCTGTCTCTGGAGAGTAAGGCCCAGATTTTCCATGTTGCATGGCACTGTCTGTGAGGGTCCTCATGCTGGTTCTATCACCTCTCCAGTGAAGTGGAGATGAAGTGGAGAGTAAGCGCATCTAACCATGCACACTTAAAAATCAGAAATAAAAGCAAAGACAGGTTTTTGACTATGGCACACATAAAGCTGCAGGCCAAGCTGAAGTTCTGCCTGCAGCTGTCTATTGGTAAGTGCCACCAAGTAAAACAGGCATTGGAGAGCATATCAGCATCATGCAATAGATGCCTCCGTTACTGACTCCACCACCAGCTCCAAAGCTGGGAGTATTACAGAGCCACTGGAGACCAGGACTTCTTGTCTCAGGTGCAGTACTAATAACTTGGCTTTTCTTTTAAGAGTCACACTAGTCTCTCCACGTGGATCCATGCTAAGCAGATGTACCACTGCAGTTGTCTGCACCATGCATCACAAAGGGCGGTAGGTCTTGCTCTGAGGGTGTAAGTAGGGTTTTCCCCTTGAAGAGACAGTAAGTTTTTAGTTTTTTACTTAGAAGGGTGTGGGTCCAGGCAGCCTCAGGAAAGAAGGGACAGTAAGTTTTTAGTTTTTTACTTAGAAGGGTGTGGGTCCAGGCAGCCTCAGGAAAGAAGGGGATGTGTAGGAAGTGTGATAGACTTTGCTTTTTGCTTAGATGACAGTCTATCTCAAATTCAAGAATAGAATCACATTTTAAATGCCCTAGGGTTTCCTGAGTGCCAGTAAAGGTCATGTCCAAGCCCCAAGCAGATGCCTGAGGTCGTGCCAGGTACCCCAGAAGTGCCACAGGACCATGCTGAGGCAGCTAGATCTACTTACATGGATTTCGCGCTGCAAAGGCATTGCCTAGGGGTTGAAGAAACAAGTCGGTTACATGTGGTACGATCAGATCATTTCAGGGCTTGTAAACCTGTGATTTAAGGACCTGACCCTGCTCTATTGGTTTCTCTGTCAGTGCAAGAAAAAGTCTTAAAGGACAACATCTGACATTTGTCAATGAAGGGGTGACACTGCTACTGAGAAGAGACTTTCTGAAAGGGTTGTCTCACCAGAGGGTGACCAGGAGCTGCACAGGTATTACCCATCCACCCACACTCAAGCTTGCCCTGTCACCTAACCAGGATTCTCACACCCAGGAGGGCTGGTCTCAGCATTTAACCTGAAGGAGAACTTAAAGTTTCTTCTCAGCACAGAGTGCAGGCAGTGGCAGACTCATCTCCTGCTTGGAAACCTGGTGAGGGGGCATAGTGCCACGTGGAGGCAGAAGTGCATCACTGGGGGGACTGTGCAATGCTATCAACCCAGCATGTATAAAGGCTGCATCACACCTAGAGCACAAAATTCTGTACAAACGTGTTTGTGTAAGAA
The DNA here is from genome assembly GCF_047716275.1 of Strix uralensis. Classification (NCBI taxonomy): domain Eukaryota; kingdom Metazoa; phylum Chordata; class Aves; order Strigiformes; family Strigidae; genus Strix; species Strix uralensis. The sequence continues at coordinate 12,903,892 of NC_133972.1, forward strand.
ATCACACCTACAGGCCTGTGTTTGCCACAGTGTGCTGGGACCGTGTTTCATTCCACCCAGGAGTAAAAGGCTGTGCTGCTCTGGAGCAAGGTCATTCCCAACCATCAAGAGCAGTAGAGGAGGGGAAGTTGGCTGTGCTTTTTGCTCTGGATCCAGCTCCCAGAGGCTGTGCAGAATCTGTACCATTAAACAAAGCTAAGCTCATGAGCTACACTTGTGTTGCTATTGTCTTTGCGGCTGTTTTTGTTGTTAATACCTTGGCTGCTGCTATTATGTCTGGTGTTTTTAGCGTGGCAGCCAAGAAAACAGCATTAACTGAGCAACCTCAAGACAGCAGAGGTTGCCAGGTTGAGAAACCCTCTGATGCTGGGAAACAAAGCGGGCGTCTCTCTCCACTCCAAGGCTGTGACCTGTGTTGGCTTTCGACCATGAAAACCCACACAGCCCTGTGGCTGAGTGACGACTGTGGCAAGTACAAGTGTTAACAGCGGGTACTTGGGTTTGATTATATTGTTTCATAAACCACACCTGCTGAAGGTAAGAGTGTAGGCGTTGAACAAACAGGCTACTTGAAAATACATAGCCTCCAGAACAGGGGAAAAACAGTTGGTGTATTGGGGATTTTTTTAATTGCCCTGAATTATTCGCAATATCAGTGGTTTCCTGTGACATCAAGCTTCTGAACATTGCCTGATTGCCATAAACTGCGGTCCATCCAATTTTCCATTCCCGGCTACGCCCAAACCACAGCTCATCTGAAAAGCTGCTTCTGCAGAAGACATGTACCGGCTGGCCACTGAATAACTGGTAGATGGGGGTGACACAGAGGCACCTGGTACGGGGTACTCAGCACTGGCATGGATGGATCCATGTGATTTCTTCCATTGAATTTCAAGAGAAATGATGGTAAAACAGCTAATGAGTCAAAGGGAGGAAGTGAGAGCAGAGGCTAACTAAGAGTGTGTGAAAGAGAGAGCTCTGTGGACTGCTCTGCCTGTGCCAAGAGCCGGGGAGAGTTTCTGTCAGCTGGTTGGGAAAGTCGAGCAGCTGGAGAGTGAACTACTGTCTTGCCTGTGTGTCCGCAAGCACCACTGCCCTCTTTTGGGTGGAATTAGACCTGTGCCTCTGCTTCATCTGTCAGCACACGCTCCCGCGTCGCCTGGGTGCAAGGAAGAGGGACCCCCTCCTGCAACGATGCTGACAGTGATCCATCCTCCCATGGAGAGAGCTGAGCAGCGGGATGCCGGCACGGGGAGGCTCTGCTCAGCAAGGGTGCTGGTTGACAGCAGTGTGGTGTTACAGATGTGGCACATCAGTCTGCCAGCTGTGGCAGGCTCCTCAGACAGGCTCCAGATCCTTGGATGAGCCGTGCCACCGAAGCCACGTTCCTTCAGGCAGTGCTTCTCCCCATCTCTGGTGCTGCTCTGTCCCGTCATCCGCCGTGCAGGAGAAACAAAAGAATGGCTGAGCAGCTTTTGGCTCCAGCCTTGCCACAGGCAGGTAATTATTTCAGGTGTCCCACGCTGGTGCCAAGTTCTGCTGAAAACAGTAGGTCTGAGACCTTCACCATGGAGGTGTCGAAGCTCGTTACGTTGGGACAAGGCGCACCTTGAGCTGAGCTCTCCTCCTTCGTCCAAGCGCTTTGCTGGAGGGCTCCTTCGCAGCTGCAAGGGCTGTTGTTAGCAGAGGCATAGATTCAGGATATGGGTCGACCTACTAGTTCAACATATTTGGTGGCCTGTGTCCAGCAGCAGTCAGATCTTGCAGGAAACATGTAGTGGTGCTATTTGTCTCAAACAAGAACACACATCCCTTTGAGAGACAGCTCATGCCCCCAGAAGTATCTGATTACACTTAATTCAGCTTCCACAGCTATGAAATTTTATCGTGCCCGGTCACAATCTGACAAAGTCCTTACAGTGACCTAGCCATAAAATTTGACTTGATGAGTGACACTTTTTATAAGACCAACTGTTTCATTATGAAACTTTTGAGGTTGGAAAAAAAATCCCAAACAAATAAGAACATGCCACTATTAATAAGACCGTCAATGCATTTTTACATATCCTCCTTGTAGCAATTGTGGCTGCGTGTAAAAGGCAAACATGCCTTGTGATCGTGAGAGAGTGGCTAAAAAACATGAGTCACACAGTCGAACCTTGTGACTTGGTAGAACTAAGGAGGTCTCCTTAAAGGCAATTTGTGGAAGAATTGGAGAGAAACACAATTTTTCAAGGTCAGCCAAAGGCTAATGAGCGCTCTTTCATAGTACGATTGTATTGCCTGAATTTCTGCATTTCAAAGCCAGTCTAACTACTTTATTGCTGAAGCACTGTAACTGAAGAGGCTGTAATAATATTGACAAGTAATCCTGCCAGAATCTGAGATGGTATTCAGCATAATATGAAACATTTTCTCCTTGCCTGGACGAGTATGGAACAAAGAGTTAAACAAATGTGTGGTTCCCCTGAGTACCACTTATCTTTCTTCCCGAAGGGCATGTGTACAGATGCTTTGTAAGTTGGGTTGTCAACAGCTGGGGCTTGTGGCCAGATTCACATGTTCTCTACCTTTTTGCTTGTGAGCTGCAGGAGACTCATCTCCAGGGGGACAGTTTTTCATAACTTAATTAGATTGGCGCCATTCACGCGGCTACAGTTTCAGGTTGGCTCAGCTTTACTTCTGCTCCAGCTCTCCAGTTCAGGGGATTACAGTAGCACTGAAATTGGTTCTGAACTAAACGTTTGGCAACTACCTCAGGTCAAGGAGGCAATCTGTGTTACTGCTGTTGCTAAATTAGAAATAAATAAATAATCAATGTGTGGCCCTTAATGAGAGACTGAGAATGAGAGACAAAATGTTTTTGCAGCTCTCCACTTTGTGTGTACGTAGAAATATGTTGCATTTTTTTCCCCATGAATGAACAACTCCAGCCTTAGTAAACCACTTTAGTTGAAGGAGAGCAATTTCCAACTGCATCCTCTTAGCACGGATTTACACCATGCTTATTTCAGTGTAGCTTTAATCGGCTGGGAATCCAGATAGGCTAACCAAAAATCAGACACAGAAGAAGTGTTCCCACTGGAGTTCTCAGTGGTTTAACTGAACCAGTTTAGAAATGGATCGCAGCAAAACCACTGAGATTTTTAGCATGGAGACAAAGCCCTTAGCCTTGACTAGCTGTATGCTTCATGCTACTAAACTGCAACTCAAGAAAAAGGAGATTTACAAGCAGTGAGTGTAGACTGGAGGAAAAGAAAGAGTGGGGCCACCTTTCCAAGCGCTACACATAAAATGGGCGCCTACTGCCTGTGATGTGCAGCTGTTCATTACAGAGAACAATCTACAAGTATGAGTATCTGGGCTCACTTCCACTCCCTGTGAGCCACAGAGACCCACAGCCCCCCCTCCCCCTGCCCCCCAAGCTCCTTGACGTGGTTCATACTGCACGTGGGCCCACTGAGGTTTCCAGGTTTTACCTGGGCAGGTGGTAGGTGGAAAGCTGCATGCTTGTTACTTCTTCACCAGCTTCAGTGTTGGATTGCAACCCATCCCTAGCAAGCAGTTTTGAAGAAGTCAGCTGAAAAATGGCACTGTAGCCAGGAGCCAGATGGAATTAATTAAAAGGCATCTGGCAAACCCTCTTGTAAAGAAAGAAATATAGGTGTTTGCAGGGATGGAGAAAAATGACCACTCCTGGTAGAGAGCTAATAAGAGGGGAAAAAAAAGTGTCTTTTCACATCACTTCTGAAAGCAAAGCAAAACAGACAAATCCACGGTCCAGATTTTCTCACTGTGATATAAATAAATGCAATTAGACCTTGCTCTGTCCAACTCAAGATTTTTGGTGCAAAAATTCTTCCCACTACAGCGCTTACAAGGCTGAGTTCACCTATTTACTGGGGGTACTGATTGCTTCATGACTTTTCACTTTCTGTATGATATGAGCCATTTGTGAGCTGGAAGCAAACTGTGGAAGTTGCCTGTCTGTAATACTGAACAAATACTTTGTAAATGGATTCAAGCCTGTGTTTTTTTGTGACCTGTTTGGGGCAAGTGCTCTATTCAGGGTCTGAATTTTAGAGGTCATTGCTGGATCTGCACAAACGGCCACATGCATCTTTTGCACCAGTGCCTCAATCCTGTCCTTAAGAGAGACCCTGTTGCACTGATTTCTCTGTAGAGGATAGGTGGGACTTCTGTGCTACCCGATGGCTTACCTGACACACACCTGGTCTCCCTAGGATCCCTCGGTAGTTATGGCAGGGGAGGGGAGAGAGAGAGATGGGCCCCTCTGGAGGGCAATTCAAACCAGATGCTTGACTTAGGTAGACTGAATCAACCCCTGCAGGAGTTTTTATCTTTCTCCATGAACCAGGGAGAGGCTAGAGAGACTGGCTGAGTGACTCGGCTGGCTGCAGTTGGTGGTGTGAAATCTCTCCTCGATGAAGCCAATGAAAACATCAAGAAACAGCCATCCACGACCTCTCAAAGTAATTTATTCACCCTCATTCTTAACACTTGGTGCCAGCTCTCTCATTTAATCTGGTTTGAGTTCTCCTCCTTGAACTGTTGCGATGGCTTTCTCTGTTAGGTGGAGAAAGATTTAGTAAGGACTGTTTCCATCCTTCACGCAGAAATCGAAGAGCTTCTGAATCTTCATTGTGATGACAGGAATAAACTCCTCTCCGAAAGTCTCCCACTCGGATGCAGTCTTGCCATTTATTGTGTGGCTTTTTGGCAGGTTTTTAACACTCCTTTGGCAGTCATGGCTTTCAGCCACAGCCAGTGCTCCAGGGCCAGAGAGCAAGGCTGCAGTGACCTGCTTCTCCTCCAGCCCTCCTTCTCCTCCATCCCACCTCCTGCTCCCAGCCCAGGGGAGCAGGATATGGCCCTGGGGGTTTTCCCGCTTTCCTACAGCCCAACCATGTATTACAGACTGGTGTTTCTGAAGCAGAGATCTTTGCAGGATGTCTCTTGAGACCCCTTTGACACAGCCCTCAGGCAGAAGAAGACGCTGCTGAATTTAAGAAGTTACCCATTTTTAACGGACTGGAAGATAATTTGCCTTCTCATCTAAAATAAATTCCTTGCCACTTCAATACAGAAGTAATAGGTAACCACTTCAGCCTTTTCTGCATCAACATTACCAGTTTTGCAATTTCTGTCTATCATGGCTAGATTACTTTTTGTTCTTAATGTATTTTTTAAACTCCTTGTTCTTCCTAAATATGGGGAACCTAAATATGTTCACCACTGAATGACTGTTTCCATCAAGGCCCACAGCTTCCCTCACTACATTTCTGCATTTCACAATATGTCATCAATATTCTTTACTTTTTCCTCCTGCTTTATTACCTATTTAGTTAGTAATCTCCAGTTGTTGCTGAATTTGGATAAGTTTTTAGCTTAAGCTCCAAGCTTGACTGTGGAGGAAAGGGGATTGACTAAATATTTCTCTTTTATTTTTATTATGCCTGCACAATTTTCTTTCATATTTCTTCTATTTAGATTTTGCATCCTAACTAATTTGGCTCGTAGTTTTCAGAAACTTTGGGAAACCTCTTTGATGCAACTATTGGGTATATTAATCACTACTTGCAAATCTCCTCTCTTTGCCCATACAGAATGTAGTCACGCCACAATTAATGGTCCCGACGCAACCAGCCACTTCCAGCTCAGGAATCAATCAGCTGTTATCTGCCTTAATGAGGTCCATAGTAAAGTCATCTCCTTCTGTGTGCAATTGCTGTGTAAGTATTATCTGATAGGTTTAGAAACGCTAAACGGCTTCACCACTGTATCTGTGGAACCTTGAAAATAGTTTTCTCAAACTCAAATCATCTATAACAACCAACACACTTTTTTTCTTTCCTGTGTAAAAGACAACTGCCGAAGGAATAAATCAACTTTCTCTTTTCTTTGGCCAAGCAATCCTGAGAGCTCCCTTATTTCCTCTTGGGTTTTCTCTATGAGAGCAGTTATCCAAATCCAAGATTCTCTGCTCTCACTGAGTCCCTGGAAGGCGATGGCACCCAGAATATGTTTGTCTTATTGCTTCTTCCATTCCTGATGAGATCACAACATTCTGGAGTTGGAGGTTTTACATCCAGGCTAATGACATTTTTTTATCCCATTTCCCCTCGCCAGTTACCCCAACTCCCATAATTAATATGTAAGCATCTGAAAAAAATGGTTCGTTCTTTGAGTTTGTTATCAGATCAGTTTGATTCATTTTTGCTATGCCAAATTTGAGATTCCTCTCTACTTGATAGTTTAAAATCATCCAGAAAATACAACTGGGAAGATCCAAGATCTTGGTCCGATCAGGTCTGAGATATGAGGCACCCCACCTGGTTTTCCTGCAACATGTATTTGACAACACAAACACCATCAGCTTCATACCAGCCAACACAGCCCCACTATTTTCTGCCATCTTTAGTGTCATGCTCAAAGAATCAAAAATCTCTGTCACTATTGCTTGAGTACTTTTCTTTTTCATCCCCACTCTGCCATTCTTGCACACTTCTTTATGCAGAGGATGTATTTGACACAAATAATTACAATGCTTTTATTATATAAAAAAGTAAACACCATGGATGAAACTTTTTGAAGCTTTTCTTCTGTTTTTTTGACCTGCCTAAAGAACATAATCAGCTTTCGTTTCGACTGGTAACAGCTAAGTGGTTTATTAAAGTGTATTTCAGAATGAATAGCTTTGTACATCAAGCTTCTAAGCTGTTATGAAAGTCCCAGTGAGCACCACCTTTCAACATTTTAACAAAAAAAAAAAAAAAAATCTGGCCCTACAGACTTGGGGGTTCAGACTAGGCTTCTTCCTAGCATGGTGATGCACATGCTGCTGCAATACATACAATTAAACTAATCCAGCTGTAGAATAAGATTTTGTCTTGCATTTATCTTTTAACAAATATTTCTAGCTAAATAAGACTGTAACTTAATTTCATGAGCTTATAAGTGAAAGAAAAAATACATACATGTTTTGTTTAAAAATAGCATAACCAACTATTTTACTGATTTTTAGATCTACATAGGCATTTCTGTAGCTATTTGTACTTTACAATCACAACTGAGATTGTTGTTGATTCTTTCTTTTACTAGTTAGCAGTTCCCTGCAGTTGTTTCCATGCAAAGATGCTTGATGTGAATAGGAAAACCCAACCTTAAAACTGTCTAGAAAGGGAAACAATAAACTGTATGTTTCTTGTGGAGTCTGATTCTCTGAAAGTTTCACCAGCCACCTCTCAAAATTGTATGTTTCTAGTAAGGGCTGCATTTTTTTGTGAGTAATGGTTTTTCATGTCTCCAGTTGTGCACTCAGTTTTGTGTGTTATAAAGAACCTGATTTTCCGAAGGCATTAACCATCTAACTTCTTGCACTTGGGTTTTTTAAAGTTTTTCAAGTTGAGTCCCATAGAGCTGAAGCAATCAGTAACTATTAGTCGTTCCATTGTTTTTTTGTTCTTTGCCCCCATTAGAAGCATGTGAATGTTTTTGTTTTCCATTCTTGTTTGAAATGAAGCCAGATATCGAAATCTGGAAGTCCTTTGCAAGATAGGGCTTCCACTCTTCGTGCAGTTCTCTGGTTACTTTATTGTGAGTGCCCAATATGAAGTCGTGAAAATAAGACAAAAGTACAAATGCTAGAAAATGAATTGTGCTTTTCATCGTTCTTGTGGTGTTTTAACCATTGGCAAGTAATGCCTATAGGTAGTGGATTTATAGTGATTTATCTTTAGCCTGGCTTTGGCCCCCTTTACCATAGTACCTGGCGATTGCCTGAGCACCTGGGCTCTCAAATGAATCATCCGCACTGGCTTCGGAAGTAAACCTTCTCAGTGAAATAGCAGCAATATCCGGACTGGCCATCGGTTTCTATTCCGTTCAGCTTCAGCTGATATATTTCATATGTTTTTGTAGCTGAAGCTGGGCCAGGACTTCTCTAGCTTTGACAGGAGGGCTAAATGAGAGCAGGGAATTTTATGTGCCTCTTCCCACAGCATTCCAGTAACCGTGCAGGAAGTCATTGATCAATGGGATTTAGGCAACGTGCACAAGAAAGGTATGTGTGTGTGGCCCGGTGGCCTTTGCAGCATGTGCTATGACGACACCACCCTCTGATTCAATAAACGGAGGGATAAGAGACTAGGTGGTAAGCCACACACACCATGTTTATGATGCATCTCTGTAGCTGAGCGAATGCAGTGTGGTCTGTTTTTAAAGCCCATTCTATAAGGCTGCATGTTTCTTACGCTATGGTTTAGACGTGGTCATAGCAGAATGATTTTCCTGGAAAATTGCTTAACATGCTGTCACAAACAGAGGGCAAGTTCCCTGACCTGGTGGCTCATCCTACCCCGGGAACAGAAATGGGATCTGACCTTTGGTAGATCACTCTGGGTTTGTTTTATTGTCCTGACTTGTACAGCTCCTCCATGTCATAACCCAGGAGAAGATCTGAAAAGCCACGTCGTCTCTTCGGCAGGCTGCAATGCATTCAGGCCATGCAGCACAGGGAGGGTAAAAGGGCTGGTGCGCCTGCACACTTGAGCCAGAGTGGTTAGCAGTAATGGTTTTGTAGGGTAGCTCTGGCCCAAATGAAGTCAAACTCATTCCTAGGATAAGTTTACTGACCTTACTGGATGGGAAGAGTATTTATCCTGTTGTCATACTGGATATGCTGTGGGTCGACATAGCACTTAGGGATCTGGTGTAGTTGGGATCTGTCAGTGCTAGGTTAATGGTTGGACTGGATGATCTTCAAGGTACTTTCCAACCTAGATGATTCTGTGATTCTGTGATATAGAGGGCTGGCAAAAAAAAAAAAAAAAAATCCAATAAATGTACGTAATTTGTTTGAAATTGCTTTAGGGCATTAAAATTGCCATGGAGAGGTTTTCCAGGCCTCTACCTGCCTGCATCGTACCAGGAGCTGTTATACTGCAAAGGAAACCTCACCACAGCGGTTTGTGTGTGTTAGCATGGAAGGTGACAGTTTGATTTTTCATCTTTCCTGTGCCTCAATTTCCCTATTTGGCTACATTAGGTGGCTCAGGGTAGGATGCAGCTGTGGCGGGGCGGACAGGGAAGGGGTTGATGTCAGTTCAGCAGCTCTGTCACTGCATGACTCGGAGCATAAACTAATGAAGTAAATCTGGTTTCCTTCTCTCTCCCTTTCTTATCTGTGATTTTCCACATACAGAGGAAATGGAGAGGGGGAGGCAGTGAAAGGTTGTTATCATGCAGCAATGAGACAGGCTATGGAGAAGAAGATGCTACTTCTTCAGTGATCCCAAATGTGGTCCCAAATCTCAGAAGAGCTGAATATTTCAGCTGAAAGAGTCAGCTATGAAATAATCTTTTCCCCAGACACCAAAATTGTTGTCATTATTGTACAGCATCAACAGTCCATTGAGCTGAATGAGGGCAGCCCGTGCAGAGCTAGTGTTTCAGTCTGTCCACCTGCAGCCCAGTAAATAATGGTGAGGATAGTTTACTGTTACAGAGGGATCGGAATTGCCTGGCTGAATGGTCACAATCCAAGAAAATGTGTTTTAATTTAGCTAAATGAAAAGTAATACATCTGGGAACAAAGAGTTCAGGCAGTACCTACAGGACAGGAGACTCTGCCTTGGAAAACAGGATTATGGGGTCATTGTGGTAACTACCTCCACAATAGCTGCTGGTTCAATGGGGCTAAGAGGGCTCAGCTGACTCTGGGAACCTAGCAGCAAATAATGGGACTCAGGGATGGCAGAAGCATCAGCAGGAGCATCCCTGGGCTGCGGCACCATGTGGTGGTCTCACCGGGTGTCCACATCATAATGAGAACATGGAAACACCAGGGCGGACCACTGACATGGTGGCTGGGAAAATGAAAGCTTTTTTGTCACGTAAGGGTTAAAGTGTGCAACCCAGCCAGCTTTTCTAAGGCAAGGTTCGGTGTGCCTTTGTGACACTGCATCACAGCACTGCAGTGAGGGGACACTGAAGTCAGCTGTGACATGAGGCCTTACTTCCTAACGGTGGGTAATTTTGACCAGGTAGGAGATGGTAAAATCACCTCAGGCATGCCTGACTTCACCGTAAGAGAGAAACTCTCCAGCATGAGTATGTAAAGTTTGATTTGGATCATCATCTCTGAATTCTCATTCTTGTTCTTTCTGTCATGGTAGTGGAAAAAAAAAAAAAAAATCTGCATTTCCCTCAACTTGCTCATTGGTGCGGCTCCACACTGAGACAGTGACAGTGCCCAGCCTTCAGCTTTAAGGTTTTGGGCCACAACAGGCCAGACACTTTTCTTCTCCAGCACAAAACAGTGAAGAGTTTGCACTACAACTTATATTTGAACTTTGCCAGCTTTGGACCTTGGGTTTTGGATTTGCGCTTTAGCAGGAGGAAGACCAGCTGAGACGAAGGCCTCTGACTCCCACTCCAGACCTTCCCAAACCGTGGGAGTGCTCCTCTTGCGCAGCTCTGATCTGGGCCCATCTCTAAATATAACCATAATGCAATTAAATAAAATAAAAAAAGTAACCAAGAAATAACAGCAACCTTCCATCCAACAGTGGTTGAGTTATTACCACAGTTACATCACAGCTGAAACAGGTGCAAGGAAATAAGCCTCCCAAAAGTTTCTATTCAGGAGGGAAATGACTGAAGAAAGAGAGAAAGAGGGAAAGGAGGAAGGCGGAGGTAAGGGTAGGAGCCAGGGGACAGAGCGGAAGTTGTTTCTCTTGGGATGTGGCCAACTTAGTAGCTGTCCAAACCCAGGAGATGTCTTGGATGCTCCTTTTGATACTGTCATTGCTTTTCCCATTTTCAGGCTGCCTGCTAGCAGAGAACGTGATAACACCAGTATTGTGTTGCCCTCTGAATGCCCTATTGCCTGGGACCTCCACAGCCTGCTGAACCATGTTTAGGCCTGATGTAAGCAGACACACATCCTTCCAAGCAGATTTTATGCAATTTTCAAGGAATCCTTCAAGGACTCATCAGCTCAAGTAATTCTCTCTGCCCCAAAACTATGGGGAAGGGAAGCGATTATGAGAAAGCTCATGTTCCTCCAGCAGCTGCAGCCACTTTGGGTGGGATTCATCTGACTAAACATAGATGTCTCCATCTGAGCTAGTCACGCTAGGCTCCCTTTATGGAGGAGAATATGGGGAAATACAGGCACAGCTATGAGTCATCCCCTCCCCAGGTCAGTATCTAAAACAGGTCAGGCAAATCTTGTCCATTTCTCTTCTTTGCTTGTAAAAGGAGCTGCAACGAAGAGGCCAAGTGTAGGTCTGTAAAGTTAGATGAAGCCCATCCTTCATCTGGTGTTCAAACCAAATGATTCGATCTGGGACCAAAGGGCCAAGCTGTGCTGCTGAGTAACCACAGCAGAGTGGGTTAAATTGGCTCAGGCGAAGAGGCAAGGAGTGCAGTGCTGGAGAGGAAATGGCCTAAGAAAAATGCCTGAAAAGTCACCATGGGATGTCACCCTAGTGCCAACGCTATGTTTGTTTTGAACCAGAGCAGGTACCTTCTGCTTTTCTTCCTGACACCACTGCAAGTCTCTGCGTGACCAGTCACTTCCCTGCTGCCAGTCTGTCTTTCCTTCCCACCTCTCCTTTCCAGACGTCAACACAGAGGACCCATCTTCACATCCCCGTGGAGCATCATTGGGGTGCTGCTGAGTGCTCAGACCCCCAGGCAGGCCTGGAGCAAAGGACGTTCACCATTGATGATGGAGCTGTGAGTCTAGGGCACTTCCAAGTGTCACGGACACACAGACACAGACACAGACACCAGTGGGACGTTGGCTGGCTGTGCCCTGTGCCGCAGCTCCTGAAGCTCAGCTCTGCCCATTCCCTCTGCCCAGCTGCCTGGCCTAGCGCTGAGCTCTGTGTTGAAACAGAGGAGCATTTCCCATGCTACGTGTGCGTCAGGCATGCGTGGGGAAAGGAAGTGCAGCAGTTGCCAGAAGCACCAACAAAGTTAGTATATGTTGTTATCTGATGAGAAAAGTAATGAAGCAAAAATGCTCCGAGCGTGACATAAGCCAGCTTCTCTGTCGAGGGATTACTGCTGAGGACCCTCAAGACCTTATGTGCACCCATGACTGTAATCCGTGAGTAAGAGCATGAAGCATGCACACAAGGTAAATAAATGGTTAGAGGGAGCTGCTCCAAGTCAAATTCCTCCCCTCATTTTTTCCTTTTCCTTTCTCACAATTGAGAGACAAACAAAAGCTCAAGCGATGTCATGGGGCAATGCGTTTGGCAAGTTTCTTGCTGCTGTGTCCCAGTACATGACAAGCCTGTCTACTGACACTGTCTTTGCATTCGCCAGAAGTAGGAATGTGCCAGAGGTGGCACATGCAGAAATTACAGCAGAGCCTGGCAGTACGAAGCAGGGCACAGAGGAAAGATGAGGCTTTTCAGATCTACTGGAACTGGTTCCACTCAGTGCTAACCTGAAGCTAATGTATGGCTCAAGTGCCAAATTTCCAACTCCCTGCTGTAGGTCGTTGACTGACAGAGGGGCTGGTGCTGTAGGGGCCTTTAGTTTCCCTCCCAGCAAAATCAGAAAAGTGAGTTAATTTGCTTAAAAACAGACAAACAAACAAAATACCCCATGTGTGTATATGTACATGTTTGCACATGCACGTGGTGTACTTTGGAAAGCCCTAAGAAGTGGAAGTCCTCAGATGATGTGGGAATTTAGGACCTCTCCTGAACTCAAGACTTGGGCTCCTCAGCCTCAGTAGCACGCTGATGGACAATTTTGTGTTGGGACTTTTCAGAGCTCCCCTTTCTCTAGCTGCTACACAGAACTGGGGTTCTGGTGCCTTTAAGCCTGCCAGAGGTTTTTGTATCAAGGAAGCTCATTGCTCTGTGCTTGGATATTTCTGGGAAAGCCGGCTGGGAGGTAAGGAGAGGTATGTTCATTAAGTGCCCTCACTTGGAGTTAAAGGGCCAAGCAGCTCCTGCTCCTTCCCCCTGCTACAAGAAGCTCACTGGGATGAACAAAATGGTTAAAGGTGCCTGATGAGAACACAGCCTGGTAATTGCATTACCCCCAGGGTGGGGTGACTGCCAGTTGCTGGTAAGGAGGTACAGCCCTGGGTGAATGCAGGTTCCTGTTCCCTCTCCCCCGGGCCACAGTCCCTCTCTGGAAAATAACCTCTTTGCTCCTCATTCATTAACACCCTGGCTGTGGGATTTGTGTTGGAGCCAAGCGGCACAATCTGACCTGCCCTGAACGATCGAAACAAGCTGTCCCAGATAATCACCTCCCTCGCAGGAGGTGCAAGCGCATGGGGTGGGATCCCCAGGGACCCCACATGCCTGCGCCCCATGGCTGGATTGGTACCAACGCCTATTAATAGAAACAGAGGAAGGGATTAGGAGGGGAGAAAACCACAGCTCTTTCCCGACAGTGTCTAGTTCTGCTTGGGCAGAAAGCCTGGCCTGTGCTGCTGGCTCACTGCATCACATCACCCCCATTGTTGTACATCTATCTATCTATCTATCTATCTATCTATCTATCTATCTATCTATCATCTATACTAGGATATGGGGTATTTTGGCTTCAGAGACCCGAGAGTCAACCCCACGCAGCTCAGCCCTCTGTGGCAGCCAAGCAGTGTGTTTGTCTCACGCCAAGATGACCAGCCCCTATGAATGTGCTCCAAGGGGCATCCTCTTGTCCCTTGCTTTTGGCAGTTTGGCTAAGAAACTTGAGGCTTTCCTAAAGGCAATGAGGGGCAACAGCTGAAACCCTGGATCTACTTCCTCCACTGAGAAATATATCCAGATATGTTTCACTATTTCAGTCTGTGGAAAAAGAGAGCTGGACTGGACCCCGTGCAGCTCTGGGCTTGCAGGGCTTCCAGAGCCAAGCAGGCATGTAGGCACTCTCGCTTTAAGAATTGATTTCCTAAATAAGTGAACTGTCAACTCCCGGTGGCTAGAAAAATCTGCAAACAATTTCTAGTCACTGAACAAAGCAAATCTTTGTACTGTGCTGTAATAGTTCATTATTAAATAAAGGCTCCTTTGTTAGGCTATAAGAAATGGTGTGTACTCCGCCGCTCTTCACAATGTGCCTTGGTGTGACTTTGCAATGCATATAAAATTGTATTTCATGTCCTGTGAAAAGATGACATAGTGGGTTATTTTAATTTCAGTAGGAAAAGCGCAGGGTGAAGCAAAGCTCCTAGCACAGCTCTGATGATTGCACTTTATTGTTGATGCATTTGATCCACGATCGTATGAGAGGACCCGGAGACTGGACTTTCTCTCATCTGCAACAGGGTAAATGAGGAACAACATGGGTGAAATTACTAGTGAGGAGAGTGAGGGAAAACTTTAGCAGCTGCAATTGCTACAAGTTCTGTTACTTACTGGGCTGTCTTTTTGCAGTTCCAGGCTTAAATGAGTCAAAACAGGAATCAAAGGGCGTCAGTGTTTTCCCATCCAGAAAAGCAAATGTGTTTCCAGCTCCCTCCCTTCTTTCTTTCTTTCGCTCTGTACCCAGCATGCTCCCGGTAATCCGCCAGTTTTGGCCCTACAGCTGCAGAGGCCCGTTACTCCACTCCACATCCGCTCGTGTCGCGCAGTGGTGTGGCTTTGCGGCAGACCCGGCCATGGCACAGGCATGGCAGCCGTTAGCCCTCTGCCTGAAGGGCAGGGGCAGACCTTGCTTCACATGTTCCTCAGCCATGCAGCCCAAAATGCTTCCCCCACCCCCAGCTTTGAGGCACGGGATCTCCCTCTCCCTGCCAGCATGTGAGCCCATAGTGTTCTCCTTTGCGTTTCATTCAAACACATTTTGGCGGGCTGTGACCTTGTAACCAAGCCCGTCAGACCATCAGGTAAGCTTGCATCCCCCGTAGTTTTTTCTCTTGTGACGTTTTGCATGGGGTTGGCAGTGCATGAACAGGGCTGTAGCTTTCCTGCTCCTTCCTTCCCCCATCACACCATCAGGGCCAGGTGAGACCCCCAGCAGCGGTGCTTCCCGCACAGCTGGAAGAGGCGATAGGCAGGGCCAAAGTGGGAGTTGGGCAGATGGTTTCTCTGAGCCCTGCTCACTTTCAGCTCTTGGCTGGGCTGTAAGCGGGGCCTTTCCGATAAGTGCCCAGCCCAGCTCAGGCTGAGGCCGCTAACTCCTGTCGTGTGGGTGATTCATATGCCATCTAATAATAACAGCTCCCGGCCATGCCAGCACAATAACTGACCATGGAAAACTCCACACTGCTTTGGGCTGCCAGCCCATCAGCCTTCCCAAGCTGAGCTGGCCGTGGCTGGTGATTTGCCTTCGAGGGCAGCGCGGCACGGCTCAGTGAGAGGCTGCAAACCGTGCTGCGGGCATTCCTGTGAGCGGAGCTGGTCCGCTGGCTGTGAGCCCTCCATCCCAGCAGCGATGCCACTGCTGGGCTGGTTTGGGAGCTGGTGGAAAGCAGACTGACTGCTCCTCCTGGAACTTTACATAAAGCAGTTGCTATTAATTACCTGCCTTGCTGGCCAGCAGCCAGCTCAGGTAGTTGTGTTCAGCCTAACTACCACCCCCGGCCCTTCCAGGGCAAAACTGTGTTTTTCCTTACTTGCCATCCCCAAATGCTGTTTAGAGCATCTGCAAGAAGCTGCTACGTGGCTGCCAAATTCATCTTGGCGGCAGAGCTGCTGCTGCTCCTGCTACTGCGAGGCAGGGGGAGGTTTGCAGGGGATGCCTCATTCACTTGCTTGGATGCTCCCAGGGAGAAAGGACAATGGCAGGGCAAAATGACATTCATGTCCCCCAGCCAGAGCCCTGCATCACCTTTTCCTGTGCTCCTGTGGGATTCACCCTGGCCGGTGTTTGACCATGTGAAAAGGAAGGCAGGAAGGTGGCGGTGGTGGCTGGAGAGGTCTCACCCCTGGGAACGTTCGGCTGAAGCCTTGCCAGGCGATGGGTCTATGTCTTGGGTGCAGACCAGATGCGAGGCCAGGGAGGGGGTGAGAAGCACATCACTGCCCTGCATTACAGCCCCAGACAGTTAATTAAGGCTCTCACTTCATGCAGGGAGAGCGATCCTGAGCAGAGCCCGCGGGGCGAGATGCACAGGCAGGTTGGGGGTCAGTGGGCAGCCAGGACGGCTGCGCAGCCAGGACGGCACCGCACAGTGAGCCAGGACTCCCACAGCGTGGCAGCACTGAACTGCTGATACGGGCTGGGGACCTCGGTCTCAAAGATGGCTTTTTGCCCGCTGCTTGGAAGAGTGGGAGCTTCGCTGAGGCCCAGGGGAACAACAGACGTCCAGAGGGGAGACAGGGTCACCGCCAAGCCCTTGGAGATGAGCATCAAATACTGGAAGAGGATTAATTAGAAGCCAGAAAGCCAACGTGTGATGGAGATGTGTGTGAACCAGCGCGACGCGGCCCCACAGCGAGCAGTGCTGCAGTGCGAACCAGGCACCTGGGTGGAAGGATGGAGACAAGGCAAAGCCTTCCCTCCTGCCATCGAGCAGGGCTGCCCACACAAAACGACCTGCACAGGCGCCCCAGACCTTCACTGACTTTAACTTGTGGGGACGGCCAGGCCGCACAGGACGTTTGCTCCTCGGCTGGCATCGCCGCCGTGCCCCCAGCTGCCCAGCTGCTCCCAGCATCCCGGCAGCCATGGGGACGGGGCTGCGCTGCCACAGCACCCACACGGCGAACGGGGGACTTTCCTGGGAGGCAACTGGCTCATCATTTCGCTTTTGCCATTTGTTCGCCTTTCAGGAAGGTTTTCTTTCCGTTTCTCCCCTGACCTAAGCTGGAGCTGGGGTTTTCCAGGCCTGGGAGCAGGGTGGCACAGGTCAGCTCCCTGCCCTGGCTGCACCACCTGGGGAAGGACCTGAGAGCCAGGATCTGAGGTCCAGCTATGCCAGCAACAGCAGTGGGGAGGCAGCTGTGGTGTTCACCTTCCGAGGGCCTCAGATGTGCTTTTTGGAGCCTTCTTGTACTGCAAAAATCATGAAATGGTCCCTGGGTGGAGGAGGAAGAGGTGGTCCTGGAGGCCAGCTGCCACAGCCCTGAGGCTGCAGCCTTCAAGGATGCCCCTGATTCAAAACTGGGCTCGCCCCGTTTTGCTGAGGGCATGTGGTGGCTCTAAAATGACTAAATGCTGTCTTTCTGCTTTGTTTTTCTTCCTCTAAATCTGATGTTTTTGCTGCAGTGGACCAGCATTTACCAGCAAAAAGACTTTGACCAAATACTGATGCTCAGCAAACACACCACAGTGGCACCAGCGAATCTAAGCAATGCCACCGTCTAGGGCACACTGGGAACAGCATTTGGGTTTTTGAGGCTCTCCATTTTTAAGTTTAGCACAGGGTCAGCCAGGCGTGGGCTGACTTTCATGTGCCCATACATGTCTCTTAAAGCGAGGAAATTTGCATCCAAAACTGATGGAAACCCTAAAGTTTTCAGGACAATGTTGACATAAAACTCATCACCTGGTGTAGGAGCAGGGAGAAGAGAGCCTGTAGCTCTGCAGCCTGCTCTCCTGAAAGAGAATACATTGTCTGAGAACATGCACAAAGAAAGGAGGATCGAGTTCAGCAGTGTTCATATTAAACTGGATAAATCAAAGCCTTTTACTAGTTCCTTTGGGACTGTAGATTTTTTTGTGACTGGCAGCTCCTCCACAATGAAAAGTCCAAGGAGATTTTGTAATTTCCTGGACTTTCTGCAAAACAGGGCCCTTTTTGCACCCATGCTTCTAAGTGAAGCCTGGCAGAGAAGGTTTGCATACAAACTACTGAAACTACAGGAGCTGCTAAAGGCAGAGCTGAGCCTGCAGCAGGCAACCCCAGCCCCCAGCCATGTTTCAAACAGAAGATGCAAAGACTGTGATCACAAGTCTGAGTCAAAGTGGACATCTCACATCTCAAAAGAGGTGCTGGCTTCAGCACCAGCAGAGAGGTTGCTGGGTGGAGGAGGAGTCCCTATCGCATTTTGCTGGCCGATGCTCCAGCCCTCTCTTTCTCTGCTGATGCTCCAGATAAACCAGAGCCGTGCACTTTCCAACTGCCCGTGCCAAGCAGGGCTCAGGTGAAGAACTGACTGAAACCCAAACTGTTTCAGAGCACGAAAGTCAGTAAGAAGCACTGGACTGCACTCCACAGAGCTAAGAAAGGCATTGCTGCCTCCCTAATTGCGTGTCTAGCCTTTGCACAGCTTCAAGCATTTTCTGTAATTGGGAGAAAACAGCAGCAATCTCCAAGGGACCGGCCAAGGAGAGTAAGAAATAGCATGCAATATTTTTGTTTTTCCCGTATGCCACAACCCAACCTTGAGAAGAGAAGGAAAAGGCAGGAAGAGGCATCCAAGACAGGGCAAGGACTGAACGTGGGGCAGGTGTAGGAGCTTGCTCATGCTGTGCCTGCCTGCAGCGTGGCCACGTGGTGGGCATGGGCTGGGGACACCGCACTGCAGACTTCAAAGTGACACGAATTCCTTGAGTTTAGCAATAAAAGAAACAAGAGTGGCATAGCGTGTCTGCAGTAACGGTGCCCAAAGGAGAGCACTTGCCTGCTGGGTCAGGGGTGATGTGAGGTGATGTGCCCAAAGGAGAGCACTTCCCTGCTCCAGGGGTAATGTGAGGAGGAGAAAGCAGCCCCGGGGGACTGGCCACGCTGCTTCTGCCTGCATGGAGGCAAAGGAGAGCTTGACATTTATTGTTGCTGGAAGGGAACCAACCCCACTCCCCACGCATGCTGCAGCACGCTTCGCCATGTACTGCGGCCCTGCAGACCTCCATCTTCTGCTGCCCCAGCCCCTGGCCTCACTGTGGGCACTGGGACCTCCTCCTGCTCATGCAGTGCCACTGGGTAGCAACTACTGCAAGGGACAGTGCAGGTGAGGAGGCTTCCAGCTCAGGCAAGCAAGAGCCTGGTCTGCAGCCACATCTTTTGGGGAGCTTCTGAGAGGTACCTATTTGTCACTGAGCTCCACAACTCCGAGGGTTCAGTGTCTGCTGACTGCTTTCGCACAAGGTATGAGCTGGTTTTTTAGCCCTCTGTAACCCTCTGGTGAGAGCTCAAGTTCAGCTTCTGCAGCAGGACAGTGGATGGGGATGGGGATGCCACTGACCATTTTTTTTTCTTTGAAGCTCCATCCAAAAAAGCCATATTCTGGCAATGCCATGGTGTGTGGTCTCACAGCCAAAGTCAAAGGAGTTTACCGAAAGCCATGAACTGGGGGCTGAAGTGGTCAGAAATGCCAGGAATGAGACACATCTGCCTTTTCCCAGCAAAAGCCTTCTGGGCAGATAAAGAATTTGTCTAGTGAAAACATTGCCACAATCCTTTGGCACTGCGGGATGTGCTGTAGGTCTTCAGAACAAAACTGCCTCAAGGCAAGATGGGCAAATTGGGTTTTTCCTATGGCTTGGGAGAGCTGGCTGCTCATGTCATGGAAATGGGAAGTCTTTCAGCAGCAAAGGTGCAGCGGGAACCATGCTCAGGAGGTGTAAGCACACATTTCCCATGGTCCCCCCTCAGGAGATGCTGCCTGGAGCCAGAACCCTTTCTCTGCCCAGCCTTATAGGTGCCTCTGCTTTGGGGTTTTCACTAGGGGTTGCTATAGGAACTTAAGTACTTCTGTGCATCCACATCTGAGCAGCTTCCTGCTCCCACTCCCCCTCACAAGCATGGGGCTGGCAGCACCGGGGGCTCTGAGGACAGTGGAGGATGCTCAGGTACAGCATGAGTGGGGTCGTTCAGCTCAGCTAATTAGTGCTACTATTTCTGTCTCTGGCCTTTTCTCAGTTCTTATCCATCTGGGGCTCTTTTCAGTCATTGCAGAGCTTTCTACCCTGTTGTTTTCTTTCTCTCTCCTCCTCTCTCTTCCAGATTTTTGCCACTGTTTCATGTTGCTGAGCTCAAACCACGACACTGTCCAAGTTATTTGTCTCTTCTGTCTTGCTCCGGTCGTGGGAACATTAGCAATGTTTTTCTGCAGAGCAGAGTGGCTTAGAGACCGCCTCGCAGACCTGACAGCCATCCTAGCGCTGCTGGCAAAGGCTGGAGCATCTCAGCCAGGCCCTGGGAAACGATCCTGTTTATGGTTCATCACCATCTGATCTACCCACTGTTTCTCGCTCCCTCCTGGGCTCAACTGTGCTGCCGCCGTGCTTGGCCGTGCCGAGCCGGGAGGGGAGATGCAGTCCAGCCCGCTCACTCCCCGCTCTCCTGCTGCAGCCGCCCGGTGCGTGGCTGCGAAGGGAAGCGTGACTCACACGGGCCTCCCACCCGTGAGTAACAGTGTTGGTCTATCACGTCTCAGCCTGCTCGGAGGGAGGGCGGCTGCTTCCCTGGCGAGGCATGAAATAGGTCACTCTGTCCCCGGGACATGGGTGAAACAGGGGACCATGCAAGGCATGGCAGCTGTGAGCAGCCTCACGTCAGATGCAGGGGCTGTGCCCCGTAACCGTGGGACAGGCAAGGAGGTACACGTGCAGGCAGACACGGGGTGCAGGGAGTCCCATGAAACACCGTCAGTTCTTCCTTCTTCCTTGCCCAAACCCACTCCCTTTTTCCTGGGAAATGCACGGGGCCTGTCTGAAGCCAGTAAAGGAAGATGGGCGGAGACGGTGGGAACGCGAGGGAAAGAAACACAAAGCGGTTATGTGCTTCTCGGGGTGGAAAGAGGCCCAGGTTATTAAATAGCAGGCAATTTTAGCATGAGTTATTAGCATTAGTTGTTTGTACTGGGAAGTGGTGCCTAGGGGCTCCCATTGCACTAATCATGTAACAAAGCCGTGTTCCTAACACAAATAGCTTGTGTTTCAGCCTGCAGAGAGCGAGTCATCTTCCCATTACCCCCTCTTTGAAAAAACAGTATCAAGATTGCACAGTCGAGCCCACAAAAATTGGGAAAGGAAAAAAACGACACTGGGCTGTCCTACAGTGCCAATGCTTACACCCCTCCTGATAACGCCATCAGCACCTTGGGCCCACGCCTCTCGCTCTTCCCCCGTGGCTCCCCTGGTTCATCCCCCAACCTGGCAGGTCTGGCCTCAGCATTATTGACAATTTTTTTGTTGCCTTTGTGTTCGGGTATAGTAACATCACATCACCTGCTTAGGATAGTGGGGGGCTGTGGGGGTGGGTTTTTTCCTGCCTCGCTGATCCGTGCTGTCTATCTCTGTTGTATTTTTTCAGGCTTTGCAAACTGCAGTTTTCTCGGGTACATGCCCTTCTGAAGTAACAAACCAATTTAATGAATTCAATTAATTAATTTACAGCCTTGGCACTGAAGCACAGACTAAAGGTCAACAGCATCCGCTAATTTTGGATGGTACAAACCACGAATGCCCTGCTATTTTTTGTTTTCCTGAGGACTTGGCATTATTTTGAGCTTTACCACATGGAAACACAGGTCCTCCTGCCCCAGGCTGCAGCTTTGCACATGCAACCCTTCAGCAGCCCAATCTCAAGTCAGGCTGGAGGACCAGAAATGTGTCCTGCAGCCCCAGCCCTTCTGCTCACCTCTGAGAATGCTGTGTCCCTGGTGCCTGACCTCGCACCGACTGGCAGCATCTTCATCTGCATCCTCCAGACAGCAACCAACCATGGGCGTCTCCTGCCCTCTTGACGTTCATCCTCAGGTATATCCGGCTGGTGGAGATCAACGAAAAAACGAGCATGCACGGGGATGGTTAAAGGTAGGCCTGTGCGTTTTCCCTCTGCTCTGTCGTGTCTTTGCCCAAGGCTTGTCCCATCCCTGCTGCTGATCTCCTGTTGGTGGAGGAAGCTGGGGGGAGCCACTGTCACACACATCCCCACTCCCCCCTCAGAGTGAGCTGGTGCTGGAGCACTGCCAGACTCTGGATTTTTCAGCACATGAGATAAGGCACCATGGCCACCATCAAGTTCCCTGTCCCGCTGCAGGGTCTCCTTCACCCCTATCAGACCACCCCCAGGCCTCTCCTCCTGTCTCACTGGCTTCTCAGCTGGGCTTGCTACACCTCTCCCTTCCACCCTTTGTCCCTCACAAACCTTCTGTCTGTGCTAAATGACAAAAGCTTAATAATGGCTGAAAAGTGAACAAAAAACCCCAAACCAAAACAAAGAAGTTAAGATGAGCAAATAAAAATGCAAGGTTACCTCCCCTTGGCCAAGGAAGGCCTACAACAGAATCTGAGCCACTGACAGCTCAACAGAGTGATCTGGGTCTTGCTGAGGTACGAGGAATGAAAACAAGAGGTCTTGAAATGAGAACAAATCAGTCGCCTTAACACTAAGCAACACTACAACTCCTTCTATACTTTTTGCCCCAACTAACCTGACAGCGCCCACGACAGCCATACTCCACAGGAACACTCGCTATGTCCAGCTTTGAAGAAGTCTGCATCTAGTTCTTCTGCAGATCATGCAATAACCCACCAGAGCAGACACCTACAGACTAACCCAGCCAGAGGAGCTGCTCTTCTTCCTCCCCGTGTTTCTTCATGGGTGGCCAAGCCTTTGCAAGAGATAACAGCCCAGAGCAGCTTGGCTTTGACCTCTGAAATGACTGCTCTTGCAGCAGAGCTAACCAGCTCTCTCCTCCTTTCAAACATTTTATCTGTGTGACACTGCATTTTTATTTATTTCTCCACCTGGCACCTCTCAAGCCATTTTTCTTTAGAGAGAAGGTAAATGCTGTTTTGCTTCCCTGTTTTGTGAAATGTGAATGAAGTGAAGCAACAGGCTGGGAAGTAGAAACAGCAAAGGAGCAGCCAGGAGTAGAAGCGATACAGGCGCTGATTGCAACCAGGCTCTCCAGCTGAATGAAAAAATAACTCCCTCCCCCAAGGAGATATTTTAAAAGCTGAAAGCTAAGACTTAAGTACAAAGGCTTTTGTGTTTTTATTGACATTGTAAGAAACATTTTTTTTCTTTGTTACAAAAGAGCTAAGTGGTTCTGAAAGCAGAAGTACAGTTTATATGTACACAGTGCTACAGACCCTTCAGATCAACCTAAGGCTCGAGAAACATCAGATCATAACTGCAGGTTTATCAAATGAAGACCACTAAGGCCTGTTACAGTCGAACACTATTCCTACCGTACATAAATGTATTTACACATTTTCTTTTTTTTGTTTTTTAAAAAAAGGATTACAAGCTTTATAAAAAAAACTAAAAAAAAAATTGAAAACAAAAATGAACACATTTTTATCTTACACATCTGCAGGACTGACAACAGTAATTGTTCCATAGGAGACATTCCACCAATCCAAGGACAATAACACATGAATACCAGAGGTTTACAAGACGTTTTG
The DNA here is from genome assembly GCF_047716275.1 of Strix uralensis. Lineage (NCBI taxonomy): Eukaryota > Metazoa > Chordata > Aves > Strigiformes > Strigidae > Strix > Strix uralensis. Next base: position 12,927,196 of record NC_133972.1, read on the forward strand.
GACACTATTAACAGTGGTATGTGCTATTAGATGAACGGCGAATACAGCCTCATCAGGAAAATTTGGCAACACATCTTGGTCCCTCTCTTTTACAGGATCAACACAAAATAAGGCACGTACATTGTGAGAATAGAAACACTGCTGTCCAGAAGGGCGAGCCATTGCGCAACAGGCGTGGGTGAGCTGACCGGCCATTTCATTGAGGGGTGGGGGGGAAGCAATGATTGGAAGCGAGCGAGCCAGCCAGCACCTTAATGCACGTACCATTTGGGGCCATTCTCCAAGGAGAGAATAACATCATCTGCCGTGTGGATGTACGGGGCCATCGTACTCACCAGCAAAGCCCCCCTGGAAGCTCACTGACTTCTTTGCAAAAACACTTTTCCTCCACCTGGGTGTTCCTGGCAGATGAGCTCTCACTGGCGACTCCCACTCTGTGGGAATTAAAACTGCCTGGCTGAGCGAGGCGGATGTGCCCAAGGCCAACAGTGACGAATCTGGAAGACCCCCCCCCCCCGCCACAGAACCATTAGAAGAAAAGGTGATTTAGACTCAGGCTGCAACCTTTAAAAATAGGAAATTCACAATATTTTCTGCATTTTCTAGTACTCTCGGGTGAGCAGTGGGTTTCCAACTGCTATGGCAATACCAACTGACATGCCAGATAGACAAAAGCAAGCTGTAACTGGAAGAGCAGGCGTAGAGGGGTGCTGGGAAACATGCAGCAACGTTGGTGGGGCCTTCTCCAGACTGCCACACGTTGAGAAGGAGGTTGGCAAGTGAAAGCTGATGTCCAGCCTAACAGTGCCATGCTCAGAGAGCCCAGTTTACCTTATCAAAACAAAACCAAACCCCAAGACAGCCGGGCTACGACATATTGCTACCCTCACAGGTACCAAATCAGGCTCTTTAGCATAAACCAGAAAAAATACTAAAAGCTGAAAAATGACACATGAACGCAAGTGGCACATATGCTTAATGGTGAAAAGGATAAACACTTTGCACAAACTCCCTGGGGACATGGTGGAGTCTCTGGTTCTTCAACTTTGCCAAATCAAAATGGGATGCCTTTCTGGAGCATGGGGTTTCAGCCAAGACACATTGCTGGCCCAAGACAGGGGTAAGTGAGTGACGAAGGTTTGTCGAATCCAGGAAGGCAAATTAGCTACTCAAACAAGTCCCTTTTAGCCTTGAGCAGTATGAATGGCTCCTTCTAAGCTCTGATGGATCACATCTGCTAATGGCTTCCCAGCTTCAATTGGACCAGCAAATACAATTATGAACTGGAAAATTGAGTTTAAAAAAACAGTTGGGTTTTTTTTAATGTATTGGCTCTATAACAATAAAAGGCTTCTCTCCCAAGCCACCTACTCCCAAGCTGGTCATAAGTCTCCCTGTTGAAATTGTTTATAAACATGTAATTGATGGCTTAATAAACAGCCAGCGATTGGTTACCGAGAACCATCTGAAACACGTCCAGCACAGCCTTTCCTCATGCATACGCTGCTGTTTTTCCGCAGGGGTGTGAGCTGTACCCTAACACTGCAACAGTGCGGCCACCGAAGCATCCCTCCTCGCCCTGGCAGCAGGGGAGGGGCAAGGCCTGCGGACAGGCAGCGGGTCTCTACGGGGCTGCCGCTGGATGATGAGAGCACAGAAGGGAGAAGCTTTGCCACGTTGCAACAGCAAAGCAACTATTTGCCACGGTGAGCTGTGCCCAATGCCCCGTGCAGCCCAGGGACCATGGCAGCAGGGCTGCGATAGTTGGTCATGGGCAGGGAGGTTGGGAGGGGAACCAGCAAAGGGCAAAGAGCAGGATGGGGGAATATCTCTGCATGAGGCAGAGGAAGGAAGAAATGCTTGGTAAAGATATGAAGAAAGACAAGAGCTGGATGATGGTAAAAACTGTAGGATATTTACATTTGTCTTCATTTCTGACATTCCAGCTCACAGTGCAAATCACTGGGTACGTGCTGCGGTAAACCCAAATACGGCCCCAGCACCAGAGTCCTATGACGTTTTCCTACTGATTTACAGCTTCTTCCTCTGATTCTAACAGCTGTTAATAGATCAATGTAATCCGACAGCTTCACTGAGGTTGCATTCCTACATATTCCTCAAATACCATGTCCTGAATCAGTTGGTATTTCACCTTTTTTAACAGTAAAAACAAATGAGTGCTATGGCCTTCTAGCCTATAGAAATCACCTTCTGGTGCTACTCCTAATTTTGACTGGGCTAAAGTTTATCTGTATTTCAAAAGTGACCACACTTCTCCTTCTCACTGTGTGTCTACTCTAACAGCAGCTCCTTACAGGCATCAAATCCACGGCTGTAAGTGCCTGCAACACTTACATCCCATAGCAGCATTTTACTATCGGGATTTAACTGAGAAGTCTGCAAGGACTGGGCTTGTATGCAGTTTCTAGGAGTGGGTGAACTTAAACCTTGGTCTTGTAACTGCTGTCCATCCCAACCTGGTTACCCAGGAGCACTGTGTGTTCAGGGGTGCTGACATGGAGCCCAGCACAGCAAAAAAACATGCTAGAAGAGCTAGTACTTATGGAGCAAATGCCATTCACCTCTACCAGTGAGTAGCTTCACAAGAACAGCGTGTTAGGTCCCATTTTTGCTGGTGTAACTGAGCTTGGGCACTGACCCACTGGTTTGCTTTGGAATGAAATGCATGTTGGTGTCACCAAGAGAGATGTTGGGTTGGTCTTTCTGAGTTTTGATTAGTTAGTTACCAGACATACTCGCCGTTCTGCTCATTTCTTTGCTATTTCTAATGGCAATTTAAATTTCTTAATTTTGTAAAGCCTGGATACAGTGGAAAAGCATTTAAGATTATCAGACTGCTTGCAATCACTTTGATTTATTTGGCGAGTCTGAGAACTGGGCCATTTGTTTTCTACTTGTTTTACATGCCATGACCAGCATGCTTCTGAAGCCGTAATTGTGTGTTCTGTCAGTGGGCATTTACTTATTTTAAAACATACCATCAATCCACAAAGCTGTATGTGCTAAAAGGGATGTACAGGACAGTTCTCCCGGCAAAGGAATTGTTACCGCGAATAAGAACCAGTGGCTCAGCAAACCACATCTCAACAATTTGCATTTTTTAAAAAACAGTCCCCAGTATGGAATACTGCAATTTTGTTATTTTGTTGTATGAAATACTCTGTAAGACCCCAATCGTCTCTCCACAACTGTGGCATGCAATGAAGGAATTATAGACTACTCAAATCACCAAACATGCCCATAATTTTACTATCCAGTCTTTTAAAAAAAGAAGGCTGAAAAACAGAATACCAAACCCCACAAGAGATTAGAGCTGGACTAAGAATAGCTTTCTGGTCCTCTCCTTCCTCTGAAATGGATTAAACATGAAACAATCTCACTATCATTATGCAAGGCAGTGACAGTTTTCTGTGTGTGTGTTTACAAAAACCTTAAACATTCACTAGGGATCAAAGGGCCGATGGTTTTACATTTCTTATTTGCTTGAACCTCCTAATTTCTCGTGCTCCATGACTCTGACACGACAGCCTAGGGGTACCATGGCAGTGCATTTCTAAACTGGTTGTCCACCTCAGTGCGATGTATCCAATGCATCCAGAGAGAATTTCATCACTGTATGCTCACTTCACATTGTGCCTGGTTATTTTGTGCCTATATATTTAGGGGGAAAAGTTCCAACAGTTTTACAAGGTCTAGTTTCTTTTGAGTAACAGAAAATTGCGAAGTCATTTCATCAGACCTTTCTTTAAAAAAACAAAACAAAACAAAAACATGCACTTCACACGTTTACATTGGTTTACAATTTAAAAAAAAAAAAAAAAAGAAAAAGGAAGGGAAGCATACAGACATTCAAAAAAGGGGAGAGAGAGAGAGAAGGGGAGGGGGCAAATGGGTGTAGCAATACTGATTCAAAACTGAAATGGAAGACAGTTTCTCCCTAGAACACTTTAGGGTTTTCAGAGTCCTTATTCCATAAAAGGAATATACTTGAAACACATCCCATTTAGGTGAGATGAGATTGCTAAAATACATACACAACTAAAAAATATGAGTCTTTCTTTTTTTATCTGTTATCTCCTAAGGGTTTTTTGTTTTTTTGTTTTTATGTCTATTGCATAACAGCAAGAAACTTGCTTTCTTCTGCAAGTGAGGTCAACAAAGAGCTCATGTCCCCAATAGCCATGTTGGTTGTGCTTACGGGCATAGCTGGGAATGTAAGAGACGCTCGGGGAGTGGTGAGGCGTGAGGAGTTGCGGGAGAGGTTCTGAATGATACTCGGGCTCAGGGCTCCCGAAATTAAGCTGACATGGTCCCCATCATCTATGATAGCATCGAAATCAATCTGCACACCCTCTAAGCTGTTGCTGTCAATGCTGTCAACTGTGCTCGACACTTGGTTAGCCCCCGGGGAAAGAAGCTCGGATGAATTTGCATTCGCAGTCCCCTGCAGCAGGCAGTTAGCTTCCGAACCAAAGAAAGAACCTGTTTTCATAGCTTGGTGGCTAAAGCCCGTGGTTTGGTCATATAACTGACCAGAGTAATTCTGCACGTTAGAGCAGAACTGCTGTGATTGACCTTGCATCTCCATCTTAACGGTGTTTACCCTGTACATCTGGTTGCCATCACTTATGTGTCCTTGCTGTTGTGCCAGGTTGTTTCTCAACACGTTTTGCCGTCTGTTGCCACTGTAATTAGAGCACGGCTGGTAACTTTTGGCTGCCAACAAACCTGAAGGCTGGCTACCAATGGTGTGAGATACCGGTGGACAACTCTGCGGTCCTTGATACAGGCTGCTTTGTGAGGTAGGACTAACCTGCCCTAGCATCATTTGACCGGATTGATTGACTCCCTGGTAATGAACGCCGTCTCCGACTGGTTGGTTTTGCAAATATTCCTGTTCCATCATATTCCTGTTCTGCATCCCATTTGCCATACTGGTGGCTTGATCGCTGGGTGCCATGGGATGGCCAAAATTTTGCTGGTTCCCACTCACTGGCACGTTGCTGCTTCTCAGCTTCTGCCCTTGAACTGCCATGCCACAGGAATTGTCCATTGCCCCAGACATCATTGCTTGCCTGACGATGCTTTCGCTGTAAGGCTTATTGGGCTGCATGCTGAAAGAATTACCGGCTCCGCTGCCAAGAACTGTGTTCTGCTGTAAACTGTAGGAACCGTTGTTCTCCATGAGGTTCCGATAGCCGTTCTGCTGGGCCACGTTGCTTCTCTCCAGGTTCTGCTGCTGAATCATCATGTTGTTATACAGTCCGAAGGCCCGAGCCTGCTGCACCGTTGAGCGCTGACCACATTTCAGTTTTGAAGGAGATAAGTCAGAACTTCCTGAGCTTACTTCATTCCACTGAATGGGCAAGTCGCTCTTGTTTGCCTCAGAACCTGCCTGCTGACTGCTTGGCGGAGGGGCTTGGTCAAAGTTGCTGGGGTTGTTGTTTCCTAACACTGAGCTGTGATGCATTTTGTTGCTGTCTAGGACATTGTTCAACAAGTGGTCGTACATGCCCTGGTTCTGGGAATTCAGATACTGAACGACGTCATCTGGCAGGAGATCCTCATCATTCAGGCTGCCACCCGCTTCCATCGTAGCAGCCTCCAGGGCAACGTTCTCACTGATGCTCGGAGGACAGGGGGAGCTGAAGCCGCGGAAGACGCCACCCTCAGAACGGGTATAGTTCTGAAGAACAAGGTTGCGCTTTTCCATGGACGGAGGCAAAGCAGGAGGGTTAAAGCTATTAAGACTGTTGAAACGCTGGACTCTAGGGACAGAGAGGTTGTCGGAGGCCATTCTTACTGGATCACTGGCTCTCCTCGTCCCGTTTCCTAGAGCATCGTGAGACAGAAAATGCCTCCTGCTGTAACCATTTGCCCCACCGTCACTACATCTTCGAGGGGCATTCACTGGAGGCAGTGGAGATACTCCGGAGTCCCTGCAGTCACCCAAGAGTGCCATCCTTGTTTTGAGGCTCATCCTCTCCATGTTAGGCAGTGGAGTTGGTGGGGGTCCACCAGTAGCTGCTGCGTATTTAGCTTTCAGCCTGTATTGCTGGGCCGGGGTGAGGCTGAGAAGACTTGGCAGGTCATCACATTGGCTCGCTTCACTGGAGCGCCGGGAGGCATCTGTCGAGATGGGGTCATAGGAGTCTGCAACACTCATGTTCTGCGGCCTTCCCTCCGCCTGGGAGGCGTCGCTGGACCTCCGGCTGGAGAAGCAAGGTGAGATTCCAGAGGACCTGCGGCTGCTCAAGTAGGCTGAACTGATTGTGCTAGTATTGCTGTCTCTCCTGTTCAGCATGTTCAACACAGTGATGTCCGTACTTGAAAGTTCGTTCCTGTTTGGCAGAATAGTCATGGATCCTCCTACACTGCAGCTGCTGTTCGACTGGGTACCTGGAGGTAAAATTCACAGTTAAACAAAGGGGCATCACCCAGAAACTGGTACAGAAAACACCCGGTAAAGAAGTAAGGGGCATACAGAGGAAGAGCCTGCACCATCACAGCAATTCATAGCAGTGCTCTTTCTTGAAAGAAGTAGGGATAAAAACTGTGTCCTTAGGTTAAAAGCTAATTCAGAGACTCAAGGGTAACATTTCAGTGTGAATCCCAGCACAAAATTTATAGGCCATAGCCACAAACTGTCATCAGCTGGTGTAGTGCTCCAGCCTGCAGTGCAGCTATGCTGACTGATGTGCCAGAAGGACACATTCGTAAGGGAGCTTTTTATAGGCAAAATATAATTGAACAGGCATTTGCATGGAATGGCAAAATATACAAATTGGAGGCTATTCAAGGTCATTTCTAAGACTTCTTGAAATATTCTTGAAATAACTCCTAACAACTGCAAAACATCTTTGCTGGTTTCCTTGTTTTGTTTTGTTTTTAAGTAAACAGAACACATTTCTTAATTTTACATAGTTTCCTTCAACTGAACGGGTTTCAGAAAACCTGGGCTGTCACTGCTGGGTGGAGTGCAGAAACCTACGGGCATGTTGTAGGCAATGTGGAGGCAGCAGGGACATATGTTTTGCACTGAGCCGCTCCTTGTACAAAAACAACTATGGAACTTCATTTCAATCTTGCCTTGCTCCCGTTCAGGCATATCTGCCCTTTGTAGCAGTAGTATCTGTATGTGTGATTACTTATATGTGTGGAAACAGTTTATTTAAAGGGCAGCCCGACACATCTATGCAAAGGGTGTCTTGCTAAGGCCTCATCTGAAAGACTTGCATACAATAAACTGGCAGGTATTTATTTCATCTGCCTTGCCTCAGAACAAGATAGGATTATGATGATCTTGGCTCCAAACCTTTAACTGTAAGCAATATTTAAAATGTGATGCATGGCTCCCTTGCTGGCCCCTGTTCTGTGAAACATGGGACTATCAGACTGCTCTCAGGGTGCGTAGTAGGACTTGTAATGAAGGGCTAAACAGAAAGTGATCAATTTACGAACCATTCTCACAGCTGCTGAGTTTCATAAGCAACAAATTTAAGAACAAAAAGTGTTACCACTCCTTTCATGTGTATCTCACCATTTCCTATGAGAGGCGGCAAGGTCGGGGCTTTGGAAGGTGGAACGGGGTTCAGTCTTGGAAGCATTCCATTAACTTGTTTCAACCTTTCTAATTTCACTTGCTCCATCCATTTGGTCCCTGTCATATTCCTCCTGGCCTGTAAGCCAAGTGCTGTGGTGGCTGTGGAAATGGTAGAGTCCATGATTGGGGTTTCATCGATGACACTGAGGTCTCCTACACTACCACCACCAGTCAGAGTAAGCTCGATCCCATTGTTGGAATAGTTGCTGATGGGGGACTGTTCGCTGCTGCATGTAGACTGACCACCAGGGCTTGGCTGAGATGTCTGCTGGAGTGAAGTAAGAAACAAAAGAACATGAGGATTAAGCAAACAACGTTAGCAAGAGCACTTGCAGCAAATGCAACTCTAAATGGAGCCAAAGGAAACCAAACGTAAAGAAAAGTTTAGCATTAAAGGATGACAGTGATCATTCATTATGAGGCTTTCTAGATATTAACTGCAGTAAATGGCATTGCAAAACTCGAGATTAAAATCCACTTTAATATCTTGCTGATAATATACATTATATCTACATGAGACATTTATTTCTTTTAGTCCCATAATTGCTTCTATCACTTCATGTCATTTGTGAGCATGTATGTATGGATACTCTGGGTAATGCGCTGTTCCCAACTGAAGTTGCAGCTCAATAAACCAAATCAGAATTCAGCCATGTTACAAGGTCTAATTTACACTGCTAGGCTTGCAGCAAGCAAACAAACAAACAAGACTCCAACAATGGAATTTGGGTTTTTTTAATTAGACTTGTGGCTAAAGGATATAAGTATTTTCCAAGCTTAAGGCTCATTGTTACGAGCAGCGGTTGGCCCGAAATGTTGGCGCGTAATAAAACAGGGACAAAGCATCAGTGCAAAAAATACTGTATCGTATTATCAGTGTCCTGTGACTCTAGCAGCACTAGGGTATAACTTATACTTCCTCTTAAACCTAACTTATACCACCTCTGCCCTGAATCAAGAAGGCTATGATCTACTGAAACAAATCCTTCGTTTTATTAGAATTTAAGATTTTAAATTTAAGAATTTAAGTACACAGTACAGGCTGCTAATCTATGGGGATATAAAACCACTGCAATAGCTTCTTCTTTCTTAACAGACAGTGTTCCCTGCTGCTCTAGCAGAATTCTTGCTGTGGGGAAACACGGGCTTGATTTATTTTTCATACTCATAGAGTTCTCATAAAAGAATGGGAAAATATCTCTGGCAAACTTAAACACTCAGACAGACTGACAGACAAAACAGACAGCAAGACAGACAGAAGTCTCTTGACATGGTATCTCACTGTAGGTTGTATCAGTGTGATCACAAATCAGTGGGGCATGCAGTATCATTTTGCTCCCAAGAACAGTTTCATGTAAGTATTTCACTTCTGGGGTTTCTGCTGTGTTGATTTTTTTCTGCCAGCCTGGGATTTTTACGCACATTTTACTGACAGATGCTAGCTAGAATTTCTGAGGTAGCAGCGACGGCTCTCACTTTTAACATCAGCAAATGAAGACACAGATTCATGGCAGTACTGTAGCTTCATATGCCCCTGAGGAGTCCATTAAGATACAATAACTATTTTATTATTTCTAACTTGAACAATGATACTTAGAATTTTATGAGGCCACACTGAGCAAGTTCATTTCCAAATCCTGGCCATGGCAGATTTGGTGACAAGAATAGAAATAACAGTTATTATACAAAAGAGAGTTTGTGCTTCTGGACAATAGCCCCATGCTATATGGAAGAAGATGAATAATGGTCAGAAGCCCATTCTTGTAGCCACGTGTCAAGATCACAGTGAGGTATGTTACAGAAATAAGAACTGTATTATGGAGTACATACATTTCTAGATGTGCAGTACAGAAAAAAATGGATGTATCATCTAGAGGGGAAGGTACAAACACATTTCTGAAGACATTTCACCAATATAAGCCAGATTTTTCACATGTCAAGTGTTGCAAAATGCTCACAGCACATTCATTTGGGAATGAGTTTGATGGATTGCACATTACTAAATAAAGGGATGATTGGACAACAGGCAGAAGGCTAAAATAAAGACATAAATAATGTGGCAATAAGAAAAACAGCAGAAAAAGTTAAAATGCCCTCACCTTATTACCCACTGTCCTTAGGAAGTTAGAACAAGACATTTAAGAGCATTAGACAGAAAAGACATTGGATTAGTTGAAAAACAAGAAATCTTAATTCATACAAGCAATAAAAAGCAGGAAATACAGAATTATTTTTAGAAGGTATTTTTCAGTGAGAAATATTTAATACTACGTAAGCAATCAGCATTAACGCCCCTCTCCTGCAAATTTTAATGTTAAAACCATCTACACCCAACATGCCTCAGTAATGCTACAGATTTACTTAGCTAAGCAAGAGGGGAATGGGTTTTGTTCCTTTGTAATCTAAGGCAGTTATCACCAAAGACAGCAGAGGATCTCCTTTCGACTTCAGCAGGAGTTAAATGGGCCCTCGGAAGTTTCTGAATTCAGGATTAATACTCCACAGTTTGGGCACAAGCCTTAGGCACAATATAGCAGTAACTCGTATTTCAATGAGTAATCACTTTGAATTGCAGCGTGATTAACAATATGAGCAGAATTTGGAGGGCTCATATTTGTAGTCCCCAAGGGTCTGGTCCAGATGAATCGTAGACCCAGATGTGGAACAGGATGGAGTGACTGCCTTTGCTAGTTTTAACCCTTGTGAAGAGGATGGATGGCACATGAAACGCAGGCAAATGACCAAAAAAACTTCTTTATTTAATATAGCATGTCAAAAAATGGAATAAGGTCCCTTCAACGTTCAAGGCTATACTGGTTTAATGAAAGACATTAAAGTAAACCACTGAAAAGACCTTCAGAGACTCTTAATTCAGCTCGATTTAGTTAAATTGGAATTAGGCTAACTTGGTCAAGTTAAATTAAGTACCAGACTAACATAAGAGGTCACATCACAATAGAGATCAAATGTAATCGGAAGATCTCCTCCTGCTGTTTAAGCAAGTCAATTTATCCTGCTTCAGTTTGATCCATGACCCAACAACCTCAAGCCCCTAAAATCTGACTGTTTCCCCAGGTTGTCCAAAAATTATCATCTTCAATATTGTCATTTTAGTCTTTTGGACTTTTCTTTTTCACGTTCTGGTTTTGAGCCTGCAGGATTCACATTCGCTAACTTTCTTCTGTAAACAGGAGAGTGGAAAAAAATGCCTTTTTAAAAATGAAAACTATGATTTTCTCATAATATGCTGATTCCAAAAGATGGAACTTTAAGAGAAACAACTACTGTGAAAGTTGCCAACACTGCACTTACTGCATATTGCACAGACTAGATGTAAACTTTTTATTTGCTATTTCTTAGCCTTTAAAAACGTTTTACAATGTAAACTAAAAAAGGAAACCTCAGAAAACCTAACCTTGTGAGCTAGAGTTTACGTGCTTGAGCGTTTCATAAAGGGATTATTAATTGGTTGCAAGAAGAAAAAGGACAAAGGGAGTGGCACGGTGTATTGCATACCATTGGTTTTTCTGACTTGACCGCTTTCACTTGGAGGCATTCTTCACGCTTTGAGGTAGTGTTGCTGAGGTCCTTCTGCTCACCAATTGCACCCTGAGTCTGATGGCCTGGTGACCGGGTCTGAGAGTGGCTGCCTGGGTCTCTCGGTGGCGGAGGCCTTGGGTGGATATCTCCCCGCTGCTTCTTGGTGACGTGTGCCTCTGGGCCGTGCACGGTCTTCACATGTTTCCGGAGAGAACTGGGGTCTGTGTAGCGCTTTGTGCAGCCCGGTATCTTGCAAACATACGGTTTCTGCCAAGAGAGGAAAAACACTTAAATTAGATTTCATTTCATGTGGGACTCTTGAAGAGCTCTTTGGAGCACAGCTGGTGTTACAGTTATATACTTTTATGGTCTCTACAGTGAATCATAGAATGGTTTGGGTTGAAAGGGACCTTAAAGACCATCCAGTCCCAACCCCCTGCCACGGGCAGGGACACCTTCCACTAGCCCAGGTTGCTCAAAGCCCCGTTCAACCTGGCCTTGAACACTGCCAGGAAGGGGGCAGCCACAGCTTCTCTGGGCAACCTGTGCCAGGGCCTCACCACCACCACCACAGTGAAGAATTTCTTCCTTAGATCTAATCTAAATCTACTCTCTTTCAGTTTAAAACTGTTACCCCATGTCCCATCAAGCACTCAGCCAAGCCTATTAACTGCCCTTGGGTTTGAAGGGACCCACTAACGCTGCAGAGTTTACAGAGGGCAGAGGCTCTCATGATACGAACTGGCACAGCTTTGACTTATAGCAGAAAAGTCAACAGAGCTATGGCAATTTATGAAGACTGGCCTAATTTTCTACCCTGTCAATTGCCCTCAGCAGCCTGATACCCTGTTTCTAGTGTGCCCAGTACCTACTCCTTGACATTCAGAGGCAAACAACCCCCTTCAAAACAGGTTGGGACATTTGTTCAGGCAGGATTATCTGAGGAAGCATTTTTTCCCTGGCTCCTTCAGATTACCAGTATAATGTCAAAGCACAGGATGCAGCACCATAAACATTTTCATGCTGCAGCAATATATGCACTAGTGCTATTAGTGCTACTAGCATAACCAATCACTCATTTTTGTAAAACCTGCTTCCTTTGTCTGTGAATTTCTCTAGTTCACTAAGCAATGTAGAATAAAGTAAATTTACTGTCTTATAGTATAACAAAGACTTTGTTCTTGTATTATGAGAGGATTAAAACGAAGAGTTGAGCCCTCCCTAAACACTTTAATTGCCTCAGGAAACAAAGTATCATTCACTCACTTTTATGACTGAATTGTTTCCAAAAAACTACTATTTTAAAGTCTTATTTATACTAGCTCTCAAGAAAAAAAAAAGAGACCTTCATGCAGAGTTCCTCAAAGGGGTTCTGTCTGCTTACACATGGCACTGTGAAGCCTCTGACAAATGCAGCTTCTTCATGGCTATCTAAGGCCTGAGCCTGATTCCACTGACGTCAGTGGGAAAAAAATCCCATCGACTTTAATAGGAGCAAGAATGTTGATTGTGAGCAATTTAAAGTTGATGCTGAGCTACTGAGGCAGGTTTTCTCAAATTGCTATGGAAGTACGAGTCAGCTCTCTTCTACATGTGTAAGGCATATCTGCATCAAGATATGTCAGCTGCTTTTAAATCTGTCTCCAGGTTACCTCCTTACAATCAAAATGGCACTGTGAGGAAGTGCTGAATTGGGTCTGTGCTTTCCACAGAATTCATGGCACTCCATTAGTATACATTGCCTAAGAATATTCACCTGTTTCATTGTGAAATAATGGAGGAGGGAATTTTTCATTTGCCCTTGCTGCTGCACCTACCAGAAATGATGCGCAGGAGAAGATTTTTCTTGGTGACTTACTGTTAGACATGAAATCGTGATCTTAAAACACATGCAGTACAGGTCATGTCTTTAACTTTGAGAGGATCTTACTCATCAACTAGGCATCAGATTGGTTCAGACAGTGAATAAAAAAAAAATGTTCAGTCAACTATTAGTGAGACTCGGTGAACTTTCTTCTACCTTGGTGACAATTCACAAAATTGCTGCTGGGCTTCAGTGCAGTTGTTAATTGGGCTGCTGAGAGCACACACTGTAGGGATGGGGCAAACTCAAGACTTGTGCAATGGTCTCTCCTCCCCTTGGGACTCAAGAGATGCTGCAGGGACTGGAAGAAGATGAATGCTACCAGCAGATTCTGCCAGCTCTAGTGAATGCCTGCGACAGACCTGACAGACAGCTAGAAAAGACACAAGCCTTGTGGAAAGGGATATAGCTGCTATGGTTTCCACACCACACAGTCAGCATGCTGGTACGCCCTGCCCTTCCAGTACTTCCAGGTGTAGACTACAGTATAGGGAGAGATCAAGGAGAAGAGACCGGGCTCCAAGACGTACGACTGAGATGATGCGACTCCCTGTGTAACCTGAAATGGGGCAATAAAACAGGGACAAGGTATGAAGATGGTGTGATTCCTGAAAGAGGGGGCAGCAGTAACGGGAAACACACAGTAATAAAGAGGTGTTACGCTCAGAGTCTGGGAGACAGCTGTGGCTGCCACAGCTGGTTTGCTTGAGAAAGATCAAAACAGCCCAGAGAAGGAGGAAAAGGCATAATTCAGAACTTACGGGGCAACCCAAATTTTCTAAACCCTGGAGAATTCTCCGTAGCTACCCGCAAGAGCCCAAAGGGATGATGCAAGGCGCCGTGGGAGCTGTGGGCTGGCAGCCCCGTGTGCCACCACTGCCCCAGGCGAGGGGATGTGCTCCGGGCACTGGGCAAGCCCCTCCAGCTCCAGAGGGAAGAATGACCCCAGCCTTCCAGGGAAACCAGGATCTCTCCCTCGTTAACACCTGTTTCCATTACACCCCTCCTTCAAACCTTTCTTATGCTTAATAAAAAGACCAGCAGCCTCTCTAGTGTACAACACAGGAATGATTGTGCTGCTAAGAGACACCTAGAAATTCTATTCCTTTCAGGTTGCTGAGGGTTTCTGTGTCTGTCCTCTGTAATGAATCATTATGACTGCATTGTAAGTCTGTTCGATGCCGAATTTCATTATTTTTTTTGAAGCTGTGCTTACTTACCTCATTGGAATGAGTCCTGTTTTGGTGCTTGGCCCTGTCGGACGCGTTGGAGAAAGCTTTGTTGCAGCCTTCATGTTCACACACATATGGTTTCTCTCCAGTGTGAGATCTCAAGTGCGTTTTCAAGTTTTCTAGTCTGGAGTAGGCCTTTGTACAACCTTCAAACTGCAGACAAGAAGTAAGTCTGGATTAATTTTAATCTTTGGACTTGCAGGAAACAGTAAAAGCTGACCTATAAAAGTTTAGAAACTTTCCAAGCCTTCATAACCTTGCCCAATGTAATTTTGTTTTTTAGATTTTAATTTCACCCAGGTAAACTCCATCACAGCTCAAGTTAAAATGCTTCCAGCATTATGTAAATCTTGTCTTACAGGAGAGCGCAGTATTTGTCTAAGACAGAAATTCATTGCAAAGCCGTTAGGAGGCTGGTGGCCAGCAATAATACCCAGCTCTGTAAGAGAAAGTGCTTTTAAATAATTAAGCAAACTGAGCCCTGTTTAATAATGCCTTTTGGGGTTTCTTTGCACTTTAAACTTGAGGAAGTGGGCCAAGTTATCCAGTGAATCCCCTCTCCTAAAGCTCTTCTCATCTGGGCGAGCTGGATCACAAAGCAGACATGGTAGCCTCTTCTCCAGCAAATGTCCGACGGACAAGAGTTCAGGGAATGCAGCATCTGTGCCGCTCTGTTCCCTGCACATCCCCAGCTCCCCCGTTGGAGCCTGGAGCTCAGCCCGCTTTACTCACAGTGCATTTGTGTGGCTTTTCCCCTGTATGTCTCCTCATGTGGACCACCAGCATATACTGGGCTTTGAATGGTTTCTGCTCCCGGGAACAGTCCAGCCATCGGCACACAAACTCTTTCTTCTCACCGTGTATATGGTCATTGTTTATATGCTGTTCAGGTAGAAGAGAGATTACAGTTTAACAGAACTGCAACATCGTCATCAGCCTTACTGCAACAGCACCAGAGGCTCAGGTGTGAACCAGGATGCTGCAGTACTAAAAGAGTAAGAAGATTGTCTGAGCTTCAAAGCGATCACGGGGTTCAAATTATAGATCTCACTGGAAGTCCACTAACGCCCATGAATTTGTTTCTACTGACGTCAACAGGCTTTGGATCAGGCCTTGGGGATACAGGCTGTTAAATGGATCCTGGATAATCTCATGCACAGCACCACTTGCGTGATTCACACTGAGTAATGCTTTCTCGGACCAGGAAAGCCTTATTTAAGTGCCACTCAACACAAACAAGGTTTACAAAATGAGGCCTTTAAAAACACATCCTCCAACCTGAAAAATCAACAGAACTGCTAAACCAAGTTTCCACCAAGACTTTTAACTCCCCGCTACCCATATTTTCTTCCAGTAAATGTATTAGGTTAGTGTACACGCTGTGGCGGGGGAAACAAAACCCTGCACACTGCAGTAAGGAAAAACTCTGAGCACTGAAGCAGTCATCAAACCAGCTTTTGCCATTGCCAAGTATGGCTCTGCCTGCACGTCTCTGGGAGCAACACCTGCCCCAGGCCTGCTGAGACGCACGCACGTGCCTTGCTGTGGTCAGCGTCATCTGCGTGAGTGCATCCAGAGACAGGCTGGGGCTGTGTACCTTTTACTCTTCCAGAAAGGTAGCTTGCTCTGTTCCCTTTACTAAGATCCAGTTCAGCAGAGCATTTAAATACGGATTTAATTCTTTCGGAGAAGAAATGGGCAGATGAATCAGGGCCAGCCTCAAGACTGGTTTGTGGTTTTTTTAAGGTTCAACTGTTTGAATTTTTTGCACAGCTTCAGAAAACAACAAAAGCACCCTACACCTGGGCTTTCGAAGGTTTATGAAAGCTGGAATTTCAGCAGGAGCTACCTGACTCATCCTCCTGGACTCTGTTGGAGAAACCCTGTCTCAGAGACTTGATTCCCCCTGGCTGTACTTTCTACCACAGCTTGCTAGCTGTGCCACTAGATGGCCGCATTTCTCAGCGAATGCGATGATTTCCATTAAGGTACTAGACAAAAACCTTCCAGAGTTTATATTTGATCACAGCACAGGGATGAAATCTGTACCTACTCCATTAAGTAGCTCACAGAAAAAGCCAGCTGTACAGAAACTCAGTAGTTCATACTGGAACACAAAGAAGATAATCCCGATCCTTTCTAAAGTCCTGAAATCAATCAGAAAACCAAATAAAATCACTTATGTTCACAATTACGCGGCATCACCATGGCAAACAGATGTACGCTGCCTATAAAAGATGACCGCTCTTTTTCTCTTTCGGAAACTTTATTGCCATTTTTTAAAGGTTGTGATGGGGCACAGAGCACATGAACAGAGCAGATGTGCTGGACAATGGACAACATGAAATCTGCAGGAGTTTATGTTTTAAGTGCAGATCTCCAGTTCATTCGTACTACACACGCCTGTGCCAAAAGTGAGCAAATGCCCTGCGCTGTGAAATGGCATCGGAAGAGTACAATGAGGTTAATGTGCACTCTTCTTTCCTGAAAAAGAAAGAAGTAACAGGACAAAACTCAATGCATTCAAGTAATTCTTAGCCAAATCTTACTGTAGATGTTACAGACTATGAGTTATTTCATTAAACCTACACAGCCACGAGGGAAATGAAAATTAAGTGTGTGACACAAGCTTTCCATTCGATACAAAAACTTCAAGGCTGGTTCAATCAGTTCACAACAGCACCTCCCTTTACCTCCTGCTGTGTGGACACTCAAGGCACCATGCATGCTCTCTCAGAGAAATACTCCATAGGACACTTTTTCTATTTGTCCCTGCAAATGAGCTTGCTCCTTGCCTTCTGCTCCTTTAGACCTTTAGCCTTTATCAGCACGAGCATCCTCTAAAACTGGCCTTCCTCATGGGCACAGAACCTCCCTTCCTCACTCCCTCCCCAGGCCAGGCTCACTGCAGCAGCTGACAAAGGTCAGGCAGTGCAATAGGCTGCCCAGGGAGGGGGTGGAGTCACCATCCCTGGATGTGTTTAAGGGTCGTTTAGATGAGATGCTGGGGGATATGGTGTACGGGAGAACTTTGGGCTGATGGCTGGACTCGATGATCCCAAGGGTCTTTTCCAACCTGAATGATTCTGGGATTCTGTGAAAGCTTGCCCAGGATTGATCACTCACCTCTCTCTGCCACTCCACTGGCTCACCTGTCAAGTAATTGTGATCACCCTCAGGTCCCTGCACAACTGTGTCCCTCCATACTCGTCTGCCCTGCTCTCTTACCCTGCCACTCCTTTCCTACTCCCTCTGCTCTTCCTACACTCAAACCCCTATTTGCGCTGTTTTCTCTCATCGCTCTGATGCTCCAAGTGGCCTCTGAGAGCTCACCTCCAAAGCCATCTTGTTCTCATTCAATCTCTCTGAGGATCCTCACCTTCAGGTAAAGCCTAGAAGAAACGAGCCCATGACATTGTCTGCTAATCTGGGTAATTTCTTTAGCTCTCAAGTGAGATGCTCAATTGCGTTTTGCAGAGGGGGAATATTTTAGAAGACCTATAAATGTGCCCAAATACTGGCAGGCTTGTTGGGAAGAAGACACTTGTTAGACATTAAGTCAGTACAAGTAGGAGGCCAACAGCAGAAACCAGCGGTGCTCTCAGGTAAGGAGATTCACAGCATTTGTAACCCTGACCATGTAGGGCCAGATTCAAATGCCCCCACTCACCCAAGTCATGATGTGAAAACTCATCAGTCATCTGCTATGGACATGTAGGCAGAACTAGACAAATTCAAAACAGGAACTAAAACTACACTGGGATTTTTTATCATTTGGCAGAAACAATGTGCAATATTAATATTTACAACATGTTTAAAGGAAGAAGGAGGTCTCACTGCACAAACAACGGCAATTAGGAAAGTTCAGAAGTTTGTGAACTCTGGCATTCAGGTTCTTTGACTCAGATAATTACCTTTGGATTTTGCACGGTGTTTTTGGCTCCCTGGTCTCTATTATGAGAGGGAATGAATAGTTTTGAGCTTGTAAAACAAAGAACAGTCAGGAATAAGAGTATTATGCAAAGTAGAAGCTTTGGTACAGTACAATAAGGATTTATAGGGTTTCAATTTATAATCTGTTTGTAACCTTATTACACTCATGAAATGTCACATTCCAGGGACTAGATCAGAAGGATTTTTTTTTTCCTGGTGAAATTGAATTTTGATGCAGTTTCAGGGTGTGAAAAGGCTTTTCTTTTAATTTTGTAGGCCCGAACCTGCAAGTTTTACTTACGTTGGTAATCCTTATTACCGTAAATAGGCGCATGAAAGCCAATGATATTACTCCCTAGTGTCAGGTTTGCTAACATAAGGCTCTGAAGCACCAGCTCTGTATTATTAAGAATTTCTGACCTGAAAAAAAGCCCCCATTAAAAGCTGGAATTCTACTAGCTATCTCCCACTGCACACAGATCCAAAAAGCTGCTAAACAGGGGTCATTTGCAGAATACCAGTCACTTTCATGCCACTTCAATGCTCATTACCAAACCTCAGTCTGTCCTGCCTCATTTTCTCTAAAAAATGTTGCTATTATCATTCGACTCCAAAATACCTGAAAATGAACAGAGGAAGCTGACCTAAATACTGATTTTGGTCTCAAAATTCCCTGGCTTTGAAGGAGGAAGCTCTGAGATGGTTTTCAATTCTAGAGACAAAAAAAAAAGCCCCCAAATTCATTGAAATCAAGGCTGAAGTTGGCCTGTCATCTCTATTGGGGAGGCTCAAAAGCCAGAGGTAACAGGGAGCACAACCTGCAGTGTCCTGGAAGCACAAATGCTTACACGGCAAGAAATACTATTTAAAAAGCAACACCTTAAATCATACATGTTCTCATATAATCAATGCACACCGTACATGCTACCCCATATTGTAGCAGATGATGTGAAGTGAGACTTGGAGGAAGGATCTGCAATAATCTTAGTGTTCCATTTCCTTCCTCCACGTGTTTTTTAGAAGAAAGGAGTATCTAAGCATATCCTAGCTGACTGCTTGGTACCCATTAGCTATTCAATACATAAACAAAGGACA
Organism: Strix uralensis; assembly: GCF_047716275.1. Taxonomy (NCBI): domain Eukaryota; kingdom Metazoa; phylum Chordata; class Aves; order Strigiformes; family Strigidae; genus Strix; species Strix uralensis. The sequence goes on from NC_133972.1 coordinate 12,946,484, forward strand.
AATGTGCTCTCACAGTAGTCAAACAGCAGGAGGAAAGCCTCTTCATACCAGTGGAATGAGTTAGGAACAACAGAAAAAGAATGATTGTCACCTGCAACTGAGATTGCATCTGAAAGCAAAGTGTTATTTGGCGGATAAAGCAGAAAACATTGAGAAAATCTGAGAAAAAAACATTGAGAAAATATAGGTTCTGCTTTCTAACCTAGACACACTACCCTAGAGTATGCTAGGAGAAAACTGGGAAGAGACTATGCTGTATTGATATAATGTGGGAAGTTAGTGGCACAGTGGAAGGCATATCACCATTGCCAAAAATTGGTTTAATTTCAATTATACAACGACAATTTCAGACTTTTATCTTCTCACAGTTATTTCCCTGTATTTCAAAAATTTAAAAAGGTGGTGCTAAATAACTTCTTACTAGATCTCACTACTGCCATTGAGCAAAAGCAGCATTTAAGCCATCTCCTAGCACAAATCTCCCCCTGGACTGTACTGCCACAGAAAGTCCCTCACACCAGCAGAGCTGCTGCATTTGCTGCGTAGGAGACAAAGCGCAAACGGCGAAGAGGCATCGCAGTGGAACTGCTGCTAAACAGAGCTCACCCTGCAGCTACACGAGGGAGTCGCAGAGCCCACGGTCTGCAGAGAGGACATGTGTCCAGCAGGAACAGACTGGATAGCTCTGAGGCTGGTTTGGAAGGGGATTAGCTGCCCTTGACCTGTCACCCTGCAGGGAACGCTCTTATTTATGTGTTTTGCATAGGGGATGTAGATTTGTCCTTAAATTCACGTACGGTTAGAAACAGCAGGAGGGTTCCTGGTCATCAGACCCATCCCTCGCTGCGGCAAGCCCTGCTACACATAATCCTGGTCATGAACGGAGCAAGCTTCATCTTCTAAGTACGCTGGTGATCTGCTCCCTCTGCTCCCATCGGAAGGCTCTTCTAGGAACTCACTCCTCTGCTGGTTAGCAACTAATTTCTAGCTTCGATTTATTCACAGCCAATTTATATCCATTTGTTCTTGTGCCAACATTATCCTTTAGCTTAAACAGCTCTCCTTCCCTACATGGTGTTTATTTCTCTCCCTTCCCCACCCTAACTAACTGACTGACAGCACTCTCCTCTCTGCCTTCATTTGCTGGATTAAAGAAGCTGATTCCTTCTGGTCTTCCCTAGGATGACCAAGTCCTCATTCCCCCTCTTACCCTGCTTTGGCTTGAGGTGTGGAAGTCCCTGTGTACTGCCTGTCATTTTGTTCCCAGGTTCCCCATTGTCACTTCCAGCACTGTGTCAGTCCATCCCTCCTCAGTGGTCCTCCCACCCCTCCTCTTCACCTGCTCTAATATGATTTCAACCTTGTCTACCAGGATATTGTGAAGTACACCAGAGCTCGCCAGACTTAAGAGTGACAGAATTCAAACTTCCCTGTCCTCGCTTAGGTGTAGGTACGGATCTCTCCTTCACATTGGACTTTAGACCATTACCAAAGCATCTGAACACCTCACAGTGTGTGAATGTACCCCTCCTAACAACAAACCCTGGGAAACAGTATCTGCTTCTATGGCCACAGTAGAGGCGGAGATGTAAGGCCCAGGAAAGCTAAAGCCCTCATGCATAGAAGTATTTACGTCTCTGATTCCCACTAAAAGTAGTCACTTGTTCATGAGTGGTGTGACTACTTTTGAGGTTCTTGACCCACACAGCTTCTTGAGATATCTGAGTGATTGTAAAAAGAGTATCAGCATTCAGAAAAGCGACGGGGCGGCACTTAAGCAAGTACCCAATGCTTGCCTGCTCCCCGGGGAATCCACAGCTCATCACTGCTCCTTGCTACCATTTTAGGTAGTCAGACAGCTACAAGATGACATCAGGCAGGCCTCCCTACCATCTCATTAACATCTCGATAAAGATTAACTCCATGATCCACACAAGATGGACAGACAAAAGCTTTGTAAAGAAGTCAGGATATAAAGGAGGTCCTGGTGAGGCAGGAAATATCCTGTGACAATAGAAATCCCATTGTGAAGAGGAAAAAAACCGGCATCTCCATGGAGTGAAATCCCCAGCAGACTTTTTGGACACGTTCCAATCACTGCAATCGAGTGTCTCGCTAACCTCTGTGACTCTCTGTTAGAACAATGCATGCATTTTAATTTCCTCTTATCTGCTGAAAAATAGGTATGGATCCTGTCTGTCCTTTCCCTACTAAAGATCATTTGCAGGCACAACCAGGCTAAACAACCAGAGGAGACTAATGTCTCTTCCCTGCTGCACAAGTCAAGAGTATGCTGTTGACCTCATGTCCTTAGGGTGGCATAAGTACTTAAGCCATTTTTAGTTCCTGAGACGGAAGAAGCACTTAAGCTGCTTTAAACCTTTATGGTGGCATAAATGCTTAAGCTGGCTGCAGTTCCTAAAGCCAAGTTGAAGCTATAGCTATACATGAAGAACTCTGCACTTCTGCATAGGCACAAGCCTGTGGAGTAGCTCAGATAATGATCTCCAGTCCTCCTTCCTTTTCTTTGGATGCATTTATTGTTATTCTATTAGAGTTCTTGCGGCTGTCTTGCATACTTTATGGAAGATTTAAGAAATGTTGTGACAGATCTCTGCTAACGCTGATTAGCAACATGACAATTTATACAATCCGATGATCTGGCCCAAAGCAGGTCAGCGCCTCGACAGTCTTGACACCTTTGCTGAAACAGAATACTTGCAGTTGAAATCAGCTGGATCTTCAAAGCACTGCACGGTAATTTCCTCTGGGCATAATGAATGCACTAAATACTCTGTTTGCACACTGCACTCCTCACCTCGCAGTGTTTGATCTTGTCATTCAATCTCAATACTTAATTTTCAAAGTTTTTCACTATTAACAAATGAATCCCCCCGCTCCCCCTAGATTTGGTCATGATTGTAAACCTAAATGAGGACTAGCGGCACACCACACAGAGAGAAGTGTGACTTTTTTAACAGCATAAAAAAAACATGTACTGCAAATGTTTATAACTTAGTGTGTCTAAAAAGGTTCTACTCATTAAGAAAAATCAAATCACTAAATAAAGAGTTTCAGTCAAAAAGATGGTTATTTCAAAAAGGAGTGAAGTATGTAGAAAATAGGAAATATAACTTAGGCTATTTTACAAACATAATATATGAACTCTGTGTCCAGGACTGTTAATACTTAATTATAAGAAAAAAATTAGACCTCAGTCAGCACTCTAGCTGAATTCATAGTTGAAGCTCATTTATTACTGTGCCATTCTGGATTCCCATCTCTGTCCCTTGAGAACTGGCAATAGCAGTCAATGAAGAAAGGGAGGGATCAAAATTAGAAGCCCGAGTCAACTGAAAAATAATGATGATTTATAACTTGGAAGTAGATGGACAGGGATGACAGGCACAGAAGGGCAGCATGGAAACCAATGGCTGGAAGAGAGAATGGAAACAGTAAGAAAGGAGGAAAGTGGCGGGTGGCGGGGATCACATCACGTTCTGGCCATGCTGAGACACTGCATGGTTCTGCCCCATAACAGCTCATCACCTTTTCTTACCTGTTGCTGTACCTCCAATTTCACTACTTCAATAGCTCATAAACTGTTTATTCACCTGCCTTGGTCCAAAGGGCTTGGGTTAATCTGGTTATTTTGACTCCAGGATTCGAGGGAGAATTCCCATGTGAAGGACAGGCTGAGGGGAACCTCAGAGATGCTGCAAGAAACAGTTGGGGTCAACAGCTGCCTTGGACCAGCACAGCTGTCACTGGGAGAAGACCAGGTTTATAGTCACATTTTAAAATGTATTAAAGATCTGGGGTCAGTGCAACACACGGCAAGATACTGTTCTTGTCCCATAGGGCATACAGGTTTGGAATGAAGGAATGCACAAAGACTGAGAGCAGTCAAACTAATAATAGTTAATGAACATTTGCATTTTGTGGAGTTTACTGTAAGCCTAAGCAGGAGTCATCTTTTTGCCCCAAACACGGTTTAACCAAGCCATGACGAAGCAAATCATTTTCTATGTATGGGCTCAGAGAAGTCTTGCTCTCTAAGTGTGAAACTGTATTACTAATGAACAAGAATACAGTAATTCAAAGGACACAACCCATCAGGACAGTTTTCCTCTCCCCTCCCTGTTTCAGTTAAAAATATAGGTCCGATTAATTTTTTCATCTCTCTGCACTAATAACAGCAATAAAAGTTCTCAATCCCCAAGTTAAAAAAAAGATGTTTTCTTTCTGCTTCTCCTTTTGTTCTCTTGGAATAAATTCTGTAGTTGTCTTTGTTGCCTATCAATAGGTTAAACATATCCAACTTGTATGTTTAAATGCTAAAGACAGAGAAGTCCCCAAGGATACGTCAATCGTTGGCTCTTGTACAAAGAAAATACTGTATTTTGCTCAGAAGAGCTTTCTGTGGCAATTTAAACACAGTGAGACAGACACAATATCCTGGAGAGAGGAAAACCTGCCTTATTACATTCCTGACCCAAGAGAAAGGATCTGCCCTTAGGACATAAAGAGAATCAGTGGGGGGAAAAAAAGAGGAAAGTTATCTAATCCTAAAAATAAAGACAGCAGTTCATAATACAGCATGACCTTCTTTTAATCTCTGATATAGTAGTTATACAGTATGGATGTGATATAATACCAACAGGGCAAACACAGCTTGCTCATCAGGCTGGGAACTGACTCCCTCAGCCTGTATCTACATTTCCAGGTTTTGGACAGCTTTTTGGTAGGCTTTGGGATATTCTGTGGAGGGAATGGAACTTATGGGATATTGCGGGGATTCTTTCCCAATAAGATCACATCTTGTTCTTGTTTCATTTAATATACATATATTCACGTATACAGTACAGTTAAGTCTGTTAGCAGCAAAATGCAGCTCTATCAAGGGCAATGTTTTACAGCTCTCCCTTGATTTCCTGTGTGAGAGCATACAGCTATAAAGCAACAGGCAGAAATTGCATCTTTATTTCCTAAACCTGAAAATTTAATAAATGAGATTCAGCCAGAACATCAACATAAACGCTGTGGACATTAATCATTCCACTTTTACAGTGGTAGGAACGATGCTTTGATGACTCTCAGCTTTGTTTCTTCTCTGATGTTCTCTTCCATAACTCTGACTACAATCAAGTGCCATCTCTTTCTTGAAGGTTGCATTCTTATATTACTAGCTGGGAGGTTAATAGATGAAGCTGGTATGTTACAGGAATTCCAGCTTCCTTTACTCTTTTTTCTTCCCAAATGTATGGAAATAATTTTTTAATGTGTGATGCTGTGATAACTGGGCTTTGCCAGCTCCTCCAGCACTGATGCTCTGTATTGCGTTTGCCTTAGTTCAAGCAATGTATCACAGCTGCCATATTTTGTGATGTTACAAAAAAAAGAAAAAAAAAACACCTCTGTCTTCAACCACCTGAATCTGTGACCTGCCCAAGGACAGGGCTAATTGCATTTGTGTGAGGAAGCTGCAGCAGAGAATCCCTGTGAAGGAAAGTGGAAACCATGAACCGGATGCGCAGGTTCTCAAAGGGGGACATTTTGGTTGTGTCCCTGCCCTCCAGGGGTACGCCCTGCTCTCCTGAGAACTGCTGAAGCAGGGAAAGGTGCAACAGCGTTCCCATGAGGATGACTAAGATCTTCAGGCACTGGAATGAAGGAGCCCATAGGGAAGAAGTGCCCCCCCCCCCCTGCTCCTGAAAGAGTACAAGGGGCCAACTGCCAGCTGACTGCTCCTGGCGTTTCTCCCAACCACCTTCTCCTACCTGTCTGCCGTCTGCATTACTTCCCGGCTCTGGCTGCCCTCCCGGCTGCCTCCACCGCAGCGCACGCCTGTGCACAACTCCTGTGGGTTGTATTGCACACTCCACACCACTGTGTGGATGCTGGTAAACTCTTCTCCAACTTCCACTCGCTCCAGCATCTTTCTTGGTGCAAACTGTGCATGTTCGGATGCTGCACTGAGCATGTAACTGCTACGCTGACAGCAAGAAAGCCTTCTGCTGGAGGGTAATCCCTTTTGGAAGAGGCAACCTGACAGGTAGAACCCCTATACAACTTTCATCTTCACCAAGACTCCAAGACTTTAAGAAAAATAATCTTACATATCCATGTTTGGCTCACTTTTAGTTTGTGGGGTTTTATGCTCTTCACATTTAGCTCCCCAAATCATACCCACATTTTACCTGTCTCCTGTGTGAAGGTCGTGCAAGAAAAATTTAGGGTAATTTGATGCCTGTAGCATAAACCAAGAGACCCAAGACAGATTAGCAAGGAGAAAAGCAGAGTGAGAAAGAAGCCAGGTGAAGTGTGCACCAGTGATGAGGAATTCAAACTTGTCTCAAAAGGCCAGGGCTGGAAGAAGAAACTGAACAAAGGATGCTTGCTGAAGGGTTTAAGACCCACTGCTGACTAAGTGATGGAACTTGGTCTTTACGACACAATAGAGACTGAAGGTGGTCTTCTCCCAAATCCTATACCCTAGCCCTGCACTGATGACCACTGATGGTCACTGATGGTCTGTTCTCTGCTTTCCTTCCTTCTTTCTCCATCACACATGCACACGAGCTCTCCTCACAGGCTTTCTGAGAGCTGGCTAGGGGCAGGAGTGTTACAGCTTCAGATGCAGGAAGGATTCCTGCCTTCAGGAAACAGCTCTACCTCACGACTGCAAGGAGGTGCAATGCCTGTTCCTGCCATAAACTCACAAGAGAGGAGGAGACCTTCATTGCAAAGAGCTCCACATTCTCCGCAAATCTGTTACACATTCCTCTCTCAACCTAGCCAAAGCAGAAGTGCACAAACAAGGGCAGAGTTCTTCCTACAGTTGGATGGGAAGAGGGTAAAGGCTGGCCTGAAACCAAACATCTGCCCTTCACTAGGTCTGAGATTACCAGTGAATGTTGCCTAGAAAATGCACTGTCTGATATCTTCTAGGAGTGACTGAATATGGAAGGAGAGAAAACCACCTGAGGCTCAACTTCAAAATTTGCTGCTTCGTGATCTTTGCATTTAGGGATTAAAATTGATTTTACATGCAACAGCTACAGAATTTCCAGGAAAATCAAGTTAAAACCCATTAAAACTCTCTCACAGGCAGTACCGAACACGAGCAATGGCTGACTTCCTTCTTTACAAATCTGAACTCACATACAGCTGTGTGCAATCTTTAACAAAAACATACGTGAAAAACAGTCCTTACCTTAAAAAAACCCCACCAAAATCTGAACAGCCTAGCACTTAGCACTGCTACAGATGTTAGCGTAACACATTTAAAAGCATATATTCTATTTCTGGATTTTTCTCACTAGCAAAAAAAGACCACAGAGGACTCCTGCCAGAACACTTGAGAAGGAAGTCATCATAAAGAGGCATTACAATAAGGTATTTCATCTTATTTGCAAACAGCATGAAGAATGAAAATACCATCCTGATTTTGTAAGAAGCACACCAGCACACATGAAGCAGAAGAACTAAATACTTTGGATGTTTTCCCACATTGCTGCAGAAAACAAAAATCTAGAGGCCTCCTTCCTGCCACCATAACTCATCTGACTTCAATGGAAATCAGACCCGCTGTACGTATTAACCTGAAATTAACTGTTCTCCCCCCATATTGTTTAGCTTTCATAAATTCCGATCGGCTCCTAGCCGAGATGCGCAGACCTTGGTTCTATGAGCTGCTCTGCTTGCACAGGCTCTTAGGGCAGCCTGGAGCCCATTAAATTCGATTGGGTCTAAACGCACCAAGGTCTCTGCAGGAGCAGGGCTTTAGCAGCTCTTCTAGTTAGTTATTGAGCTGTGGGTTCAAACCACGCTCAAAGTAATAATATTTTCGTTTAAAATAGGGCATGTTCACAAGAAAATAAAATGGGAAGAAATTTCTAATCTTTACATTCCAGAGCACAGACCAGACTGGTGGAGCCAAGAAATAAATGCTCAACAGTAAAGATGCCTAGAGCAGAAAAAAATTGAAGTAAAAAAAGTACCCAGCAAAATATCCCAACAACTGTGGTGCACCAAATGAATATATAGAGCCAGAGCAGTTTTATAAAAATTGTATGGCTCTAATGATGAAAATCTATTAAAATTTACACTGCTTTTCAGTGCACGGGTTTGGAAATACACTGCAAGCAGGTTAGTACCAACAGGCTCTTTAAGTTAAAATGTAACCATATATTACAACAGCTTTATATCATTTTATATTAGCAGAGACAAACCGCTTAATCCCATGAGCCAACTTATAAATCTATGAAAGGCTATAGCAAGATAGAATAAGGAAAAGCTATCCATTTTAACAAGATTTTGAAGTCTTCCAAGCTCCCGGACTGGTACAATGGGTCATCTATCTATGCAGAAGGATTAGCAAAATACTTGATCTCTTACCAAAAAGTTAAACTATGGCCTTCTTTTACTGAAAATCCTATGCTCCTAATGGGGTGAAATAGCAAGGTAAATGTCAGACAATTAAACAGGATCTGCTCTTCAGGGTGTATTAAGCATATGGCCACTAACACTACGCATGTAGACGGGACTTGCTGAACAACATGCACTTCATTTAGTTCAACCTTGGACCAGATTTTGTAAAACCATGCACTTTCTTCTGCTTTTAGTACTCTGTTAATGATTACAGAACAGTTAACACCGATCCACTTAAAATGAAAGAAAAGATATCCCTCAGCAGGATCTTCCTGTGTAAATCAATCAGTAAATCCTTTTAATTTTTTTAAAGAGAGTCCTATGCTTACCACATGGACACATTCAAATTGCCTGTATGATAAAAACACCAATGCTTCATCTGCAGAAAGAGACTGTCGAATAGCAGGATTTTTTTCAATAAATGCACTTAGTGTCTCCTTATACATAATCTACAAAAGATGCAGTTTCGATTGGAGATAATACTTGATCCACTTTTTGCAATGAAACGCACAAAAAGCCCTAAGAAAACTGGGAATGTAGTGACTTAAAAACACACAACTCTTCTCACAGAAACTACAAAGAAAAATGTTGGTCGTGATAAGCATTACCAAAATCTTTACTAGGTGACGTACGTTTTAATGTTTGTTTCGTCACAGAGGAGATCCTGGTAGAATTAATCCAGCAACGGTGGGTAACAGCAACAGCAGTGTGTTAAAGCCACGACATCACAACTGAACTGGAGAAAATATTTGGGGCGCTTTCTTCTTAAGATCTCTAAGAAACATTTCGAACAAGCTTCAGCACGTGCAACAGTTTATTGCTCTTCTGAGATCTCTTGCAGCTTTCTTCCACTGGACATCCATTTAGAATTTACCATTCACATCCATGCTAGGCTTGGAGTTTCCTGTCACATCCTAGCAAAGTCAGGGTTAGCAAAGGTCTCTGTCACATGTTAGATGTTAGTCACCCTTGATGCTCCAGGGAGTGGCAGCAGAAATACCTTCTTTCATCCCTCTCTAGCCATGGGATAACATTTTCTATTCTCTCATACATACCCCAGGCAGTCTTGCGCTGTAGCTAGACTACAGACATATGTTTGAGCTGTTGGAATGAAAACTGTGCAGGATCTCTTAGTAGAACATGGGGTATCGCCTAACACACTTAGAAAAGAGCCAAGCCCAATTCTTTTCTGCCTTGCATTCCATGCACTAACTTTAATTGACTTGCAGTGAACTTACAGGTGCTTCTGGTAACTAAAAATCAATCCTAAATCGTCTGGTTTATCTCAAAGATTCATCTCTTCTCCTATATACCATTGTTGCACCATCTGAAGGGGACAGAGTTGTACTGGTAGTCAACCCCAGTCTTACAGGAGTAAACCAAAGGGCAGTCCTGTATCTCTGTAACTCTCCCTCACCCAGAAACTATCAGAGCTGGAGCCTGGCGCCTCCAGAATGTGATATAAACCACACTTCTTTGTTCAGGCTTCTTTTACTAACCGTAAATGTCGGAATCCCCTTGGCAATTAATTTCCTGGCTGGTAATCCCTTGGCTCTGATCCACGCAGAGAAAGTGGCTGCACTGGAGGGAGGTGTGCAAGGCACATGCTCCGGCTTTGCAAAATGAAGTGGTCTCTTGATATAAATGACAACAGCCAAGCCTGAAAACTTATTTGCTCTGCATAATGAAGTAAGCTAAGCTCACTGTTAAACGCTCTTTAAGATGAGTGTAATGTGGTGAATAGTCAAATACTGCAAGCAGGGTTGTCTCTGGTAATATTAGAAATAGTTTAGGCACACGAAAGATATGCAAAAACTATCCTAGTGAGATACAGAAATATACATCGTACGATAATTAGCACTGATAAGTTTAAAGGATAAAGCCTTTATTTTACTAACTTTAAGAAGAATTACACTAACCAAAAAAAAAAAAATTTCTCCATACCCATAGCATATCAAGCCTCTATATATTCTCAGCTCTTGTACTGAGGTACAAAACTCTTGTGCAGTAATCCTGCCTAGTGCTGGTAACTGGCAAAACAATCTACAATGCACAGTCCAGAGCTACATGGATGCCTCTCCCTAGCAGCCAGCCCAGGTGGGCTTGATCAGTTTTGACATATATATATTGTTTAAGGTCGTCTGAGACGAAAGGACAGAGAAACTGTGAGGGCATAATTTCTATAAGCAGCCAAACTCTCAAAAACATCTTGACTAAGTTTCCTTTAGTTTTAGACAAAGGCTGTCACAGGAGGAAGAAAGTTGGTACCGTGCTCACATGTGCTGTGATGAGTGAGATACTATCTTTTTAATTAACTCAGCCTAAAGTGATGCAGTCTTAAGTGAAGTGCTCCAATCCTGGATTCCTCAAAAATTAGGATAAATAAATACAGGAAAGCCACTTGCTCTTCACACTCCAGAATGCTAGAAAAAACCTCACAAAACCCAGGGTCTCCCTGGGTGCACCCTCTTTCCACATTGTCCTGACATGGAGGGCCTACCCATGGGCATACCTTAAACAAGGATCATAAATAAAACCAGTGCCAAGGGAATAACAGAAGGAAAAAAGGACAGTGAACATCTGAGGTACGAATACTTGTGGAGCAAGCTCTTGCCCTCACTGAAAACACTCTGAAAAAGATCCCTGAATTCAAGGGGTGTTGCCTTTATCTGGCAGAAATCACTGTGCTAACTAGAAGCAAAGGATGGACTTTGCTGTGTTGTGCTTCTCTCCGAAAATTTAGTGAGTGCCTACCTGCTGCTGTGTTGCTGCTGTTCTTTCTTTTAGTGCTTTCTTGACACATGTAGGAGAGGATAAAAGCCTAATGGGTACGAGTGTCAGCACAATATAAATTACTGCAAGGAAAAACTTGATGCATGGCTTGGGATCTGAAAGAGGAATGTCCACCATTGTTTGTGATTATGGATCACATCACAATCTAATAGCAATTTTTATTTAATCAATAATTTCCATGCTGAACAGACAGCCCTGTTACAGAGAATCGACAAGCAGGTACTGATAGCGACAAGGCTTGTTATTAATCTTTACCCTGCCAACATATCAACCAAACTACTGTAAAAAAGCACCACCAGGATGGATTTAGAAGTAGGTCTGTCTTTTTCTTTCTTTCTTTCCTGTCTCTCTTTCTTTTTTCTCCTTCTCTTTCTTTCCATATCTCTCTCTTTCTTTCTCCCCTCCTTCCTTTACCTTTCTTTTCTTTTTAGCTACACAACCCCATTACCCTTCTCCCTTTCCAGGTATGTAATGTCTCATACACTTTATATTCTAAGTTTATTTGAAAAACCTGGGGCTTGAATTACACAAAAAGGCAATTCATATTAAGCAATTTCACAAATCAGTGGGACCTAGCCCAGTGCTCAGTGTTAGCCATTATAGGCTAATAAATCATACTTTCTCTTTGAGATGTCAATCGCCAAAGTGCTTTGTAAAAATGTTGGCATCTGTAATTCAGCGAAGCCTTTTCATCTTGAAATAAGATGCTCCAGACTGATAACAAGAATAATCCTCTCTTGATCAAAAAAAAAATCTGCATTTTACCAATTAAAGCTGCTGCCAGAAGCCAAACGGAGCAGCACTGAGACTCCACTGTAGTTTATCTCTACTAAACACAAGGAGGGATACAGTTAGAGCTTTGTTTCATTTTCAGCTTGACTACTTTATCTCATGGAGAACTGCAGCATCTCAGCCCTGCGATACACGTAAGAATGGTATATGCAGACCTCATACCTACAGTGCAAGCCACCAGAGGACCCACTCCTGACAAAACCACCACCCATTCATTTTATAGATTAGGTGAAGAAGAAAAGTCACGCTCACACAAAAGTTTAAGCACCGGAAAACACTAAATTTGTTTCACCACGATAAAAGGCTCATCTGCTTTTTTTTTTTTTTTATTTCTATGAAAAGCTTACACAAACAAAAGAGACTGCAAAAATGAATCCATGCAGCCCAGCCCTCTCAGAATCAAATGCAGAAGCTGCACTCATGCCTGTATTTAGCTTGCCTGTCCTTGCCTCCGTTCGTGCACACTGATCTGCCAGTTCTGTCTGAGAAAAAGCAGTTCCACATGCAATAGCTGGACAGCACTCATAGATTTCTATTCTTCCAGTCACTGGGTTTCTACAGGCAAAGCTTCTGGGTAGAATATGGGCAGCTATGAGGGTGAACGTGGTACTTGTGACAAAGATACGAAGATGGGCTGTACTATGGATGGAATCCTCTCCATCAGGAGATGACAAAAGCAGTGCAGAGACACATCACACTGAACAGGGGACTCCGGAAGGTCCGAGGTAGATCTTCCACTGGTTCACTGTAACAACACAGGCTACATAACAGCAAATCACTTAGTCAGCAGTAGCAAGGCAGGCAAAAGCTTCACAGAAACCACAGCTCTGTCCAGGAGAATATGCCGTGTCCTGGCCACGTGGTCGGGACTGAAAGGTACCTGGAGTCAGTGCACAAGCCCAACCTGCCTTGCAGCTCAGAGGCAGCAAAAAAAGCAGGCTGGGACTTCCCTTTTCTCTCTTCTCCGTGATATGCCAACAAGAGTCAGGAGCCAAAGACCCAACTCAGTTTGCAGTTTTACTCTTGCCCTCGAGTTTGTCACTCAGTCAGTGTGGGCTCCCCTGGGACTTGGCTGGCAGCTTTTCATCCGAAACTGGAAGTCCTCTATGAAACACCACTAACCTGGAAGAGTTTACTAGCTGAACTCTCAGGCAAAATAAACACTTTAAATAAGTACATATATCCCAAACCCACCTAAAACAATGCTTTGTGATTAAAAACACGGACAGAGGCCAAACCTTGCTTTCTGCAACACACTGCCCTTTCCACTCAAGTGCTCACTTGCTAAGATTTTAATCTAAATGGCTAGGGTAACTTCTTGGAGCACGGGAGGAGCACTGTTCATCCCCACCCGCAACAGAGAAAAAGAAGTGCTATTTAAATGACATATCATAGTTTAGCAACCTCTCTCAGGGACACCAATTCAAAGACATTGACTTTGGCAGCTCATATGAACAGTAGTGGTAGCAGCAGCAGACTAACAACAAGTTTTCCTAATGCTGTGAAAGAAATGCTAATTACAGAGGAATTAAAATAAAAAAAATGATTACATTTCTCTCTCTAAATCCCCTCTTAATACTTCACAGATTAGGGTGGATTTATTTTTTTGTAAACCTTTCTCTATCAAAAAAAGAAATCCCCACTTTATTTTTTTTTTTTTTCTCTTCTCCTCTGTGATTCATCAAAAGCCAGACTCTAGGTAGGGGAACTGCCGATCCGCTTGTGTAGTGGAGTGCTTAAGAGGACCTGAGCCAAAGCACAGCTGGCCTTTGGGTCAAGCCCAGAGTGAATAAGATCTTTTCACAAGACAGCAGTGCTGACTTTTAACACTGCTGGAAGGCAGAGGGCATCACGGTGGCTGGTGCAGAGCAAGGATGTGCTGGGAAGGCAAACAGGGGCTGTGCCAGGCCCCGAGGGCTACTGAGGCTACAGAACAGCAGTGAGGTCTGTCTGCGGTTACTTAACCTTAAAACCCCACAGCATTTACACAGTTACCTTTGATGAGGGGTTAAACACTTGCTTCATTTAAAGAAGTCTGTATTAGGTACCCATACTGAAACCAAGAGAGAATGAACACGCATTTAGGGGCACAGATCTGCTTACCAGCTTTCCTATGCCGTGTAATGAATTGCTGTCCTGCAAACGATGCTGCCATTCCGGCACAGTTCAAAACTCTGGGTTCAGCAGCCTATAATCCAGCACAGTAAGGTGGTGTCTCAATTATAACTCAGCCTTTAAACAGGCAGTGAGGAAGAGATTTCAAAATCTAAAAACCTCTGGACAGATGTTTCTCATGATTATTTGCTATAATCTCTCCTCCCTCTCTCTCCTCTCCTTGTTCCCTCTCAGCTACAAAGATCAAATATACTGAGGGGATGCACAAACTGGAAAAAAACCTTTCAACAGCACTTGCTTGCCTTTGAAACAGCTCCTTGCCTTCTCCATGTTTTCCCAAACTTCAGCCCAAGCCCTGGGCTTGTCTCACTTAAAGAATAATTTCTTTTGTCCACAGCATTGCTTCTCCAAATATGGATTAGGGTCCAGACCCCAGTGAGTAAAAAATAAAGTAAGATGAAACGGAATAAAACCACCAACAAAATCCCCTTTGCTGTTGTACGTAAAACATTCTCCTTTTGTCAGGAAAAAAATGATTACTATAATGGATTTCATGTTCTTATCTATTCCTTACTCTTTTCAATTTAAAGGAAACATTTCTGAACCTTTCAGGGCAGTAGCTGTCACTGCCACGCACAATGAGCTTGCGAATGGGCTGAAGCCTCTCCGTGTTACTGCGCTAGAGCAAAAATAAAACTATAATGAAAATGTACTGAAAACTGCCTCTGCAAAGAAGAATTAAAAATTAAATAAATCCCTGCATATATCTGGAGATGTATGCAAACTGGGATGTGTAATTACACCCCTTTGGGATTGTGAAGCGACTTGCTTCACGTAGCTGGGACTTCACCTACTTTCACCACCAGTTTGCAAGCACACCTCCAGCATGCAGAGAAAAGAAATAGGTAACACACAAAGGGTAATCTGCCTTTTGGGGCAGCTGTGTGTAATTGCCTCCTTTCAGGTGTAGATGGCTACCAGCACCCAGCACCCAGTCTTTGGCAGCTCGAGGCTGTTTGCTCACAGGGCAGTTTCTGTGTGACTCTCGGGATCATTTACAGCTCTGCCACTGCAGCTATTAGTTAGGGAAACTGCTCTAATCTGGTTTATTCTCCTATTGCAGCTGGATCTTTTTTTAGAGAAGAGACGTGAAGTCCTTACCTACCACTCTCCTACAGGAGACTTGCTGAGGAAGAAGCCACAGGCCAAAGGCAGCACAGAGTGAGACTTTCAAGGCTATTGACTTGGAGTGTCCCTACTTCTGGGCATCCAAACTGACCCACTCCAAAGAGGTCTAGTCCTTCAGAGAGTGCTGTGCTCTTCACCTCCCGATCAGACATGCTCTTAAGTGTTCTGAGGTGCACCTCGTTGATTAAGGCAACTCATATCACGAGAGATGCTGCAAACCCTGAGCCAAGGCAGGCTGTGGGCACAGCCCAGGTTTTACGTAGGTCTCCATGGATCACTGGCCAACTTCTGTTGGTCAGAGCTGAACCCACCCTCTTCTGTAGGAGCCACGGGCAAAAACATTAAGAAACCCAAGTCAGGGAACTTCACATAAATAGTTCTTCTGGGTATCCTCAGTGCACTGTGATTACCTTGGGAACACGTGGGCATCTGAGAAACACAAGAAACTTTCCCCCGGTGCGATAAGGGAGCCTGGTGGAGCATTACAGCAGCTGCCCCGGGGATTGCCAGGGGAGTGCTCCAGTCATCGGGGCTTTGCAGATAGGCAGGAAGACCTCAGCAAATGAAATCATGAGTGTAAGCCATTACTGTCAGTTTAGGGCTTTTTGATCTCATCTAATCAAATGTAACAACAATGAGAGAATTTTATTGCTGTACAATTAAGGAGAAAACACTAACAAAAAATAGCTCTGTGGTTCTTCAAGCATGTTTTTGAATAAAAAATAATTATCATCAAGGCTACACAGCAAGGGGGATGAGAAATAGGCAGCACTGCGTTTTTCTGATTGCCATTGTATTAATATTTAACAATAACTTCAGTCATTTCCTTGAAGGATAATTTTCTTAAACAAACTTTTATCTTTAGTGTCTAACCCTTTTGCAATATTTTATTCTTAAACTGATTTCTGGGGGAAAAAAAAAGACAAACCGCAACAAAAAGCAGATTTATAAAAATATACAATATCTTATTAGCTTCTGGGCGCTCAAGTGCATTTATCACATATTTAAAACAAACTTCAGCTCAGCTAAGCCCAATTATAATATCTCGCTGGGCAGAGAAATTAATTAAACAGCTGAATGATAAAGACCCCAGCAGCAAACTGAGGCTTTAAAATAAATAAGATTTTTTTTTTTTTTTTTTTTAAGAAGAAGGGAAAGAAAGAAACCTATCATACACATGTTCAAGCAGTAATGTAAGCAGTCTTTTCAAGAGTGCAACGCACTGTAAATAAGGCTACCAGGCAGGTGAACGCCGCGGCGGCTCTCCAACTTTGTGATTTGCTAATGTGCAACACGCGCACCCCTTCTGCACCAACTTCAAACAACCCTGGGATCCCAGCAGTGCAGCTCAGCGACTGAACCAGAACAAGGGCAGAACTTGTCAGGATTTAAGAGCTTTCAGCAAAACCCTTCAATTGCAGCCGGTACCCTATTCCATAGAAGGATATCAATTATAGATAGTGACTTGCTTTAGCAGGGCAGTCGGTACTGTCAGACGCTAGATAGACAACCATGAAGAATCATGAATCTTTCTATTAACTGTAAGAGAGGGGGGAAAAAGGGATGGATAGGTGCTATAAATAAGGCAGAGCGTCTGAATGGTTTAACACCTTGCCTTTTGGTGTATGTATCATGAAAATTTAACCACGCTGAATTCTGAGTGGCACATATCGCTTGAAAATAAGAGCTCCCGCACCAAAATCATTTCAGTGTCAAACCCTTCTGGGTGGGTCAATAACGATTCTTTTATGTAGCTTTTCAGTTATTTATTCATAGCAGCCCAGGTTCTGTTCATAAATTCAGTCAGAAAACATTGTCTCTTGGGGCCTAAGCACACTTTCACTAGCGCCCACATTTTACACTAATAACAGCAGGACTTTGCTACAGAAAATAATGCAGAAAACTGCCATCAAATGCTGAGCATTGTGCCCAAGACTGCAATTTCTGCTCCAAAACTATACCACATATTCAGACACAGATTATGTTTGTATTTACCATCTCATACATGCTATATCACACATCATTTTGTAATGCAGATATTGCTAGAATATGATTCACCTACGGTTGATTTCAAAGTAAATCAGGTTCCATCATTCCCAAAAAGACAATAAGGCTATCCCCACGTGACAGAAAGACCAGAATATAAACAAATTTGTATTTACCTCTTTCGAAACACATGCATATGTGCTTGTGTATACACGCTATACATGGTGGGAGTAATGAGATCTATAATGTGAACTGTGTGTTGTATATTGTGGAAAAGCTCTCCTAGCTCTGCTCAACCTGTTACAACTAGAATTCACACTGAGGTACCTAATCCTTTAGGAAACAAAGCAAACAGCTAGAAACATACTTCCACCTTTTCCCTAAACACTGCAGTTCCTCTAAATTGCTTTGGGATGCAAGGCTTGGGTAACAGCCTGTTCTGTGCCATTGGATGTTTTGGGTCTGATATCTTACTATTACATATGGCTACAAACAGTAGCTTTATTCCCTTGACAAAAAACCCCACATTCATTAAAAGACTTACTGCTAGCCTGTGTAGATCCTGAAAATTTAGCCTTATCGGGATGTACAAGAATGCTTTTAAGGTCTTTTTTCTGAAACTGAGCATTTTACAAATTTATTCTTCCCAGCTGAACTTCCAAAGCCCAGGGAACTGATTTAGAGACTTGTACGGGTGAAAGAATTCCCAAGTCAAATATACAAATGCATTTTCCTTTCTTCTGAATATACGCTACATACCACGTAGCCAATGAAGTGGGTGACAGGGAAGGGGTTTCTTGCAATCCTTTGTGAAGGTCTGCATAGCTCACTCTTAGCTTCACTGTACAGTTCACTTGACTACCCACAGTATGGGCAAGTAGGTGTGTGTACACAATATGATGTAGTATCACATGTGTAGTGCTATATCACACCCACCCAACTTCTGAACATGTGACTGCGGCCCTCTGCTCGTGCTAATCATCCTTTCTGAGTGTCAGGGAATAAGGGAAGACAGCAGATGTTATCTAGATGAGTCTTGCTAGGGCAATTTAAGCCTTTATCTATGCCAGTTGCCCCTGCCTGGATGATTACTACCCCACAGCAGAGTCAACAAAACAGGATGGTTACCTATACTTTTGATGTCCCAGATGGCAGTCCACCGTCTTACTTCAAAACCACCTTCAAGCTTGGCTGGAGCAACCAAAGCTCTGCTGACTCTGACAGCGGGTTGGGAATCACCCACTGAGCTGCAGCGTGTGCAACCAGGAGAGGCAACGTGGCAGAGCTCTGCTGCAAGATTTGAAGGTTAATAGTGTGATCCTACCTGTACACAAGCTCAGGTACCTCCAGACAGCACTGAACAGCCCGATGTACATGGCCCCGGAGCTGCAGGGTGAAGGCCTCATGCCCGTATCAGCCCCATTCTTTCTATTGCATTTGTGCAGCGCCTAGCACCACAGGACTCTGGGCTTGACAAAGCCTCCAGCTACTACTGCAGTGTAAATATTACTGAGTAAAGGATGTACTTATGCCATTGAGACACATATGTGTGTGCCTAGTTCAGGTGCACACACCAAGTCAGGAACTCACCCAGTGCAAAAAGACTGAGGTAAGCACACTTATAGCAATCGGTATCTACTTGGATTTACCCACCAGTATTTGGGTAGGAGGCACATATGAGCCACATCAGTGGGGAGATTTTCAAGGACCAAACTGCTGCAAAGGGACTGAATGCTTTCTGCTGGAGTCACACACCTAAGCAAAACCAGGACTGCCCTCCCACAAAGCCCTACCGAGACTCAGACTTCATTTCCCTGGTTGTTGCAGGTGTACATTAGAGGGCTATGGCAATCAAGGGCAGACAAAATGTGGGAGAGATAGACCCGGGTGAAGGGCCAGACTTTCAAACAGATGTCTAAAGCTCTTTGCAAATCTGGACAGAAATAACTCGCTCAAGTCCCCACAGCAGGGCTCTGTCAGAGCAGCAAAAGAAATCACAAACCAGGGCCCCATCACTGAGTCACGCTGACTCTTACAGTGTGATTTGTGCTACTTGAATGTGATGGTTGCAATGATGAATTTATTGTCTTCGGGGTATCGAGTCAGGACTTGGACCTCGTAATCGTAAATGCCATCATAACATATCTGAATTCTGAGCCCTGCCAAAAAGAACTCCTTGTATCACAGAAACATTTTTTATATCCCTTTTTTATGTCTAGAGAAACCCATTTCAGATGTTGCCATTGTGCAGAAACATAAGAAACACACTTTTTTCAGAGGAGTCTTGTTGTTGACCCTTGTAATACAGTCAGATCTACTATAAAAATCACACCAGCAACAACAAATGCATTTAAAAAAACCCAAAACAACCAAATTATCACACTGTCAATTTAATTTACCTTAAACTACAAAACATTAGCTATTAACTAACAGGCACAGAGAAATTCAATTAAATTTTACATCTGAAACATCAAAAAATCATCTTCCTTTTTTTCATTACCAAGGGCACCTTTATTCTGAATTTCTCTTTTATTTCATATATTTTGGTGTAAATCATTTATCATCATCACTGGGATCATTTCTGAATATTGAGAAAGGTTTGCCAGGCGTCATAAAGCTTCAGCCTTACAATTATTAGCAGATAGAAAAGACTGTGCCTGTGCAGAGCCCCAGATGATGTCAATTGGTCTGTTTGCACGGAATCAATTGCAAGACCAACGCTTTATCTTTTAAATATGTCCAACCCTTTGCAGTAGCCATTCGTATGGCTTTTCTTCCCAAAAAGATATTGTGATGCCAAAAGAGTCTCTCCTCACATTTCATTTTGGCCTATTAAAATGTGAGGAAATTATTTGAGCAAAATGTGTCCAAAGAGTTCTTTAAAAGTGTCACATTTCTGCCATTATTTTAGTTTTTTATAGTCTTTCATTTATTATTATTGTTGCTACCATTACTGCTACTACCTAATAATAATGACAAGAAACTGAAAATACATCTTGATGAATAACTGCAACACCAAGAGGCTCTCACACTCCAGCAAGTGAAAGCTGGCATCGCTTTACTAAAGTCAGCTTTGTGGCATCAGTTTACCGTTTTGCATAGTGTTTGGAGATATATAGAGGGGGTTTTTTATTTATTTTGGGTGGAAAAGTACACTTTTCAACAGGCTATTTCAGTAGTACTGGCCACATTTTGCAATAGATTTTGCATGATCTCCAGGAAAGCATTAAACAGTTTTCTACAGTAAATATGATTCTGATGCACTGATCATTTGCTGAAGATGTTCCTCTCTACTTTGTACTAGGAATTTCTTTTTTTTCCAGAGTATTTGATATGCTTTATGATGCTGCTAATTAAGAGAGGTGCTGCTAGCTAAGAAGGTGTGGGGGGGACTGTACTTGTCAGGTTATATTCTAGATTTTGATTGTTCATTTCTAGCTTACAATACTACAAAACAGCAAAAATTATTTTGGAGAGGTGGCAGACACGACGAAAAACAAGACAGATACGACTAATATTTGGTGTAGCATGAAAAAAGACCAGACAGTTTGCTTTTGCTAAAAAGACTGAAATAACTCAGTCTCCATCTATTTAGCCAAATAACCCCCCTCAGTTTACACACAACAGCAAATTGATACCAAAACCCCCCTTAGGGGAGGGGATGAATTCCACTCACCCTCTTCTACTGTTACAGTCCCTTTGGGGAGAAAAAAAAATCAAACTTTGCTAAAGGTTAATAATAATTCATGTCCAGCTTACTATTACTCAATAACTATCAAAGTCTCTAACTCAAAATAGCGTTTGCTGGCTTACAGGATCAGAGCCATTACAATCTCTATTGAAGACTTTATTGAATTTTACACTAAGCTTTAGCTGACTGAACAGGTCAAGCACTGTGGCTCCGAGTTTTCTTTATTCTCAGAAACTCATAAACCCCTCTCCAGTTTGCAGCGCTGTTAGCTAAGAAACTTGACTCAGCACAGGGTCAGAGAACCCGACCCCCATGAAAAAGGTCACGTAGTTTTAAAACCCAGTTCCTGAATACCATTAACTTACATGCACTAGCTGTTCCTGCGTGTCAAACTCCCGGGAACAGCCTTCCCAGTGGCAGTTTGTCTCATAGACCACTTCAGGCTCCTGTTTGCTTTCATCTTTGTCCCCTTCCTCTTTTACCAGGGTCATTCCTTCTGGCTGTTCCTGGAGAGAGGGAAAAAACAGGCGTGAGGAGAAAGGAAATTCCGAAACTGAGGAGGAAGAAAAGTGAATTACTTCAGCATTTAAAGAAAGATGATGGGGGCGTGGGGGTATTATTTTACTCTGTTCTACAAAATACAAAAGCCCAAAACAGGCCTGGTAAGCCAGAAGCCATTCGCAGACTATACGTGTAAAATAAAGTTTTCCTCCCCATAAGTACTCACTGCAGAGAATTTAAAAAAAAAAAAATAATCTCTTTACATTTCAATTAAAAGCAAATCATAAAGGCTTGGCTTCCCTATCCCTATATTTAAGCAGCTTGTCATTTGTACACTTGCCCCTTATTATTCAGGGGCACCACTAGTGAAAAAGGCACTATTCAACGTAGTTGAATTAATTGCAATTTAACTTTAGTACTGGGGTTAGACCCAAACTGGATCACCAGTAACCCGAAGTGTGTTTTCATTGTTAATCCAGTGATAGTTTTGTACATTGAAACCTTTCCAAGAGCAGGCTGGTAACATTCAGGTGACTTTTTAGTCTGTTCTTGCCTATAACGTGTGCATGAAAGGGGTGAGTGGGGGAAGCGAGTATTTAATTTTGGTTTGTGACTTTCCACCTTCAGCTCCTCAAGGTGCCTCATTCTCCCCAGCTTGTTATTTGCTGAGGGTGAGAGTCAGATGTTAGCATAAACATTTGGTTCAGATTATGCACTCGTGCCTATTTTTTCCATTTCAAACCTGCTGAAGGATTTAGATAGACCTCTGCTTTGTTTTCATGGATCCACTCACAAGATCAAGGCTCCGATTCTCATCTCCCCCGAGTCACTGTAAATCAGGAGTCGCTCTAGTAAAACCAGTGGCATTATCTGGTATAGAAAGTATAGCAAACAGGACTGGAGTCTGACACTGAGAGGCCTCAATGCAGTACAGTGCCAAGACCTGGCAAAAGTCAAGCTGGCGTTAAGTGTTTTTGCTGAACAGAAAACACGTCCTCAATAAAGACCTGAATGTCCCTTGTTCACTTTCCCATGGCCAACAGAGGGTTGAGCACACTGATCTCTGTCAGCCTCCTTCCTCTCTGCCCTCATTCTGCAACAGACCCTGCACCCCAGCAGCCCCTCACTGCTCACATTTAACCCTTGCTACCGTGAAGGGCCGTAGGCGTGCAGGAAGCCTGAAAGCACGTGCTACAGGCAAGGTGCGTTTTCCCTCCGGCAGCGAGGCGAAAGGCTTGTGGCTGTGACCTGACCACCATACCTGCACGCTTCCTGCTCCCGGGCTGGGGAGGTCCTCGTCGGGCTTTATCTTGGAGCGCTTGTTGTGCATGGGATCTCCAGTGCTGCTCACTGCAGATTCGCTTGTGGGTTTATTCTGCTGCAGGCACATTTTTTTTTTTTTTTCCCCCAAAAGAAGACAAAATTAGACTGTGATAAATATGTAGCTCCAAACAAAAATATGCAGCATCTGCTCAGCAACTTTATTTGGAGAAGCTACACTGTTAATTATATTGGATATGCAATTATATTGTGTTTCAATTACATAGCATTAACTTGTGGAAGAGCTGCATCACTCAACCTTGTAATGGAGCAGGGAGGGAACAGGAAGGAGGGCATCTGATGTAATTCTTTGCTACAAACCAATGTTGTTTTTGTCAGGCCAGGGAGGAGTAGGAAGAACTCAATTTTCCACATAATGATGACTTCAGAAAGGCAATTTTGAAAAGCAAAATCACTGTATGCTCATTCAAATAAACACAAGAGAAAGATTTATTTTTTCACACTTGGAGGAAAGGTTTTGCACTTAACATCTACACACAAGATCTTGGCTCTTTTACTGCGTTTCCCATTATAACAGTGGATAGAAAGAAAAACTGAACAACACTAGTGTGAGACTCAGTTGAAAAATCCTAGATGAAGTCCTGGATTCTCCCAAGTCAACAGCAAAACTACTGCTAACATAAACAGGCCAGAATCTTGTTTTTCTCTTTCTGTGCTAGACTGAACACCATTATCTACACCTGCAAATGGATCTTGTAGGAATCCAGAGATCTTTTAGAGATATCTGAACTTGCATGGACCCCACAAAAAATCAATATGCTTCTTACAGCAGCATGTTCTGCTTCTACATTTGTAAAAGCTAGCCAGGAGATAAACAGCTCCCAGACTGATAAATAACCTATCCCAGGTCATCTGGAAACAAACAGCACTAGTTAATAACAGGCAAACCACAAACTGTGATAAACTCTACATTATGGGCCTGATTCACTGCTGCACATCCCCAGGTTTTGAGAATACACCTTGGTTTATTGACATGATTAATTCAAATTCAGTAAGTCCAATTTTGCACAAATCAGAAAAAAATTTTCAAACCTGTGCACTATCTTTGAGTTCCTCTGCTGCTCACAGATTGTTACTCACTTTGAGTTATTCACACCTGTGTCAGGAGGGCAGAATAGGACCCTGTGTATATTAGTCAGCCTGATTTGGAGGTGAAGCCGCTAATCTTTAAATTGTTAGAGTTTTGATGTGTTTTTCCCCCTTTTCTTACTTACCACCTCTATTAAGTTCCTCTGTAAGATCCAGCAGAGACAGTTTGGAATAAGAAGCTGCTGCAGCACGCTGAAATATTTATGAGGACTAAAAAGCATGCTACCAATCAGAACTGCGCATACACTCCTGTGATTTATAATAAAGGGACTGCAAATGCTATAGCTGCAAGAAAACTGTTATCGAAGGGTCTCAGTGACAGTGGTGATTAATTGTCATCGAGACAATGTCATTTATTTAATTTTTAAATTAACGGGGTGCAAAGGTTTCTTTTGTCATCTCTCACCTGTGTGGACTCAGAAGGTCCAGAGCTGACCTGGACAGGGTTCAGGACACTGGGGATGCCGGGGATAGGTCTCTGGGTAGGAAAAGTTGGAGCAGGATGGATGAGTGGAGGGCTGTGTCCAAAGGCTGAACCTAGGGTTTGCTGACGACTTATAATTTGCTGATGCATTTGCTGGAGAGATACCGGTGTAGGAGGGTACGTGAAACTCAGAGCAGGGCTGAATTTGGGAGGAAAAATAAGAGGGAAGAGAGAGGAAAAAGATGAGGATCATTACAGTACGGAATTGTACAGATTAAGCCTTTAAAATATATTTGATATATTTACATTAATTGAAGTCAGGTCCCTTTCTCTCATATCTTCCTTCGTGCCCCAGAGGATGATAAATTCTGGTTTTAAATCCAGAGTTGGCCTGGATTTACTAGTGAGTGCAAAAATGAAACCATAACAAAACATAACATTTTTTCCTAACATTTACCAGGAAACCACAGAAAGCCAGCTGAAATAAAATTCAGAAAAACTGAAATAAAAGGCAAGCAGTTCAATAACAGCTATTTATTGCAATAACAAACTTTATATAAAGAAAAAGAATGGGTGCCTACATGCTTTATAGTACTTTTATTGATAATGCAGTTCCCCTATGTTCGCGTGTATGAAGCAGTTCCTTTAATCTTGGCTCATGCTACACTCTTTCATATGTCTCGAGATCTTATTACAAGAGGAGAGAAAATCAATTGGTTAAATGTGTTCTGAACACCATGCTTGTCATATCACTCATTTGTTTGCAAAGATGGAAAGCTCAGTTCATCCAGAATGTCACCTAAAGAATTTCCATCAGTGCCGTTTGGTTACAGAAACTGATGGATTAACCTTTCCCCTCTGAAATTGGTGATCAATGAGTTTCAATGTAGAAATATTCCAATGGGAAAGCACTTCTCCTTCTTCCAGTTAAACAACATTAAATGTCTATTAAAGCCCATTATGCATGTTAATACCTGTCATCACTTCATTACTTCACCGTATTTCCCAGACTACAGTGACTTTGGAGGAAATTATACTGCCATCTAAGGACCTATTTTGTGGGTAGAGCCAAAGCATTCTTTGTGTCACACTCGAGAAATAAATGGTGTGGAACTAAATCTTCACACACAGGAATATGAGATTCTCCTGTAAACATTTGCCAATAACTTACAATCATAAAAGGAAAAAAAAAAAGCACGTATTCATTGATTTTTTTTTTTCTTAAAAAAAACACCGAACAACCACAGTTCAAAAGAGCCATGCAAACTTAAAACATTAGGTCTTAAAAGAGAAGGGTGTAAGCATAATACCTTTTAAGAATCAAGGCTTTTTCTAATGTCAAAAGGGTGGATTTAATCCAAATTTACAGTCTGGAGTCTTAATTGCTGTTGCTGTTAAGTGCATTAACTGAAAATACTGTGATACAAAAAGAGCTAAAATCATTTCAACCATTTTAAGTAGTAATTCTACAGAAATTCTGTGTTCATTAATCTGACTATACAGTTTGTCTGTTTGACTACAATCCATAAAGAGACAGCTTCAATGTGATTACATTACTATTATTCCTGGTGAGAACTCTGCATTACAATAGTTTGCCCATTTAGGACAGAATATCATTAAGAATACCCTGGGAGAATTTTACTGGTCTTTGAGGAACTCTCTTTTCATTTTGCATTGTATTCTTTTTAATAAAGGGAGGCAGAAATGTAGTGAAAACAGTAATTGTTCACAGCAAGAGTTAGGGAGAAATCAGTAATAATATTCAGTTATTGCAGCTCTATAGTCCCTGCTAGTGTTCCTGTAAGCAACCATGAATGATTACAGCACGACTTAGCTAAGGTAGCCACTATGGATGATTGATAGGACATTAATCAAAAGATGCATATCAGGCTCAGAATTTGTTCACAAGCTTTCTTCTAATAGCTGATTTCATGTTCACTGAGCTCTATGCCAGTTTGTTCAATTTATTCTTCAGTGTACAAGCCATTCATCAAAGAGCACAATGATTTAACACCCCTTTTCCATTTTAGTGAACAAACATCACTAAGTGTAACTACTCTGGTCTGTTCATTAAAAAACATACAATTACAATGTCATACATGAGGCTGAAACAATGCCTCCTTGCTATATCCTGGCATTTTTTGCTTCCATATATACAGTGGCAGTTCACCTCATACCCTTCAAACACTAGACGGCACCATCCTGAAGATGCTATCAAATTCACCATGATCAACAAACGCAACATAAAAACAATTTGGATGAAGTATTTTATTTGTCTGCGAGTGGTTAACGTCTGGGACATCTTCACCCTTCAGCTGAATCAGTTTAAAAAGAAAAAAAATTAGTGGACTGATTTCATTGGGAGCTCCAAGCACATAGCACCCTTGGAAATACAGGTTGGGATTTTTCCTTTCTAGGTGTTTAAGCATGCACAACAATACCTAGCTTTGCAAGTCCAGGCTCAAAACTTTGGTAATATTCTTCAGATCCTATACTGTAAAAAGACAAACCTACAATTCAGCCGCAAGACATGACCGACTTAAGACCTCAGCTCGGAGATGTAGACCTGGCCCATCACTGCTCTGTGACCACAGTTACATTGAGCACCTGCATCTAACATTAATTTTTTAACCTACCCGAAGAGAAAGCACAGGAGATCCCCCCCAAACACTTCAGGAGGGGCAGGAGGAACTGCTGTGATCTGAATATACTTTTACCTCAGTAGGAGGCTGTTAAGGTGCCACTGACTAGACACTCAGAAACTTGGGAGTGAAACCTTTGGCCCCGGGTAGAAAACAGACCGTAGGAGCCCCAAGATGTATACATACAGCTTGCACTTAACACAGCTCACTTACATTTACTGGAGTTTGGCAATATTCTCCACTCAGTCCCTCCAAAGATGGGAAGAGACTGCAGTGTCATAGGGTATTTTTGACCAAGCATCCCTCCTTTGCTTTCTCTACCCCACGCAGAGCAACACAAAAAGTGATGACGCCCCCCCAATGGCAAAATACCTTTCTAAGTAAAGGACAAAAGCAGCTCTGCTTTAACAAATAGAGAAGCTAGTTTCACTGGCCTGCAGTGACACACCTTACACTAGTACAGTGCAAGTGTTTAAATGTTACTTAAGTATATTTGCTATTCCCCTCCCTATATAAATAAAAATGGCTTCCATCAAAACGACAGATTTTACCTCACAGAGATGTCCTCTTTATCTACATCTGCTCTAACACCATATGGGCCTCCAGGAGGAGGATGCTAAGCCAGGCATTGCCAACTTTTGTCCAACTTGCAAGCAAGCAAACTTGTAGGGTACAGAAGAGTAGACAACACGATCTTAGCTAGTGGCTCCTACTGGAAAACGATGACACCAGCAGCAGATGCATTAAGACACCACTGGACAGATGTGCTAAGGAAAGGAGGAATCCTTTAGTATCTTTCTTCTGCCCCATGCTCAGCAGCAAGAGTTGAGTCTGAGGTGCTAGGATTTTCCTATGGAGCCTGGCAACTTTCACCTCATTCCCTCTACCTCCAAACTTCAAGCATCTCAGACTGGAACGAAAAGGTGACCATGAGGGAGCAGAGGAATAACCAGCACAGCTAAGGGGAGTACTCAGAAATGGTGACAACAGTTCAGCCATCACGGTGATTTCTTAAATAGCTCAGATAGCTATCTTCAAATAAATCTCTCCAGCTGTTTCTGAAGAGCTCTTCATAAGGCAAGATGACCTGGCTGCGTTTAAAATCACCTGCATGCAAGATGCTGTCACAGGGCAGCCTGGATGATTTTTCTGATCTGAAAAGATCAGAAGGATCTGAAGAGAACAGAAGGTGGCAGGTCTTTCTCTGTCTTTCAGAAACCATTCAGGCTGCTCGACAATGAAATTGATGTTGTGGGCCAAAAAGAAGAAAAAGAAATAAAAGCAAACAGTTCTTGGGAAGGGGAGACCTGGATTCCTGCCCTCCTTCCCAAAGTTTTTAATGCACTTTGTTCAGTAACTCTTGAATACAGGATGCGTGAAGGACCCCCATAGCCCAGAGTCCCCTCAGACCCCATGGGATCCATCTGCCTTGTCTGGCAGCCGTATGCCCTCTTGCTGGCCACACCAAGCTCACATTGCTTTCTAGCCAGGAGGCCAGCATCAACAGGAAGGGTGTGCAGCAGCACCACTTGGCCTTGCCCAGCCAATCCAGCCCAAGATGGCACCAAGTGTCACTCTGTAACCATCTAAAATCCATGCCCAGAGTGGTAAACAAGACCTAGAAGTAATCGTTTTGAGAGTCCAGAACTACTAAAACCAACAACCAGTTTTTTCAAAAGCTATGAGTGGTTTGAGGCCTCAATTTGCTTCATGCTTCTTTTAAGATACCTTAAAGAGGCTGCATTTCAGGCAAGGTGATGCCAGATGAATGCAAGATGCCTGTTCCAATCATCCACATTTTCCAAAACACCAGTCACTTCCAAGAAAAGCCTGGATTCATGGAAGTGCGAGTGAACTATGAATCTTTTTCTTCCATCTACCTACCGAGAAATGAAAATCTACACCACTGGAGGGAATCTGATTTGTATTTCTGTTACAGACTTTTTCTTTTTAAACGAAGTAGAAAAGGAAAAGAAGAAAAAGATGAATGCATGCAAGACCACTAATAAACTACATGCAGGTTATCTTTTCAGTTGTTGAGTTTTATGGGAGATAGGGGTTAGAAAAAACGTGTAATACTCCTGCTTAAGCATTCAATAACTCATATACACTGACAGAAAAGCCCATCAGTGATATCATTTATTTTTCCATACTGTGGGCTTCTGTGTCTGTCTGTCAGTCTGTCTCTCTCTCTCTCTTTCTCTTCTCCTCCTCTGCAAAGTCTCAAACTCCCTTCACCGGAGGTAAAGCAGGGCAGTGAACTACATTGCAATTACATGAGCACATCAAATTTTAAGGAACAGACTTCAAGAAGAAGAAAAACAGACGTTATAATCAAAACCAAACTTTGTGGCTACTTTGTGGCTGTCCTACTAACAAGGTCATCCAGTTTCTGGTCACAGCTGCGGAATTTACCGCAAAACAGCTGTGAATTCAAGTCAGGAAATATTCCTTCTTTCCTATACATTGCATAGGTGTGCCTAAGGAGACAGGCTGACACAAAAAACGCTGAGGAGATCCCAATTTTGTGAATATTGTGAGGACAGTTTTGTTATATCACAATAGTTTTCTTCACAAAAAGAAGAATGCGATACATGTGAAGATACCTTCCATGTATCACAACACACATGCAGTTCTGCAAGACCTGACGCATATAAGTCTTGCAAAAGTAACCCAGTGCTTTTCCCTTTCTGGTTCTGCTTTGCAAGGTTTTAGGAAAAGAGCTTTTCAAGTGTGTAAACTAGAGGGCATTCAATGAAAGCCACAGGTGAACAACTTAAAAGATTAAAAAAGCATTGGCGGACTTCTGGAACAGCTGCCCCAAGAGTCACATATAGGCAGCAGGTCCGTATGGGACTAGACAAGTCCAAAGACAACAGGTCCATAAATACTAAAAAGAACAAACAAAAGCATATGCTTTGGGAATCGCTAATCCAATGATTATTGATGTTGGGAGAGCGCAGAGAGAACAAAAGTCAGAAAGTCTTAGCTGGTCACACCAAGATCTGCTTCTTAAATAGCATCCGCTGTTTGCACCATCAGACAGACTGCGTGACTAGACAGCATCTAACACCTATACCTTGACCCATGGGACATTTCTTATGTCTTAAAATCTCTTTTCTTTTTTAAATTTCACAGGATAGATTTGTTTCTTTGGGATATCTTTATTTATTCATACAGAACTACATGGTGTTTACCATATTAAAGTTTTCTTTCCTATCCTCTATCCTGAATCTTTCCTGCAGCAATTCAAGATGAGCACTAGTTATTCTATCCAGCACTCACCATGCACCTTCCCCTTTGCAGTCTCTTAGTTTCTCTTCTCTTTTGCATATTTGAAATTATTACTATACCTTCTTCTTGTCCAGTCTTCTCATCTTTAATCTGGACAAAATAGGTCAAGTCCATTTTATCTCATCGGTATCACTTTTCAGAACTCTGATCATTTTCCCTGCTCTTCCTTGTAGCCCCCTCAGTGGTCTAACATCTTTCCTGAAATCAGATGTACACAACTGGTCACAGTACAGGAATGTGTCATGGTGAGACACACTGGCTCCATCTACACCACCATGCAGGAGAAGGCTTCAGACCCTTTGGCCTGAAGGGTCTTTGACATGGTGCACTCACTGCCCAAGCGCTCACTCCATGAGGGAGGGCACACCCTGCACTGCAAGGGGGCACACAGGCCCTTCCCAACTTGTGAAAAAGCCTTAACACTCCCAGATTGTTCCATAGCCTCCATTATTTGTTCTTGCTGTCAGCAACAGATGCTAGGCAGACAAAATGATCCAAGTCCCTCCAAAAAGGACCCCAGTTCATGAAAGGAGAGGTAATTTGTAGGTGGACTGGCTCCATGTTCAATAAAGCTGATAACCAGGTCTTAGGATAACACCACGGTTTCTTCTACCTCATGCTCAAGTAGGTATAGATGTCATTACTTTGTCTTACTCTTCCTTAAGAGTTGCATGAAGCCTGTGGGCAAGTGAAACTGAGAAACCAGGGTGCAGAAACCCACTAATAAACATTGGATGAATAGCTGGACTCACTGAATTTTAATGGACTTTGTATCCTTTTCTTGCACCAGGCCAGGATTTCACCTTTAGTTATTTTATCTGGATTTTCAAAGTCCTTATTTATTGTTTAGGAATGTTGTTAAGGGGCAAACAAGCACCTTTCCTGTTTTACAAATGTATCCAGCTACACTTCAGGAAAGTCCCTAATAACACTTAAATACTTCTGAAGAGGGACTGACTTCAGCAAGTCCTTAAGTACCATCCTAAAACCTGGGTCCTACAGACACTGCAGTCTTAACTAAGTCATAAAGTCATAATTAAATTAACAGTGATAAATACTGCTTTTCACACGCTCAGATGCTCTGGTTTTAAAAGGAGTAATGTAAGAAACAGCTTCATTCATCCCATGGTAAACTGACACGTAAAAGCCACTGTCCAAAATACGGGATGTATGTAAGGGTGGCTGGGAGTTGAGCCACGGGTGCTGCATAATCTGACTTCATACACCGAAGTTTATGTATACACTTTGATGGAACTATATATATGTGTAATACGCAGCCAGGAACATTGCAGAGTCAGAGGTGGAAAGCTGTGGACAGCCAGCAGGACCAACTTGTAGTCTGATCCCAACAGAGATGTAGCGGAGAGAAAGCCCATGAGTTCTGCTTGGACAGGACCCGGAAGAGAAGCAGCAGCCGGGAATATCATGTAAGAAAACTATCTCCTGTTGTTTGAGTTGGCAGAGACAGGAATTTGTGTATGTTCTTTGTAAATGAACAGGAGTGAATAGAAAGAAGTTTCCAACTGTCATCTACTTCTCTTCCTGATGGAAACAACCTGCAGGAGTGACTGTTGACAAATTGCTCAGGTCACAGGACTGACAATGCACTCAGCCACCTCGCAGCCCTGAAGAGACCTGTGAAATTCTTAGTGCTTCAAGTATCTGAGATGCAAAATGAAAACCAAACGGCGTTACAGGAAGGGAGACTTTACAAATGCACTTCTGTTTGGAGCATTTTACCCACAGTATGTGTAACATTTTTAGTAATGCAAAAGAAGAGTTTTGTTTTAAATTCTGTTCTTTTCCTTCTACTTTCTAACTGACAACACTGATCTTTGAGTAGACAATGCAGACAAGTCATCAGTTGCTTTTATGGCTTGTCACTTAAGTACAGGGGAAAACAATATCAAACTGTGACTATGAAACCGGACACGTGGCATTATCTTAAAGGCAGGTAAGGGACTTGAGATCCTTTGAAGTAACTTCTCAAAACTGACTAGGTTTCATGAATGTCCCTCTGCATTTGTAAGTTTGACACATTTCATTAAAAATCACTAACTTAAGAGACAAGTCATCTAACTGAATTTGTAAAAAGACATAACCTGCATCTAATAAAGTATAGCATACATTATACTTTTTTTCCAGTTTTCATCAGATAATAGTCATCATTTTACAATTGTATTTAACTCACATACATCATTGCCTCTTTTTTCACTTTTCTATTACCAGTTTAAAATTAACAGAGCTTGTGGTTTGTACTTTCTCTTCAGCTTACCATGTTATCTATTCTGTTTTATCTGCTAGGCTAGGTGAAATTTTTCTTCATGAATACGTTGCCGTATGCCAGAGTGAAATGGAATAGTTTCACTGAGAGCAACAGAGCCACACTCATTAACCTTATGTGCTCAGACAGCACTGACAGCTTTGTCCTTCTCACTGGGATATTCCTCTTCAGGAATCCTTGGTATCCTAACTGGACTTTGTATTAACAGTACCTTGTGTAATTCATCTGTGCTCTCTCCATGCAAGCTCATGACCCTCCTGGCAAACATAATTTTGAATTAAATTAATGGCTAAGCATTTTTGGGTTTCTAAAACTGGTATCCTTAATTACACGGAAAGTGCTAATTAATACTTGCTTTTAGGGTCTGAAAATGAAGTAATGAAGCGTTGAACTCCAGCACACTTCTCTTAGCTCCAGAACTTTCCTGGATCTAATAATGCTCTGGGTCCAATGCCCTTAAACTCTTTGAGTAACATTGAACCAGTCTGGAGCAAGTTGCTTCAACCTGACTTTTAATTACAAGATCTGTGACATACACATTTACAGGCATACCTACATAATCACACTTGCATAGATATGTATTTGTGCATGTAAATGTGCATGCAACACGTGCCTGCATGGTCTATATTCTTTATGTTGCTTGACTTCTTATAACATACACTTTCTGAAGGTAAAAATCTTGCCAATCGTGTGTATTTGTGGTGAAAAACATCCATCACTTTCTAATGCAAGATGCAGGTGAGCTCCAAAACACTCTCCCCGAATGTCACCATCCTATAATCTATATGAGCTTTCTGTAGGAGGCTAGCTGCAGAATGACAGAGCCTGAATTAGACACAACTCTGTAATACTGATGAATTTCATTTTTACTCACTTTGTAGCACTTCTCTGCCATTCACACTTCTTGAAAGAGGGTATAAAATGAAGCTATTATAGCACGATCGAGCATTATATTCCCTTCTTTAGATTAACCATACACAGTACCAGACCATGGAGAATAAAGCCCTGTGCTGCACATATGTGATGTGTCTAGTTATAATAGAACCTGTTTCAGTGGGGTTACACCTGGTCTGAATTTGACTCAGGCTGAACTGCAACTAAGCTTTCATTTACAGCATATTACATGTAATTAACTAGAGACCTTTTAATGTAAAAACAAGTTTTCATTCAAAGGCAGCTTTGCATCTCACTTAGGCAGATCCCAACAGTGATAATAAAACAGCAAAACACCTGTAATGCTCACACACTGAACACACTTTTTATCCTGTACATCTTATAAGGAGCTTCTTGCAAAACATTGGTGAATATATTGTGTTCTACCTGTTCTACTCTAAACACATCCTTTTTAAGATTAATTTAATTAAGCAGTATTTGAGTGTATCCTTTTACACAGATTTAAATACATAAATATACAAACGTGAAAGTTACCTGCCTAAAACAGAAATCAAAAGTAAGAATTAAGCAGTTGGCTTTCAGTAAAAGTTAGATACAAATTCTCAAATGGGGGTCTTCTGGTTTTTAGTGCAATTGTCAGCAATCTGGGCACGGAGTCAAGCAATGAAGAAATGAAATCTGCATATATGACAAAATTATTTTGAGCAGCGTGGTGAAGAGCCAAGAGGTTATCTTTAGAGCCAAGTATGTTAAATGAATGAGCAATACTGAGAGCAAGATGCGTATCAATACTGAAGGGGAGTCTGAGCTACTCATACACTGGTTCTACATTAGCTGAGCCAACTCATGAGAAGCACTTGCTTGTCTCAATGCGGAATTCAATGGAGGAATGAAAATTTGATCAACGTGAAGCTATGGCAAAAACATGTTAAGATAAATGGAATGGGAGACAGAACACAGAATACTATTGTGCATTTGAATTGCTGGTCCTCTTCTGGAATATTATTGCATGTAGTAAAGGGAGACTGTTTCAGACAGCATCGGCAGAAATGACAATGCAAGAACTCTAAAGAGCACACTGAAAACAACCATTTGCCTCAGAAAGGAGATGAATAAGATGAGACATAATAAGAATATATAAAATATTGAATAAAGAAGGAAGACTGAGAACATGAGGGCTCCCTGTCTTATAACTATGAGACATTCTGTTAAATTCAAGAACTGGATAATTTAAACCTGATAAAAGGATACTCTTTTCTTTTTTTACACAGTGCCTAATTAGACTGTTGGGCTCTCTGCTGGAGATACTTTCACTTTTCTCTGTGATAACCTGATACTTCATTTGTATATCTTAACTCTGTTTTTATTTTTCTCTTTGCTTTTCTCTCCACGTTTGCCAAGGGGAACTGGAGAGAAATTAATACACGGTGACTTGTCTCTAGATATAAAGCAGTTCAGAGAGAAGGGCACTGACTAATTATACAACAAACGCTCTATACAAGGAGCTTATATGAGATGAGGAAAGCATTGAGAATACACAATACCTGCTTGCAGAAACACAGACTCTTGTCTTCCTCACTGATATTAATCCACTGCTGCCTAAGCTCACCCTACAAACCTGGCTATCCCTTTCTAGTGCTCTTTGTGAAAGTATCCTCACCACCATTCCCTGATGCTCAACTTCAGATCAGTCCAGAGCAAAGTTACAGGACCTAGAACAGCCAAGATCTGTCTGTAATTAACCACACTATGTTAATTGCTCCTTCCTGTTCTGATGACATCAGGGAAGCAGGAGCAGAGCCTGGTGGGAGAAAAAAAAAAAAAAGAAGTGCTTCTGTGCTTTCTCCATTTCTTTCAAACCTTGGAGGAGATCCCAAAGGGCTCTCGTGCTCACATGAAGCTGAATTTTAACATGTTATGAGATGGCTAAGGTGTATTCACAGTTACATCTGCCTAGACCCAAAGAAAGTCTCTTGTAGTAGGTGGAACTACTCCTGATTTAAACACCTTGTAGCTCACAGAGAATTCAGCTCATTTTCTGAAAACTAACTTTGTAAATTTGGTTTCGCAGCACTGCTAAGGGACTAGAAAAATACAGAGGTTCTGAATTTCAGATCATATAGAACATGAAGTCCCAACCTCCTGTGTTTATTAAGACCAGCTAATCTTTTGTATCGGTATTCTTAATATCATGGGAAGTGATTACTCCCTCTATACTCACTCTAGGCCATGCTGTCTCTCAAAAAGAAGTGCTGCTGAAGTGCAAAGTCTAATAATTGTCACAGGTAGCAGATATAACATTAAGTACATCCTGACAAAAGATTAATAGCAGGGGTGCTGCACTGCAGGACTGAGGCAGGTAACCAAATGAGTAAATGTCAAATGAAGGATTATCCTCATTTGATGCTATTTCATACGCCTCCTTTCTGCATAATCTCTCCCAGCTGAGACCTAAACCAGGTGTTTTCAAATGCACAAAGTAGAAGCTCTACCTGGTGTGCTAAAGGAGATCCACTATTAGCTGTCAGCAGGAGCGACATCTTCTTTTCAAGTACTCAGCCAGTAGTCAGGATACAGCATTACACTGCCAGCTGACAATGACAAAGCGCCCGCCTAGTCAAGCCCTATCTGGATTGTGCTAAACTTTTATTATTTATTATTTTAACTGCAGTAGTACCCATGTCAAGGACCAGAGCCCTTCTTTGCTCGGCTCTGTAAAAACAGAGCCTGAAACGTGGCTCCTTTCATTTGATTTCATCCTCAACATCCCACAGTGCTCATATAGAGGGTCCTACGCTGGGCAGCTGTGTGAAGCACAGGATGTAATCTTTTAGCCAGAGGATGTACTTTTTTTAGCCAATGCAATGACCAGTCAGGTCTTGGAGACATCTTCCTAACACAAGTAGCACCTTTGCAAAAACAGGTTAAAAGAGCATAGAGCCTGCCAAATCAAACATACCAGAATCAAACCTTTCCGCACCTTCATGCGCTGACTCATCTGCTTTTAGTTACGTGACCACACACCCCTTTTTGCCTCTGCAGAATTCATTACTTGTTCAGTGCACAAGATGCGCAATAGTCTTCAGTGAGAGACCCTCTGGTATTTTTCTTCTCCTTGCCCAGAGGCCTTTCTTCCATTGTATTTAAGCCATCAGTGAATACATAATTACTGATGCCCTCCTGAGCTCCTCTACTGTGCTCATCACTCTATAATCTAAGTGCTTCACAAAACATTAATGCTTTCAACCCCCCTCTGAGGTGAAGGGGAAGGACTCATTTTGCACAGGAACACGAATCAGAGAAAGATGAAGGTTAAAAGTGCCACTCATTGTGGTTGCCCAATTTCAGACATGGAGACCAGATCTCGCAGGTTAGTTAACATGAGCAATTCGGCTCCTCTGCATAATTAAGAGTGCCAGGCTGGGACTTTAGAAGAGAAACTATGAGCCTGGTGGTCCCTTCCGACTAGTTCCGTTCGCCCACCATCAGGCTGGGATTACATTGCAAGAGCAGGGTCTGCTCTCCAGGCAGCAAACCACCAGGTAAGAGGCTCCCTCCTCTTTTACAGCTGCCTGGGGCAGGTGAGGCAGGGTCCTGCGGCTCTGACTGATCCGGAGAGGATGTTCAGCCCAAACACTGCAGCAGGCAGGGGCCCGGTGAAAAAATACTGTGCAACCCTGAAATTAAAGATGGTATCAAAGCACAATCACAAGGGGGCAGTACCTTCATTCTCCTTAATGACCGGCTTCTGCATGCTTTATTTTGCAGCTTTTTCTCTCTTCTAGCGTAATCCTATGTTGTGTTATAGAAAAGCATTTTGTCCCAGCTTGCTTAACCTGGACAGTTCCTGGTCTGACTCCCGGCTCCTCTGAAGACTGCTTTCTTTTCACAAGGCTGGTATGGCTGGGCTGACAGTTTAGCCTCCACAGGCTTCCCAAGGAGGTACCAGATTAACCAGAGCTGCAGCTGCAGGTAAAGGTCCTCCTTCGCCTCTGTGGGCCCCGGACTGGAAGATGCTGAACACTTAGTCTATTTAACACATGCTAATAGAAACTCTTAAAGGCTTATCTCTTGGCTGAATGAGACAATTCCTCAAGAACATCAAAGATCATATCTATAGCATCTAGGCAACATTCCTGGCAAATTTGAGCTTCTCAGTGAAAAGGTAGCAAGAGGTCTTTTACAGTCTGTACAGGAAAGTCTCTTCTTCCCTAACTTCATTCTGATAAATGAGTAACTTTGTTGATGCTTCCTGGAAATACTCAGCATTAGATAGGTATCTGCCATGAAAAATACTGCCAAGTGTAAACTATTTGGGCTAAGTTAAAAGTGACTGGAAACAAGATCTAAAAGTAGAAGGATTGTGTAATGTTAAGTATAGTTAATGCTACTGATGTTGCCTCAAATACAAATCCTTCCTGTCTCACAATTGCATCTAGTGGCCTGCACAACTGTGCCATTTTTTTGCAGCAACTCCTATGAGATTTACCTGCAAGTTTCCAGAAGTTAGAGTTTTACACTAGGAAAAGTTTTTTCTAGACTTTGATCACTGTTGCCGACAGGATATTAAATGGGATGAACCTACGGTTTGATTCAGTACAGCAGTTCTGGTGCTGAATGCATTATTTACAAGACAGTGAGTTGCAATAAATTCAGTTTTACTGATAGTCTTGTTGCTATTTAGTCTCGGAATTTATTAAAGCAATGAAATGTGGTTTGGGTTTAATACCTTACGTCACTATTTACTTTGGTGTAAGTCTTTTATAGACAGGTTCACATGGGAGAAGTTAAAGGGCATCAACAGAGGTGAGCTGCAATGCTGGAAAAAGAGCTAGCTCTCCCCCTCTCCCTCCTTTCCACTGGCAAGAGTAGAGATGAACATTTCTAACTTTTCATGTTGAACAGGCATACTCTTATCAAAAATTAAAAAATTATTAATTCAAAATCATGTGAAATTTTGGATTATGCATTCCCAGAAAGTAAGACCAGGAAGTGCTGAAAGCTTTGGTCAGCCATAGGCTCAGTCACACAAGCCTTGCTTTCTTCAGTGACACCGGTTCACAAGACTCACTGTTCTACTCCTTAGCATCCTTACTCAGTCTCTGCCCATAACTTACTCCAGTTCCACAACTGCCTTCAACAAAACTATTCATCTGACTCCAGCTTTGCAGGGATGGCCCTTAGGTTTCTGATTCTATGTTTCAAAAACATATACCAACCATTTCCATCTGTGGAGGAAGAGTAAAAGGAGGGAAGACTTACTCCACTGTAGAGGCTATGCCAACTTTCATGGACTATTTGCTTTACCAAAGTTACAAGCAATGGAAAAGGAGGTTAGTAATTAAAGTGCCATCCCGTCTTAACGACAGTGGGGATAGTACACCTCCACACTGTGCATGTATTTAACAGATGTGGTCCAAAACTGCTGCCAGCTGTTGACATAAATCATATTCCACATTATGGAGCTTCGTAACTGTGACCGTGGTTACACAGATTGCAGAGTTGTATTGCAGAGTTATGATATCATACCTGTGAAATACTATACAGCTATTCAAGTACATCAGAGCTACGAAGCATGCCTGTTTAAAAGAAGTGCTAAAAAAACCCCAACCGCACTTATACTAATACCAAATATTTACAGTGCTGTCACCTTCAAAGTCTGGCAGGCTGATGGTTTCTAACACACCAGTTGCATGCCCCTTTTTCTCCAAAAGTGCAAATCCCCATAGCCAGTTTTTGAAGTTCTAAGTGTGTCATTTTTGCTGGAGAGGCATGTTTGAGCCTTGCCAAAACTGGGTCTTTTAGATCAAGAAATTGCTATGGGGACTTGCTCCTCTGCCTCATTGCAAATCGAAGGTGGAGGCTGCTTTTAAGCCAGGGACCAGCAGCACTCTTTGAGTGCCATAAATGCAAACTCAGTATTTTCTGGAGGCTTTGGAGAGGTGGGGGATTTTTTTTGGAATAACAAAGGAGCTTTTCTCAGTTAACATATAGCAATCAAACACAAGAACACTCTGGAGCTGCATCGCCATTTTTTCTGCTGCTTCTCTTAATTTTCTTCCACTCTCTTTTTTTTGACATTCTTGCTTTTGTTCCCTCTCCCTGTGCCCTGTTTGCTTCCCTTTCCTGTACAACTTCTGCCCACCTCTTCCCTCGCTACTCTACTCTTCTGCCTCCAGAACAACCATTTTTGCCTGCTTTCTTGTACATGCAAGTGAAGCTGCCAAGTGAAAATCACAGCATTTCTGATGATACTGGATGATAACAGTACTTCCTTGGTACAAAAAGAAGATAATTTAGCCACAGAAAGTCTAATCTTTCAATACATGAACTAAAATATGAAGAAAAACTTGGGAGATAAATACCAAGAAGTTCTAGCCAAACATTTTAACTGAACAGTACCACGCATCTGTGCTTTACTCTCTGATGACTGTAATGTAGGAACGTTTCACAGTCCATCCTATCTATGGCCAGAAGAACCCAAGTGACTTAAGTCACAAACCTGTTTTAGAGCTTCTTCTCTGAAAACAGATTCCCAAGCACACAGACACACACACCATTAATGCTGGTCAGATGGAATATCACCTGCACTGGACAGTAATATGCCAAAAAGTCCCTTGTGGTTACCTTTCTGAGCCAAGAAGAAAAGTATTTTGTACTTTAAATTAAGCTCCAGTGAACATGCATTATAGAAACTGCAAAATACACGTATTCACAAAACAAAGTGGTTCCTTAAAGATGTGAGTATACATTCACATTTGCATGTGGTGTATGACACATAAATGAAAATATACAATATAGGTAGAAAATGCTATTCTTACCTTATTGCACTTGCAGATAAGTGGCCATAAGAACCACTGGCTGAGGAACTGCTACGAGAATTATTGAGAATTGTGACCAAGGAATTTGGAGATGTCCGTATCATGGTCTGAAGGTCAAAGCTGTGATCAGATAGGGGGGATATGGACAACGTACGCTTTCGGCTTGGTCTAGCTGACAATCTCGGACTCGGAAACCTGGCGCCTGTTATGTAAACACAAATAATTATCCACCAGGGTACTTAATCGCATTTATTTGTTATCAGTGATGGGTAGAGGGAGTCGCAAGACACCAACACGCTGTGACAAGCCCACTCTCTCCACTTGTGATCTACTGGCTATGATTGAGGAAAATTAGGAAGAAAAATCTATCTTCCTGTGGCTTACCTCAGGGGAGCTCTGTTTATTAATGTGCAAGCAAAATGATAAATTGCTAAACAAAAGGAAAAGACTTTTATGAGTTATCCCTCTCATTTCTGGTGATTTATGAATCTGATGGCTTCTTAGACATTCACATCATTAATTCAACCATGAGCAATGAGACAGTTGTTCAGATCTGGGCTACCAGCAAACCCAAACCCACATCACTTTAATACATACAGCCAAAGCTAAACTTGTAAAATACAGCGTAGAAATTAAAGGCAGCTTTTCCTTTGTTGACCATAATTCTGCCTGGTTGATAATTGATGCAAACCTAAAAATCAGGACTGAAAAAACACTATAAATGCCAGATCTATCAGCAGAAGTCAAACTGACATTCACAGCATTAGACTGAGAAACGGGCTTTATTTGACTTTGTCCAGGATCCCGTGATATTCTTGTGCTGGAATGTACAGGGTCTATGATTGCCAGATTTCTTTAAGACTAGAGATTAAGCTTTTCAAAGCAGCAAAGAGAAGGCAACCACATAGATACCATTTAAATAAATATATATTACATTTCTAAATTTTCTGTGCTGCTCTGGAAATCTCTACCTCTTCCGGTCTATTTTACCATGTCATCCCAACTCTCTGCAGTCCTGAGGGAAGATATATCACCTTAAATTTCTTCCATTTATTTAATTATTTTCCATCTCAGTTGAGACCAGGGAGAGAATTAGCTTCCCCACTGCATACTGAATTATTTCCTTTAGCAGTACTGAGCTTCTACCTTTTTAATCCCTTTAACCTGTAGTAAAGGACTGAGTCCTAATGATTTTGGCAGCAGGGTCATGCAGGTCTTGGGTTTGTTACCTACTTTACAGCTACTTGTCCCAGAGTCCCTGGCATTGTCTGTAACTTGGTAATAATTCACAGCTGGTCACAAGCCTCCATCAGAGGTCTGCCTTTCCTAATTCTTTCTCATGTCTTGGTGCCCAGGACCATTTTTCAACAGGGTATTTAAGCTTACGTGCCTAAGAGTAATCAGGAGAAGAGCCCAACTGACTCCACTTAGACTCACCTCAAGGACAGAGCTGGATTAGAATCTGCCATTATGTTTTCCTTACACACCTGAGTGGGTTGCCCTTCTTTCTGTTTGTGCTATCCAAGATTTTCATCTGGTATTAAAAGCTGCCATGTTATTGCTGCTGTGACTGTGTGATCAGATCTCTGTATACAGTCCTTCTCCTAATCTGTGTTTAGATTTGTCTCAACTAGCCAACATGAGTGTCAGTTGTCTTTGGCATCTGGCTAACACAGAGGTTTTTTCCCTTCGTGCCGTTTCCGCAACAGGCCTTAGCCCATACTACTTCAGTCTTTCAATGAATATTCACGCTCTTGATTCATCATTTAAAACTTAGGCATAGCCTTTTATTTCTTCCTAAAGGCTACTACACGTTATTTTATGTAATCTGTTTTATCTCCTTTTTATGAGCTTGCTATTGTACTGTGCCTCCTTGATATTTCATTAGTGCTGTGCCTCCTGTCTTTTGTTTGTGCTAAAATAAAAACCAACACTGATCAGCAGCTATAAGAAGCTGCAACATATTTGGTAAGGAAATACAAGATACACGTCATGGTAAAACAAAAATAGTAATACTTTGCACTTAGATCTTTCATCCACAACTCTCCACTGCTGACTGTTCAGCCAGCATGAATGAGGACAATGCCTCTGAAGTCAGCAGTGGTAACATAACTTGTTGCAGCTAAGGATACAATTCGAGTGCTTTAGAGGTGAATAAACTCTGTTATCGTGGTTTTACATGGGGATAGCTAAGTACAGGTGTTCATGGTTAAACAGCAAGTGAAGGGGACAGGAAGACCTGCTATGCATTGGCTGACCAGCACAATGAGACGTTACTCAAACACTGCTACCACAGTATCATGCGTTACTACCAGCCATCCTAATGGTGTGCTATGTGCGACAGCAACAGTTTGCAGTCATGTGAACATAATTATGAACCCTCTGTTTCCCTCAAACTGATGGGCACAGACCTCATCGTGCCAGCAAGAAGGCAGCAGAGATGCTCAGAGGGGACAAGCACAGATCACCTTCTTTTCATAAGCAAGTTAAATTTCTGTATTTACAACTGAGAGTCACTGTGTGCTACTGATGGCCAATGTATGAACAGTTTCAAATGTGATTTCCATGAGAAACACTTTCAAAAAATTACTTGTTATGGAACTGAAGTCCAGTTTTGAATCTGTACAACTACAGAGGGATTG
Organism: Strix uralensis; assembly: GCF_047716275.1. NCBI lineage: Eukaryota > Metazoa > Chordata > Aves > Strigiformes > Strigidae > Strix > Strix uralensis. The sequence continues at coordinate 12,989,414 of NC_133972.1, forward strand.
CCACTTATTTGAGAAATTCATTACAAGCCTGCTAAACGTGGACTACTGATACTAACTAAAGAGGGGGTGCATAGGTTTGATCAAAAAAGTGAAGGAGTTGTTAAGAATACTAGCACCTGAGCATCTCTCCTTTGAAGTAGACTGGGCAATAAAAGCAGGAGACGACAGTTGTGTTTTGCTGCTTCTGTGATCAGACACCATGTATTTTCCGTGCCACAACCTCCCAATCAGACTCGCCGGTACTCCAGCCCGCATCTCAGAGACAAGCGTTACCGACAACTGTTCAAAGCTCTTACCATCTTGGAGAGAAGCACAGTCACCCTGGACAGATCACAGAGGAGGGGAATTTATACTCCCTGTGGTGCTCTGCAGACTCTCAAAAACTTGAACAACTTCCCTCTTCCTCCTCACCCATTCTGCACTTGAGCCCATCTCCTTTACCCATTGCCTAAGTCATGCTACGGCTCTTGTAAGAGGCCCTCTCTGCCCACTCCTCATTAAACCTCCCCCTTGCCTGCCAGCTGCTGCCAGGGCATCCCTGTCCCTGCTCTGTGAGGGATGCACCAGTTCTGCAGCCAGTGATGGAGAAAGATGCTCATTCCAGCTTCCAGGGGCAGAGCCCAGGCTTCAGCCACACCACGGCGCAGTCTCAGGCTTCCACTTCTCCTCCAGGCAGCGCCTGTTTCAAGCCCCACCTAGACCTGGGAATTCGGCAGCCCCCTCCATCTACCTGGGACAGGAATACCCTCCTAAGGGCCAACAGCCTCCTGCAAAAATGGAATATTTCTGCTTTGCAGCAGGAGCTCAACAGCTGAGGCCCAGCATGTACTGTACAGAGGAGAGGGGGATTCGCTTCAAGGGAGGCCACAACTTTCAAAATTGAAAATACAATTAAATGGAATTACTGTTTTTTCAGATCTTCGTGGTTTAATTAGGTTTCACATGCCTAAAAAGTCTTAAGCATGAGCTGACCACTCATTACGCTGCAGGACGTTTGCTAAACCATTCATTTAGCATAACATCAGTCTTAGTTAGTATGTTACTATAAAAAGGAATAGGTCACAATTTGTCAGTGCCTCTGAATACTAAACCAACTTTCAGCCCTGCCCAGGCATTTATTTTAAAAACAAATACTTCAATATTTATTTAGCAATTTGAGATGTTCATCCGCTCACAGTATTCTCCCACCGAAGCATTACATTCCCTACTCAATAATGCTTTAAAATCAAAAAATGCAGGAGCACTGATTCACTAAAAATCCATTTACCTCTGTGCATGTGCTGAAAAAAACCCATCAGTTTTGGCAAAGCATGCAAATGGAAGCTGACAGTGAAGATTTGTTTAGGAATGTCACCTTTTTGGAGTAGACATTACAGTAATAAAAAGTCAGTAGTTGATAGTAAAGACTTGAGTGCACCAACAAAAAATCCAGCAGGTGTCAGAAGAAAAGATCTCACTCCTGAGGTGGAGATCAATTCTAAAATAACAGATATCTATCTCCATCATAAATTTCAAAAATGGAATATGCCATCCAGCAAATTTGCCCATGAATTTGATTTCTGAGTTGAAGTTTTTAGCATTGCTTAATCATTTATAAGGCAATCTTCAGACATGTATCATTTATTCCATCCCTTTAAATCAAACTTCTTCAACCTTTTTTCTCCCATCCCTCTAAATCAAACTTCTTTGAACCTGTCTCAGGCACTAGTTTTTGCTGAAGGCTGTGAACATGGGAAGTTTGATTTTTTTTTTTTTTACATGAAAGCTTTTTTCTCTTCTTTCTTTTCCTTCTGGTTTCTGCTCACAGATGTGTAAACTTTGTTTCACTTCATGAAACTTTGTCATAAATTTTGGTGCAGCTTTCAAAATGGTAAATCTGTCATCAGTATGAGAGGAAAATGAATGACTTTGTTACTCCACCCTCATTCTCCAACTGTGTCTGAAAATCAGAAATCAAACCCAGTCCAAAGCTGCTCACATTGGCTTAACTCTTCAGGCTGGCAGAACTCTTTAAGTCAATTGTCTCTAATGCCAAAAGGGGTAGGTCAATGCTGAACACCTTTGAAAAAGAAAAACCTCCTATTCTGAGTAAGCATAGGCAAAAGTTAATCAGAGTGAAGATATTAATACTCTCAGGGTGAATCTAGAAACCTCAGGGAACATGCTTGCCTTCCACTGAACACCAGTTAAAAGAATAGCAAAACATTCCACAAGTGAAAAATGCAGCTATCAAACCCAAAAGGCTGTGATTTTTGGAATTATGTAAGTGCTTAAAAGACAGTTTTGGCATACAGTATCTTTACAGCCACAACAAGGAATTTCAGTTGCTGCTGCTGTGGTACTGTCAATACCTTCCCCATCTACTCCCGTCCTGGTTACTCTGATGTTTTACTTAAAGGTAGCACATGTGATCCTTTTAGATCAAGCAAGAAGATGGGAAGACTGCATCAGGGATTCTGGCCACCAAAAGTGTAAAAAAGCTTTATAGCAGCAAAGAAAATTCTGGTCCACTTTTCATGTCACACAGGACAGGATGAGGAAAAATGACAATCAAGCATACACAATCTTGACTTTATTCTTCCACAATATATTTGACAGTTCATGGACAGTGAAGTTCAGAGCTTCAAGAAGTCTACTGCTCCTCAGGCAAGATTTCACTTTCTGATTAACGCTGCTCCCACTCATATCATCCTCATTTTGAAATCAGTTTTCCAGCACCACAGAGCAAAACAAAAGGCCCAAAACTGCACAAACTGTATGTAATATGCTTTTGTGCCGAGTGCATGCTGGTGTTGGAATTATTATTTGTACTACAGAAGAGGGTAGAGATGCCAAATTACTGTGCTAGATGCCGCATAAACACATAATTAGGAGACAGACTTGCTTTACAAAAGAACAATGCCTTGCTTGTATCTATTTGGTTGTTGTGTGGAATAAATGAGTAGCAGCCTTTGAGTGAGTTGAGTCAACTTGCTCAGAATTTGATAGCAGATAATGAGGGAAACTACCAATCTCTCTTCTGTTTCCTTTGACAAGACTGGGCAAAGGAGAAAGAGTACTTTTAAGATTGTCATACAAACCCTTAAGAAGAAAGATCCAAACAAATAGCATTGCTTTGCATTGATCACTGTACTTTGTTACTAAATGCAAACATGGGCATTCTCATTGTTTTTTTGAAAAAAGTCTTAATATCGGCTTCCTGCTAATTGTTTTGTTCTCGTTTCTAATCTAAAATTCTGACAAAGAAGAAAGGGGTTTTCTTTAGCATGATGAATGATAGGACATTCGGATTCCTACTTAATGACAATTAATTTACTGTATACCCATGCAAGTTAAGATAGTTTTAATTAGTTTTTACAAAGTAAAAGGGTAACTTCATACTCAATTTAGATAAAAGCAGCCATTGCCTGACTAAACACATTCTCATCAAATACAGAAGGTGAGCTGGGTGACCTTACTAGGATTCACTCTTATTTTAATTCTCTATTTACTGTTTAAAAATAACCCATTTGCATATTAGTGCTACACATTTTTTTGTCTTTAATGCTGAAATAATCTCTAATTGAAAAGTTGCTGCTATAATGAATCTCAAATGTGTGATCTTAATTTTTAAAAACAAACACAAAACAAATTAAAAACGCATTTTGAATGTATCGTACCTAAAGCTGGTGACAGCAAATATCCTTATTAGAGATAGTGTTTAGGCACCTTTTATAAATGGGCTGAAGTTATGGGCAAAGGTCAAAACATCTTCTCTTAAGTAAGAAGTGATAACATTCCTGGGATGCAACAGCTGAAATTCTATGTAGATTACAGCAAACACAGTCTCTAACACGTGAAGGTCCTTTGTGCAAATGCCATTATTTGTATGAGTACTGCAACATCTTCTGGTTTTCTTAAGTTTTCTGGCATACATCTGGGTATCTATCTTCCTATAGACTGAATAGAACCATCCAAATATGTGGTTTAGCACTGCTACGTACATGCATTAAGAAATTCTCTCTCAATAGGAACCAAAAACATTGAAAGTTTAAAATATCCCTGCTCACTGCAGGGGTGGTTGGACTAGATGACCTTTAAAGGTCACTTCCAACCCAAACCATTCTGTGATTCGATGATCCCTTTACGTCAATGAAATCATGTCCATTCATACAAGCTGGGGATTTTCCTTGCAGCTGGAATATAGCAGCAGATTTACATTACCTGAACCATGCATAAGTTTCCATTCTGCAAGGTATTATTAATATGCATCAAGTGCATTAGCAGCGTACCTCGCCTCTCCCTATTCCTCTCAAAATCCAAATTAGGAAGTATCATATCCTTAAGCTTTCAAGCACTGAAATCTGCATATTAATTACTGGTCCAGGCTACTTGTGTGGCTTTATTATGTTTCTGAAGTGGGTTCAAGTTATGTTACGTTACTGTAAAATCACTATGCACGCTACCAGTGCAGTGAGACTGATAACAGAAACTGAATTAAAAAATCCTTCACTATCAAGGTAACAAAACAAGTAGTTTCCCTGCCCAGTTTCACAACTATTTGTCTTGCCCGGTTCTTATAAAAATTGTTGGTCAGTCAACCACTTCACACTCCCAGGCATGTGTTCTGCAGGGGTAGCTATCGATATTCCCACGTGCTCCAGAGGTGAACCTCCCAGCTCCCACACTCCTTGAGATCAGCAGCTATGGCATGCAGCCAACAGCAGGGAACAAGAAACTGCATGCTAACAAAGATTTTAAAAAGCTGTGGGACACGAAATGGTCTAAGGCTATTGTGTTGCTCTGTACTACCAAGCAAGAGTCAACAGTCACCACCTTTTCTTGTCACCACCTTTTATTTTGCTTGTTGGAAAGGACCGAGTACATCCCAAACAGCATGTAAGCATCTTACGACTAGAGGGGATAGCTCTGCATAATCCCTTCTGGCTGATCACAAGCAGCAGTAGTGAGCAGTTTGGAATAGGGTGCTCTCACTTCCTCCTTCACCAGAGAAAGGGAGACAGATTAGAAGTCTGAAAGATGCTGAAGTGGGTAAAGAAAGATCTTAATGTTAGGGAAAACTAAGTCAGGATCCTTGAGAATTCAGCAAACTGCTTCACCTTAGAAGTGGTCTCAAAGTCTATCAGTCTATGATACACAACTTGTAAGCATGGTTACCACTCTCTAAAAAAGTAGGGGAACATGCTCTCCTATTGGAAAACCAGATGTAAACCTTTTATTAACAGAGAGCTCACATCAGGGAAATACTGAGCCTAACAATGAAAGTGAGTTTCTGACTGTGAATAGAAAAGGACATTTCCAAAAGCACCTAAGCCCTGCTGGAAATAAAATTTATAACCTGTTTTCAGGAGCAGTCCTGTTCCTCTCCCTCCTCACTTTCAAAGTCTACTTTCAGACTTGACGTAACCCTTGTACATTTGGCAATCAATGCTTTGGCCCTCCAGCCTCATGAGGAGGCTTACGTTGACTCCCACTTCTCTGTCTGCGTGGAGGCCTTTTGGGTCAGACCAGGGACAACCCACGTGGTTCCCTTTGTGGGACTGTCTGTATTTCTGGAAAACATCACTTACTATCCATGGCGTGAAGATACTCCATGTGAAGAGCACCGGCTCCTGCAGTGGCAGCTGAAGGGATGATGTCTGCATAGGGGCTGCGCTGGCCTGCCAACAGAGCCATCTGATGATAATATTCAGCTGGACTGACGCCAGCATGTGGAGCTAAAAACACAACATAAAAAGCACCGTTAATGACGTAAGATAAACGAGAAGGAAAGTTTTATCACATTGCTGGTTTCTCTGGCTATTAAAACAGCTTGTTTATTTTTTAATGTAATGCAATGTCTGCAGTATGCCACCACCGGTCAATATATTTCAACCAATGATACTGTAAAGACACCATTCAAAAAACAGCAAGGCATAAAATATTAATGAGCTCGGTGATCTCATACTTTTATATTTATTATTAAGTGACTCAAAAAGTGACAGGCTGACAGCAATGGAAACTAGTATGATTTATTTAGTGACATAAAAAAGCAGGAAAACCTTCCTACAGCTTTATTCCCATTTACCTCATCTCTGGCCCAAAGGACTCCATCTCTAAGGTAACAACGTGACTGAACTTCCATAAGCATTCCAGTTTCAGGAGTCTCTGCTTAGAGGACCAGAAGATTTTCACTCACAGTGACAGCTTGTGTATAAGTTTAGGAGTAAACAAGGACAAACGTTTTCAAGATAAATACTAGTTTTCCATGAACAACATCAGGGCAGTTTTTGGGAGGACAGACTATAAAGTCAATGAATGTGGCCATCCCATCCTTCAAAGTTCATATATAAGCGTACTTGACGCACGAGCATATTTGCAGAGTCAAACCCACAGACTGGATAGGCTCCACATCCCTTCAGTGAGATTATGACTGATGCAGTCCTCTGATAATGACTTATGTTAGCCTTTCTCTCCTGTAAAAATAATATGCAAGCTTTCTTTCCCCTGCAGTTTTCAATCATGCCATCAAATAATGGGCAACTCTGGACCAACACAAAAATCCACATAATTTTAATATCATCTCATCTCAGCAGGCTTCAGAGGGTACCGTAAGTAGAGGATCATTTCATGGGCTTGGGGGAGAAGTACTCATAAAATAAGCTGGGCTTCATCTCCCTGATCCTGAGTGTAACTTGCTATGTGACCTGAGGTGACCAACCTTCTTCTCTGCTCTCTACTTGTTGCACTCACAGAATAGTTAAAATTTCCTTATGCTCTGCTCACCAGAAGATGGTATGCAAGTTTGCCTAAAATACTTCAAGTTCCTTGGGCTACACCCCAACAGATTATTTTTATATTCTTTCATATTATTTAATGAGATTTTTCTTTGATCCCAGGAACTGAATCTTGAATGGAAGCAAAATTTTAAGCTGAAATGCAAACCTTAGAAGCAAAGAATCAACATTTGCACTAAAGGGAGGTAAACAAGGCATTGGAGTTTGGAGAAAAGTTTATTCAGCAACAGATTTCTAAAGTGTATAATCTGTCTTTATTTTTACCAAAGAAAATGGAAGAATGTGCTTTTGATGTTATAATGCTAAATATAATCCTTTTCAGGAAAGGTTCAGAAAAATAAAAGTACATCAAACAGGAACAGGAATGGCATAAAAATAAGCTGAGATAAATTAAAGGTTGCTGGTATTTTTTCCAAATTACAAATTGATTTATCGATTAAATATAATCTACTTCAGCCTCCACCACTTTCTGTGAAATGGCAAGAAAAATATTCAGAACAAATTTTAAAAGAGCAGTAACTCACACTGAATCACTGATTTAAAAAGTTTTACAGTAGTAGGCAACCAACATATCGTTCCAGACACACTGAAAATACTTCCTAAGCTTTCTGACATAAGTGTCTGGGTTAACTAACAATAACATTGGCTGCGAACTTTAAAATGAACTGCTGCAGAAAACATAGTGAGCATATAATTGCGTTACTAAATGTTCCATATGCTGAGAAATGCTCTGGTGCTCTTTAAAGATCATTCCTTACTACCATCTTCAAACATAAAAAATTAGCCTACTAAATGATGTATTTGCATGAAGGGTAAATGAAGGGTAAACGGCAAGGTCCGCAGCCCTGAATTTTCTCCTGTTTGTTCCTGGGTAGCTTCAGCTTTGCCCCTGCTTTTTTTACCAGGGGAGGCATTTGCTTCTGCATTGTGGGTGCTGCTGAGCTTCGTTTGAGCACTCTGCTCTCCACACACCACTGACTCAGTCCTTACCCCTGCCCTGAACCCTCTGTGTTACTTGGCCACCCCCGGCCCACCGATTCTGCCAGGTAAGGTGAAGTGACAAGACAGAAGACACTCTACCATTACTGCTGCTGTGGCAGTCATTAATTACAGCTGGCAAGACTCTGCTCTTCGTTATGTTCCAGATTGTTTTGGCTCCTGGCCATCCCCAGATCTGTGAGTCGACAGACTGAGCCCAGTAGTACACTGACCTAATTATCTAACTGGCCTAAAGCAATTAGGGTAGGAAGAGAAATCTTGCTATGACATTCAAAAGAACAATTACAACTTTCAAGTTTTCATAGTTCAAATGCTATATGACCTAAGCCATGGTGTCCATTATGTTATTAGTACATTATGTGCACGTACCCCTTTAAATCACAGGGGTTTTTAATTTACATTCTAGTAGTGCCCAAGCCATGACCTGGACTATGTGATCCCAGGAACCTACACCTGAAAAAAGCATTTCATTGTATACCTGACTGATCACACAACTAACTATGGATTCCAGAGAACAAATTTAACAGCTGTTCAATAAGCACGTTGTTTTACTGAAAGATCTCCAATGCTTCAATCAAGTTACTGTATTTTCACGAGGTGCTGCACAACACCTGGGCTGTGGTAACTGATCAAAGATAAGCTGTGAGTCTAGAGGAAACGTGAAGTAACGTGTATTTGTTTAAAACCCAAAGAAAGAAGCTTAAGCTAGTAAGTTTAGTTTGTACTTATGAAAAGCTAAGGTTGTGTATACAGTCAGCAATCAAAGCTCAGGGGACAAGTGTTAGAGCATACTCAACTGCGTTGTCCACACCTGAGTGTCTCGTGCCATCTGAAAGCCCGTGGGTATCCAAGGCACCTACATGAGGATGGCAGGTATGAGACAGGCCTTAGAGGAGAAAACCGCCTTTCCGAGGTAAGCAGTTGGAGTTTAGGCAAGGTATTTCAGACCTGAACTGACACCAAACACCTACGTTGTAGACAGATGAATCTTAGCATCAGTGCAGTTAAGATGGAGCTCCAGACTCAGCTGGTAACATGCAAGTGTCTGTATTTGGGTTAACTGAATAGTTCTCTAAGGCTCCACTGACTGCACTACCTAGAACTCACTGGACTATAACGGCAAGACAACAGACCAAGATCACAGAGAGATTTCTATACTGTAAAGACCTAAATTCAGGTGCCAGAATCTGGAACCAAATTCTACCCTGAGACATCCTAGAGTTTCAGAGAGGTTACCAGTGGCCTGGTGAATATGGCAAAGCACCTCCAGAAGACCTCTGCCTTTCTGGAGTGTCAGCTGGGTACTCGCTTAGATACCCCAGTGTTATCTCAGATAGCACGATCTACCTACATCTATGCAAGTGACTTCAGTGTTGTGTACCCAAGACCAAGAACATACACAGATTAATGTCACATGGTTGTGATAGGTGGTTTCCTTCCCTCCTGCCTATGTATGTGCAACCAGAGCATACCCTAAGCATAAATGAAATTCTGCAGGCATGTGATCTGAAGATTCTTGAAGGAAAGATAGCAAAGTGTTCTGCATACTAGCTTTTGTGAAAAGCCCAAATACACAACTGCAAGAGTTTTCCCAATTTTTGACTCAGCTCCCTGAGACAAAACATGTATTTCTGAGCATTCAAACTGTTCCTTCAAAATATTTTTTTTAATACTTTGGCTAAAATAAAAAGGGTAGAATTAGCAAGGATTCATACAACATCCAAAGTGCTGCTAGGAAAGCCCTATGTGCATGCCATATACCTTGACTGACAATAGGTCATTAAAATTTATTCTCATAAGAATATGTGCCCATAACTAATGGATTAACTGTAAAGGTATATGTTCTTATAAGCGAGGATTAATTAGTTATCCGTTTGGATAGGGTGCACAGCTCATTTTTCAAATTCAGCTAAAGGCAGTTTAGCTCCATTTGGTGAGTTTCTGCATATACTGGGAAGATCTTTCCCATAGTTAAAATAAAAGTTTAATTATCTTCACTACATATTTGTTTCCGATCATGTTGTATTTTAGCTCTTTTCAGCAAATGCTACAATTTTGAAATGTCAAACTGCTTACTCTATTATTGAAAAACCTACTGCTAACAAGACTGAGCCTTTTTACAGTTCTGTTCATTGCTCGCTTTGGCAAAATTCCCATTGAAATGAATAGGAAATGTGTCAAGAGTAATGCCAAGGGTGATTGCAGGAGTTCACTTCAACACAAATAACCTGGAAAGTAATAGCCATGGTCACACCAAGACCTAAAGCACTGGTATTTCAAGTATACTGCCCACCATTTAAACAAAAGCGGCCAGTCCTGATCATCAGCCACGTCTCCTGCACCAGCATCATTTCATTTGGCCATATCATTGGCTAGGATAAACTGAAATAATTCTACATAACTTTTAACAGAACTATTGACTAAATATGACAAGACAGTGCATGCTTTACATGACTGAAAAATACTATTTTAATTAACAAGCCTTTTGCACCTGAAGAACTCCATGGTTATACACTGATGTGCACTCATGAAGAATCTGGCTCAATTCAGTGCAGATACAGTGGATTTCTTGGGAGATCAGAATCACACCCTAGCTCAGCTCCACCAATAAAAGATATCACAAGACATATACCACCCTTCCAGCTTAAATTTTGAATGAAGCAGGGCTTTTTTTTTTTCTTCTCCCTGAAGTTTCAACATTTGTGAGATGTACAAATGAGCCATGATCGGCTGATGAAGTATTGAAACATTTATGACATAATGAATATGTCTGACAAACCTGCTGAAGCTGCTTTGAACAAGGGGGGAAAAATGTTGACAAGATTAATATAACTTAAGTTGCTACAATGACAGAAAACAGGAAGCCTGTCTTAACCCACCGTCTGTTGGGCTGAGTCCACGGGCTGCTGAGATCATGGAGAGGGATGGGCTGCTGTGCAGGGACCTGATGTAGTCCATGTAGGGGTTAATGTATGGGTGAGGAGTGCTGAAGGGAGATTCTGATGTCGCAGCAGGATTTCGGTGCGGGGAGATTCTAAGGAACGGAAGCTCTGAGTATGTCGGGCTACTAGATAAGGCAGAAGGCCTGGAAGAAAAAAGAAAGACAAACAAAAACCATCCAGGTTATCTACACGATAAAGAAAAATACTGTAAAGGTAACACATTCATTTCTTGAAGAATAACAACTGGGTTGCACATGTAATAGCTTCCACTAAAGTCAACTGCCTGGAAACAAAAAGGATAGGAAATTAGTTCTTCTCTATACCCATTATTAGCAACATTTCTCTGACAAATTTTAACACGAGTTTATATTTGGTTTAATCTTTACATCCCTCACTACCCTTTCCCCATGGAGATCAGCAGAAAATCACTTTAATTAGTGTGAAATATGCACCCTGTATACCACATATTAATTCTTGCTGCAATACGGAAGACATACTGAGATGCTGAATCATCTACATCTTCAAAACCATGTGGCTATTAGAAAAAGAGTTTTGAGAACTACACTGCGCCCACTCCCTTCACTTGCCAGCTTATTCTTCCTGAAACTACGAGATTGCACGTTTATACAGAAGTCACTTCAGAAGACCCAAACTTTGCAAGCCATTAAGATAGCTGGGTCCTTTAGAGCATTTTTTTGTTGATGTCCCTTCCCATGAAGGATGCAGAAAACTTGGTGGCAAAGGAAGAAAGATTGCTGCATATGTTTGGTTTTTAGCATGGTACCAGAGACTAATGCCTTTAACAAGACCACATTAATTAACTACCTCATTCTTGCAAAGGGAGAGGTGTGGTGCCTTTTCAGGCTACATGTATGAAGCTGTGATGAACCAAGGCTGAAAGCTGAGTTCTGAGCTGCCAAAAGATAAATAACTTGCCATAACTCTCCCCATCATCCCACCCTGTCAGTATGACAGCGTCCGGGCTCTGTGTGGAGACCTTTCTCTAGCAGCATCCTGCCTCCAAAGGCACTGGAAAAAGTCCAAATTTCATCAGAAGGGGTTGGAGTCCCTGCCCTTGCCAACCTGCTCTTTGGCAAAAGACAATGATTAAGCCTGTCATGCATTTGCTGTAGTCCAACTGGTTGACCCGAACTAAATGCCTTTTTGTCCCTGTTTTTCCAATTAATTTAGCATATATACAGCACAGACACAGGCAGCAGCTGTGAGAGCAGTGAGGGCAGCCTTTTCTTTTGATGCTGCTGGCTTACAGAGAATAATAAAACAAGAAATGTATTTTTTTTTCCTTTAACATACACATACCATGATCAGTGGAGATAGCTGTCATCGCCTAAAAGGCCAAAGAACATAATCTTACAGGAGCCAATTCTACCCTGCCATCAGCTCGGAAATGCTAGCTTAGGAGTGGGACAAAGATCAAAGTTACTCACTCCTAACATGATGCCGGCTTCCCTGCCACAAAATCCATGAGGACTCATAAAATCTGGAGAATAAAGATTTTTCCTGTTGTGCTTTTCTCCCTCTTTTCCTTTCCCTTCCCTTCCCTATTTGGCTTTTGTGTGTTTCTTGCCCTCCTACAGCTTTCTGCAAGGTAAGCCTGTTTAGCCTTCCCGTATGAAATTGCCTCCCAGCTCCAAAGTTTGTTAGAGAGCTGCATTCGTTGTGCGCTAGCAGCAGGTACCAGCAGCACAATCACTCCTCTGGCACCCAAGCAAGTGAGTCACATGAAGCCCAGCCGCTCGCTGGTACACCTTCACTGTTTTTAAAATGCACCAAGAACCTGAAACCACCACTGTGCAAAACAGGCATCTCCTTTCCCCAGACCACTTTTTCTCTGCATGGTTTTGAAGCACCTTTGTTTTATGCTGGAAACACATCTTTACTCTTGTTGGTACTGTGAAACCCCACCAGCCATGAAGCATTGCTGTCTCATGGCTCACTGTCAGGCTGAGTATGGAAGGCAGGAGTCTTACAAGTCATGGTGATGTAGGAAGCAAAAATACCACAGCTGGCTATCACATTACAGAGTGAATTTTCCATCCTGGCAGTGAGGAAAATACAGTAGTATAGCAAATTTAATACAAGAGTAACAAAGAAACTAAGTTTAGATGTCATTTTACAAGTAATTTTTTCTAATGTGATCTCAACTCAGTTAGTTGAAAGTTAGAAACCCGAAGAGCATGCAGGCTAGCAGGAGCCCTGGCCTTATCTGGTGCATATCAAACAGAAAACTGTTTAAATGCTTTTGCAAGAAGGCTGAAAGTCTGTATCAGCCTCAGTGATTCACTCTCCAGCTGGCCAACGGCCAAACGCTGCCGCAGGAGCAAGATTAAGAGCCAGGCTGTCAGCTTCTCCCTCTAGATCCAATGGGAGCCATTCAAGGACACTGGGACTCAACCGCTTCTACTCCTCCTCTGCCCTGCCTCTTCTCTCTCCGCTCCTCTAAGCTCCTCAGTTTTCTAAGGATGCTAGGGAAAGGACGCCGACCTGGGTAACATCAATCAACAGCTGGCATATAAACCGTATTATCAGAGGCAGAAATAAGGAGTCATCAGATTCCACATAAAATTCCCAGCTCTGGACTCTCATGTTTACTGATTTTTCTCCAACATCTGATTTTAACGTGCCACTAACTTCCCCGCTCACTTCCAGCCTGCACTTTTCTCACTCCTCTGTGTTTCCAGACCCTCATTCCCCTACAGTCCCATTTTTCCTTCTGCCTCCATCTGCTCTCACCTCCCACTGTTTGAGCCCTCCTGATTTACTCCAATAAACGTCACATTCTTCCCTTCCTTTCCCTCTATGATTAAACTTCACTACGAACATCTTTCAAAAGTATTGTTTAACTCCCTTCTTCGAACTAAAACGTGACTTTTAGAAAGGCTGCAGCCAAACACACTTACTATTAGCTGTTGCTTTGCAACCTCTTTGCGCACCAATAAAGAGTGACTTTTGTCCTGTAAACAACAAACATTACAGCCCAGGAGTGGCTCTGCAGATACTGAATTCAGTGAGAAGCAAATCCAATCTCCAGATGTGGGTGGCAGTCCACCGCCATCATTTTTATTTCACGTGTACTTTGTCCCCAGCCTTGGCAAATGGTGTTCTGCCTTGGGTCTGAGGCTGCTTTGTGGGATGCAATGAGGCTTCAGCATGAGAAAAGGCAGAGACATTTTCAGTGATACTGCTTGAAAGTTTATGCCTCACTTGTAAACCATGGGAAGGCAGAACTTGCTCTGCATCCTCTCCTACACAGGGGTTTTCCTGTTCAAAGACATACTCGGAGCACTTAGGCTTCCTTCAGAGAGAGGGAGCAAAGCAGGTGTATGCTTTTTTCTGAATCAGGACCTTTGCATCTACTCCCAGAGATCCTGCAACCTCAACTCAAATTTAATACAAGCCTATCATACTTTCAGTACTTACTTGAAGTTGGAGGTCTCCAGGTTTGGGAGTAAAAGAGATCCTATGGTTGTGTTTTATCACTGCAATTTTTATTCTGGCACATTAGGCTGATTTTATTATTTTCTCAGTAACCTTGGTTACATCTATACCCCTGACATTAAAGAGAAGCAGCAGAGAATGGGGCCGGCTGTAAAGGCGTCTCCTCCCTTCTGTCCAGACTGCCTTCCTACTCACCGTTAAGGTGCCAAAACACTGTGACAGACACACAGCTTCCACATCTAACACAGGTCTTCCCACTCCCCACCCACCTCCAGGCTGCTCACTTCTCCCTGTCCTGACTCTGGAGAACCAAAACTCCTCAGCAGGAGAATGGCACACACGTGCCGAGGCATTGAGATATGGGCAAACACGTGTATTTTTTCTTATTAGTCATGGCAGTTTTTTTGACAAATGTTGCAGAGGTGTCCGCACTGTCTTAAAAACTTATGTGGCCACACCAGTTCAGCAGCTGCGAGCAGCATCAGACGTATGGAAATATGGAAATCACAAAATGCCCCAAGCCACTGTTTTTTTTTTTTTGGATGCTTTTTCTGACCACTGCTGAACCACAGGTGAGCTGTATGCAAGATTTCAGTTATTACTCATGAAAACGGTGTGTCATTTTGTTTTGCTGCTTACACCTGCAACAGATGAATTCTGCACCAGAAGACTGACCAGCAGCAGATTTGGATTTTAGCCACCACAAAAACTGAACAAAGCACAATTCCCTTTTCAGCCAATGCAGCCCTTTTTTTAACTGGGGAAGGAAGATCATGGGAATCTGAGAGTTGATGCTGCAAGCATGAGCGAGTTATACGTATTTCAAAATGATGTGCATGCACAGATCACTACCTAGTATTCTCTTGTAAGATCACACATTTTTTCCATCAGCAGAGAGAACAGGGATAGGAGTTGTTTTTTCTACCTAAGCATTATCCAGTTTTACAATGAAGAAGATCAGAGGCTCCAAATGCAAGTGGAAATCCTATCCTTTTCTCTGGTAGTAAAGGCATGGCTAACTCGTGCAGGTGAAATACTGCTGCCTGGCTATGACTAACTAAGGGTAAAAATCCCCAAGCAAGCACAGAGCTTGCTGACTATGTGGCCCTTCAGCCATCCTCTCTTCTCAGTGCGTACCGACAGGATTCAGGAGCACAATTTCCAGTCTCTGCCCATGTCCCTGGTGCGGCAGGGTGAGGTGTGACAGGTGCCAAATGTGCTCTGGATATTAGGCTAGAGAAGGCACAGAGTGTTCCCTACCTTACCTCATTTTTCCATTCTAGCTTGCACCTTTTTTCCCACCTACTTTCCTGAACTGCTCCTGTGGCACAAGGCAGAAGGAAACCACAGGTGGGAATAAACAACTTCCTTGAATTCTGTACATTCAAAATATTTGGTGATTTTGAGCCTCTAAAAAATGAAGACCGACAAAAATATTAATGGGTTTTTATCCTCCAGGCTAGTAGACCTGTAACTGTTCAGAAATTTCGTAACAAAACGAGAACACTGAACTCCAATTTCCCATTCTCCTTTTTTCACCCCCTTCCTAAGTCACGCAGTTTTCATGTAGACCTAGTCAAGAGCCAGGCAGAGGACCAGCCCAAAGTACCATGAAACTATCTTAGGTGGATTTATGCTTGTAACTGAGTAAGGGTGGTTAGCCCAGGAATTGAAGGAGGGGAGGGGATGGGAAGAAAGACTCAGTTCAGGGTGCTGGGGAGCAGCAAGGGCCAGCTGCTGTCTAAGGGAAGCAAAGCCAGGAGCCAAGGTTAACTCCAGCACAGGCCATGCACGCCATGCCACCAGATCTGAACTGAATGACCAGAGCCAGGTGCTGGTAACAGGGTCCATCAGCAGTCTGAGACAAGGCAAAGTGACAACCCAGGTCCCAGCAGAGCAGTCAAGTGCAGAAGGAGATAGGGCCAAAGCTACACCATGGCTCTGAGGGGTCAGCCCAGGAGAACAGCTACCTACAGTGCAGGTCCCAAGGTCAGGCAGGAGCAGGACCAGAGATGGGCGCTACCTACAACACAGCTCAGGCAGGGACTAAAGGCCCCAAGCTGATCTTAAAAGGGGCTCCTGGATGCATGAGATGTGGATTGAGTTCCCTGGTGAGGCTGTTCAAGGCAATTATGGCCTGTTAGTGACCTCAGGGTCCTCACACTGGGTTTCTTTGCTTTGGAGTCCTTGAACAGCTCTAAGACATGCCAGAATATCAACACAGAGCACACTGTCCCTGTTCTTGACTGTCTTGCAACTGTGCAAAGTATGGAAAGTACAGCAGGCCCTGGGACGTACTGCAACCCCCACCCTTGCCAGAGAGCACACTTCAATAGCAATGTTTTCTGGAAGCAGACACAAAGCCACTCAGGACAGCCACAAAGGTCTGTGTCACAGGAAAATCTGGATGAAAATTTTGAGGTTGGTTTGGTGTTAAGAGAAGTGATCTGTCACAAATGGTCTCCAAATAGCTTTAAGCTGTGCTTTGGCAAAAACCTCTTCTAAGCACAACCTATCTTAAAAAAAAAAAAAAAAAAATCATGGTGATTTAAGCATTTCCTGATTTTAAAGGAAACTATAACTCCAGGACTGGAAATTTTAATGCCAAGTTTTGTCCTGATAAATTTTTAAATGGCTCTTTTATGAATGTGTTGAAAAATACATTTATATTGAAAACAGCAAGTGATCCTTAACTATAACATTGTAAATATGACACTGAGCTGAGGTTACAGATGGAACAATAATCTATCTCACAGAACAAAGCTTGTCAACGAAGTGGGATGAAATATTGTAACATAACCTAATTTATTATTGCCTTTTCATCCATCTTGTTATATTATGAAAGTGTCAAAGTTCAAACCTCGATATTTAATCATTTAACAGTACGTTATTCAATGCTGGAGCAAGCACTGATGGCATAACTCTCATACCAATGATATCCACACTGTTTCTCTGATACCTGCTCAATTCAGTCCTGCCTGAAGAATTGAAAAATGTTGAACTCATTAAACTGCCTATGATCCTTTTCTTTTTTCTTTTTCTTTTTTTTTGTTTTTTTTTTTTTTTTTTTTTTTCTGCAATAATCTTCTGAGGGCTGCCCCCAAAACATTAACACTTTTATTTCTAGTAGATCCTGGAGGATGAACAAACAGTAAGGACTCCCTTGCTATGTAGTGACTCCTATTTTAAAGCACACGGCTCAATTCCTTTGGTAGTATCTCCCATGTTAAATGACTATTGTTTGTTTGATGCCATAGTTGCTTGTACAGACTGAACCTTTGGCATCAGCAGTCATCAACTGGCTAATAAAAGGTTTTTATACTAAAAAAGCTGAGCTCTAAGGAAGTAAGGCTCAATCCTGGAAATACCAGTGAGAACAATTCTAATAGTTGTGATTAGCCCAAATGATCAAGTTACTCCTCACTGCTACAAGCACATACGTGGTTGTAGGTGCTCAATACATCAGGCTCAAGCAACTAAGTATACGCCTAAATGATACGGAAAAATTAAGAGTCAAATAATCACCCCGCTTCTCAAAATCTTTAGCTGCTATTGTAGGGTTCAACCTTGTATAAACAGCAATCAATGGGAAAGTGTCCACTGATTTAATTGATAAAATCCTTAAGTGATCATAAACAGGATCTTTGTAAGCACAAAGTGCTGACCCAATTCTGCTCTCCCCAACAGCGCTCAGTAAGGCTTCTACTGACTTCAGTGCAAGGAGAGTGAGGCCAGCACCAACTATTTTTAAAATGCAATTCCACAATCCCTTTTCTCTTTGCACTTCTAATTGAACTTGTAAACAATCAAACCCATAAATATGTAATATGGGAGATCAATAGTATCATCTTTTAATACTTAATTCTTTTTCAGAAATTGGGTCTTAAAATAGGCAGTACATTCTCTTAAAATCACTCGCTGCCCCAAAGCTACTGTATTGCATTCTTGGACTTCGGAAAACTAAGAAAATTATTTTGAACATTTAAAGAATTAGAGTTAAGTGAATACACGGAAATGTCAGCGCATTCTTCACGTAAAGAGCTGAAGTGCTACAAAAAGGTAAGCACTGGTAACTGTATGTTCTTAGTGGTGCAAATGAAGAAGAGGGAAAACAAGAACATGCTTACATCCTAATACGAGAAAGAACATTGATTTCCTATACTCCTTTCCATGTTCCAACACCTAGTCAATATTTTGCTCACTTTTCCTCCAAAAGTCACACTGGAATTGTAGTCAGTATGGAGAAGTCAGTCACAGAATTGGATTTGGTAGCAACCTTCCCTTCAGTACATATATGTACAAATAAACCACGAATGGGTCAGTGCCTATGTAGTTTATGCCTAAAAGGAGCTATATCAGGGTTTAAGGTACACAGGGTCTGGTTTGGTTTCCATCACTTATCTGCTGTGCCACCTTGGACACATTTGTTGACTTCCTCATCTGCTGTTTCCCCATCGATAAACTGTGGTAAAACACCCAGAAAGTGTTCGGTATCTACAGTGGAAAGGTCAGACCAAGAGGTACTATGTTATTAATATCTTCTCATTGAGGCAAGGACAATGCCTTACAAAATGTGTGCAGTTCTGGAATGTAAATTCCTGAAATATACAAATAACCTCACTTTGGGTTAGAATAAAATGTTTCTCCCTCATAAAGTTAAAAGGTACCACTGCAGGAAAAAAATAAAGACACAAATGACTGCACAAGAGATGTTGGAAATCATGCACAACAATCAGCTGATGACCCACAGCAAAAGAATATTACTCTGGTTCCCCTTTCCTTCTTTGGGAAGGGTTAACATTATGTAGTTACAGTTAAAAATTGGCTACATTAATCAAGGCACTAAATCCTTAGCCAGTGACTGTATTCCTATTTTTCAACTGATGGACTGCCTGAACGCAAATCCAGCTTTTCTACATACACCCTCTGCTACTTCTAATACTTCATAAATAATCCAACCATCAGCTTGTGGATTCCCTCTACAAGAGTTTATGCTGTAAAAAGCAATGAATAATCATTCCATTATTTAACATTTTGTTTACATAAGGTCAGCTGTAACGCCAGTGGCCTTCAGCCCACAGTAACCACCTGTATTGACTACAGTGTGCAATTGCTGCTTCAGATGCCACTAAGTCAAGGTACACTCATTTCATTACACGAGTCTTGACATGCATTCCTTAAATGTGTATGCAGATACAGTTTTGACTGATTTTTTTTTCTTCTTTATGCAAAATACAAATAAAACCATGTACTGTCTCCTAGTATTTCTCCAAGTCAAGCCCAGGCTTCTTGTTCTCCTCCTCACACAATGGTAATCTCCCCAAACCAACCTGCCTCTCCTTTTCCTCTTCCTTCTACCCTGCCACCAGCCACCGTCACTGCCTCCCGACACTCCTCTGAAACACCGTCCACTTGGCCTTTGCCTACAGAGCATCCCACCTTGCCTCTCCTTCCTCCAAATCCTTCTCAGGACTGCTGCAAAGAAATCGGTGACTAGGGGAGGACTATGTGGATTTACTTGGCAATTTGTTTGTACAAACGTACAAAAACCTCACCAACTGTCACTACTCACTCCAAATGCCACTTGCCTTTTAGGCTTCTAGCAGATGTCCTCTTGCAAATTTTGTGGCGGCTGTGTAAGCTTTTACTGCCCCCAACTCCCCAACTGGTGCCCCTCCCCACACAGGCAGCACAACTCTGCCTCTAACCACTCCAGTGCCCAGTTTCAGTGAGCCACAGCAAAGTTGCCAGATTGTATATGGGGCAAAGGCACACTGTCTGACCCTGCTGAGGAACGAGGGATAATCTTCAGGGCGAGGAAAGCAGCTGGGGCTGGTAACCCCCTAGGCCGTCAGAGCCGACTCACTAGAGTTCATTTGCCAAAGCTGTCCGACCGCGAGCTCTTCCTGGCAGAGCTCCTTGTATTTGCACAACACTCAGCAGAACTCTGGTCCTGTACAGAGCTGTTGGACATTGAGGCAATGAAAACAGTAAATAAAAGTAATGCTAACAAGATACGCTGTGATTTCCATCGCCTTACCAAGGCATTGCCTTACTTTGCTCGGTTCACACTGACTATGAACCACAACTAAGCTAAGACCCCATACCCGCATAGCACAGCCCAGTGTCAGTGCTGGTAAATTTTTCCTCCCCTGTCTTCAGCTGGTTGCACGTCTGTTGACTTGTGGTCATTAATATATTGAAGAGAATGTATTAATGCTGCATTTGATGCAGAACTCATCATCACAAATATAAAACAGATGCACTGGACAAGCAAATGTTATTTGAATACGCCTTGGAAAAGTGTTGCTACACATCAGACGTGAGACTGCTCCACACACAATTCCCTCTTCAAACTGTGCTGTAGCACAAAGTGCAGCAGGAAAATCTAAAAGGTCTACAGCATACTCATTATCTGTTGTTATTAATAACAGACTGGACAGTGAAATTACCAACTGCATTCCTACAGCAAACTTCCCTCTCTGCAATTCTTTTCTGATGCTCTAGAGGTGGTCTCATTGCTATTCAAATTTTAGCCTCCTCTGGGTTACAGGCAGGCCCTGCCATCTCTTGAAGTGTTTAACGACAGCGGCACCATCATATGAATATGTGGGCATATATAAATCCTGACAGCATTGATGCACCCCTTTCTTCCTTCCCTTTCCGCTTCCTCTCCTCCTGCAAAAGAGTGGGTCAAAGGAGTGTCAGAAGCTTTCTCACACTTAATGCTGTTAAGTCAGCTAATTGAATAAACATTTGTTTAACATTTGCTCCTATTTCACTAATGCACTGTGAGAATGAGAAGAATTTTATTCCCCTTCTCCCCCGTCCTCCCCCTTCCTCAGGAGTGCCACTAGCTGTTATCGCAGTGACTAATGTGCTGTATGTGGCCATTATAGTCCTCAACTCTGAAATTACACCCAGGATGAACGATAGGCTCTGCCTGTATGCTGATTGGAGTTGGATGATGATTGATTAGAAGAAAGTCAGACTACGTAGCCATGCAAAAAGAACTGCACTAAGCCACAAGCTTAAACACTAAAGAGCATTTCACCAGTGGCTTCAGAGCTATTAGATGTTTTCATATGAACAACATTTCTCACATCCAGGTTTGCGCATTTTATCTTTATTCTTTCAAATCCTGAAATTGCTTGGATAAGAGGGTTTTATATATATATTTATACACATTTCTAAGAGTAGCCTGAACTTTTAGGGGAAATTGAAGAGGCTTTGTGTCAAGTACAGCTAAATCCAGCCTTTCTATATCAAACCCCTGCTAGAAAATTACTGTGCAGATGATAAGGCTGAAAGATATAATAAAAAGTGACTCTACTCAATTTACACTGCAATATTGGTATGACTGAATATTTTTCATTCAGGTGACTGATAAAATCACTAAACTGTATTGCAGATAAATAAAGGAGGCTTCTGTCAAGAATAAACACCATTAATCATGAAGTCTCACCCTCTGAGTGGCTGTGCTATGCAACTGAACAAATGCACCATCACAAGTGGCATGTGACCCAGTGCCTCCTTTCTTCCCCCGGCTCCCTGGTGACGCTGTCTTCTTAGGAAACTTTTATTTTTTTTACTGCCTTTACAACATTTGGAAGTCCTGTAATATCTTTTCCATTTGAGTTTGTGTGCGATTGCAACTGAAATCTAAATTTCAGTGATGATACATTCAGCTAAAAATTGATCCCACGAGACAAAGTGAACCAATGCAGACTGTGGCCACATTTCTGTAAATCCAGCATCACACTGAGGAATGCTGTATTTAAACTGGTGAGGATGAGATCTTTGTAACTCTAAAACTGAAACAAGTAGGAAAATTTTATCAGTTCCCCCAAGACAGCTTCCCCTTTTCTCCCCAAACCACATTTTCTTAGATTTGCTGCTTCGAAATAGGTGCTAAATTTCTTTTTGAACATGCAAATATGAAATTTCTCACCATGGCAAATCTACCTGAGCAGAATCGATGGGTCTCCTTTCAAAAAGCAACTTATAGGCTAAAACTGGACATGTGCTGAAAGAAACTGTTACCCAGTAAAAGCACGGCCGTACAAAAAGAAAACCAGACAACTTAGGTAACCTTTTTGTAACCTGTTTTAGAGCAAGTGATGATTCAATAGTGGCCATGTTATTAAGCTGGAATGAAGCAGTGCCCTACACACTAATGAGGTTAAAAAATGTAGTTAGGTCTTCATGTTAAAGGCACTTAGCAAGCAGTTTGCTTGGCAAAGACCAACTGTGTGTTGGAGCAGAGGACTAATCACACAGGCAGGAATCAAATCGACTGGAAGAATTAGGAGACTTGCGGCCCCGAGGAATGTAATTCATGCAGAAAAGCAGTTGTCAGAGTGAGGCCAGGGAACTGTGTGGGAAGAAAGCAAAATAAACAGCTCAACAAAGAAAACAAAGACGCTCAAATAGTGGCTTTTCTACTGCTTGAGTACACTGAAACTTCAGTGGGTGCATATGACAAAAACCTCATCAAAGACGACCTCTATACAAGCAATACACCGGTGAATGGTGCACTGGTTCAAAAACACTCAGAAAATGCCTGAAGGTCTTTAAAAAATAACCTTGAGGTTGTTATGCACAACCAAGAAAGTGCACATAGGTACGTGTATGCATGACTGGGAGAAGAGAAACATCCAAATGGTACAAAGCTAAGAGTTGAAATGGTTACTCCTGATTTCTCTCTCTGCCGTTCAGAGATGAGAAGAGGATGCAGCCTGCATGCAGAGAGCACTCCTGCCTATGTGCAGCAATACTCTCGGTGGAAAAATGGCATTGCTAATTGGGATCCACTCCTGCAGCGTGAAGATCAGCTGACTGCAACCACCGGGGGCATTACCTGACCAGAAAGAAGAGCTTGAGGCTGGTCCTAAATCTCAAGAAAACTCATGTGCTATTCACAGAAAGTTTTTCTTGGGACCGGTATGACCCATGACAGTAAAATCAAACTTTGAAATCAACTGATATATGAATTTCACAAATACTCTGTTCTCTCAAAAAACAGTATTTTCCACTAATGGGTGTTTACTCCCATAATTTAATGTTTTTAAATTTTTAGAGGATGAAGCTTTTAGCACTTTTGGTACTTAAGCACCTCTCTCCTCATGTCATTCACTCACTGATGATTTTTGTAAGCCCCCACTACCTCACACTCCAGAATGCCACATTCACCATTGTTTCAGCAAATTTCAGCTTCTCTTCTTCCCTTAACTCCTTCTTCCTGCTAAGGCAGGCATTCCTCGTCCTGACAAAGCTCCTGAAAAGCCTCTCACGTTACCTCAAATGAACACTCTCCTCAATGTCTGTTCTGTGGTGCCAAGAAACACTCTTTTTCCGAATTCAAAACCACAGCAAAACAAACCCCTCCGCTTTCATTTCCAGTGCCTACTGTAAGTCACATCCACAATATCACAAAACTGAGATTCGGGGGAAGAGAGAAAGCTTTTCTTCAATTCTCATTTTATATGCTAAATAAGATCTTAACTGTTTAAAACAAAAGCAAGTTGGTAATAACAAAAGACAAATTCAGTGACTGAATGTCCCTCCTATTGCACTTGCTACCTAAATTTGGTTTTGAAAAGAACATTTGACTAAAATTCTAACTTTAAAGGACTACAGTCCTGACAGAAACAGTGATGTGAAGGTTCAGCATTAATCATTTCTGTGGAGGTATGACTGGATTTGCTTCACATCTCTGTACTAACATTAACAGACAGCCCAAAATTGATATTCGCAAGGATTAGTGACTGTTACTGAACAGAGAGAGTACCAGTTAGAAATTCTCACCTAACACTACCACTTGCAGCAGAAAAAAAAAAATCATACAGATGTACAGAAATTTCTGTATAAAATTTTTATGTACATACATTTCTATATAAAATACACAGATTATTTTCTGAAATCCCTCCCCCCCCTCCAAGGCAAATCCACGATTTGGGAAAGAAAAGCCATTCTGAGAGTGCACCTCAGTGACAGTACCAGATGTACGGTACACGTGTATGCTGAACCCAGGACTGCAAGTCAAGGAGTGACCCTATGAAAACACAACAGCTTCTGAGCTTCTCCCATCCTCCAAGCACCACCACAAATAGCAGGCAAGCCACAGATCAGCACCAACATCCATGGGGGCAGTAGGATTCACAGGTATATGAAGCACAATTTATATCAAAGGTGAATGCTGCTATGTTAGGAGGGGGGGGGAAAGAAAGATATTCTGCTAATAGTCACTTCTCGTATTTTCTCTGCCAGTACCAAAGGTCCAGGTGTGGGAGCTGGCTAGGGTGCCACCAAATCAGAGTGGGAAAACACCCAGTTCTCATGTTGGGCTAAGAAGTTTTGTCTCAGTCAGGCCAGCTTCTTTATTTGATCCTGCAGGCACTGAAAGCCATTGTGGTGCTACATAATCTGCACAAGTCAGTTCTCACAAATGGTGAATATAAAATGACTGGAACACCATAGCCATCAGAAGAAACAAGAGATAAAGGCTTCACACTGCTGTTCTTGCTCTATTTGTGTGCAAAAATGGAGTTAAAAAAACATTTCTTGGGCAAAGCTGTAACTTCGAACAACCTCAAGAACCAGAAATGGGTGGGGACACCACCTCTAATGTGACTGTAGGGGGAAATATGTGAAAAACAAACACTCAGTGTAAAGCAAATGAATGTTCTGTCTGCACATTTTTAGAGAAGTATTAAATTAAGTTTTGAAGTCTTTGAGGTAAAGGCACTATCTATATGCTGAAATTAGTTCCCTAAACAGAGTAGGTAGCTATGTGTGCAGATGAAAACCCCAAGGGGAACAAGCTGGCCAACTCAGGACACACTTGCACCATCAGGACGACCAACACATTTGTTCCCTCAGCACCTCTGCAATTCCATCTAATCACCTGAGTAGAAACGGTTCCCAGAAATGTGTGGGATGGAAGCCTGACATCCAAGGAACGACTACAGCAAACCAAGACAGAGGAAGCTACGCAAGCTTTCTTGGTACTGTCTTGATGATGTACGCTGATAGTGATCTTCCAGGGTGATGCAGAGAACACCTGATTGCCTCTGGTCATTCAGCTCCTGCCCTCCCCGCCAAATCTGTCTACAATGTTGTTAAATGGGGCTATTTGCGTTGGTGGCCTCTATAAACTGGACTAGACTATCAATCTTTTCTTCCACAGGCCAGAGGAAGAGGCATGATAAATCTAGGCTGAATTTCAACAGGAGATACAGGACTGAAAGATGTGTATCTTTAAAGAGATAGCCACTTAAATCTGATATGTTTAGAAATTCTCCCTCATGCGAAATACTCCCTAATTTTCTGTTGATCCTTAACACCAGTGGTCACAGCACCTCATAAATAATGCTTTCAAGACGATGACAGGTCAGTTCGTTCCTTCAGAAGCTTTGTATTCCTGGCTTATACGCTTCAGGATGTTTTGCCTCTGTGTCTAACCTCTGTGGGGTCTCCAGAAAATTACCAACACCCCCATAAAGTTGACTATAAATCCAGTCATAATCTACTGTAGGCTCAGACCTACACATTCAGTGCTGGAAAGGACTACGCAAAATATTCTCGCCTGGGCTTTAATGGCAACTTCATAGGGCCCAGCTTCAATAAAAATCTTCTTCCAAAATAAGTTCCCAAGTCATTCCCTGGTCAGGTAAAGCATCCAAAGAGCAAAAATCAAACAGCATAACATTTTTCTTTAAATCGTTTCCTCTATTAATCGATAACATCAGTCACAAATGTTGGCCCAGCCTACACCGAGGCACACAGATAAAACACCCATTGAGCACATTCCTTTGGGTGGAATTAGGGTCTTGTCCTTCTTGTTCCTAGCATCATATAATAGAGAATATGCAAGTCAGTCTCCTACATCTCAGCAGCATAGCCAACACCAGCTCGAGAGCCTGCTTTGTCACAAATATGCAAACATATATAGACATATATATATATAAAATATAGTGGGTTGAGTAAGGGGTGACAAAAAGGGAAACTAGGTCTTATTTAACTTCTGGTTTTAGTTCCTTTGGTAAAAAAAGTCTGAACTAAATTCAATCCATACTCCAAGATTATAGGACATGATGTCTGTGTTGGGGGAGGAGAGAGTCTAAGTCAGAGAAAGATTGCATGAGAGTATGATGAAGATGCTCTGTGCTCTTACACTGCAGATGTATTCATTGCTCACAGTTCTCCCAGTTTATACCTACTCTCACTTTAGGGACTTCCAATTCACAACACCAAAACCTCACCAGTACACTTTAAAAAAAGAAAGCAGAAAAAGGAAAGAAAGAAAGAACGCTAAGACTGTAACATTTCAGTTCTCTTTGAAGCAAGATTTAACATGAGTGGAAGAATTGTACTGAAAAAAAAGGAATCTGTCACAGTCCAGTACCTCACAGGCCACTGCAACAAGTTTGACAGCAGCCTCTATAGAGTTGGCTTGCTTCTGGTTCACTGCACGTGAATACCACAGTCAATATCTGCTCACTCGACTAATACTGCTGACTACAGCACAAAGAACACAGGAATTTTGTCCAAGAAACCACAGGCTCAGAGCCTCTGAATGTGGACTATATTTAGAGCTTGCATTCTTTGCAGCTGATAACAGAATGAGATAATAGAAAATTCAAGCAGCAGAACTCCAGCATTGCAGCTATTCTATGTATTTTTGGTTAAATGTTAAATTAAGGTAATGATCCACGTTCTCAATGGTTTTGCCCACGAATATTTTTCCTGCTTGTTTTGTCATGTTTTCCCTCTAATTTTCCATCTTTCTTAGGCTCTGTGTAGCTCATTCCATTAGTTTTAACTGTAAAGATCTAGAAATATTCAGTCCATGATAAATGCAAGCACAGATATTCACCCTATCATGTAAAGAGGATGCACGCACACACACACACAAATGCACACTTGTATACGCGTCCACACAGAGGGAGTGCCCCAAAAGCTTGAAGTCATGCCTAGTTATTCCTCAGTCTACAGAAAAATGTTACATACAACACAGTGTCCCGAGGCATGACTTTGCTGGCCATTCATTTTGCTTCCATCATCTCTTAATTCATGCTGGTTTGAAAGCCTGCCTTAGGGAACCACTTCTCACTGGCAGCCAAGAATTTGTCTAAGCACTGTTAACTGCCCAGATGGGGTAAATCAGCTAAGTGGCAGTGCTGTCCAGTGCCGATAGATACGTAACTGCTGATAAATCTACAAACTGTTTCTCTGCAACAACATAATCCATACAAACCTCTTTAAGAATCCTTTTCACTGGATTGGGCCCCACCAGACGAATCTGTGCCATTCTGCCTCTCAGGTGGGGCTCAGGCAACTGGTTCCCTTCAGGCCAGCAGAGGAGCATTCCCGAGGACCACTGAGGGCTTCCCTCTCTTTTTCCTCCCTCCGCGTTGCCCCGGGAAGTTGCCCTGCGAGCTGTTGCTGCTACCGAGTGACCGTATCATGAGAGGTGGTCAGCCAGCAGCCAGCTGGTGGAAACATGCCTTTCTCATTAAGGCTGGGGGCTGCTGGCTCTCCAGAGCTTTTCTTGACATAAAAAAAATGAACGGAAGATTTGGGGGAAGTTTCTACCAAAGTATTTTTTAACAAAACAAACCATTGCGTTTTACAAGCTTTGCCTTCTACATTAAAAATCTCACCAAAATTTTCCTCTTATTTCAATTGCCCTAACTTCCCCAGCCATCCCGAAATCAAGTTGGCTGTATGGGAAGAACAAAGAGCCTCTGTTAACGCAATATTTATCTGCTGCTATTGTTTCTCCTTTATAAATCTGTAGTTCCTTGGCCTTACAATTAGCTACTCCAGAGAAAATGATTATGTCACAAAGTATTATCCGCCACAGAAACAGATGAATGATGTGAACCAAATGTAATCTGGTGCGCTTAGAGGCAATTCTGTTGACTTTCATGTAAATGCGCTTGCTAAAAGTGGGGATGATTTTTAGCAGTGAATCCTTATTTGATCTAGAATTTATTTGCCAGCAGAAATTAACTTTTATAGAAAATCCTCTTTTCTCAATACCACTTTTTCCTAGTAGGAAGAGAGCAAACCTGTGAGAAATATAAGAGAGTTGAATCGAGTGTTCAGAAACTTCAGACTTCAGCTTACCTAAACAAATCAATGTAACTGAACTTACGTAAAACAGCTACATTCAAAAATATTTACCTCTTTTTACCCACATTATCTACTTCTTTCCTAATTTTAAGTGTGTCTCAGTCAAAAACTTAAGAGAATCACATCTTTTTTTTTTTTTTCTGCAATTCAATATATGCCCCAAGTAATTTGTTTTCCAAACTTTTCCCAGTTTCAGATAGTTTTTAAAAAATGGTCTGTTTCTGAAGCTACCCTGCAAGACTGCTTGCAAAGGAGAATTCATGGTCTGCAAGTCTTAATGTGAATATTACTAAACAAGTACCAACAGCTAAACAAAACACTAATTTGCTATTTCCAATGATGCAACACTATATACTGAGAGATTGCAGTTCTGGTCTAGACTCAGGCTTCCTCTTCCCCGCTTTATAAAAGGCCTGGCACTGAATGAAAACTACCTGCTCGAGTTTATGTGCAGGCATCTGGCACTGCTATTTTACTTCTGTGAAACACCATCGCCGCGCTGCTCTAAGAAAAGAGGCATACATGCTGCTTGCACAGCCTACAACACACATATCCATGGCATATAACAAACTCTGAATAACCTTAATGAATCACCAGACCATGCTGGTTCCTTCTCAGAGACTTGCTATAGAAATCCTCCAGTCTATTAGCAGCTGCTTATCCTCGATGCAGCACTTCACTTCCAGGGACAGGTTTCTTGAGGTGCTTCCCATTTAATACAAGGTTTCTCCTTGCTTACAGAAAATACTTTCATGGATGATTTTGGAAAGCTGTAACTAGTGTCATCTTTTCATGTCCCAAGAACTTCCCAGTTTTTCTTCTGATGGCTCCTGGCTAAACCATAAAACCCCTTCCAAGTCCTAAAGTAATTAAAGCCAATTCAACTAGTGATGTTTTTCACACTGGGTGGAGCTCTCCTTCCCACCGTGAAAGGATCAATGAATGCTCTGACAAGCTGACAGATTCCTTGCCAAGTCTCCAGCTTAGAGGTACGCTGAGGTAAAGCGGTAGGTAAAAGATTTAAGAGGTTTAAACACCAAGATTTTTAAAGAAATAAGAGTTTAGGAATGAAAGTGCAAAGGAAAAATCAAAATGTCAGTGATGGGGCTGGGAAAACCTAAACACCCTAGCAAACGTATGGCAAGCAGTTTCTCTCATAATCATGGATATTTTGCAGAGCCAATGCTTTAATCTTCTCGTATTTGGACATCCCCCATTATACTGCATGGTCCAAAATCAGAAGCTGATGAAAGCTGAGCATCTGGGCCTGACTTGCCTTTCCTTTTCACCCTTGTGTAACTGATGTCTGTATAAATTAGATATGAAATAACATATCTAAGAATCAGACTCTCTTTTTATCAACTTGAAGCTGACTGCAAGCAAAACACATGCTTTGCTTTAGTATGGGTGCATTCACACAGTTCAAAATTATCTGTTCAAGGCATTCATGTTAGGCACATGCACAATTATCTGCATGTGCATCATTCCAGGGCATAAGTCTGCCAAACTTGGATGCCGCTAGCCTCAGTCAGGTAGTAAAAAGGGAGCTTGGAGTATCGTTGATCCTAGGAAGCTACAGCTTTACCCTGCAGCTTCCTCCTTGCAAGGGCAGCCTCCCCTGGCCGTAAGCATATGGGTAACTATCAACGCCCCTTCCCTTAGATTTACCTGCTCACACTCCCTTACTCACAGTCCAGAGCTAAAATGTGATGGGAACAGAAAGAGACACAGAGACTAAATGGATGAATGTTCTGAAACATGCGTGGTGTATCCTGTAGTACATTCAGCCCTGAAACTTTAACTTTCTACTGGACTCCTACGACATGTGTGTTAACTACTCTGAGATGCAGACCGGCCACCACCCTGGAGCCACTCCTGATATTGCCACCTGGCAGTTGTCCCCTGCCCCACCTCTGCAGGAGTGTGCTTCCTTCACAGCCACATTAACAGCACCTGGAAATACTGGGTTAGGTCACCTTAAAGGCTGTCCAACCAACTTTGAAATAAAGCAGATTGGGAGCAGCCTATTAACGCAACTTGGTAACGGTCTGGGAATGAACGAATGAATGAATGAATGATGAAGAATGGTAGCTTCCTAAATCGCTGCAGTTAAGTTGGTCAGTAGAAGTTTGCCTCTGCCTCAGGAGCTTTTTTATCTTTAAATTAATAAATAAAAACTCCATCCTGGCTAAGTCAGATTTTAGAAGTTGTGGGAGTATAAAGTTATTCACACTTGCAGTGTCATAAAAGTAGTCAAGACACCCTTATTCTTCCCCTGCTCACTGCTAACAGCTCTCATTCCAACAAAGCCAATGTCAACACAGGCAACCGGAAGAGTTAGCCAATAGGAAATTTATGGTTTGGTTCTTGAGGAGTAAAAAAAAATAGCGTGCTCAATATATTAGTTTATGTTCAAATAAATACCCTCATTAAGAGCATGATTTTGAATCACTGCAAACCAACCAGAGAAGGCATCACACTCTATTGCATGGCCTAGCAAATGTCAAGGACCAAAACATAGTTTGGCTTCAGTTTCTCCTTTAGTACCTTACTTCAGCAATCATTTCTGGAAATTAAGAAAGAGCTAGACGAAAACAACAACAAAGAAGAACAAAGCAAGAAGTGAGATTATTAAAGCCATGCTTCTTTCGGCATGTTTAAATCATACAGTGTTTAACAAGTAATTTAACTTGGTAGTTCAATGAAAGTGGCAAAACTGAATTACAGTTTACTGGAATATTTTTTTAAAACTAAGATTCATGCCTCGAATTTGAAAACATAAAAAAAAAAAAAATAAAAAAAAAGGAAAACACAAGCTCCACCTCCAATTACACTGTTCATGTGTTGCGGCTAAAGAACAACTTAAGTTTTTACTGAAGTATAAACTGAAGATGTACTGTAGAAATTCCAGGATAACTACACAGTCCTAACAAACAGGTTTTGGTAACACAAAGTGACACATTTCAGTACATATTCATAAGGGTTGGGGGTTATTATTGGGCTGTAATTGCAGTTGTTCTAACACCTAATAAGCCATGGCTGGAAAAACAAAGGCAGGTTAATTTGTGATTTCCTCTACTCATTCAGAGGCAAATTAAGTGTCAAACAGCTAATACAGAACATATTTCATTTTATGAGATTTTAATTTAATTCTGCACCATATCGTTGATGCCTTAATGTAGGGTGGTTTATCTAAGAGGAAGAGCAATTTATAAACCTCTTTCAATTGAAATCTTTAATGATAGGATACGATAGCATAATTACAGCAATGCCTGCTAGTCCTACCATACATAAGCATCTGTCAGCAATTCCATCATAAACATAAACCCTTATTTTAGGGGTTTATAACTCAAATGATAAAATTTAGCTCCAGGCTGAAATTTGGGATACAACAGTTCTGCCCATCAGCAATTAAACTACAAAAATTATGTATATAAATACATATATATCTTTAAAGCTGCAAGTACATAAGAGTGCTGTAACACCTTAAAAATTCCTCCTTTCTTTTTCCTTTTTCACTTGGCCATTGTTCAGAATTACGTGCACACACTGTAGGTATCATGCAGACAAGGCCCTCTCCACATTTTTTCTTGCACTTGTATTATACCTAAACTAATCCCACTAAGGCTTGACAGGTTCTGGAACACATTTCTAAGAGTTTCAATAACTGGAATGATGCCAATTTTTTGCCCTTTTTTAATTTATATTACACACACACACATTTGAGAGTATTATGAAGCTGAGGAGAAAACCACTCATACAATGAAGTCACTGATGAAGCTGTGGGTAAATATTTGTATCCTGACTGGTGTTCTTGCCATTTTCTCACATTTCTCAAAAAACTTCTCTGACCCAGTTCTTTCTTCTGCTTTTTTTTTAATGGGTGTTAGGACAGCAGTTCAAGTAATGGCTCCAAATAATCCCAAATCTAACACTCCTACGTGATACACCAGGCTCTGTAAGACTTGCAAGAAAACTTCTGTGTGTCTACCTCATACATTAAAACGTATTCCTGAAAACTGCAAAAGCATGACAAACCTTGGAATCTGATGGATAATTTTTTTTAAGTTGCTTTATTGCATACTTAAATTTAATCACACTGACCACAACGGCTCCAAGGGTCCACTACAGCTCATCATTCCAATGGCGACACAAACCAAATGAGCGGAAGAATCGACAGAAGTTAATGGAAAAATAAATGGTCGGTATCAAGGAAATTTTGAGTTTAAAGCTTGCGCTGGTATCAGAGTGTTTTTCTAAAGCAGCTGCCTGCAGTCATATCACATCATGCTAAGATCTTCTCGTCTCTAACAAGCCTCTGCAGGGCCCGGCTGAATCACCGCCGCACCGCGGGGTTCGGCAGGGAGTGGGGGTGCCCGGCGCACAGCGCGTGGCACCTTTCCGCAGAAGGGGCGTTGATTTCGGCATCGGAGGGACTACTGAACACCGAAACGAGGCATGAAGCAGACGTTTTCAGCATCTTTTGGGGCTCTTACAGAAACCCTTGCACTTTTAGCAGTGCAGGCTGCTAGTCCCGATTTCCCACTGTCACCCGAAGCAGTGGGTGCAGGGTGTCACGGCATGGGCTGGGTTCACAGGGCTCAGGCTCTGGAGAGGGCTCAGCACAGCAAGCGCAGCCAGGAGAGGTCCCACACGGCACCGGCTCTAGAAGCCTCCGTGAAAGCTCACAGGTACCCAGGTTTTGGATGTCAGTCCTCTGCTGACGCAGGTTAACACACTTCCCGGGGCTCCCTACCCCGTCTGCCACGCACCGAAGACAAAGACAAATTCGCCACTAGCTTCAGAAGGAGCAGGATCATCCCTCAGCTCCCAAAAACATCCAGGCAGAAGATTCACTCCACTACAAAATCTAGGATAACTGTTAAATGACTGAGTCTGCCACCTTCAGCTTACAATGTTTTTTAGCAGCAAATTTAAGTGTGTATTTGAAGTATATTTTATGATGTGATTGACTGTGGTGTAAATAGTGATGCATCAGAGGAACTCTGAGGAATAAATCACAAGTTTCTGTACTCTCTCCTATAAATACCCACTTTTCCTCTAATGCCCAAGAAGACTGCAACACAGATTTATTACTTACCTCCAGGCAAATTTGCTCTGAAATTACAATTCAGTAATAGAAGACTGACCCAAAAAAACCTGTTAGTAAAATATTGCGTGTGTACTTGGGCATGTAGTTAGGATTGTTAATATCAATTAATTCTGCTCACAGAGGAGGACTTGTTTTAAAACAACTTCATTTTTCTTCTGCATATATGTAATTACACAGCTGTAACTAATAGCCATAGCAAAGCAATCCGCCATCTAAACAACTAGCATTATTCTTCAAAGTATTACTTGTGCTTTTCTTCCTGTATTTTCTCAGTATGAGAGGTGATTAGTAGACATGATTAAATGTATATATCAAGCCTTTTATACCAAGCCCCGCTTTTTGGCTCCATTTTTAATGGTATATAGCAGTTTTCTGGACACAACAACTATTTTATTCTGCAATGCTGATATCAGTCTCCCCATATAGAATAAGATAAAATTTATTTCTACAGGATTTCACCACTACCACCCTTTTCTAATGCATGTTATCACTGGTATTCATTTCTTTTATCTTTGTGTAAACCATGTGCTCTATCACATTTGCCATTTTGTTTGGGTGACATTCCCATCAATCAACCGATTGCCTGTGCATGCACACAACAGGGTCTATGAAAATTTACCAAAAATTTCATTATGCTTCATAGCAGTCACTGGAAAAAAAATATTTCACATGAGAGGAAATTTTAGCAATGAAGAATCCCAAGACTAATACAGACAAAATACACGTTTTGTCTGGCTGTATTTCACAGGGTTCAGCACTTTTTAATTTAGTATTTATAGAACAACAGCACACAGAATAAATATCAGCAGAACATATAGGTAACACTTGCCAGCCACCTATTTTAACAGGAATTCCTCAGGCACCAGCCTGGGTTTTGCTTCACAAGCAGATAACATCAACGCTTTCCAAAAGTAAATCTTGCTCTCCGGCAAGGCTGGCAAAGCGCTCCAGGTGCATGGCTTTAAGCACTGCAAAGGTTCATATATTTGCCCGTTCTTCCAGGCAGCTGAAGGGAGGGGAAATACTGAATACTCACACATGCAGAGGAGGAATGGGAGATGGTTCATAATGGTAGCGTCCCTCATGATGTCTCGCATCAATTGGTACAGGAGGGTGGAATGCTGGAAAGAGGTGAGGTGGATCTGAAAAAACAAGCAAGGTTCCCAGATCTGAGTATCTCCAGCGACTCTTTAAAAACAACATTCGTAAAGACGGAACAGATACTGAAAAGCAGGTGTCATCAGCACTACAACTTACGGGTCACATTCTCCTTCCCTGTGGCAGTCAGTCAGGTCTGTTTGAGGAGAGTTTGGCCCACAGTGTTTGCATGAATATGTATTTACTAATTTTAATATTCTCTTTTTTTAGCTTAAATGGAAAGGGACGTAAAGAAGTCTTTAATAAGTAATTATGTGCCCATATGTGAAGTGTCAGATCAAAAGAACCACCAAGCCTTTCATAAGCATTCCTGATTTATTTATTTTTTATTAAAACAAGGAAAAAAAACCATCATCCCAGGACGAAAAGCCTAGGCAGAGAATACAATACAATAAAAAAAGGATATCCTCAGAGATGTACACACAATTCTACAATGGAAAGCAAAACTGAAGAGGCATGCTGGAGAAATTACTATCTGGAGTAAATCAGACAACAGAGTTAAAAGGGCAATGCAACTGGGAAAGGCTGTACTGGAGATGCTTAACAACTGCATCACACCAATGGCCTCATCCGGAGAAATGTGCCTGAGGACAAGGGGACTCATTTCATACACCACTCTTAAAAAGGAAGGGTGCCTTCTTTGTCCCCACAGCTGGAGACCTGGGGACCGACGGCTGCAGTAAGCTCCCCTGCCCCATCTCCTCCAAGGCTTTCACAAGATGGGGGTTTCTGCAGCTGCCAGGGCTCCTGTTCCCCACTGTTTCCGGAGAGCCTGGGCAACAAGACCAACAAAAGGGGGAATGCACCCCCGTTGGCCCCAAGGGCTCTGCCCTGAGGGGTCAAGCGCAAGCCCACCCCACAGCTCCCCACCTTGCCTCCCAGCTTTGGGGGACACAACGCACACAGACCACAGGTTGCACACAATGCACACAATGCACAGAGACCACAGGTCTCTACACCAGCACACCGGTGTGATTTGTGTGCCTAGAGGAGGTTATTGCCAACCGTGCTGCTCACCGTTGTCTCCCAAATGTTCAAAGTCCAAACGAGATGCTGAGCATCTCCAGCAGCACGAAACAAACCCATCCTGCACAGTTATTACCCACTTGCCACTTTGGATGAAGTCATGTGTTTATCCGACACCAAAAACCGAGATTAGAATCCAAACATGGATTTACTAAAATGCTTCTAGAAAGAAAGAAAACTTTTATTATGCACTGGAAGTAAAACTAAGCCTATTTCAGTTTTGCCTGCTGACTCTTGAAGGTATCTTCTCTTTGTATTTCCTGCCTTTCTTATTCAGCAAAATGTAATCCTCCTCTTAGATTATATTATCTGTGAAAGCAGTTCCCTCATGCCAACTGGAGATGGTTAAAAAAAAAAAAAAAAGATTTTTCCCCTTGGTGTTTGTCAAAAGTTGCGTTGGTTTATTATCATGTTTTGAAGCAAGAGAAAGAACTAGAGGAACAAACCTCATGGCCCTGAGGGATTAAGTGGAGGGAACAAAGGGGAAATCGTGTAAATTCTGAGGAAATATTCCTAGTATTTCAGGAAAATCTGGAAACATCTGACGCAGCCTGTCCAATTTCATGGCTTGATTTTGCGAAACATCGCCAGCATGTGATCAGCCACAGCATATTTCTGCCGTTCACTGACTCAGGGCTTAGGCACCATAAATGAAAAATAATTGTGGCTTACTACTGTGAGCTGGGAGGTCAAACTGGCGGTAGTTTTAATTCTGGTTCTGCTGCACCAACTGGACCTTGGCATGCAATCTGTTGCAAGCTTCACTCCCCATGGCAAGCACTCCTGGGCTTCAGCAGGAGTAAAGGAGTAAAGGTGGGTCACAGATGACCAAGTACCCCCGTGAACACTGTCATCATCTGAGTGGAAGATGCTGGCTGCCACCTCCTGAAACACATTCCTCACCAGCTGCCAAGGTGGAGAAGGGGAAAAGGGGCATGAGAAGTGTATTTTAGCACAGCTCCCTGCCTGCCCTGTTCCCTACTTCGCTGGTATTTGACTACAGCAGCGTAAGCCAAAGGGAGGAGGTTTTAAAGCAGATGTCTGGCATTTTACCATAAAAACTCTGCCACCATTTTTTCAGCAAAGAAGTAAGTCACTCATGCCCTCGTAGATGCACAGGCATCCTCTGCCCTCTGTGTCTCTGAAGGGTGAGTCTGTGAAGCATGGGTGAGACCACAGACAGGACGGGCTCCACCTGGCCAAGGCAAGCAACCCCACTCAGGACACGGAGCCTCCTCACTGTCCCACCCTCGCCCAGCCTGAGCTCCTACCCATTAAAGCAGTCCCAATATTTATGCAGCAGAACACCATTTAACCCTCCTGAATGCGATCACCTATCTTCCCCATCTGGGAAATGGAAAATGAGTATTAAACGACCCAAAAAGGGCATCCCCTTTGTGGGGCCTGCGCAGTGCAGAGCACCAACAAGTTGTATTTAACACACGAGATATAAATCTTCAAGGACCTTTTTGAGTCCTCTCACATTAAGGCCCTTTGTGTATCTTGGTTGCATCTTGTTTGCAGTTTCCATCTGGGAAACAGCCGTACTCCATCACGGCACAGGGAGCTGTCTCCGTCAGCCCTGCACCGACCGGAGCAGAGCTGCATATCAAAACCCAACATAATTATCCATCTCACAGTTTATTATTTACACATGAGCAATACAGCTGCTGAACATCATAACTCAAGTGTATGTGTAATAAGTTACTACACTGTAGCCATCTCCTGTTCCAACCCTTAAGAAAAACCACATGATGACTTTTCCAAAGTCAGGCTAAAACTGCTGAAGCAGAATAAAGTGCCACTAAACCTGGCTACCTCCTATTTATCATATAATTTCCTGACTGATGGTTCCACAAACCAGCTGCTAAGTGCTGTGTACTCTACTGTCACCAGACTAACATGCTAAATGGGAGACAGGGAGAATAATGTGCAGAACTAGTGGAGTCAATTTTACGGAGAGAATTCAAATTCTGCCATGTTTGGGTCAGCCCCTGGCACAGAGGTAGGCAGTAAATTCTACATGCTTGGGGGTCCAAAACCACTCCACTTTGAAAAACATTGCATATTTATATGGAAAGACTCTTAGATCAAACAGAGACCTGCCAAAGCACCCATCGTCTAGGGCTTCACTTGGAATTCACTTGAAACTCCATAAAAATGTAATCTGTTGACATGTATTTATATGGAAATACATAGTAAGAAGTTTGCAAAGCAGTAACTCGGGCTGTAGCCAGTTTCACTTTGCTTTTTCATATCACACCCAGTAACTATTTCATTAAAGGCACCATCAGAATATTACAGGCACATTCCAGTAACTATTTCATTAAAGGCACCATCAGAATATTACAGGCGCATTCTGCCGCTATTATTTATGCTGTAGCTGAGTAAAGAATGAGTTAGACTACTCATAGAACTGAGCCTGGACCTAGCTGACTCCTGGCTGTTTGTGAGACATGCTCTACCTATCTAGAAAACCAGGGGGCAACTTAGCGTAAAAGACAGAATACCTGCTCTGACTATAAAGTGTGAGGAACAAAACTCTTAACCTTAGCAAAGAGGAACTCCTCCCACCAAAACGAATCAACAAAATCTAAATTCCTATTCTGCGAGGGAAATTATTTATTAGCATTTGCAACTTCTTAAAAATTCTGACTGAGATGCAAACCACCACAGCACATGCCACGCAGTTTTCTTACAGACATGCAAAGGCAACCATGAACTCCTGGACCAATCCTTCAATTACATCCTTGCAGAGACTCCCTGATGTAAGTGTACAGTACAGGAGTCAAGACAGACAGATGCTGCCCGTGTATCTGGAGCCCTCAGCTCCAATTCAGCAGAAGTATCTGATTCTGTGCTTAAATTTCACTATTTTCAAGAACTTGTAAGGACATGCCAAGGCACTGGAAATACACTTAAACACATTCCTCACTCATTGCTGAATTTGGTAGCTGTTGCCACCTTCTGAATTCTCTGCTGCCTACTACTGTAAGATTCCTTCAGATGCTCTCCTGTCTCTTGCATAGCTAACAGGGTCTCCTCAAAACAAAATGGGAGATACAACGGCCTGAAATGCTACAAACTCATCAATTTTAGCACTGTGAGATTTTCTGGAAAATATGTCAATTTATGCTGACTTTTTGTTGTGTAAAACGTGCCTTTTTATTTCTTCTTCAAGAATCTTTCCTGCCTTCTTAAAGACAGTGAATAGGAAAATCTCTCTCAAATTACAATCACTCCCATACAGGAAAAAAGAAGAGACCTTACACTTGTTCTCTGAAGGTCAGCAACCTAGGGCTCCGCTGCAGCATCAAGGGAAAGAAACTGGGAGAAATGACAGGTATGGTCCTTGCTGCTGAACTGCAAACCTGAACTGAAGTCTGATGAGATGAAGCTGGCAGCAGCAATGCACTGCAAGACTTGGTGGAAAGGTAGATGATGCCAACTGGCTCAAAGGTGCTGTGCAACATCTTGAGACAACAGCAAAGAGGTTGGGCTGCTCCGAAGCTCACTGGAGTTAAGGGTAACTTCTCTGTAGACTCTGTAGTCTCTCAAATAAGCCTCACTCAGTTATGGGATCACTACATTTGGAAAGCTTGGCTGTGGTAATAAGGCTAGTAAAACTCTGCCCTCAGCTAACCGACTTGCTCAAGAACCTTGTGATTCCTGCCAAACCCTTGAGGAAGACGGCTGCTGAAATGACAGGCTGCGTTTTTCAGCACATCAAGAAAACATTTGCTACTGTAGAAAACGCCTTCATCAGCTTGAACGCACCCAGTGTGGCCCCGATGCCTGCACCTGTGTGGTGCGATCAGGACCAAGCCAACACAGGACTCCAGCCCAACACAGGAAGCCCTTGGTATGTTTTAGCAGATTTGTCCTCAGGACAATCAGCTCACCAAATTAAATGTCAGAATTGAGGCAGGTGCAAACCTCTATCTCAGATATAACCTCATTTGAGGTGAAATCTCCTTCCTGCTTAAATTCATTATGGTCTTGATGCTGAACTCAGTGGTACCAAGCTTTCACAACAGATGTAACAGGAACAGTATCAGGCAAAATATAGCCTCCCCTCTAATGTCTTTTCAATACGCAGAACAGTTTTGAAGAGTTTGCCAGCAAATTTCTACACTTCCTTTGGTTCCTAAGCTGATCACCAGATGGGAATTTTCTAATATTCAGGTTTGCAGAGTCCCTAAGGGCACCACTGTTTCTTCACGTACATTCACTTCAACTGATCTGAACTTAATGGTATTGCCAGGTTTTATGGCAAGAATTAGGTTCTTTTTTGCCAAGCAAAGATCCTATGTTGGATTTCTGTTTAATTACAGCTTGCATTAGGGCTCAATAAGAGCACATGTTGTCTTTGGGGGGTTTTTCAGGTCTCTTTCAGAAAGGGGTGAGTTATGTTCTCCACGTATGCTTATACAGAGGCTTTAATCAGGAAGAAAAATGACTGAGCCACAGCCACACGTTAATGCATGCACTTAACTTTGTGCACTTTGAAGAGTCTCCCTACGGTGACGGGGGTTGCTGCTTCAAGCGTGGCTGGTTGCCATCTGAAGCACTGCTTCTTTGCAGGCTGATCCACAGATGTGCTACAGCCAGTTATCTCAGGAGGCTTTTCCGTGTGGGGGTCCGTCCGTGTGTGCGTGCATACACACGCACGCTTCCGATGTGGCAACCGTCGCATTGACAGCGACGTGACTACTCACTATCTGACTTCACAGAGGAGGAGATTTTAAGTAGGAAGAAGAAAAAGCCACAGCAAAACCAAGAAAAAAAGGCAAATAAACAGATAAAGCCAAGAAATGGACAGAAGGAGAGTGAGAAAAAGAATTTTTAATTGGTAAGTCCTCTCCGTTTCGGTAATACTAAAAGTTAATTGTTGTAACATACAGTAGATGTAACACTTTCAGAGAAAAACCACAATTTTCAATCAGATCACATCCTTTCCATGTGTCTGTGTGTATTAATGATGATCAGACTTCCCCTCCCTACCCTCTGCTTGTGCTTGCACAGCCTGTACACTGATCTTAAAAATAAACCACAGGAGTTCCAGGCCAAACCTCACAAACTAGAGCCCAGCTCCAACTCTGTGCCTCTTGTTACAGCCGAAAAATTATTTCTACCTTTGTGAAACTGAAAATTAAGACTTCAGGGCATCTTAGATCCCTGTCATCCATTTTACTGCTTTTTAGTTTGTAAACTTAAAACACCTTGTGAGAACACGTTTTATTGTTTTTAGTAGTTCCACAACAACCATCAGGCCAAACACATGAAGGAGGAGCAGTTATCGGTGTGCTGGAAGAAAAGTGGCTGGAAATTATTTCATCAGCTGGCACTGAGAGGTCTTTAATACGCCAAATTTGCTGCAGGTACTGGCTAAATAACTACTGGATTTATTTCGGTTTGAACGTATTATTATTCCTCCCAGTCACTGCAACTCTGCTGTCTGAGGAGCAGGACTGCCTTCTGGAATACTAACTAAACTTCAAGTCCATTCAGCTGATTCCAGTGTTCCCTGCCGTTCGCCCATCCAAAACAGAAAAAGAAAAAAAAAAAATCAGTAAGAGACAGACTTGCAGGGTAATAAACATAATGCATGTACAAAACACCTTGGACTGAAATGTCTCAAATTCTTGAGGAACAGAATTTGCGGTTCATCACAGCCCCATGACTTACAAGTGACTTTCCACTGGGCTGGACTCACTGGTTAGCAAAGGAAGGACTCCTTGTGCTGCCCTGAGCATGCAGTCGTCAACTTGCCTGGGGAGCGGGGTGGGCACAGCACTGCCACCCCACTGCCTCCCCAGGACACACATTTTCAGAGGAGGAAAGTCAAGGCACAACACTAGCATAGTATGCCCAAGAACAAACAGCAAATTGGTAGAAATGCACCAGGAATATCCCACCCCAGTGGCTTCTTCCACCCAAACAACACTGGCTACTTCATCCTATAAGCAACCTTAGAAAACCCTCATGAACATGAGCAAGAGTTGCATATAGTCAGCATCTGCACATTGACCCGTGCTTTCAGGAAAAGCTGATGATGATGAGACAGCCTCATCACCATGTTACTTGGAGGGAAAATTGTTTCATCTAACGCAGCTGGCTCTTGGTACAGCACAGCTCATCTTTTTCATAACCTCTGGATCCCACGCAGCATTTCTTAACTAACTTAATAATGTGGTCTCCGCAAGAAAATGACAAATTGTCCTCTGCCAGGAAGCTGACAAAAGAAATCCCTCCCTCCACTACCTCCGATGGACTCTGCAGTGAAAAAATAATTCAGCTTCTGCCTTGCAACACACTTGCTGTTTTGCTGTTGCTCCCCCTAACTTCTTGTGAACCATGTGTCAGTGCATCCTCCAACGCTTAAAAATCGCCCGCCCCAATTATGGAGAACAAAACAAGCATCCATGTTTAACTCTCAACAACTCCAGACAAACGATTTCACCCAGCTGCTCAGGAATGCTTCCCACCTTTGATTACACATGTGTATGAAGGAGCACATTCTCAGCGTTTCCTTCTGTAGGAGCAGCAAGTAACTGGATGCATAACCACAATATGTACACAAATAATTGGTACCTATGTACCTGTGCATACTCACTTCTGGAACACACAGCAAATTCCAGTGGTTGAATATAAGCTACAAAGTGGAAACTAAGGAAATGAAAAGATTATAAAAGAAATAAATCCTGATCCACGCTGGAGAGAACTAAAGGAGAAATCTCACAGCAAGGCTCTCAACTCCAAACTACTAAGCAGAGGTTTAATGTGGGCTTCCTGACCAGTAGGAACAAGGAGCTGCCACACAACAGCTTAGTTATTCCCTACGGCTCAACACAGCTCAAGGAAAGCATTCAAATGCCCTGCTATCAGCTGCATGCCTTAACTCAGCAATGACAAATATCTGTAAGATGCAAAGGTAAATGTGGCTAAAGAGAGGTAACAGAAAGTTAGAAACTAGAAAAAAAAATCCAAAAGCAACCTTGTATGGCTGTTGATTTGATGGGGGAACAAATAAAGACAGCGAGCTTTGGTAACATCCTTAGAAGTTTATAAAGCAGCAGCGTGAGTCAGTCTGCAAATGTTATTTGTTTAAATGGTGCTTTGGAGACTTGTGTGATCTTCTGTGTACTAGAATCAAGTTTAAAAGCTATTTGAAAGGCCAAACCTCAAACAGTTGGGTATCAGTATAGCATGATGAAAATCACTGTAGCTAAACAGATTTCCAGCAGCTGAAGGTCTGGACCACAGGGTGAAAGACTTAGAAATAGGTTATACTTAGCAGCTTTGATGAGTAATTTATGGCATGATAGGAATTAGAGAGGGAAAGTATAATTAGCTCAATTATGTCTATTTTTAGATATTAAACCAGTTCAGATTCTATGGGATGCACAATCAGATGAACACTCGGAGAGATTTTTTTTTTCCCTGCTGTTCAACCTGATTTTTTAAAATTTCATCCAAATATTCATACTTATTTAACTTCTCTCCGTAGCATCCCTAGCAATTACTCTCCTCCTGCGGTGTTTACACTTTTGAAGCTCTTGCAGATGAGCAGATAGTTATCACATGTGCTGTCAGGCCACTCGATAATATACATTTATTGCATCCTTTAATCTCTATGTCCATATTCTAAATTAATCACAGTCACTTGGTTTTGCTCCCTGGGTTTCTTCGAGCTTGGGAGAGATATATAGTTGTCACCCTTCCACTCTTGGGCATCAGGTTTTCATGCAGGCTGACATGACACTGTTTAGGAGGAGGCAGCCTCAGAAATTTATAAAACAAATAACCTATTTCTGTGAATTTCTCTTTCCAGTAGGAGTATGTGTTTCTTGTACACAGTCTCAAATACCATTACTTTTCGTTTTCCCACTATGAGACAGTGCCTTCATCGTGTGGCACTGACCTACCCTACCATTTCTAGGGGACTGCTGGTGAAATGGGCACTGCTCAAGTCAAGCAACGGCAACACAAACTGGCTCTTGATTATTACTTCTTGACGTTTCTAAATTCTTGACTTTAAGTTGCTTTCTTCCTCTTTGTTCCCTCATCCTCCCTCAGCTGCTTAGAGAGTTTCTCCCCTACATTTCATTTTTATGCTGGGTATCTTTTTGTTTCAGATCATTACTGAAGATGGAAAGTATGGCGAGTTCCCTTAATTTGCCCTATTGACATTCATCCTAAGTGCTCATTCAGCTTATTTTTGAGAATGTCATTTTGTCGATATTTCACTCAATCTGAGTTAGTTTTTTCAAGCCAAGCTTTGAGGCAAATACTTTTAATGAAGAGGGCCATACTCAAATTACACCACTTCCCTGTGCCTCAGTCTGGTCACTGTTAACACAGAGATATCCCTTCTGAGACACTCAGACCCTCTTCAGTGAAAAGTCCCAACAAAGAGCTAGAATAACAGTATTTTATCCACTACCCATTATTTCTTTAATTCTTTAAAAAGATAGGTTCAATTGCCTAAAACTGCTCATTCTTTACAAACCTCTCTCGGGTTTTGCTCGTGATCTTTTTTTAAGTTTGTTTTTCTTTACAGACAACTTTTTCTTTGTTTCCTATTACTCAGAGGGTGAGAGTATCCGCTTTAGATATAACCATGCTTTTTGTGGGTTTTTAGGATCACTGTTCGGATCCCCACCAGTTCCCCTTCCCCACCAAGCAGCTTTTCTCTCTACAGCATATGGGAAGTTCCTCACAAAGTCC
Organism: Strix uralensis; assembly: GCF_047716275.1. NCBI lineage: Eukaryota > Metazoa > Chordata > Aves > Strigiformes > Strigidae > Strix > Strix uralensis. Next base: position 13,033,756 of record NC_133972.1, read on the forward strand.
TATCAACACCTTCACCTTCATCCCCTCTCAGCAGACATAGTGGCAGGATCTAGTCTACACTTCTCTTGCTTTGGGAACTAAGTGCTGCTTACCAAAAGCGGCCCAGCCTTTGCATCACCCACTTACAGCTCACACCACTGCTGAGAAATGGGATGAAGGGCACGTATGTCCGAGCATACTTGTTTAAAAAGACAAATCAAGAAATCGGAGTCAACCACCTCAGCTTGATTAACACTCATGGTCCTTACACCCCGTGAGGGCAGCCCCAAGTTAGCTGCATGTTGTGTCAAATCCAGATGCTGCACCTGGTTGCATCAGAGCTGCGGAGTAGGGGCACCAACTGGCTGCAGAACCAGCTCCAGCATCTCCTGAGCTCTCCTGCCCACACCGCCTCCTACTCGCACAAGCCTCACTGCTAGGACTCCAGTGTCACGGGCTCCGTGGGTAGGTCCAGCCTCATCAGAGAGGAAAACCACTCCCATTAATGAGAGAAAAGGAAAAATGGAAGAACGGAGACACGAACAGGCAGGAGCATACAAATGCAGTAGCAGGCAAAGCAACCCATGGCATTAGCAAAATTCTTCTGCATAGCAACAGCACAAAAGCAAACTCTTCAGGGCAGTTTCCATCTCTATATCACCTGTCTACAGTGCTTACCACAACAGGGCCCCCCAGTCTCTGACTGACCTTTTGGCACTACCACAAATGACACAACAGCATTGCTTTCACCAGCTTCCAGTCCAGGCAGACCAGAGGAAAAGTTACATTACCTGCCTATGCACGGCCATGTTTTTCAGTTTGGTGATTAAGGGACAAGATGGGAGAAAACATAGAATTACGTGGAGCACAATCACACAAATATGAGAGAAGTGAGAAAGGACCATTCTTCTGCACCTCTGGGTAGGCAAGGAGGCACTGAAGAGGAGGCCACTGCTTTTAATTCCTCTCTTTACATCCTAGAGGAGAAGCCAAAGGTGCTATGAGGACACAACAGGAGACAGAAGAGGGGAAAGATGGCCAAGTTAGTATGAGGCACGCAGACCACCATTCCCTGACACACGGCCAACTGCCACAGGGAGGCTACAGACACCGAAAGTTTAAATGGCCTCAAGGGGAAAGTCACAGAAAAGAAATGCAGTAAGGGTCCAAATGTGTAGAAACCACTTATGGACCAGGAAATTCCTGGTCTGCAAATTTTGGGAAGTTGGGAGAGTGCCTGGGGGCAAAAAGAGAGGAGAATCACATTCTTACATTAACTCCTGGGCGTCTGCTTTTGGTCACTGCTTGGAAAGGATACCAGGCCAGATGGACCTGTGGTGTGGGCCAGAATGGTCCCTCATGCTCTGTGCACTCCTGGCATGTTCCCCAAGGCCGAGATGGTTGCAAACCCCTTCCCCTGACACTCAGCCAGCACATCACCAAGAGCAGTGCCCGAGCTGTGGGACTTCAGCCCGTACAGTTCTGTGGCACAAGCATGAAGACTTCCTGAGCCTGTAAAAGCCCATCTTTCAGTTGTATGTTTGCACAACACGCGGCACAAAAGAGGGCTTTGGTCTACGGCTAATGTCAAGCACATGGTGGAAATAAAAATAACTCAAGATGTCTATCCCCTGCCCACCGAGACACAATCCTCCCTTCAGCATTTCTGTGCAGAGTTCAGACGCAATCTGGCTATAGGAAAACGGGGGACTTCACGGGGGACTTCATTTACCCTCCGACAGAAGAGGAGACAGCTCTCCTCAGTCCCACCCTCTGGCAGTCTTGGAGCTTTTCCAATGCATTAAGCATCAGTTTCCCGCCAGTGGAGTGTTTGATGCTCTACTAAATGCAGCGGCCCTCAGAGAGGTATAGTAACCCTCCATATGGAAAAGCCGTTTGACACAAAGGTTGGAGGTCAAAAGTTTAAATGTTCGTGACAGAGACGACAGCAGTCCTTTTCTGGTCAATAACATCAAAGGATTTGCCAGCTCTTAATGCTACTATTGTCGCTTGTTTGGATCCTATTGAAATTCTAGCATATTTATTGCACTCCAGGAGCATAAGGACTTTTTGTTTGTTTTAATCTCTATGCTGAACCCAAGGAGTCTGAAGTGTTGTGACTCCCCTTGCTCCCGAAGAGAATGCACGGGGAAACAATGCCAGAGGATGCGGCATTGTAATCCCAACCAACTTGGCGCTTTCTTCCCCACCAAAAAATATAAATGATGGATGGAAACATATGGTCTCTATTGGACAGGGCTGGAAATCTCTGCTCCTGAACTCCCCACATGACCGGCTTTAATTGTTTTGTGCTATGGCAGGGGGTGAAAAGCGCTCCCCACCAAAGATCTCCATTTTGCCAGTCATTGTTGAGAAACGTTGTGCTGCAGCCGACTAAGACTCCCATCAGGCACAACTGTGGCGGAGCCGGGAACAGCAGTGAGGTTCTCCGAGACGAATTGTAATGCCATAACCACAAAGAGTATCACTTCTCCCAGCCCTCCTTCGCTCTCTGAACTTCTGCTTGCGGTTAGGCAGAAACTTATTACCAGAGCTCTGCAGTGCATGTTCCAAGCATTGTATCAGCCATCGATACCTCGTGCCTTGCCAGGAGCAGGATCCAAGTTCATTTGTTACTACCTTCCTCAGATTCCTGTTCCCCTCTCCACAATGAGGATTAGCAGTTTAAGTTATGTTGCTGACCTCCAGCTGGCTAGGCAGAAACAGATGTCTGCGCACTCGGGCACGATCTTATTTCAAAGTGGGGACTCTGGGTTACTAATGACGTTATAAAGGCAATAGCATATGTTGGCTCTCAACAGTCCATTGTCTAATTGGGATGGTTTTAATCAAATATGAATGTACCCAAGTTTTCGCAGCTAATGAATAAATCCCCTTTTTAAATAACGACAGTAATTTTGAGCTCTCCATGGAGGCAGCATCCCAAGGAAGCCTACATGAGCAGCAGTCATCACAGAAGGCCCGTAAGAGGCTGCAGCAACATCCGCCGCATCCCAGTTCATTATTTAAACAGCTCCTAACTGCCCTTCCCAGAGGTAAGCTGCAGCCAAATTGTTTTCCTTCACTTCACAAACCAGATATGCATGGCTTATGTGAACAGCCCGAAAGTTTACTTTAGTCTCTGTTTAAATACCTTCTACCACATATTTCAAACAAACAGTTCACTTCATTAGAAAGGCAAACAGCGTAGCCGCAGAATACGAGCACTTGAGGAGAACCACGCCGGGCAGAGAAATCCTCTGCCCCTGAGTAAACACTGCTGCTCTGCAGCTCGGGCAGCATCCGCCTGCAACGCCACTTCAAAAGCCTTTTCACAAATACTTCACACGGCTGTTTGTAAGTAAATGATAACCCTGAAGAGATTATCGCAGGGCTGAGAGCGATGACTATCACTACCACTGCATAGGCAAAAAAAGAAAAGCCAAAACCTTTGCTGCCAGCCCTGGGTGAGTTATGAAACCATAATAAACTCAGTGGCGATCCAGTAGCATCAGCTAAACCGGAAAAGCAGTGCTGCTTTGGTAGCCTGCTTTGGTGTATTAGGCTCCACAAAGGGAAGCAAGTTTTACCTTAGCAATGGAAAGGTTACCGCACCTCCATCGTTATTTAACCGAGTCGTTAAATTGGCACACAGCAGAGAGTTGTACAAAAGAGCAAGAAAGCTGCACAGCCAACAAACCGCCAGATAAAGCCCTAAGCTATTTCTTTCTGGACAAAATACACATGGCGATTTGAATGCCCCAGGAGCATACTCTCAAATCCCAGAAACAACTATGAAAGGAGGAGGAAATAAAAAGACAGCCAGACACGGAGAGAAGAGGTGAGGGAAGGCAGCCAGTGCTAGCAGGCTCCTGTCCCCTGCCCTCCCCACCGCACGCCCCTGCGGCTCCGCGGGACACTTGCCGCCGAGCAGGGAATACACCCTCAAGAGAGCAAAGCGGCTCAGAAACAGCGTTTGCTGACACTCCCTGCTGTTTTTACTGCTTTGTGCCAACTGAAAAGTTTTAATCAAAATACTGGCATTTGCATATTTGAGGGAAAGGCAGCTCATTATAAGCAAAGGCACTCTCACCATGTCCATCACTACCATCATCACTGGAGCGATCACAGCAAGCTACCGGGACGGCATCTCTTGGCATCAGTCATGAAGCACAGACCCATGGTATGCCCAACACTTTAGCACAGCATTAAAAAATGTATTATCAACTATCCATATGCTCTTAAATCCATTCTCAGTCAAAAAGAAACAACCAAAAATCTAAAAATCCTCAAAAAAGTTCATGAGCAGAGACCGTACCTGGCTGTAGGTTAAGGGTTCACAAGCTGTGAGAGTGCTGAAGTTATTCCAGCTGGCATATAAAGAGGAGAGGAACAGATAACATTTTTATTAGGGGGAATCAAGTATTGTCAAATATGGACATGAATGTTAGGACACCTCCACAACCACAGCTTTAACCTTGCAGTGACTCAAAACGTAATTTTCAGTTATTTTGATTCTCAGGGTGAAACTAAGTCCCACTAAGTCAATGACTGTTTTATCATTAATTTCAGAGGAGGCAGTGTAGGCAGCTCTTGTGATTTTATCAGGAGTCTTATTTTTCTTTTCAGTGTTTTGGGGGTTTTTTTTAAGCTCCGGTCTTTTCAGTCATGTCACTAAGCAAGAATCTCAGCTTTCATTTAAAAAAAAAAAAAAAGTAAAACAACCAAAAAACCCACACGTATGTTCCCAGCTGTTATGGTTGCAGAGAAAAGCTGGAAAAAGTAAAACTTCCAGGTTTCATAACCTGTGAGCAAATAAAAAGATCCAACAAAACCACACATGAGCAGGTATGTAGTACAGGATCTTTCAATAGGTATGTACGCATTTTGCACACTCACATACACAAAATTATTCTTTTGAACACCTAGATACGTGGGGATGGCTGGACAGTGCATCTGTGTTACAAATGGTATCTGTTGGCATTAAAATCTGTGGTTTTTAACTGTGATCATCTTTAAAGTTGCTTGCACAGGTTTTGGTCCATACCAGAACTGCACATCACGTATCAATGATTTTTTTATTTGACTACATAGATGTTTCCTGTATAAAGGCTATTTTTTTTTTTTGCCCTCTCTATTAACAGTTGAGGATTCTTCTACATTCTGCTTTAAGACCATAATCTGGGTTTATGAGGATTATTTACTAAAAAACGTGAGGTAGAAAGATCCTTTCTGAGCATTTTAGTGGAAAGGCTGAATTTAGGTTTAAAGTGGAAATAAAAAACCCCCTAAGTTTCAGCATGAAGAAAATAACAGTCTTAGCTCTTCGAGTGGCTGCGATAATACAAGCAATAAATTTACTATTATTATTACAATTGATAACACAAGCTGAGCTAATGGAACTACAATATCTTCTAAAGCAGTTCTTGGAGAGCTGATAATATTAACCTTTAGGTGCCAGGAGTTGGGGATTTCCCAGCGTACCAAGCTCGTTGACTTACTGACACTAAAAATAGGACTCTAAACCCTGCTGGCTCTTCTGGGCTATGTACGAACAATATGATGTTTTTCAAGCAACTCTGATCCATTCAGAAGGGTAAAAAAAAAAAAATCAATTTCTTTCAAGATGTTTATGGCCTGAGGCTTTTCCAATACAAAAAGGGGAAAAACAATTTATTTTTTATTATGCCATTCCCCAATCTTCAACTTGAAACAGACCACTTCCGTACAAGTTTTTTACAACATTCCAGTGACTCCTCTGTTGCAGTTTTTTGTTCCCTAGCACATTGAGCTACTAGCTGAAATTTGCCTGGCCATTCTCCTTAAAGCATCTTTGATACAAATAACTAAGTAGTACAAGACTTAACAGACAACAACACTGTCTATTCCTTTATTGCACGTATTTATTTCATATATTACTAATAGCAAAATAAGAAGAGTTTGCATGTACAAGTCCCAGTTCTACCTTCTGTTTGATCATCCAAATCAAGGAGGAGATGCACCAGCTCGCCCTGGTATTTAAAAGACACCCCCTCAATTTTATTTCTCAGAGTGATCTCACTCAGCTTCTGCAAGATGTTATGCGTACCCAAACAGCACATGGTTTTGTTAGTTGGTGGTTCAAGGTGCCAGAGTTAATCTAAGCTCCATCACAAGCACCAGTCAATAGACTACAGTTTTCCTTCCAAATCCAGTACACCCTCTTGCCACAAATGGACAAGCTCCATGGGAGAGTCAGTTCAGAGATAAGGAGATACTGCATCCTCTGACCCACAAACACAGAGAAGAGTCCTAGGAACACAGAAAAAACATCATCCCGTCTTTCTCTGCAAGTGTTATTTCTGCTCCTTTCTTTGCTTGAGCAGTCTGCCATTAGTTTCATTTCATCTACCCATACTGCAGCAATAAAAACCTCAAATGAGCTAAAGAGAACAACTCATGTAAGCATCTTATGAATGTACTTTAAAGAGTGAAATACATAATGAGCATTCACTGAAGAAATACAGGTCTCTGTTTTAGCTCCACGAAAGATCACCGTGGCTTGTCTTTTCCGAGTGTTTAACTTGGGGTGACATCTCTTTGGAAAAAATGACCTCTCACTTGATGCCCAAGCCCAGGGTCATCCTCAAGAGACTCTCAATCACGCTTGAGTTCAGCAGCCTTCTTGATAGAGGAATGTGAACAAGCAGCATCAACAATAGCCTGTGCTCCTAGATTCCTCTTGGTGACATATTCTCATTAGTCAAAACAAGATGGCAACACTTCACTGATGTTTACAATAATGGTGGCACAAGCTGCCCTTCAGTGCAGATGAAAAGCAACTAAGAGGGGCTTGTCCCTTTCTTAAGTGCAAACATATAAAGAAGCAACAAGTATATTTAGTATTTTCTTCAGTTCACCAAAATGGATCTCCAGAACTTGCTGAACAGTCCCAAATGGTTAAAGCAGGTAGGAGTTGGAAAGCTATTTTTCATAGGCCTGCGGATTCATTAGTACATCATGGGTAGAATTTGCAGGGAACCAAGGACAGAGACAATCGTCAACAACAAACCTTGAACTGGGACGCAGTGAATGATCCTATGATGAGGTACAGTAGAAGCTGAGACCAAGAGAAGATGATTCAAAAGGACTAGCAACTACCACCTTCTCCTTCACACACAAGGCTTGTCTGTTCTAGCAGAAATCTAAGGCGCTACTTCCTAAAGCACCCAGGCTGTACGATCCATTCCAGGCAGATGTGGCATGTAAATTCTCAGGACAAGAGGTACATGCCTTTCCTCCCCTCTCACCTGAAAGATTTTGAGAAGGTCAAAGTGAGGAAGCAACAACGAGGATTCAACGGAGTTGAGAGTCAACACTTGAGCACCAGGCAGGCTCTCATGGGAGGGCTGACCCATCGTGCCAGCCACATGTGGGGACTTCTTGGCCAGGTGGGAAAGCGGTTTTCAAGATGAAAAGCTCCCTTTGGCTGCCTTTGCTTCTGGCATTCGTTCCTATTTGTATCTGATTACAGATTTGGTGTAGAATTTACTTTTGGAAAAAAAAAATTCAGGGAAGAGTCTCTTTTTCAGACACGGGCTTAGAGAGAAAAAGAGAGCCTCATGCTCCTTCCTCTCCCTGCTCCTGAGCTGCACGTAACAGGGTGGGGGTCAGGAGGGCAGCAAACCCTCTGTAAATAATCCCCAATTAAGTTTGTTCTTAACTGAAGCACTTGGCTCGTGGGCAGATGCTGTTTCTCCTGCACACGTGAGCTCAGCAGAGAGAAAACCCTGGCTCGAAGCTGTGTGCCTTGAGCAGAGGGAAACTCCTTGTTCCCTGGAGCTGAGCTGGTGGGTGAGAAAGAGCATGAAGACCACACTGAAATGAGAGCTACATTAAGGGGACTTGCGTAAGTCCTGATTTGCACCGATGGCTGGCTATGTACACGGTAAGACTGAAATAAGCCTGACTGAGAATCCAGTTCACTTGCCTCACTTATACAAACCCAGCAAAGCATACAGCATACTCTGAACGTAACAACTTTTGGGAACTCTGACGGAGGCCTGGCAGAAGAAGAAACTTAACCAACCCAAAGCAGCCTTCTCAAGTGCTGTGGTGTGTATTCAGTTCTTTAAGGAAGGCATTTCTACCAGGACCAGGGACATTTGGTACATGTATGGAGCAGCCCACTGAGGCTTTGCCTGCATGCCAGAGATGTGACCAGCACGTGCAGACACCAGAGAACAGTGAAGCTCTCCCGAGGACTAGGAGCTGCGTCTCCCACACACGAGCCATACAATGATCTGGTATGCTCCCACAGCCCAGAAATGGCAAGGACAACTAAGCTGTCTCTGGGACTACCCCTGCAGCCACAGAAAGAGGCCACAGCCTCTCTCCTCTGCCCTAGCAACCCTCCTCTCCTGTTCTCTCAGCACAGCCCCCAGCCACTGCTAGTACAGCAGGGACAGTGGAGTGGGACAAGAAGCCTGGAGCTGCTGACCCCCCATGAGCGAAGCCATGCTTGCACTGTATCTGCCCAGTCTGGTTCACAGGGTCCCAGCAAGAGCGGAGCTGTGGTAACACAAACCCTGGCATCACAGCTGCGCTCCTGGCCTGTTGATTCAGACAGTGAGCCCAGAGCTGGGGTAGCCTGCACGGTGCCCATCGGCATCAGCACCTGAGCTGGTGGGACACCGGTGGGCACCAGCACCAGCACCAGCCGTGCCTGGGACTGTGATGGACTCACGGGGTCCATGCTAACTCCCTGGCCTGAGGGTGAGTGGGAACAAGCCCAGCCACAGCTGGCAGGATGCTAAACTAATGCTCCAATTATGCTCCCAGGACAGCGGTGAGCAGAGCCAGCACCTCGAGCGGGGCACGGCTGTACTAGGCACTCTTCGACATATACGGACACATTAACCCCCCCATAGAGGCTCATACCTTACCAGCCCTTAGCAGACTGAAGGCTAAAGCAGGCCAGGGAGTTTCCAGCCTGTCAAATAAAATATAGAGGTGTCTGCTGGGAAGAGCTTTTCCAGCCAATGTTCTCTATTTAATAACCCAGTGTCTCTTCATAGGGTGTTAACCCTACCATGGAAAAGAGGGGGGAAAAAAAGGAAAAAAAAAATCAGACTTTGGACATGATCCAAAACCCACATTCCCAAAGCAGCTGAGAATCACTATGGGGACAATTAAGAACACAGTGTTTTTTTCATGTGACAGCTTCAGACTGAAACCCCCAGGCACTGGCATGTTGAACTGTGCGTTTCAATCCTGCCACACTGCTCCAGCAATAGCATCTGGAGTGGTTGCAGCAGCCACTGCCGCCATAACAGGTATTACTTTTGCTGCCAAAACAGCTGGGGAAGAGGTATTGGCAAAGATCTGGCGTACGGATGTGTGCAAGTGCTTTTGAACTTTCCCCCCCCTCACCGCCTCCCTTGCTGGCAGCGGCCTATGCCAGTACAGACACTTTGAAACTACAGACAAGAAAGAACACAAAGTTAGTTAAAGGAGGATCGGAAAATAAAGTAACATCTAAAGAGAAAAAAAAATCCCCAACAAGGCAGACTCCAGCATAACTGCAGGTTTTAGGAAGCATGGGAGGAGATCTGTGTGGATAATAAGCAATACTAGGGAAACTCTGTGAGAAGGCCTCACAGAGCTCATTTGTTGCTGAAATAGGTACAAATCTGGCAGGCAGCAACTGCAAAGAGTAAGAAAGGAGAAGGGGAAAAGAGACCGGAGCTTGGCTCAGGGATGAAGAGAGAGAGGGAAGCTGGCCTCCCGCCAGGATTTTTGTGAATGGGTGGGTATGTAGTATCCATTTCCTCCCAGTTCCAGGGGGGAAAAAACAACAAGAGGGTAGGGAAATGCTTCGAGTGATATGTTATTTGGTCATGCTTCAAAAATGTGCATCTACTGTCACACATTTTGATATTTTCCTGGTATTATGGGTATTTTCTAGCAGCCTGACTTCTTTCTTAACAAAGGTATTTTTCACAGTGTGCTGAATGTATTCAACTTTTACACACTGTCTATTCATAAAAAATGCAAGCCCTTTAAGTGAAAAATTCTGAATTTATGAGTATAAAAGACTGTAATGTACCTTAACTGTCTTAAATTCTCATGCTGATTTCTGCCGAGCTAACATTTTCTTCTTCTAGCATAAAGGGAGAGCAAGGAGTGTTGCAAGAAGAGGCAATTTCACAGGTGTTGCAAAAATTACAGTTGCTCCAAAGTATATTTGAAGCATTGTACTGTATTGCTGGCCAGATGAAGACGGAAAGAACATCTGATGACGAAAACACTGAACTAGACACATGAAAAAAATTAGACCTCTAATATGGTGAGGTTTGGGGTGTTGCTGTTTTTTCCCTGGCTGTATGATTCAAGTCTTGTCTTTCTCTTTCATTGTTTGGATCTAGTTTTTCATTATAAATGTTTCTTAATTATAAAGCACATGAATTGTGTGGTGGAGATATTCTAAGCTGAAATAATCATGTACCATTGAACAGATTACAGCAATTTGAAAGTCAGCTGCAAAACAAAGCAAGGAAAACTGTTTAGAATACGTCACAGAACTCAGAGAGAACGAATCTAGGAGAAAGGAGTATGCAATAATTAGAGCCAAGACTGAAAGAGAAGGGCCTAAAATTAGGCTCCTCAGCAGAGACTGAAGTATACAAGTCACAGATTTCCTGAAGTTATGGTTCCCTAAAGTCAACATGCTTGAAAGTGGGGAAGAGGGCTGTCTGACTTCAAGAGGGGTAAATTTTCACCTCCAATTTTCAGATATATTTATTATTCAGACACTAATCAAACCCAAACTTCACCATTATTGATAGTTAATTTTCCAAACTTTCTAATACAGGTTTTTAGAAAGTAGGTTGTTTTCAGTGCTTGATAAGAACTGCAAAGCTCCCAGTAAGAGATTTAGAATAAGAGAATGGCATTTATTCAGGGTGAACCCCAAAAATGAGATATAACTTCGCCCTGGACTGCTGAAATGAAGGACTTTTAGGTTTCCCCTAACCAGCAGGGAAGTTGCAGAATTGCCCTGTGGGGACCCCAGGAGCTGTTTGTTTAGTTTGTGTGCCAAGTGCTTCTTAAACGAGCTTCTAAATAAACGGCCCTCAGTAATCACAGGTAAAAGGGGACTTGGGCTCACTAGCCATGACCACCAGAGTAAGCCAACCCATTTGAGACTGTTTCTGTGCCACAAAGAGCAAGCAGGGACCAGTGAAAGCAGAAACTGTTTGTAACTCCTCCCTAGCTCAGCTCCACTGCAGGATTTAAAGACCTGGAGGCCTGCCTATAAAAAAGAGCAGCCTCCAGCCTTGCTAACTAGTGCGAACTTGGAAAGTGTTTTGAAGATGTAAAGAAGTGGCTGTCACTTAATAGAGCGTAAGTTTTAAATAACGATAACCATTTAACATTCCTGCAGAGCCTTTTGAGTCAACAACTTGTCACCTTGGGCTTGGCGGACAGAAGTGTGTAACAGCCACACAGAGCAAACGAAGTTCTCCTTGCATCTCTTCAATCTCTCTCCCAGGGTTTGAATTTCTTACAAACAATTTATTTCTCTTCCATTATCTTACCTTCAGAACAGGTTATGTATTTTGGTGCTGCCCTGCCACCTTGCATGAATTCAATTTTTATTAAAGTACAGACACAGAAGGAAAAAGAGAAGAAATTCCTTTGGCAAGATTATTTAAAAAGAAATATATGTTCAGTCCATGAGGGCTACTGATGTTTCTCACACAGACTATTTTGTTGTGGGGTTTTTTTTTTTTAATATTATCATTATGACAGATGGATCTGGTAAGCTATGTACACTTACCTAGAGTATAGCATACATGTTGTCATCATTCACCAATAAAAATATTCTTATTTTCAGTTCAGTGTAAATTCATTCAGTGTAAGTTCATTCAACCAACAGGATGTGATATTCCATGCTGAACGATGTATCATGGTATATTGTAAAAGGTGACATCAGTCTGAGAAGACTCCATGCTTCTAAAGTTAAATGGATGTTTTACTGAGGAAAACATCTATAAGGTAGCTCAGAGTACAGATACACCTATCACTTTAGACATGTCCCTACAGACTGGTATGTCAGCGTGTCCAGCAAGCTGTTCCTCACCAAACCAAAGCCTCTGCTCCCATCTTCAAGTTTAGTGATGGTTTAATGGCTTGCTTGGTTTTTTTTAAATAAATCAATTCCTTACTCCTGTATCTTTTCCCCAAAATTTGTTGGCCTATTGGGATTGGCATGTAATATGCCTTTTACACATTTCTATCACATCCTCTTAGTCTTCCCACCTCTCTGTCTGTGTTAATACCTTTAGTTGATTTTGCCACTCTGTGGCTATCTTCACTACTCTGGGAGAATTCATATTATTCATGTGTGTTGCTGATATATCTGATTTCTTCTGATCTTCCTACAACAGGAGGGCCAATTGCTGAGCTTTCTGCTTAGACCTCTTTCTCCTTTGCATAAAGATGTGGCACAGCCTTCTACAAAGCTAATTTCTTCTTTGCCTGTTAATTATTATGAACCTACAGCTTCTTCACATGAATTGTATCTTGCTACTGCTTACATCAGGCCACTCCCTTTCCTATTGTCTTTTGTTGCTTATTGGTCTCCTGGACATAGATAAAATGTCTAAGTGACATCAAGAAGTCCTTGGGATCCTCAATGTAGAGGACTGGTTTTAACCTTGGTTTTTTCACACCTGCTTCTTCGTTCTGTCCATTGTTTCTCCCAACACAGTAGCACCACAATCCTTGCTGGAAGCAAAGGCCAGATTCTCTGAATTAATCTATGGATCAGTGATCCTCTCTGCTCTCTAGAGTTTATCAGGCAGGCATCACTTCTGCCAACTCTGACTTTGCTGCCAAGTGGGTTTTTTTCCAAAAACCCTTCCTGACAATTCCTGTTGTTTCAAAGGCATGCTGGAGAATATGCCCTGTGTTCAAATTCCCAACTGCAAACAAATTTTACCTGAATCCTGCATCATGCCAATGGCTCATCTCCTAAGCAGTGACTAGCAGGCATGCTACAGGCACAGAGACATATCTTTGTGAATGAAGTTCACTATAGGTAGGCAGAAGAATTGGATTTGTTTCATAGCTGACAGTTTCATGAAGAAGCGCAAGTACACAACTGTATTACAGAAACATAAGGACTATTGAAACTTAAACTTCTGAGAGATACCACTTGTTATAAAAGCTTCCTAAGAGGGAAGTCTTTAATTTCTTACTCTTTTGAGACAGAGGAGTAAAACATGCAGGTTTGGAGGGCCTGTGGAATATTTAATTGGAGATCAGATTACAGCAGGGACCAGAAGCTCCAAAACCACCCTATGATTAATACTTACAAAAACCAGTGAGAATTTGCCATTCTGTCTGCAGACTAGACCAGGCCAGATAAGAATTCAAGTTCTAGAGGGAAAACAAAACAATCACAAAGTACTGAGGGTAACAAGCCTCAGATCTGTTGGGGCGAGCAGAAGCAATCCTCCAAGAAGGAGCTTGCAAAATGCCACAACGTGACCCTGCAAGAGGCAGCAGGACTCATGGCTGTATATACATAGTGGAAGAAAACACTGCCATAGGAAGTGTCCAGCCTGTAGACAGAAATAATGAAGTTGTTAAAATTTTTGGTAAAAGCTACAGAAAAAGGACTAAAAAGAATACACGTCCAAAATAATGCAGAAGAATTGCACTGTAAAAAGAGTTTAAAGGATATTTAGTGAAATAAAGCCCTGAACACAGATGGATCCCTTTTTACTCACAAGTAAATTGGAAATAGTCATGTAAATGTGAACCACAGAGTGGGAGAATAGCTTTTATATAGATATAGATATAGATATAGATATAGATATAGATATAGATATAGATATAGATATATAGGACATCTGAGAGTTTGGCGACAAAATTGCCATCTGGAGTGCTGACA